>NC_138343.1:124621986-125870111 GCF_046562875.1 Panthera onca
CTAGTTCACACTGTCTCTAGCAGTTAGTCAATTATCTTTTAAATATTCTTTCCTGATGCTGCTCCCTCAGGGAGTTTCTGTTTCCAGTAAGCGGTGATTCCCTTATCAGTGTCTCCCCAGCTTTTGGGTGGCTGGTTTACCTTATGGCCTCAATTCTTTGATGGATCTAAGAAGAGTTGCTGATTCTGAGGTTTTTAGCTTCTTTTTTGTTGTGAGGGTGAAGTTAGGACTTCCAAGCTTTTTGACATGTCCAACCAGAAACCAGATGTCTCAATGTTTAGAATTTAGGCTTGTCTTCAGTATTTGGACAACAGAGAGTACATTTTGAGGATAATGAGAGGATACCAAATTATTTTATACTCTAATTATGAGGTACATGTATATTTAAATAGGCACTATCTCAGTGATTTGCCAAGCAACAAATGTACATGTAATTTTACATCAACAGCTGAAATTAAATACAAGATAGTTTCATATTCCAGAAGATATTACAGAATATTTAGCCTGAAACTTTACTATCATTCTGGAAAGTCACATGAAACCCAAGAAATCCCATTCCTATGACTTTCATCAGGGATTTCTAATCAGAGGAAACTGCTAATATTTATACTGACTCACATGAGTATAAGCTTTTATAATGTACTATATTTTATTAATGCTATCTATCTACCTATCTATCTATCATCTATCCACCATCAATCTATCTCTACACTCAACACAGGGCTTGAACTAATGACCCCAAGATCAAGAGTCGCACACTCCTCTGACTGAGCCAGGCAGGCACCCCTATAATTTATCATATACTTTAAATTTTCTCATTTGATATACTCATTACAATCACTTGGTGAAGCAAGTAGGACTGGAACCATGTTATGGGTGGGAATCTGGATTTAACTTGTTTGAGGCTGCAGAATAAGTGCTGGTCTGAAACTCAAAACCAGGTCTCAGTGCTCCTACTGGTTAGACCAGCAGGTGGAAAGATGAATTAACCTTCCTCATAATAAACTCACCATCTGAGCAGCAGGTATGAAACAACGAATAAACAAGAGATGCGACACAGAAAAAATAAGTAAATATTTGCACCGTAAGTGAAAAAATTTCCTCAGGGGGTAGAGATGAAATCATAGAGTCATTTTCGAGTTAGGAAATTTGGGGTTATTATTTGTACCTCTGTGGCTATCGCCCACAGAGTTTTGGGATATGTTAAGCTTTTATAATACATTATGGAATTTGGAACTTTTATAATATAGTTCTTTCCAGAAACGCCAATTTTCATTTATGTGACTTTAAGCCTGCTGGTTTTTAAATAGACTTTTTTTTTTTTTCTTTCCTTCCCTCTTTCCTACCTTGATGCAAAGGTGCCCAAAGGTGGAGCCTTCTAGGACTGGTGAATAGTGGCATGGCCTTGAATCACTAAATGGAGCCATCCACTTCTCAGACCAAGTCCTCTTGGGACTTGGAAAAACCCTATTACACTGCCAATATAGATTGTAAACTTTCCTTTTAGTCTTACCCCAAAAGGCCTATAGTCATTTACCAGAGCCACTGTGTTTTGGGGACTTCCCAGGGATACGGGACTCTGAACTGATTCTTATTCTGGAAACTCAAAAAGCCACACAACCCTCAAGTCAGAGTGTGGATGTATGGGAGGGACAGTTTTGGCTCAGGTCAGCTCACAGAACCGATGGCTCAGTTGTCTGTTCGTGCCCGAGGTTGTATTCTGAAAATTCCTTTGAAGGTTTTATGTATTTATAGTAGTTGGGTAGTTGGTAGTTTTGGCCGTCTAATACAATAAACAACAAAACACTTCTAGGATGATGTTAGGAATTTAAACTAGAACAGAGCTGTTACATTTTTGCTGAGTCATTTGACCTACTTCTGAGTAAGAAAAGAAATTCTATCCAAGTTTAGAGGAAAAACCCTACCCCTTAGTGTTGTTTCTTTTCAGTATGAGCAGAAGTGGCTTTCTGAAACCCTACTGGGATCCATAGTTTCCACTTTAGCCGCTATTATGTCAATATGAAAGATGAAATTACTTTTATATATGTAGAGGAATTGTTACGTTTAAAAAAAAAAGTTCTGGTGTTTCTTGTCTGTGGATGAAAACTGTTGATCTTGAGGGGCTTAATTTAGTAAATGGCTTTGAAAACCTTCTTTCTAGATAGAACTCAGGTATATAGAGAGAGTAAAGTTTGGTTTGCGAGTATAATTCATTCCAGAAACATGCTTGTAATCCAAAGCACTTATATCAAAGCGAATTTCAAGAACCCTGGGCTCAGTTGTGATTGTGTGACATTCGGCGTCACGTAGACATTATTTACCAAGTTAAAACTTATTAGAAATGTTTGCTCGTCTTGTGGAACACTCGCAGAACGTCACTCACAATCCAAGGTTTTACTGTATTTTAAACAGCATTCTCATAAATCAGATTGAAATAACAGAAGCCTCTTTGTGCGTTTTCAAGCCTGTTTCCCTGTTCATGTCCTCTGATTACAAGTGGCCTCAACTACGAGTTAATGTGCCCGCTCCTTCCCTTCCCTGCCAAGTGGGTCACAAAACTGGAATTCTTTCATTTACCTCCACTTTCAATATTACCCCTTCCAAAGGTAAAAAGTGATCATTTACCAAAGCAGACACTCCTTTCAAAGCCACTTCTTTAAATCAAACTTGTATGCACGTTCTCTGATAATTGAGATAAAACAGAAAAATTTTATTATAGCTTTGAACATTTTTCTAAACTGGTTACGATAGGAAAAATAATTATCAGTAATATGGTAAAATGAATGCCAAAAAAGGGCAAGAATATGGGTGTTCTTTACCTATTTAAAGTGGTCATTCACCACACGTAGACCATTACATACAGACTTTATCTGTATAAATGTTATCTCCTGCCTTTCCTGCTTCCTCTCTCCCTCACCCCTATTGTCAGAATACCCTATCAACTTGACCTAGAATATTGTTTCTTGCAAGCACCCCAACTCCTTCCAGCCTAAGTCATAATCACATAGAAATGGGAAGGGAATGTGTGAAAAAGAAAAAGCTGGCTTACAGTTGGGTGACCACAGCTCTTCTATTTATCCGCACATCTAACACAACCTGTATTTCCTAATACTCTCCAAAAAACTGAATCTGAAGCATAGTACTCCTTAAAAAATGTCTAACTCCCGGAACCAGTCCTTTGCCTAGCTTGACGTGGTTGTAACCAATAAATCATTTAAATGCTTCACTGTTCAAAATGTGGTCTGCACATCAGCATCATCTATTAGATGAGCTGAAAACCTATTAGATTTTAGAAATGTAGAAATTCGCAGGCTACTGTAGCTCTACGGCACTAAAATTTGCATTTTAACAAAATTCTCCAGGTAATTTCGATGGACATTAAAATTTGTACCACGAGGTGTGCCTGGGTGGCTCAGTTAGTTGAACGTCCAACTTCGGCTCAAGTCGTATCTCACGGTTCACGGGTTTGAGCTCCGTATGGAGCTTGCTGCTGTCAGCGCAGAGTCTGCTTTGGATCCTCTGTCCCCCACCCCCCCATCTGCCCCTCCCCCACCCTCTCTCAAAAATAAATAAAAATGTTAAAAAAAGTTTGTACTATGTACAAGCCAGAACCATTGTATAAAATGGATTCTAAATGGTAATTATAGCAGCTTTTAGGGACAGCAATCTGGAAGTTTTCGATAAAAATACATAAACCCTGTGACCAATCAATCCAACCCCCTAAAATGTATCTGATAGAAATAACAGCATGTAAGGGATTTGTCTACATGTAAAGATCAGTTTATTAGAACATTGCTGACAGTGACAACAAAGAACTAGTGAAAGGAAGGAGAGAGAAAGGGAAGGGAGGAAAAAGACCCAGGCCGGTAAACAAAACCAATGTGCATCAAAAGGGCTACCCACACCATAAAGTATTAGTTGGCCATTAAAAAGGATAAATTAGGGGCGCCTGGGTGGCGCAGTCGGTTAAGCGTCCGACTTCAGCCAGGTCACGATCTCGCGGTCCGTGAGTTTGAGCCCCGCGTCAGGCTCTGGGCTGATGGCTCAGAGCCTGGAGCCTGTTTCTGATTCTGTGTCTCCCTCTCTCTCTGACCCTCCCCCGTTCATGCTCTGTCTCTCTCTGTCCCAAAAATAAATAAAAAACGTTGAAAAAAAAAAAAAAAAAAAAAAAGGATAAATTAAAGCCATACCAGTTAACTTGAAGTGATTTCCATTGTGGACAAAAGCAGGAAAAAAGTGTGACTAATATTTCCATTTTTGTAACATAATGGCAACCTATCTATAAATAGATGTGTATATTCGTGCATATGCGTGTGATTACCTGAGCGGGGAAGAAAATGAAGAAAGCCAGGTACTAGCTTGGTAACTTGGATGAATTGAATGTAGGGAGGAGGGAGCCAAGCAAGAAGAAAAAGTGACCAAAAAAGTACACTTAAAAAAACCAAGGGTATGGAGTGATGTCGCCTTAGCATTTATGTAAAACTTGATGTGGATGTTCATAGACAATTTAAAAATTAAACAAAGATGGTTGAGATAAAAAACGAAGAGACTTCCTGTGAACATCAAGCCTGTAAAGTGACTCCCTTTCTTGGAGTAACTGAGGATTGCTTGATGGTTCTGAGAGAAGAAAGGTTTTTGATTATCCTTCCGTAAAACCCTGAGCCAGCTTCACTTAGCCACTCCTGGTGTGTGGGGAGGGGGACGCCGGGGACACTGTGTTTGGGGGGAGGCGCGGCTCCCCTGGCTCTTCCCCAACCCGTTGCTTGATTCTCTGCTGAGAAGTCCTACTAGAGCACACTGGCACCTACCAGACACAGAGACCCGGCTCCAGCAACACAACAGCAAAGGGGGTCAGAGACGGGGGTGGACGTCACGTATTGCCTGTTGATAAACCATCGCAGCAATCTCAGTGAAAATGAAGAGCTGCTTAACCTTTCATACCGATGAAGTGTAGCATCTATTGATTTCCCTCCAATCAAAATTAGAGAAATTCGAATTTCCTACCTAGGAGTTAAATGCATTTGTCCCTGCTTTGTGCTTAAGACACCTTGTGCCAGACTGGTTCTTGTGTTTTTCTCTACCCCAAACTGTTGTTACCCTTAAAGATGAAACCAAACAAAAACTTACTTTCCCGATTACCCAAATACTTCAAACATTAAAATACCAAACTTGACCGAAGTTTGAAAACACAGCTTTCACACGATTCATGTCATAAAGGAGGAAAAGTTCAACGTCCATTTGCCCCACACTGATTGACCACTTGGCCAATGAGTAAGTTCAGACCATTCCATCAAGGCACCTTGAGGCCCACCCACAGCCCTGGTCTGAGAGACAGGAGGGACTATTCACATCTGAGAAACAGAAGGGACTACACAGAACTTCAACCAGCCATTCCAAAGGTCTGCAGTGGGCCAAAGCCTTGACAACTGGCTTATCAATGCAAAGATGATGAATTGTGTAACAAAGCATGTATGTATGTGTACGTAACCCTCCTTCACTTTTAACACAGGACCTATGAACACACCCGTGATCTCAGTCTTTTTCTCTTCAATGATGCACTACTCGTTTCGAGTCGGGGCACATCTCATACTCCGTTTGAAAGGACTTCAAAATCAACCTACCAGTTCATTGCGTCGGTGGCTCTTCATAGGTTACTTGTAGAGGATATCCCAGATTCCAAATGTATGTATTCTTTTTCTTCCAAGAGTTAAATACCTTCAGAAAACTGTATTATATAATGCTCATTAACTATGAAAATATAAAAGTGGGAAAAGGACTGGGATTTTAATTTGCAAGTTTGCTAATAATTATCCAAATGTTTTTTAGGTTTCATTAATGTAAACTTTCATCTATTAGAAATAGCAAAAGAAAGGAATGCTTGCATTTTCAGATGTGCACCCTACATATTAGGAAAACAATTTCAAAAATCACAAAGGGAGGCATGAACGAACATCATCTTGAGTTCTTTGAAGCAATTGACAGGAGAGCTGGAGCCCTTATAACCACTACTCGCTACTTCTTGTAAATGCTACAATTTTAGATTATTATCCATCACTTTTCCATTTTACTAGGACTCTACACTGCCTATACTTGCTACCATTTTAGATTTCTATCTACATTCCCATTCCACTAGGACTAAGTGATTATTACAGATCTGTGCACCTTTTATTCCCTAAATTCATATTCAAGTTGAAAGTTCTTCTGTAATTAACAGATTTGCAAAGGATGTTTAGTAACAAACATGTCATTCATTAATAACCTCAATAGAACTATCGTCTGTTACAAAAAGAAATCCTACTTAAAAACACTACTGTGCCTATTTTTAGTTATTATCCTGCACTCGACTTCCCAAGCTTAAAAGGATCTTTCTCTTTCCTCAATTTCTATTAGGCCAGACAAGCTGGCCAATATTTTTCACTGCATGTCAAGGCAGGACGTAAGGATAAAGCTGGAACCAAGATCTTAGAGAAGGAACTCAATTAAAAGGGATGCTTCCCATTAGTGTTAGCCCCATTTTAAATCTGAGCCTGAAAAAAGATGAACACCAAAGGTGAAAATAAATATTTCCACCTAGAAGACAAACTCAGATAACCTGAGTTAAGCTGTCTATAATCACCAGGAATGGTTAAGGAGGGTAGGATGTCTGCTTTCACCTCCCCTTAGTAAGCTCTTCCCTGTGTCAAGACATCATTCTATAACCTGCTAGGCGGTTGGCACTCAAGCTACATAACTGGCTTAATTCTGACACTGGCCTTCATACCAGCGTGGTGCAGGCCTAGGTCTCACATCTCTACCTGCACCAGCTCTTAGTGCAGACCCTACTGATTCCAGTTCTTCTGGAGTGGCCGAGACAAACAATTAAGGAACATTGTATCATCGATCATTTAGTCTTTAAAACTAACTGCTAATTACAATTAAACAATTACAAAGACAAAAGTTATCTTAGATATCTAAATTATTCAGCATTTTTAGGAACTTATATTCTAAACTGGATTTGTATTTGTTGGAATCCCTTTTTAGTTTTCAAAAAATTCTCAAAGATGACTTGGTCAATTCTTGAATTTTAAAACATTTTCTTTTGATTGTGACCTGCCAACATTAATTAGTATACCTCAAATATTTTTACAGATATCAGGAATGCATTTATTGTTCAAGGTCCAAAACGTGAATGGATTTGTGCTACAGAGGCTGGGGATGACAAATTCCTATGGTTGTCAGCACTCCAACGTGCCATCAAAAGCAGTCTGGACAAGTGAGAAAACATTCTGGGTGCTAATTCTCCCTGGCAAACACAATGTATTTTCTATTCCAGAAGATCCAGCAGGAAGCAGAATGACGATTTGTCACGGATGATAGGAGAACGAACTAGGATGATCCATAAAGTCCCTCCTAACTTTTAAGCTTTATCATCCATGTTCAACTATATGAAATGTACAGTAACAATTTGAGTCCAAAATTTTGAAACACTTCTTTTGGTAGTTATTTTCATAGACAATATTATTTTGATTAACTTGAAAGTTTTATTTTGTGATCTAATGAAAAACAAAATTGGAATAAAAAGCGTTTTTTAGATGATCAGTTTAGAGAAATATTTTGTTGGTGACTTATCAATCATATCTTTATAAATTTTCATGATATAATTGATTTAGAAATGTGTATAATATAAATAACTTAAAAACTTGTCGTCTATATCCTTAATATGAATGTAGTCCTCCAGAGAGCATTAAAAACAAATCACTACAGGGGCGCCTGGGTGGCTCGGTCGGTTGAGCGTCCGACTTCGGCTCGGGTCATGATCTCACAATTTGTGAGTTTGAGCCCCGCATTGGGCTCTGAGCTGTCAGCACAGCTGTGCTGACAACTCAGAGCCTGGAGCCTGTTTCCGATTCTGTGTCTCCCTCTCTCTCTGACCCTCCCCCGTTCATGCTCTGTCTCTCTCCAAAATAAATAAACTTAAAAAAAAAAAAAAAAAAAAAAAAAAAACCACTACAAAGCACTAAAAAGTTTTGTGTGACTCTTAAGTGTTTTTTGGTTGCAAACTTCAAAATTTTCTTTCTTTCTTTCTTTATTTGGCTTCAAAATTAAAATTTTAGACCTACCAAGTAAGTTTTAAAAAGTTAAATTAGACATTGTTAAATTAGAAGGCTGGTGGGGGAAAAAAAAAATTTAAGAAACAAAAATAAAGGAAGACAATTCTGTTTTAAGAGAAACAGCAAAATAGGTGTTGAGTAGTTTTCTGTGTCTTTAAAAGGCCTTCATTCAATTATTTAACAAACTGAAGCCATAACCTGTTAGCTACCTGGAAACTTTTGCTGATGTATGCAGTAATAATATTTTTCACTTAAAGTAGATATTAATATTGGAAGCTTTCAGTTGTCACCTTCCTGTTTCATATTCTCCTTTAAGATAATAATAAAATCTACTAGCACAGTCTAGGATTGTGAACTGGGCTATATTAAACATCTTTAATAAACACACAGATTCCTTCTAATTCTTGAAAACTTAAATTCTTGTTAAAAAATATACAGAAGTTAAATATTGTGCTGTTTTATTAGTGTAAAATCACACTTTGATTCTGTCATGATATATCCATGCAGCTTAACATCTTGATCCGACAGACAGAATAAACCATTAAAGGGAACATCTGTTGTTGGTCAGCAGTGAATGCAAATTTACAAATGTGATCAAAATGTATTTATCATATAATGTAAAACACATTCTAAGACAGTATATCACTCTTAATAGGGCACACCTCAGAAGCTCCGTTAATAGGAAAAAACCTGTCTCTATGGCGAAAGAATGAAGGACAGGATAGCTGAAGGTAAAACTGGAAATCTCAAGAAATTTCCATTTATTCTGTGATAATTAATGCCCTCAGAAGTTTTAAAACATTATTACCTGAAAATAATCCCTGTAGTGACTGATAAGCATAAGCTTCTAACTGAGAGTCAAGTGCATAAATCATGCAAAAAATGGTGATGTTTGCAAGTGGACGGTACTTATGTTGTTGGTTTCAACGCTTTCCCTTCCCTTCTAGGAGACAAATAAGAAAGGCCTGGCTTCGTAGCTATCTTGTAAGTTTACATGACTGCTGAGTCAAAACCTCACACACGAAAATTTTCAGTTACTCGTGAAATGGCTCAAATTTTCACAAGGAAAATGATAAATTCTGACCCCCAAGTGGACATGGAAGAACCTGAAAGTGCCACGTGACTCCTGAAGACTGCCGATTAGGGTTAAAGAGTGCCTCATGCAATATAGTTCTTTCAAATAAAAAAATTCAGTAGGAAACTCACTTTAAAGATTTTTACAAAAAAGCCCATAGGTGCTTTATGTAAACCTAAAAGACAACTTGACAATTCATTTAATTTTGTCTCCCCTTTTGCAAATATTTCAGTCTGTGCTTGAGATATAAACGGGAAGGCCGTTCTGTAAATCAAATCAGTGTGAGGTTCTGGCCACGTAAGTGCACTGGACCAATGTTCCGAGTTCCTGATGCTATGGAGTAAAGAAGAGTGGGCTGTGCCAACAAAAACAATATAACCTCCGGAAAAAGTCATCCTGACCCTTTTATTGTTGAAATTAAAAAATAAAAGATACTTAAATACAGGTGAACATATAGGGCAAAACAGAATCATAAAATTCAATGTTGAATTAAGCAGTGAGCTGACTGTCTGGGTCTCCAAATTGGCTTGGACCCAGAACTGCTTAAAAATGGGTATGTTCACAGTTAACGGCAATTGGCTTATAGGTGAGAGAACGGTCGAAGTTGTTCCAGTTGAACTTCCAGAGAAATTCTCTCCTCAAGAACATCCTGAGAAAAGATGCAAAGCTAAGTTATATTTCAAAGTACACAAAAATGAAGGCACATATACAACAACTAAGCATCAAGAAAACAATTTAAACTTGTGATGAAGGGATGGTCATTCATATTTTAAAAGGATACCTCACTTGAGAAAAGTAGTTTCTTTAAATGTACACAAAATTAAGATACGATCTTAACTGAAATCTTTTTCTTACAAAATAAATCAGGGTAATAAAATGTTTTTTAATTATTAGAAAAGCCAAAATTTGCAAATGATGGCTATTCGTGCATGCATTTTGCATAAAACCTACCCCCTGCAGTAACAGCTGATGAATCAATTAAACAGATTCTTTCTCCTGGTGATATCTGGTCATAAAAACTCCTGAACCTCATCTGAGTTTCAGTTTCACAAAGAATAAATCTATTTTCCAATCAGAATTTCTAATCACTGTTGATTCTCAGCTGTCTTTTCAGACAGCCAGGAAATTCTAACTCACCTGCTTTGTTTTTTTCTTTTTCTCGATCACCTTGATAGTATCGTGTTTTAACCAGAGCTACCTCTTCCTATTTCATATCATACTTCCTTTTTCTGTTCTCAGATATAGTGAGAAAAGTGATTTTTAACATAGCTTCTATATAGAGGTTTCTTTTTTTTTTTTTTTTTTTTAACGTTTTATTTATTTTTGAGACACAGAGAGACAGAGCATGAACAGGGGAGAGTAAGAGAGAGGGAGACACAGAATCGGAAGCAGGCTCCAGGCTCCGAGCTGTCAGCACAGAGCCCGACGCGGGGCTCGAACTCACGGACCGTGAGATCGTGACCTGAGCCGAAGTCGGCCGCTTAACCGACTGAGCCACCCAGGTGCCCCTATATAGATGTTTCTATAGGCTTCCTTAGTCCTTCAGAAAAACATGTGCTGATGAGATTTCCATTGTCAAGGTATGGTAAGCAAGCTTGTTCTCAGTTTTACATTCTTCCTTTACAACAGACCAAATTCATAACCATAGACTACAAATCTCTTCTTTGATCAAAGAGTTGTACAAAAATACCATTCATTCACAGGTATTTATCAAATGCCTAACATGCGCTACATTTTGGGGATGGAGACAATACGGTTGTGAGTTTATCTAGGGGAGCCCCTGTTTATTTCTGATGTCCTGGCCTACACATTAACACATCCCTCTCTCTTTTCTCTGAAAAGTATTTTGATTTGGACAATGTATTACGGTCGCCCTGAACAGAAAATATGCTTTACTCTCAGTGAGTTCATTTTAGTAGGCCAGAGAGACAAATGTGCCATAGACAGTAATTCCAGATAGTGTGATAAATGCTAGATGAGGGATATAAACAGAATGTTTTGGGAACGAACTAACTCTGCATTTATTTTACAAATTTCATAATTCAATTTATACTTCCACAGACTCTTTTCTCATCTTTGTGGTTTACAACCTTGCTACTCGAACTGAGAGCAACAGTCATCATCTGGAAGCTTATGAGAAATGCAGAATTCTCAAGGCCCATGCCATACCTAATATGAACCAGAATTTGCATTTTAACATGACCCCTGATTAACTATGTACATGTTAAGATTTGAGAGCCACTGGTTTACAAGACATGAATATGTAATAATGTTGGTAAACCATAAATGATTCTGGCTAATTTTTATCTGGAGGGATTCAAAGAAATCACAGTAGTAAGAAAAGCAAACCCATTCCTCTCAAGTACAGATGACAGGAGTACACGCTGGCCATAAGCAGCATTTCTACTGAAGGCTAGTCTTTTCTCTTCCACATGTGACATGATCTAAATTGTCCGCATCCTCCTTCTTCTTTAGACCTGTTTGAGTCCCTTTAATAGATTCTGAGTTGTCTTTGATAAAAGGATAAACTAACAATACTCAAATCATCTTAGAATTCAGTAAGAGCATAGAGAACCATGTCTATGATCTTGGAGGTACCGGAGGTCACGATATTTCCTCTCTTGGGTTTCATTATGAAAGTTCAGGAATATTACAGAAACAGTGATGCCATATATATGTAGGGTATGGCAATCAGACCAGAATTGAATATGCAAAATTCCTTCTAATATGAAAAGGTTCAAAGGCGTAAAGAACATTTTCGATAACTCGTTTGTTTCTCTCGCTACCTGGGAAGTTCCATATAGCCTATGAATTGCTGGATCACTTCTAAGTTCCTGTTAACTCTAAGATGTTTTGAGTCCATGGAAGTTCCCCAGTAGAGATTCAGAATACCTTTAATTGTTGCTGCAATTCACTGTTCAATCTGGCCAAAACTGTGTTGGTTTCCTTATTGCGTCTAATTGATGCCTGAATTGCTTTCTTATCTTTCCCAACAGACCTGAGAAGATAAAGAGGGCAAGAAAACATGACTTTCATTTCTTATCTTTAAATTCTCTCATTCTTCCTTGACCTATCACTAAATCCAGAAAGTAGAAGAAAGTAGTTGCCTTAATGGCATAGCTCAACCTCACTTGCTTGGTTTCAGTGGTCAGCCAAAAGTATCAAAGCTTAATTATTAGTTATTGTTTTAATTGTTCTTCTTCTGTAGAACTCATCAGCAACCCTCTTCTGTAAACAACCACACAGTAAATATTTTAAATTTGTGGGTCATATGGTTTCTGCAGCATATTCGTGTTTTGTTTTGTTTTGTTTTCCTTTCTCTTGGCTCTTCTCTTTTTTACACAAATGTGAAAGCCTTAGTTCTGGGACTTACAAAAACAGGCCATGGGATGAATTTGGCCCACAAGCCCCTGAGTCAGCTGATTCTCGATCTAAGACAACCGTAGTTAAAACGTTAGTGTTATTCTACACTATCAATTTTTTAAAAATCTGCTCAAGGGTTTGCGTTTGGGTTTTAAAATGGAATTGAACTTAATAACAGAAAGAGGAAAAGCGGAAAGCATATTACACCTGCTCATAAAAGAGAAAATGCTTAAAGAGGAGAAGCTGAGAGCCACTGCTCAACTAAAGAGCTAGTCTGATAATTTAATTGCTGGGCTTTTTGTTACTAGTAATTACATTTGTTTCAGAACTACTCTGATTACCTAGGAATAGAAGGCTGTGATGCAAGAACAGCAGCTAAGACACCGGTCTTTTGTGTATGTTCATCAACTTCTGGCCTTAATTCATCTTCTGATTTTAATCTTCTGCGAACAGGTTTAGGTGGTGGCGCAAGGGGTGTTGTGCCTTTGCTCTGGAAGAGAAGAATTCTGTTAACAAGGAGCATGTCCTGAAGACATTCACGGTTAATTAGCACTTCACCAACATCATTTGCTTTCTTTAAACTGCTTATTCTCCACAAATTAAAAGTCATCTGTCCCACTTTAAAACAATTTATACAGTAACCACAGCTAAGTTACATTTCAATAGGAGAGGCTGTTGACATCACAATTGTGAATGTACCTAACAAGATACTCTTTTAAAAAGGGCAACAGGAGTTCCTTGAGTCCCAAATCTGACTCAAAACTATAATATTCACAGTTTAAATGTTAACAAGAAACATGCTCAATATATATACCTGTTTAATAAGTATAAAAGGGAATCTCCAGAAATATGTATCCATTATCCTAGGATTTCCTACTCAAAAATACTAAAATATATCAATAATAAAGCAATTTATAAAGAAGTAGAAAGCTAGGCAATACTTTAAAACTCATAACTAAAATGCACAATAATTGTAACTTTTTAAATGTTTATTTTGGGGGGGGAGAGAGAGAGAGAATGCGCACATGCGTGTGACAGCATGAGCGGGGAGGGCAGAGAGAGAGGGAGACACAGAATCTGAGGCAGGATCCAGGCTCCAAACTGTCAGCACAGAGCCCGCTGTGGGGCTCGAACCCACAAACCGTGAGATCATGACCTGCCCCGAAGTCGGACGCTTAACCGACTGAGCCACGCAGGAGCCCCAGTAATTTGTAACTCTTGAATACGAGTGGACATTTTGTTGGAAACTGAGATTCAAATATGGTATTTTGGCATTTACCATAACCTGATTTGATCTGTTCATAGATAAAAATGAGAATCAACTGCCATATCTTTGGTTCAGTGCTATGTGTTGCCGTGAGCTGACAAAAACACACTATTAAAAAACATCACAGAAATACAGTACAAACTAAGGTGTCCAGAAAGCACAATTTAAGCACTTTCAGAGGCATGTGCTGTAATAACTACTGGGAATATCTGGATGAGAACAGAAAAAAAAAATTACCAAGACTTTTCTCTGAACAGAAAAGCATGCCAGTATCTGTAATTTACTTTGAAATGCAAAAAACAGATACGAAAAACTGATGTAGATAAAGGACAGAGAGATACATGACAATGCAAGTACAGGAAACTGTACAGTCAAGTGTGGGTTTTTTGATGTATATAACGTAAAATTCTCTCAACTTTACCGTGTGTGTCAAAATTTTCATGAAATGTGCTCGGGAAAAAATAATCCCCAAAACAGTCAAGAAGAAGAGCCCAGAGCATAACATTCTTCAAGGGTTGACCATTTTCCCCTATGACACTTAAGACTGCAATAAAACAAACTGAATGTGACCAATAAGGAAGCTCTATTTTATGCATGTGAAGAATGTGGTAACATGAGGTCTGAGAACCTATGGTCTATACTGGATGACAGACTATTATCTCCTAGAATTTTTAAACGGGCAGACCTTGTTCTGAGACCGACTCAGTATATTATAGTTCTGGCAGTGGGTGGGTTAGGTTGCTCTACAGTTAACTTTATTTCTAAGATTTCTGTCAGTTTTAAAATCTTACAAAGTAAAAATGACGTCATATAACATTTTATATGTACAAAATAACCAATATTATACAAGACTTGTCGCCTACCACATTGGCAGGAGCGCTAGCAGCTGTCTTCTCTTCAATTTTACTATCTGTTTTGGCAACTCGAAGAGAACTTGCAGGATCAGAAGCTTTTTCAACCTAGAGATGAATATATTATCATTCCTAACTATATGTAATCAGTATAAAATTATGCATAAATACATATGTTAACAAATCAGAGAGTAAAATATTAAGAAAATGTTCAGTCTGATAATAAGGAATTTGAGAAAACCCCGTACAATGACTATTCTGTGCTACAGAAAGGCAGGGAGCAGGGAAGGTGACAGGTCTCTGAGGGAGAAGGGGAGGGCTGAGAATGCAGCCCGGCACAGTCTGGAAAATTCTTGCGGTTGGGGGAGGGGATGCCTCCACCCCAGAGAGCCGAGTACGCAATGCCCTGGGCACACCTGGACTTCCCCTCAGGCTCGCCCTGCCTTCCTGGAGGCACAGCCCACACACCTAGAGGCCCCAGGGCTAGGCAGAAAGTTACAGGCTTGAAGAAGCAGCTAGTAGAAAATTTCCCATGGACCGGATCTGTAAGAAGCTTTAATAAGTCTCTCCAACGTCACATTTATGTTTGGTGAGGTCGGGAATCCCTAGAGAAGTTCTTGCCACTAGAACTAAACAGAATCTCCTGGAACGCTGCTGTCTAACTGAAGTGACTTACTGTCACACAAATGGAGTGTAGCTATGGTAACCACAGCCACTTATTACACGGAAATCTTCACCAAATCACACATCAGACGCTCAGCATTAAGAAGCAAGCCCCTGAGCAGTGTTTCAGCCATGACCAGATGGTTGTGTTTGTATCTTTTCACACAACAACTAACTTCCACGCAGATTCTCATTCTTATTAAGCATTATATTGCAACCAGCAGGTGTCTAAGACCAATTAAAAAAATTAAGAAGCACAGACCTAGGGAACAGAAATCCTCTAGAGCAGCAGCAGAAGATATTTTATTCACTCATGTCCATTCTAGTATCTACTTTTTAGAGGTTCCTCTGTTTACAGACCTACTTGTGAATATAATGTGGGACGCGTTTCCCAGCAGAAAATCAGCTAAGCCCTTGAAAACTCACCGGTAAGACCTCTGCATGTTTCTCAGCTTCATCCTCTTGTTCTTCATTTACGTTTGATGCAGCAAATACTTCAAACTGGCTGAAATCTGCAAAATTTGGTTGTTCTGGTATCTGCTGAGGTGAGGTACTAGTGTGAGTTATTAGGCCATCGGCATCCACTGGGCGATGCACAACGGGACCAGGAGCCTGCACGATGGTTTAGGAGGAACACACATTAGTGTATCACTGGCAGCAACCTTCTTTGAAAATACATTGTACAAATAACCTTGTTACCTGTAAATTCAGGGAGGTGAGCTACAGTAGCATCTAGCCTCTAAAAAACTGTAAGTGACATGCTGAGACACTCAAAAGGTTAAGATGACAAACTTTCAATAAAAAAAGATACTTTTAGGGGCAGCTGGGTGGCTCAGGTGGTTAAGCGTCCGACTCATGAGATCAAACCCGGCTGGGCTCTGCGTTCACAGCACGGAGCCTGCTTGGGATTCTCTCCCCGCACCCCCCTCCCCGCCCCCCGGCCCCTGCTTGCGCTCGCTCTCAAAATAAATAAGTTTTTAAAGGAGATTCAAAAAAAAGATACTTTTACAAAATTCTTATTACAAAGAAAGTACATCCGAGGACAGGGAGGGTCTGGCCCTACTCCCAGATTCTCCACTTGTGCCTTTTTTTTTTTTTTTTTTTTTTTAATCGGGCCACTGCACAACAGTTTGTGCTTTAAAAAAGTTACTTTTATTAAAAAAATGTTCCATCATATTTCTAAAAAGGTTACGTTAAAGTGTGAAAACCACCGCTCTAACTATTCTCCCAATACTTTGGCGTTACTTCCCTTCAATTTTCTTCCACTCCCCTGCCAGAGCAATCCTCTAAAATCTTCAACCCAAAAATACATTTATTGAGGATCTAACTTTTGGCCAAGCACTATGGAAATAACAGCAAACAAAAAAATAAGGCCCATGACCTAATGAAGCAGATAGTCTAGTGCAGGATAAGAGCAAGAAAACAAGGAATTAAAATACAGTGTGAGCAGTTTTATTGTGATGGAAGTACAGGACAACACAGGAATAAATCTGCAGTCTCTTCCCTGCTTATCCGTTAAAAATTCTCCATCTCCTGTAAGAAAAACTCTTGATCTGGAGATGCTCTGCCCCTTCCCCGTGTCCACAGTTTCATTCCCTGTCACTCTGGTTGCACAGAACTAACTCATCTTCCCTTGATTATGCCAGGCAATGTCATTCCTTCTGATTGGAGGGCCCTTTCCCCAAGAAACACTACTTCATCTCTCAAGTCTTTGCTTAAAGCCTTACTTCCTTCGTTTTACTTACACCTTTTCAACGTGACCCTTGACTTCACTAGCTAGTAAAGCTGTGGCGAAGCATTTTACAAATACGCCTGGAGCAGCACTTGTCCTGTAATTGTTGTTTATAGGTCTGTCTTCCCCGCTGGACTGGTTCTTGAATCAAGTGACCAACTCCCTGGGTTTCCGGTTTAACCCAATATATATTTTCGCTAGTACTTGAGGTAAAATACGTACTAAAATCTTCAAATTTCTGTATCTTACTCGTAAAGACTAAGAAACCATCTTTTTAACTTCAAAGAACCAACTTCATTATAAGGATCTAACCCAGAAAAATCAACCGAATTCATTCATGTAAAAGGTAGTCAGCCAGCCAGTCTCATAAAACTAACAGCTATAACCGAGAATCTTAGAACAGATTAGACGGAAACAATTTCTGCCTGGCAGGGATACAGAGGTCATCTGACACTTCCTCTACTGCTGGAATAACATCGCCAGAGAGATGCAGTGAGGGCACTGAGGTGCTGCTGGATCCAGGACATAAACGGACATCTCCTGTCGCCCAACCTGTTGTTCTTTCCACTAAACCTTCCTTTATCAAGACATTATCATTTGGTCCACTTTTAAGCTTCTTTCAAAAAATAACTCCAATCATTATTCTTGACTTCCAAACAAGACTTAGCTTCTCTGAATGAAATGTTCATTAAGAATGACAATTAGAGGAGCGCCTGGGTAGCTCAGTCAGTTGAGCGTCTGACTCTGGCTCAGGTCATGATCTTGCGGTCTGTGGGTCCGAGCCCCGTGTGGGGCTCTGTGCTGACAGCTCGGAGCCCGGAGGCTGCTTCGGATTCTGTGTCTCCCTCTCTCTCTGCCCCTCCCTTGCTCACACTCTGTATGTCTCTCTCTCTCTCAAAAATAAACATTAAAAAAAAAAAAAGAATGACAATTAGGTAATTCCTGATCTTCAAAGTAATTCTAGAGTAGCAGTGAACACCTAACAGATAAGACCACCCAGTAATGGAAGCACTGAGGATTACCTGTGAGGGCTGTGGCCTTGGAGGCACTGCAGGAGGGTGGGCAACAACCCCAGCCTGTTGTTGTCCTGAGTAAACACACAAGTTGTCTTTTTAGTAAATACACACTTTGCTAGTACAACAAACAGGTGGAGTGAATGTGATCAAATGATGAAGATTTGTAAGAATGTTTGATAAGTACTAGAAGGCATTTACTATCCTGTAAAACTATCTACATAGGACTTAATAACCAAGCCTCATGGCCCTTTCTCAGACCTCGTTTCTCTTGTTCTCTGCACGAGACAGTCGTGACATGCTTGTTTCCATAATACTATACCATCTCGGCTTTCTTCTCCTATTTCTGAATGCTCTTCAGCTATAAAATACGCAGACGTCCAAATTTTCTTTTTTCATTCACTCTATCGTTTCTATGTAAATGATTCCCAAATAATACAACCTTTCTTAACCCACAAGTCCAATAGCCTGTTGTTATGTCTCCTTTTCCTCATCACTCCTAACTCATAACGCCCAAAACAGAACATCTTCATCGCCTGGTCCTAACTTTTCTATTTTGATCAACATAATAACAATACAACCAGTTATATAGACATTAAAACCTTGGAGTAAGTTATGTGTCTTCTCCCTCCTCTGTCAGCTTTCCCTCCTTAATCTCTCTCCACATGGTTGTCTTAAACTCTCTGGTGGCGTCTCTCAGGTCCCCATCTTTTGTCATTTTAACTCAATCACGTGAAGAAAAAAAAATTCCTCTCACTTGACACCTTTTAAATTCAAAATTCTTCTTCAGATAAAAAAATGAGACATATTAAGAGAAAAGAAAATAAAACGTTGTGCTCTTTAATGAACTTTAGAATCAAACGATTTTATGGTCTTCTGACCCACCTGTGGTGACTGCAAAGGTCCGATTCATATCTAAAGATGATGATCTAGAATGAGAAGGCTGAGGCCTTGGAGGGGGAGGTGGTGGTGCAGTGTTATCAGGCGACGTTCCAGAATGAGACCTACAAAATCCACCCATTATACTTCGTGATGCTACTGGTATTAGAGCTTTCTTCTTTTTAAGCATTCAACTTGGCTAAGCAGCAAAGGATCTCAGTGGTGTGACATTTTCTCAAGTAGGTATGACAAGTATACCAATGAATAAAGAGAAGACTTTCTGATATACGTTAAACAAAAAATTATTTAATGGGGCAAATACCCTTTTATTAAAAGGATAATTATACATTTAAAACATCTGAAAAGAAAGTTATTAACATGAATTCAAGGTAGACTGCAAACTAGTCATGGTTTTCCCATTCCATTAAAGGTAATTATTAGTTTGAAAAATCATTTTCAAGAAAGAGAGACTTCACTTTCAGATATGGTTAGCTTTCAACTTATTTAAAGTTTGAAGTTTGGGAAAGTGAAGCAGAATCTTGCTCAACTATCTGAGGTGACCATTCCTGTGTCTCCACAGGCCATCTCATCGTATAGGGGACTGTCCTCATTTTCGAACCCCCCTAGAGATTCACTTTTTTGCCACCGAAGTCTTTTGTATTCTGAAAAAGAGTCTCACGGACTCTGACAATCTGCTCCTCACTTACAGGGATAAAAAGGAGAGTAAAACTCAAGATGACTGAGAACTCTAAGATATACAAAAAGAATTATATGAAGAAGCAGGCTTTGACTCAAGAAGCTCTTCTGAGATTCTGTGTTACTTGTCTCTCTATACATCCTCCAGGCACGTGGCCAAAGGATACTGAGCATGTATAACAGGAGAGAGGAAAAAGATGCTCCTGTCCTGTCCACAGTCCTGTCCATTAGTGGATGGTTAAGTTAAGCCCTTGCAGACAAATCCCTGGCCACCTTCACCCTATCCCACACCTTTTCTATTTGTGTCTGAAAAGTTCTATGTCACGCAGATCTTCAGGGAGGGTCGGTAGCCCAACATGAGGGTGTGCCATCTAGAAAGATGGCATCTCAAAACAGAACTGCTGATACTTGCCACCAAGGCTTTGAAAGAAAATCTGTACCTCTAGTACTTATTCAGACTCTCAGCTGTTTACCTTCACAAAGGACTACCTTAAACTGCTAATGCTACTACAGCACTTCCTGAACCTTCCAGAGACTACCGTGGGGTAAGATAAGGGCTCCTTTTGTTTTCCTATTAGAGTTGGAAAGAATCGAAATCATTTCCCTTCTACATAAACCAGGAGGCAACCTAACAGCGTTCAGAGAACTGAAGAATAGAGGAAAATAATTTATACTTGGTTCTAAAATAATTCTCAATATTACAATGTGACAACATATTTCATGCGTTTTTTTATTGACAGAAATACTGACCTTTGATGAGTTACATTGTTTCCAAGCTGTTCTGGGTCCGAAGTAAAAGAGTCTGAACTACTGTACCCATCTGCTGATAAATGGAATATACCCTATTTAATAATTTTTTATTCACTTTTTACTCTAGATACTCTAAACAAGTACAATAATTATTACTTCAAATCAGAGACATTTACAGACTGGCTAATAGCTTAAGAGTTCATCCTAGTGTCGTTAAATGTTAACAGTTAAACATAAATCAAATAAATCGTGGCATATTTACACAACAAAGTACTATGCACACGGAACAAGTTATAATCTAGAGAAGTTAATGTAAATAGGAATAAAAAATATGCATAGACGACAATAAAACTTATGAAATTAGCCAGAGGTTCACCATTTTTTGCGTCAGAAAGTATCACTGCCAATTCCTCAAACTCTTATGAGGAGCAGAGAACTCCAGAGGCAGCCTAATGGTTGTGATACAGTAACAGATTTTAAAACAGAAACTGTTTTCTGTTTCCATCTGAAGGAACACTAATACTACTCCACACTTTCAAGGATTATAAATTAAAGGGACTGGTTATTTGGTTTAGTTTCACTTCAAAATGTACCCCGTTCCTTTTTCTCATCAAATAACTGAATTGTTTAATTCTACAGGAATGATATTAAAACTACCCGATTTCCACTTGGATGTTCTAACAGGCACCTCAAACCGGAGATGTCCAAAAGTCAACTTCCAATCTTCCCCAAAAAACCTACTCTTATCACAGCCTTCCTCAGTTCCTAGTGTATCAGGCCAAAATTCCCTGAATCGCCCTTGACCTCTCACCCCCATCCTCGATCACACAGGTAAGCAAGTCCCACGTACTTTCCCCACCAAATAGAGTCAGCATCTGACCATTTCTCAGCACTCCCACTGCTACCACTCCGGGCCAGCCTGTCATCTTCTCTCGCCTGTATTATTCTAATATAGTCTAAATATTATTCTATTATTTCCCTGTTTTGACTCTTGCTTTCTTCAGGCCTGTTACCAATACAGCAGCCAGAGTGATCCTGTTAAAAAATAAAGGCCAACCACATCCTTCTTCGTTCAAAACCTCTTTTCATCTCATTCAGTAAGAGCCATTCTTACACTGTTCCCTGATGACTACTCTAAACCAGGGCTTCACATGGGCCCTTTCCTGTGCCTTAAACGTCCTTCCTTCAGATATTCAAAGCTGAATCCCTCATCTCCTTCAAATTTTAACCCAAATGTCATCTTTTGGTAAGGTCTGCTTTGACTACCTTATTTAAAATGCCACTTCCTCTTCCCTTTCCCAGCTTTATCCTTATCCACTGTGTTAATTATCTCCTAAGATACGAGCTCCTTTTTTTTTTAAAGTAAGTTTTTCTTTTACACCCCCTACCGAATGTAAGCTCCACTAGGGCAAAGATTTTTTTTTTTCTGTTTTAACTGCTGGATCTCCAGTATCTAGAACAGAGCCTGGCACACAGTATTCCATTGACACAGGCTGCATAAATGAACGTATACACAATTTACTGAGAGAGAGAGAAAGGAGCTGGTGGGAGGAGTCATGGACTCAACGTGGCAACCGAGAGGGATGGCAAACAGAAAGCCTGCCTGGAAGCAGGTGCAGGAGGCAATGAGCAACCATTTACCCACATAGAGGGTAGGAGGTGTCAGAGGGTTGACTAATCTCCACTTTACTCAGTAAAGGTAATATGAAATAGCTACACATTTGAATTATTCAGACTCTAAATTGAGGCTCAATCAACTTCAAATGGAAGCTGTAATGCTATTTTTCACTTACCTACAGTATTTCCAGAAGCAAATTTCACCGATGAATTGATCTTACTTTCCTCTGACAGGTCAGACGTTTTCACAAGTAATGGGCTAGTGGGATTAGTGTGATCTAGTAGAGAATTAATAGGTGAAAGTACAAGACCTGAATTAATACATTCATAAACCTCAGAGTTCAAGACTTCATTTAGGTATTTCAAAGAAGTAGCAGGTATGCCATGAGATATAAGACAAAATAGTATTTTTAATAAAATATAAGCTTGTTTACATAGAATTTAGTTTCCTTCCATAACAGAAGATACTTTATAACAGAAGAGTGAAGTTGTATGTGCATACTTCATTAATTTTATCCCCTTCAGGGTAATTAAACAAAGCACCCCACATATGGTTGTAAAGTAAGTAGTTTATGGGGTGACTGGGTGGCGGCTCAGTCATTTAAGCGTCTGATTCTTTTTTTTTTTTTTTTTTTTTTTAATTTTTTTTTTTTTCAACGTTTTTTATTTATTTTTGGGACAGAGAGAGACAGAGCATGAACGGGGGAGGGGCAGAGAGAGAGGGAGACACAGAATCGGAAACAGGTTCCAGGCTCCGAGCCATCAGCCCAGAGCCTGATGCGGGGCTCGAACTCACGGACCACGAGATCATGACCTGGCTGAAGTCGGACGCTTAACCGACTGGGCCACCCAGGTGCCCCTAAGCATCCGATTCTTGATTTTTAGCTCAGGTCACGATCCCAGGGTGGTGGGATCGAGCCCTGTGTCATCCTCCTTGCTAAGCATGGAACTTGCTTACGATTTTCTCTCTCTCTCTCTCTCCCTCTCTCCCTCTCTCTCTCTCCCCCTGCCCCTCCCATGTACACAATCTTTCTCTCTTAAAAAAAAAAAAAAAAAAAAGGTAATTTATAATGCTGATTTATATACAAAATAAATATACCTCTGAGAAGCCCTAACTAAAACATTTAATCTAAAGTAAGGAGGGGGCGCCTGGGTAGCTCAGTCGGTTGAGTGTCCGACTTCGGCTCAGGTCATGATCTCGCAGTTCGTGAGTTTGAGCCCCACATCGGGCTCTGTGCTGACAGCTCGGAGCCTGGAGCCTGCTTCGGGATTCTGTGTCTCCCTGTCTCCCTGCCCCTCCCACGCTCATGCTCTGTCTCTGTCTCTCAAAAATGAATAAACGTTAAAAACAAAAAATTTAAAGTAAGGAGAAACTTCAAGAGTTCAAGCAAAACATACAATTTTAAAGCTAAAATTTATTTTAACTGTAAACCTCTTTGGTTAAAATCCCAACACACTTAAAATGTGAATTCACACCAGTTATCATAAAAACCCACGGGTGTTGGAACGCCACATTTGCCAAGAGTCCTTCCTTTAAGACTTTGTAATATAAACTCAACTGACACAAGATGAAAAGCACACACACGCCCGCACGTATATGCATGCTTGCAGAAAGGACTATGTTAAAAAACAGACAATGATGAACTAGACGTGAACCCCCGAAGAGGAACTGTGCGTTTAGTTGCCGCTAACCGCCAACCGGAGCCCGGCCCGGCAGCAGGCAGCAGCCCTCTCACCGCTGCCGGTTCTTTTCAGCTCCATCTCCTGCATGTGGATCTTGCTCGGAGTCATGCGGATGGGAACCGGATGCACGATAGCGGTGTCCTGCAGGCACACGGGAAACACAGACTTTACATCACAAGTGCCACGCCGACACCACGAAACGGTAAAAATTGACGACACTTTAAAAACTGGTGGACAGACTTTCTCATTCATGCGAAGGCAAGCGCGAAAATTAATTTCTTAATGGAACGTTTCAGAATTCTAGCGAAAAAGTCCAGTTCACTCTGCGTGCCTAACATTCTGGTTTCTTTGACAAAAAATACACTTTAGCTTGAGTGGTTAAGGTTTGAGTGAAAAGAAGATCCATGAAACTACCACTGAAGACAATAATCGAAGGCAGAGTGTGAGACGATCTCATGAAATTATACGAATTTGAACCTTTGAGGTTAAAGTGAACAACTATTTCGTGAGAACCCAAACACTTAACAGATTGAACTCTTCCACTAAACTGCTGAAAAAAAATGGACACTTACTTCTTCCTATACAAAACAAAGGTAATAATCCTTGCTATATTTTAACAGTAGGCACGACATGTACTTTCTACAGATTAGTTCTACAGAACTGTTTAAAAAACTTCCACAGGGGCGCCTGGGTGGCGCAGTCGGTTAAGCGTCCGACTTCAGCCAGGTCACGATCTCGCGGTCCGTGAGTTTGAGCCCCGCGTCAGGCTCTGGGCTGATGGCTCGGAGCCTGGAGCCTGTTTCCGATTCTGTGTCTCCCTCTCTCTCTGCCCCTCCCCCGTTCATGCTCTGTCTCTCTCTGTCCCAAAAATAAAAATAAAAAACGTTGAAAAAAAAAATTTAAAAAAAAAAAAAAAAAAAAAAAAAACTTCCACAAAGGCATGCGTTTTTTAAGAGGAATAAGACTCCTACTCTCAACATTTTCACATTTTTCTTAAACCTCTTCATGACTGTAATACATCTGAAATCCCTTCGTGAGTGGCAAGTGTAGTTAAAGGAGTAAGGAAACTGGCCAAACAGACTTCAGAAAAGAACGAAAAGAGCAAAGTAAGAAGAGAGGATGGAGACAAGCCTCTTAAAGAGAAGAGAAGGAGAAAGGTGCACCTGGGTATGAGGTAGACCTGGCCCTGGCAGCTGAGACCCACAGGGGAGGGACCAGAATGGGATCAAGCATTTGGCTGAATAGCAACTGACCACTACTGCTAGGGGGCTCAGTTCCTTCTATGAAGAGTCAGTTCCTATTTTGTGTGTGCTCCTACTAAAGACTAAACTTGAGATCCTGAAATTTCAGACATCTAGTTATGAGTTATGTTTATGATTCAGTGTGAAGGATCAGGACTTTTCGGTTTAAGTCAGACACCATTTTTGGTTGAGAGTAGCAGGCGACACGAAGTCTCTGCTAGACAAAGTTCAGTTCCATGACACTGTCTCTTGTTTGACAGGTCTCCCTGGCTTACTCTCGCAATCTCTACATCCAACCAAATTATGACAAATGAATTTTTTGTTGCAATTGTACTGACACACCCATTCGTAGCAATTTTCTGCCCCCATACCACCAAGGCTCTGGACAAAGTTCGAACATTTCCTCTACAACTCTAAAATCACAGTTATAAATATGAATACATATGTGGATACAAGTTTAGACTTCTCATATAATAAAGAGTCATTCTCAGGGAAATATGTTAACAATACACATAAGATGTTCTTTGTTGTATTTACGGTTATAAAAAACACGGCTTTAGGGGATAAATACTACTTTCTTAACTCACAATGTTCGTGGCAGAAATAAATGCCATGAGAATCAGAATTTAACCCCGTAAGGCAAGGTCAAAGGAGAAAAAAATGATAGTTCGTGAGATAAGTTCTTAACTCCAAACCCCAAACTAGGAAAAAACAAGCAAAAAAACCTTCTTAGATGTTTTAACTCATAATATTCATCTAATATATATTCTGCGTGTGTATAAAATCAGATACATAGAACTTGTAACAGTTGGAACGATTAAGTAGTCTTTTTATATACTTCCAGTATACTCCATGGAAGTCGCGATAATGATCCCAAGAAAAGAAAATCATGAATGTTCTATTCATCCTCCAAATAATTTCTGTTAAGTTTCTGTGCCAGCAAATCAATTCTGGGTCACATACTTCAGTCATGCAACCACCGGTTGCTGGGAGCCCGCAACGGCTGTACCCGCTGCAGGACAAGGCGGCTCCTCGCAGGGCTTTACACAGATGACAGGCCTAACCTCCAACTGCCGTATGTGTCAGAAGCTTCGCTTGTGATTGAGACTTGCAGCAGGACAGAGAGCTTTGCCTCTGAGCATTTCCACATCCAAATCAAGAACCATGAACGCCTACAGGCTTCTGAGTCCTGAGCCACAAGATGCCAAAGTAACACCTTCTCTGCTCCAAATTAGCATCCCCAAATTTACAGAGAAAAAAGTAGGAAGACTGACTAGCAGGCTCTGCCCAGTTTCTTCCACCTACTCAAATCACCTCATCACCTCTAGGAAACTCATTCCTAATCACTTATGGCACATTTGTGTCATATATTTGGACATCTGATTTCATGTACACATTTTAAATATATTATGCTCATTTATCTGTAGTTTCCACTTGCCTTAAATCCCATTATCCTGTCTGAAGCCAGTCTGCCTACTTTCCACTTCTGTGTCACTTACCAGCTTGCTCTCTCTTGTTCCCATTGATCCTTCACATTGTTTCCTGCCTGAGTGATCTTCCCTAACTGCCTTTCTCACCTCATCTTGTCACGGCACTCCCGGCTGGCTCCTCGTGTCTAGGAGATTAAGTTCAGATCCCTGGTCTAGCACACAAAGTTCTTCCCAGTCTGGTTTCAACCCTTAGCCCCATCATTCGAATCGCCAACCACACGTCTACCCTATACTCTTGCCACTTACCAGATCTGCTTGTGATATTCTCTCTGCTTGGGATGCCCTTGTCCACTCCTGCCAATTCAGAGTTTCACTCAAACCTCAGCATACAAACATAACCTCTTTTGTGAAAACTTGCCCAAATACACTGGGTTGAGTGAGCTCACAGTATTCTGCCCACAATCCTGCTCACGACTATATATGATAATTATCACAATCAGCTGTATTATAACCATCCACTTATAATGATTAAGCTGTGGTCTACTTAAGACTGGAATTTGTGTTTGTGTGTGTGTGACATTTTACATCCCTAGGGAGCATCAGAGGCACTTAGAAGGGGGCCCCACCAAACCAGGTGAGTTGGCTGGGCATAATCTGTAAGCAAACTACACTTCCTTTTTATACCCTGAATTACTCAGAAGTTCGGCGGCACTCGAGATCGGGCATACATCATGGCAAAGACTAGAGCATTACACTTCTCATCAGTCTAGAATTTAGTAGCAGAAGCAGATTCTACCAGAGGCTATTAATGATAAAGTAGTTCAACAAAAGCAATCAAGTTTCTGGAAATGAGCTATCAGAAACTCAATTTCATCACAATTCTGGGAGCCTAAAAATTACCCATCTCGGTGTGCATGTGGGGTCACTGTACTGGGTGATATAGATGTCTCTACGTGCTACAGAGAAGTGTGGGGCTTTTCACAGACTTTCACCTTGTTGAGCAAATGGCTAATTATAATTTTTAGCTTTTAAAAACCATTCCATTAAATGTTTCCAACACTGTAAGGTATGTAAATGCATATTAGAACTGCAGTGGTATTTTTCTCTTAGGCGACTCTCTTCTAATCCGTGTGGACCTTATTTACACATTTGTAATTATTTATTGAAGCCTTGCAAAGGATCATTTGGGATTGTGGGTATAGGCTGTGTTCTGTAGAAGACAGTACGCCAGATAAGCATTGAGCGAAGGGTAAGAACTTATTAGATCCTCGATGGGAGCAGGGCATTTTCCTAATGCCAGGTTTAAAGTGAGATTACTAGTTGGGGAACAAAGTTTAGATTTAAGTTTAGCACCGTAACAGAGAAAAGATATTTCTAGGTACCAGATTATAAACAGTTAAGACTGCCAACTTTATCAAGTTTACAGATCTAAATTCAAGTTAAAAATAGCAATTAACAATATCCTAGAACCTCCTGCCACACTGAAGATAAAAAAAATAAAGTGTGGAGCCATATCATTTTCAACACTAGAGCCAGAATTCATAAATTTGGGTATTTTTTTCCAAAAGGTTACAAGAACATCAATATTATGAAATCAAATATTTCCTGGCATTTCCTGCCAGTCATGACTCAATTTATTTTGCCTCTGAGTTTTATATTTTTATACATAATGTTCTTTCCTGGCCTGACAAGAAATCGTCATACCATGATTATTTTCACCTCTCTTAAGGGTTAGAGAATAAAACAGAGCATTTCTTTATTGCTACATCAAACTTGCCTTCTCAAAAAAGGACTTCCATTAAGTATTTTAAATAAAAATAACTTGACTAAGTAGGAGACAAGAATAATATGGAGAAATAAATCTTAGAGTGAAGGTAAACTGTCTTTCAGCTCATAGCACCTGTCACTTCCCAAAAGACCTTAATTACGGCCCTAATAAGCAGCAGAAATTATATTTTGTTTTTTTATTCCTCCTTAATTTTCAGATCAAAACTGAAGACTAATGCCCTCAAAACAGCAGTAAGAGAAGCAAAAGGCAGATGATCTACATAGTTAATGAACTATGAAACAGACACTTAAAACACTTCCATAAGTTATCTGTTTTCAATATAACAGCATCCTCACTATTTCACAGATACAAATTTTTTAAAATTATGAAGCACACGAAAGATCCATTCATTTAAACTACTAAGATGTACTACTATCTTTAAATGCCATTTCTTCTAGATCCACATTAAATAAGGCTATTTCTATATTTAATTAAAAACTAATGGCTGTCTTTGATCAGAAACATCTAAAAAGAATGCCTTGTCACTTTTTCGGTATCTTTTCACTCAACTCATTTAAAAAAAAAAATCCTACCTTTACTCTCTTCTTCCCTTCCTTCCTACTTACTTCCTCTTTTCTTTTTGAAAGGTGCTTATTAGCATGTCCTTCTCTTTAAGAGAAAAAATAAAAGGAAAAGGAGGAGTGAACAGTGAGAAGAATGGTTAATAGCTATGGTTTTGAAGTTTTCAAATAATTTGAGGGACAAGTTGGGCATATATGAAATTAATTCTATGGGGATAGAATTTATTTTTTAAATCTGAGATGTGAACTTTGTAGCATTTTCAAAGCAACACAGTGAGCCACAGGAAGACAAGACGGAGGCTCTCTTGCACAATGGGAATCTGTGACCAACAACTCTGTATTCTTTTGCTGAGCTTGATTCTGTATAACAGAACTCAACATACTAATTAAGTCAAAGCCATATCATCTGGACTATTAAAATAAAAGAGGACACTGCATATTTACATACATAGTACATATTACATGATGTGTAAGCATACAAATAAAACAGTATTACTAAGTGTCACTCACTGAGATACACAGTATATGTTTACTAGAACATACACTTAATTAGCAAATGAAAACAAGGTCAGCTAAACCAATTTTCACAAAATACTTCCTTAGACACATATACCAGATTGTAAAAACGTACAGTTTTCTGTCATCAAAATAACTAGAAAATACAGAGAATGATAAAAAAAAAAAAATGTTCTTTCCACCATTAAGCACACAAAAATTGAAAAGCCTGCCACCATTTCCCTCTAAGCACTCCACTCAATCATGCATATCAGCTAAAAACCATAATGAATGGAAATTTGGGTTAATAAAATTAATTTCAAACAAGCAAGCTAAGTGATTGACTTACAGGATCAGCTGGTGCAATGTTAGAATCAAATTGGGTCAGAGTTTGTGAGCTTGAAGAGCGTTCACTAAATGTCTCCCACTGCTGAACAGACAGAGGAGAGACAAGTCAGCATGATGAGAAAGATGGAGTCAAAGATCACTGGAGAAGATTTAGCAAAGTAATTCAGAGGTTGCACTGCAAGTTGTGTTTCAAAGGCCTGACAAAATTCCGTAATTGCTGTGTTTCCATAAACATTTTATACTTCTCTATGCTGGGTCATCTTAAAATGTTAAGGCGGGCAGCTTCACATTCCAACGTAGAATAACAATTTATTGCAATCTCAACGGGAGAGATTCAAAGTGTCACAGAATTAAAACTCAAAACACCCTGTAGGAAGAGAATCTAAGTGATATAAATGACAACAAAGTTAAAATGTGAAGGGGTTGGTCTTGACTAGAGCAAGTATTACTTCAAATCCTTCTTTCAAAATTCTAACGTTAATGTATTGATTTGGTGATGCTAAATGAATCCTGTGTACCAAAGTTTTGGTCAAAACAAAGCAAGTCACTGTGACTTGCCAGTGCGACCCCTGAAAGATGATTCTATTATGTACGTGCACATATTTTATCCGTATGCAGAGATATTTAATAAAATATAATTGAGGTAAAATGAAAAGATTTCTGGAATTAATATATGTTTGAGCTTATGTCAATCTGTAGCAAGTCAACCCCTGCCATCAGCACTACGAACAGGGCCATGCCAGACCACAAGACAGAACTGCCCATCAGGCACCGCCCCCCACCCCATGCTAGAAAAATCAGAATGCGGCCACAATGAGAGCAAATCAAGCATCTGAGTTTGTGTTATGTATAGAAGACATATTTTGATATGAAATACTACTCTCTAAAAGAGGTACACAAATATCATACCTCTTAAAACAGGTGGAGTGATCATACGTTAATTTTAGTAAATTCCATTTGTTTGGGAGATCTTAGTAATAAAATAGCTAAGAATTTTATATCAAAATTGCATTAAAATTGGATTCAGAATTATCGGTTATTCTCTGAAGAAGGAAAAACATCTACACATGTACAATATATACACACAAATGTTTACACACAGACACACCCTACTCTATTAGCCAAAATCCTTTCTATAATTCAGTGTGGAAAAGTATACATTTTTATGCTTCAAAGTTCGACTTACTATTTAAAATAGTGATATTCAATTTGAGAAGACATGTAGAAATTAAAGATTAGCAAATACGCTGATGAAAATTATCTACAAAAATAGATAATATAAACCATTCAACAACTCTCCCTCTAGATAAGTTTTTTCATAAAAATTAAGATAGAAATACTAATGCATTCAAAATGATTCTTGAATAAAGAAAACCCACAACAATTCACTTTTGTCATGGACATCACTTCAGTGATGTCAATATAATCAGTTTCTTCAATAATTATTGTTGCAGGGGTAGAGAAGAAATTTTTAAAATCCTAATTATCTAATTATGGAGAAAAGTTTAGATGCAGAAGACTTTTGCCAAAAAAAAAAAAAAAAAAAAAAAAGGCATTACCTATCTTATCTGGTGGCATGAAGTTTTACTTGGGTTTTTTAAGGTTATATGTAAGCTACCTGGAGAGCAGAGAAACACCCAGATCTTTACGTTAGTATAATGGCTAAAAGCATGCTCTGGAACCAGACTGCTGGAATCCTAGTTGATTCCTAGTCATCCTGTATGACCTTAGGCGAGTTATTGAACCTCTCTGTGCTTCAGTTTCACCATCTGTAACATGAGGCTAATAATACCTGTATCACAAGGTTGTGACGAAGCTGTCAGGAGTTAACACATGTGAGAGCTTTTTGGACAGAGCTGGCACAGCAAAATTGATGCTCGACAAATGTGAGGTGCCATTATTAGTGTTAATCAGTGCCCCGTCCGTGTTTGCAGGTGCTGAGTATTTGCTGAAAGAGTGTTAGTGCTTTGTGGTAGAAAATTAAAATATAATTTAAATTCCATATCCTAAGTATATATCCTTTTTATAAATACTATTAAAATGTCTCAAAATCAATGTTAGTTTTAGTAACATTCTGATTTTTCACATGTAGTTAAAAAAAATTGTGACACTCATGAACATGGTAGCAAATACTACAAAATGAAACTTGTTAGGAATATTGAAGGGAAAATGCAACTACTGAAATCAGAATTTGGAAGGGACTCCATTCCTCGTCTTTAATGATCACATGCAATTTTACTGAGAACGAAGATGGGCTTTAGAACTGAGTTGATTTAGAATGAGCTGCTTTTATTTATGAACTGATATCAATGGAATATAAATATTCCTTTAATCTGATAGTGCTTTTAAAAATGACAAATGAATAAATGTAGCAAAAATTAGTGATTTCAAGAAAACTGACCATACTTTCTATAAAGCCTACTAGTAAATTTTTTTTCCTACCAGTAAATTCTTTTAAGCCTTACTTCCTCCCTCTAACAAGGACTTAGATGGTTATTTTATGATAAATGTATGTTACAAGGTCTCAGACACATATCTGTGATTATGTCATAAAGCAGCTGCAAGTACTTAAAACTTGCCAGTTCCTTCTCTGCTTTCCAACTATGTAAAATTAACTAGTGTCCCTTCCATCTAGTGTTTTTCAGCCTTTAAAATACATGGAAAACATAGAAAGCTTAGAATTTTTCCTGAAACAACAAGCTTCTAGGTTTGTAGCACTATAAAAGTGATATTAAAAACCAGAAGAAAAAAAGTACTTGTTCACAAAGAAAGCTGCTCTCACAGACTGCGCCAGTGGTTTCCTAGGAGTTTCATGCAGCATTAAGGTTTAGCAGAGTGGGGGGACCTCGGGCCTTCTCTTTTTCTAATCGGAGTGGCCCTATGGGAGGGCCTCTGGGCTTTTTTTTTTTCTAATCAGAGTGGCCCTATTTCTATTGTTTTCTATAGAGGAGCTCAAGTAATGGGGGGAGGCAGTGTATTTGGTCTCAAATTCTGTTTTGCATGCTGTGCTTGGTCTGGCACGATTTATCTTTTAGCCACTGTATTTAGTAGTTAAATCGTTCCATTTTGTATAGCATAGAACTAAATTATTATAAATAGCTTGGGTTGTAGAAAATGCTTTCTTCATGTGGAAAGCTGGAGAGTGACTTCTCACACTCGCTTCCAATGCTGAGATACGGAATATATTATCACATACCTTGCTTACAGGAAATGAGAAGACAGTGTGATACGGTGGGCACAGCTGACTGAAGGTCAAGGATCTGTGTTTAAATCTTAGCTCCAGACCCTCTCTGGCTATGAGATACGTGGGCCAAGATATCCACCCCTTTGTTAACTTCATGTGTCTGCCCCATCTAACTCACAAGGCTTTAGCAGGAATAAGTGCTGGGAACCAAACGATAGTATTTATTATGAAAAATACTTGGAAAAGCTCAGTCACGTCATTATAAACCTTTATCACAGTCATATTGGGTATGTTCTCTCATGCATGCATACTGACAGAGCTATCTGCTGAAATTACTCTGTCTGGAACTTCTTACCTTAAAATAGTTAATGTTAGTAAAAGAAAAGGGAAGATCTGCTAACCTCACTGCTCTGATTCAACTCAGGCCAAGTCTGGTTTAGTGACGGCATTGACGGCGACTTGCTTGGAGGTGCTTCTGCAGGAGAGCCTGAATAACCTACCTCACCTGGCTGATCCCCAACGTCTGCAATTGAAAAACAGAGAAATTCTCTATAAACAATACATTTTAGTTTAGGAATATTTACTTATAAAAGAAAATCGAACAGAAGATTTTCAAAAGCAGTAATTTATAAACTGAATTTCCTTTCCTTATGCTCCCCCCAAAAAACACTTTAAAAATCAAATAATCAGGCAATACTTATTAATGCTATGTATTGTCTACTCGGAACCATAGCTTTCCATGAAAATAAAATCGAGTCAGGCACAAATAGAAAAAAAGAGTGTTACACATAACAACAAATGCAATAGGCACATGCTCTGAATAATTTATTTTATTTTATTTTATTTTAATTTTATTTTATTTATCTTACTTGACTAGATGTCTTTTTTTATTTAAATCCAAGTTGGTTAACATATGGTGTAATAATGATTTCAGGAATAGAATTTAGTGATTCATCACTTACTTATAACACCCAGTGCTCATCTCAACCAGAGCCCCCCTTAATGCCTATCACCCATTTAGCCCACCCCCCACCAATACCCCTTGAGCAACTCTCAGTTTGTTCTCTATTTCAGAGTCTCTTATGGTTTATTTTGAATCATTTTCTAATAATCTCACACCAGTTCCCAGAGTATATTTCATGGAAGACTAATCATTAAGGTGCTTTAAAAAATTAGGCTTCCTGTTCAAATAAATGTGGTGATACTATAACTCCCTGTTGAACATCCCCATGCACTCCTGTGTATCAAAGACTTGTAATGTCCTTGAACAAATAAACTTTATTTAACCAGTTTTTCCCAAACACAAACCATTTTTATCAAACAAAATCCTTCCAAATTCCCTTGGAATATAATTTGGAAACTGCTGATTTGGAACTCATTCACTCACATTTTCTCTGCAAACCTCCCCGTTACCAAAAAGCAGCATATATTGGCAAGGCAGACAGCAAAAGGAAAGGAAAGGCCCCAGGCTTGGGCAAAAAGCAAGGTCAATAAGCCAACTTTTATCATTACAATGTATAATTACATTACAATGTAATTACATTCCAATGTAAAAACAGAAGGAATTTCAACGGCAACTAAACTCTGAATCCAATTTTCCCAAATTTTACATGGTTTTGAATATAATCCCAGCCTGAAAATCAGATTCATTGCCAAGTTAATGGGACTACTTAATCTATTGAGAACCTATAACAAAAATATGATTCTAAAATCTGTCACCATCTCACTGTTTGACCATGGGCAAGTTGAATAAAACAGCACCTGAGTTTCTCCATCAGAAAGACATCCGCCATTAACTTAGCACTGTACTTCAAATTCCTAATAGATGGCCATATAACTTAGCAATATAAAGGTTTTTACCTTTCAACCTATTCATAAGCAAATCCTTTATATTTTAGGGCCTAACAGAGGACCTAATACATAGCAGGCACTCAAATATTTTTTGAGTTACTTTCAGGTTCTCCATTTAAATTCATTCTTCTTTACTGTTACTTTCCTAAAACAAAAATTACCTGTTGACATTTTGAAAAAGTTCTCAGAATTTCTCTTTGCCCCATTTCTGTTCCATGGCTATCTCAAATTTGCCATTCGCGTACCCTGACATAACTTCTTTAAGTCCTAATTTGCAGTCCAGCATGATATTTTGATAAACTTTTGTTTTCTAAGATCAAGAATAGTTGCTACTTTTTTCTTAATCTCGTCCCTTTGTCAATAAACGTGTCCGAGTGGCGTAGAACCAATGCCTCCTATAATATTCTATGAAGGCTCAAAGCTCTCAGAGAACGACTAATGAAAACATTATTTATAATAAATCCATTGTAGTTCTCAGTGTGAACGAAAATTATGGACTTTTCCCCCTATGATTACCAAGGGAAAGGAAGTTAAGGAAAGGAAGATAATGGCTATAAATTTGACTGTTCGCTCTAAGTGAAATGAGGATGGTGAATGAAGCAACGTCAGAGATACCCCAAAGCAGGTATTCATATGGAGAAAAGCAGAATTAGAATAGTCTTAACTACAGAATGATTAATTTTCAAAAGAACCTATCTATCTAAAGTCAGACTGTATCAGTGAGGTTTGAAATGTCATCTCAGGGCAAACTGGGGCTCTGGTTTAGCTTTCCAGACTTCTGTTCTCCTGTCTCAGTCTTCTACTTATAAATTTAGGATCAGACTGCACCCTACCCCCACTTCAGGGCAGTTACAATTTAGGGTAGATTCTGGGAACCTCTTTGGTTCACTGGTACAAAACTGCCTTGGGTCCAGCCTCTTGAGGCCGAGAAGTGAAATGTTAGCCACCCAAATAATTGTACTTCATAATTATTCTAATAGTTATTTTCCTCGAGTACCAATTCTCAAACTGTGGTCCATGGACCCCTGGGGATCCCCGGGACTTTTTACGGGCTCTGAAAAGTCAAAATGGTTTTTGTAATGATAATAATGCTTTTTCCTGTGATGGCACCTACAACAATGAAGCAAAAGCAATGGTGGGTAGAACTGCTGGCTTATCAATAAGCAAAAATCGAGGCAGTGGCACCAAAATATATTAGTCATTATATCCTTCACCCCACACATTCCAGTTAAAATAAACAAGCATGACAACTTCACTGAAGAACACTCACAATTATCACACTAAAAATTATTTTTATGAAACCTCAACCCTGAAAACACGTCTCAATACTCTGCATGGCAAAAAAAAAAAAAAAAAAAAAAAGGGAAACGTATACAAAGCACTCTACTTCATATCCAGGATTGCAGTGGTGTCAAGGAAAAGTACTTGTATGACTCAGTTGTCAGCTGAACAGGCCACTTTTGTCATGGAACACCATTTTCCTTGAAAGAATAGCTGATAAACTATAATTATTCAGACTTGGATATGGGGCAGGCATTTTCTCAAAAATGAATTAAGTGAGCCTGCCACTTCCAGGAAAACCAACTGTCTTCAGTATTTGTTACAAATGACAAAGTTTGAGCTTTCAAGCAAAAAATAAGAATTTTGGAAAATGTGTATCCATGCCCAGACTCTCAAGAACTTCACAATGCTTCTTTGATAAGATAGGTTATGTTAACATATACGCTTTTTGAACATTTTATAATAAAATGTCCCAATGTTTGAAAGGTCTGTATAACTCAGTAAACTGATGTTTTACAAGTAATCAATGCGCTAAGTTACAAAATCACGCGTGGGGTAAAAGATTCGCTCAAAGTGTATTCAAAGTGCAAGGCAAACCTATGGATTTTGATGTAACAGTACAAACAATTCATCTATATGGTTTCGGCTCTCAATTAACCTTTAAGAAATTACCATCTGTTGAGTTTTGGAGTAGTACCAAAGAACATCTGTAATTATCTGAAAATAGTCCTCCCTTTTACTACTGAGGCCACGTTTTCTTCATGTATTAGAGACTGGCAACCTTTTTCTACAAAGGCCAGACAGTATATATTTTAGGCTTTGCAGACGGCCTATATGGTCTCTGCTGCAAACATGCAACTATTGCAGTGCAAAAGCAGCCAGAAATAATGTGTGAAGGAATGAGGTTGGTTTGTAGTCCAATAAAATTTCATTTGCGGAAGTAAAATTTTAATTTCATATAAATTTCATGTATCATGAAATACTGCCCCCCCCCCCCCCCCCCCGCACCTCGATTAAAAAAACCACCACCACCCCATTGTGCTTGTGGACTACACAGAGACAGCAGACTGTTTGGTCCTCAGCCTTTAGTTTGCCAATTCCTGACACATTTCCAACAACGTAACATATCCAACAGACTGAATGCAAAAGCAAATATGAGAATCTAGCTGTCTTCTATTAAACCAGATATTAAAGAGGTTTGCAAAGATGTAAAACAATGCCATCCTTTTTATAATTTTTTTTATTTTGGAGAATACGATTATTTTCCTTAAAATATCTGTTAATACGTAAAAGGTGTTCTATTGTTATTTTAAAATAAAGCATAAAATCTATCAGTTTTAATTTCTAAAAGGGTAACTATTTTGTTGAATAGGTAATTACCGATAGATCTCGTCCGCATAAACTCTTTTGTGGTCCACAATAATTTTTAAGAATGTAAAGGGGTCCTAAGACTAAAAAGTGTGAAAACTCACTGTCCTAGAAATCCAAAATTTATTTCTAGAATAAATTAGCAAAATCACACATCGCCTCTTACATAGAACAACAAATGGTAGTAGAAAAAGAACAAATTACCTATGTTCTAGAAACTAACAGTCATGAGACTGAGAAGCACTAGGTCTGTAAGTGAACCGCACCTCCTTCCACCTGGCTCCCTATAAATGCCAACCAAGAGCTTCACGCCCACCCACAGAAGTTAGTCTTTAAGACTGTATCTTGCGGAGGCAGGGGCGTAGTTTTACGCTTACCTGATGCAGTGTTCCAACCTAGCCTCCCGCTGGAACACTGTGTCAACCCTGCCTCCCTCCTGAGGGTTCTGCTCTGCCCCTGACATCATCAGAGCATCAGGGCTGAAAAAGAAGAGCATGAGCCTAAATTATTGGTTAAAGTAAACCCCAAAAGGGCTGTTATGCAAAAAGTATTTCCATGTATAAAAGTGGATCTGGAAGACACAACCCAGTGTGATCACACTGACATTCTGTCAATCTACATTTAAAGTTAGAAATGATTATATTAGATGAGTGCAAACTGTATTTTTAGGATCACACCAGAAAATAAAAACCCTGTCAGTAGTTTCCATCCTTCTAGCCTCCAAAGATTCTGAAAAGTTCCCAGATTCGGGTCAGTACAGTGTGCCTGCTGAACACTGGTCTTTCTCAAAGACCTTTGGTTTTATTCTAGGTTTATCTTTCCATTGTTACACTAACATGCTAACACTGCTTCAAAAATGACTGCCGGTGGTTATTAATCTGATAGAAATATATATGCTCCCTAGAGTCTTAGGGTTTAAAACTTATTTTGCTTTCAAGTAGCAAAATAAAGGTAGGAAGAATCCTTCAATCATGAAACCTCAGTCAAAGCTGCAATCTCATTTAATAGCTTTGTTAAAGCATAAGCAGCTACATGTCTTATTTGAAATGTGAATATTATTCTTATAAAAAAGTACTTAAAACAAAAAATAAACTGGTTTGGATAAACGTTAAGTCTTCAAGTAAAACTACTAATGGTACATTTTTCATGCATACTTAAAAGACAGGGGCAAACAATGGATATGCAAAAAGAAATTAAAGAATTTAAGGTATACTATGCTTTGTTTTGATATTATACCCATTAAAAAACTACATTCTATTTGAAAAATTAATTTTACTCTTCTTCAACACTCCACAAAATGCAAACTTATTCAGTAAGCAGACCTTTATACAGTCTACATAGTTCACCAGTTTTAAATTAAAACCAAGGATTTTTTAAGTACAAAAACGTGTACAATGTTTGAAAAGAAACATTCACTCCAAATCCTAATTAAATTGTAAACTGTTGACTTTTTTTTTTTTTTGCAGTACTGATCTTTTATAGGAACTATTATCTGACTCAGCTACTATACTTCAAAGAATATAATCTACAGATACATAGAAGGTTCCCATCATCCAAGAACAGCTAAAAATGGAAGAAGTACATCTATGTGAATCCAGTTAAAATAACTAAAATTTCATGAAGAAAAAATAATTTATGTAGGGCTTTGTTTTCAAAACTTAACACAGAAAATTGTGAAAATGAGTATCAAGACCAAAGAATAAAAGATGTTATAATTCTGGGGTGCAATTTGGTGGCAAAATTAATAAAAGTAAGAATTCAATCAGTGAACATTTACTGAGGGCCTATACTTAAACACAGTAAATAAAGACAAAATATTGAGCAAGATGACAATGCTTTCATTTATTTCCAGGGACTTCTCTTTCCTTTTTTACGTACAAAAAAATTTTTTTAACATTTATTTATTTCTAAGAGACAGACAGCATGAGCATGAGCAGGGTTGGGGCAGAGAGAGAGGGAGACACAGAAACGGAAGCGGACTCCAGGCTCTGAGCTGTCAGCACAGAGCCTGACACGGGGCTTGAACTCATGAACCGTGAGATCATGACCTGAGCTGAAGTCAGACGCTTAACCGACTGAGCCACCAAGGGGCCCCTCCATGGAGTTCTCTTTCCTACAGAGGAAGATAGAGGTCTTTTGTTTCACTTTTGAGCTTCATATCACAATTGTAAAGAAAAAGTACAAAATTTGTCCTTTATACAAAAAATAATTTAAAGTATCATAATTATTCACAAGGACTATTACTAAAGCTCTGATATTTAAACCATAATCCTCTACTTATTCTTTTTTTTTAATCTTATTTATTTTGAGAGAGAGCACGAGCAGGGAAGGGGCAGAGAGAGAGGAAGAGAGAATCCCAAGCAGGATCCACACTGTCAGCACAGAGCCTGACACAGGGCTCAAACTCATGAACCACGAGATCATGACCTGAGCCGAAATCAGGAGTTGAATGTTTAACCATCCAGCCATCCAGGCGCTCCTAAACCATAATCTTTCAAAGCCCCTACCACGTCATCCTTGTAGAGATTTTCTCCTTTAAGTATGATCTAATCTTGTTGTCAGTGTCTTTGCCAGGAATTTATGGAGTTCTAATCATTTTGACCAATTTCATTAAACGGTGCATTTTTGCCAATATTTGGAATTGTACTGATTTGTCACATACAACAACCAACTATCTGGAAAAAAAGGACACTAATGTTAAGAATGTATATATGTGTGTATGGGGGGGAGGGGAAGGCTTGAGAAGTAATTCCTTAGGTGTAAAGGTAACGATGAATATTAGTGTTTACTTTATTTTTTCCTCTGCAACTGAAGTCATTTGGGAGAGTGAATTTTCAAAAATAAAGATTGAGGGAAACCTGGGTGGCTCAGTTGGTTGAACCACTGACTCTTAGTTTTGGCTCAGGTCATGATCTCACAGTTCATGAGTCTAAGCCCCTGACAGTGTGGAGCCTGCTTGGGATTCTCTCTCCCCCTCTCTCAAAATAAGTAAAAATAAAAAAAAAGCTTTTTTTTAATAAATAAAGATTTAGGATTCTTTGTAGAAAATAAAGATATATGTATCTTTTTTGCAGCACTGTTTTAAAGGTAAAGTCAAGAAACTATCCAAAAATCCGTTAGTAAGACATTGGTTAAATTAAGCCACATCTATATTATGGAATACACTGTATGATAAAGAATATGACAGCCCTATATGCGACAAAGTGCAAAGATGTTCAACACTATAAAAAAAATCAAGGATATATAGTGTGTACTTGTGTGAAAACAGGTATCTGCATGTGTTCCTGTGTTGGCCTTTTCTATGTTAAAAGTTTCTGGATAAACAGAAAAGTCAACAATGATTGGCATCAAGCTAGTCTCAAGTATGGATTTTTGGTAAACTATCCATAAAAAGTTTGTGGCTTTAAAAAATATTCATGTTGGGGTGCCTGGGTGGCTCAGTCGGTTAGGCAGCCGACTTCGGCTCAGGTCATGATCTCACGGTCCGTGGGTTCGAGCCCCGTGTCGGGCTCTGTGCTGACAGCTCAGAGCCTGGAGCCTGCTTCCGATTCTGTGTCTCCCTCTCTCTGACCCTCCCCTGTTCATGCTCTGTCTCTCTCTGTCTCAAAAATAAATAAATGTTAAAAAAAAAAAAAAAAATTCATGTTTAGGGACATCTGGGTGGCTCAGTCAGTTAAGTGTCTGACTTGGGCTCAGATCACGATCTCACGGTTTGTGAGTTCGAACCCCACATGGGGCTCTCTGCAATCAGCATAGGGCCTGCTTTGGATCCTCTGTTCCCCCTCCCTGTCCCTCCCCAGCTTGTGCTCCCTCATGCTCTCTCTCAAAAATAAGTAAACATTAAAAACTGTCTATTCATATTAGAAGTACTGCAAGGAGATTGGGGATCTGTGCTACTACGTATCATCTCAGCAACAATGAAAGACGCTCAATTTACTATGAAGCAGTGATGATGGAGGAGGAGACAACAGGGAATAACTTCACCCAGTCTCTGAGCGTCCCAAACAGATACTACTACTCATGCGAGCAGGGTGGTATGAAGACAGAAAACAGTTTTAAAAACAAGTGGTTCAGCCACTTAGTCATTTCAAAAAACGTGAACGCCTACTTACATACTCAGTTTGCACCCTGCCAGGTGCTGAGACACAATGAACAAGAACGATCCAGTTACTACCCGCCTAGGATCTTCCAGGCTAGTTTAAGAGGGAGATATTACCAAATAATCACAAAAAATATATGTCAAATTGAAACTGTGCTCTAAAGAAGATTCTCTGTGGATTGAGCTGAAGGTGCACAGTATCCCAACATGTTTGGTTTTGTCCTTGAAGACTTCACAAAGGTGTTTCCATAGATGAATTTTTGTATGCTTCTTTTTTCTTTTGGTAAGACAATAAAAACCAAGTTTCCTTGTTTATTTACCCCAGCTGCCCGATTCAGTGCTGATGTCAAATATTAAGTATTTTAATTCAGGCCCACATAAGCACTCCACTTACAGATCATTAGTTATTCTGTTTTACCTGACATTTAATCCTAAAAACCTCATCAAATAATTTTGGAAAAATTACATATGTCCCCAACCCAACCCATGTTTGCATGCATATAGAAAGCCTAACTTGTTACCCCAAGTGGCTGTAACTTAAGTCACCAGTATTCATCATTTATTTTTTAAGTTACTTAAATTGCCAACACAGAATACCTGCAGAGCTAATAATTTAGTATGCCCCAACATCACAAATTTATGGTAACAAACAGCCATGTTTCAAAGAAACGTGTTAAGAAAAATATCCTACTTTAAAAGTGGCACACATTTACCATTAATTCACTCAATAATTATTTGCTGAACAACTTATTAGTACCTGCCTGGCCAAGTGCTAGGTCCTTAGGATACTATAATGAACACGATACATTTCTTGTTTTTTTGTTTGTTTGTTTGTTTTTAAAGAGCTCAAAGAGGTAGTAGAAAGAGGAAACCAAAACAAAACAAAACAAAACAAAACAGGATTCGGTGTAATGTGTGTGCCATAACAAGCAGCATGTAGGCAATATTATGAGAGATCAGAGGAACAGGAACTACTTTTGCCTGTGAGTCAGAAAGGCTCCAAAGAGAATCCCAAAGCAACCTCCGCCAAAGGAAACTCTTTGGGTATTTGCCTTTTAACTTTTAAAACTTCTAAAGTGAACTTCTAAAAACACAGCTATTTTAAATTATTTTTGTGGATATTGAGTGACCTACAGTGTCACACAATTTCTATATACAAAGGACTTTGTGTACTATGAATCTCAGGCTTATTTTATTTTATTTTATTTATTTAACATTTTTATTCATTTTTGAGAGACAGAGTGTGAGTGGAGGAGGGGCAGAGAGAGAGGGAGACAGAGAATCTGAAGCAGGCTCCAGGCTCTTCCAGGCTCATATTTTTTTAAATATCAATCTCAGGCTTAGGATAGGTAGGTGGAAAAATATTAAACAGTGTCTCCAACCCCCAAATTAACAGAATTCCAAATTTATCATTTATAAGTAGGCAAAGCAGATTTGAGTTTAATATTGTGTAGCCAAATGTTTAGAATAAAGGTGATCAGAAAACCGTATAATATTATGTTGGAATGGGACAAAATTATCTGTTTCTTTGACACCTTTAAAATTATAGTTAAAGCAATAGTAAACAGATATATGTAGGCAAAAAGCAGAGTGTCTACAGGAGCCTGGGTGGCTCACACTCTCTCTATCTCTCAAAAGTAAATAAACATTAAAAAAAAAAAATTAAAACCAAACCAGAGTATCTCTTAGCTAAACAGATTTAACAGGGATAAAAAGACAAATGCCCGAAAAAGAAGTTCTTGACTCATCAACCTTAAAATTCTGGCAGTAAGTCGAGTTTATAAAGAACCAGAATTTATTTAAATTAAAAATAAAAAAAGCCTCCACTGACTACATGCTATAGCCAAATTCACCAATGTGAATGCAACAGATAACAGGTTCAGACAAGTCTCTAGAAAATAACATAACAGAATAAACTTGACTTATTTCCTTGTATTAGTATCCTACCAGTTTTCAAAGAAAGTCACAGAAAAATTCTAGATACAGGGCCCAAGTTTCAAAATGATACACCACGTTTGTAGCTACCAAGATTTCTTCCCCTTCTGGCTACTATCAAATAAGCTAAATAGAGTTTTCATTTATTTCTTAATTAGGGAAATCAAAGTACTTTGAAGCAAAATTGTCAACAAAAATACTTAGCTTTCTGCTCAAGTTAGAGGTTGCCTAATAGCTACCTGAAATGATCAGAAAAATCCTAGGATTCTCATAGGACAGTGTTTCTAAAAAACATAAAAATCAATGCTCAATTTTTAAATCAACTTCCTCGCTGCCAAAAGGTCAGTGTATAATTCAGAAACATGAATGGCATCAAATCCACATTTCAGGTGGAGAAACAGAAGGCAAAAAATAAATGGTCAGAACTTGCCCGAGGTCACAGGAATAATTAGCAAAACCAGAAGCAGACTCAGATTCTTAACACCAAGGAGAATGTTCTCTTCGTGACATTAATAACATGCATATGATTCCTTCTGTATAATTTAGACAATAAGGTCAGATCATGTGCATTTCTGAATTAAACAGACACTGCCTAATAGATAAATGCCCTTTGCAGAGCCAAATTATGCTTCAGCTTTTCTTTTAAAAGTATAAAATTCTTTCCATCACAATATCGAAAAGATAATTTAGATAGGAAAACAGAAAACAGTAATTTAATTAGTCTCATTAAAAATTTAACATTAGATTTCCTTTTATTCATTCTGAATTTTAAAACAACAGGCTCACTTTTTTACCCCTTATATTCTTGTTTCCTTTTAAAGAAATGCCCAATAAATATGGGCATTTACAAAAGTATTCTTGTAAACACGGTAACAAAAGTGCGATATTTACAATGAAACGCAAAATTTCCAGATTTCTTTAGAGTCTGAAGAAAAGAGTTGGGCTTTTGAAAGGAAAATGCTTGCAGACTGAGCTGGTCTAATAATAAACCAGGCACCGTCCTTCAACAAATTAAGATGCATTAAATGGAAAAATATTGATAACACAGGCTACCTTTCCCACCTCAGACAATATATAATGCAACTAAAGTGTTTGCCTTGTGGCAAAATACCAAGATAGTGTGAAATGTTCTTAAAATCTCAGGAAGTCAAAAGTGTAAAGTAAAATAGTAGCGCATATAATTATTTATCTTTTTAAAGCTAAGACAAACCATTAATCCAAGTTCAGCCTGTATATTACATTCTGATGTTAAATCTACATGCTCTTGAGGTTGTTAAGCTAAGTTTTAACATCTATCTTAATTTTGCCTTACAAATCAAGTATGATGTTTATCAAGGCCTGTAACCAGGTCCCTTAGGCTCCCGAACTTACCTGCTGAGTCTTCCAAATCAATCAGTTTGGGCATTAAGCTTTCAGGGAGTTTTTCTGGTAAGTCATAGCCATTCTTCCGAGCAACTACCAGATGAAAAGCAGCACAAAACTCATCCAGTGTCAATGCTCCATCTTTATCAAAGTCTGAAAGTTCCCTGGAACACAAACTTGCCATAAATATAATCATTTGCTCTGGATCCCTTTATGTCTCAAAAAGAAGAAAAAGAAATCTTTTTCCAGAAAAAGTACAATCCATAACTTAAAAAAATCCCATAGATGGAAAAAGTATAATAGAGCAAATATAGCAAACTGTTTAACTGTGGAACCCAGGCAGTGGGCATATGAGTGTTCAAGGCACAGTTCTTTAACCTTTTCTGAATACTTGAAATTCTTATAATAAAATGCTGAAAAGCACCCTCAATACATAAGGTCACCAAAAAAAAGGACCTTTAATTCATATACATTTTTAGTAACAGGATAAAGTCAGGCCCATTTAATACATCACTGAGATTTTTAAAAACTTTGTTTTTATTGTTATCAAAGTTCTACAAAGTCCTACTGTACTTGGGGTGCATGAGCCATGGAGTCAGACAGTCCTCAGGAAGGAGGATGAGAAGTCTAAATGTTGGGATTGTGTTTGTCTCACAATCACCACAAAATAAAAGTGTAGAAAATAAAAAAAAAATAGCATTCAACAGACTACAAGGCTTGATATTAAAAAGCAGCAGAACCCCCCTTCCCCTCAACTATCGTCCCACTTTCTAGATGCAGAGGCAACCATTTTGTAGTTAATGCCTGATACCATAAACAGCAAGTGTATATTGCCAGTTCTTGATTTTTCAGTTTTAGGCATTATCTTTCTTCTGCTACAGCACTCAAAGCTACTAAAAACCCTACTAACAAAATAATTTAAAATATAAAGAAATAGATTGATATCGAGTAGAAATACCATTTATGCTTATATGATCATTGTTTTTAAAAAGTAACTTGTGGTTATAATTTGCTTTAAATAACTAATTCCAACTACATCACGGCTCTCGTGAGCCTTAGTATGGATTTAAATGGGAGCTAAGCAATGTTCTTAAGCACATGGCTTAGTATAGGTATAGGTAATACATAACAGGTATAGGCTTATTAAAAACCAAATGGGATAAAGATAACCATGTATGAAGCAACTAGCTTTTCTTCCATGCATTATGCTAAGCAAGAAGAAACAGCTAATATGGTTTAAACAGCTAATACGGCTTAACGAATTTTAGCACTTTAAAAAGAACTACTGTACTGGCATCATTTCTTTCTTTTCCAGAGAGTGAGATAGAAACTGACTACTATTGGAAGGCAATACTGAGTTATTTGGGAACATTCTTGAAAAGATTACTCTAATAGTTTATTTTTTAAGGTTCAAAAACCGACCTGCTGGAAACTCCTTTGAAACAACCCACATTACCTGATTGATGTGAAGTACCACACTTACCAAATGTGAGAAAGTTCAAGAATAGGAAGTTTTGATTTTGTAAAAAACTCTTTAGCTGCAGATCCTGAAATGTTAAAACAGTGTTGTTTAATGTTATTCTGAACGTAGAGATCCAAGAATAAAATGAGGGTAAGAGTCTTAAGGCTTTTTTCACTGGGAAAAGGTACCCTTAACACGTGTGCACGTCATGTTTTTGTCTCCAGTGATTATCAGCTTTTTAGACACACAACTTGAGAACTGATTTTCTTTATAATCTCTGACCAATAAAAACCATGCCTTTGAGATTATGAAACCGAGACTTTGTCCTGTCCCATCTACAAGAATTTCTGTTTTTAACAACTCACCTGGAATAAATCCGTTTAGATCAGGCTGAATGGTTTTAAATTGATTTACATAATACTGTCTTTGTTCATCTGTTATTTTCCAAGGATCATCATAACTACTGGATTGCCTACGAATTTCATTGGCAGTTGTAGCTGATGCTACAGTTCGTACTGTTGTCTGGTCCTGTAATGAAACATTTTTTTCCTCAGTACATTTTCTATCTGTAATGATTATATGGGCCAAGATTGCTAGGTTACTCATCTTTGAAAATAAAACTTACTTTCTGTGGATGTTTAAAATACAAGAAGTCTTCACAAACTCATCAGCAAACCACATATTTGTTATAATCAAGTTACTGAGTGTTTCTGCACGATGATTATATAAGTGCGTAGAATGATAGCAATATGTAAGCAACAGAAAGTTATGAAAAATGTGCTAAGAAAGCCAAGCAAATAGGAGATATTCTTAGGGGCAGACAACTTTCAAAATTTCACTGAATAATTAGAAAGAAAATCAGCCCAAACTTTTAGTGAAACATTCCAATGAGAATAGACTTTAAGAAAAGGCACAGAGCAGAGTTCTGTGTTCTGTAAGAGGAGTGAACTAACTTGCATTTATCAAGTGTGCCACAGCAAAATATGAAAACAATGACCGCAGCAATACTCTGAATGAAGCAAATAAAAATGCAATACCAATAAAATGTCACACCTGGACAGAAGCAGGATGCATGGTTAAAAGAGTACTGGTTGGTGGAGTATCTGCAAAACTGACCCAGTTTTCTTGTGGTGGAGGTGGAGAGTGCCCTGACCACACTGCGTCACCCGCAGAAGAACCTAGGGGGAGAATGGTACACATGCCGACTCACTTTTGAAGAAAAGCCAACCGTTTTTAACCAGAGGTTTTTAATTGTAACTCACCACATACATATTATAGAAGTGTTCTTTCCAACTCTAACTCTGAAGAAATGTTAACAATTTCCAAACTGAATCTCTTCTGTCAGTTTAAAATTGTATCTCAGGATATCTAGGTGGCTCAGTCAATTAAGTGTCCGACTCTTGATTTCAGCTCAGGTCATGATCTCATGGCTTGCGAGATCGAGGCCAGTGGGGCTCCGTGCTGATAGCACAGAGCCTGCTTGGGATTCTCTCTCACTCTTTGTCCCTATTCCCCCACCCCCCTCTCCATGCACACACATGCGCGCTCTCTCTCTCAAATAAAATAAAACAAAAAAAGAGCTTTAATAAAAAAATTGAAAATGAATAAAATTATACCTCATTGAAATTTTTTAAATTGTTATTGTGTGCTTTCCTTGTCAATACTGGAGCTAATGTAATATATACCTAATATTCTGGGAAGTAATTATTTACCCATTTCACCTTCAGAGCATCTGATATTTATCAACTTTGTCTAAGAATTATATGTATTAGGTAAACGCAATTACCATTGTTTAAACTGATGTATCTGCCTACAAATTTTCATGGTTGGCTTTTGCTTCTAATTAAGGCACTTAATTTATAATTAAAATTATCTTGGAGGAAACTCTGGAAGGAACATCATCAAGCTTCCTTTAATTTACAACCCTTAATAAATAACTGTCTTCTAAAGAATTGTAAAATACCTGATTGAGCTTCACCAAAGGGAGACCAAAATGGCCCAGGTCCTGTAAGTGGCCTCTCGCTATTTCCCCCACTGGGGTGACGGTTGTGCTTCCTCCATGTGTGTGGAGAAGTTGGTGGGGACTGTTGTGGTGAAACGACTGGGGATGCAGGTTCCTAGAAAGAATATTATTATTATTCTAAGACTTAAATTTTAATCAACAAGGCACTCAATAAGTTTTAATGTGAACATCTATACAGCACATCAACCGATAACGTTTATGTGCACATGATTACCTGCTGATCTGCAGACGTACGCGGCTGGACAGGGTCATGGCTTACAGATCCCTTTTTCACTTGCCCCCTGCCAGGTGGTGGGGGAATTACACCAGAATAAGACCCTTGATTTTCAGAATCTGAAGAATATGAGGCTGCATGACGAGATTCCTGTTCATTCTTTGAAGCAACAAATCTCGGCAGAGGAAGGTCCTTCACTGTTAACCGCAAAAATAATTATTACTTTAAAAGAAAAAGGGGCACACGTTAAAACTGAAATACGAATTAGATATTAAAAAGAATCTTTGTAAAAACTGATACAGAAACCACAGACACATGTTTATCACTACATTTAGACCACCTCCCTTACACTGTTTAGGGAGACTCTAACCTAGAAAGTAGTAGCAACACTAAACTGACCTTCTTAAACTGTAATAACTGTCCTGTCTGGCTCTATGCTTGCAACTGAGGCTACCAGATGCCAAGGTCACTGATAGTAACTGACAGTTAGGATCTGAACCTAGGTCAGTCTGACCGGGAAGGCTAGGCTGTTTCTACTCATACTGATTCTCTTAAGTAAGATGCTAGAGCTGTAAGTAAAACATAGAAAATGTCACTAGATTGAGACTAGATTAATCTAGACATTTTCATGGCACAAGTTCCTGAAAATATTTTACTGTTCACCTGCCAACGACACAGCACAAGGCATCATATCTATCCGTTTTAGTCTGGCTTATGACACTTCTACAGCAAATATCCTACATTCAATTTTAAACAGAGAAGAAAGAAGACAGAACTTCTTTGCAGGTCAATCATAGCTCATACTTTTAGACTAGAACAAAACAGTAGCAGACTTTTTAACACAAAGTACACTTCCCTCCACTATGATTATCTGCATTTGCCTTGAAACTCCACACTTAAACCAAGCTTATTCAGGATGTAAGTAAAAGAATTCAAAATTACCTGAAAAGAACATACACTCTCAGTTCTAGAAGAATGATGTGTGGCAAACCAGAAGTCCACAATGAAAAGCTCACACTGACTAATAAACTGAGCCGGTGCTTAAAACTATTTATAAAAATTCTAACATTACAGAAAACCTCAAGTGTTCTCTTTCCTCTTTTTTCTATGACAACCAAAGAACTGTCTGCATTTAAGTGCCTACCTTTACAGAATTTCCACTGACTTAGGCATCAATAAGCCTCCAAAGCATAAAAAAACAAATTATCCTAGGTGATACTTATAAGGCAGCCAGATGTCTGTAACCAGGTTTTAGTCTGCCAATATTTTAATATTGTCTCTATCAGAAAGTTTTGGTTAATAGTTTCTAGTTTCAAGTGTGTATAGCTTTCCCACACAAAACCCCACAAGTATAATGCTATTTTATACTCAGCAGAAAAGAAGAATATAAGGAAGGCATATAAGAAAATGCTCACTACAATTCATCATTTACTTTGATAAAATTATTCACCTAACCTCTTTCTAAGCAATTTTTAGTGAATTAGTTCTGAAAAATCATCACTTTTAACAATTTTTATATTATCATCAAATATGTATTAAGTACATACATGCCATAACAGATTTAGGAAAGAGATACTTTTCTAATATTCGCAAATGAAAAAAGCATGGTAGTGAGATTAAAGCCGTGACACTTAGGGTCACAAATGCCACTAAAATATCAAGAAGACTCAGCAATTCTACGGACTTTATTTCATTTCAGCTACTAATGTACTCCATATTTACCTGTATTTATACTTTCCACTCTTAAAGGGAAACCAGACTGGGCAACAGCTACAAGTTTCAAAGCAATGTAGAACTGACTTCTTCCAAAATAACCAAGCCTCGTTGCACCACAAAGCTCCATAATCTGTAAGAGAACAGTGTTAAATATTAATGACAATAATCCTCCAAATAAACAGGTATCTAACATCTGTTTGCAACTTCTCCAAAATACACAGCTGACACATAGCATATTACACTTACTGACAACCAGCTTCCTCGGGTTTCAGGCTTAGAAGTCTGAAAATAAAGCACTGACCTTACGATATGAGGGTTATATAGTTCCCCTATTTATGTATTTATTTTTAATGTTTTTGAATGTTTATTTTTTGGGGGGGGGGAGGGGCAGAGAGAGGGAGACACAGAAACTGAAGCAGGAGCCAGGCTCTGAGCTGTCAGCACAGAGTCCGACACGGGGCTCGAACTCACAAACTGCGAGATCATGACCTGAGCCGAAGTTGGTAGCTTAACTGACTGAGCCACCCAGGTGCCCCTATAGTTCTCCTATTTAGAAAAATCTATGTGATACACAATTTTATTTTATTAGAATTACTGTGTTTGCTCAAGAGTCGTATTTTTCAGAAACCAGGCACCATCCACTCTTCATACACACTGTACATGCAACAGGGCCAAAAGTCCCTGCAACTAAAAGATTACTATGCAGCCAGTTAAAGTAACAGTCATAAAATGACACAGTAAGTGGAAAAAAAAGCAGGATATGTAATTTTAACCACATAAACACAAATCTGAAAAGAACCAGATATACAAAAACTCTATCGGCAGTTTTGTCAGGGGAGATCAAGAGTAGGGTTTTTTTCTCTAATTTCCCAGATTGTATTTAATTGTGGTTATATTACTTTTCTTTAAAAAAATTTTTGTTTGCTTTGTTTTTTTTTTAAAGCATGAAGGTCTTCAAGGATCGCCACTGACCATTAGGTCATTCAACAAGTATTCCTAGACTAGCTACAAGTTAAGTATCCGACTAGAAAGAGAATTTTAGGTTATGAGATTTAATTACAACTCCAAAAGCTGGAGTAATGTCTACTGTACAGACATTATACTCTTAAAATAAAATAAGCATTAAGTATCCTTGTCTCACCTTCTCAAAAGATACACATTCCACACTCCTGTGGAGCGTATTTGGTCTATTTTTTTTCCTGAAACACTCAAAGACCAAGGTACCTAGTCGTTACGGGTGAAGTCGGAAGTATTTATTAGAATTGCAAAACAAGCACCTACAACAGTTCAGCAATGTGTCAAATCACAATAACAATTTGTTTAAGCACACAAGAAGACATTTTTCGTGTGATTGATCGGCAAATGGAGGAAGTTCCTGATTCTGCCACTAAGGGGCATCACTTCTGTATAAATTTAAAAGGGCAAGGAGGATAAGGAGGCAGATTCATATCAGCCGACTATGAGGAAAAGAAAGAGTTGAGAAGGCCACACAAGCCTTGAAAGGTACGCAGGCATTTTGTTAGGATCACCACCCCTATCCACTATCCTTTTCTGCCCACGCGCCATCCTGTAAGGGATCATTACATATCTTAGCTACTTTTGCTTATAAAACAAACGTAAAACATCTAGAATACGTCCTTGTACGTATGCTAGGTAAAGGGACGACCTAAAGGGAAATTGCATGTAGTTGGTTTGTTTATCCCTGTTATGTGCGTTTCAGGTGCCCATGGGACAGTCAGGAGGAGATGCCCAGGGAACAGTAAGAAATGCAGAGAGGGTGTTCAGAAGAGAGCACTCTGCCGAGATGTGCTTCACACCTGGGAACCAGACAACAGGCGATGACTGAAGCTGAGGGAGTAAATGAATGAGAATGTAAGTGGAAAGACAAGTACAAAAAACAGGTTAGGATGCTTGACTCTCAAAGAAAGTAAGTTTAGAAGGGTAATCTTGTTTCTCCTAAGTCTCGGGGCTAGTCAGTGGAAGAACTGGCTCTAGAAGCCAGGTCCTTGGATTCCAAACCCAAAGCTCTTTCCAAGGGACTAGAGGGTAGTGGGGGGAGGGGGGAGGGGCTGGAGGGTAGGAGAGCAAGGAAGGATTCTACCTTTCTACTATATCAGGCATAACAAAATTTTAAGAGTTGATATATATCAAACTGTCCCATCAGGTCACAGGACGGAGGTTTTAAAAGGGGAGATAAAAGAGCTCAAAGGCAAAATATGTGCAGTCACTTCCCTATGATTGATCCTGGCCACGACACCTAAAACAAACTCACTTTGTAGCCCAAGTCAGGCATATGTGTCACTGAGGACTATGTTTCCAAGCTACCCCAATTGGAGAGACCACAAATCCTTGAAAGCAGCAGAGGAGGAAAGAAGCTGTGAATACAAATTTGTTAACAATCTCTGATGAAACAGTATCAGGTCTGGTTTCTCATCACCATCTTGTGAATGCAACAAAATTTGTCTCTAAGGAAATTTTTAGAATAATTCCTAGAAGCAGAATGCTGGACCAAAATAGAAGTACACTTAAAAATGCATTTGTGGGGTGCCTGGGTGGCTCAGTCGGTTGGTTTTGGCTCAGGTCATGATCCCAGGGTCGTGGAATCGAGACCCATGTCTGGCTCTGCGCTGAGTGTGGAGCCTGCTTAAGATTCTCTCTGTCTCTCTCTGTCTCTGTCTCTCTCTGTGCCCGTCTCCCCACCTGTGCTCTTTCCCTCTCTCCCTCTTAAAAAGATAAAAAAATGTATTTGCTATCACCAAGTGCCTTTCAAAAAGGTTATTCAAATTTATTCTCCCACTATCAAAATGAGTGTTTCCTTATCTTCTTTTCTCCAGTAACCTGAAAAGGCCACTCACACTTACATGAATTTTTCTCTGACTGCTTTCCTTGCTTTAGATTTATAATATTTAAGTACCTGATAGAGTTATTAGCCCAGTCCTCAATTTTTTTTTTCTTGTTTAGAATTTCCTGGACTATTCTCATATTATTTATTCCCCCAAGTAATCTCTAGAATCATTTATCAAAATAAATTGTGACTTTAATTGGAATGGTATTTTATTCATCATTTTTTTCCTAACTTTAACGAGACCACTTCTAGTATTTTGTCATTAAGCATGGTACTTGGTAACATTCTGGAACACCTTTGTTATGTGAAACTATTCAGCTAGTTCCACTCATCTAAGAGTTTTGTTTCGGGTTTTGTGTTTTCAAAGTCCACAAACAGAAGTTAATATTATTGTGTGCACTTTGGGGCAGAAAAGTAAAATATCATACTTTTTCTCTTTGGTCCATTAATGCTAATAATTAATAGAGTTCCTAACATCAAACCATCCTTTGATCCCTAAAAGGAATTCCATTTAGTCATGGTATATATTATTTTTTCAAATTATATTTATAAAATTTTAACCACAATCTTAAAATGATTTGGCCAAAAAATAACACTCCTGTATCTGAAAGGTTTGGAAGTGGTGCTATGTTGGCTTTGTAAACACGACTAACAAGCTTTACTTTTTTTTCTCTCTGCTCTGAAATACTGTAAATAGATTTGGAATGACATGTTCTGTAAAGATTTGGAAGAATTCACCTGTGACACACCTGAGCAGGATCCCTGATGGGTGTCTATTTCTTCCATGTCAGGTGGTACAAGTTAGGTTGTCTACCTCTAAAATATTTGGTAATTGGGGCATCTGGGTGGCTCAGTCGGTTGAATGTCTGACTCTTTGATTTTGGCTCAGGTCATGATCTCACAGGGTTGTGAGATCGAGCCCTAAATCGGGCTCCATGCTAATAGTGCAAAGCCAGCTTAGGATTCTCTCTCCCTTTCTCTCTTCCTGCCCCTCTCTGGCTGGCTCTCACTCTCTCTTCTCTCTCTCTCTTTCTAAATAAACAAACATTTTTAAAAGGTAAAACATTTGATAATTTCTGGGAACATCATTTATCGCCTCCAAATTTTGAAATTTATTAGTTTGGCATTACTCAAAGTAGTCTCATTCTTTTAATTGCCTCTCCGTGGTAACTTCGCCTTAGTCTAAATTATGCATATTTGTGAGCATGACTGCACAGCTGCCTAATATTGAAAACCACTTAAAAGTCCTTGATAGGGTACAGATCCCCAGATCTCTTCCATTAGATTCTAACTCACCTAGGAAACCCAGGGCCAGTTAGTGGTTGCTGGTATACTACTGATAGCTACTGAAAACCATTAAGCTTTATTTTTATAACATTGTAAAATTTACATGCTCACAGTAAAATAAATAAAATGGTACTTAAGGATATGGAATTGAAGTCCCTACAATCCCCATCAGAAGTAACAATTCTTTTCATATGTTCTTCCCATTTTTCCCACATGTATACAAACACATGAGCACGCATACTTAACGAACACTTTTTACACATATAGTCACGCTATATATGACTTTTCACACAGTATTACTTGAAGATCTTTTTATATCAGCATACATAGATCTCTTTCATTTTTTTTTTTTTTTTTTTTACATAGCATCATGTGCATGTACCTATTACAAATTAACCAATCCCCTACTGATGGACGCTTAGGTTCTTTTAGCTTTCTATTATATAAATAATGCTGTAAACATTCCTGTGCATGAAACTTTGTGCACTTGTAGAACTGTAGGACAAATTTCTAGAAATGGAATACACTTAAAAAAATCTGTTTTTTTTTTTTTTTTTTACATTTATTTATTTTTGAGAAACAGAGTGAGACAAAGCATGAGCGGGGGAGAGGCAGAGAGAGAAGGAGACACAGAATCTGAAGCAGGCTCCAGGCTCCGAGCAAGCGGTCAGCACAGAGTCTGATGCGGGGCTCGAACCCACAAACTGTGAGATCATGACCTGAGCCGAAGTCGGACATTCATCTGACTGAGCCACCCAGGCGCCCCACAGAAATGGAATACACTTTAAAATGTAGCATAATGGAAACTAATTTGACAATAAATTTCATATAATTAAAAAAAAAAACATCTTTTGGGATGAGCACTGGGTGTTGTATGGAAACTAATTTGGCAATAAATTTCATATAATTAAAAAAATAAAAAATAAAAAAAAAATAAAATGTAGCATAGCCAAGTACTACAAACTCTGAGTGACTGTAGCATCTTACTAACCAGCACAGAATCCTGGCTGCTAGTATGAGACAGGAGAGAGGCTAAAGTTTTCATTAATTGTATTAGCTTCACAAGAATATCAATCCTAAATAGGCAGTATTGACTTCTTGTCTGAACACTCTGTTCCGTAATACTTAAAAGCCACCAACTTCCAGGAAGAAAAGATAAACTAGACTGTAGTTCATTTTAATACTTACAGAGATCAATGTGGTTAGGGAATCATTCTGTATCATTTATACAGTACTTGAGCAAGTTATATTACTTTACTGTGTCTGTTTCCTCTTAGGTAAACTGGGGAAAATAATATACTACCTCTTAGGATTGCTGTGAGGATTCAATGAAACCATATTTAATAAAACACAAAAGTGTCTGATCCACAAATAATAATTATTTTTTATTCACTACCCTGATCATAATGTACTTTATTCAGTCAAGGACTTCAAAGACTAAGTCATTCTTGAAAACCACATTCTCTTGAGAGCCAAGAACTAATGCCTTTAAGCACCAAAGTGGGTTTTATTATAGTTTTTCATGAAAATTCTTCTAAAATATAAGATGCTTTCAAGCCTTCATAAGTATTTTGAAGTTCTGGTTTAAGACAATATACTGAGCACAGGAAATTACCTCTTCTCCCTTCAAAAATCTTCTTAAAATGATACTAAGGGAATAAATCCACAAAAATAAATAAAAGAGAAGGGGCAACAATGAGCAGACAGGAAATCTCAACAAATTTTAGCAATCAGAAAGGACATGGGAGTCATGCCTAAAACAGTAGGTGGAAGAAATTAGTGCCAGGAGTACCTAGGGAGACAATTTGTCCTGCAAAATCCAGGGACTCACCCAGAAATGCCAGGTATGACTAAGGGGGAGATTGGGACAGAGATTAAGATCCCTATCTCTACAGCTGCTCACAGAATATTAGCAACCAGACTTTACCCTCCAAATATAAACAAACAAAAAACTGGAAGTTTTCTCTCTAAAGAATGAAATGTAGGGAAGTACTAGGTCAGCTGATATGGATAGGGGTTGTTGCCCCAGAGAAAGGTTTCTGTTTCTAGCATTTAGCAATCCAGTAAAAGTCAGCATCTGACCCACTCCTCCCAAAGTAAGGCAGCCTTTTAAGGAGCTAAACCCAAGTACACAGAGCTCAGTTATTCTACTGCTGCATTAAATGTAAATAGATTACCAAAGATCAACAGGCAACTATGGAAAACCTACATAATGGAAGAAAACTGTCAAATTTAAAAACAAATTTAAAAACAGGGGAAAAAAAAAACTCTAAGGGAAAGATATAATTCAAGAAAGAAAGAACACTTAAAGATACTCTATTCAGTATCCTCTGCCAGATTTCAGACAATTAATGCATCCATAAAACAGGAACAGGATACTATGAAAAAGGAACAAAGAACAAGATGTCAGGAAATATACAAAGTTCAGCAGAAATACTAGAAGATAAAGAAAATTTCTCCAGAAGTAGGAAGGGGAAAGGTGAATTAGAAAATATGGGAGAAAAAAAGAGAATTAATTTGAAAGGACAAAATTTATTTAAATGAGGTCTACAAAAAATGTAGAGAAAACAGAAGAGTAATAATTAAAGAACAAGAGATTTTCCCCAAATCCAAGGACAACAAGCTTTCAGACAGAGTCTAGTGAGTGCTCCACACAACAGGTGAAAGAATTCCTCAACACATTACTGTGGAGCTTCATAACAGCAAGGATAAAACAAAGATCCTAAGAGCATCCAGAATCTGCATAAGGGAAGCGAGTAAGGGGGAGAGGTACTGATCACTAAGAAGATATATTAACTGACCTGGATTCAGACTTCTCATCAGTAACACTGAATATTAGAAAATAATAAAGCAACACCCTCAAGGTTCTAATAAAAAATTATTTTCAACCTAGAATTCTGTATCCAAACTAGCATCAAGATGATGGAAAGAACTGACAATTTTGTAGATGCAGAAATAAACAAAGTTTATCTCCTATGAACTCTTTCTTGAGAAAATATCTGAGGATGTTATTCAGCAAAACTTAGAGGCAGAGCATCCAGGAAAAAAACAGATACACAGCAAGAAAGCAGGGAAATAAAGCTGCAGGATGACAGCTATGCAATTGACCTGGAAAGCAACCAGTCCAGATTAAAATGACAGAAAGCTCCAGAAAGATTTCAGAAAAAATAAAGGGATAGAAACAGAGATGAAGGCAAACAGTAAAAAAAAAAAAAAAAAAAAAGGCAATCAAGAAAGTTTAGAGGGGGAAAGCTGTAGAAGAATGTAATCACGGGGCACCTGGGTGGCTCAGTAGATTAAAGGTCTGACTTCAGCTCTGGTCATGATCTTGCAGTTCATCAGCTCGAGGCATGCCTTAGGCTCTGTGCTGACAGCTCAGAGCCTGAAGCCTGCTTCTGATTCTGTGTCTCCCTCTCTCTGCCCCTCTCCTGCTTGTGCTCTTTCTCTCCCTCTCTCAAAAATAAAAACATTAAAAAAATAATAACAACAACAAAAAGAAGAATGTAATCATAGTACTATATTATACTAATGGATCTGCAGTAAAAATATTTATATCTTCATAATGTAAATATATTTTTATTTTTAAAAAAATATCAGAATATATTAAACAATTAAGAATTATGATTTTAGGCGCACCTAGGTGACTCAGTAGCTTTAGGGTCTATTGATTTGGGCTCAGTCTTGATCTCTCAGTTAGAGAGAGGTCTCTCCCTGGTAAGCTCGGAGCCTGCTTAAGATTCTCTCTCCCTCTCCCTTTGCCCCCGCTCCTCCCCCACGTGTGTATGCGTGCCTTCTCTCTCTCTCAAAAAAAAAAAAAAAGAATTATGGTTTTAGAACAATGTGCAAATGTTCTCAATATTAAATATGTAAAAGTATAGCTAACAAGTTTAAAGAGAGAAGGATAAGGAAGGTGAAGGATAAGGAAAAATGCGTGGGCTTCTGGCTTTTGGTTTAGTATGTAAGCAGCTTAGAAACCAAAAAACTCCATTGTAACAAGCAAAATGTTCAACAAACTGAAAAAGCAAGAACTCTCCTTAGATCTGTAAAAGTCAGGTCACAGAGCAAACTGCTGTCCCCCTAACTGAAGGCTAACAGAAGGTAAATACAAAGAATCCTAACTTACTAGAGGTGAAACCCATCAGCATTAACCTCCTTGAAACTAGCGTCAGGGAAGGAAAGACTGAACTGTAACTGATGAATTGCTATAGGCTCACTGAATACAAATCTGAGATAAAAACTTCAGGGGGACCTAGTTATAGGGAGACCTTCGTCATACTGTGAGTTTTACCTCCCGGAGCTCTACCGAGCTCTCACAGTGCGTAGGAGAGAAAAGTCCCTCCCTGTGTGCTTCTGGCAGAGGAAAGGAAAAAGGAACCATTCTGAAGTCCACCAGAAATCCACTTGTTCTTCTCAACAAGGCTTATCCTCAAGAGAACCTACTTAACCAGAGCCTAACCCGCCAGGTTTACTGGACGAAGGGAAATACCCACCAGCTCTAGCCTATTCTATCCATCCTTTCCCACCTAAATGGGGGAGAGTAGAGGCAGGTAGGACTGAGAAGCAATTGCAAAATTCACAGGTATACTAAAAGACCTGAGGCATAATCTTAAGACTATAGAATGCTAGCGCCCCCCCCCCCCAACACCTTACCACAACATTACCAAAGATGTATTTATAGTAGTTCATTAACCCAGTATATCATGTCTTGGCTATCAAGAAAAAAAAAAATCACAAGACATACTGAAAGGCAAAACGAATAAACAAAGAAAACCCCCCAAAACCACAATCTGAAGACAGAGCAAGCGTCAGAACCAGTCTCAGATATGGTAGACATGCTGGAACTATCAGACCAGGAATTTAAAGCAACTATGATGAATATGTGAAGGACTCTAACGGATAAAGAAGACAGCATGCAAGAACAGATAGGCAACGCAAGTAAAGAGACCGAAATTCTATGAAGAACAAAAAACAAAAAAATGGGTATATGTAAAGAAATGAAGAATGAGTCTTTGATGGGCTTTATTACTAGACTGGACATGGCTGAGGAAAGAATCCTCAAAGCTTGAGGATATTTCAATAGAAACTTCCAAAACTGAAATGCAACCAGGAAAAGAAAACTGAAACCAACGAAATCTTCAAGAACTGTGGGACAACTAAAAAAAAAAGGTCAAACAAATGTGTAATGAGAAGACAAGAAAGAATGAACAGAAGTAATATCTGAAAAATAATGAGTGAGAATTTCCCTAAATTAATGCTAGACACTAAACCACAGATTCGGGAAGCTAAGAGAATACCAAGCAGGGTTAAGTGCCAAAAAAAAGTAGACCTAACACCTTTAAAAAAAATTAACTCCAGAGGCACCTGGGTGGCTCAGTCAGTTAAGTGTCCGACTCTTGATTTGGGCTCAGGTCATGATCTCACAGAGAGTTCGAGCCCTGCGTTGGGCTCTGCACAGCAGAGCCTACTTGGGATTCTTTCTCTCTGCCCCTCCCCTACTCTCTCTCTCAAATAAATAAAAATAAACTTAAAATTAATTAATTAATTAACTCTAAACGGATTACAGACCTAAATGTAAAACATGAAACTATGAAACTTCTAGAAGAGAACACAAGAGGAAAACCTGATGGCCTGGTATGGTGATGACTTTTTATATACAACACCAAAATCATGATCCATGAAAGAAATAATTGATAAGCTGGGGCGCCTGGGTGGCTCAGTTGGTTAAGCGACCGACTTCAGCTCAGGTCATGATCTCACAGTCCGTGAGTTCGAGCCCCGCGTCGGGCTCTGTGCTGATAGCTCAGAGCCTGGAGCCTGCTTCAGATTCTGTGTCTCCCTCTCTCTCTGACCCTCCCTCGTTCATGCTCTGTCTCTCTCTGTCTCAAAAATAAATAAACATTAAAAAAAAATTTAAAAAAAAAAGAAATAATTGATAAGCTGGACATCTGGTCTTCAAAAGATAAGGTCAAGAGAGCAAGATAAGCCACAGACCAGGAAAAAATATTTGCAAAAGACTTATCTAATAAAGGACAGTTATCCAAAATATACAAAGAACCCTTAAAACTCAACAATTAGAAAACTAAAAACCTGATTAAAAAATGGACCAAATACCTTAAGAGACACCTCACCAAAGAAGATACACAGATGGAAAATAAGCATATGGAAAGATGCTCCACATCATACGTCATCAAAGAAATACAAATTAAACAATGAGATACCACTACAAATCTATTAAACTGGCCCAAATCTGGAACGCTGACAATACCAAATGCTGGCGAGTCTAGGGAGCAACAGGAAGTGTCATTCTGGTGGGAATGTGACAGTTTGGCAATTTCTTATAAAACTAAATGTACCCATACCATACAGCAATCACTCTCCTAAAGGAGTTGAAAACTTATGTGCACACAAAAACCTGCACACAGATATTTATAGCAGCTTTATTCATAATTACCCAAACTTGGAAGTAACCAAAATATCCTGCAGTGATTGAATGGATAAACAAACTGTGGCACATCCACATAATGGAATGTTATGAAATGAACTATGAAGCGTGAAAAGATATGGAGGAATCTCAAACACATAACATTAAGTGAAAGAATATGAAAAGACTACACATTGTATGATTCAGCTAAATGGCATTCTAGAAAAGGCAAAACTATGGAGACAATAAAAAGATCAGTAGTTGCCAGGGGTTGGTGTGTGGGGGTTTAAAAACTGAAACATTTAGGATTCTGACAGCAATGAAAATAGTCTGTATGCTACCATAATGAGAGATACATGTCATTCATTATACATTTGTCCAAGACCACAGAACGTACAACACCAAGAGTGAATTCTAATGTAAGCTATGACCTTTGGTTGATTACAATATACGTCAATGAAGGATCATCAGTTGTCACAACTTTACCTCAGATGGGGGATAGTGATAATGGTGGAGGCCATGCATGGGTGGGAACAGAGGGTATATGGAAAATATACCTTCAGCTCAATTTTGCTATGAATGTTAAATTGCTCTATAAAATAAAGTCTGTTTTTGTTTTTTAAAAAAGGCATGGACTCATTCTCAACTGAAACAAGAATTAATAGGACAAGAAATAAGCAAAGTTTGAAGCTAAATATAACAAAATTTTGGCAAAGAACAGAAATAAATGAAACCCTTACTTTATAGCAAGATAATGTCTAAAACTGATAAACCAAAGTAAAGTGGGAATTTGTAAAAAGAGTATGGAAGTAATCATCAAATAGTTTAATAAGTTCAAAGTGGTTTTTATAGGAAACAATATGAAGTACAGGGAAGGAGAAGAAATTGTTGCTCTTATAAAGCCCTTACAATCCTTGATTTTTTAATCACATGCAGATTATTATTTTGATGAAAACCGAAAGCATACAGTCTGTAAAGATCTAGTAAACAGACTCATATTTTTGACAGTATAGATTTTATAAACAGATTAGTATACTATACTGTACTGCAGTTATATATTTAAAGCTAAGAAAAAGTGGAATGTTTTATTCACCTAATGGACTAACACTATCACAGAGTTTTTGTTTTATTCTGTTCTTGGTAATGATTTGTGACTTTCTCCTTGTTGCCAAGCTCTTACTTTGGCTCTGTCAGCGGTCTTTCCAGTTGTTGGACTTCTGCCTTGCATGCCATGGCTTAGAAATAGAACCAAGTTTTTAAAACCGTATAAAACAAGAATAAATAGTTCTTTAACAGTTATAACTAGAAGAGCTCACCAAAGAGCAAAGTACCCAAGTATTATATTTTACTTCTGGATATACAAATATAGTGGTGGTGGTAACCAGGTGTGTTGGCTGGGGAGGGAGGCTAACGTTTATTGAGCACACATAATGCTAAGCACAAACCCAATTACTCAAAGTATTCCCATTTAATCCTAAAAATAATGGGGCAGAATTAGTATCATTATCATTTTACAGAGGAAGAAAGAGAATCAGACTGGCCAAGTAACTAAGGCTAGAGGACCCGAAGGGCAGAGGTATAATTCAAAGTTATGCCTATAATAATCTTCTACCAAGACATGCTGTACGTTGTCCTTTTCCCAAGATATGTCGGCTTCCTCAGGGCAAGTACCCTCACTAACTCCTAAAGCATGTCTTATAGTCCAGACTGCCCAGTACACAGTGACAATGAAAGAGTACTTTACATGTGTAAGAAGGGCTCTTTAATCCTGGGCTCAGAACATGAGGTACAGGAATGCTAACAACAATAAAGGTGTAGAGAAGTTCTTTCTTTTTTTTTAATTTTTTTTTTTTTTTTTAACGTTTATTCATCTTTGAGAGACAGAGAAAGACAGAGCATGAGCGGGGAAGAGGCAGAGAGAGGGAGACACAGAATCCGAAGCAGGCTCCAGGCTCTGAGCTGTCAGCAAAGAGCTCGACGTGGGGCTGGAACTCAAGAACCGCGAGATCATGACCTGAGCCGAAGTCGGACGCTCAACGGACTGAGCCACCCAGGCACCCCGAGAAGTTATTTCTTATTTGAAATATGAAAGATCAAAGTAGATGCCAAATTACATAGATAAACCTGAATCCATGAGAGGAATTTCAAAATATAAGAATACAGAAAAAGAAAATGAGGAATATATTGAAACTACACAAAATATGGAGAAGCATCGGCCTATATTCTCTCCAAGATGAAATTTTATGAGTGTTTAATACAGTTGACTCTTAAACAACACAGGAATTAGGGGAGCCAAACCCCCATGCAATCAAAAATACACTTATAACTTTTGACTTCCTAAAAACTTAACTAAAAATCTACTATTGACCGGAAGCCTTACCAATAACAACATCAATTAATACATATTTTGTATGTTATATGTATTATACTCTGCATTTTTACAATAAATAAGCTAGAGAAAGGAAAATGTTATTAAGAAAATCATAAGGAAAATTAGAATACATTGACAGTACTGTACCCATCTTTATAAAAAAACAAAAATCTGTAAGTGAACCCACCCTATTCAAACCCATATTGTTCAAGGGCCAACTGTATAATAAAAACTAAAATCCTCCCTTTCTAGTTATTATCAGGTTAAAAATAAGGTGACCTCATTGTTCTCATTTTTAAAATAAAAGTTTAAGTGGGACTGAATCGGTGGCAAAGCAGACTATATGTTTGCTGGCTTAAAAGCTCAGGCAGCTTGGGCTGCATATGTGCACCACTTATATCTGGCTGCCCAAATCAGTGTAACTTTTACTGTTCCATTCACTTGTTAGACTAGTTTCTACACCATTCTGACTCATTAGCCTTACTAACATGGGAATATCTGTAATGAAGATTCACATTTACTAGAAAATTAGAAGGTAGGGAACAGGAAGATCATGGAATAGGAAGGCTATTTACTTGTTATCATACTTAATGATCAGAAGAATCCTCTAATGTTGGCTACCATTATCTCCAGTTAATAGGAAAGGAAGATGAGGCTAATAAGGGGCAAGGCCAGGATTCAAAGCCTTATTTTTCAGAACTTTTTAATTTTTTATTAAAAATTTTTTTTAATGTTAATTTTATTTTTTTTTTAATTTTTTTTTTTTTTAACGTTTATTTTTCAGACAGAGAGAGACACAGCATGAACAGGGGAGGGGCAGAGAGAGAGGGAAACACAGAATCTGAAGCAGGCTTCAGGCTCCAAGCCATCAGCCCAGAGCCCAACGCGGGGCCCGAACCTGCGGACCGCGAGATCGTGACCTGAGCCGAAGTCGGACGCTCAACTGACTGAGCCACCCAGGCGCCCCAATGTTAATTTTATTTTTGAGAGACAGAGCATGAGCAGGAGAAGGGGGGGGAGAGGGGGGAGGGAGGGGGAGAGAGAGAGAGAGAGAGAGAGAGAGAGACAGACAGACAGACACTGAATCTGAAGCAGGCTCCAGGCTCTGAGCTGTCATCACAGAGCCTAATGTGGGGGGCTCGAACTCACCAACTGCAAGATCATGACCTGAGCTGAAGCTGGATGCTTAGCTGACTGAGTCACCCAGGGGCCCCCTTTTTTAATAATTTTTTTAAAAGTTTATTTATTTTGAGAGAGAGAAAGAGAGAGAGATAGCACGTACAAAAGCAAGCAGGAGAAGGAAGGGGCAGAGAGAGAATCCCAAGCAGGTTCTGCACTGCCCACAGAGCCAGACGTAGTGCTCAATCTCAAGAACCGTAAGATCGTGACCTGAGCTGAAATCAAGAGTTGGACACATAACCGACTGAGCCACCCAGGCACCCCAGGATTCAAAGACTTATTAGTCTTAAGTCCAAAGCTCTCCATTCCCAGCTGTCTCGAAAGCATAGCTAAGCAGAACTCTTAATATTGGCATGCTTATGGAACAGTACAGTAGTTCCAAAATGTATTCTAAAGAACATCAGTTAAGCTAAAGACTCTGTAGTTGAAGAAGTTGAGATATATTACAGCCCCCTTGGAAACCGCACAAAGCATTTTTAAGCCATAAGAGACACTAAAAAAAATCCTATAGTCTAGAAATAACCCCCCTTTCAGTTTAGATTCAATTAAAATGCTTCAGAGCTAGTGGTCCATCAATCAGATGCTTGGTATAAAACACTTTGAGAACTAATGTTGTAGATCCTAGAGCATTTATGTTCACAATTTTTGGTCTTGAAATCCCTTATACATGCTTTAAAAAATTACTGAGAAACAAAAATGTTTTAATAAAAAGTTATCGAGAACTCCCCCAAAGCTTTTGTGGATTATATTATTGATATTTACCATATTAGAATTTAAACTGTGAAATTTAACACTATGTATCTATAAATTCATGTAGAAATAAGAATAATCCCATTACAGGTAACATAAAATTTTATGAAAATAACTACTTCCCAAAATTAAAACAAAAACAAAAACTGAGTGTGGGGGCACCTGGCTGGCTCAGTCAATAAGACTATGTGACTCATGATCCTGGGGTCACAAGTTCAAGCCCTATGGTGGGCACGGAGTTTACATTAAAAAACAAACAAACAAACAAACAAAAAACCTGAGTGAAAAGAGTACATTGTTTTTTATATAAGCAAATTTTCCTTAATGTCCAGCTTGAGAAGACTCTCATATCTGCTTCATATTTGATTCACTGAAATATGATGCTTTATTTCAAGCATAAGAGAACAGTCACTTCACGAGGATTTGTACTGGAAAACAGAGGACGATTTATATAGTCTTTTCAGATAATTCTGACTTGATGTTTTGATACGACACCAAAACTCAACAAATGGTAACCGCTATATGGAATCCAAAGCCTTATCAATAAACCTTTTTGCATATCTTACATTAAAATGCATTGGAGTCCCTATCAAAATACCAGCAGCCTTTTTCACAGAGCTAGAACAATCAATCCTAAAATGTGTATGGAACCACAAAAAACCCTGAATAGCCAAAGCAACCCTGAAAAAGAAGCGCAAACCTGGAAGCATCAAGATCCCAGACTTTAAGCTGTATTACAAAGCTGTAAAACTGTAATCATCAAGACAGTATGGTACCGGCATAAAAACAGACACATAGATTAATGGAACAGAATAGAAAACCCAGAAATGGACCTACAACTATACGGTCAACTAATCTTCAACAAAGCAGGAAAGAATATCCAGTGGAAAAAAGTCTCTTCAGCAAATGGTGTTGGGAAAACTGGACAGCAAAATGCAGAAGAATGAAACTGGACCATTTTCTTACACCATACACAAAAATATATTCAAAATGGCTGAAAGACCTAAACATGAGACAGGAAACCATCAAAATCCTATGGGAGAACACAGGCAGCAACCTCTTTGGCCTTGGCTGTAGCAACTTACTAGACTTACTAGACACATTGCTGGAGGCAAGGGAAACAAAAACAAAAAGGATCTATGGGGACTTCATCAAGATAAAAAGCTTCTGCACAGTGAAGGAAACAATCAAGAAAACTAAAGACAGCCTATGGAATGGGAGAGGAGTGTGCAAATGACATACTGGGTAAAGTGTTAGTATCCAAAATCTGTAATGAACTTATCAAACTCAACACCCAAAAAACCACAAATAATCCAGTTAAGAAATGGGCAGAAGACAGGAATAGACATTCTTCCAAAGAAGACATCCAGATGGCTAACAGACACATGAAAAGGTGCTGAACATCACATCATCAGAGAAATACAAACCAAAACCACCATGATGAAATACCACCTCACACCTGTCAGAATGGCTACACTTAACACAAAAAACAACAGACGTTGGTGAGGATGTGGAAAAACGGGAACACTTTTGCTCTGTTGGTAGGAATGCAAACTGCCACTTTGGAAAAACTAGCCACTTTGGAAAACAGTATGGAGGTTCCTCAAAAAGCAAAAAATAGAACTACCTTATGATCCGGCAATTGCACTACTAGGTATTTATGCAAATGTTACAAAAATACAGATTCAAAGGGGTACACGCACCCCTATGTTTATAGCAGCATTATCAACAATGGCCAAACTATGGAAAGAGCCCAAATGTCCACCAACTGATGAATGGATAAAGACGACGTGGTATATACATACAATGGACTATTACTCTGCCGTCAAAAAGATGAAATCTTGCCATTTCCAACGACATGGATAGAGCTAAAATGTATTATGCTAAGCAAAATAAGTCATCCTGAGAAAGACAAATATCATATGATTTTACTCATATGGAGAATATAGGAAACAAAACAGAGGAACATATGGGAAGGGATGAAAAATCGAGGCAGGGAAGCCACCATAAGGGATTCTTAACTACAGAGAACAAACAGAGCTGATGGAGGGAGGTGGGTGGGGGATGGGCTAAATGGGTGATAGGCATTAAGGAGGGCAATTGCTATGATCAGCACTGGGTATTATACGTAAGTGATGAATCACTAAATTCTATTCCTGAAACCAATATTAACACTGTATGTTAACTATGTATGTTGACCAAATATGGTTAACTATGTATGTATGTTAACCAAATACTGACACATTTCATTTATAAAATAGTTTAAAAATCACATTTGTTAATATCACTACCAATTTCATCAGAAAAGTCATGAAATATTGAGAAGCAGTCAAGCACGTGGTTGCAGACATAAGTTTTTCAAAATCCTAATTTTTGCCAGAAAGCTTGAATTTTATCATTAGTAATAAAAAGCACCAGTTGTTTTAAGTTATCAGGCACACTTTCTTCATTTTCAAGAAAATATCTGTCCAATATCCAAGCTAGCTGTTCAGGAGAATTTGCAGCTAGTTATTTTCTAGAGGTCTTATAACCAAACAGTCCCTAGAACACATAATAATACTTCCCTACTATTATTCATTCATATATTTCATGGTAGGAAAGTCACAGACTAGCCTTGATGTTAATCTCACTCTTTCTGGTCCTCTATTGGTCCTACATTATGCCCTAACCTAACTTTCCTCCTAATGAGAACTCCGATTTAACGCCCCTGGGAAATCATCTAGATTTGTGAAGAATCTTATCTGTTCACTAAAGGTACTCTTGAACTCTTTCATATGAATTCTGGAAATCAGAGAATCTACAATAATACCCTCTTAAGTCATATTACGAAGTCAAAATCCCTTAGGAAAATGCTGGGAGTTTGGAGCAAATGTAATTCCCTTGCTGGCACTATAGGAATTGTAAAACTTTTGGGAAAACCTGGAGGAAAGAATTGATCTGTGATGCTAAATATTGAATCAACTGGTGCTTCGTGTAGGATTAAGCCATTTGAAGCAGTCAAGAGATCTGTTACACGGCCCTAGTGAGAGCTTGATGCGTTCGGTGAGTTAATGAGTAAAACTGAATAGATGACTGAAAAAAATGCATAGTTTGAGAAGTTGAATAAATGACCTTTCATAAAAAAAAAAAAGAAAAATGATATTGCATGAAAAACTAGTACAGCTCACAACTCAAAGTACTTTTCCTCAAGACAATCATCATACTTTCGTATACAGCAGAAGTGCTTTATGAATACTTACCATTTCATTACATGACATACTAAACAGACATATACTTAAGCGTTAAGATTTAATAAAATTAATGTTTTTCTATACACAGAACATTCTTAAGTGAAACTGGCTTCTTTACTGCACAGCAGGAAAGAACACAATAGTAGTAAAGTTTGGTAATTACACTGATTTGGGCTAAGGAACCAGCAGTTACATCTACCACTGCTTTTGTCCTATCAACACAAATAACATGATGGGGGAAAAAAGCAAACAACACCTTACTGTTTGTTTGTGTGTGTGTGTGTGTGTGTGTGTGTGTGTGTGTGTATTTTTTTTTTTTTTTTTTAAATTGGCTTCACGCATAGTGCAGATCCCAATGCAAGGCTGGAACTCACCACTCCAAGATCCAGACCTGAGCTGAGATAAAGCTGGACGTTTAACCGACTGAGCCACCCGGGTGCCCGAGTATAAAAATAATTTTGCCCTCACACACCAGGGGTTTGCAGACCAAACTCTGAGGAATGCTCTTAAAGAACACACCCTGTTCTTCCACAGAGTAAAAACAGAGAACAGTGACAGGAGGACCTCTTGCTTTGATGCCAATGCTCTCTACTCCCTGCCCTAGAACAGACACCGGAAACACAATGTCTACAGGTGCAAACAAGTAGCACACATTAGTGAAACTGGCCAGGTGGTGGATGCAGTGTGCGAAGGAGAGCAGATAGGAAGGAAACAAATGCTACCGAGCCCTAGCTAACTGCTGTTAGACAAGAGTATCTACCAAATGATGCCATCTTCAGGTTTTTCTGACGCTGGAAATCTGGAATTTTCTATGACACGTTTTCATTTTGAAATGCTAATGTGGACTCAAAATAATTTTTAAAACATATGCTAATGAGCCACCCATCTACATGTTCTGTACAAAGGGTGTTCTACGGTTAATAGTAGAAAAATAGCATAGGGGCGCCTGGGTGACTCAGTTGGTTAAGCATCCAACTCGTGATTTCGCCTCAGGTCATCAGGCTTGTGCAGAGACTGCTTGGGATTCCCTCTCCCTCTCCCTCTGCCCCTTCCCTGTACGCATGCTCTCTCTCAAAAAATAAATAAATCAGCATTAAGAAGAAAAGAGTAGAGAAGAGAAGAGAAGAAAAAAGAGAAGAGAAGAGAAGAGAAGAGAAAAGAAAACAAAAGAAAAGAAAAAAGAAAAGAAAAGAAAAACAGCATAAAATCAATGGCAAACCTGCAATAATGTCCCTTCAGGTCCCCTAGCAAGCAGGGTAGGAAAAAAGTGAGACCAACTTTCATAAAAGATAATCATTTACACACACATTATTACATATTAACCCGTCCTGCTTAGGTAATGGTCCTAGAGTGTTCAAGCTGTCTAAGATTCTGGACGCACAGAAAAAACAAAAATTCTCAGGCCATTAATGAATCATTATATAACGGTTTTATATAAGATCTTGTTACCTGGCAAAGTGACTCAAGGTACTGAGACAACTGAAGAGTAACCAAGGGAAATTAACTGTAAGAAAATGTGTTACCTCATCCTTCACTGGTCTGTCCAGTGAAGGTACAGTCCTTACACGCTGATTTCCACAGTATAAATAATACAAGAATTCTGGAACACCTCTCCCTCTTTTCAGCACATCAAGACTGCTCCTGCTTCAGGGTCCTTGCACATTTACTCTGCTCTTGCACTGTATGCTTTCCCCTCAGATCTTTCCTTCGCTGGCTTCCTCTGCCAGTCAGGTCTCAGCTCAAGCGTCATAATCTCAGAGACCTTTCTAGAGCACCCTACTGTTTACTTATTTATTGTCAACATCTCCCACAAGAATGAGACTCCAGAGAACAAGGAATGCCTCTTACATTCCTAGCACCTAGAACTCCTACTGCACAAGTATCAATGTTTGTTGGCTGAGAGAATAAATGAAAGAAATACTTTTTTAATGTCTGTTTATTTTTTGAGACAGAGAAAGACGGAGCATGAGTGGGGGAGGGGCAGAGAGAAAAGGAGACACAGAATCCAAAGCAGGCTCCAGGCTCTGAGCTGTCAGCACAGAGCCCGACGAGAAGCTCGAACCCATGGACTGTTGAGATCATGGCCTGAGTCGAAGTTGGACGCTCAACCGACTGAGCCACCCAAGCACCCTAAAAGAAATATTTTTAGTCAACTTTGCTGCAGTCTCTATCCACTCCCATACATATGCTACCAGATTAACAATCCTAAAATATAGCTCTAAATAATATTTATATTTATTTTTTTTTTAATTTTTTTTTTTAAACGTTTATTTATTTTTGAGACAGAGAGAGACAGAGCGTGAACAGGGGAGGGGCAGAGAGAGAGGGAGACACAGAATATGAAACAGGCTCCAGGCTCTGAGCTGTCAGCACAGAGCCTGATGTGGGGGCTCGAACTCACAGACCGTGAGATCATGACCTGAGCCGAAGTCGGACGCTTAACCGACTGAGCCACCCAGGTGCCCCAATAATATTTATATTTAAAAGAACAAACTTCTAAGTCCATTTTTCAAGATTCTCCATAATACAGTCCCAAAATTCTTTCCCAAGTCTTACTTCAGCCAATCTAGACTGGGCTATCCTGTCTTCATACTTGTGCTTGTCTCTCAGCAGATCACCTATGTCTGCCTATTAAAATTACACCCCTTCCTTCATGAACTCCTTAAAAGCCTCCTTCTTCCTGTAACATTTTTTATCCTTCCTCCTCCATAAGCCAATGACTTTTTCTTTGTACTTGTACTCCAGCTTCTACCATTTGACTTGAATTATCTGTGTAATTATGTTAACCAACCACACACTTCTGATCCCCCCTCCTTCCACTAAGCTCCTTGGGGGCAGAGACGACGACTTAGTCATACCAGAACCAATGCAAGATCTGGCATTGTACCGTGCACGCGGCAGGCACATAGTGCTGAAGGGAACTGCTCCCTCATGGTGCCCAAACACTCCTGATTTACCAAATTCACTCTGTTAATCTTCACTGGAATTAAATCTTTCTTCTTTTCCTTTTTTTTTTTTTTTTTTTTTTTTTGCATAAGAATTAAATCTTTCTTACTTGGGGGCTCCTGGGTGGCTCAGTCAGTTAAGTGTTGGACTTCGGCTCAGGTCATGATCTCACAGTTTGAGAGCTCATGCCCCACGCTGGGCTCTCTGCTGTCAGTGCACAACCCGCTTTGGATCCTCTGTCTCCTTCTGTCTGCCCTTCCCTCTCCCCGACACGCTCGCTCTCTCTCTCCCAAAAATAAATAAACATAAAAAAAAATCTTCCTCACTTGGAAAGATCATTTTTACCATTTCCTGAAAAGTTGAAAATTTTCTAACAGTAAACATTGTTTGATTTGTCCAAGGAAATTCAGATTACACATGATCCATGCACACTGCACAGCACCTTCACCACTGCAGCACACAGGGGCAAACGGGAAAGGTTAACGACAACAACAAAAAAGTCAATGGCAAAGAAGACAGGGGCATACACTAAAGCCCAGTTGTTCCATTAAGACTTAACTTCCTTTCAAACGCTGCTGTCCACACAGAGGATGTTTAGTTTGTTTACAAACTATGCAGACACACTAATCTCTAGCATCTTCCTTTGCTATAAAAGCAATTTAAATACACAACCTGTCCAACTAACAAGTGGGTATCACTACACTCAAGAAGCATGTTTGCATTCCCAAATAACTTTAGCCAACTCCACTGCCAATGCCCTAGTAAACACAGATCTAAAGTGAAATGCAGCCTCACCAACCTTCTCGAGATATTCCGCGGTTGTACTTGAGCAAATACACTTTTGCTACATCACTTCCATATCCAAAACCATTAGCGCTTATTGCTCTCCTCATGCAATTCCAAGGATCTTTGATTGCAAACCTGCAGTTCAAGACCACACTCCTTTGCTTTCTCCTGCTATGATTTTATCTTAACACTTCTGTAAATAAGTAGGCATTCTCTTCTTTTCTTTCACTTGTACCTTCACGCATTAACTCCTATTTCATATTTCAGCCACTTTTCTATCCTCCTAAGGAGTTCTCCAAGTCTTTGCTCAACAGTATGTCCTTAGGTGAAATACAAAACAAACTGTTATACATTGTTGTGTTGACAATGGCACACACTATTTTATAGACTACCTCAAAAATAAGAAATGTATAAAATTTGTCATAAGTACTATAGTTACATAGCAACATCAGTCTTTCTTCGAGCCCTTTTTATGTATCAGGCACTGAAGTATCAGGTAAGTAATGGGTAAGTATTACTCCCCTTTCTACATTTACAAAAGGTCTATTTTTCAATACAAAGAAAAACTACAAATGTCTCCTATAACTGTCCAATAGAAAAAGTTTAAATATATTATCTACTTTTTCATCTACTAATATTGCCATAGAAATTTATCAAAAGAACATACTGTAACAATACAGATTATTGCTATAGGACCTCGAAGCTTATTAGTATTCGGAAAGCAGATTTTATTCTACTTGCTAAAGAAAGGAACCATAAAGAATGTGTTGACTTAAATAAATGGTCAACACAAAAGAGGACTGAGGTAGATTTTTAAATTGCATGGAATTTCTTAACTTGAACTTCTGGATAGTGTAGGAAATTAAAGAAATTCATCCTTTTTAGCAATATCTGACTCCTAACTCTTTAACTACAAATCTTACTTGCTTTGGGCCATATAAACTCCCGTTAGCAATCTACTATGATTAGAGTAGTACACATAGACCAATAAATATTTTACAGCTTATAATCAGTATCACAGTCATTAGTTATCTAAACAAATAAAACACTTCTGACAGCCTTAAACACAAAGACCCTGATATGAAAAACAGTATGACTGCCTACAAAGTTGGTTGGTAGTTCAAGTCCCAAATTCCCAATTAAAATAATGATTTTTTTGTATCTTCTACATTAACCAAAAAATAAACTTTAAAAAATAAAAAAATACAGAGTAAAAATAAGAAGAAAAACAACAAAAAATGCAAATGTGGTTTGAAAAATCCCACAAACCATCTCAAACTTAAGCTTTAAACAGTAGTTTGTGCCTTTAGAAAATATTATTGGGGCATGAGGATAGTCTGGTAAAATAAATCCGGACAGTAAATATACTTAGAGTGACCATAAAATGTACATCCAACCTGGGACATTTGCCAGAGTGAAAGGGGATACTATTTATAATTATACCTGGACAAGAGGTATAAGCCAGATTGTCACAAGCAAACCCAGGCTTATAACTGCCCTTCTAAAACACCTTTAAAGACAAATGATCTTATTTAACGAGTAAGATACATAAGGCGACAAAAAAGGCCAACACTTATACCCTGTTTCCTTAAATATGCCATATTAAATATTTCTTAAAAAAAATTTTTTTTAAATGTTTATTTATTTTTGAGAGAGAGACAGAGTGCAAGCAGGAGGAGGGCAGAGAGTGTGAGAGAGGGAGACACAGAATCCGAAGCAGGCTCCAGGCTCTGAGCTGTCAGCACAGGGCCTGATGTGGGGCTTGAACTCATGGACTGTGAGATTATGACCCTAGCCTAAGTCAGACGTTCAATCAACTGAGCCACCCAGGCGCCCCCAATATTTATTTCTGATTGAGGAATAATATTTTTTAGGAATTGTTAATAGTAATCAAACCCCTGTTTTATTACATGGAGGCCTAGTGGACTATTCTGGAGCCACAGTAACTCCTAATTTGTCAAATTTTAAAAATACAATAAAAGTCAAAACATTTGAACACTGTAGACCAGATGTCAGTCTAAGCGCTTTACAAATTAGCTCATTCAGTCTCCGCCGAGGGAACTTTTATTCCTGAAGGACAGGGCCTTTCACCCCTATTTTACATACGCGAAAACTAAAGCACAGAGAGGTTAAATTAAGTGGGGAGGCTGGGGGCCCCACAGAATGCCCTTATCTACGCACTCTGTTACTACTATTGCTCCTTTCCTGGGGGCGTGATTCTTCCTAAACCCACAGAATACAGCCGCGATCTAAAGTGTCTGCAGTCCGTGAGCAGAGTCCAAATGAACAGGGCTAAGCACCAGTACATATTCTTCTTTACCAGTGGTCGGTCAGGCATCAGCAAACACGGGCCTGGGAACTTACTGTTACTTGTGATAAAGAGAAACAGTTCATTCACTCAGGATAGTGGTCTAACCTGTGCTATGCGCTACTGCAGGTTATTATAGGATAAGGATGACAACAATAATGATGAGGATTATGATAAGCTAACATTAATAGTGTACACACAGTATGTCAGGTACCAATCCAAGCTCAGTAACACATTAACTCATATAATCATCCTAACAACTTATGAGGCAGGTACAGTTTTACAGATGAGGAAACTGACACACAGCAAATTAACAGAACTTGGATGGAAACCAATGCTCTTAACCACTACAGTATTTTTTAAGCGATCACGTCTGCCCAGTGGTAAATTCACATAATAAGGTGAATTATACCAGAGCTTTACTATGTTATATTATATCATAAAAACAAGAGTTTTTGGGTTTTGGTGGGTAGGCCAAAGAATCAAGTTTTGATAAGTGTTTGTTATGTGAAAACAGGTAAGTTACACAAGATATCTCAACTTTCCTCCAAAACAAAAGAAAGGTTTGGATTCTACCTCTAAAATCCCTTCTTGGTGGAAATATTATTTCTCTGAATGCAAATTTCCTATCAAATCTATAATTACAACACAAAGTACCCTCTGAAAACATTTAATTTTTAAAAATCTGTTTCTGCCAAGATATCAAATAGATTACTAGCTATGTGCCACCTTTAAAAAATGACACAGATATGTATTTAAATATGAATTGTTATGAAAAGCAAAAATATAAGGAGTTAATAAATTCACTGTTTGAATTGGGGATTTAAGTGGAAATAATTACGTGACTTGCTAAAACCCTGTCCTGTAAATCTAGCTCTAAACGAACAATATCTGGTGTGAAATTCAAGCATCAGTATTTCTGTGAATGAGTGTTTTATCATATTTTTGTATTAAATATTTGATAATGAAAACTTTCTGCACTCTAATTTTATATTGTCTTAGGGTCAATTTCCCCCTGTATCAGAGGAGTACCAATTAAATTACTCAAGAAAAATAGGGAAATGATTTGCCTTTCCATATTTGTTTTACAACCAACATCTTAGGTACCTAACTAATCCACAGAATAAAAACTGCTACTTGTCGTAAAACCAGGTATATTTTACAAAATAGATAAAAACTGAAGAACAAGAATAGTAGCAAATGTAACCATGGAACTAATATGAATCCATGGCACTACTGTAAAGAAATGCTAGTAAATTATATATATCAATATCAAATGTCCTGTGGCATTTTACTTAATTAGAAAATGCTATAACATACCAGAAATTCATAATGATTCAACGTCAGTCCCCTCAATTCTCTGGAGTTCATTAAATCTTCTGTTGAGTTTAACTGCATGCTATAGTAACTTTAGGGTACAGGTAGCTCAGACTAGTTTTGCAGAAGGCCTCCTTATTCTTCCTTGCCAGTTTATCATGATCTCAGTGCAACAATGCTTTATACTCAGCAGGTGTTCAATTAACATATACAAGTTCACAAAACACCTTCCATCCCCACATCAGAATGATAAGAACAAAGAAAAAAATTCTTAGGAGTTCCGAAAAAGCTACATCCTTTCTAAGGAAGTATTAACAGTAGTAGCTAACGGCTATACAGCACTGCTCCAAGTACCAGGCACTATTCTAGGCATTTTAGCAATTAATTTAGTCCTCAAAACAATCCTATAAGGCAAGTGCTATATTATTTCCAATATGCAGATGAAAAAACTAATGTCCAGAGAAACGAAGGCCCACAGTAGTTAAGTACTTGCTTGAGAGTAAGATATCCTAAGAATTAAACAGTGCCTTTACAATTCTATCAAAGATTTTTAGTTGACTAAATGAGGAAATAAATTATAAACAAAACTGATAATGATAAAAAACTACTATTTATCTGGGCTGTTTGAGGTTTATCAAACAACCTCAAATAACCCTAAAAAGAAGGCACTGGTGGGGCGCCTGGGTGGCTCAGTCAGTTAAGCATCTGACTTTGGCTCAGGTCATGACCTCCTGATTCGATTCGTGTGTTCCAGCCCCGCGTTGCTTTCGGCTCTCTGCTGCTGGAATGGAGCCTGCTTCAGATCCCCTGTCCACCCCCCACCCCCCGCCCCTCCCTCCTGCACTCTCTACTACTCTCAAAAATAAACATAAAAAAGGGAGTATTGTTATCTTCATTTTACAAATCAAAATAGGCAAAGAGAAAGTTTTTGCCCAAGGTTACAGACTAAAAATCAGCAGGGCCAAAATATGAACCTAGCTTTGTGAAACCCTAAAGTCTGGCTTTTTCCATTATGCCACCGTCTCTTAAACTTGAGACATCTGCACACCTCCTTCACAAATTCTGCCATGTCCACAGGCCACTTGTGCTGTTATGTTCCTAACATGTCTTCTTTACATCACGACACTTAAGCTAATAGATATATTTTAAAAGGAACTTGTATCAGAATATAAATAAAAAATAAGTATCGCATGAAATAAATAGAAGATAAAAACTATAATAAGTTCAAGGAAAACAAAACTGCTATTTAATTTCAGCTAAATACCATTATCTGCAAAATATGCTCGTGGCTACCACATCAAGGCCTACCTGTTCTTTACGAAGAGAGTAACGTGTTAGGAAGGTGTTAAAAACTTACTAGTATCAAAGTACAATTTCTCCTTTATCCATTTTGTAAAACAACTGAACAGGTTACAGCTTTCTTACTGTGTGCTTTCACACCCTGCTGGGTACATATCCCACACTTCGGGAAACAAATCCTAAGGCTGTTCTACTGCCTCCCTTAATTCAAATATGCAGCCACGCCTGCAGTCTTTTCCCTACTCGTGGTTTGGAGAATGCTCACACCAAAAAGGAGGCAGACTGGTTATTGTAATTAGCAGCACGACAGGAACACCTCATCAAAATGTTCTCCTCTAAGGTACTCCATACAGTGTTCACAGTACACAGTGGGCCGCGGGAAGCACACAAAGTTCTAACACACATCCCCTGTTCTCAAGGAACTTCTAGCCTAGTTGTGAGCATAACACAGAACTGAAAAAGATAAGCCACTACAGAAGGCCGTCATTTTACACATCAAAATGGCTGGGTGTCTTGAACACAAAGTTTTGTCATCACATGGAGCTAGATTCGAATCCTGGCTCATGCTGAGCATGTAACCTCTGGAGCCCCAGGTTTCTCGGCTGTAAAACAGAAACAATGCCTGTTTATAAGTGATCATATGTCAAACAGCTCAATGCCTGGCCCGTGACAGATGCTACATACTTAGGATTTGATACTGTAAGGATTACAGGGACTACTATGGGTTGAAAATATTTATTGGGGGTGGGGGGGTGGGGGGAAGCAAGCCTGAACTGGACCTTAAAGCACGGACAAGTTTTGGAAAGTCTACACAAGATGGGCATCCTAATGGGGGGGGGGGGGGCCACAGGTCAAAGCAAAGATTGTAGTGGTGACTAGGTAGCAAACTGGACAGAGCTCAACGGTGAGGGCTCTGAATACGACTAATTTTTACTGAACATTTTTGTAGAGTATCATGAAATTTTTTAGAAATTCATTTATCTGTTCTTTAACAACTACACAAAAGCTAGTTTAAATTGAGGCTACTGCAGTAGTTCAGCAACAAGGTGGTAAGAGCTCAGGTGGGTAACGCAAAAGACAGGAAAGAATGATTAGCTGGAACCTTTCAAAGAAAGAAAATCTGAAGGATCTCACAGGTTGGACATAAGGAAAGGAGGAGTCAAAGCTAATTCTGAACAAGAGAAAGAGACACTAGGAAGAAAGGATGCTAAAGACATATAATAACAGAATTTAGGATCATAGGAGCAAAAAAACCCAAACAACAATATCCACCAAGAAGTCATTCGGTGTCAAATGCAAGGGAAATGGTAAAACAAGGTAAGGTCCTAAGAATCTGGTGACCAGGATAAAAGTGAACTTTAAGAATATCCTTTTTCAAAAGGATGCAGGAGAGGGGGTAGTACAAAAGTTAGATTACTAGTAGGTAAGGAGAGTATACTCAGCAGAGAGGAAATCTGGGTCATCTGTTATTTGGCAGCAAAAGGAAGAAGAAAAATAGGGAAGGCAGCTAGATGGGTGTGCAGGGTCAAATGAATAATACAGGAAGCAAAAAAGAGCACTATGCACAAAACAGCCACAATACAACCCAAGTAGTAACTATGACAATGCCCCTCTGGTCATTTGTTACATGCAAATGAGAAACACTAAGTTTGGATTCACTCCAGAATCAAGTCCTAGCGGAGAATCTGCCGAAATGTGATGAGGGAAGAAGACTGCTAACCCTAGGGGTTCAAAACTGTGGGTACTAACAGAAAAGTCAACCATAAACTCCCTTCCTCTGGCTATTAAAATCCTTAGCCTTTGCAGGAAGGCGCAGAAAACAGTAGGCTCTTATATTTCCAAGGTTTCACATCAGCAATTTCTATTATTCCTGTGAGATTTATACAGGCCATGACAAATGGTATAACCTGTCATTCTGACATGGCACAAGTCTCAATGGCCTCTGCTTGGGAATATGCTATCCTTGTGTGACATCACATGGGGTGCCTCACACCCTCATCTTTAACGGGTCTGTGGTCTTCTCCTTTCAGCCAGGTACGCTGGAACTCGACAGAAGTGGTGCTTTATTACATTTTATGAAAGACAATATATGCTGTGATGCCAAGATACCCAGATTCTACCATAATTTATTTTAGTTGCCAACAAACTCTTAGTTATGTTCGTCTGTAAACTTACAGTCACTCCGCTATAAAAAAAGAAATGGGGGAGGAGGGCGAGGGTTCTGAAAGGGAAGAAGGGGGAACTGGCAATGTCAGTCAGCAAACCACCAAAGTCAGAGCTCCAAGAATTCTGTGCTATTTGTTCCTGTTCTTGCTGCCTCCTCTTCTCTTCTCATGCCCAGAATGTTGGCTGCGGTGGGAGAGAGAGTATCCATAGCGCTGGCAGAGGAACATCCAGGGCTACAAGCTTCACCACCCCCACTTGTTACTTTGCTGAGTGAGCGATCCAGAATCGCCTTAATTCATCATCCCAATCACATCTATGAATGCACAGCAAGAGGCAGGGCTAAGCAACGACTTGCCCTAATAAGCTGGCTATGTTTTCTAAACATCTACTACGTGCTTTTGCTGCTCTAGACGTCAAGAGGTCATGAAGAGAAAGAAACCTGAATTTCATTCAGTTTGCTTACAAAAAGCAATCTAGTGCAAGACACACACACAAGTATGGAGGGGGGAGACAAATGAAAAGTCTCAGAATGAGGGTGAGGTTGTTCAAATTAGATTTCCAAAGCCTACAAAAGCTGTCGTGTTCTGAAAAAGGGGGAGGATGCAAGCTGGGGGAGGTGCTGCAGATGAAGAAAGGAGCATGATGAAAAGAAACCGATAAAGAACAAGTAACTGTGAGAGACAGAAAACAGATTTGCTGGGTGGGAACACAAAGTCCATGTTAGGAGAATAAGCAGAAACAAGACTGCAAGATGCAGGGGTGAGCTGGTAGGTATTTTTAAGACTGGTAGACAGGACTCCTCAGATTTGATAGCTCTCTCTGTTGTTGCTGGGCATTTTATGAGAGTGCTATGCTTTCCCTCCCTAAGTGTCAACTAAATTAAATTAGTAACTACTGACCTGTTTCCTTATTTAGATTGCCTACCACTTCCTGCTTACTTTCAAGTTCAAGAATTAGAAATTGTACCTCTGAAGGGCAGAGAAACTCATGAGTTCACTACTAAAGTGAACCCTAATTACCTTTTAAAAAAATTAACAGAACAGCCTTGAGAGACAGCACCTTAAGGAAAAGTTACTAGTATGCATGATCACTGTATCTGACGAGTCACTTAACTTCAAAAATATTAACTAGCGTACTCACGGTCCAACTGAAAGATCTATACAATCTTGTCTTAGAGGTTTCATATTGTTCAAAGGGGCTCATACATCGTCTTTTGGAATTTTTAAAGGAGCATGATAAAATGAAGAGGTTACACTAGGACCCATCAACCTACTGAGGAGGGATGAAGATGGGAAGTGCCAATTAACCAGTCCAGTAGGTTTTGGGTGTCTACCTATCAAGGAAAAGATCTACATAAGAACAGGAGGCTAAAAGCACAAGTGTTACAGAAGTGCAAACATACAGAACAGTGTAGGAAAATTACAGATGAGGGTCATCTTGTCGCAACGATCAGGAAAAAGTAAGAAGCAGGATGTCAAACTCAAGCAAAACAAAAGTGGTATATTATAAAGTTTTTAAATTATTATTTCAAATACATTTCTAATTCCATGGAAAACAATACAACATTGCAGAGATGTTCTTGATGATTCAGAGATTATTTAAATAAATATTATGTCTGCGACAAAAATTATAAAGGAAACCAAAGGGCTTTAAAAATGTAGTTGGGAAATATCTCAATACAGAAATGAACTCATCATGAGAAGGATTTGTTTTGAATACCACGGAAGAGAAAGTAAAACCTCAATAACAATGGGGAGAATGTTAAAAAAAAAAAAAAATCTAGTAGGAGTTAACCAAAAGTCTAAATTAAAAAATATTTTTGAGGGGCACCTGTGTGGCTCAGTCTTGATTAAGCATCCCACTCTTGGTTTCAAATTCAGGTCATGATCTCAAGTTTGTTGGTTCAAGCCCGCATCGGGCTCCATGCTGACAGTACAGAGCTTGGGATTCTCTCTCTGCCCCTCCCCAACTCACACTCAAGTGCTCTCTCTCCCTCTCTCAAAAAAAAAAAAAAAAAAAAAAAAAAAGCAAACTTTAAAACAAATTTAAAAAAATGTTTTTTTTTTAAATTTTTTTTTAAACGTTTATTTATTTTTGAGACAGAGAGAGACAGAGCATGAACGGGGGAGGGGCAGAGAGAGACGGAGACACAGAATCTGAAGCAGGCTCCAGGCTCTGAGCCATCAGCCCAGAGCCCGACGCGGGGCTCGAACTCACAGACGGTGAGATCGTGACCTGAGCTGAAGTCGGGAGGCTCAACCAACTGAGCCACCCAGGCGCCCCTAAAAAAATGTTTTTTGAAAGCAATATACTAACTTGTCAGCAAGAAATCTGACTTCCACTCTTAACACCTCCCTGAAACCCAATATTGAGTTTTGTGGCATGTGACAGACTACTCTTTCCAGGACACGCTTTCTTTCCTTGCCTCTCTGTTCATTTTCCTCCAACGTCCCAAGCCACCTCAGGCTTCCTCTTTCTTTCACTCAACAAAGTCATCCTGTCTGATCTTCTTCATACCTATGGCATAAGCTGCCACCTCTATGCTAAGCAGATCCAAACCATGTTTCCATGAACTTTCTTCCAAGTTTCAATCCTCTGGAGCTAAGCAGGCCCTCAAAAAAGCCAAATGAATGAATGTTACCCAGATTTCCTAGAGGAGATCTTAACTAACTTTGCTTCAGCAAATAGAAGTGCTCAGCTTAACAATCTATTAGAATATTCTTAGTCTTTAAATAAAAGTTTTACATAAAAATAGTTTTTAACTTTATCCCTTTAATAAAATTAATATACTTAGCTGAAAATAATCAGTGTCATCTAAATAAACGTAGCAGAAGAAAGTATTTTTAAGTTTTATTTACACAATGTTGGAAGCCATGTGCCTGGATGATACAGGTAAAGAGGTCTTCTAGCTGTTAGATTCTAACAGGACTCCCAGCACTATGGGCAACCTGCACGCAGGTATGAGCGTCTCAACAAGGTCTGGAAATGTCAAGTAATTTTAAAGTTCTTCTTTGGGAATTTAGAGTATTTTAGATATGCTAGAGGGCAAAGACAGAAGCATAGAAGTAGGATATTAAGTATTACTCATATAATACTTAGGAAGTAGAACGTAGTGGTTAAAAAAGGGACGACTTAAATCCCAACTCTACCATTTACTAGCTGTGTGATCTTGGAGAAGTTACTTATCCCCTCTGAGTCTTCATTTTAAAAAGAGGGACAGTAGGGGCACCTGGGTGGTACAGTCAGTTAAACATCCGACTCCTGATCTCAATTCAGATCATCATTTCGTAGCTTGTGAGTTTGGGCCCCACCTGCTTGGGATTCTGTCTCTCCTTCTCTCTGCCCCTCCCCCACTGGTACACGTGCACGCGCGTGCGCGCTCTCTCTTGAACAAACAAAAAGCAAAATGTTTAAATAAATAAATAAAGATAACAGTAGCTGGCACACATTAGGTACTACACAACAACATTTGTTATTACTGTTATTATTGTTGTTGTTATTATTATTATTATTATAGTATCTATTAAAGTTAGTGATAAGCATACATACTTTTGGGGAAAAAAAAGATAAATTCATGCTCACTCATTCAACATTCAGCCAACATGTAACTACCAAAAATGTGTCTGGGATATGGTCATGAACCTGATAGGCACAGTTACTGTGCTAGACCATTGGAGCTTAACAGAAAGGGCAGGAACCAACTATCTTTCCCTCATCTCTACATACTCCGTGCTCTGGGTGCATATGTTGGTGATGATAGGTGTTATATAGTGATTGTTGAGTTAATGATAATGTAATTATAGGATATTAAACAGGAAATAAGTATTTTGAATATATGGACAGAATTCAACAGATCTATCCCCCCCTCCCCCCGCCGCAAAATGGTATAGCAATGCTACAGGGTAAGTGACTTTCAAGGAATTTGTCCACAAATCTTCAAGAACTCACTAATTCTAGAGTATCCTAAAAGCATACATTTGAATACCCATACCTGGCAGGCTTACTGTAAGGATTAAACGAGATCTTGTGTTAAGTAAGAATCAGGAAGCTGCAGTGAGATACTGATAGCATTCCTCAGCCAAAATGCAATCACACTACATGCGGATGTCTCTGGGGACCGCTTATGAACTAAAATCTCTTACATTAAATATGCAAATGCTTCTGGGTTTAACATCCAAGGTTCAACTTTATGGAGGCTAGACTAATTTCAGGCAAATATAATACTTCCACATCCACCTTGCTTTCCTAACGGTCTCAAAAAAAATGTCACAAAAACTCTGAGAACTTAAGCGAGAACACCTATGACAAAATCTGTGACAAAATCGCTATGACAAAAGTGCAATTTACCATTTATTGCAAAAGAACGTTTCAGATATAATGAAGTTTGCAATCCTCATGTTTAGTGAACGGCCTCAGTCAGAAATCACCATCAGGTCCGCACAAGCTTTAAAGCCACCAAGCTGCGACTCTCGAGCTTTGAAATGCCCACGAATCTTGCTACACAGACGGACTAACATGGCATCTCTCCCAGCACATCCAAACTTCAGCACAATGTCTCCCCACAAAACTACGCAATCCTCCTCACTTCTTTATTTCTGTTAATGGCTATAATCATTCTGCAAGCTACATAAGATCAAAACCTTAAAATCATCCTTTATTATAGTCTTTTGGTGGTATACTTCACTTCAGAAGAACAAATCCTCCAATTACAGAGTAAAATGGTGAAACAAGGGGCGTTACTGATAGGATCAAAGGATTGGGGGCAGTATTATTAATTTCGTGCAACAAAAATAACAAAAGGCATAAATCTAGGTTGGAAGAAATACGGAGAGATTTTTACTATTAAAGACAAGATCCTATAAATTGGGAGTTTTCTCATATAAGCAGAGTTTGACTGAACGAAACTTATGTGATCACCCTCTTAGAACCAGGCACTCTGCTAGATGTTTACACTTCATTTCGGTTTGGTATTATGAAAACTTCTGGCATTATCTGGTATTATCCCCAGTCTACAATCGAGGAAATGGGAGTCTTTAAGAGAAGTTCAGTTACTTGTTCAGGGCAAGAGAGCTAATAAGCATCAAGTGAACATTCCAGTGTGGAACTGTCACATTCCAAAGTCCAGGCTATTCTGACTACACAGGACTCAATACTTGTTGACACAATATTATAAGGGTGTTATAATGAAAAACTTTTCTATGGAATATAATTAAGTGCTCTAGAAAAAATATGAACTCTTCTAAGTTAACTATTAAAAAATATAATATAAACAAACACTCTAGTTTAAACATACCTCTGATCCTTCTAGTCATAAATGAGATACAAATCAATAATCCTTAGTTTACAGACAATGATTTGTCAAGGATATAGATATTTCTATTTCCACATACAACATTTGACATAATCCATGGACAGGAAGCAAAGATCTCTCTTAGATCAGTAGCATTAGCAGCTATTTTTTATACAAAGGAGCATATTAATACTGTATAACTGTGAGGACTCGGTTCCAGATCTATGTACTTATGCAAACTCACACTGGATACAATAATTTAGAAACACAAAGATGCCAAATCAGTGCTTCGGAGTAACAGTAGATGCTTTTAGCTACAAAAAGATTAATGATCGTGACAGTGATTACTCCAATAGAAGACGACAACTGGAAGCAGTCCTTCCTACAGATTAAAACTACTATTCCAAATACATACATACATACATACATACATACACAAAATAAAAAAAAAATAAAACTATTATTCCATCAAATCACTACTTACCAGGCATGATTATTTCAAACTCACGCTATCTTTGAGGCATTATGTTTCTGCAATTTTCCAAAAAACTACGATATCTTAGTTAAGTGTGTATAAATTCAGCATACAACCTAAAGTCAACAGATAGAAACTGGTCTCAATTCGCTCTAAATCACAACTTTTCAGCTGCTTCTAAATCTATTAAATAAAGTACATATAAAAAATCGAATACCAGATAAGGCGTGCAGAGCCAGCACGCAGAAGCAGTGAGTAAATGTAAGCCCGAATTATCATCCTGGTGCTTCATGTAAATATACTTGGCTGTAATGAATCTTCATATGGCAATCTCTTCTACACATAAAGATTATCAATGTATCACTTTTCATATCACGTCCAAAACAGAAGGTCCTTAACAAACGCCACATTATATAAGCGATGTTGAGGTTTTGTAATTAAAACTATATTATACACACAGTAGAGGGTCCTTTATTCTCCACAGCACTCACCTTTCACATTCTCCAAGATGACTATTTCATACATATTACCCTACCCTGCAAAACCATCTTCAAAAAAGTTTACAGTTTGAGGTATAATTTATATACCATAAAGTTAGCCCAGGTGAGCATACGATTCATTGAATCTTAAGAAAATGTACAGAGCTGTACAGCATCACCACAATCCAAAGTTAGACCTTTACTATCGCCCCAAATGTTTTCCTCTAGTGTCTCCACTCCTACCCTGGCCTCAGGTAACCACTGTTCTTTCTGTATAGATATGTCTTTTCTAGACATTTCATACAAATGCAAACACATAATATGTACCCTTTTATATCTGGCTTCTGTCACTGACAATGTTTTTGACATTCACCTTTGTTGTAGTATTTACCAGCAATTTTTTCCTATCGGAATCGTACTCCACCATATGAATATACCATATTTTGTTTATCCCTTCGTCATTTGATGCACAGCTGGATTGTTTTCCAATTTCTGACTGTTGTGAATAATGCTCTTAAGAGACATTTGCAATTCTTTATGTACACACATTTTCATTTCTTTGGGGTAGGTCTTGTTAGTGGAATTACTGATTCATTTGATAAGCTTGTTTAACTTTTTAAGGAAGAGCCAAACTGTTTTCCAAAATGGCTGTACCACTTACATTTCAAAGAACAGTGTAGAAGGGTTCCAGTTTCTCCACAATACCATGTAATGTCAGTCTTTTTAATTACAGCCCTTCGAGTGGGTGTGTGACAACATATCATTGTGGTTTAATCAGCATTTCCTTAATGACTAACAACACTGAACATCTTTTCATATGCTTCTTGGCCATTTATATTTTCTCCTTTGGTGAAATATCTATTAAAGTCTTTTGCTCATTTTTAATTGGGTTTTTTTCTTTATAACTGACTTGTAAAATTTCTTTATATGTTCTAGATTAAAGACCTATACTATGTTTGTAAGACGTAACTATTTTCTGCCAGTCTGCGTCTTTTTACTTTCTTAAATATCCTCTGGAGTGATAAAGTTTTTAAACATTTTAATGAAGTCCAATTTGTATTTTCTTTTACAATTCATGCTTTTGGTGTCATCTAAGAACTATTCCTGACACAAGATCATAAAGATTTTCTCCAGCGTCTCCTAGAATTTTTATAGTTTGGAGATTTTACAATTACGTCTATGATTATTTTGAGATAATTTTTGTGTATGGTGTGAAGTATACACAACCATACATCCAAGTCCATTTTTTAAACATATGGGTATCGAAGCACCATTGGTTGAAAAGACTATCCTTCCCTCATCAAACTGTCCTGATACTTTTTTAATAATCAGGTGATCATAAATGCTAAGGGTTCATTTCCGGACTCTCATTTCTGTTCTATTAACTATCATGCTTAGTCTTACGCCAATCACTGTCTTGACTAACGTAAATTAAAGTAAGTTTTAAAATTAGGTAGGGCAAATCTTCTATTTCCTTTGTTTTGGCTATTCTAGGTCCTTTACATTTCCCTATAAATTTTAGGATCTGCTTGACAATTTCTACAAAAATGCCTACTAGGATTTTGATAGGGATCTGGTTGAATCTATAGGTCAGTTTGGGAACCACTGTCCTCTTAACAACATCCAATCTTCCAATCTATGAACAGACTGTCTCTCCATTTATTTAAATCTTCAGCCACCTGCGTGGTTCAGTCAAGGTAAGCCTCTCTAACTCTTGATTTCGACTCAGGTCATGATCTCACAGTTGTGAGATCGAGCCCTGTGATTGGCTCCATGCTGAACATGGAGCCTGCTTAGGATTCTCTCTCTCTACCCCTATCCCGTTCGTGCATGTGTGTGTGCTCTCTCTCAAAATAAATACAACTTTAAAACATTTATTTAAATCTTTAATCTTTTTTTTTTTTTTTTTTTAGAGAAAAAGAGTGCACGAGTCGGGGAGAGGGGCAAAGGGAAAGAAAGAATCTTAAGCAGATCCAGGGATCATGACCTGGGGCAAAGAGTTGGACGCTCAACTGGCTGAGCCACCCAGGTGCCCCTAAATCTTTAATAACTCTTAGTAATATTTTGTAGTATAAAAATCTTGGGTTTTTGTTTTTTTTTTTAATATCATTTACTTATTTTGAGAGACAGAGAGAAAACATGCACAAGCACAGTAGGGAGGGATAGTGAGAGGGAGAGAATCCCAAGCAGGCTCCACACTGTTAGCACAGAGCTCGAGGCAGGGCTACAACTCACAGACTGTGAGATCATGACCTGAGCTGAAACCAAGAGTCAGCTGGTTAACTGAATGAACCGACCCGGTGCCCAGTGATTCTTTAACAAAAAAGAGAGAGAAAGAGAGAGAGAGATTGAGATTTTATTTTTACTTATTTTTATTATTTATTTATTTATTTATTTATTTTGAGAGAGAACACGTGCAAACAAGGGAGAGGGGCAGAGGGAGAGAGAGAATCCCAAGCAGGCTCCATGCTCAACTCGGCACAGAGCCCAACATGGGGCTCAATCCCACAATCCTGGGATCATGACCTGAGCCACAATCAAGTTAGATGCTTAACTCACTAAGCCACCCAGATGCCCCAAGATTTTATTTTTAAGTAATCTCTACATCCAATGTGGGGCTCGAGCATACAACCCCAAGATCAAGAGTTGCATGCTTTACCAACTGAACTAGCCAGGCACCTCATCTTTTGTTAAATTTATTCCTAAGTATGTATTCTTTCCGATGCTACTGTAAGTAGATTTTTTGTTTCTTTCACATTCAGATTGTTCCCACTACTAAACTGTTATTTTTGCCTCAGTATGTAAAACACGTAGAAACTATTAGGCTGGAACATCAGAATTCTCCTGCACTGAATCTATGTACCTACTTGTCTCTACATCCATGTTCTTCCTTCTTCCCCCCTTTCAAAATTGAGGAAGGGATCCCTTTTCTTTTAAGTCCATTCTCTGTGCAGTTGGGCTCCTGAACAATCTTGCTTTTTCAACGCTTCCTTCATCTTCCTTTCTTCCCTTTTTATCCTAACAACTAAAATCATGCTGCAGTATGTTTTATACTAAGGAAGGAAGGAAGGAAGGAAGGAAGGAAGGAAGGAAGGAAGGAAGACTTCCTGTATATCCTCATACACCTCTAGCTTCTACCCCACGTCTGTTTTCCTTTCACCTGCAAACAGCTTTCAAACACTATCTATACACTCTGTCTCTAATTCCTGGGCCATCGGGTATCCCTCAAGTCACTCAAATCTAGTTTCCATCTCTACCAGTCCATGAAATTGGCTCATCAAAGTTACCGATGACCTCTAGGCTGCCAAATCCAATGGCCATATTTCTGCCCACATCTTCCCAACTTCTCAGCCAACCAAACTCAACACAGTTAACTATTCTTTTCCTCCAATACTTGCATTGCTTGGCATCCATGGCATGGTCCAATATATGTTCCCAATTTCCCTACAACCACTCTCTGACTGTCCTTCTTAGCTTCCTTCCTAGCGGCCTTCCAGTTTACCCAACTTAGAAATGTACTGCATTCCTCAGGGTTCTTTGCATTTCTAGTCAGTCTTTTTTCTTTCCTCCCTGCCATCTCTTCCTTCTCTTCCTTCCTGATTTCATCTACGTTCTTGGCTTTTAAGTGTCATTGATAATCTTCAAATGGACATCTGCAAGCCAAATATCTTCAATCCCCTCTGGTAGAGGCACCCCTGACAATCTCGCAGCATTCTAAGAGCCTAGGACAACAACAACAAAAAAAAACAAAAAAACCCTCCTGAATTCACGACTACCTTTCCACCACACACCAAACCACCCGCCCCCCAGAACCCATTCCTCTCCCAACCGTAAGAATAGTGACTTCCCGCAACATCTCTGAGTTCTTCCTTCTCCCTTATGTTCCATATCCAATCCATTATCATGTCCTCCTATTTTTACCACCTCAAAGTATCTCCACTATGTCCACTCCTCTCCATCCACTGCCACCGCACTACTGTTAAGCCACGGTCATCTCCCATCATCTCCCATCTGAGCTACTGCATATCCACTGGCCAATCTGTTTCTGTTTGCTCTTCGCTCTACACAGCAGGAGAATCTTGAAAAAACAATACAGCTAGGGGCGCCTGGGTGGCTCAGTCAGTTGGGTGTCCAACTTCAACACAGGTCATGATCTCACCACTCGTGAGTTTGAGCCCCCCATCGGGCTCTGTGCTGACAGCTCAGAGCCTGGAGCCTGCTTCTAATTCTGTGTCTCCCTCTCTCTCGGCCCCTCTCCCACTCCCACTCTGTCTCTTTCTCTCAAAGATAAATAAACGTTAACAAAAAAAAAAATTAAAAAAAAAAAAACCCAACAATATAGATGATGCTACTCCCTTAACAGAAACTTCGCATATTTAAATTTTTTTTTTTTTTCAACGTTTTTTATTTATTTTTGGGACAGAGAGAGACAGAGCATGAACGGGGGAGGGGCAGAGAGAGAGGGAGACACAGAATCGGAAACAGGCTCCAGGCTCCGAGCCATCAGCCCAGAGCCCGACGCGGGGCTCGAACTCACGGACCGCGAGATCGTGACCTGGCTGAAGTCGGACGCTTAACCGACTGCGCCACCCAGGCGCCCCGAAACTTCGCATATTTAAAATCCAAACCCCTTACCGCTGGGTACAAGGCCCTGCAGTGTGTGGTCCCTGCCATGTTCTCCCCCTGCCCAAGGGCTCCAGCTTCTCACTTCCTCAAACACATTAAGCTCTTCAAACTTCAGGCCCTTCCCATGCTTTCCCTCCATGTGAAACATCTCATTCTCGCTCCCTTATCTCCATCCATTTCTCCTCAGAGGAACCTTCCCTTACAACTAAGTAGGTCCCCAAGTTGGCAGTGATTCTGTATTAACTATACACGGTTCTTTTCCTTTTTAACATTAGCATAATCCATGAAGGCAAGAAAAATTCCTGATTTTTTACCACTGTTATATAGATATATATATATATATATATATATCTATATATATACACCCTGAATATAAATAGTAGCCATTAAGAAGTATTCATGAAAACATACGAAACTGACTTAAGACAAACATTATGTTTGGCATTTCACAGGCCTGTCTGCCCGTCCTCAAAACTTTCTTAACATAGATGTCCATGGGATGAGCCTGACTAAATTGGAGGAAGGCTAGCAACCTCAAATTACATGCAAAATTTTGTGTGATTGTATTTTTTAGACAGATGTCGTGTAGGTGCACCAGCATTTCAAAGGAATCCACAACCCAAAAGAGGTAGGAGCTACATGATCTTATAAATTCTGGCTTCATCATTTAAGAAGGTAGATTCAAATTCAGCATAAAGTCAATTCTTGAAACAAAACGAAGAAAAGATACAGTATTTTTTTTTAAAGGCCGAAGTCCTATTTACCAAATTTCAATGAAACTTAGTGTATGGTATGAATTTAAAAAAAGATTTCTGAGCTGAACTTATTACATCCTGATTTTTATGTCACACATATATATGCAACTGATCAGAAGAGATTATTTTCTTTTAATGTTTATTTTTGACAGAGAGAGAAACAGAGTGCCAGTGGGGGAGGGGCAGAGAGAGAGAGAGGGAGACACAGAATCCGAAGCAGGCTTCAGACTCTGAGCTGTCAGCAGAGCCCGACGGGGGGTTCAAACTCCTAAGCTGTGAGATCATGATCTGAGCTGAAGTCAGATGCCCAACCGACTGAGTCACCCAAGTGCCCCCGTAGATTCTTTTATAGAGGTAAAGGAGGGAAAAGATGAATGAAGATGCATCTATACCACAGGAAAGGCTACAGACAATGAAACCTATATGAGGCAAAAGGTGATAAATGCCAAGTTTTATCACCCATTTCAAATTCTCACTGGCCAAATATCTAGGGACCTTACAAACTTTTCAGCAGTTCCCTCATGTACACAAAGTCCCTTCAGCATTCCAGGCTGAGATTCTCCTCATCAAATCTCCAAAACTTGTAAAAGAAATCAATTCTACTGTTAAAACAGTGGACAACTAATTTCAGGACTGTGCACTATGTTCTTAAGGGTGTGGCTGGACACAGTGGCCATTTCAACACTCTAACACGTTTCTTTGAAAAACCCAATCCAGCGGTGCTGAGTCGATTAAGCGTTGGGACTCTTGATTTCCGGCTCAGGTCATGATCTCACAGTTGGGAGGCAGAGCCTCCGGGACAGGGACAGGGACAGGCTCCACGCTGAGGGTGGAGACTGCTTAAAATTCTCTCTTCTTCAGCCTCGTGAGTGCCACCAGCTCATGCTCTCTCAAAATAAATAAACAACCATTTAAAAAAAAGAAAAGAAAAACCCAATCCAACCTCTTCAGGCTGAGAAAGAAAATCCAGACATTAAGTGATCTGTTCAAGGTCACAAGGCTGGCTACAGACAGGACTGGAACTTGCCTCCCGTGTTTAGAGCTCCTTATACCGGCCTGTATGCTCTTCCACAGCTCCATCAAAATGCTTAGCATGAATTCCCAAAATACTAAGACACTAACTCTGAGCTATTCATTTAAAAGGAAAAAGAAAAGGCTAAAACTAGCAATGATATAGGAAAAACAAATTTAAAAAGCAAATAGGATACTACAGAAAACCATTAAGTGTCACTTCTGTCACAAACAGTATGCTTTTCAGCTGTATATAGGAAAGTGTCTGATTAAGGCAAGACTGTTTTTGTAGTTTGTTGTAACTGTTTCAATGATCCAGAAATTACAAATGAAAAAGAAATCACTGCTCCAGAACAACAAACCTGACATTTATTGTATTAAGTTTATAACTTTCAGTGAACAAATGAGGCTCTCTTTCCTTACTTTAATACTATCACTAATGAATAAATCTTATAATTGAACACATTTCAAGAGAAAAGCAAAATGGTTTATGTGTCACGGTTGTCATTTTCACCCATTAAATTAATGTGTTACTCAAATATTCTACCAAGATGTTGCTCAACACAAATGATCTAAGACATTTCTTCAGCTTCATTAATAGGGATACACTGGTTAGAACCTTCAATAAAAGAACCATTAATACTAGAACCTTTTCTCAAACTATTACGCACTGAAAACTTGTATGTAGTTTTAAAACATTTCCCAAAGTAGGGGCTCCAAGTAAAAGCTAAGAAAACATACTGATTAGTGTGGTAGCATACTTTCCCTCGTCTTTAAAAAATAAAATAAATTATTTCTAGATAAGGTGATTTTCAAGTCAATGAATTTTTTTTGCTCAGCAAAGAGCAAAACTCCTCATGATTATATCCTATGAACCAAATTTTTCTCCACCCAGTCCTGTTCCTCTCTGTTGTTGAGCATAATTCTATAAAGCTGTAGCTCATTCACTTTGTCTACTGACAGTCTCCAAAAACGAACCTTTCTTTAAAAAAAAAAGTTTATTTACTTATTTTGAGAGAGTGAGAGCTCCTGTGAGCAGGGGAGGGGCAGAGAGAGAGGGTGAGAGACTCCAAAGCTGGCCCTGAGTTTTCAGCACAGAGCCCAACGAGGGGCTCAATCTCACAAACCATGAGATCATGACCTGAGCCAAAACCAAGGGTGGGACGCTCAACCAACCGAGTCACCCAGGCACCCCCCAAAACAAACCTTTCAACTCAGAACAGGACTGACTCTACCCTTCCAACACCAGGGTAATGAACATACTTTAAGATGTCTGCCAGCTGTAGTAATATAAAATTGTGTCTCTGTGTGCATAGGATACCAACTACAAGAATCTTCCTATTTCTCTTAAGTGGCTGTGTCTCAAGACATCATCATACATGAAACTAGTGACCATGCAGAGAAGGAAATCCACACATAACTCAAAATCAAACTATCTTAAATCTCCACTCTTTAGGAGAACTATGGGCAAACCAAGCACATGAACAGTGAAAGTAAGAAAGAGCTGAAAGGTAACAAAGAATAACGGTAAAGGAGAGACGCTTTATTCACGAACAGATGATTTAACTTCTCTGCCTATCAGGTGCCTAGTTAATAAATAAAAAATAATACACTTTACAGGGTTGTTGTAAGCATCAAATGAGTTCTTACATGAAAATGATTTGCCCAGTAAAAGAAACATAATAGGCACTCAATAAATGCCAGCTCCTTCCCCCTTCAGTTCTCGGCCCTCTGTTCTTTGTTTTCTACACTCATTCTCCCAGATGACTCAGCCTTCTCATGACTTTTATTAACAAATGCTGAAAACTACTACATCAATCAAAGCCCTGATGTGTACATGCATGCCCACAGTGTAAGAAGCTGCCTGCCCCCCCTAGCCCCAAAATACTTAGGTGAGAAAAGCAGAGAAGACACCCCAAATATCTGAATTTCACCGTAAGAACAAGCACTCAGTGGGGACAAACATCCGTAAGTTTCCAAATATCTCCTGAAGATTTCCATTGCCATTTCAAAATGCCAGAGGTCAAATTGCCAGTATCTTTTACCTAAAACCAGACTCTTCCTGCCCCCTTTTTAGGCGGTGAGTAGAATCCAACAAAGAATAATCCTTGCTCTACCCTTCCCTCATCTAAATATCACTAGGTAGCCCAGGCCCATCAAATCTACCTTCATAATTTCTATGAAGTTCTAGCCTCCTTTGCTGTTCCACAGTTACCACCAGAGTCCAGGTGAGGATGTCTCGATCTCAGCACCACTGACTGGCATTTGGGGTTAGATAAATCTTTGTCGGGGGGCTGGCCTATGCACTGTAGGATGTTTAGTGGCATCGCTGGCCTCTGTCTGCTAGATGCCGGGAGAATTGCTCCTTCCCTAAAAGTTAGGACAACCCAAAATGTCTCCGAACAGCGCCAAATGCCCCTGGGAGATAAAATCATCCTCCCCGGCGTCTCCCCCACTCCTGCATTTGAGCACCATGGCCTCGCTCCTCACCATTCTCAACAGAGAATGTGTTCCCAAATTCATCTCCAGCTTCTTCCCTCTAACTCCTGCTGCACTGATCTAAAGGCCTTGTTAAGCATGGCTTTTATGAGTCATTTCTCTTACACTACAACTCCCTGTTACCTTCACAATTAGTTCAAAGCTCTCCACCCAGCCTTGATAATTTGGCCTCAATTAAACATTATCCAACAAAGCACCTAACATAGTGTCTAGCCAGCAGCCCTTCAGTAACAGACCTGTTCATCCAGATCTGTTTCCTATTGCACAGCTGTTACCCTGGTTGGAATGCCCATCACCCAGGATCCATTCCAGACCACTGCAAAGCCTCCTCCTCACCCCCCACCCAAGGTCAAAAACCATTAATGAGTCTCCACTGCTTACTGAAATATGAAATCTTCTGCCTTCTTTAGGGTCTTTCTCAGTATGGTCTCTTTCTAACTCTATGTTCCATTATCCCCCAAATATACTGCAGCTTCAGCAAACCTTAAATCTGCTAGTTCTTGAAAAGGCTCCTCCCCCTTCCAACTTCGGTCATGTTTTTTTCTCTGTCTGAAAGTCTTATCCGTCCCACTGCCCTCCCTCCATACTAATTTAATGTCCATCTCAAGTCAAGAAGGCTTTCCTGACCATAACCTCTTCTGCACCTCTCCTACGGTATTCACATGGGTGTTTCATGTTACACACGGGTATCCCTGTAATTTACAAGGTCCTTGAGAGCTTCTTACTCCTCTTGTGATGGCCTGCAACACCTAGTCCAGTTAAGTAACTCACTCAATATACAGGAGCTGACCCAAATGTATCTCACTTAGAAAGCAACAAAGGACTGTCTTCAGACAATCCCAAACTCTCTTAAAAGAACTAAATCCAATTCCCCTTTTAGCTCACATTTTACACTTTAGGCTGATTTTTAAGTAAACTGCCTTCAAGATATCCATAATACTATTTAGTATATATTACTGTAAGAGTTCTGCTTCAGCAAGTTTTTGCAGCTTCCGACTTGTAACTGAATCCTGAACATTTATGGTATTTATGCCCTCTCTTTATACAAAAAGGCAATAGAAATTTCTTTTTGAATATTAATAAACCTGAGAAAAACACAAAAATAACTTGGATTAAACATATTTCAAGCAAAGGGTAATGCTGATTTGTCTATCCGAAATACTACTAAATAATACATTAAAAGTCCTAAAGTCTTCATGCACTATTAAAAATACAAGTCAGTTTAGGGGTGCCTGGGTGGCTCAGTCGGTTAAGCGTCCGACTTCAGCTCAGGTCATGATCTCACGGTTTCTGGGTTCGAACCCCACGAGCCTGCTTCAGATCCTGTGTCTGCCTCTCTCTCTCTCTGTCCCTCCCCTGCTCACACTCTGTCTCTCTCGAAAATAAATAAAAACATTTTAAAAGTTAAAATGTATACATATATAATTAAATATATATATAATTAAATACATATATATACTCATATATATATACACATATATATATGTGTGTATATATATATATATATATGTCAGTTTATTTCGGCTCCCCCTCCCCAAAAACATAAACTAAAACAGAACTTGGGAAGTTTCTCCTTAATTTTAGTTCCTAAATGACTTGAAAGTATGTTTTGTTATTGCGACAAAAAAGGGAATATCATTAATGAGCACGTTCTGGCTAAAAGTCTAACCCCAAAGCCATCGGAGGAAGTAGAGAACCCCACACTGCCACCACCATTCTTTTTAGCAAGGGTTGGCAAACTACAGGCCCTGTTTGGTATGCTCCTGAGCTAAGAATGGCTTTCACCTTCTTAAAGAGTAGCAAAAACAAAAACAAAGAAGAATGTTCGGCCGTAAGTAGCCGGCAAAGCCTAAAATATTTACGTTTTGTCCCTTTATGGCAGCATGGCTTTGAGACTCCCAGCTGTCGTTATCTAAGACACCCAACTTTTCCTCCCAAGGTTTTTTAAAAAGCATTATGACACACACAAAATTATGCAAAAGGACAGAACTCCTTCAACTTGGTCATAGTTCATGCACAGGTTAACTTCCAAAACAGAGACCTTTATGGACATTTTTATAGTTCCAGAATTGTTGGAAGAAACCTGACTCTCATTCTTTAGATGAGCAACGCTTACACTAGAAGAGTGGAAGTGCCTGGCCCAAAGTCACACTGCCAGTTCACAATAAAATGGGGTCAAAGACCCAGGCCTCAAACCTCCTGATTCAGTGCCCTCTGGGGTATACTACATTATACCCATGCATCCGGCTTTAGGTTTTGGAGAGGTGGGTAACCTGGCTTGGATCATCACAAAGATGAAAGCTTACTGCTCCTGATATGCTGTTTGGACAGACTCTTACCAGCAGCGATGAATCATTAAACAGAGTAACAATAATGTTCACCACATAAATTAGATAAGAACTTCTAGGAAACCTTCCATTTTAAAAACATGTGATAGAGAAAGCTTAAAATGTACTCTGCTTGCTCCTCTAGAGCTGCGGATCTGATTGAGGCAAACAGGCACGTCTGACTTCCAGCTGCTCAATACTTACTTATCTCCCAACCCCAATCCCTAAGTTCCACTAAATGTTACCGAATGTGCATCAAAAAACTGTCCAGTTTACATCAGCTACACGTTCTATAGTTAATTACAAGTTCTTTCCATATCTACTTGCAAACTACTAGCTATAAATTCAAATTTTTGATCTCCCCAAGAATTCAGCTTCCTTAAGAAAAAGGCTTCTTCGATTCCTACAAAACCCACTTTGCCTCGCCCGCTGGCTTATTCAAGAATTTAAAAAACATTTTACCTATACTGATAACTTTACTACTCTGCAGGATCCGGAGAGCTATGTTATATATCAGGATCTATGATTCAAAGAAAGGCATGGTAACAATCCGATATCCTTCATCTGAAGTTGCTCTTCCAGTTGTGAAAAATACAGATTTTGAGAGGCAGCCGAGAAATACTGGACTTAGGTTCTTGAGCGATAATACACAGACCTCCGCCCCCCACCCCCCACCGTATCTCTGCGTGACTTTTGTCCTCTAACAGCGACCCCTCCCCCTCGACCGCGCCGCGAGTCCGGGCCACCCGGGCACCTGCGGCCCCAGCCTGCAGCTGGGGAGTCCGGGGGCACAAGCCCACGGCCGGCGCTGCTGGAAACGGCGCCCACTCCCACCCCCCTTGGCGGCGGGCGGCTGGAGGCCGGAGCCGCCGGGAAGCGACCGGTCGGCGGCCGGCAGAGCCCCGGACGCGACCAGAGGCGAGGGCGGCGGCGTTACCTGGAGGACCACGTCGTTGGGCAGCTGCGCGGCCCGGAATAGCTCCAGCACCCGCCCGTTGGCCGCCACCTTCTTGGTGCTCTCGATGTCGCAGTAGGAGAAGAGATCCGAGTAGTATTTCTGCTCCGCATCGCTCAGCGTCAAGCCTTCCATCTTCGCCTCCGGCTCACGGCCGCCCCGCCCCGCATGCAACACCCGGAGCCCGGCCCCACGACCCCGGGACGGCGGGGGCTGTGCGCGGCCCGGCTTCCTCCTCGCCCCGCGAAGCCGCGGGGAGCCCCAGCCCCGGCCTCACGCGCGCGGGGGGCGCCCGAGCAACAGGGCCGGGAGGTCGCGAGGAGGGGGCCCGGCTGGGCTCGGCGCGCCGCCGCCTGCGAGGCCCCGCGCAGTCCCGGGCTCGGCGCGGCTCCGGCTCCGGCTCGGCGGCCGCGGGGAGGGCGCGGGGAAAGGAGGCGGGGGCCGCCGCGGCGCGAGGCACAGGCGGACTCCGCCACCGCCCCCGCCGCGGGTTCGAGTCTCCCCGGCTCTCAGCCGCTTCCCCCCAGACTTCCCGCCTCGGCTCCCCCTTCCGTCCACGCCCCCCCCCTCCTCCGGAGCGGCGGCACTTCCCGGAAAGTTGTGGGGCTTCGAGTCTAAAGTTTCGGGGGCTCTGAGCTGAGCGTGGCCGCCGCTCCGCCTCCCTCCGCCGCCATTTACTGCGCCCCGGCCCGGCCCCCGACGCGCCCGCACCAGCACTGACAGCGGCGGCCGCGCTCCAGACCCGGATGTGAGGCCGGGAGGAGAGAGCGCGAGAGGGAGAGAAACACCCACCGGGCTGGCTCGGCCGCTCCCGGGAGAGGGGGGCCGCAGCGCCCCCTGGTGGCCGGAGCCCCACGGCGGAGAGCCGCCCCCAGCCCCGGAGGGAGGAGCTGAGACCCCGGGGCCGCGGACCAGGGGTCCACGGCAAGCTGCTCACTAGGACCTGGGGAACTCAGGTACGGGTTGCAGTTTAGATTGTTTCGAAGCTTCTGGCACTAAAGGTTTCATTCATAAACGTTGACTGAAAGGGGAACATTGTTCAGGTTACTATGATTGTATCTGTTGGTACCTTTGTTGTTACCTTCTAGATGTCAGATGTTTCTGAGGATAAATGCAATATTTCTATGTGCTCTGAAGAACTATGAAGATTCTATCTGGGAACTTTCATAATGACTCTAACACTGAGGCTTAACTCCCACTCTTACTCCAAGCATGTTTACCTGAGAAGCAAAATTTGATGAATAGAGGGAAAAACTGGCAAAGTTTTCTTCTATGTTCAAGGTAGTTCTGGTCCCCGGGAACTTAGTGCCATGAATGTATACCAACACCTCTGTAAAGTCGCGTAGGCCCTGGGCTGACCTCAGGGTCTCCTTTCACTCCTAATTTTCTCCTTTACGAAAATCCTGCCCTGTTCTGATCGGTCCCGATCAGAGCAGAGTTGTAAGATATCCGGAGTAGAATATCTTAAGGGTTTATACTTAGGAAATATTTTAAAAACAGTGGTTAAGGCTATTTGTTATACAGGTTTTTCCATTTGGGCTTTTATTGTGTCTTTTAGACGTTGCTCCCTAGAGTTCTGATCCTATAGATGGCCCATAGGAGGAAATTATTACAGGTTCCCAATCCTTTATCCAAAATTCAAAAAGCGCTGAAAATCCAAAAGTTTTTTGCAGCGCTTTGGCAGCAAAATCTTCTCTGCCTCATTTGGAGGCCAAATCTTAATGCACATGAAGCTATTTATAATCTTATTTGTGCCACTTAGTGTCAATATTTACTCATTTTACTCCAGGCCTTTATGGGATGTTAATATATGCATAGTTACAGGCATTTTATTACTTGTCTTTAAAACATATATAGGGTTTTAACCTAGTGTATGACTATATTTTATGTATATTGATACATTTATATACATATACGTGTGCGTGTGTGTGTGTGTGTGTGTATATATATATATATATATAAAACCTGCCATTAAGCTCAAGTTGTCCTATCTCTAAAACTTTCAATTTGTCACACAGACATCTCACATACCCCTCCGGAGGCGACCAGACCCCCACAGATGATTTGTCTTCCAAAAGTGTAAGTTGGAGGAGTATAATGGGGTAGGGATTGGATCACAAAGGTCTTCAGCGTCTTACTGTCCACCACCTTTCCTAGGCCTTGAATCTCTCCTGCCCCAGGGCCTTTGTTTCTGCTGCCTGAAGTACTCTTCCCACAGACCTTTGCATGACTTGTTCTCCCACACCATTCAGGTCCTTTTTCATCTGTCACCTCCCCAGAGAGACCTTCCTCTCCACATCTGATCTGAAACAGCCCTACCACCACTCTCTATCCCCCTCCCTGAATTATTTTTCTTTATAGCACTTGTCACTACCCGACATTAAAGTATATATCTGTTCACATTTTTAATAGCTAATAGTCACCGAGTGCTTACTATGTTTCAGGCACTGTTCTAAAACTTTATGCTAATGACCACATTAAGCACAACAATCCTGTGAAGTAGGCACTTAATATTTTTATTGGACAGATGAGAAAAGCGAGGCACAAATGGATTAAGTAATTTATTTATTAAGTCACATTGTTATTAAGTGTCTGGATCTGGGATTCAAAACCCAGGAAATCTCAATTCTGAAATCACTGTCTTAGAGCCTTTCTTACTTGTTTATTAGGTCTCGCAACTGCCATCCCTGTATTTACCAGAAAATACTTGTTCATTGCCATGCATCCAAGGCCAATAGTGTTCAGCAGGAACTATTTGTTGAATGAATGAATGAACAAACGAACTAATGACGTGATGAGCCAGCTGGTACCCTAATCTCCTAACTCAGCTCCCTTAACTCCGGCAACCTCCAGCCCCACTCCTCCTTAGCAACCTAAAATACTTGCTTCCCTTCCAAGTTCTGGAATTCTGAAATTTCCTTCTCAGTCCACAACGTGCTATCCCTTTCGTCTTGCCTCCCATTCCTTGAATAAGCCTGCTCCTTATCACCTTTGGGTTCCTCTCTTCCAATCCTAACACGTATTTCATGTGTTCAAAGTGTACTTTGAGCATCTTGCACCGATGTAAAATAAACTTCATGATCTTGTCCTCGGGGATCCTCCATCTAGGGATCTCATTGTCAGTCATGTCAGGGACACCCTAAAACACCCTGATTCCCTCATGCATTGCCCTTCCCCACTCCCCCTTGCCAAATGCTAAAATTGAATTGACCACAACGTGTGAGTTACAGGATGTTGAGGCGGGGGGACTCCTGCGGTCTCACTGCTCTGTGAGGCCTTCCTAATAGGATACAGAGTGGGAGCAAAACCAAGCTGAGGACGAAAAGTCACCAGGACCACGTGATCCCCCCCCCAAAAAGAGCAACGTCAAACCCCCACCCCTAAGGGCTTACTAAGAAGCAACTAAATGGACCCTACAGCCAGCAACCACTGCTTAAGCCCCAGGCTCACTCCCCAGGTTCCCGAAGGAGTCCTGAACATCACTCAGCTTGTGCGGAGCACTGTGCCTGTGAGATCTCTCAACAAGCACACACTCCCCACACAGGCAGGCCAGGCGCTCAGAAAGACAGGGAGGCCTGCTCTAGGGGGCCTGCCTTCTCAGCCCCCTGCCGTATTCTGGGTGGGCTTGGTGCTGGAGAGCTTGACAATTTCACAAATGAAAGAGATTTTTCTCTATATCCGTCACTTAAATTTGTATTTCCAGGTATGAAAGGGGAAAAAAAATACAATTTAACACATGCTCTTTGAGGTCAAGTTTAATTTTTCCCCCTAGTAAACATTTCTAGACCCATCAATTTTTAAAAGTGACATCATGAGAAAGCTATTTTAAAACAGATGGTCTATATTATATAGCTACAAATTTAAAGATGCGGGTTTTCAGGGGAAGATCAAATAGTTGGTTACTGCCAGCAAATGCCTCAACTGTTATTTAACTGGAAATCTCTAGGTTTTTAAGGTAAACTGTATACAATAAAATTCATTGTCTCTGGTACACAGTTCTATGAGTTTTGATGAATGCATATAGTCCCGTATCTACCGCCAAAATCAAGATGCAGAACCATTCTGTGACTCCCCCACTCCAAGATCCTTTGTGTTGCCCCTTTTTACTCACCTCTGCCCTCCACTCTCAGACCCTGGCAACTACTGATTTGTTTTCTGCTTCTACACTCTTACCTCTTCCAGAATGTTCTATACATGCAATTCTGTGGTATGTAGCCTTTTGAATCTGGATTTTTTTTTCACATAGCATAATGCATCTGAGATTCTCCCATGTTTTGGCTTCTATGGTGGTTCATTTTTTTTTTTAATTGCTAAATAGTATTCTGTTGCATGAATAATTAGAATTTGTTCCTCAATTCACTAATTGAAGGACATTTGGGATGTTGCCAATTTTAGGCGATTATTATTAAAGATACTGTAAACACATATGTACGGTTTTGTGTGCGAATCTAAATCTTCATTTCCTTCTTGGGTAAATATTGAGGAGTGGGATTGTTGGGTCATCTGGTAAGTATGTGTTGAACTCTAAAAAAACGGCCAGATTCTGTTCCAAAATGCCTCTGCCACGTTGCACTCCCACCAGCCATATATAGAATTTTAGTTTCTCTTTATCCTCACAAACCCTTGTAACATCATCCTAAGGGATGTGTAGTGGTATCTCGCTGTGAGTTTAATTTGCATTTTCCCCAATGACAAATGATATTGAGCAGCTTTTCAAGTACATATTTGGCATCTGAATATCTTCTTTGGTGAAGTGTCTATTCAAAACTTTTCCCAGCCTGGGGTCGCCTGGGTGGCTCAGTTGGTTAGGCTTCTGACTCAGGTCATGATCTCATGGTTTATGAGTTGGAGCCCCACATCAGGCTCCATGCTGACAGTATGGAGCCTGCTTGGGATTCTGTCTCTCCCTCTCGCTCTCTGCCACTCCCCCGCACGTGCCCCCCCCCAAAGTAAATAAATAAACTTAAAAATAATTTACAAAAACATTTCTTGTTTTTTACCGGGTTGTTTGTTTTCTTATTGTTGAGTTTTGAAAATTCTTAGTACATTTTTGATACAAGCCTTTGTCTGAGACATGATTTGTCCGTATTTTCTGCAGTCTGTGGCTTGCTTTTTTATTTTTTGCAGGACGGAATTGTTAAAATTTGGATTCAGGCTAACTCAGGGGTGACCCTAAAGGACATTTAGTGAGGGGAAATCCATTGGAGAGAGTTTCATTTAGTGCACCTGGTCATTAACTTTGTATAAGAGAGATTGCCCTAGATAAGAATATGCATAAACCCACAGAGAGTGACAAATGGTTGGGCCTATAGGGCGGGGGCATGGAAGAAAGCAGTTTAGAAGATCAGGGAGGAGGAAGTCTAAGGGAGAAGCATACAGTCGAACCTATGGAAAGAGGCATGGAGTGTAAATATCTTTGTACTGTGTGCTGACACCCACCGGAAAGCATCTGCTATGGAGGAGGCAAAGGAAACCAAGTCGACTAAACAACCTGGTTAGTGGATGCCAAGTAGCCTGTGCAAGGTGCCACCCCTGTCTTGGCACACTGGCTCGGGAACTGAAGAGCTACCGTGGCAGCAATGGAAGGCACGCATGGGCCCCACGTTATGGGTCTCCACTTACCAAGGCCAAATATCAACCTGCCAGCAAGAGTTGAGCTCAGCTCAGCTCAGCTCGGTGTCAGCTCAACACCAAATTGAGTTTCTGATGCACCATCATCCCTCGGGGAGATCAATCAGACACTTGGTGACAAGTTGATTACTCTTCCTGGAATCAAACATGTTCCTTTTTGAGGCGGGGGGGGGGGGGGGGGAGAGCATGTGTGAGCGAGTGCGCGTGGGTGCACAAGTGGAGGCAGGACAGAGGGGGAGGGAAAGAGAATCCTGAGCAGCCTCCACATCCAGCACAGAACCCAACTGCCAGCCTTGATCTCACTGTGAGATCATGACCTGAGGCGAAATCAAGAGTCAGTCCTATGCTTAACCAACTGAGCCACCCAGGAGCTCTGGAATCAAACATGTTCTGGACAGAAGTTTGTTTTCCTGTACACAAAGCCTTAGCCAGCAATGTACTATCAGAGAGCCTAAGCATTTTTTCCATCTTCCCAAAACAAAACATTTAATAGTTTTTTGTAATTGCACTAGAAAAAAATGATTTTCATATTTGATCTTTTAGTTTGTAATCAAAAAGGATCTTATTCTATGTACACTGTTGAATACCTCAGCATTTTTTTCCCCACCCACTTAAAATGTTAAGGACACCTTTCCAAATATCTACTCTTGAGTATATATTTTTGATGATTGTTCAGAGAAATTTTTTTTGTATTACTCTCCATTTATTTAGGTCTTCTTTAATTCTTCTCAGTAGGCTGCTGCTATATATTTATGTTTATTAATGAAGTTTATCCAAAGGGTACCTTGTTAATCTTTTAATTTTGTTTTTATAATGATCATGTCTATTCTCCACTCCATATACTGGTATACAATATATATTTAGATCAAATGAGTATACTATATCTTTATCTTATTTTTTGTTATTTTATTTTTTTACCATTTAATTTATTTTTTTTTGATTTACATCCAAGTTAGTTGGCATATAGTGCAACAATGATTTCAGGAGGAGATTCCTTAATGTCCCTTACCCATTTAGCCCATCTCCTCTCCCACAACCCCCCCAGTAACGCTCTGTTTGTTCTCCATATTTAAGAGTCTCTTATGTTTTGTCCCCCTCTTTGTTTTTATATTATTTTTGCTTCCCTTCTCTTGTTCTGTGTCTTAAAGTCCTCATATGAGTGAAGTCATATGATATTTGTCTTTCACTGACTGACAAATTTCACTTAGCATAATACCCTCTAGTTCCATCCACATAGGTACAAATGGCAGGATTTCATTCTTTTTGATTGCCGAGTAATACTCCATTGTATATATATACCACATCTTCTTTATCCATTCATTCGTTGATGGACATTTGGGCTCTTTCCATACTTCGGCTACTGTCGATAGTGCTGCTATAAACATTGGGGTGCATGTGCCCCTTCGAAACAGGCCATATGTTTGTAGGTCCATTTCTGGGTTCTCTATTCTGTTCCATTGATCTAAGTTGAGTGTCTGTTTTTGTGCCAGTACTGTCTTGATGATTACAGCTTTATAATACAGTCTGAAGTCCGAGGGTCTAAGAATTTTTATCACAAACCTAGAATCTGCGTAACATCACTTCAGACTGAGAGACTCACTTTATAGCAATACAAATGCATTACTGTAGGATTCACTGGGCTTCTCACATGCCACATCATCCAGAAGTTGCTGACTTCAGAGAGTATAGAACGGCCTTTTGAAGGTGCAGTTCACGTGTCAGCCTGGAGATGATATTCTGTACCTATGGGTCCCTACACTCCAGGACACTAAATGAATGGCCCTCTATACTACCACATCTCCAGAAGGCAGACTGACTAAACGAGACACAAAACCAAGGGATAGAAGTCAAACTGGCCCCATTTGCCTTTGCCCTCAGCAACCTACTTTGGAGAGGGGAGGTTGCACTTCCCAGCCCCTCAATTCTAGGTTTTGAGCATCTGGAGGTCCTGGTTCTTAAAGGGGAGTGCCGCCACTAGGAGGCGTATTATAAGTCCCACTAACCTTTAAGCAGCAAATGCGGTCTAGTCACTTAGGGCACCTCCTGCCAATAGATTAGTAGAGAAAAAAGGAATCAACATACTAGAGGTTAATTGAACCTACTAATCAGGAGAAAACTGTGCTTACTTTATGCAGTTGAAGTAGAAAAGAAGATGTTTCACACTCGGAAGACCACTGGGGTGTCTTCTGGTGCTCCCCTGTTCAGTTTTAATGATAAATGAACAAGTGTAACTGTCACAGTCTGAGAAGGGTATGGTGACAAAGGACGCAGACCACCCAGGGATGAAGGTCTGTGTCACCTTACAAGATAAGTCACCTGGGGCTGCAGAGGAGTTAGCTGAAGTCAAGGGGAATCTAGAATGAGAAGTAGAGAGATCATGGATATCAGACGTGACTTTGAAATGAGCTGCAATCGTGGCAGATATAGTTCGCTCCCCTCTCTTTCCTCTTGTAAACATTTCTAGAAAACGACATCCGGAACAATCCTGGGGGAGTTGCTCCCCTCTGGGTAAATACATCACATGAAGCAAATGGTCTGAGTCGTGTCAGTTGGACCACGGTGGTTGCTCTGGGATGCGACCCCGATTACCACCCCTCAGGACAGAGACACTATTCTTTCAACTGTTAGGAATGTTGGAATGTCAGGGGCTCACAGCTGAACCCCTCTCCAGGAATTGCCCTTGGAAGAAGGAAGATTCCTCACCTGAGTTTATACCCCCGTTCTAGGGGCAGCCTTACAACCAATGGCCACCCAGTGGATATAGGAGCCTACAGGTCTCCACACTGTTTTGAGACAACTTGAAGAGCCATCTCAGCTCCAGAGTTCTTCCAGGAATAGGTGGGTGCCTCTGACGTTACCACCCTGCCGATCTCCCTCTGCCCAATTATGAGCTTTTTCCACTTCACTCGCATGTGTGTGCTGTTCCTGACAACAATTATCAATGAACTGCCTGCACTCAAATCTTCATTTCAGTGTGTTTCCTGGGGAAACCAACTTGAGCCACCCACACGCTTCTGCTCCTATTAAGTAAGTTGAGTTCATTAGTGCTTACCAACCTGTTATACTTATTATAGTAATTGTTATAATTGGGTGAAGCATTACATAAGCAAATTAATTATGAAAACGGGAAGATGGTTTTCTATTTTATAAAAACTAAAATTGATGTTTGGGGAAGATATGATGTTAGTAAGTTGCTGAGAACTGTTGCTGTGGAATTGGCTATGGAGCTCATTGAAGAAAACTAGAGTTGGAAGAAAACATGATACTTTATCTATGTGTTGGGCACACAGCAGATTCAGTGTGTGCTTCTTGTTTGATGGATTGATGTAGAATTTAGAATGTAGTTTCCTATCTGTAATCAAAATTTCTAGTTTTTTTGTTTCTGAAAAATCTCTTACTGGTTTTGTAAAAATATACACAGTCATTGTGAAAATAACAACTCAGAAAAGGATGAAGAAAAAAATAAAAATCACCAGGAATCCTGCCATCTTCAGGCAACTTCTATTAACGTTTAGGTGAATATTCTTGATATCATTTGTGTATATATTTTTCATTTTTAAAAAGTTTTTATCTATTCATTTATTTAACCTCTACTCCCAACGAAGGGCTTGAACTCATGACCCCAAGATAAAGAGTCACATGTTCTTCCTACTGAGCCAGCCAAGCACCTCTTGACCCAAAATGATAGACGTACAATATCAAATAAAGGGATGGATTAGATAGATAGACAGATATACATTTTATTTTATACATATTACTACTTATTATATAAACAAATATATCAACCGAATGGATGCATTACACATTACTACATGTTTTCATTACATACTATATATATAATTTGCCCCTTTATTTGCCATCGGATGCCTATTTCTTTGTAATCCTTTGTAGCAAATCTTTTCTACTCAAGATTGTGTTTATAACAAGAGCCTTCCTTTTCTTTTAATTTGAATCTTATTTCTTTTCCTCTTTTGGAGCCATCAATATAAATGATATAATCAGATTAACAGATTAAAAAAACACAAGTGAATTCTCCAGAAACCACTTAAGGCAATCTTATCCTATATTGCCAATGGGATCTATTTTCATTCCCTAACTAGGAGGGAATCATAACATGATTATTTTTTTGGATGGTGCAGCTGTAAATCAGTGTTTCAATAATGACATAGAAAATGCCAAATAAATTTAAGATTTCATATTAGCATGAGGTTCATCAGGAGCAAAGGCATAAAAATCTATACAAATTTGTTGGCGCAGCAAAAATAAATCAATTCTTTATAGAAATAGAATTCTCAGAAGAGATTAGCCAAAAATGAAAATGCACTTTCCCCCAAATAAAAACCAACCCAACAAATATTTATTACTGACTCTATGGAGGGCCGTTTTTCCCTCTTAGTTTCTTTTGCAAACATTCTCAATTTAGTGTTTTTCCAATATTATGAATTTTTAACGAGGAAAAAAGCAAAATGGTTTTCTTATTCTGTGTAATACTGAAGCCTGCAGAGGTAGTTGTAAAAAAATACTATAAATGCGGTTTGCTTGCCATTAGTAGCATTTTCTAAAGTGAAAACTCTGCACTCGGGCTGGGTCACCTCCAAACACATCAACTTTTTAAACTATTCATTTAATAACAACAACAAAATTATCTGTCCTTTATTTTACTTCTACAACCTTTATTAATTTCTGCTAACTCCCATTACCCTACCACGAAAATATTTTACAGTACCATGGATTTCACAACCTTTCATGGTGCTTAAGAGCTACAGTGTTCCTGGGGCGCCTGGGTGGTTCAGTCCGTTAAGCGTCAGACTTCGGCTCAGGTCATGGTCTCATGGTTTGTGGGTTGGAGCCCTGGGTTGGACTCTGTGTTGACAGCTCAGAGCCTGGGGCCTGCTTCAGATTCTGTGTCTCCCTCTCTCTCTTTCTCTCTCTCTGCCCCTCCCCCACTCATGCTCTGTCTCTGTCTCTCTCTGTCTCTCAAAAGTAAGTAAACATTTAAAAAAAAAAAGAGCTACGGTGTTTCTGCTTTGTAAAGTTTTTTTCCATTTTAACCCTATATCATGCTTTGCTGTTGCCAATATTTCATTTTCTGAGGATGCTGAGAGGTTATGTCTGTGCAACCTCAAAAACTAAAAATGTATAGAATGAATACAAATCTTAATGGCGATAACAATGAGAAGATATCAAGTTATAATAGACACACAATAATCCTAGTCTGAGACCAAATACGCTTGGGTTTGAAACTTGATTCTGACAATTATTAGCTTTGTAACGTAGGGCAAGTTTAATGTCTCTCAGCCGCAGCACCTTCTTCTGTAAAATGGAATGCTTTATTTGGTCAAAATAAGAAAGAGAGAGAATGAACATAAAAGGTTGTTATTTAACTGCTGTTGAACAACTGGAAGCTATTATCAGTGACAAGCATGATCAGTTAAAATCTGGATTTTTTTTTAAGTTTATTTGTTTATTTATTTATTTATTTACTTTGAAAGAGAAAGAGAGAGCATGCTGGGGAGGGGCAGAGAGAGGGGGAGAGAGAGAATCCCAAGCAGGCTCCACTCAGCCAGCATGGAGCCTGATGCGGGGCTGGAACTCATGAACTGTGAGATCATGACCTGGGCCAAAATCTGGAGTCGGACCCTTCACTGACTGAGCTACCCAGGTGCCCCTGATTCTGGATTGTTTTTAATTTTGCTCTTGCACTTTGTTTAAATAATTCAAGCAACCAGGGGGCATATCCTTTAGTAAGACATAACTATTTAAAAAGTCATTATCAGCTCTCATATTCATTTCCTACTAGACTTTAAGTTGTTAGTATACTCTGAACCCTCTAGATAAAGAAAACCTGACCTGTATCTAGGGATTTGGATACATTCAACAAGTGTTATAACCAGTAAACATTTAGTGTTTAAAATCTTGTATCAGGATAAGTATCTTGTTTTAAAAATTAACTATTTCTGTACAGGTACGTAAGTATAGTGGGATCAAACATTAATATACTGTAAGTGGCTTTTTAATTTCCCCTAATGAACACAATCTTCCTCAGTAGCAGCGTGGAATTTAACTTAATTTTGTCAGTTATATCTCAGGATCTTTCTCTTAAAGTGTAATCATTTAAGTAATTCAGTATTTCACTTAAATGCTCAGCCATTCATATTTCTTCCTCTTTTCCTTGTTCTTCTCCCAGATATCACGGGAGGGCGGTATATGGGGGTGGGGGATGGAAAGACCTCACATGATTTCTTGACTGTGAGATAGAGAAGGAAACTTAAATCTACAATCTGGGGTCCCTGTGCTGTCCTCTGGTTCCACTGCAAGGCGGCTGGGATGTCCTGGTCCCCAAGTCTATATTGAGGTATCCTCAGAGTTAGCTGGTTCAGTCTGGCCTTTTAGGGCATCAGGCCGGTATCACAAAATCACTCATAGCCTTTAACCCTAATCCTCAAGTCTCCATACGGGAGGCCTCTGTCATTCACCAGTCCTCCCAGTGGTAGTTCCACTTGTCCAAATAGAAACTCGGGTGGGGCATGCGGGTGGGGGTGGGGGTAGATTATTTCTTAGAACTGGGACTTTGGCCTTAGGCAGGTGGCCTGATTACCTATCGCTGCATAATGTATTACCCCCAAACTGAGTGACCCAAAACATGACTTTGTGGGTCAGAGATTCGGGAAGGGCTTGACTAGGCAGGTAGTTAGCTTTTGTGATATCTGACATGTGCAGTCATCTGAAGGTTAGGCTAAATGTCCAAGACAACTCATTCATATGGGTAGTGGTTAATGCTGCCTGTTGTCTGAAAACTCCTCTAGGGGCTGCCTCCTGGAGTATCTTATGGCCTCTCCATTTGCTTGGCTTCCAGAAAAATGATGGCTGGGTTTTAAGAGACTACCTGAAGAGCAAGTTTCCCAAGAGATCAAGGCAGAAATTACTCAGTATCATTTCAATGCATTCTATTGATCGCAGGCGAGTCATGAAAGCCAGCCCAGATTTAATGAGAGAATTATATCCCACTTCTTGATGGAAGGGCCCACTGCTTCTCATTATAATGAATAAGCTATGTAAAATGATTTGTCTTTGAAAACCATATATACTGTAACTGACAAAAAATGAACACAACTAACCAGAGGATTTACTTTAGAGTGGGTTTCTCTCTTTCACCCAATGGCACATCTTTCTGTTGTTGGCACTGTACTATATTGTCACTTCCCTCTCTCTCTCCCTGTCCCCTGCTTGTTCTCTCTCCCCCTCTCAAAATAAATAAGTAAACTTTAAAGGGGCATCTCAGTGGCACAGTCAGGTAAGCATCTAACTCTTGATTTCAGCTCAGGTCGTGATTTCACAGTTAGTGAGACCGACCCCCATGTCAGGCTGTGCGCTGTCTGGGCAGAGCCTGCTTGGGATTCTCTCTCTCCCTCTCTCGCCACCCCTCCCCCCTCAAAATAAATAAACTTAAAAAAATAAAAAAGAAATCAAATGGTTAATTTTTTTTTTTTCAACGTTTTTTTTTTTTTTTTTTTTTTTTTTTTGGGACAGAGAGAGACAGAGCATGAACGGGGGAGGGGCAGAGAGAGAGGGAGACACAGAATTGGAAACAGGCTCCAGGCTCCGAGCCATCAGCCCAGAGCCTGATGCGGGGCTCGAACTCACGGACCGCGAGATCGTGACCTGGCTGAAGTCGGACGCTTAACCGACTGCGCCACCCAGGCGCCCTCAAATGGTTAATTTTTTAAAGGCAGAATATAATTAAGTTTCAGTATAAAAGAGAAGCTTTACTCATTTCTTGGATTACTTAAAAATAGATTTACAGAGTCTTTAAAAAACCTTTTCAAAAATTCTCATTGTAAAATGCATTACTTGGTCAGTTGCAAAGCTTGTTTTACCAAGATAAGTATATTTCAGCTAAGAACTATACAATTAACTGCATGCTACTTTTTGTGGCATATGATAAAGAAACTCATAAAGGTGAGTTTATGAGGGTTCCTGGGTGGCTCAGTCGGTTGAGTGTCTGACTTCAACTCAAGTCATAATCTCACAGTCTGGAGTTCAAGCCCCGCCTCGGCCTCTGTGCTGACAGCTCAGATCCTGGAACCTGCTTCAGATTCTGTGTCTCCCTCTCTCTCTCTGCCCCTCCCCCACTCATGCTCGCTCTCTCTCTCTCTCTCTCTCTCTCTGTCAAAAATAAATAAACATTAAAAAAATTTTTTTAATAAAAAAAAAAGAAACTCATAAAGGTCAATTCAACAAGTCGATAATCACATTAAGATTCAGTCTCAGGGCTTCCAGGGTTCACAATATCCACGCTTCCTAGTACAATACTTTGATTTAAAGACAGAAAGCTATTTCACCAAAGTAACTCAATAAACCAGTTCATTCACTCAACGACAATAATTTTAAGAGGATTATTTATGAGGAAGCCAGTCATTAAAATAACCATTATCTGTACAAAGGGAAATAAGAAGAATAGAGAAATGCAGTGAAGGAGTCAAACCCAAAAGTTTCCCTAAAATTGATAACCAAAATGAAGTTCGTTGTTTATTTGCTGAGTTTGGTTTAGTGCTTATTGTTGATGATTGTATTTGTAACATTTGGGACCCTTAAAAAAAACAAACAGTTGATTGAATTTTCTACCTTACTCTGCGGGCTGGAACACATCTTGCTCCTGTGAAAGCTGGCTCCTCCCACCTCATTGCAGATACGCTCCCTAATTAGCCATCGCATTTCAAGGGACCGGGGCGGAGACAAAGTTAGGATTTTGTTGTCAGGGTGCCTGTGAATAATTGGTTTCCACAAATTCAGTATTACATTCTCCTCTTTCATGAATAGAATTCCCCAACTAACTTCTTTCTTCCTCTTTCCTTCCTTTTTCCCTTTGCATTTTCTCCCTCCTCCCTCCATTTCTTTCATCAATTATTGAATATTTACTTTATGTCAGGCACTATGCTAAGTTTGAGGATTTGAAGGAAACATTTCTTGCCTTTAAAGAGGTAAGAAGCTAGTGAGTAAACTAGGAGTAAACTAGTAATAATAACACAATGTAGTGCATGGTCTGGGAGAGAGAAACAGAATACTAGAATATGCAGAAAAGTTGCTCTACACAGACCTGGAGTGGTGAAAAGTGAGGTCAAGTTAGTCTTAAATGCCGTGGACCTCTCCTTCAGGAAGGAAGAGTGGGGTGATGGGCAATTCTTTGACATTAGAACGGGACACACGAGAGTTAAAACAAAAGTGATGGCATTTCGGGGTGCCTGGGTGGCTCAGTCGGTTAAGCTCTTGATTTTGGCTCAGGTCATGATCTCATGACTTGTGCGTTTGAGCCCCGCATCGGGCTGTGCACTGATAGTGCTGAGCCTGCTTGGGATTCTCTCTCTCCCTCTCTCTCTTCCCTCCCTCCCTCTCTTTCTCTCTCAAAATAAATAAAACTGTAAAACAAAAAAGGTAACGCCATTTCAAATTCGGTGATTGGAGATGGGAAAATGGAGGTCGAAACTGGAGGTGACGTTCAGGCAAGGTAAATGAAAGATAGTAAGAGAAAGGGGGAGAAGGGTGGAAAAGAGTTACACAAGGTGAAGTAGTTCTAGCGATCTTCTGTATAACATAGGTGTGCACATGGCAATACTATGTTGTGCACTTAAAAGTTTAAGTGGGTAAAACTCATGGTAAGTGTCCTTACCACAGTAACAAAAGCAACAATGTTGCCACAAATCCTTGAGTTGACCAGGCTGTAGGTAGCTGAGAGTGATGCCTGATTCTTCATACCAGCCAGACTTCAGAATCTACTTGAATATTTTCCTTTTTGTAATTCCTGCCCCGTTGCTTTCATCATTTTAAGAGAAAGTTGGGGTTTTTTGGAAATAAGACTAGCACCCGATGTTTCTAAGCCTGTTTCCATTAGATCAACTAGAGTTAAATAAAAGGAACTGTTTGATGGGACCAGCTTTGGAACAGAGGGTCACCCCTTCTACTTAGTTTTTTACACCCAGGTACTTTTCTGCTTATTTATATTTGTCTTTCTTTCTGTTCTTCTACGATCTTCACTGACGTGTATTCTTTTTTTTCACAGTTTTAAAATGTTTTATTTTGAGGAGGACCTGGCCAGCTCAGTCAGAAGGGAATGTGACTCTTGATCTTGGGATCGTGAGTTCGAAACCCACATTGGGTGTAGAGATTACTTAAAAATAAATAAGTAAAATGTTTTACTTCATAGTTTTCAGAAAAAGTTTATATGTACGAGACTCAAAGTGAATACAAAGGCGGCTTTCAATAACAAATCGTTGAGACAGTTGTCACTCCGACTCGACTGTGGAAGCATATGTAATGCACACACTTCAACGTTATGCATAAATAATTTTAACTATGCAGTTCAAGTCCTGGTTTTATATCAGGTCTGCATATATATGATACTTGTGGTCAAATCTTAAGATTGGTAAAGTCATTGTGAAGCTGCTTATATTCTGAGTGCAGGTTTCACTATTACAACTGCATGATGTTAACTCACGAAACAGCAGCCGTCAAAGATCTCTTTGTCCCACGCTCATACATTTGTAATCTGACTCTGTTCACTGAGTTTTCTTCTTGCAGTTCCTCTTTAAATTATAGTCGTTATGCACTGACTTCCCTATGTATCTCACCCATCTCCTTTATCTCAGCCTTTCCATACTTTGCCATTCTGTTCTCACACGCATTTATTTCAGGTTTCAATGTGTCTCTAACCCTCTAAAGGTTCAAGAGTTGTCTGAGATGTGTAGGGCTTTTAAGACAACCTGGGGGCTTTGCATATACCTATAAATTCCTGTCATGAAAACAGTTTGGGAAGTTCAGTTCATTTCAAGCCAACCTTTACTGAGCACCTACTCTGTGTTAATAAGTGTACTAGATGCTGAGAACAGAATGTTGAATAACATGATCATTGCCATTGACAAATTTATGGTCTAGTGGAGGAGACAGTCACTTACCAGTTTTCCTGTCCCCTGCATTGAACGTCGTATCTATGCACTTCCCCACCCCCGCCCTCCACCTCTGAGTCTCACACTGGCTGTGTTCCCAGTTTGAGGATGTCTGGTTCTCCTCTAATGGCCTTTGATCCCCTTTTACATGAACATTTTGCAGTAGCTTGTGAACTTTTAGGCTGCTTATGCTGAGAGCCTTGTTTTGCCCTGCTTGTCTGCACTGGAAAGATGAAATGCAAATATTTCACCTTACATCCACGGAGGGTTTGGAGTTAAGCTTTCCCTGCTCTCGAGGAGAGCTAAATTTTCCATTTTTTAATTAACATATTAATTTCTAAATTATCAAGTCTATTGTGAAACTGCCACAGGAGAAGACGGTGACATGACGGAAGACAATGCTTTGGAGGGAAACAGAAAGTAGGGGAGGAGGGATTTTCCAATGAGAGGGGCTTATCAGAGCGCTCCTCGGGAGCCTGGGAGTTGATCAGGGAGAAGCAGCTTAGAAGGCTTGGGGCCCTGGCTCAAGAAAGGCAGGGTGAGTAAACCTTAGAAAGGCCTGCCAAGAGGGGCAGTGTTTGAAGCCAAAATAGTCTGAAGTCTCAGAACCTCCAACTTCACTGGAGAAGTCCCTTGCCTAGGCTCAAGGACCAAACCAGCCAGAACTCTCCCTGTCCACACCCTGCTCAGCATAAACAGTAGAGATGCATTGGGAACATATAATTAAATGTTTCCATACAGCAAATTTGAGGTGTTTTCAAAAGTACATGTCATTTGGCAATGCCTTATTAGAAAAGTATGGAGTGTGAAATTAAGTGATACACACTAACTTAAGAATGATATACTTAACTGAAAGTCCTTTATAATTAATCATAAGCATACTTAACATTTATGATTATTGAAAAGAAGAATAACATTAACTGAAAGCAAGAAGTATCACAAAATAAGACCAGTGTTTCACTGATAACAAAGTGACCTTCCGGATATGGCCAAATTCCAACCTTTGGCCTGTGGAAATGCAAGTAGGTACTTTGACATAGGTCGGCAAAGAGTATTCTTAGCAATCGGTCTTTCTAATCTCAAATCTTGCCACACTGAGGGCTCTACCCTGTGTGTACTTAAGATCTCTCTGCCCTTCATTGGTTTGAAAATCAGCCTGGCTTAGCTAGCTGTCGGAGGTTCTCTACTCATGGGGACAATAGTTTAACTGCAAACAGGTGCTTCTGAACACCATTGCAGAATACTAAAAAGGGAGGGTTTGGTAAGAGACATATATTATCTCAGCTCAAGCATTAGCAAGTAGATATTTCTTCAAAAGAGTAAATGGTCCTAGACAGCACGTGGAAAATCCCTGTTAGAGATAAGAGTGATCTATGAGGTTCATAGTAGACACTCAATAAATGTTTGTTTAATGGTTAAAATTATCAAAGGCAAATGTAACGTAACTTACAAATTTTAATATGCAAGTCTTTCATTACTACGACATACCTTTCTTCTCTCCCATAAGCTTTGACTTCCTATTAATGCTCCAGGAATTCAATAACCTCTAGGATGATCCAAATTGTTTTGTCCTTATTTCTGTGCTTGTAAAGCCACTTTGTAAAAACCAATCTGATTTTTCAAGTACAGTAATCTGTTTGCAAATTGTAGATGTCTCTAGGTGGATAACTAATCTAACTCTTTTATAGTTACAGTTCCTCCTATATAATAATATTGATATTGCAAAGACAGTCATCTATATACAGTACTTGGTTAATACTAGCCCATCTTCCTGAGATGTGTCAAACCTGGAGGAACCCCCTGAAGCCACTTAACTACTCAGAGGAGAAACCCATTTAGAAACATCTGGATGTTTGAATTTTTAAATTGAAATCTAAATGCTTGAGTGACATAATGTGTCAAACTCAATCAGACTTTATAAGCCCAAGGAAGTAATTAGCTATTTTAAGGATATCTGTGGCAATGAAAGCCATGTTCTGAGTTCCTAAGAAATCAATGAAGAGATTGGAATTAGTCCTAGAAAGATGTCTCTATTTATCAAATAATTCTTTTCAAAAAATATTTATTTATTTTTGAGAAAGAGAGAGAGACAGAGCACAACCGGGTGAGGGGCAGAGAGAGAGGGAGACACAGGCTCCAGGCTCTGAGCTGTCAGCACAGAGTCCGATGCAGGGCTCCAACCCATGAACCATGAGATCATCACCTGAGCCAAAGTCTGTCACTCAACCAACTGAGCCATTCAGGCGCCCCTCGAATGCTTCTTCTTCTTTTTTTAATGCTTATTTATTTTTGAGAGAGACAGAGACAGAATGCGAATGGGTTAGGGGCAGAGAGAGAAGGAGACACAGAACCCGAAGCAGGCTCCAGGCTCTGAGCTGTCAGCCCAGAGCCCCACGCGGGGCTCGAACTCACGGACCGCGAGATCATGACCTGAGCCAAAGTTGGACGCTCAACCAACTGAGCCACCCAGGCGCCCCTCAAATACTTCTTATAACTTACTTAAAACATCACAAACAGTTGCAGCCAAACTGCTAAGACAAGCAAGGAGCAAATGTGGTGTGTGTACCTTCCCCACATATTTCTGTTGTTCCATCTCTTAATTAAATACATGTGACAACCGCCAAAAAGACATTTGAAATTTACTCATTGATAGATCTTTTAAATTTAAATAGACAAAACCATCAAATCATATTTCTCTGAAATTTTCCTCAGGAAGATTTAATAAATGGTGTATCACAAATACTAGTAACTGACAGCTAAAAGGCAGATATTATGGAGAATTTTACATGTAATTGCTAACATTTAAAATTCACATCATGTTGTAAACTATAATATCAATGAAACTTTCCCTGTATCCCATTAAACATGCATTCAACTAATTTTTACATTAGTAGCTTATTTCTGTTGAACATGATCCAGAGGCATTGATACCGAGGGTAGAAACTAAACATGAATCTCACAATAAAAGAACAGGAAATAGAATATAAATGCTGAGGGGCACCTGGCTGGCTCAGTCTGTAGAGCATGTGACTTTTGATCTCAGGGTCGTGAGTTCAAGCCCCATGTTGGGCATAGAACTTACTTTAAAAAAAAAGAATATAAATGCTGATAATTATATGTACTCAATACACACTACATTTTTTCATATTACCTCTTTCCTAGAAGCTTGTTTAAGTTTTGATGAATTTAAAGAAATCTAGACTACAATGGCTAAGCTGACTGGTTTATACATCTAATCTTTCATTTAAATTTTGTTTTAACTTAATGTTTATTATTTTTGAGACACAGAGAGATAAGAGTGTGCGAGTAGGGGAGGAACAGACAGAGAGGGAGACACAGAATCCGAAGCAGGCTCCAGGCTCCGAGCTATCAGCACAGAGCCCGATGTGGGGCTGGAACTCACGAGCTGTGAGATCATGGCCCGAGCTGAAGTTGGACGCTTAACCGACTGAGCCACCCAGGCGCCCCTAATCTTTCATTTTAAATAGCCCTGAGAGGAGTCAAAAGGCTAGACAGTCAGCCCTCAAGTCCATTCAGCTAAGCAATTGTTGAGTGCCCACTCCGTGCTAGGTAGGCATGGTGCTAAGCATTGCAAAGGATACAAAATGAATAAGACACTGTCCACTCTAGAAAACTTCGTAGTCTACCAAAGGGGAATGACCGTGGTACAAGTTCCAATACAAATGTCAGTAAGTGTGCTTTGTAAAACAACAGACTGCAGCATCTTTTGTCTTCTTAAGAGGATTTTTCTAAAAGGATTTTGTTATAATTCATATCACAGAAAAGAAATTGCTATAGGCTTCGTTTCATGGATAGAGATTAATGGTGGAAAGAAAGAAAGAAAGAAAGAAAGAAAGAAAGAAAGAGAAAGAAGGAAGAAAATAAAGAGAAGAAAAAGAAAAGAAGAAAGAAAGAAAGAAAAACAGAGGCAAATTCTAAAGCCTCTGCCAGGTCTTCCAAGTTGCTCAAGGGTCAAAGAAGATGCTTCTTTTCAGCAGAGCACATTAATGAGACTTTGGAGTTTGGACTAGAAAGCGAAACTTCTCTGCATAATAAAGGAACTGAAGGTTCTGGAGCCTGAGAAGCAAGACCTTGGCAAACAGGGAGATGTGAGGACAGTGCCTGGCAGCAGGTAGGAGCTGCAGGAAGAGAGAGGGGCCAGTGAGCAATTCCAGAGACAGGGCAGTGAAAGGACTTTTGAACACAGTATCTCGTGTTCTATTATACATTGCCTGCTTTGCTTTAATATAATTGCCTTTATCCTTAAATCTTATCTTGAGAATGCTGGTGGCCTTATGGGGACTAAACCCACTTTTTTTTTTTTAATAAGTAGATTTCCTGCCCAGTGTGGGACTTGAACTCACAAAGCCGAGATCAAGAGTCACATGCTCAACCAACTGAGCCAGCCAGGCTCCCCACCCCACACTTTGTTTAGGACAACCAGGTAAAAGTGTTTTTCACAGCTGTGTATTACTATGGAAAAGCCATCAAAACTACTGTGGCGTTCCATTCCTTATCGTATTTCATATGCAATTTATTTTTAATAAACTTTGTATTTTTAAAAAATTCACATCATGTTGTAAATTATGGCTGCCTTGACATTCTTCCATTCTTCACCCAATGCCAAATGTTTTTTGGGGAAGGTGGGAAGGAAATGGTGTGTGTGTGTGTGTGTGTGTGTGTGTGTGTGTGTGTGTGTGTATGTGTGGTGAATTAAAGAAATAGAGCTTTTCCATGTTTATTCTGAACATGCATGAAATGTGAGTTGTAATTAGGGTTAGAGAACTCAGAACAAACAGAAAGCAGGAGAACGTATTTCCCGAGAATTTGCAAAAATATAAGGCAGAGCACTGGACTTCCTAGAGGATTGGAATAGTGAACCTGAACTGACTTTATGAAACTTCAAAAATGATGGTGATATTTGCATTTCATAAGGTGGCACAAGATAATTGTCCTAAAAGATGTCCAAAGTGCTGGAGGACTCTCGAAGGGGGATATGACACATCAGGGGCAGAGGGGACTGGCATGAAGGAAGAGAACGGGGCTGGACACGTTTCCTGTATTAGTTCATTTCCCTTCAAATCCTTCTGCAATGAAGAGGGACGATGAAAAGAGACACAAATTTATTTAATCATTACAACAATCCAGTGAGTAGGTTTTAATTTTTTTTTTTTTTTTTTTTTTTTTTATTTTTTATTTTTGGGACAGAGAGAGACAGAGCATGAACGGGGGAGGGGCAGAGAGAGAGGGAGACACAGAATCGGAAACAGGCTCCAGGCTCCGAGCCATCAGCCCAGAGCCTGATGCGGGGCTCGAACTCACGGACCGCGAGATGGTGACCTGGCTGAAGTCGGACGCTTAACCGACTGCGCCACCCAGGCGCCCCTCCAGTGAGTAGGTTTTAGTATCACTAATGTTTAGATTAAAAAACTGAGGCTCATAGGGGGTTCTGGGTGGCTCGGCTGGTAAGTCCCCGATTCTTGATATGGACTCAGGTTGTAGTCTTGAGGTCCTGGGATTGAGCCCTGAGTAGATTCAAGAGCCTGCTTGGGAGTCTCTCTATCCTTCTATCTCTGCCGCTCCTCCACTTGTTCTCTTTCTCTTTCTCTAAATAAAGAATAAATACATGAATATGTAAATAAAAAGAGAACTGAGGCACATAGAACTTAGTTCCTTTCCCGAGGATGTACGCAGTTTGGTGTTGGAGTTCAGTTTCAAGTTTGGTGTTGGAGTTCAGTAGGCAAAGATATGGTGGGGGAGGAGGAGGGGAGACTCATCATGCAAAGGGAACAATCTGAGCAAAGGCAAGAAAGTGGGGATTTGGTGGTTTCAGGACAGGGACAGAAGGAGGTCCGAGGTCGTATGCCAAGCACACAGCAAGTGCTAACTAGGTGTTTACAGAAGAAAGCTAATCCACACCTCATCCCCACACGGTACTCTGCACCAGACGCAGGAAAAGCATGGAGTGCAATTTGACTGATTCATGGTTTTCACAGATGGTTTTGGGTAGTCAGGAATCTGGAAGGTTGTGGGAGGATTTAAAAGGCATGGTGAAAAGTGTCTACTTGATTTAATAGACCACCGGGAGATTCTGAAGGTTTTGAGTGACTGACTAAGGCTGCACTTTCAGAAAGTTAACCTGGCAGTCGGGTGAAAGATGGACCGCACCGGGGCATTCCAGACTCGAATGTGAGGCCAACGCTGTTTCAGTAAGTCTGAGATTCCATGTGTCTGACCGGTTCTCTCCCTTAGAGATTCTGACACAGAAAAGCTGGTGTGGGCTGGGGGATCGAAGACCCCCATACAGAGAAAACACCAGAGGGGTGTGGGCTAGGGTGGGGTTGGGCAGAATGAGAAGACAAGTGTAGACTTGTCTGTGAGGACTTCTTTGCTTAGGCAGTAACAAGGGGCCAGTGAAGGAGTCAGAGAAGGAAGAAACGGCCCCTGATGCTGGCAAGTGTCTGAGCTGGTGAGCTGTCCTTCCTTCCCCAGCCTTTCTGTGCCTACACGAGTGCTAGTGTTTGCCAGTGTGCCCACTGCTGATTAAAGGAACTTGAGGCTGTGGACTCCAGCCTCTCCCAGAGTCCCCTCCAGAGGGCAGAGTGCCCATCAGGTTGGCAGTATTTACCGATATCCCTCTAGGAGCTTGAGGGTGTGCAGATTAGGGTTCTGACCCACCATTTCCTTCCCCTGGGCTGTGACTTTCCTGCTCTGATTCCTCCCCTCCATCCCCAGTCCTGGACCCCGTGGCAACGTCTGCTTCTGTTCCTGCATCTGGTCCAGAGTATAGTGAGGGGATGGGGTGGAGATAATTCTGCTCTGTAAATGTTTAGTGTTCTCTGTGCTAGGCACACGCCATGTATCTTCTCTCCTGGCTGAAAACTCTGGATCAGAACTCCAACTCCAAACCGCTTTAGTTGTGCTTCTTTTGGACTCAGCCTTAGGCTACCACTTCCTTCCCAAGAGACCTTGGTGGACCCTGCTTCCTGCGTTCCCCCGCTTCCCGCTTGCTCCCCGGCATCCATTCTGACGGCTCCACTTTTTTCTGAGTTCCAGCAGCCTAGACTTCAAGCAGGTGGTGGCCCTGAGCCACTCACTCTCCCTTATCGGGTAGTGATCATGACCATGGGGACTGATGACGATGTCAAGTGCTACAGAGCGCTGCTTGACGGTGAGAACTGGGAACAGGTCATTGCGTTTGCCAGTTGGGCGTCATTAGTGACCTTAAGACTAGAGACAGTAGCTTTGGTAAAAAGGTGAAGGCAGAAGCCGGATTACAAGTAGTAAGATAAATAAATGGTGGATGATGAGGACTAGCAGCTGCAAGTTTGAAGTGTTCCTTGAAGAAATTTCTTGACGGGGCACCTGGATGGTTCAGTCGGTTAATCGTCCGACTTCAGCTCAGGTCATGATTTCGTGGTTTGTGAGTTCGAGTTCCGCATCGGGCTCTGTGCTGACAGCTCAGAGCCTGGAGCCTGCTTGGGATTCTGTGTCTCCCTCTCTCTCTGCTCCTCCCCCACTTGCCCTCTGTATCTCTGTCTCTCTCAAAAATAAAGATTAAAAAAAAATTTAAAAAAAAAAAGAAATTTCTTGAGAAAAATAGAAAAAAAACTCAAGCAAGCAGCAGGGTTGAGGATTGAGGGGAGGAATTGTGGATTAAATTTCTAGAGGATTTACCACTTCGGGGTAAGAATTTAGGTTTCATGTGAGAAAAGTAGGAGGCCTAGAACAGAACTAATTTGTAAAGTTTTTTGGCTGGTGGGTCGGGAGTGGGGGAAATATTGCAAGAGCTAAATATTGGTTATCTTATTAAGATTCTTAGCAATTTTCCAGATTTTGTTGATTTATTTTTCATTTTTATTATTATTATTTTTTGCCATCTCTAACAGCTCTGTCCAACAGAACTTTCCGGAAAGGTAGAAATGTTCTGTGCTGTAAGACAGCAGCCTTTAACCACTTGTAGCAATTGAATACTTGAAATGAGGCTACTGTGACTGAAGGTCTGAATTGTTAATGTTATTTCACTTCAATTAATTTAATGAAAATGACATTTATTTAAATGAAAATATCCATATGGGTCTAGTGGCTAGTTACTGTACAGGACAGATCTATAGAGCTGCTGTTGTCTTTTGGGATGATTCCTCTCCTACACCTCCTTGGTAGAGAAGCTATCTCATTTACAGCTTTTGGAATGCAGCCATATATATTTGATATATTAGATTTAATTGGGAGTAATAATCAATAATAATCAATCTAAATTGGGTCTATTAGATACTTTTTCTTTTTTTTCTTAAAAAAATTTTTTTGATGTTTATTTATTTTTGAGAGACACAGAGAGAAAAAGCATGAGTGGGGAGGGGCAGAGACAGAGGGAGATAGAGAATCCGAAGCAAGCTCCAGGCTCTGAGCTGTTAGCACAGACCCAGAGTCGGGGCTTGGCCTCGGAATGGCAAGATCATGGCCTGACGCCCAACTGACTGAGCCACCCAGGCACCCCAGATACTTTTTCAAGAGTCTGGAATGGAGATCCTGAAAGACTGCATTATTTGCCTTGAATTTGCATCTTCTATATTAAAGCAACCTATACTGATTGGAATTCCGGGCGCAAATTATGGTGGTAGAAAAGATACTTTGGGGGAAAGAGACCTTCCTGAGCACCTCTCAAATCTTATAATATTGTTGAGTCCCTACCTTGCCAAGGGACATCTGCTCAAACTAGGAAAGTGCCACTACCAGAGACAACATGAATGAGGGAGCCTGGGCAGAGACTAGAACAGACCCATTACATTCTGTGGGATCAACTAAAAAGACAGTAGCTGCAGCAGCTGAAAAGCACTATGGGTGGCTCAGTTGATTGGCTGGCCGGGCGACTTCAACTCAGGTCATGATCTCACAGTTTGTGAGTTTGAGCCCCTCATCAGGCTCACTGCTGTCAGTGAGGAGTGCTCTTTGAATCCTCTGTCCCTTCGCCCTCTGCCTCTCTCCTCCTCTCAAAAATATATAAAACATTAATAAACAAAAAAAAAGCAGAAGTCTCTTGGAATTCCTTGGAGCAAAACTGCTGCCACAAGATTTCTGCAGGCTTCATAGGCTTGACTAGACCAGTTGGTTCTCAACGTTGAATGCACATTAGAATTATTTTGGGACCTTAAAATATATGTGTCTCAGGGAGTATGATTTAACTGGTTTAGATAGGTCTGGGGCACTGCTTCTTAAGGGTTGGCAAATGATTCTAATGCGTAGCCAGATTAACTACCACTGTCATGCTTTGTGGCATTAACCTCTTCCACTCCAGGCCTTTGTGACCCTCAGACAACACCGCGGACATTTGGTCTAGAAATTCTATTTCTCGGTGCCCACCTTGCCTCCTGACTCCACTGTGATCACTACAGCTGCCTGTCTGGCTGCTCTTTGCACATAGCATTTAACCTCTTGTGATTAAGTTCAATGCTCTTGAAATTTTAACTCTCAGCTGGCAACACAGACCATTTGGACCAGGCTCAATAAAGGATAATGTAGCCTCTCCCTTACTGGAGAAGCAACAAAGACTTAGGAAAAAGAAAGTGGAAGAACTGAAAACCAAACGAAAAAATCTACAAAAGAGAAGGGTGATATATGGGTAGGGTGACCCGTTGTCCTAAATTGACTGGGCCTGTCCCAGCTTTTACTTTTGATGCTGTCCTTGGTGCATAGGGATTTTTAATTTTTATGAAATGCAGGTTATCTATTTTTCCTCTGGTTGCTTGAGCTTTTGGTGTCATGGCTTAGAAAATGTTCTCTTATCCAAGGTCATGAAGATTTACACCTATGTGTCCTAAGAGATTTATAGTTTCTACTCCTATCTTTATACCTTTGATCCATTTTAAGTTTTTATATTATATGAGATAGGGATCCAATTAATTATTTTCCTTATGGATATCCAGAGTCCCAGCACCATTTGTTGAAAATTCCATTCTTTCTCCATTGAATGGTCTTGGCACCCTTATAAAAATCAATTGACCATAAATGAATATATTTATTACTGCACTGTGAATTCCATTCCATTTTCTACACGTCTATATTACACTTACTGTACCTATGTAGTAAGTTTTACATTACTCACTATAGCTTTGTAGTAAGCTTTGAAATCAGGGACTGTGAGTCCTCCAACTTTGTTCTTTTTCAAAATTCTTTTGGCTCTTCTGGATCTCTTTAATTTCCATGTGAATTTTAGGATTAGCTTGTCAAAAAAAAAGTTAGAGTTTTTATAGGGATTGCCTTCAATCTGCAGATCATTTGGGGAAATATTGCCATCTCACAATATTAGATATATCAATCTATGAATACAGGATATTTTTCCAGTTTACTTAGGTTTAAAATTTTTTTTTCTGTCAACAGTATTTTGACAAGGGTACAAGCCTTGCACTTCTTTAAACTTATTTCTAAGTATTTTATTTTTTTCATGTTATTATAAGCACAATTTATTTCTCAGTTTCATTTTCAGATTTTTCATTGCTAGTATATAAAAATACAATTGATTTTTTAAAAAGATTTTATCTTTTTTTTTTTAATTTTTTTAAATATTTATTTATATCTGAGACGGAGAGAGACAGAGCATGAGTGGGGGAGGGCAGAGAGAGAGGGAGTTGGTTGCTCAATCGACTGAGCCACCCAGGCGCCCCAAGATCTTATCTTTTTAAAGTAATCTCTACACCCAGAGTGTGGCTCAAACTCAACGCTTAGATCAAGAGTCGTATGTCCCACCTACTGATCCAGCCAGGTGCCTCTACAACTGATTTTTATATATCGATATATCCTGCAACCTTGCTAAACTGGCTTATTATCTCCTTTTTGTGAATTCTTTAGCAGACATTCTTGTCTCGTGCCTGATCTTAGGGGAAATGCTTTCAGTTTTTCACAATTAAGCACAATGCTAGCTATGAGTTTTTATAGTTGCCCTTATTATTATTAGGCTGAGAAAATTTCCTTCTTTTCCTAGTTTGTTGAAGGTTTTTTTTTTTTTAATTTTTTTAACATTTATTTATTTTTGAGACAGAGAGAGACAGAGCATGAACAGGGGAGGGGCAGAGAGAGAGGGAGACACAGAATCCGAAACAGGCTCCAGGCTCTGAGCTGTCAGCACAGAGCCCGACTCGGGGCTCGAACTCACGAACCGTGAGATCATGACCTGAGCCGAAGTCGGACGCTTAACCGACCAAGCCACCCAGGCGCCCCTGTTGAAGGTTTTTATTGTAAAAGAGTACTGCACTTTATCAAATGCTTCTTTTTTTCATCTACTGAGATGATTACACATGGACTCCCCCTTTTTTTCTATTAATATATTATATTACACTGATTAAATTTTCTACTGTTGAATAATCCTTGCATTCCTGGAATAGACCTTGCTTGGTCAAGATCCTCTATTTTTTTTTTTTTTTTTACTGTTTTATTTAAAAACAGCACAGCCACAAGAAAAATAATTAAGTGTCCAGCTTAATGAATTCTCAAAACATCTGTTTAACCAGTGAATAGATCAAGAAGCAGAACATGATCACCACCCACAAGGCCCCCGCCGTGCCCTGTTTTAGTCACCCCACCACCCAACAAAGATAACCGCTATCCTAATTTTTAACACCTCTGATTAGTTTTGCCTGCTTTTAAAACTTTATGTCAGATCATTTCACTCAACACTGTGTTTGTGAGGTTCATCTGCATTGTTGCGTGTAGTTGTTGGTTGTGGCTTTTCCTTGGCGGATCATTTTCTGGTTTATGAATAGGTCACAATTTATTAACCCTTCTAATGTTATTGGACATTAGATAACTTGAGTTTAGAAATATTCTGAATAGTGCTACCATGACTATTTCTGTCATATCTTTTTTTTTTTTTTACATTTTTTAAATTTTTATTTATTTTTGAGAGAGGAGACAGAGCGTGAGTAGCGGAGGGGCAGAGAGAGAGGGAGACAGAATCCGAAGCAGGCTCCAGGCTCTGAGCTGTTAGCTCAGAGTCCGATACGGGGTTCAAACCCACGAACCGTGAGATCATGATCTGAGTGGAAGTTGAACGCTTACCACCTGGGCCACCTAGGTGCCTGTTCTGTCATATTTTTAGATGAATCTCTGTCCCTTTTCTCTTGGGTATATACTCAGGATAGAATTGTTACCCTCAAGATTTCTTACAAATATTGCTTTCTATTCATTACAATGCAGCAATTATGTTTTTAAAATGACTAATTCAATTTGTCATGAACCTTTAAATATAATGTTACTATTTTTCTCATTCCAGGAACATGTCATTTTTTTATTTTTATCTAAAAATTTTTTAAATATATATATATATTTTTTTTTTTTTTTGAGAGAGAGAGAGAGAACGAGCAGAGGAGGGGCAGAGAGAGAGGGAGACACAGAACCCAAAGCAGGCTCCAGGCTCTGAACTGTCAGCACAGAGCCAGACGCGGGACTTGAACTCACGAACCATGAGATGGTGACCTGAGCCGAAGTCGGACGCTTAACCAACTGAGCCACCTAGGAGCCCCAGGAACATGTAACTTCTTAAGAAAATTACTAGCACATACGCCATCCTTAATTCTGGAATAGTGCATAGCAACACTGACTAATATAGTAGCCACTAGGTGTATAAGGCTATCAAGCACCTGAAATGTTCTGTAAGTATAAAATACACCTTAGACTTCAAAGACGGTACAAAACAAGGAATGTATAATATCTCATTAATAATTTTTACAGGTGGTAATGATGGTATCTTGGCTATACTGGGTTAGAACATATTATTAAAGTTAATTTCACATTTTTTAATGTGGCTAATAGAAAATTTTAAATTACATGTGTGGCTCACAGTTATATTTCTATTGGACAGTACTGGTCTATATTATGCAATTAAATAAATGGATAAAGATTGTCTTAATATTTCACATGTACATTACCGAAAGTTCTTTTCGTCAAAGATCATGCTGCGGGCTACTTTGTACCCTCCCATCTTGGCAAACTGTTGCTGGCACATCCCTGATATTTAATAAATACTTCTTAACTGTTTGATAAACCTTAGTTTTTGCTTTTTTAAGTTAAAATTCCACATTGTTTAGCTACATGTTGATATTCCTGAGAGAATAGGAAAAGATAGCAAAATTCTGTATCGAAACTGAAGAGTAGGCATTGGGTAGGAAAAATGTTAATTGGCAAACACTTTAATATTTCTTTCATCAAAAATAATGGTCTTGAATTATAGAGTAATAGGAAGTATATGTTATACTTAGTGCAGCCTACGTAGAAACAAAGTATTTTCAAAGACTGAATCCACTTTTATATTAATAGGGACCTCTACTTGCTTCAATAGTCTTTCTTTTTTTTTGCCCATTGGTAGAGTACTGTGAAACATGAATTACTTAGTCATAACAGAAGGAGCAGGCTACAGATTGATTATTCATCTCACCTGCTGTTATCTGAGTGAAGATCCATGATCACTGCCCCAGGCCAAATAGCCAGGTCCTGCTTGGAGAAGTGTTCGATATGAGATCTTCTTGAATTATGATTTTGCATTATGTAGACTCTGAAAGATACAAAGTGTACCCTCTCAGCTTTCTTTTAGTGAGAAAAAGATAGGTCTCAAAGGATCTGAGAGTCACCTTATACTTCATCTGACATGAGAAACCCAGGCAGAATTAGAATCTTTTGGTGGTAGGGAACAGAGACGCATTCAAAGTCACGCCCCAAGTGCTCGGTATCCACTACGAAAGGGTAACTAGAATACAGTTTGGGAAGTGGAGGGATCCAGCGCAGCCTTGGGGACCGGGATAGTCACACCCCCCTGGGGAGCAGGTGTTTTTGTCGCTCTTATTCCATCACTGGGTCTCACTTCTCTTAGACTTTGCTTCTACCATTTCTGCCCCCACCTTCTGCTTCACCCCAGGGAGTTTCTGCTTACTCAAGTGCATGGCTTTCTGGAGGCCCATTTTCTCTACCCCAGCCTCAAGTTCTCTCTCAGCTTCAGCCTTTCTATGGGATAGCTCATTCTCTGCTCTCCCCTTTCAATTTCCAAGGGAGAATCCGATTGCTTAGTTAATTATCAGAGTCCCTGTTTGGTAAGGGCTGTTTGTTTGTTCCAGGTCACCTTCTTGGATGATGGCCAGTTTATGGATTGTGTGTTCTTGGGTCACATGATCACCACTAATCCAATCAGTTTGGAGAGGGGTTGGTAGTTATTAGTGCAACCTTTGCCTTAGGGAAGTTTGGGTCATTTCTCTGAGCAGGGCTTCAGTTTCCTTTTGTTTACTTTTCAAACTTTATTTATTTTGAGAGATAGCCAGCGAGAGAGAGAGAGAATCCCAAGTAGGCTCCAGGCTCTGAGCTCAGAGCCGAACTTCGTGGGCTCCATCTAACAAAGTGAGATCATGACCTGGGCAGAAATCAAGAGTCCCACCTTTAACGGGCTGGGCCACCTAGGTGTCCTCCTTTTTGAAGGGACTCTCGGTATAGCAAGTATGTCTCTCTCTCCATTTCTCTCCTCTTTCTTTCTGTCTTGCGTGCTCTCACACGCGCGTACACACACACACACACACACACACACACACACTGAGTAAAACAACAGTGACCAAAATAAAGGGAGTATGAATAGATTGAATTGTGCAGTTAAATGTAGGATATTGAATGAAGAGAAGAAAGTTATATTCACTCAGGATCAAGAACTAACATTGTCCAAACAAAATTTCTTTTCAGTAGAACAAATTAGTTTTCAAGAATACTCCCCCCCTCCGGCCCCCCCTCCCCCCATCAGTCTATCCTGCCGCCCTGTTCCTGGTTTTCTGGACACCCCCGCTCCTGGCATAGAGAACCAATGTCACGTTCCTCCTGGGAGATCTCAGCTGTCGTCACGTTGTGGGCGCGTTCTTTCTTATGTTAAAAGAGAGAGATCCTGGCAGGAAATCAATGCCCAGGATCCGAGGTGGAGGTTGGGAATCATTGGCACCGAGTGGCGCGGAGGAACGGTGGCGCTCTTGGAAGTTCTGAGTCCGTATTCCTAGAAGCCTCGGGCGCCCCGCCACCTGCCGGGAGTCGGCCCCCTTCTCCGGCTCTCCTCTCTCGAGTTTCCTTCTCATAGGCTTGTCCCTGGGAGTGTGGGCGGCCCCTTTCCCGAGCGCTTAAACTCACCTCCCACCCCACCCTCCTCCACACCAGCCTTTCTCCTCGCCTCAGTCACTTCCTTCCCCAGCCTCTTCCTCCTCGGTGAGTTGAACACATTAGCCAGGTCCCGACCGACTCTGCACCGGCTTTTTCCGAGAAAAGATAAAGAGGCGGAGAGGTGAGTGGGTCTCCCGGGAAGGTGATGGGCAGTCATAAAGGATGGACGGGGGTGTCCGGTGGAGGCTAGGCAGACGGAGGATCGGGGGCTGCGGGTGGGGAGCCGGGACCGGGAGGGACCGAGGCGCGTGGAGGTTGTAACTGGAATTGGGCTGAGACCCGGCAGAGGGGGTATCGGGTGGGCGCGCCCCTACGCCCCCAGTTCTGCCGACTTCCGCATCGGCTCACGTGACATCGTGCCGGCCCGGGATGGGGGGGGGGGGGGGGGCGGGGAGAGAAACCGGTAGCCAGGTGAAGGCTTGCTCCGCGGTGCAGCGTGTCCTCTTTGCACTTGCCGGTGGCGCGGGAGGGCGATCTGCAGAGCGGGGCGGGGGAGGGCTGGGGGTGAGGGGACAGGCTCCCCCGAGGACTGCGGTGGCCCCGCGGCCGCGGACTCTGCGGCGGTGGGTGCGGTCCCATAGGCTCCAAATCGTGGGTGTGGAGGGTGGGGGTGGTGCGAGACCCTGGGGGCGCGGGGAGCCCCGAGCGGGGTCGACTGCCGTCACCCGGTTTGGGCGCTGGCTTTCTCGGCTCGCCGGGGCGCACCGGCCACCGGGGGAGCGCGGGGCGCGCGGCGCTGGCGCGGACTGGCGGAGACAAAGGCTTCCGGGACTCGGCCCTTCCCGCGGGGGCTGCCCCGGAGTCTGCGGTGCGGTCCGGGCCCCGACTCCCCCGCTCCCAGCCCTACACTGGTGCGGGTGGTGACCGTGTGATGGCCTGCAGGGGACTGGGGCTGGGGACCCCTTCCGGGCCAGCTCCCAAACTTGGAGCAGTGATGACCAAATATGGAGCGTGTGCGCGCCAGCGGGCTGGCAGGAAGGAACCCGAGTCCTCCTTTGACCCCCACCAGCTGCTAGTCTGGGACTGCGAAGGACCGCTGAAAGAAGTGGCCAGCCCCCAGCGTGCCGCTGTACCGCCGGCTGCCGATTCCCAGGCGTCCCCACCCCAGCAGGCTTTATTCCTCGAACGTGAGAAAATCTCCGTGTATTGCCTCTAAACTTAACAAACAAACAAGACAAAAACTGTGAGAAGGTCATTAAATATATTAAGTGTATATTTCAGCATGTGTGCCAACCCTCCGACGTTCCGCTTTCTTTGTGGTGCCCACGCACAATGCCTAATTAGATTCTGACACAGTTAGAGGGCCCGACTAGCATCTGCCACCGCCTTCCCTTGAGCTTGAGCCTCCCACTGAAAATCTTTCTTCCCCTTAGACTTGCTCTGCTGATGGCCTCTCCTCATTGTTCTTGATCTTGCCGCTTACCCCCAGTCCCAGGCTTCTATCCTTACAAAATGTCATGGGCTTTCCAATGTGTAACAACAATGAGTATCCTGCCCCCCGCCCCCACTTTGTCCCTGCTAAGAAAATACATACATACGTACGTACATACATACATACATACATCATGCCAAATTATGTATGTAGCAATAGTTCCTAATCCTGTTATTTTCCTACTGGTAGGGGTCTGGGCAGGGAGCCTTTCTTGCTTTGTAAGTGTTCTGTCTTAGTAAGTGCTCAGCATGCAATATTTCAAACACGACTCACTATTATATTTAGCACACTTTGCATACTAACCAGGAAGAAGAAGAAGAAGAAGAAGAAGAAGAAGAAGAAGAAGAAGAAGAAGAAGAAAAGAAAAAAAAAACCAGAATGATGTTGTAGAAACAGCATATGATTGTGGGACAACAGCATTTAAGTGAGCCAGTTTCATCATCCGTAAAATGGCGATAAATAATAAATACTTTGCAAAGTTTTCTTAGGATTACGTGATTTAACACAGATAAGGAGTTTCGTGTGTAATTAACTATATAAAAAAATGCTGGTTGCTTTCCTTTCTTTAAACGGAACCTGCATACATCTGCTTAATTTGAGGCAGGTATTCACATTAATAGTGGGATTTCCTCGTTGAGTCTCATTGTTAAAGGAGAGCTAGGTCTGAAGTGTGCTGCTGATTATGGGGGCGAGTGGGGGGGGGAGGGTAGTGTTAAAGAGATAAATGTTCCAAGTGGGAGGAAGCCAGAGAGTCAGAACTGGAGAGGATCATGATTCCCTTGGGCATTTGACTCCTTTTCCTGTCCAGTGAGGGCTAATTTCCTCAGTAGCCCTCACAGATCCATACTGCTGCCTCAATGCTACCAATAACAAGTGCAAGCTAATTGTTGGTGTTGCTTGTTAGGAAAATGTTCTCTTATATGGCTCCCCAATCCGCTCTTACATCTATGCATCCTGCCCACCCTATCACACACATGCATCAAGGGAGCTTTCATTTTAAAAAACAGGGGCAGGTCTCCTCTAGACTGACTTCATGGGTCAAGGGTCTTTAGTGTACAAGCCTGAAGAAGGCCTAGTGAACCAAGGTAGGTCTCTCCACTCCTGTTGGTCCCGGACTCCTCTCTGAGATGAATGATCCTCACCACAGGTCTCCATTGCCCTCAGGTGGTAGCGGGCACTGCCCAGGGAAGGATACGTCCCCTGCGTGTGACCCAGCGGCATCACCGCGCGAATCTAAGAGTATTAAAATTGCCCTGTTATTGATCTGCTTTCCCCACGAGTCCTCAGGCTCGGGGAAGGTGGAGAGTGTGTTCCTTTATCTTGGCACTCCAGCTTCTGGCTGAGGACCTGCCTCAAACGCGCTGTGCTTTTCCTCCTTTGCTTCTGTGCTTTTGCACACACTCTTCCCCATTCATAGAGCACCCTTTGTCGACGGTCTTCCCAGTTCATCTCTCTCCACTGACCTCTACAAAGTCCTCTGTGGCTTCCTCCTTTGTCCTCCCCTAATGGTTGGACTCACCACTCAAGGAATGCTATCACATTGCTATTTTCCAACCCACGTCTTTCTCTGTTCTGAACAGTGAGTTCCCTGAGGGCAGGTCCTGTGTCACTCGCCTTTGTAATTTTGGTGCAGGGCAGAGCACCATGAGGATGGGCTTAGAGTTAATAGTGGGTGCAAGGAAAATAGCTGCACTGTCCCCATTATCCTGTGTAGAATAGGAAGAGGGTCAGCCCAAAGGGAAAGATATAAAGAGGGGAAATGGAGGTAGTCTGGTGTCATGTACACCACACAAGTATTTTTAGGAAGAGAGACATGGTAAATTAATAATGACAAATGCAACATGAAAAAAAAAAAAAAAAGAAACGGCCCTTGGATTTGGCAAGATGTGGTTAATGGGATATAGAAATGGTAATAATATAGACTTACTTTCTTCCTCAGGCAACAATGAATGTGGATCACGAAGTCAACCTCCTAGTGGAGGAAATTCATCGTCTGGGTTCAAAAAGTAAGTATGAGGGGCGCCTGGGTGGCTCAGTTGGTGAAGCGTCCAACTCTTGATCTCAGCTCAGATCATGACCTCACGGTTCATGAGTTCAAGCCCCGCATCAGGCTCTGCGCTAATGGTGCAGAGCCTGCTTGGGATTTTGTCTTTCCTTCTCTCTGCCTCTCCCCTGCTTGTGCTCTCTCTCTCTCTCTCTCTCTCTCTCTCCCTCAAAGTAAAAATAAATAAAACTTTAAAAAAATTTAAAAAAGTAAGTATTATAACACAGACACAGTATCCTGAGTTCAACTCAGAGCAAGAAGGACCCAATGAAAGTGTCACCCAGGGCATCAGGACATAGTCATGGAAGCTCTGCCCTCAGCCATGGAGTGATTTCTGAAGACACAGAGCCTTGGGGATATTGTGATTCTTGATGTAAGGGATAGTTGAGTTATTTCATTATCCTTTGAATGCAAAGAAAATTGCTGTGCTTTTTAATCTGGCTGCATTGAAATCTGGTAATTAAATCATGGTCAAATTTTTTTGTGCCACACTATTAAAGTTCATCTGTTTTTGCTTTATCTTGCCACCATCTTATAAACTTCCAAATGACTACAGACTCAGATTGAAATTATATTAAATTGTCTTTATTTTCTCCCAATTCTTGAGTTTTGTACAGTCAAGTATTTTTATGTACATATAACCAAACTTTAGGTAATTAAAAAAAAATTTTTTTAATGTTTATTTATTTTTGACAGAGAGAGAGACAGACAGAGCATGAGTGGGGGAGGGGTAGAGAGAGAGGGAGACAAAGTGTCTGAAACAGGCTCCAGGCTCCGAGCTGTCAGCACAGAGCCTGACGCGGGGCTTGAACTCACGTACGGCAAGATCATGACCTGAGCTGAAGTCGGATGCTCAACCGACTGAGCCACCCAGGCGCCCCTAGGTAACTTTTTTAAAGTGAGCTTTTCCTTTAGCAGCATGTAACAGCTACCGTGAAATCAGTGCCATGTAAAATTGGTAGTTTTAGTGTCCTTTTCCAAGTTGTGATGAAAGTAACTATTACGTTTGTAGCTTTAAGTATTTGCACATCTCAGATAAGATATACAAGAGTTTGGGGGAACATTCTGAAAATTGTAAGAGCCATAGACATATTCAGCAACAACTAGGATAATGGAACTCTTAAGTTTTAAAATGACATCACGTAAGTGACCAACAGCTTTAAAAAGTACCTCATAGGCCTGTTTCATATTCTCTCTCACTCTCTGCCCCTCCCTGCTTGCACTCTCAAAAATAAATAAATATGCATTAAAATATTTTTAATAAAGGGGCGCCTGAGTGGCTCAGTCGGTTAAGCGGCCGACTTCGGCTCAGGTCATGATCTCATGGTTGGTGGGTTCGAGCCCCGCGTTGGGCTCTGTGCTGACAGCTCAGAGCCTGAAGCCTGTTTCGGATTCTGTGTCTCCCTGTCTCTGACCCTCCCACGTTCATGCTCTGTCTCTCTCTGTCTCAAAATAAATAAACGTTAAAAAATTAAAAAAATATATATTTTTAATAAAAATAAAATAAATAAATAAATGAAAAGTACCTCATAAGAGTTGTTTTGTCATCATAGCTTGACTCTTCTTATAGCTCTGTCTACTTTCGAATCACAGATCACCTGAAATAAGACATCCTTGGAATCCCATTGAGCCATTAGTATCAAATGTCCCCGGTAGTAGTTCTCTACTGCTGTGGTAACACTACCACAAACTTAGCGACGTAAAACAACACGTTCCATATCTTAACTGTAATGGAGGTTGGGTGTCCGTCTTAGTCTGTTTAGGCTGTTGTAACAAATTACCACAGACTGGGTGGCTCATAAACAGCAGAAGTTTAATTCTCCCATAGTTCTAGAGGCTGAAAGTCCGCCGTCAGAGTGCCAGACCAGTGAGGTGAGAGCCCTCCTCCACTTGTAGATTTGTTGTATCCTCACATGGTGAAAGGGGCTGGGATCTCTTTGCAGCCTCTCTTATAAAGGAAGTGATTCTTATGACTCACGACCCTCATGACTTGAGCACCTCCCAAAGGCCCCACCTACCAATATTATTACCTTTGGGGGGTAGGATCTGCATATGAATTTTAAGAGGACACCAACATTCAGACCATAGCAGATTCTGATAAGGGTCTCCTTGGGCTAAAATCAAGGTGTTGGCAAGAGTGTATTCCTTTCTGGAAGTTCTGGAGCATCTGTTTCCTAGTCTTTTTCTAGCTTCTAGGGTCAACCTGCATTCCTTGGTTCGTGTCCCCCTTTCTCCATCTTCAAAGCCGGCAACAGCTGGTTGTGCCCTCATATTACATCAGTCTGAGGTCCTTTTCTGCTTCTCCCTTCCATTCTTAAGGACACCTGTGACTACATTGGGCTCCCCCAGATAAGTCCAGGATAATCTCCCCATTTCAAGACCCTTCATTTCATCACATCTACAAATTTCCATTTGCCATATAAGGACACATGCGGTTTCTTGGGATTAGGACATGGAAGTCTTCGGGGAGCAATGTGGAGTGCTGACATTCAAATTCAGTGTGGTCCTAGAGAAGTAGATTATTGGAAGCTATAGTAATTGGGGCACTTAATAAAGCCTTGAATATCAGGCAAGACTTGAAGTACAGGGCAGGTCAGTAAAGGAGGAAACGAATGAGCTGAATTTGGGGTGTTTGCGGAGACCACTAGGGAGGTGTGGAGAACGTAACTTACTTGGTTCTCCAATCAAACAAATGCAGCATCTTTCCTAACCCCGTTTTTCTCCCACCCAGTTCAATACATCCACTTGATGGAAGTTTCCTGAGTCTTATTTTCCATAGTGATTTCTCTGCCTGTGTTCCTCATTTCTACCTTTCCAGTTTCTCCAGAGTTCTGTGAGGTCATGTTGCTCTTGGGAGTAGTACTATTGTTTAGATTGTTAACAATATTAAAGATGTGTTTCCAAAGATTTGTAGGATTTTCTTCTCTCTTAGATCTTTCTCCACGTTAGCCTAGGGTTTATTGGTCAGATTGAATTGCATTTAAAGTTCTAACCTTTACTCTAGAACAGTGTTATTATTCTACTAGGGCAAACTGAACCTGCACTTAAAATTAGCAACTTTCCAAACTAGGAGACCAAAGTGTAATTAATCATAATTTCTGTGAGGATGAAACATTTCGAACTTTGCCACTTCCCCGGGCCTCCTTGACTAACTTGTTCCTGGAAATAGATGACTTATTGAGTTGGAAGGCATCTATGGGGATATGTTATGGTTAACTATATAAATTGCGTCTGGGATAATTTTGACTAATGTAAATTATGATTCAGATTAATTATTTTTAGACTAATCTAAATGTGATGTACTAGGTGAAGTTGGAAATTGATGGATTTAGTTGTATCTATTTTTTTTTTTTAAATAAAGTCCTTTAAAGGACACCTGGAGGGTGCCTGGGTGGCTCAGTTAGTTGGTTAAGCAACCAAATTCGGCTCAGGTCATGATCTCACGTCTTGTGAGTTCAAGCCCCGCGTCGGGCTCTGTGCTGACAGCTCAGAGTCTGGAGCATCTTCAGATTCTGTCTTTCTCTTTCTCTCTCTGCCCCTCCCCTGTTCACACTCTGTCTCTCAAAAATAAATAAACATTTAAAAAAATTAAAAAAAGAAAAAGGACACCTGGGTGGCTCAGTCGGTTAAGTATCTGACTTCGGTTCAGGTCATGATCTCATGGTTCATGAGTTTGAGCCCCGCTCTGATCAGGCTCTGTGCTGACAGCTCACAGCCTGGAGCCTGCTTCAGATTCTGTGTCTCCCTCTCTCTCTGCCCCTCCCCCACTTGTGCTCTGTCTCTCAAAAATAAATGTTAAAGAAAAAATAAAAAAATAGAATAAAATAAAGTGTTTTTATTTTTCATCCAGTAGAAAAAAAATAAGTGGATAAAGATTATCTGGAGATTTAAATTCTTTCATTCAGCAAATATTTCTTGAGAGCTGCCTTTTGTGCTCAAGTACGGGACATGTGGAAATAAATAAAATTCCATCTCAGCCCCTGTGGGCCTCTGTAAGCAGTGGGAAGACGGGCAGATCAACTGGACGCTTGTATTGGGAAGTGGTTAAGAGCATGAGCTCTGGAGTCAGACTCTTTAGGAATGAATCCCAGCTCCCTTACCACTTACTGTGTGACCTTGGGCACATTGCTAAACATTTTTGTGCCTTGGTTTCCTTATTTGGATAATAATACTCTATTTCAATGATTCAAAGACACTTTTCCCCCCATACTATTTTTTTTTAAGTTTGTTTATTTATTTATTTATTTATTTATTTATTTATTTATTTATTGAGAAAGAGAGAGAGAGAGAGAGAGAGAGAGAGCACACACATATGCTCTCAGGGGAGGGACAGAGAAAGAGGGAGACAGAGAGAATCTCAAGCAGGCTCCACACGGTCAGTGCAGAGCCTGACATGGGGCTCAAACTCACTAACCATGAGATCATGACCTGAGCCAAAGTCAAGAGTCGGACACTTAACTGACTGAGCCATCCAGGTGCACCCTCCTCCCCTCACTTAAAAATCTCCAAAAATAAGGATGCATCTTATTATACATGGTGTGTTATGGTTAAATTGGCAGTTTATTTTTAAGAGAAAAAGACAGAACACGAGCCAGAGAGGGGCAGAAAGAGGAGACACAGAATCCAAAGCAGGCTCCAGGCTCCGCACTGTCAGCACAGAGCCTGATGTGGGGATCAAACTCAAAAACTGTGAGATCATGACCTGAGCCAAAGTCGGACGGACGCTCAACCTACTGAGCCACCCAGGCGCCCTTGGCAGTTTAATTAGAACATAAAATAATGGTGTTTCTTGCAACCAATTGTGCCTTACCTTTCATAAAATGAGGATGAAGTGAGTTTTAATTGCTGAGTTAAAATGCACTGAACATTTAAGTGAGTTAAAATGCACTGAATAGTTCTAGGAACACAGCAAGTACTCAATACACATTAGCTGTTACTATAATTGATGGTGAGTGCTTTGATACATACTTAATTTTATAAGAAGAGTTATTAGCTCAACTGAGGGAATCACAGAGGACTTCTCAGAAAAGGTGACGTTTGAGCCCATTCTGGAAGAAAAAGAATTTAGCTAGAGGAAGGGGTCTGGGATGCTGGGCAGATGGCTCAACATGGGCAAAACTGCTAGGGCACAATCTCTCATGTCACCCTGGGTAACAGCAAGTCATTGATTTTGACTGGATCAAAAGGTGCAGAGAATGATATGGCAGAAGACGAGGGGAGAGGGAGAGCAAGGGCCAGAGAGTGAAGGGTCTTACCTGCCATGCCACGGGCATCACTATTTGAAGGTGGTAGGGAGCCATTGGGAGGTTAAAGTAGAAGAGTATCATCAACAAGGGGTACCTGGCTGGCTTAGTCAGTGGAGCCTGTGACTCTTGATCTTGGGGTCATGAGTTTGAGCCCCATATTGAGGGTAGGGTTTACTTAAAAAAAAAAAAATTAATCGGATTGGCATCTTAAAGGTTTCTTTCACATTTTTTATTCTGCACCAATATGGAGGACGTACTGGGGACAGAAATGGAGAAAGGGAGGCTGGTGAGGAGTCTTGCAGTTAGTCATCCACATGAGACAACTCCAGGCTGAACCAAGAAATTAATTGTCAATGGAGAGGAGATGAGAGCAACAGAAGATACAAAGGAAGGGGCGCCTGGGTGGCTCAGTCGGTTAAGCGTCCGACTTCGGCTCAGGTCATGATCTCACGGTTCGTGGGTTCAAGCCCCACGTCGGGCTCTGTGCTGACAGCTCAGAGCCTGGAGCCTGTTTCAGATTCTGTGTCTCCTTCTCTCTGTGACCCTCCCCTGTTCATGCTCTGTCTCTCTCTGTCTCAAAAATAAATAAACGTTAAAAAAAAAATTAAAAAAAAAAAAAAAGAAGATACGAAGGAAATGGAATCACTTGTGAGATTGAAGAGTGAGTGGGCAGAGCTCCAAGACTACACCCAGGTTTCTGCCTTTGGTGCCTTTCAAAAATTTAACCTGAATTGAGAATTTACCATATGTTGAGCTCTCCATAAAAGCCTTTACGTCTAGGGGTGCCTGGGTGGCTCAGTCGGTTAAGTGTCTGACTTCAGCTCAGGTCACGAGCTCACAGTTCATGAGTTCAAGCCCCGCGTCGGGCTCTGTGCTGACAGCCTGGAGCCTGCTTCTGATTCTGTGTCTTCCTCTTTCTCTGTCCTTCCGCCATTCACACTCTCTCTTTCTCTCTCAAAAATAACTAAACATTAAAAAACAAGAAAGAAAGCCTTTATGCCTAATCTATCTTTTCATCTTTGCAACAATCCGTGAGGGGTACTTTGACCTTCATTGTATAGATGAGGGAAGTGCAGCTCAGAGAGCTTGGAGGCCCTATTCAAGGTTACCCAGCAGCTCCTGTTATTTCTGTGACCAGTAAAAGGTTCTTATTGCGAACAAAGGGTCCTGCCGCTGGAAGTTGAAAAGTCAAAATTTATTTTTTTTTTTTAATGTTTTATTTATTCTTGAGAGAGAGAGAGGGAGACAGAGGATGAGTGAGGGAGGGGCAGAGAGAGAGCGGGACACAGAATCCGAAGCAGGCTCCAGGCTCTGAGCTGTCAGCACAGAGCCCGATGCGGGGCTCGAACCCACAAGCAGTGAGGTCATGACCTGAGGCGAAGTCGGACACTCAACCGACTGAGCCACCCAGGCACCCCATTTGCACTCCTTTTAAAGGTCAGGGCCAGTGCTGCCTCCTCCATAAAGTCTTCCCCTCCCGTTCTAGCCCAGAGTCATGTTGCCTTTCTCCAAACTGCAGGGGGTTAGTCTTGGCTCCTTACTGGACATCCAATCACATACTGCTTTGCACTGTCGCTTTACTTACTATGTGGATATTTCTTATTTCCTTGTGGGAACTAAAGCCATTTCTTCGAAAGCTAGAAAGTGACTCCACACTTCTGTCTACTTGCCTCCAGTGCCCAGCACTGATTGGTTCTTAACCAAAGATCCACCTTTCGTTTACCTTATTTTCTTAAAAAAGACTTAATTTTTTAAAGCAGTTTTAGACTACAATAAAACTGAGAGGAAGGTACAGAGATTTCCTGTATACCTGTTCTCCCCACACATGTATGGCTCCCCCATTATCAGCATCCCCCACCAGAATTGTGCATTTGTTACAGTTGATCATCTACATTAGCACATTAACACATCATCAACCACAGTCCGTAATTTATGATTCACTCTTGGTGGTGTACATTCTGTGGGTTTGGATAAATGTATAATGACATGTATCCATCAGTATAGTATTTTACGGAATGTATTCACTGCTCTCGAAATCCTCTGTGCGCTGCCTGTTTGTCTCCCCCGCCCAACTCCTGAAGCCCACTGATCTTTTTATTTAATTTTATCTTTTTCCTTTGTTTTGCCTTTTCCAGAATGTCCTGTAGTTGGAATCATACAGCATGTAGCCTTTTCAGATTGCCTTCTCTTAGTAATATTATATTTTATTTCGAGATAGAGAGCAGAGCAAGCATGGGTTGGGGAGGGGCAGTGGATGAGAGAGAGAGAGAGAGAGGGAGGGAGGGAGGGAGAGAGAGACAGAGACAGAGACAGAGAGACAGAGAGAGAGAATATTAAGCAAACTCCATGCCCAGCTGGGACCCCATGGGTCCTCATGGGACCTCATGACCTGAGCTGAAATTAAGGGTCAGATGCTTAACCGACTGAGCCACCCAGGTGCCCTGGTGCCTGGGATTTCTTCTTCTTCTTCTTCTTTTTTTTTTTTTTTTAATGTTTACTTTTGAGAGAGACAGACAGACGGACACAGAGAGAGAGAGAGACAGAGGATGAGCAGGGGAGGGTCAGAGAGAAAGGGAGACACAGAATCTGAAGCAGGCTCCAGGCTCTGAGCTGTCAGCACAGAGCCTGACGTGGGGCTCGAAGTCACAAACCGTGGGATCATGACCTGAGACGAAGTCGGATGCCCAACCGACTGAGCCACCCAGGCTTCCCAAGGGATTTCTTCATTTTTAAGGTCACCAGTTCCCTCCTGAGTGTGTTTAGAGCACACTTAAGAGAAACACTGCTCCTGACCTAAAGGTTCTCCAATATTTGTTATTTTTATTGATTCAGCAATGCCACAATTAAAAAATCAAAATACAGAGGGAATTGGTCCACAGTAGTAACACTGTGACACATTGACTTTTTGTAAATGGGTCTTCGTTGTCCAGATGACATGAAGGCTAGGAGGTGTATAACACAGTGTACGTATTCCGCCACTTTTTGGATCTGGCAAGAGATCACGTCTGATTTGAGCATGAGCTGTTAAATTGTAATCTTGGCGAATACAGTTAGATGTTTTTTTTAAAGATTAGGTAAATCTGCCATTTATGGGGGCAAGAAATAGACTTTGCATTGACTAACACTGTATTCTCTCAAATTAGATGCTGATGGGAAGTTAAGCGTGAAATTTGGGGTCCTCTTCCAAGACGACAAGTGTGCCAATCTCTTTGAAGCATTGGTTGGAACTCTCAAGGCTGCCAAACGAAGGAAGGTTGTTACGTACCCAGGAGAGCTACTCTTGCAAGGTGTTCATGATGATGTGGACATTGTATTGCTGCAAGATTAATGTGGTTTGCATATCTTTGTTTATTGTTATTTTTTGTTTCTGGTAAACTGGAATATTAGGTCAAAGGACACCCGTGAGCATACTTGATGTATTTTTTATAGAACTTTGAAAACAAAAGGAGACTCTTATTTTAAGTCTGCCCTTTTTTATACCTTGAGAAGAATTTATGTATTACACTGTAGAATAAACAAAACCTATCATTTTTCTCAGGAATCTGGTTGGAAAATGGGGGCTCTGAGGCTTTTCTGGTGGGGGTGCAAGGTGTTTCATAAATCATTCTTAGATAATTTCTACAAATATTTGACATTCCATAAAAGCAAGAGGCAGAACTAAAGATCAGCTCCCACAATGAATATTGTACTGTTTATGTAATAAAAACATATAACAATGTTAAAATTGTTGTATTGCCTTATTTAAGATTTATGTGCCTCTCAAAATCAAGTTTTTGCATCAAGATTAGGTAACTGCAACAGAAGTTATCATAATTGGAAGAAAAAGTTTCTTGAAACTACAGAATTTTACAAGAGTGTTGTGTGGGGTGCCTGGGTGGCCCAGTCATTTAAGCGTCCGACTTCGGCTTAGGTCATGATCTCACAGTTTATTGAGCTGTGCTGACAGCTCGGAGCCTGGAGCCTGCTTCAGATTCTGTGTCTCCCTCTCTCTCTGTCCTTTCCCTGCTTATGTTCTCTCTCTCTCTCTCTCTCTCTCTCTCTCTCTCTGTCTCTCTCTCAAAAATAAATAAATAAACATTAAAAAAGAAAAGTAGGGTTGTGTTATGATTGGGCCCTATAAAAAATATTGACTGATGTCTATTATGTGCTTACCACTGAGGGGCTGTGCCAAAAGAAATGTAACCTAAAACTTCACTTCCTAATTGGATGAGTTAGATTCACATGACACAATGTAGAAATGTCTATAATTGTGTATTATGGCCTATGGTACAGAATCGAAAACGATACAGAATCTCAAGGAGGGCAAATCCATGAAAACCATGATGGTTGGGAAAGGTATCCTAGAAGAGTGAGAGAATTCGCATGATTGGAGCTGATTATCCAGCAGGGAAGAAGCTGGGAGGGGCGACCCTGATGTCTCAGGTGAGGTAAGACAGGGACACGAATAAGCAAGGCTCGCTCTTGTGACAGGTCGGATGTCAGGTCGACTGGAATGCTAGGGAGAGAGGGGATTCAGACTGGATACACAAGGTCGAATCTGGGAAGCCAGGGAGAGGAGTCTGAACACAAACTGGAGCAGAGAAATTGCATGTTGAAAGCGATGTTGGGGCACCTGGGTGGCTCAGTCGGTTAAGCATCTGACTTCAGCTCAGGTCATGACCTTGCGGTTCGTGAGTTTGAGCCCCGCGTCAGGCTCTGTGCTGACAGCTTGGAGCCTGCTTTGGATTCTGTCTCCTTCTTTCTCTGCCCCTCCCCTGCTCACGCTCTGTCCCTCTCTCTCAAAAATAAATAAACTTAAGACAAATTAAAAAAAAAAAAAAAAGAAAGAAAGTGATGTTTTGTGAAGGTAGCCGTGGCGCTGGTAACTAGGGAGGGTTGTAGACAGCAAAGATGCAACCAGAGAAGCCAGCTAAAACGCTGCTCAGGAATCCGCGGGGACAGTGATAATGGAAAAGCAGAGGGAGGATGGACTGACTCCAAGCACATTTTTAAAGTTGAAACTCATCAATACCCTGTCAATTACGACAAGACCCCGATTCAAACTAGATTAAACAACAGCAGTATTCACTGGCACTTCGTAGTCCTCGCTAACATTTACAGCGCATTTGCTATGCTGATCCTCCTACAACTCTGTGAGTAGGTATGTGTTACCTCCCATTTTTATAGATGATGCAAGAGATGCACAGAGAAGTTAAACAGCTTGTCCAAGTGCACCGAGCCAGAAATGGGCAAGTCAGAATCATCTGGCGCTAGTCCGGGGATGGGATGGACTTAAGGAGCGACTGGCTGCAGGGGGTCAAACAGCGTCAAAACTCTCTGGCTTTCCATATTGGTACTGATGCCTCTTTGCTTCAATCTCATTCTCTTTCTACTTTAAACAGCCTTCCTGCGTGCAGCCAGGAAGATGCCTGCTGGTAGTTGCCAATTCGCATACTCCTAGATTAGCAACCCTAGTGGAAGGAGAATCTGTTTTACCTAATTATGAATTCTAGGAGAGGAACCCTGGCCCCACCTGCAGCACGAGCCTACCCCTTTGACCGGTAACAAAGGAACGCCAGAGGAATCAGGTACGGTGAATTGACAGGCCTAGGTCACATGCTTGTTTCCAAGGGAGGATAGGGTAGGTATTGTGCTTTACAGCCTCACCTCAAAGAGCAGAGGGGTAGTTCCCCACCTCCCCCCAAAAAACTGGATGCTGGGTATATGGGAACAGCATAAGTTTCCTATGTAAGAGTCCTTTTGAAGGATGAATCCTTAGAACAGTGTGGCAGAAAATAAAAGATAAAGGAGAGGACATGGTTGAAAGCCACACCAGATGTGGGGTCAGTGACTGAGAATAAATTTAACAGAGATAGAATTAGATGGAGCAGGAGGGTGGTTTTCGAGTTTCATTTGGGCCTGGTGAACTTGAGGTGCTTAGAGTGGAAAAGTGTAGAGAGCAGGTGAGGATTTGGTTCTGGAACCAGGTGAATGTTCAAGAATATAGACAGGCTTGAGAATTAAGGTTCAAGACTGATTTCATCTCAATTTTGATGTGGGCAGATAACCATAATTCTGCCTTTATTATTATCATTAAGTTGACATTTTTATTATCGGGCACTTAGAAAACACAAAAGACCCACGGTGCCTGGGTGGCCCAGTCTGTTAAGCATCTGACTTCTTGATTTCGGCTCAGGTCATGATCTCAGTCACGGTTCATGAGTTTGAGCCCCATGTAACAGCACTGAGCCTGCTAGGATTCTCCCTCTCCTTCTTTCTCTGCCCCTCCCCACCCTCAAAATAAGTAAATAAACATTAAAAAAACACAAAAAAGCATATAAGCTATAGGCTAAGAAATTGAAGCAACCTTTGGAGGAAAGCAGCCTGGGAAACTCCTATATGAAGTGCTTTTTGGAGAGGAGGTTGACCTCATGTAATCAGACTTCCTTAAAAAATCTGCAAAAGTAAGTTGAAATAGTTACTCAATCTCTCACTTTGTTTAGTGTCTTCGTGGTCACTATTAAGCGACGTTTTAAAATTTCAAGCCCTAATGATTTAGAATTTGGTAAGTTTCCCAGAAAAGACATATCCACATGATTGTTTATTTTGAGAAAACTGACAGCATTAACCTTCTTATCTACTACTGACATTTGTGATACAGTTTTACATAGTTTCCTTCAGATTCGAGAGAGTCAATTCCTTTGTAATGACTTCATTTTTGGATAGTTCTTATTTGGATCACGGTCTTAAACATTCAAAATCATAAATTTGTGTTCTTTTGAGCCAGATTTATAGTGAAAATCATCTTTCTCGACCATAAATTACATTCCAGGTAATCATCTCAGTAATGAGTGCCATTGGCTATAGGTGGGTGGGAGTTAGAAATTATGAACAGTTGTACACAAACAATTCCTCATGCAAAAAAAAAAAAATGTATAGTGTCTACTTTTCCCAAGTCACTGTGCTAAGCATTAGGGGATATTAAAGCAAGGCAAAATAAGAATAAATAAAATTTGATTCCAGTCTTCAAAGAGAAACAAACGATTTGTACAATGTATATTAAATATAGTGGAAGCTTTGGGTAGGTGATCTAGGAGACAGATAACACAAATGATGAATTGTTCCCAGGGGAAACTGGGATGAAGTGAAATTTGTCTTAAAGCAGCAGAACGATCGAGAAGCACTTTTCTGGTGCAATGGTTTCAAATGAAGAGAAAGGCAAGTGGCTTAAGGTAAGGAAGGAAAGGAATACTGTGAGCTGAGGCTGGAAAAAAGGTTGGGGCATGATTTTGAACTCTTTAGAAGAAACAGTTCTAAGAGTATGTATTAATAATGGTGAATTATAAAGAACTGTTAAAGAAAACTTCTATAAAATAATGTGGTAAGTGCTACTGATTATGAAGTGACTTTAAGTTGTAAGTTCCATAATAGTGCTATTTTGTATATTGTGATTATATAAGGCAATCTATAATTGTAGCTTATCATCTTTATAGAGAATGACCTTTAATTGAAAATTTGACTACATTGACCACTTTTGCACGCTCAAATTCCCTTAAGAAATCCAAGCACCCCCTGTGTCTTGGAGACATGGCTTAAAAATAAGTTACAGAACTATTGACTTGAGGAATTTGTCGTAATTGAACACCAACATCCCAGATTTCCCAGGTGTCTGGGCTACTTCCTATGGTTCCAGACAAGGAGAGAAAGAGCTATGGACTGATAGACAAAATACAAACATGTGTGATGTCAAGGGAATAAGCCTGCTTTTCTGTGTGGCATGTGGTACTGGCCTTATTAATTTATAGCCTCATACATCTAGAAAAAGTCAAGAGAGAGGCATGCACCTTTAACTTATTTATCGTCAAATAGTCTTGGAGTTTCCTCTTTCTTAACAAAGGATGTAAATAACTCTTCGAAGAAAACTCACTCCTCAAAAGCCTTTCAAGATGAGAAATCAAAAATGACCGTATTTTTCTAGAAGACAATTCCATATGACAACCCCATTTCTTTCCTTCTTTCTTTCTTTCTTTCTTTCTTTCTTTCTTTCTTTCTTTCTTTCTTTCTTTCGCGAGAGAGAGCAGGCGAGCAGGGGAGGGGCAGAGAGAGGGGGAGGCAGAAGATCTGAAGCAGGCTCTACGCTGACAGCAGAGAGCCAGATGAGGGGCTCGAACTCACAAACTGTAAGATCATGACCCGAGCTGAAGTCAGACGAGTAACTGAGCCACCAAAGCACCCCTCAGCAAAAGGTTTCTTTATTTTTTTTGTTTGTTTTTATAGTTCTCCTTTTACGTTTCAGTGAGAATTTGTGAGAATTTAGTGTTTTAGTGAGACATTTTTGGTTAGAAGGAATGGGGACAAACTTAGCTAGTTAACAGGGATTAACTATCAGGATGTATACAAGGCAATTAGGAAGATAAAGTTACTCACTGAAATCCGAAGACAGTGCAATGTGCCCACAGGCAGGGGCTTCTGGAGACGAGGGACTCCTAATCAGACAGCGTCAGAAGAGCTTCTGTAGTTTTTCAACATCTTGGTGCTCCAGAGATTGTGAGTCAGTAGATCTGGAGGGGCCTCGGCGTTTCCAGGAGGGAAATATCCCAGCATGTCCCAGACTGATTCGGATGGGCAGCTCTAGGGAAGAACCCCTCCTCCCTGCATTCCAGCATCGCTGTTAATACCGCTCAGCTGTGTTCGTGGAGCCACTTTCTAGTTGCTTCTCCTCCCGCTTCCAATTAGCTTCCTCATCCTCTGTCTTTTCTGTAATTCATAGCTTCTACGTAAGTTTTCCTTTGCTCCCTCATGGCTTGGATTTATTAGTGTCAGTTCTTGCTGCTACTGTCCCATGCGCTGTATGTCTGTAGGTGTAAATTAAATGCTTAATAGGACGATGCTGACTTGCTCGGTTTGCCCTTAGATGTCAGAACGGCTTGTGCCAGGCCACCCACTAGGTCAATGGCAAGCTTAGAAAACTACCTGGTCAGCTTCACTTCCCCGGGCCAATCAGGTTTGACTAGGAGGACAGGTGGGCGGGGCATAGAACTCAGTGCTGCTGTTTGTAACAAGGTCTGTGAGTTGAGCTGCCTGAGATGTGCCTGCGGATCTGGCAGGTAATGTGATCGCATTCTAAGGATTTCCTCAGGTTCTCTATGATTTATGATAGACTATAAAGACATTAGCTTTCAATTTGGAGGATATGCCACCCCCCCCCCCCTTTTAAACATAAAAAATAAAAAATATTTCCTTGGGGCTCCTGGGTGGCTCAGTCAGTTAAGCAACCGACTTCTGCTCAGGTTGTGATCTCAAGGGTTGTGAGTTTGAGCCCCGCGTTGGGCTCTGTGCTGAGAGTGCAGAGTCTGCTTCGTGTTCTCTCTCTACCTCTCCCTGTCCCTCCCCTGCTCTCTCTCTCTCTCTCAAAAATAAATGAATAAACTTAAAAAAAAAACTTTCCTCGACATATTAGATGTACTTTTAGAGTCCATGATTAAGAGATATATAACACAAAACATACAAAATACAGAAAGCTACTATGACTTCAACAAAAGTTTTAAGAGTTTGTATGTTTTTTTAATGTTTATTTAATTTTGAGAGAGAGAGAGAGAGAGAGAGAGAGAGAACATGAGTGGGGGAGGGGCAGAGAGGGAGATACAGAATCCGAAGCAGGCTCCATGCTCTGAGCTGTCAGCACAGAGCCTGCCACAGGGCTTGAACCCATGAACTTCGACATCATGACCTAAGCCGAAATCAGTCGCTTAACCAACTGAACCACCCAGGCGCCCCTGTTTTGTTTTTGTTTTTGTTTTTTAATATATGTTTATTTTTGAGAAAGAGAGCACAAGAGGGGGAGGACAGAGAGAGGGAAACAGAAGATCCTTGAAGTGAGCTCTGTGCTGACAGCAGGGAGCCCGATGTGGGAATCAGGCTCATGAACTCAAGATCACGGCCTGAGCTGATGTCAGTCGCCTAACCGACTGAGCCACCCAGGGATCCCAAGAGTTTCTATATCATTAATCGTGAGAGTAATGCTTGCTCTTTAAAGATAATAGTACATTTATTATGTATACAAGGCATATCATTTATCTACAGAAAATGCCTGGTGCCGGTATCATTTCTTGGGCTCCTTGAACTAACTCTGTGGCGTCTTAGGAGTGCTCAGCCCACAGGTTAGAAATGACTTCGTGGCACAATAAGCTCACATCCTGTAGCAGGAAAGCCTGCGTTTGAACCTCACGGTTTACTACTCACTAGCTTCCTTTCTCAGGATCAGTGGTGGTTCTACATTTCCTCTCCTTGAATCTGGGCAGGCTTGTGACGACTTCAGCAAGTAGAATGCGGTGAAAGCAATGCTAGTGATTTGAGGAAGTAATGCTAGGTCACAAATGGCCAAAGAGCAATGACCTGACACTTGTAATGCAATGTTCAGAGGGAAAGCAGGGCTTTAGAGATGCTTTTGATCAAACAAATCAGTGATACCCCTAAGATCCTGTGTTGTTTCTTTCTGTTTCTCTGTTCTGCCTTTTGTGATAGCAGTTTCATTGATTTCATTCTAAGTCTTTCCTTCTGGTCAAAAAGTAGGTGCCAACAATTCCTGGGGTGACATGGGCCTTTGGGGAGAGAGAGAGAGAAAGAGAGAGCGAGTGACGATGGGGCTCCAAATGTGTAAAAGTAGAATCAGTAGACTGTAGCTTCCAGTGATGTTGTGAAGTCGGGTGGCATGCGAATTCCTCAACACTTTTACGTGCCTTTCTTTATTGCGGAAAGTGGAAACTTTTATGATCTTTGTATTTCTAGTGTTCTAAAGTTTTGCTGGTATGGATAATCGTTTTAGCTTTTATTTTGGGCATCGGACTGACACTTTCCATCTGGACACTTAGGTTTTTTTAGTGTGAGGAAGTTTTCTTGTGTTATTTCTTTGATCATTTCTTTCCCTTCATTTCTTCTGTTTTGTTTTGTTTCTTTCTAGAACTGTTTTTAGTTGAATGGTGGGCACTACTGAATTGATACTCTGATTTTCTAATGATTTCCTCCAATTTTTTGTCTCTTTCCAATCTCCTTTCTAGGAGATTTATTTTGCTTTATTGTTTAAAATTAATAGTTACAATTATATTTTGATATTTTAATGTCCAATTCTTTTATTAAAGGATAGCATTCTGTTCCTGTTTCATGTCTCATCTCTCTGAGGATATTAATTATGGTTTCATCAATGTTTTCTTCTACTTTCTGTATTGTGTCTTTTAACTGGAAGTTTTGGGTTTTTTCCCTCTTTGTGTGTATCTGTTTTTTTGTGTACTTTTGCTGGAGTATTCCTTCAGACATCCTAGAAATCTTTGGCTCTCTATTAATATTTAATAGTCAATCACTAAAAAAATTATAGGAGGTTTTGGGATGGTGAGCAGTTTTTGCTAATATGTACTAGTGAGCTTTGCTATGTGCCACTCAGATGGTAAGCAAGCTTTTCATTGTAAAAATCCCAAACATCAACATTGTAGGGTTCTCCCCACCCGAAGCCATTTAGTTTCTTCTGAGAAGGATTCAGCTATTTTCTGCCTGGATGGATCCCATAGGTGCTAGCATTCTGGAAGCAGAGTAAGGGCACAGGCTGAGGGTCCTACTCTTCAACCAGCAAACTTTATTTACTCCTCTGTTTTCAGCTTTGCTCTCTGCCATACCTGGGGTTCTCTGTTATAGAGATACTTCCTCTCAATTTTTCCAGAGACCTTGGACCCTGTACAGTGGGGAGGAGGGATAGATTTTTGGGTTCATGGAGAAGGTCTACCAGCTCAGTATGTAGATGATTGATCACTCTCCCTAATTTCAGTCACACATTTCATTTCGGCTTTAAGGGTTCCCTGGAAGAACCATGTTCAGGACTTCTCTGGGGCTCTGTGGGGGTGGCTTGGCTCAACTCCTGCTAGTATCCCTCCCTCTCCATAGGTGCTTAGGTGGCATCTTTCTCAAGTCTGTTATCATTCTTCCATCCGCTTTCCAATCTCTAGAGATTATTAATGTCACTCATCAACTATTGTATCCCCTCACATTCTCTTTGTCTTTGTGACTTTGTGACTTTTTTCACTTATTTGCTACAGTTTAAGAACAGGTTTCTCAAGTGTGTAAAAAAAAATTCCACTTGGCCCTCAGATGTGTAAAAAAAAAACAACAAAAAAGAACAGATTCAGGAGAAAGAGTTTTACCATATTTAGCTGGAATATCTCCCCCTTTTTCTTATTCCTAAACTGTTGTCTCTAATCGTTTTGCTCTAAGACTCCCAGATCTAAAAGTGTAGGAACCCCAGAGTTCATTTTTAGCTCTACTTTGTCATCAGCTGTGTTGGAGGTCACTGTCATGCCAATTTTCCAGCCTATAATACATCTGTAGGCCTCTTAAGGCAAGCTTTGCTTGATTATTGCTGCATCTGAATCCTTCAACCTCCAGAACACTCAGGCAGGGATGATCAGGAAAGCAGGTGTGGGGTACCAGGGAAATCTCAGAAAGAACTCGTCCTTGGAAGATGTGGGATTTAGGAGACTGGGAATACAATCGAGGCTTATCACATTTTATTTCATGCGAGTGTATTCTAAGAAACAGACGAGGAAGTGTAAGAAGCAAAGGAGAAGAAATAGCACATCATATCCAGAAATGGTAGATCTTACAAAATTAAAAAATGGGAATAGAAAACATAAGATAATTATTTAAGGACTGATTACAGAATGTATTGGGCATCTCTTTATCTAATTGTCAAGCCATTCAATAACAATTATCTGTCTCATTAAATAAGTGCCAAATTAACTTTGTGGAATGCACTATTTGATTAGAATAGTAAACAGTCTGCAGAGATATTCAATATTTATTGTTTGTTGATATTGTAATCAGCAGAGAAAAAGCTTGCTGACAGCTGTCTGCAGAGAGGCAAAGGGTATTAGCAACAAGAGACCATGATAAAGGTGAGGTATTTTGGAGCTGGACTCAACCACAGAGTTCAGGACTCTACCATTGCAGCCAGGAGGCATTCAGCCAATCAAAGAGCTAGATCCTTGGCTTGGAGTGGTGGGCAAGTCTAAGACTTTGTCTCTTCTCATCTGTAAAATTGGAGAAACAATAATAATAATATACCTCTTAGGATTATTGTGAGAATTCAATGTTTAAAATACAATAATTGCTCAATAAGTGTTGTTGCTATTAGTTGCTGTTGGGTTGTCATTGTTATCATTATTTGTCTCATGCTGTACTGAAGTAAACTGAGGGCTCCTGGGTGGCACCTGACTTCGGTTCCAGTCATGATATCATGGTTCATGGTTCGAGCCCCGTGTCAGGCTCTGTGCCAACAGCTCAGAGATTCTGTGTTTCCCCCTCTCTCTGTCCCTCCCCTGCTCGCACTCTGTCTCTCTCCCTCTCTCAAAAATAAATAAACATTTTAAAAAATTGAAAGAAAGAAAGAAAGTAACCTGAACATCAAGGTTGACTGAACGCAAGCAGAGGAAGTGGTCAAGGTCAAGGTCTCACTGCATCAGACTTCAAGAGGAGGAAACAAGGCTTACTGAAAGTCACAGGACTAAATCCAGAGAGTAATTTACAAACAATTGTTTTTCTTTTGGTAGGTTCTTGTTTAAAGGCCAAATCTCTACCTCCCATCACGTATCACACCTTTGTCCATCCTATGGAGTCTTTCTTTTTGTTCACTGATGAATCTCCAGTACCTAGAACAGTGCTGGCACATAACAGGTGCTTAATACATAGTTGTTGAATAAATGGGTGAATGAAAGTCTGGATGATGAATTTAGTAGAATTTAGAAATTATTCAGAATTTGGTTGTTGTTCTGAGCATCAGGAGAATTCTCATGTATCATGGTCACTTTCAGCTTAAAATAATAGGAAAGAATATGGGTTGGCAGCTATATTCTTTGATTTGGCAGTGTGCTATAGTTTTTTTTTTTTTTTAATCAGCATTTTGGCAGCTTTTATTATACAGTGTTTGGATGATAAACGAGTACTTTCTTACAGAAAGGTAACACATGGCTCTTGCATTTTATGAAATAACAAACCCTTCATTTCATTGCTGGATTTTTAGAATATGTTTCATAATCAGAGGGGAAAAAATGAGACTTTGCAAGGCTGATACAAAATTGAGAAATTATGGGATAAATCCAGAACAATCTAATCTTAGGTTTGTGGTCATTTGGGAAGTAGAGCCCTTATATACACAGGAGCTTGTGATGTTGGGGGAGGGGGGTGGGGGGGATGGGGACAGAATAGCAGCCATCTTCTCAGAGGGTTGTGGCCTATTGAGGTTTCCACTATAAACACGCCTGGCTGAAGAGGCTGTTGTTGAGTAAAACATTCCTAAGGTGACTAAAGAACAAGAGTAAGGAATGGTAGATTTGGATAAAAGTTTGGAGAACATTTATTTTGGAGTAACAATAAGTTTGGAAGTTTGGAGAGACCTCAACTTCTGGATTGAGAGAGAAGGAATGACGAAGGTCAGAGCAGACAGTAGAATAAGAAAGGGGGGGCTTATGCAGTGGATGTGGGGCAGAGATACCAACAGAGGAGGAACAGGGCAGCATGTGGCCTAAAGGAACAGTTGTTTGTATATTCTAGATTAGGACTGTGATTTTCAAAATGGGGTCCATCTCAGGGTCATCTTGAGGAGCCTCAAACTGGTCTAAATATGCCAGGTATTTCTTTGATGATTAGGAGTGAGTGACTTTCATTTTACCTAGAGCTAAGAGATGCTTCCTAGAAACCTGCTAAGAAAGCTAAGAGTTGCTGGAACCAGAAAAGACCCTGAATAGCCAAAGCAATCTTGAAAAAGAAAACCAAAGCAGGAGGCATCACAATTCTGGCCTTCAGGCTGACAAGACTTCATTAAGACAGTATGGTACTGGCACAAAAACAGACACTCAGATCAGTGGAACAGAATAGAGAACTCAGAAATGGACCCACAAACATATGGCCAACTAATCTTTGACAAAGCAGGAAAGAACATCCAATGGAATAAAGACAGTCTCTTCAGCAAGTGGTGCTGGGAAAACTGGACAGAGACATACAGAAGAATAAACCTGGACCACTTTCTTACACCATACACAAAAATAAACTCAAAATGGATGAAAGACCTAAATGTAAGACAGGAAGCTATCAAAATCCTTGAGGAGAAAGCAGGCAAAAACCTCTTTGACTTTGGCCGCAGCAACCTCTTACTCAACACATCTCAGGAGGCAAGGGAAACAAAAGCAAATATGAACTATTGGGACCTCATCAAAATAAAAAGCTTCTGCACACCGAAGGAAACAATCAACAAAACTAAAAGGCAACCAACGGAATGGGAGAAGATATTTGCAAACGACATATCAGATAAAGATTAGTATGCAAAATCTATAAAGAACTTATCAAACTCAACACCCCAAAACCAAATAATCCAATGAAGAAATGGGCAAAAGACATGAATAGACACTTCTCCAAAGAAGATATCCAGATGGCCAACCGACACATGAAAATGCTCAACATTACTCATCCTCAGGGAAATACAAATCAAAACCACAATGAGATACCACCTCACACCTGCCAGAATGGCTAACATTAACAACTCAGGCAACAACAGATATTGACAAGGATGCGGAGAAAGAGGATCTCGTTTGCACTGCTGGTGGGAATGCAAGCTGGTGCAGCCACTCTGGACAACAGTATGGAGGTTCCTCAAAAAATTAAGAATAGAACTACCCTACGACCCAGCAATTGCACTACTAGGTATTTAACCGAGGGGTACAGGTGTGCTGTTTCAAAGGGCCACATGCCCCCCAATGTTTATAGCAGCATGATCCACAATAGCGTAAGTATGGAAAGAGCCCAAATGTCCATCGATGGATCGACGGATGAATGGATATAGAAAAAACAGGGAGGGGAACAAAACATAAGAAACTCTGAAATATGGAGAACAAGCACAGAATTACTGGAGGAGTTGTGGGGGGGGGGGGGGATGGGCTAAATGGGTAAGGGGCATTAAGGAATCTACCCCTGAAACCATTGTTGAACTACATGCTAACTAACTTGGATGTAAATTTAAAAAATAAAATAAAAAATAAATTAATTAAATGAAATGAAAAAAAAGAAGAAACTAAGAGTCGCTGAACTTAGGGTAAGCTGAACGTAATGCATATGAAGGTTGACAAAGAACCTGACTCAGTAGCCTGCCGACAAGTCTGGTTGGTTTCCAGTCCTGCACTTGCTGTAGAGTTCGTATCGCACACGCACATAGTGATGGACAGAATTCCCACACTTATTTGAAGGGGTATTTTGTTTAATGGTGTATCATCAGTGCTTTATTGCATTTATCATGATTTCCAGTGGCTACCATTCTGGCTAATTAATGACAAACTGTGAATTTAGCTTCATTATGATAAATTTGCTTGTTGCTTATGTTAAAACATTTCTTTGATTTGTTTTCTGTTTGGTTTGGTTATGTTAAAATAAAAAACAAATGGAGACCGGCCTTGAAAATTCCCTGAGCAGATGAAAACCAGTTTAGTCCTACCAGCAAAGCTTAATTTAGCTTATTTTGCAAGACTAACTTGACCTGGGTCAGTTCTTGCTTACGCCTCTGGAAATCACACACAAAACGTAAACCGTTCTTCAGAATTTATATGAGGTAACCACTAGCCAACTCCCTATCATTTAAGGAAATCCTAATGTTATTTTAATTCTGATTCTAGTATTATAATTAATCACTGTGAAGAATAAACAGTCATTGCTTTTGTTATGCCCAGAATTCGTGATCCCCAAATACCACCAGGGAGCCGAGTCCAATGTAAAAGCAAAAGAGCCTTTATTCGAGCTAGCTCGAGCTCAATCCCCTACCTGCACCGACGCAGTGGTGAGATACCAGGGAGAGAGAGCGAGTTTCCAAAGCCCAAAGGTTTTATTGGGGCCTAGGGGCAGTTGGTGAGGTAATAGCTATGGCCTCAGCCGATTGGCTGGGGAAGGGTCCGAGTTCTGTTGGGCAGGTGGGGGAGGGGGTTGCTCAAGGGGAGCACCAACTCCTCTAAGGGCAGTTGGTGAGGTAATGGCTGTGGCCTCAGCCGATTGGCTGGGGAAGGGTCCGAGTTCTGTTAGGCAGGTGGGGGAGGGGGTGGCTCAAGGGGAGGAGGTGTGGTCAAGGTGAAGGACACAGAACAAGATGGAGTCGGCCGGCGTAGGCCCGCCCTTTCAGCTTTCTCATTATATTAGCTATTTTATAGTAGTATATTCTGAGCCTCATTCCAGGTTTTGGTTTGAATGCTCTCTGTTTGCAAACTGTCTTTTGAAAGTATTTTTTTTTAATTTTTTTAACGTTTATTTATTTTTGGGAAACAGAGAGACAGAGTGCAAGCAGGGGAGGGGCAGAGAGAGGGAGACACAGAATCTGAAGCAGGCTCCAAGCTCTGAGCTGTCAGCACAGAGCCCGATTCGGGGCTCGAACACGAAGCATGGGATCATGACCTGAGCGCAAGTTGGACGCTCAACCGACTGAGTCACCCAAGCGCCCCGCAAATGGTCTTTTTGATGAATGCACAATAAACTTTTAGTAATTACTACTTTGGTGATTTATTTGGCTTACTTCTTTATGAACTTTTGACAAGTCGAACATTTGCAAGTGGTGACACATCTTTGAGGCAATGGTATTTGTGGCTTACTATTTTCCCTAAAACTAGGCTTTGACCTATGGATAATCTATTGCTAGAGAAGATGCGTCCATAAAACCTACAACATATGCTGTTAGAGCAATTGTCTGTTTTTATCACTTATTTTTTTCCCCTGGTAGAAATGAGACCCTTTGGTGGTGCTCGGGGACATTATTCTTACTTAAATGTACCATGGTTCAAAAAGTTTGAGCTACAATGTTCAAAAAATAGCTCGATAAAACTTATAACAAACGGCAGCTGCTTGTTGTATGTTGGTGACATTAGGGGAATGTCCTACAAGCTAAAATTCCCGTGGAAATTGTCATGTTATGATACGAGTCTTCAGGTCACTTCAAGTTATCAAATACTTGGGAGTACTAGGTTTCATGATTCAGTAAGACTTGGTTGCAAAGCATGACAGACCAGCCTCAGGCAGACAGGAGGGGGAGCAAGGGAAGAGCTGGTAAGTCTGGGGCCAAGGAAGCAAATGCCTCTGCAGCCCTGGGTTTCTAAGAAGCGGTCATGGTACCTGGTATGTGCGTGGCTCCAAGCTGACCCAGTTGGGTTGAAGATATCCATCCCTGTAATTCAGACAGGCTGACTCCGGGATCTACGTGAATCCTGAATTCTAGCCCACAGCCTTAGATCTTCAACTAGGCAAAAGCATGGATGCTTCTGGCCTATTTATATTCCAAGCCAGACTCCTCCCTGCTGTGTTCGAGTGTCTCCAAGGCTCATCTCAACCCAACAATAAGTGAGACATGAGAAGGGAGGACAGGCATGCTGGGAATAAAGGTCTGGGGCCCAGAATGATTTTTATGAACAGGTTCGGTTGTCTTCAGAGGCTCTTTTATGCAGTGACTCGTGTAGTAGAAGAAGAGGAAGAAAGGGAAAGAATAGAAAACAGACAAACAAACAACCCTCCCCAAAGCAACTCTCCAGGCTCTCTTTTAGGACCTGCCAAAACCCCAACTGACTCTTTTCTTCTTTTCTTCTCACAGCACATTGAATGCTAAATGTTCAAGTATCTGCATTGCTATTAGCCCTCCGCCCAAAGGGGAGGGCTTTGAGAGGCCAGAACCCCCCTGCAGGCGTGGCTCATTTAGAGAGAGGGTGGGCACAGGGTCACTGTGCCCCTCTGGGCAACTGTTCAGGCAAAAGGGGGGAGGGTTATGACCTCTGTTATCACCTCCCCTGAAGCAGAAATCACGGGCCCATGTGGCATCCTGTCCTAATTTTTCTTTATGGGAAGTGCAAATGAAGACGTTTCTTCCCAACTTGTTTCTAGAGGAACAAATATCAAAAGAACGAAAATGTCGTGAAAAAGAGTTTCAAGGAAGGGATTTGCAGGTGCCACATTCTCTCTCTCCAGGGCAGGTGTGAAAAGACCGTGGCACACCCCACCCACTAACAGCGGCCACAGCCCAACTGGGAGGAAGACCCCCGTGCACGGCGATGCCAGATACCTAGGATTCAGTTAGGAGATCTCCCAAGAGCGGCACGCTTCCTTCTCCCAAGAAGGCTCCTTGCTGTCAGTGCAGAGCTAGATTCAGGACTCGAACTCATGGACAGTGAGATCGTGACCTGAGCCAAAATCAAGACGCTTAACCAACTGAGCCACCCACCCAGGCACGCCCGTATTGAACAATATATTAAGCGCTTTACATATGTTATTTTATTTAACCTTCACAACACTCATGAAATAGGTATTAATAATATTACTATTATTATTCTCGCTTCATATTCTGAGGCTTAAGGGAATCTAGTAACTTTCCAAAGGTCCTCAGCTAAGAGCTAGCTCTCCATCACTACTCTACATTGTCCTCGAGAAGGTTATAATTAGGAAGGTAAAACAGAAGCCTGTGAAACAGTCTTACTGTAGTCTCTATCAGTGTTTCTATTTTCCATCCAAGGCCTATGAATCACCTGGAAATCTTGCTAAAATGCGGGTTGTGTTTTGGTAGGGTCTGGGCTGAGACACAGGACGCTGCATGTCTGATAAGGGCCCCGGCGATGCCCATACCGCTGGCCGCAGACCTCACTCTGAGAAACAAGGTCTCTCTCTTCCTGCCCCCGGCATTGTTTGTGTTAGAGGCCGCTGGCACATGACAGAGTTTCTCAAGTATCTTGCACGAAAGGACTCCCGCCTTCCTGGTTCTTACAACATCTGGGAAACGCTGGAATTGCTCTTACCTTAGACATTTTGATTATACAGATTAACTTTAAAAATGAAAATACATTTATTTATTTTGTATGTTATTGATGTTTCTAGAATATATGATAAATTGCATGTCTTATGTGCACAGCTCCATGAATTTTTACACACACACACACACACACACACACACAAATAACTGCCACTCATATCAAGATGTAATATAAAAGAAGTTGGCCCCAAAAGGCTCCCTCATACCCTTTCTCAGAGAATATCACCCCTTCAAGGAAACACTCTTTTCACAATATCACCCTCAGTTAGTTTTGACTGTTTTTCAACCACATACGAATGGAGTTGTCTGGCACAAAGCAATGGTAGTCCGGGCTTGCGGTCCTCAGGCACCAGAACCTCTCCCCTGCTGGCTTCACCATTGCTTGACCAGTGTGGCCCTGCAGGGATTTGCGGTGTGACCCCTGTCAGATCTTCTGTGACTCCTTGCTGGGGGCTCTGTCACAGACCAGGCCTCTGTCAGTTGGCCTTTAGGCCTTTTATTTCCCTCTTCCTCCTGCTAAGATACAGCCTACGTGCTGCAATGGCCCCACCCACAATGGCTGGAGGAAGGCTTACATCCTTAAGGCTGCTAAGAGGACAGGGAGAGAGAAGCCGTCATTCTTCCTCCCTTTCCTTGCCCGTCTGCTTGCCTTTCCTGCTTGTCTCCATCTCTTCTCTCTCCCTTTCTTCTTCCCGTGTGCCCTCCCTTCTTCCTTCCTTCCTTCCTTTTTCTTTCTTGGTTTCCTTCCTCTCTCTGTCTCTCTCCTTACCATCATCCCGGCAGCAAGTTTCCTCACCAACAACTCAATGAAAGCGAGTCTTCCCTGCCTCCATTCTCCTGGGGAGGGCTCACATGCCTAGGACTAGGGTGGCATGAGAGTCCCAGCACTATGGCTGAACCAGGCTGGGGACGGGGCTCTGAGACAATGTTCACAAGGGCCCAGGGATACAGGCATGAAGGCCGTGGGTAGAGGAGGTGAGCCAGGAGCGGCTTTCCTTCCTTTTCTAGCCCCTTGTCTTTGAGAGTCACTTCTCCTTATAAAGAAGGTAAATGAGGAGGAGGGGTCTGGCAAGAAGAGGAAGCTCTCTTTCAACTCCTTCCTGACCCCTCCTCCTTACCTCTGTCCATTTCTCTTTCCATCTCCATTTGCCCCCACTCATAGACAATCCTGTGCCTCTCACCCCCAGGGAAGCCTTTGGTCCAAATGAAAAGCAGTGGACTGTGTGCTTGGTGGGGAGAATGAGAGTGGGGACACACTGAACGGTGACTGTCTTTGGGGCAAGAAGGTGGAAAGGGACATTCTGTGTAAAACAGTAAGGGTGAACCCTTTCTGAAGCAACCTCATCAGACAGTTTTCCCTTGTGTCCTGAGGGGTGTAGGGGGAAGCATTTGCTCTTTGTATTTTACACGACATTCCTGGAGCATGGTGCCCTGCTACCTTTTTCAATTAAGTTAATTATATGATAATGAAAAATAAATGCCCCACAGAACTAGGGAAATGGGTTCTCAAGTCTAACCTTCTTTCTTTATGTGGATATCGTACCAGGATTTCTAGCATTGTACAAAGGGCCTTTAAAAATAGTTACTAATTACTGCATTTCATAGGGAAGCAAAGACTGGCCAGATGTTTCAGACTCAGTGCTTATTTTAATATAATTAAACATAAATCTGGGCATCATTATTTCTTCTCAAGTCTGAGTACATAATCAGCACATAAAGCATGATGGTGCCTGTATTATGATGATTAAACGAACAATTCTCATTGTTAGTATTCAATTATCATCCCCAAATGTTTATGAAATGCTGACATATTGATGGAGCTGTGATTAGACCCTACATAAACCAAATTAAGGTGACAGCTAACCACCTAGGCACCTTTCACTATTCAAAATAAACAATAATGCTAATGAGACATACAAAATAATGACAATAATAGGCATGGCATTTTTAGAAAGTTCTGGGCTAAGTACATTTTACAACTAGCTTTTGTGAAAATATTAACTTCAACAAAGCAATGAAATCCGTAAACAATTGTGTCAGCTGTAACAGGATTAGTTTAGGTCATAGTCTGGGTTAAATATATATAGATGAAAAAATATATATATATATGATATATTATAAATGTAAAATATATTATATTATAAATATAAATACATATAATAAAATACGGGTTTCATGTACTTATTATATTATAATATATATTTATTATACACTTATGTAAAATACTTATTTATATAAAAGCAATTTTCTACATTCTTGTAGAGGTTGTAGCATTTTATTTTATTTTTTTAATTGGAGACAGAGAGAAAGAGAACGGAAGTGAGACAGAGGGGTAGAGGGTGAGAGAGAGAATCTTAAGCAGACTACATGCTCACCGCAGAGCCTACTGGGGGGCTTAATCCCACGACCCTGAGGTCATGACCTGGACCAAAATCAAGAGTTGGATGCTCAACCAACTGAGTCACCCAGGAGCCCCTAGACTGTAGTATTTTAAATTCCCATTTCTCAGAAAAGAATAAAATGATTATTAAATCAAATTTTATTAAGTCCTTTCTATATGTGTTTTAGCAAGGGAGGGGTGAAGTCAGGAAAACCTTCAAGAGGGATGTAAATAGAATGTTAAGAGAAGAAAAGATGTCAGCGGTAAAGACATGGGGGATGAAGTCTGTTTTAAAAGAAAGTGGGGAGGGGCACCTGGGTGGCTCAGTTGGTTGAGTGTCAGACTCCACCTCAGGTCATGATCTCGTGGTTCGTGAGCTCGAGCCCTGCGTTGGGCTCTGTGCTGACAGCTCAGAGCCTGGAGCCTCATTCAGATTCTGTGTCTCCCTCTCTCTCTGCCCCTAACCCACTCATGCTCTGTCTCTCTCTCCTTCAAAAATAAATAAACATTAAAAAAAAATTACAAGAAAGTGGGGAGACAGAAAAGGTCTAAAAACAATGGACAATTTAGTGTACTTCGGTTTATCTGGAGTGAAGAGGCAAGGTCAGCAGTTAATCTATCAGGGCAAGCGGGAGTCAGAACATGTCCTGGGACCTAATGTTTCATGTGAAGGAGTTGGTGCTTCATTCTACAGCCAGCGGAGGCCATTGGGTGGCAAGCTGAGACTCTAACAAGAAAGCATTGCCTCAGGGAAATGGACAAACCAAAAGACAAGGGCTCAAACTATGGCAGTGGTTGTAGGGACAGAGGAAATGGGAATGATAGAGATGTGACGGAGATAGACTCGTCAGGGCTTGGACCACAGGTGGGTGTGGGGAGGGAGGGGGAAGGAGCGTCGCAGGATGATCCAGGTTTCTGGCTTGGTTCAGATGGCAGGGTTGCTGTTTGGCTAAGAAGCTGGCAGTGCAGTCTACTGCTGTTCTGTAGGCTGTGACGTGGGTGCGGGGAAGGCTCCCTCGAACTTTCTGCTCAGCCTGCTTTTAGCATGGGCCTCCCCCCTCACATTGGCATCGTACTGTTACTGTAAGAACCCTGAGCTACTCTGAACATCGCGTGTGTGGACCAGGCTGGATGAAGAAAGGGTGAAGGACAAAAGGCTGAGTCTGCCCTTTGAAGAAAGAGCTTTCCTGGACAGAGGGAGACAGAGGATTCGAAGCAGGTTCCACACCGACAGCAGAGAGCCCGATGCAGGCTTGAACTCACGACCCGCCACGAGATCATGACCCGAGTGGAAGTTGGAAATTGGAAGTTTCAGTTAGGCATGTGCTGTGTCTGAGGTGACCGTGAGTCATCCAGCTGTGATACTCAGCTGGCATCTCAAAATCATGAAAAAGCATGATGGATGGTAATTTTGGGAATCCTTGGCCTGTATATAGCAGCTGGCCTTTCTCTTCCTCATAATAACTGTTACTGATGATATGCCTGGTTCCATTAGGTGTCAAATCAGATGGATTATTTGGTTCTTAATAGCCATTGTCTTCAAACTGGGGTGCTCCTGGGTGTGGAAGACTTTCCAAGGGGCAGTTTTATAGGAATCAACGTCCAGGCTCTCGCTTCCCAAGAATACTCTTATTTGAAATTCATCTTCCTGGAGATTAGTTGGCATGTTTCTCAGGGTTCTTCATCCTGACATCGCCTTTCCCAGAAGTCCTTCGCCCACTTGAAAGAGAAAGGCATACATCTACTGACCTAGAATTTCATATTCCATCGCCTAATTACAGATTTGTGATGAGAAATGTGTTCTTTTTTGTTTTATAATTTATTGTGAAAATGAGAAATTAATTCTATTACCATTCCACACTTTTAGTCTCCTTAATTTTTAGCCATCTATTTTATAAGATGGACCTCAGAATTTATTTTTCCCGAATTTTCAGGATATTCCTTAAAATCTGTATTGCTACATTTACTCAAGTTGACAACTGAAGTCAGTTTTTCTGAAGAAAGAGGTTGCGTGCAATATGACTGATTTGGCCAACTCGTTAGATTGGCACAATTAACGTCTCCCACAAATTCAGGGAGTTAAATCTATTGCTTTAGCTCATTGAAGTTTTGACGAAAATATATTTAAGACATGTGATAAGACTAAGATAATTTTATTATTATTAATTATGACTATGCAAAGAAGTCCTGTTAGGATAAAGAAGTTCTATGTTTCCAATCCTTTTGCATATATCTTATTTTAGACAATACCTCGAAGTCAAAAGTAACATATATAATCAATAGTCATTTGATAAGTCTTGGCAAAGCTTTCTTGGTGAGAGAGCTAATAACTGGATAAAAATTTTGGTTGCAAGCCAGGTGGTTTTCAAATCTTTTCTTACAACAAAATTGAAGGCAAGCCTAATCAAGTTGTCATTTGATAGAACATGAAAAATAATTTAATGACAAATCAGTAGGTGATTTTTGACATAACACTTAGAAGGAATCCAAAGAATTAAGTGACTTTGTTTCAGCAAAGGCTTGTCTATCCCCAGATATTTATTTCTGAACAAGATTTCTTAGTCCTTACAGTTACAAAAATGAAAAATAGGAAGAGAAAGGTACCAAATCTTTCTCATACCAGTAATAATAATATTCATGGATGGATATGCGAACTAATTTTTAAAATGCAGCCTCATTCATCTTATCAAGATCCATTTCTAATAAAGAAATTTTTTTATGTTTGATAATTATCTATCAAAAGTGTCAGCATATTGATGCCGTTTTGATCAACTGTGTACTAGTAATTACAATTGCAGAAAATTTAAAATTTTTTTTTTTTAACGTTTATTTATTTTTGAGACAGAGAGAGACAGAGCATGAACGGGGGAGGGTCAGAGAGAGGGAGACACAGAATCCGAAACAGGCTCCAGGCTCCGGGCTGTCAGCACAGAGCCCGATGCGGGGCTTGAACTCACGGACCGTGAGATCATGACCTGAGCCGAAGTCGGCCGCTCAACCGACTGAGCCACCCAGGCGCCCCACAATTGCAGAAAATTTTAACATTTAGAGCACTATGGGCTCAGAAAGTAAAAAAAATATTCAATTTATATACACATTTGTGTTGCAGATAATATGGTGATCTATAAAAGACTTTCAAGCTTAGAATGATACTACATTTGGGTAAATTTATGTGGAGGAGGTGGAACGGAGTTAGCAAGGAACAAACTAGAATTTCCGGCTGCTCACAGGAACTTCTTGTTCAGATGTTTTATTTTATTTTATTTAAATAAAAAAAAATTTTTTTTTATGTTTATTCATTTTTGAAAGACATAGAGAAACAGCACAAGCAGGGGTGGGGTGGTGAGAAAGGGGGACACAGAATCTAAAGCAGGCTCCGGGCTCTGAGCTGTCAGCACCAGGGCCCGACATGGGGCTTGAACTCATGAACCGCGAGATCACGACCTGACCGAAGTCGGTTGCTCAACCGACTGAGCCACCCAGGCGCCCCAGTTGTTCAGATGTTTTAAAAACAGATACTTGTGGGTATCAAATTGCTAGGATATTTACATTCCATTGGCTACTTTTAAAAGAGCCACATAACAGTTTTAACATATGTGTCAGTATCTAATACAAACTGGAAATTATATGCTGGGCATCCCTTAAACCTTTTAATAGCAAGCACACCTAGAATCAGGTTGAAAATGTGTGAAGAGATACATAGTTTTATAAAATCTTTATGTCAACGCATAAGGTTTTTAGGGTGTAGAGCAAAATGTAGTTTGAAGACCACTGTCATTTGGGAAAGCCGGTCCTCCAGACTCTCCCAGGCTCCAGGCCCCACATGCGTGGGCTACACACAACTGCACACCCCGCTCCTGTGCCCTGTCCCTCCCCCAGATCCAGGTTAGCCTCCAGGCGCCATGCTTTCTCTAGAAGGTGCTGTTCATGTGAAGAGCTCTTTTGAGGCTGGCTGGTCCAAAGAGATGGTTCTGAAGGCATCCTGAGGCCACCAGGACTAACCAGAGTGGCTGAGGAATGGCTGGAGAAGACAATCCAGGATCAACCTGGAAGCCATCCAACAATAAGGACTAAAGGCGGAAGTCTTCTGGTGAAATTGAGGGCTCTTGTTCTCTCAAGAACAAGGGAACAGGTCAGGAAGAGCTTGTACAAGTGTCCACGGAAGGGAGTCAAGGGCTCGGAAATGAAACCCCACAGCCACCCCTTGAGTCTTCCGGGTCTGAATAAACACAATAACACGGTTCGGCACAACTGATTTCTTAAAAAGAATAAAAAAGAAATGCTTTCAGCACAAGAAAATGTACAGAATATCATGACACGTGTCCACGTTCCATTCACCAAAACTTAATGGGACCGTTTTGCTGTATTTTCTTCAGCTCTTTCCCAATTAATTTCTAACTCTATCAGCAATGTATTGCAAGTTTTTTTAGCTGACGAAAACTTGGTATGTGAAATAGATTTTAAAAAAAGAAACACGTGGGTTGTTCATTGAATGTTTGAAACTTATGTTTTATAGTGAATTTCTAGTCCTTAGCTATGTGGGTTTCATAATAATCTACAGTTGAAGTCTCTTCTTTTAACACGATGGTTGAGTTGTTCCTTGAAGTCCTTGAAGTATTATCAGTATGCTCAAGAAACTCGTTTCCAGGTTACTAGCTCAAACCCAGCTTATGATCACTAGAGCGGCTGCAAAATAATTACGACTCATGAAGTTCACCGACACATAGTAAAGACCCATCATTAAAGTAATTTAAAACATTGTCTGATTCCAAAATTTTGTGATAAGCTCTGCTCACTGATCCAGACAACTGCACATCTATTGTCAAATAAGAGTGAGAGTGGGTGTTTTCTTGAGTGCTTCTTCTAGGCTGCACACATCTCTGTTCTCTTCTCTTGCTTTGCCTCTTCTTAGGACTTACGTGTTCAGTATGTATTCTGGTGGTTTGCCGGCATTGTGATAAGGAGATGCCATACCCCCTTCAACTAGCACCAGAAAATTTCATACTTGTGATCAGGATCCACAGCAAGAAATACATCTTTTAAATTGGCCCAGTAAGTGCGCGCTCACACACACACATGCACACACAAATGTATATTCTATTGGGATGAATAGTGTTCCCCCTAAATTCATGTTCACCTGTAATTTCAGAATGTGACCTGGTTTGGAAAGAGGGCTGTTACAGATGGAATAAGTCAAGATGAGGTCATACTAGATTAGACTGGACCCTCAATCTATATGACTGGTGTCCTTATAAGCAGAGAAGAGATACAGAGACAGACACACACACCCGGGGAAGAAGATACAGGGACAGAGACTGGAGCTATACAGCTACAAGTCAACAACAACCAAGAATTTCCAGCAACACCAGAAGCTGGGAAGAGGCAAGGAAGGATTCTCCTCTAAAGTCTTCAGAGAGAACAAGGCTTTGCCAATACCACCCAATTTGTGGTTGCTTTGTTGTACTAGGAATCTCTCTCTCTTTCTAGATAGATAGATAGATAGATAGATAGATAGACAGATAGATAAGATAGATGGATAGACGGATAGATAAGATAGATGGATAGACGGATAGATAGATAAGATAGATAGATGGATAGATGGATAGATAGATAGATAGATAGACAGATAGATAAGGTAGATAGATGGATAGACGGATAGATAGATAGATAGATAGATAAGATAATGGATAGACGGATAGATAGATAGATAGATAGATAGATAAGATAGATAAGATAGATAGATGGATAGACAGACAGATAGATAGATAGATGGATAGACAGACAGATAGATGATAGATAGATAGATAGATAGATAGATAAGATAGATAAATGGATAGACGGATAGATAGATAGATAGATAGATAGATAGATAGATAAGGTAGATAGATGGATAGATGGATAGATAGATAGATAGATAGATAGATAGATAGATAGATAGATAAGATAGATGGATAGACGGATAGATAGATAGATAGATAGATAGATAGATAGATAAGATAGATGGATAGACGGATAGATAGATAGATAGACAGATAGATAAGATAGATGGATAGACGGATAGATAGATAGATAGATAGATAGATAGATAGATAGATAAGATAGATAGATAGATAGATAGATAGATAGATAGATAGATAGACAGATAGACAGATAGATAAGGTAGATAGATGGATAGACAGATAGATAGATAGATAGATAGATAGATAGATAGATAGATAGACAGATAGATAAGATAGATGGATAGACGGATAGATAGATAGATAGGTAGATAGATAGATAGATAGATAGATAGATAGATAGATAGATAACAGACAGAAACACCTATCTATCTCAACACAAAATGTCCCCATACATTATTTTCACAAAATCATGCTCACCTATGTTGTGTACTACCACAGTCTGATATTTTAATTTGTGGCACACTCTGCTATGTTTTAATTTGTTGTTAAGACTGGGCTATGATTATATTGATTTCATTTGGATGCCATGCTTTCTTCAATAAACCTTCAGGATGGAAAGCACTGAACTAGATACTGCTAAAGGAAAGAGAGTACATAATGTATTGGAAAATACCAAGAGTGTTTAATAATTAATGCAAGACAAAAGCTACCAGAGTCACTTGCATTATATTGGCATCATTATTACATTAATTAAAAGCCCCCAAAGGAGGTAAAGTATTAATATGCTCTCAGAAGTGCGTGAGTATTTCTATGTCATGTTTCAGTGGCTCCACACAGAGCACAAATAGAAAATCTACTTTTCTCTCCAACTCAGAGACACCTGAAACTACACTAATAGAGTCTTGTATTACTGTACATCTTTAAGTTTTAAAGAGAGAGGGACTGATTTTCAACCAGGTCCCAAGAGTTACTAGATAAATGACTTTAAGAGAAGTGAATAAGTATCTCTGAATTTCACTTTTCTTATCTGCCTCACATCATATATAGTGCCAGGCATAGAGAAAATTTATAATGTATGTCAGTTGTCTTCTATTCTCCATTTATACTCATGTGTTCAAAGAAGGGGTCAATGGAAAGATCATGAGGACGCCAGAATCTGAAAAGAGAGAAGAGGTGGAAATAAAGATGCCATAGAAGGGCGCTTGGGTGGCTCAGTCAGTTAAGTGTCCGACTTCAGCTCAGGTCATGATCTCGTGGGTTTCTGGGTTCAAGCCCCATGTCGGACTCTGTACTGACAGTTCAGAGCCTAGAACCTGCTTCGGATTCTGTGTCTCCCTCTCTTTCTCTGCGCCTTTCCCACTCATGCTCTGTCTCGCTCTCTCTCTCTCAAAAATAAATAAACATTTAAAAAAAAAAGAAAGAAAATGCTATAGAGGTAACCACAGATACACAGAAATGCAAGATCCCAGGGGTCGTAGTGGTGACGACTACAATGACGTAACAGTACACCATTATCGGTGCCACTACAATTAGTGGTAACAATACCAATTATTACATGGGGTTCTAACTTTTATTTCTAGTTTCATCAGATTTTGCCAGCTAGTCACTCATTAACTGTTACATTTGCTTCTCCATTAGTATCATAAACCACAAATATTAGACTACAAGTTAAGCTTTTTTAACAAAGCAACTTCAATACACAGTGGCTTGAATAAGACAACAATATGACTATCACGGAACAGTCCAGAATTAATCAGGTCATGGCCAGTGGGGGGCTCTACTCTCCCCAGTAAATGTCTTCTCCCTCCCGGAGGTCCTCATCTCTCAGCCAGCAGAAAGAGGGAAAGGGGAAGAGCATACGTGCCTTCTTTTTGAGGGGACACCACTCTAAAGAGACATAAATCACTTCCGTCCACATCCCATTCCCCAAATTTCGTAATATGAGGACACCAACTGTGCAGTGTGCCGTACCTTGGCAGTTGTATGCTCCCTGGAACTTGGGAGTTCTACATTAAAGGGAGAAATGGATTTGGTGAACACTTAGTGTCTGCCATAGTTCTCCCCCCCTTGCCTGCCACGTATGCACACTCTTCTTTCCACTCAGTGGATGCATTTACTCCTTCCCTAAAGGGGACAATTCAAACTCCCATCCAGTAACTACGATCAGCTCACAGTCCAAGGGCTCTGTGTGACGTGCAGTCCTCTCCAGCCAGGCTGCTGGTAGACCTTTTGGCTTGTTGACCATAAATGAATAGAAAAGTGTTCTTCCCAGGGGGGAAACAGGTGTGGCGAGAGGAAAGGCAGGGAGGATGAGAAGAAAGAAGGGGACTGCCTTTGTCCCATCGCAGGGCCTTAGAGAGAAGCCTACCATTGGATGGATGTCAGCGTTTCACTTACATCTGCTACCATTTTTGTACATACTATATTTCTTATGCACGCAGACTCCCAGGGTGCTTTCACTCTTAACAGTCAGAGCCTGGGTCTCTTTATCAGAGGACGGTCTTTAGTCCCAGACCTCTCTTTGCTTGCACGCACAGACAGCCACAAGAGCCCGTGCACAAGAATGTGCACACTCCTTAGAGAGCCTTTAACCTCTGACAGGCACAAGAGTATAAATGCCTCAACTCCCTCCTCTCTGTTTGAAACAACTACCTTCTCCAGAGCTCTCCTGCAGTTTTGAAGCAGTGAGCCGTGCTGGACACTGCCCTCCCGACCAACTTCCTTCTATGCCTCATCAATCCTCCCCACCGCTTTATTGTTTCATCCCCGGAATTCTTCCGGGTAAAGCACTTTAACATAAAACAAACACGTGTTCTTCCCTTCGCTTATGCCCAACATACAATGGAGAAGTCGACATGGGATAACTTCAACTGATATTCTCATTTGGAAAAGAGAAGGACAGGAAGCACATGGTGGCCGTTGGTCAATGGGAATTGTGCATTCTTGGGAGGGGGAGCTGTGAAGACTTGGGCCCTGGAAAATTCCAGAACCCTCTTAGACGCTTGAAAGGAATTTTTGTGAATGTCGGTGTGCGGCAGTAGTTGCTCTCAATACTTCCGGCAAGCGCAGGCAAGATGGACCGTGCGCACACGATTCTGGAGAGCCAGTACTGGGTCGGGAAAATGGGAGAGAAAGAGACCTTATCATTTGCCATCAGTCTAGGGACAAGTTAGGGCTTCCTGGATCTCCTCTGGCACTGAACAGGAGTCATTTGCTTCTTTCCAGAGAAATGGCAGGATGATGAAATGGATGAGCCACGTCTGGTTTTGTAGCCTTAATAACGCCATCTTCAAGTAATAAATATCGTAGCAAGATCGCTGTTGCCTCCGCCGAGGTGACTCACTACCGATACTATTATTAACACCGCAACCCTCTTTACAATGAAATCTGGGTGAAGTGGTTACCTGTCGTCACTTTGAAGTAGCAGTACACCCAGTGGTAATTTTGTAGGCTGAAAGATGGAAAAACTTAATTCAACTTCCTGGAGCACCTTACCACAAACAGTTTGGCTTTAAGGGATTATCTGGCTCATATGCTCCTTTGTTTCTCTTGGACCACAGTTAAGGAATCACAACAGACCTGACTATTAGTACTATGTCTCAAGAAATTTTCTTATAATCCTGTAAGCCTAAATAAATGATAGGTTCTACGCAGCAAATTGCCAGCCGATTTTTAAGCCTGCAATGTCACAACGAACAAAATAGCGCAGTAGACAGATCACACACACTTTTCAAATGTTGAGTGCTGTCCGTAGATTTGCATCTGAGGAGATTGGTGGTCAGCTAAGGTCATGAGTAAAGGAAGCTCTGAGAAGGTTATTTCGCAAGAGAACTAAAGGCAAATTCCCTCCAGTGGTCACAGAAGAGAAAAGTAATGTGTCCCTTCTATGATCAAATAAATAGAACGTTCTAAGTGTTAGCAATAGTGACATTGCTCTTCATAATAGAGGCTCTACAGAGAGGAATATAACTGGGGTAGAAGAGTATGGGGATGAAGAAGAACTTCTTACTCTATGTATTTCTTTGTGTGTGTGTGTCTCTCTCCCTCTTAATACACACACACGCACGCACACACACATTTTTTCTTTACTTAGTTTTAGGAGGCAATGTCACTTGAAAGCTAGGGTTTGGACTTTGGAGTCAAGCTCCACTGTGGCCTTGTTCTGGGGCTCTGCTAAAGTTGTTTAACTCCTCTCAGCTTCCACTAGCTCATTGGAGATTATTATTTTCATGCCAGCCTCTGAGAGCTGTGGAGGGAGTAAATGAGATAATGTCTGTAAGGTGCTTAGTGCAGAACATGGCACGTGGTAAATTCTCATCAAACCTAAGCTATTCCTTTTATTCCCACAGGATGATTCCACACTACATTGTGGACTTTTAATGGACGGTAATCGTGTTTAAATTTTTAAAGGGTTCATTTTTGGAGGAAATAGCATGAAGAATAAGCATATACCGATATGTTAGTATCAGAGCACTTATAAATATCTCATGATAAAATAACGAGAAAATGGGGGTTACTATCAGCCTCAAAGTTTAAGTCTATATTTTGTAGTTAACTTAAATGCTTAAAGAACAGCATCGGCTCTTTTAGCACACTGTCATTATATTAAATATATTGGAAGATACACTAAGTAGCTTATAATGTTGTGACAAATGTATGACCCATATGCAAAGGGGCAGGGCATGAAAAAGAGAATTTTTTAAGTATTGAAAAGAGCTTTCTGCAGGAATAGCAGTTAGAGGACTGGTTGCAAGATCTGCATATTAAGTAAAAATCTTTTTGTCCCTTGCCCTAAAGCTGTGGAAGAAGAGAGATTGTTTCAAAAGGGATCCAGGAAGCAACTATAGAGAAAGGAGTCATCTATTCCTAAAGGACTTAATCCTCCTTGTCCAGAAACAACGGGGATGGTAGAAACAGCTCTTCCCGGGAAGGTATGAGCAGAGACCCAAGATTCTAGAAGACAACAGGAACACTGAGAGCTGAGACGTTGAGCAAGTCATAGTGACAGCCAGTGAGAAATCAGATGCCCACTGAGACTGATGATATAAGAAGGCAGCAGAAGCGGAGGAGAGCCAGAAAGAGATTACTCGTCTTGTGGTCTCTGGGCTCAACATGTGATCCCTTGGAAGATTGTCTCTTGGGCCTGGTGAGCAGAGGGAAACCACAGTTTTGAGAAGGTGAACCAAAGGATGGAGAATCACAGATTAATCCAGGAGTGCTACCTTTGGGACTCAGTGCCCTCTGTGGAGGGTTTAGTATTCTGCATGAATGGACATGAACACCAGCAGTGATAGGAGGTACAAGACGGTCTCCTGAGGAAACGCAAGAAGCCTAAGGGGATTTGGAGAGACTCTTGCAAAGTCATGACTACCACAAAATTCAGAGTACTCTGACCAGATCAGGCCAACAATCCAGGAGAGGGGAAGGCTAAGGACCGACACTGGGATTGAGGCTGTGTCCCCACAGACCTGTGGCTGGAAATGTGTACCAGTCCTTTAATGAGAAAGCATATGGTGACTGCATGTAAATCACTTCTGTGTATTACTCTTTATTGGTATCAGGACACAAATATATGTCCAAGTTAAAAACTTAGCAAATCCATAATGTAGACCGGATTCCTATCAATTAATTTCTTTTTGTTCTCCGTTCCCTAAATAAAGAATCCTATTAAAATGTTTCAATAACATCTGATATTTCAGTAATATCAGTTTCATTCAGAGGAAACTGAGTGAAAGTAAACAGCTAACGCTCAACGAATCCAGAAGACTGTCTATTTGGAAAAGTAACATGGTGCCATTGTAATCATAACAGAGCACATATGTTGGAATCTGCCAGATCTGGGTCTGAGACCCATCGCTAACACTTGGTGAAGAGGTGGACACACTTTTAACTGGCATTAATTCCTCAAATTGAAAGTAAGGATAGTGATGGCAACCTTGTAGGGTTGATTGTTGTTTAAGATTGAATGACCTTATACATGTAAAGCATTTGGAATATGGTAGGTGCCCAGTAAATGTTAACCCTTTTCTTATGATTTTTGAACTTGCCAAGAAATTCAGGCTCAGAGACAGGTCTGACAGGCACCCTGACGGGTATGACCCCTGGGTCAAGTATTTCCAAGTCATGCAGGCTTTCAAAGGGGCTGCTAAGGTCTCCAGAATCAGACTGCCTGGGCTCAGAACCACTCAGCGGAGGTCTGGCCTTGGAGAAGTTACTTATTCTCCCTCTCTGTGAGTTGGATTTCTTACATATCAGTGAAGGTGGTAATAGCTCACGAGGTTGTTTTAAGTGCTAAGTGAAATAATTCACACAAGGCACCTTGAATGATCTGAAAAATGCAGAACCGAGATGAGGTTGATAGAGAAAAAGTTCTCAGGAGGTCAAGACCTGATATAGCAGTCTCCTAAGTTGCCTAGTTAGGCTTTGATCGAAGGTAGCACTGGGGGTAGCATGTTGATTGCAAGGCCCCTACTAGCTAGCAGTCCCTGTGGATGATTCTAAGTAGGCCATAGTAGCCTTCCAGGCAGACGTTGTGGCATAGGTCAGAACCTGGAAACGGCCTCCTCTACTCAAATATAATGCCATTCAATCTGGTAGAGACAATCTGTGGCATTCCAATCCCCCATGGCCAACTTTGGATAGGTAGCTTTTACTTAAAATTCTACTCTATGTTTATTTTCTTACTTGCTTATTTTTTCTTCTCTTCACTTAAAATGTAAGCCTTCTGAGAAGAGAGACATTGAATTATGTACTTTCATGTCCCCAGAGCCTAGAACAGAGCCTAGCACAAAGTAGAGGGGTACGGGCGCCATAATACTTACTGAATGAATTTATATGTCTTCCTCTGCTGATCACGCTAGATTATTTCCGAAACTTGTATCCAAGGTGTTGTAGTTCATCAAGTCTCTTTTGGTGAAAGTGACAGGAACCCAAAATGACATAGCGTCAATAAAAAGGGAAATTTATTAGCTCATATAACCAAGAGGTCTGGGGGTTGAATCCATGGCCTCGAACAAGGTAATCAGGGTCCTGTAGTGCTGCTTTCCTCTCTGTTTGGTATCGTAGGTTTGAGGTAAAGATTTGTATGCAGGAAGTTCATTGGGGAGTGTTCTTGGTATCAGCATGTGTGAAGGGAGTGAAGAAAGTAGGATTGAGCAGAGGGAGGTAGCTGATTCTTTAGGGCTACTTTGCTTGGAGGGAAAGGGTCTGGGCCTTTATAAACCCGCACCCCTACATTATTCAGTCATTGGGCCAGGTGGCTATTTGGCTGAGGGTATGTCATGGAGAACAGCACAGTTGAGAGGCATCCCTTGCCAATATTCCAAGCAAGCGGGGAAATAAACGCTCCAGCTCTGAAGCAATGGTCTGGGCAGACCATGCATCCAGTCGGTTGACTTTATTCTCAGGCACTGTCTTTCCATGTGCCACCAATGATGGCCACCAGCAGCTAGGCTTACATGATCCTTAGCAACTGCAATCTTTCCTGATCGTTACAATGAAAGTCCCAGTGAGAACTTTTTAATTGCCTTGATTTGAATTATGTGTCCATCCCTAAACAAATCATGTGCTTTTCTGATTGTTGATGTCTGTATTATACGTCCCTCCCCCCCCCCCCCCCAGGGCAATTAATGGTGATTACTGTGAAGATTTCAGTTTGGGAAGGAAGTGCAATGGACACAGACCAGGTAAGTCTAACAGTTGCCTATGCAACTAAACCTTATTGTGGGTTGAATTGTGTCCTCCCCAAATTCGTATGAAGTCCTAACCCCCAGCCTCTCACAGTGTGACCTTATTTTGAGACAGGGTTTTTATAGAGACAATCAAGTTCAAATGAAGTCATTGGGATAGGACCTAATCCAACATGACTTGCATCATTATAAGGTGAAATGTGGACACAGATCAACATACAGGGAGAATGCCATGTGAACCGGAAGATGGATGGCCATCTACAGGTCGAGGAGAGAGGCCTGGAACAGCTCTCTCCCTTAACCTTGCCAACATCTGACTTCAGACTTCTAGCCTCCAAAATCATGAGGCAATAAATTTCTGCTGTTCAAGCCATCCAATTTGTGGTACTTTTTAATGGCAACTCTAGCAAACTAATACAAACCTGGGACATTAAAGTTTTTAGGCCACAAGATTTCCTGAAGTCATAACCCAGATAATAAAATAGGTTATTTGTTCTGTAATTTTGGCTGCCCAAGATTGAGTGGATTGAAATATTGAATTCCTCAGTGAGAGCGGCCCATTTTGCTTGGCATAAGTGTGATCTATTTTAGCCATTGTCCCTAGCCCTTCTCAACTAAGATTACATGAGAGGATTAAGTTAAAAATTTTTTTTTAATGTTTTATTTATTTTTGAGAGAGAGAGAGAGAGACAGAGTGTGAGCAGGGGAGGGGTAGAGAGAGAGGGAGACACAGAATCTGAAGCAGGCTCCAAGATCCGAGCTGTGAGCCCATGTGGGGCTTGAACCCATAATCAGTGAGATCATGACCTGAGCCAAAGTTGGATGCTTAACTTATGGAGCCACAGGTGCCCTGAGAGGATTAAACTTTAAAGCATTCAATATATATAATGAATTCACTTCTCTGTGTCTGTAATGGTGCTAATAATGGATCATCTCAGGGATAATTAAGAAAATAGTCACTCCAGGGGCACCTGGGTGGCTCAGTTGGTTAAGTGTCCAACTTCAACTTAGGTCATGATCTTCAGGTCCGTGAGTTTGAGCCCCACAGAGGGCTTTGTGCTGACAGCTCAGAGCCTGGAGCCTCCTTCAGATTCTGTGTCTCCCTCTCTCTGAAAAATAAATAAGCATTAAAAAATTAAAAAAAAAGTCACTCCAATCATTTTATGTAGGGCTTCATTTTCTCACAGAACCCCTACTGAAAAAAGGTCATCGCATTACATTGGTCTAAGTGTTCTCCCTTGTGCTACCAAACTCGTCTCAATCAGACATCTGTACTTTGTCATCAGCTCTCATTTATGCACCTGGCAGTTGCCTTGGCCTGACAAGTCAATGTCATTGAGAAAAAGCAATGGGAAGATGCCACCACTGCCTCTTTCTTCTTATGGCACTATGGCCCTCATGTCATGGTGGGAACATCCCTTCTGATGGCATAGAGCTGCATGTAGTCAGAGAAAGCCAGGATCCAGCGGGGGCAAAAGTGAGCAAAATGTGGAAAGCCTTCACATCTTCCTACTTCTTGAATTTTGGTAAAGTTAAACCAAGAGTAGGAAATGTGCAAGTTAAAACTATGACAGTCCTAGATAGAGGATGTAAGAATCTCAGTCAGTGACTCTGGCTCAGGTCATGATCTCAGGGTTCGTGGGTTAGAGTGCCACATAGGGCTCTGTGCTGACAGCTCAGAGTTTGGAGCCTGCTTCGGATTCTGTCTCCTTCTCTCTCTGCCCCCCCCCCCCCCCCCCAGTTTATGCTCTGTCTCTTTCTGCCTCTCAAAAATAAGTAAATGGTAAAACAAAACAAAACAAAACAAAACAAAAAAACAAAAAAAACCCTAATTTTAATGTCTACATAAAACCAAAGATATTCTCAGCCGTCTATTTTGTACATGGATGTGTCATTTTTTAAGGGCTAACTTCTCACCTCTGTCTTCATTTAGATAAAAACCCCAACAGGGGTGTCTGGGTGGCTCAGTCGGTTGAGTGTCCAACTTCAGGTCATGATCTCACGGTTTGTGAGTTTGAGCCCCACATCAGGCTCTGTGCTGACAGCTCAGAGTCTGGAGCCTGCTTCGGATTCTGTGTCTCCCTCTGTCTCTGCGCCTCCCCTGCTCATGCTCTGTCTCTCTTGTCTTTCTCTCAAGCATAAATCAGCATCAAAAAAAATTAAAGAAAAAAAACAACAAACCCCAAGAATTGATGATATTCTTTATTGTCCTGAGGGACTCTCTGACTAGAATTTTGAGGTGTTTTTTGGGCATTATAAAATACATTGTTTTTGCTTCTCTGAGCTTATGCAATTTCATATTTAGTTTTTCTTAAGCCTACGAATTTTTTTCATTAGTAACCATGCTTTATAAACATCATTTTTAATGGTTTAATAGCATACATTCTGTGAGTATATCAATATTTATTATAATTTCTCCATAACTGTACATTTAAGTTATTTTCAATTTTTTATGCTTATAAATAAATAACAACTATAATAACTTTTTCTGCATATGTCTGTTTATATTTCAAATTATTTCTTAGGATAGATTCTTATTAACAAAATAACTGGATAATAAAATATGGACATTTTTGTCCTCATTATCTTTTAAAAGTTGAAAATGTAATAATTCTTACTATAAAATAGACATGAAACACAGGATGTTTGGTTTATACTTTTCTATTAAGAAGTAATTAATATATATAACCTCCCTCCCAAACAAATAAAGCCATCTCTTACTGTAATTTTCTGGACCTTTATTTCCTGATAATCATTATCATGCTTCTATTTTCTTTTTCTTTTTTTAATTTTTGTAAATGTTTATTTATTTTTTTTTTAAGGGGGGGAGCGAGAGAGAGGGAGACACAGAATCCAAGGCAGGCTCCAGGCTCTGAGCTGTCAGCACAGAGCCTGACGTGGGACTCGAACTCAGGAACCATGAGATCATGACCTGAGCCGAAGTCGGACGCTTAACCCACTGAGCCACCCAGGCGCCCAATGCTTTTATTTTCATAGGAGTTTTTCTAAGTAATTGCACTGACCCTTGAAATCACATTTTCACAGCAATCATTTCAACCTAACTCTAAGTTTTACAAATGTCTTTACACCCACTGTTTTACTCCTTGTTTTTCTGGGAATGTCTCTTCTTTACTCACTCAATTCATAAGGTCACAATGGGAGCAGCCATGTCCCTGCACATGATGTTGTCACTCAAGCTACAGTTAATTGTGTCAGGGATGAAGCTCTGACCTAAATTAGGAGATGAGCTCCATTCCCTGAGAAAGTTAGAGTCAAATGAGGAGATTCAAGCTTCGTTGTCTGTTTGGCTTCTCTCTTGAGGGAAGGAGTCATCAGTTCGTTTTACACCGTGTAGAATGGATTCAGACAAATAAAATTTTTAATGCTTTCTTGTATTCACAAGGAAGAATGAGAAATTCCTAAATGCCAAAGGCTAAAAGTAGTGAAAGCACAAGCTAAAACTCTCACAGCCTAGACCGAGGTATTATCAGATTCCGTATCAGCTTAAGAGCTTAAATTTTAAGGGGTGCCCGGGTGGCTCAGTTGGTTAAGTGTCTGACTCTTGATTTCAGCTCAGGTCATGATCTTACTGTATGTTGGATCAAGCCCTGCATTAGGCTCTGTGCTGACAGAATGGAGACTGTTTGGGATTCTTTCTCTCTCCCTCTCTCTCCCCCTCCCCAGTTTGTGCGCGTGAATGCTCTCTCTCAAAATAATACATGTATACATATACACACACACACACACACACACACATGTGTGTGTGTGTGTGTGTACATATATATATATACATATATATGTGTATGTACATATATATATATATATATATATATATATATATATATATAGGCACCTGGGTGGCTCAGTTGGTTAAGCATCTGACTTTGGCTCAGGTCATGATCTCCTGGTTCATGAGTTTGAGCCCCACATCGGACTCTGTGCTGACAGCCCGGAGCCTGGAGCCTGCTTCAGATTCTGTCTCTGTCTCTCTCTGCCACTACCCCTCCCATGCTCTCTCTCTCTCTCAAAAATAAATAAAACAGGGGCGCCTGGGTGGCTCAGTCGGTTGAGCAACCGACTTCAGCTCAGGTCTTGATCTCACAGCTCGTGGGTTTGAGATCCGCATTGGGCTCTGTGCTGACAGCTCGGAGCCTGGATCCTGCTTCAGATCTGTGTCTCCCTTTCTCTCTGCCCCTAACCCACTCACATTCTGTCTCTGTCTCTCTTAAAAGTAAATAAACATAAATAAATAAATAAATAAATAAGCACTTAATATATTATATATATACATATATATATATATATATATATATATATATATGTATATATATATTACATGCCATCAGGGAAATGCAAATCAGAACTACAATGAGATATCAACTCACATCTGTCACAATGGCTAAAATCAACAACACAAGAAACAACAAGTGTTGGCAGGGGTGTGGAGAAAAGGAACCCTCTTATACTATTGGTGGGAATATAGACTGGTACAGCCACTTTGGAAAACAGTATGGAAGTTCCTCAAAAATTAAAAATAGATCTACCGTAAATCCAGCAATCACACTACTGGGCATTTACCCAAAGAATACAAAAACATTAATTCAAAAGGATACATGCACCCTTATGTTTATAGCAACATTATTTACACTAGCCAAGATATGGAAGGAGGCCAAGTGCCCATCAATTGATGAATGGATAAAGATGTGGTATATATACACAATGGAATATTACTTAGCCATAAAATTAAACAAAATCTTGTCATTTGCAATGACGTGGATGGAGCTAGAGTATAATGCTAAGCGAAATGAGCCAGGGAAAGACAAATGCCGTATGATTTCTCTCAATGTGGGATTTAAGAAAGACAGCAAACTAGCAAAGGGAAAAAAGAGAGAGAGACAAACCAAGAAACAGACTCCTTTTTTTAAAAAAAAATGTTAATGTTTTTTTATTTATTTTTGAGAGTTAAAGAGAGACAGAGTGTGAGAAGGGGAGGGGCAGAGAGAGAGGGAGACACAGAATCCGAAGCAGGCTCCAGGCTCTGAGCTGTCAGCACAGAGCCTGACGTGGGGCTCGAAATCACGACTGTGAGATCATGACCTGAGCTGAAGATGGACGACCAACCGATTGAGCCATCCAAGCTCCCCAACAAACTCTTAACTATAGAGGACAAACTTAGGGAGAGGAAGGGGAGGTAGGGGGGTGATGGGTTAAATAAGTGATGGGGATTAAGGAGTGCACTTGTGATGAGCACTGTATGATGTATGGAATTGTTGAATCACTGTATTGTACAATTGAAACTAATAAAACATTGTATGTTAACTACTGGAATTAAAATAAAAACTTAAAAATATATATTATGCATACATACATATATATTTCGTATATGACATATAGCATATAATGACATACATACATATATGTATATGTGCATATACATATGTATATATATATGACAAGACTGCTTTTCATGAAGGTTCTGCAAATGTACATTCTCATTAGCTATCAATGTAATATTTTAGTATAACATCTCTACAGTGGATTTTATTAAAAAGACACATAAAACTCTATGCCATTTCAAAGATATGGTATACATGCTTAAAATAAGCCATCATTTTTAGTGAGGTGAAACTTTTAATCTAACTTTATGCTACGAAAAAATTGTAAATGTATACAAAAGTGAAGAGAATCGTGTAAAGAATCTTCGTGCTCAGCACTCTGCTTCAACAATTGTCGATTTTTTCAGTGATGAAGGAGAAATGTTTTGTTAAACATATGTTAGCTATTGTATTTCTTTCTTTGTGAATTGTCTGTTTAATGCTTCTAACTATTTGTCTTTTGGGATTTTGATGTTTTTCTTTTGAAAAATTATGAAGATTTTAGAAATTAAGTCTATTTCTTTTTTGTCATTACCATTGCAAAATAGTGCTATCACATATTTTCCTTTTAATTCTCTATTTTGTCATACTGAAGTTTAAATTTTAGTTTGGTAAATGGAATGAGGTATGGACTTGCTATGAGTCAAAATTTTTTAAGTTTATTTATTTTCAGAGAGAGAGAGAGAGAGCACACACACACACACACACACACACACACACAGAGCGCGCGCACGCGCGAGTCTGGGCAGGAGTGGGGGAGGGGCATCTAGAGAGGGAGCGACAGAATCCCAAGCAGGCTCCGTGCCATCAGCGCAGAGCCCTCGGTGGGGCTCGAACCCATGAACCCTGATATCATGACCTGAGCTGAGATCAAGAGTCACCGACTCCACCCAGTTGCCCTGAGTTAAAAAATTTTTAATGTATTTTCCAGTATATTTTTAGATGTTAAAAATGTTAACAGCCTTTATTTTAGAATAATGTTGCAGGAAGGCAAATATATATTAATTTGTTTTTAGATTTTAAGATTTCCTAGCATTTTTTTGGTAAAAGAAGTTTACTGCAGCATTACCTTTATGAAATAGGCTATATATTTTAAAGCAACTTTACATTTACAGAGAAGTCGTGAAGATAGAGTTCTCATAAACCTCATATCGTTACCCCCGTTATTACCATCATATATTAACATAGTACATTCATCAAAACTAATGAACCCATCCTGATACAGTGTTATTAATGAAAGTCCATACTTTCTTCAGATTTCCTTAGTTTTTACTTAATGTTCTTTTTCTGTTCCAGGATTCCATCCACGACACCATATTACATTTAGTCATTATGTCTCCTTATGTTCTGCTTGGCTGTTACAGTCTCTTAGAATTTCCTTGTGTTTGATAATATCGACAGACTTGGGAACTGGTCAGGTGTTTTGTAGACTGTCCCTCGGTTGGGATTTGTCTGGTGCTATTCTCATGATTGGACTGGGTTATGGGTTTTGGGGAGGAAAGCTACAAAGATGCGGTGCCACTGTCATTACATCATATCAGTAACACATATTAACATGACTTATGCTTGTTGATGCTGACCTTGACTACCTGGCTGAGGTAGTGTTTGTCAGGTTCTTCTACTGTAAGGTTACTTTTGTTCCCCTTTCCATACTGTATTCTTTGGACAGGAGTCACTATGCAAACAAAGTCACAGGTGAGGAGTGGGGACTTTTATGCCCCTACCTTGAGGGTAGAATTGCTACATAACTTACTTGGAATTCTTCTACATGGAATATTTATCTTCCTCCCTCCCGTTTATTTATTTATTGAATCATTTATATATATTAATACGGATTCATGAATATTTATTCATATTTTGATTTATAATCTAATGCTACCTTGGTGTTTTGCACAAATTATTCCATCTTTGACCATTGGGAGCTCTTTTTTCTTGGCTCCTGTGTTTCTTGACATACCTTCATCACTCTGTGTGTGTATGTGCATGCATGTGTGGTTGTGTGTGAACACTTCTTTACTTTATGGCTTTACAGAATGTTCCAGGCCCATCTTTTGTTTATTTTATTTATTAATTTTAATTTTCTTTTTCAAGAGAGCGTGCAGATACACACGCAAATGAGCAGAGGAGGGGCGGGGGGGGGGGGCAGAGGATCTGAAGGAGGCTCCATGCTGACAGCAGAGAGCCCCATGTGGGGCTCGAACTCGCAAACCGTGAGATCATGACCTGAGTTGAAGTCAGATACTTCACCAACAGCCACCAAGGTGCCCCTTGGCCCATCTTTTATATTTCCTGCTCCAGTCCTAGAATCAGTCACTTCACCAAGGAGTCCTTTTCCATTTTGTTGGAGAATAATATTATAAATGAAGATCTAGGTGGTAGGTATACTTTTTGTTACTAGGATGCTGTTGCTTCTGGGACCCCTCAGCTGACAGTGTGAGAACACACATATACATGTGTGTGCTAACCTGTGTACATACACATATCTGTACATATTTCTAACCATCTGTATCTATATAAAGCCAAACATAAAAAGAATGCATGTTGATGTCTCCAACGTTAATCCATTACTGCATGGGTTGTTCTAGCACCTCTCCTTGCTTATCTCTCACTCCCACAGTCAGAAATCAGGCTCCCGCTGCTCACCATCCATTTATTTAATTGTTCAAATCCAGTACACATGTGTAACAGTAGCAGAATTGTGAAATCAAACTGCGGGAAATAACTTTATCAACTAAAGTATGGTGCTACGTACATTTTCTTTTGCCTTTAATTTTCAGAGTCTATTCATTTCCAAAGTCTGAGGTCAGTACTTCCCCACCACCTCCTACCCCCAACCTCCTTCAGTGAGGTTGTTTCACGTATCTGTAATACAGTTAGATTGTTTTGTCATACTCTGCATTTCATCCTGGACCCCCCACCCTCCACCCCAAGATAGTTTTGTTTTAATTTGTGTACATTGTTGTGTTTTCAGCCTTCCTTAAAAAAAAAAAAAAAAAATTCTTTTCTGGGTGGCCGGGTGGCTCAGTCGGTTGAGCATCTGACTTCGGCTCAGGTCATGATCTCGCAGACCATGAGTTCGAGCCCTACCTGCGGCTCTGTGCTGACAGCTCAGAGTCTGGAACCTGCTTCGGATTCTGTGTCTCCCTCTCTCTCTGCCCCTCCCCTGCTTGCACTCTGTCTCTCTCTCTCTCTCTCAAAAATAAATAAACATTAAAAAAATTCTTTTGTTCACATCTAATGGGTAAGCCTTTCTTTATCACGTATTAAATTCTTATGTCTGCCGTTATCTGCTTCTTTGCTCACTGTGTGGGACATGAACCTCCCAATCCAGAAATTAACGTAAAAAATAGTCTCAAGTCAGGGCAGAGAAAAACACGAAAGTTCCCTGGAGAACTGTCCTCTGATCTAGGCTGAATGGGATTCTGACAGGATAAAACCTGTTAAGAACAAGTTCACTGATATATACAGAAAGTTACAAAGCCAGCAGAGAAACAAGCTACCATGGGTGAGAGCCAGCAGGTACAACAAATGGGAAGATTCATGCTCCCAGGAATTTGAAATGCAAGATGAAAACTGAAATGGAAAATGAAAAAGATTATAAATAAGTCTGAAAAACAAATAGCAATGTCTATTTTTGGAGTTAAAAACAAAGTGTACTAGGAACAGTTACAGGTAAGATGGGAGGGCGTTTTTAGAGTGTCAGTATTCCAAGTCCTTTTACTGTGAAATATGAGGTCTACAATACCAATTAATTTAGAATTTTTAAGTATCCACAGGCAAAGCAGTTCTGCAGAGGACTGATTCTAGGTCTTGATGAAAATGAGCACTTTGACAAATAAATTGTGTACCAGTTACATTTTACTGTCATCAACTCTTAAGCGTAACAGAGAACATCAGACAGGCAGATATTCAGTGAGCAAGGCTTCTCAAGTCCCCAGTACTTCATAGACATGCTTGTATTAGACAATAGTGCTCTACCCATTGAAGGTAAAACAATGTTTATGAAGCTTCTTATACCTCAGTTTCTCAAATTTCAACATACTTAGCTTTTGTGGGTTCAGGCTGCCTTTATATAGTTATGTCATTGAATGGTTCTGTGTTTAGAAGTTGTGTAATAACGTCTAGGCTGTGGTAACATGCAGTTAGTTGCCAAGTTTTCAAATTTGAAGAGCAATTATAAACAACAGGCTTGACCATAACCTACCATAGCATGTTAAAGTTTAAGAAAAAGTAAAGTAAAGGTAAATAGGGATATAAGGTAAGACCTCCAAAATAGCTGAAGAAGAAAAGGAAATGTAAAAAGGGAAATTCACCGGAAAGAAGGCAGGAAATGAGAGAGACAGGCACACACATACACACGGAGGAAGGGAGAGAAGGAAAGAACGTGAAAGAGAGAGGGGAAGTGAGGGAGAGAGAGGGTGAGAGAGAGAAAGAATGAATTAGTAGTTAAAAAAAATCTACCTATAAATAAAACTAAGCACATGAAGCCAAAATTGTTTTATAAGCAAGTTCTACTGACTCTTCAAGCAGCAGAATTTCTATCTTATACATAATATTCCAGAGAATAAACAGAGACAATCCCTTAGTTCATGTTAGGAGAATAATGTAACCTTGATCTCAAGGACTGAACGAGAACCGAGAATTGTTGGCTAATTTGCCCCCCCGGGGCCACGGGTATAAACGCAGCTAGATTGGAGTGGTTTAAATACATCATTGACTCTTCCAGCAGGGGGAGCCCACAGGCAACCTCCAGTCTCATGACCACCTCCTTCCAATGGTTGAGTAGTTGGAACAGATGGATCAGGTCCTTACAGAGCATCTTACTGATTGTAGTGTCTCCCAGTATGGAGTGTCGATTTGCTACCTATTAGAAGCTGAATCATGTTCCCCAAAATATACGTTAAATATGACCTTATTAGGAAATGGAGACTTTGCCAATGATTGGGTTAAAATGAAATTGTTAGGGTTGGCCCTAATCTGTCATGACTGGTATTCTTATTACACAGGAGATATTTGGACATAGACACAGTCATACTGGGAAAACGACATGTGAAGAGACGCTCTACAAGCTTCAAACTATCAGAAGGTAGAAGTCTCTCTCTCTCTCTCTCTCTCTCTCTCAGAGCCTTCAGAAGGAACCACCTCTGCCAACACCTTGATTTTAGACTTCTAGCCTCAGAACTGTGAGATAATACATTTGTGTTGTTTTAAGCCACCTAGTTGATGGTACTTTGTTATAGTCTCCCTAAGAAACGAATACTGTACCTAAACTTTAAGGCCAAGCAAGATACTAATTTAGTGGTCTCCCAGATACTCGTGTCTGAGTGTGGACATAATTGTCCAGTCTGCCATTGAGGTGTTTTATGGACATCATCAGGTAGAGGTTTCGGAGGGTGCATTATAGAGAATTCCACTACCTCCCCCAAATATCATACCTTGGTTGAGGGGGTCTCCTCTGGGGCTGGGAGGAGGTCTGGCTGAGAAAATAGAGCAGTTCTCAACTGTGCGACGTGAAGGGGGGATACCCTCTTATCATGAGGAGTATCAGAATCTCCGGGTCCGCCCAGGAATGGGTAGACTACAAAACATATTTGTTGAAAGCATATTTAATATTTTATGGCTCTTAGTCATGATTTTCCATTTTGTAAGCTTTTGATTCTAAAATAATTATTGGATCACAGGAAGTTACTTTTCCATTTATTTTGAAGTTTCAAATAGACTTGTAGCAGTGCATATTAGTTTGCTAGGGCTATCAAAACCACATACCACAAACTGGGTGGCTTTAAACAATAAAAATCTGTTGTCTTACAGTTCTCGGGGCTAGAAGTCCAAGGTTGAGGTAGCAGCAGGTTTGGTTCCTTTTGAGGGAGAACCTCTTACCTAGCTTCTGGTGGTCTTTTGGCCATCTTTAGTATTTCTGGTCTTGCAGATGTATTATTCTGACTTCTGTCTTCATCTTCATAGTCCCTGTGTGACATGTCTGTGTCCAAACTTCCTCTTTTTCTAGGGATACAGTCATATTGGATTAGGGGCCAACTTAGGGACCTTATCTTGACGATTTACAAAGACCCCATTTCCAAATAAGGACACATTTGCAGATACTGGGGATTAGGACTTCAACATATGGGGGAGCACAATTCAACCCATAACAGAGTATATGAGCTTTTTATGTTTATTCAAAGTAGATAGGGTTTAAAAGGTTGAGAATTTCAGGGACGCCTGGGTGGCTCAGTTGGTTGAGCGTCTGACCTCGGCTCACGTCATCATCTCACGACTCTTGAGTTTGAGCCCTGCATTGGGTTCTGTGCTGACAGCTCGGAGCCTGGAGCCTGTTTCGGATTCTGTGTCTCCCTCTCTCTCTCTGCCCCTCCCCAGCTTCTGCGCTGTCTCCTCTCTGAAAAATACATAAACACTAAAAAAACAAACAAACAAAAAACAACAACAACAACAACAAAAAAACCCTAAGAACTTCAAAGCTTAAAAGGTGTAGCTGAGACTGGGAAACTGGACTCCATAAAAATCTGCTTTTTCTCCTTTTTCTGCTTCTATTCTTACTAGGACCTGCACCCTCACCCCACTTCATACACACCTCATAATGCAAATAGTGTATGTCCTCCTTGTAAGGGACAAGGAGTTAATGATATCTTCAGAATAGATAACATCTAAGGAAGGACCAGGTGAGAATGACCAGACAAGCCATCACATGTGCATTCCAGATCACCGCACTAGACATCTCAAGGTCAAGGCCCCCTAACTCCAAGGAATGACACCTGGGCCCTCATCTTTGTTCTAACTGGTTTCTGGATGCCTGCGGGGACATGTACACCAGACCACTGTCCTCCATAAAAAAACCCAGACCCTGAACACAGATGAGACTCATGCTCCCTTCCTTTCCATGTCTTCCACATGCTCTGTCTGTATCTGCTCTGCTCTTACTTCTTTCTGGCTTGCGTTTGGTTACATCCTGTGCAAAGCCGAGGACTCTCTTGGTTGGTCCCACAGGACCCCCTCTGGATCCTCGGACCTGGGCTGCCAGCATCATTCCCATCACAGCTGACTTTTTACATAGGTTCCCTTGAGATGCTCCCTAACTTGGTGACACGCATCACTAGTCAGTGATGCTCTTACTGTGGAACTCCTCTTCTCTGCCTGACCCCCATTTAGCCTCAGAAGTCAGCAAACCAATGGATTCATAAGTCTCGCATGGGAATCTTCCACACTGTCACTAAGTTCGGGCTCCCAGGCAAGCAATCCTCAAGAGTTATTGCCAACGTAGTTTTCTTGAAACTTTAAGTTCCTGGCTATAAGAGAAAAAAGTAAACTTAATTAAAAAACCTGAATTATGCTAGCAACACCAACCCCCCACCCCCAAATACACACACACACACACACACACGCAATACAGATACACAAAGGAATGTGTGTGTATATATGTACACAATGAAAGGCTAAATCTGTTGCAAAGGAGCTTTCACACAGAGGATGGTAAGATAGGAGCTTGGTTTGGGGCCTGTACAAGGTGTCCTTGGTGAGCCTGAACTGGCACTGGGCTGCAGAGAGGATCCAGGCTGCATAGAAGTCCTGTGTAACCTGGCCATCACCTCCTTATTCTCCAGTCTCATCCAGAGCCTTCTCTCTGCTTGAATTCCTTCTCGTTACTGTGTGCAGGGCTGTTGTGCTCCTATTAGCCCTTCCAGTGACCTCCGTTTATAACTTCACAACAGGTATTTTCTTGATTTTTCATTTATTTACATGTTTGTTGGGCTTTCCCCCATTAAACTGTGTGAGAGCAGAAAGTAGCTTGTCCTTCTCAGCATTTGGCAGGTAAGGCAGACTCAGCATTTGTTGAATAGATGAATGGGTGAATGGATGAATTTATGATTCAGGTACAGTGGCATGAAGGACACCCTGTGATTGTTTCAGTATTTTTCAAGGTCAGATATTACATTATTCCCACAGATTCTATTAATGAGTCCAGAATATCGTATGCCATCTTATTCCACTTAAAGATGATAAGGATGCTCTATTTAATTCTGCCCTGTCTTGCTACTTGTCGATGAAGGCTTCTGGTGAAAGTGCAACCAAACGAACGTGAGTTCACTCCCGGGTGAGTCACAGATAGAAACTCCACCAGTGGCGTTGTCGCACAAAGGAAACTTTATTTGCAGCAAATAAAAGAGGTCACAGGCAATAACTTCCAAAGCCATAACTGCCCAAGCAAGGGTGCCTGGGTCTCTTTCATTTAGGGTTAGAATGAATATTTAGATAGGGGAGCCTAGCCATCATATGTCGAGGTGGGCACAAGGTCATGCCTGTGCCTTAAGGAAACACACCTATACATACATTGTTATGTCATATAAACGAGGCCTGTGCTCCTCCGTGGGCGGAGATTTTACTATTATGAGGTAAAGGTAACTACTGGTCACTCTGTGGGCCACTCCATGGTCCATCTGTGCAGGTGAGTCACGGATTAAGCTCAAACTGGTCTAGGTGGTCCGGGCCATCAGAGCTCTTCATCTGGGTAGTCATTATTGCTTGAGGGGTAGTTTCGGTTTTCATCAGGGGATGCTCTGCTGCTAGGATCTTTGCCTTAGTTAAGAGGTAACCTGAAAAGAAGAGCTTAAGGACAAATGTGGGACAAAGGTTGGTGGGTACAAGCAGATGAGCAGTAAAGGTCAGGTCTTGGGATTCAGCTGGTGACAAAAACATATCTGATGCTGGAGCTACAGCTACCGATCTTTTTTTTTTTTTTTTCTAATGTTTTTATTTAGTTTTGAGAGAGAGAGAGAGAGAGAGAGAGACAGAGCATGAGCAGAGGAGGGGCAGAGAGAGACACACACAGAATCCGAAGCAGGCTCCAGGCTCTAAGCTGTCAGCACAGAGCTTTATGCAAGGCTCGAACTCGTGAACTGCGAGATCATGACCTGAGCCCAAGTCGGATGCTCAACCAACTGAGCCACCCAGGAGCCCTGACAGCTACCAATCTCTAAGTGCTGATTGGACAATCACCAAGGAAGGATATTTCAGGAAGGTCATGTTTGATTTTCAAGTAAGTCTCCTTAATTAATTATTTATATCTCAATTAATTATATCTCACAAAGTATCCATATTTGACTCCATTCTGTCTTGAAAAGAAATATTTAGGGGTGCCTGGGTGGCTCAGTCGGTTAAGAGTCTGACTTCGGCCCAGGTCATGATCCCACCCTTTGTGGGTTCCAGCCCTGCGTCAGGCTCTGTGCTGACAGCCAGGAGCTCAGAGCCTGGAGCCTGCTTGGGATTCTGTGTTTCCCTCTTTCTCTGCCCCTCCCCTGCTTGCACTCTGTCTCCTCAAAATAAATAAATATTAAAAAAAAATGTTAAAGAAAAGAAATATTTAAATCAGAATGGAAAATATTTTACGATTTTTAAAAAGGAACTAGAATAACTCTTAATGTGCTATTCGATTCCAAAGTTCAGTGAAAATGCTTCATTAAAATATCCTTTTCCCCCATGGTCATGGGACCTTCATCCTAGGACACTTAAGAACTATCCACTGTGTTTGTGGATATCGGGTAATTTTATGAGATCTCAAAGTTATTTTTCATTGAATGGGGTCAGGGTAACATTTAAATGAGGAGTGAAAATAAGGTGTGGAATTTGCTAAGAGGGTGCCTTTCCATTCATTGTGCTTCTGGAAAGATAATGCAAAGTGGCAAAAAAGAGGGAACAGTGATCCTCGGGCTTAATATTTCTAAATCCTTGAGACAAGGTCCAGGATTAAATGGATACAGTGATAAGTACACAATTTAATTCAAGCCATTAAATGATTTTCCATTAAGATGATTTCAATTCACTTACAATGAAATTTAATTAATATTTATTGAGCGCCTTGAGGAAACAAAGTTTTGATCATGGGTTTCTCGGTATTTCCTGGTTGTTCTCATTTAAAAGCTCTGTTCCAGCTCTGGACATAATCCACTCTTACTCTTCTAACTCCCGGACCTAATCTCATGCCAATGGATGCCTCTTGTAGAGTTTATTCCCACAATCTCTTTGCACAAGCAGAAGTGTGGATTCTCGAGAAAGTTATTGAGCTGTCTTCTGCCCAGCTTCCATTCCCCAAATTCCCCACAGACACCCCCAATGCACCCCAAATCAGTAGCCCTCAGTCCTGGCTACACATTAGAATTACCTGGGGAACTTTGAAGAAGTTCTTTTTAGGAAGTTGAAGAAAAACTTTTAATTGGGGAGCTCTTTGCCAGGCTAATTAAATGATCTGAGTGTGAGACACTCACAGATTTTTGGTTTTGTTTTTTAAATTTCTAGGTCATTTTATTAGTTGTATTCTTTTCTCTCCTCCCATTCCCAGTAATTTCTGGGTTGTTTTAATATTTGTCCAAGGAGGAGACTATTGAAATACAATTCAACAGAGAAGACTTGAAGCTCTTAATTGGTTTCTTTAGGCAATTCACGAAATGGGCACCATCCCACCTAGGAAGCAAGGAGGAGCTCCCAGGAGTTGTCCAACACGGGAGGTTTTTATAGATGGGAGGGTGGGGCAAGGAAGTTATTAGCAAAAGAAAAGGATTGTTTTTGCGAGGTTGCTTTGGGGGGGGGGGGAATAGTAGGGGGTCTTGTTATGCAGATGACCTCATCTTGCTTTTGGGGGGTGGGGATGGACAGGGCCCACAGGGCAGATTACTTCATTAGCACTAAGCAGAAAATTCCCGAGTGACCAGTTAAGACTAAATTTCTGGGGCAAGTTGAAACTGCAGTTAGGTTAGGTATTAAGACCCAGTTTGGAGGCTGGGGCTGAGTCACGTCATTCCGAGCTTGTAGGTTTTGTTGTCATTGTTACTTTTGTTTTTGTTTTTGTTTTTTAAACAATGATGAGGTTTTAGAGTGTTGGGGGTTTGGAGCTGATGGCCAAGAAAAAATTCTTGAAGACGTCTTTGGTGCAAAAAAGGTGATTTTATCAAAGCACGGGGACAGGACCTGCGGGCAGAAAGAGCTGCACTGGGGTTGAAGAGTGACTGGTTATACATTATGGAGTTGGGGGAGATAAAGTCAAGAGGAAGTTTCTTTTTTTCTTTTATTAAAAATTTTATTTTATTTTATTTATTTTTAACATCATTTATTGTCAAATTGGCTTCCATACAACACCAAGTGCTCATCCCAACAGGTGCCCTCCTCAATGCTCATCACCTACTTTCCCTTCCTGCCCATCGTACATCAACCCTCAGTTTGTTCTCTGTATTCTAGAGTCTCTTATGGTTTGCCTCCCTCCCTCTCTGTTTGTAACTTTTTTTCCCCTTTCCTTCCCCCATGGCCTTCTGTTAAGTTTCTCAAGATCCACATATGAGTGAAAACATATGGTATCTGTCTTTCTCTGACTGACTTATTTCACTTAGCATAATACCCTCTAGTTCCATCCATGTTGCTGCAAATGGCAGGATTTCATTCTTTCTCATTGCCTAGTAGTATTCCATTGTATGTATAAACCACATCTTCTTTATCCATTCGTCAGTTGATGGACATTTAGGCTCTTTCCATAATTTGGCTTGAGAGACTAAGAGAAAAATTACCAGGTGTATTCACAACTGCAAAGAAGAGACCTCCCCCCACCCCCCACCCCCACCCCTCACCGTTCCCGGAACCGGCCAGGGTGTGCCCGGTTGTGGTCTGACCTAGAGGCAGGAACCAATCAAGTTCTGCTGAGTGGTTTGAAAAAAAGTCGGGAACCAATCAAGTTCTGCTGAGTGTTCAAATTTAAATGTCAACCAATAACAGCTCTGTAACCACAAAAAAAATCCCTAACTTGTTTGTGCCTGTCTATAAAAGAAGCTGTAAGATCCTCACTCGGGGCCCCTTAGTGTCACCGGCAAAGAGTGCGTGGAGGACCGGGTTCAAACCTGCAATAAACGACCCTTGCCGCTTGGTTTTGACTCTGGACTCTGGTGGTTTGTTTTCGGGGGGGTCTCTCAAATCGGGGCATATCAGGCTATTGCTGAAAGCACTGATATAAACATTGGAGTACAAGTGCCCCTATGCATCAGCGCTCCCGTATCCCTTGGGTAAATTCCTAGCAGTGCTATTGCTGGGTCACAGGGTAGTTCTATTTTTAATTTTTTGAGGAAATTCCACATTGTTTTCCAGAGCGGCTGTACCAGTTTGCATTCCCACCAACAGTGCAAGAGGGTTCCCATTTCTCCACATCCTCACCAACACCTATAGTCTCCTGATTTGTTCATTTTAGCCACTCTGACTGGTGTGAGGTGGTATCTCAGTGTGGTTTTGATTTGTATTTCCCTGATGAAGAGCGACGTTGAGCATCATTTCATGTGTCTGTCTGTTGGTCAACTGGATATGTTTGAAAAAATATCTATTCGTGTCTTCAACCCATTTCTTTACTGGATTATTTGTTTTTTTGGGTGTGGAGTTTGGTGAGTTCTTCATAGATTTTGGATACTAGCCCTTTATCTGTTATGTCATTTGCAAATATCTTTTCCCATTCCATTGGTTGCCTTTTAGTTTTGTTGATTGTTTCCTTTGCAGTGTAGAAGCTTTTTATCTTGGTGAGGTCCCAATAGTTCATTTTTGCTTGTATTCCCTTGTAAAAAAATTTTTTTAATGTTTATTTATTTTTGAGAGAGAGAGAGAGAGAGAGACAGGGCGTGAGCAGGGGAGGGGCAGAGAGAGAGGGAGACACAGACTCTGAAGCAGGCTCCAGCCTCTGAGCGGTCAGCATAGAGCCCAACGCGGGGTTCCAACTCACAAGCTGTGAGATCATGACCTGAGCTGAAGTTGGACACTTAACTGACTGAGCCACCCAGGCGCCCCCAACAGGGAGTTTCTTAAAGGGATTTCCATATGATAAAGACTAAGATTATTGGAGGCTTAGCTACTGGCAAGCTAAGGTTGTTTTTCCCTCTAGCAAAGCATTATCATTAAGACAGTAGGAGGTTCCTGGAAAAATGTTATACTCTGTATTTTCCTAGAGTATGTCAATAGGCTGCAGGTTATAAGAAAATTTAATTTTACCGACCATTTCCTTCTTGCCTTTGTTCCCACATCACTATGGAGGAGAGGGTGGTATTAGGGGCTCCAGGAAACTGAGTCTATAGGTTTTTGGAAATTAGGTTATTGATAAGATTGCCTTTTTCTTGTAACTTACTAAGATATTTATAAACTGATGGAGGCTCACGTCCTGCATGACTGTGATCCCTGTCCATTAACCATTGGTTTTCTCTCCCTTTCCTTTGTCACACCTTGGAGGTAGGGGGCGTTGTCAGCTTGTGCTTTGCTCTCAGCTTGTGCTTTGCTCTCAGCTTGCCTTATGCTCTCTCATCAACAAAACCTGTGCCTTACACAAAGCAGGACTCTCATGTACCCTAATATGTCTGTAGTTAAGTCTCTGTTTTTCTCTGCCCTTTAAAGTGTAAATTGCATAGAATCAAGAGTTTTAAAGGTAAAACATATCTTAGAGGTCCTCTCTTTGACTTTATTTTTGGAAATCTCCTGCAAAGGATGCATGGAGAACCATTTGAAAAATTTAAAGACTTAGTAGGATGAAGACGTTTGGAGAGAACTGTTTAGAAAGCAAATGCAACGGTCTCTTTTATGTGGAATAGCAGGCCAAAGTATGTTCACAGATCCCCAGAATAGCTGTGCTATACTGGATGTGCCTGGGCGCTGAAGTCAGGAGACTCTTCAAGTCTGGCCCTTAGGATGATGGGCGTGTCTCAGCTATTCCTATCTAAGCTATTTTTCTTTCTTTCTTTCTTTCTTTCTTTCTTTCTTTCTTTCTTTTTTTCTTTCAGTTTATTTCTTTATTTTGAGAGAGAGAGAGAGATAGAGTATGTGCGCAAGGAGGAGGGACAGAGAGAAGGAGAGACAGAATCTCAAGCAGGCTCCACGCCACCGGTGCAGAGCCCCACGTGGGGCTCAAACTCACAAACCTTGAGATCATGACCAGAGCCAAGATCAAGAGTCAGACACTTAACGGAGTGAGCCACCCAGGTACCCCAAGGCCATTTTCTTACTTGTAAAAATGTGAAAGATAATGCCCCCGGGACTTGTTTTGAGGCTTACACTGGAGAAGTATTTATGAGCGTCGGTGATACATAGTTTGATTTCTTTTAATGGTTGTAAAAATTGCAAGAACCTTCCTTCACTGACCTTAAAAGAGAAAAAGAATTAATTATTTTGCATTTGAATAGGTATTTCTCTATTCTGTCAGTTCTCTAAATATCTCAGATTCCCAGCATAATCTCGTTTAATTTTGCCAGTTGGATTAAAAAAAATGTATCTGGACTGCTTCCTATGGTTCATTGCTGGCCTCAATTCTGCTCTATTCTTTGAAGCATGTGAATGAAATATAAGCTCCATCGTTGTTCTAAGGGCATTTAGTATACTGGTAGCCTATGAGAGAACTAATCTCTATTTAAAAATATATCGGTTTTAAAATTTGTTTAGAGAAAGGAAAACAAAAGAACTAATTATTTGAAGTGAACAAACTCAAAGCAGGTGGAGAACATGGTGAGTTGTCCACCAGACATGAGGAAGGAAAGTTAGGAATGCACTCGCATTGGGGGCTCCCAGGCCCCAGGAGACTAATGCAGGGCAGGTTTCTGATGGTCTTCCAGTTGGAGCCTCAAGGAAAGCAGATCTCAAAGCACTTTTCTATTCTGCCTAGGAGAAGTACCAGGGTAGCCTATCAGAGAAAGAAAAACAAGAGAAGATAAGATCTTAACTAGACTGTCTAGGGCAAGCACTTGCTTTTAACCTCAGAACTAAGAGGAAGTGGTATAGTGTCAGAGTGTTGTTTGCAAAGTCAGAAGTTCCACACCAGCCTAGAACAATGCAGACATCTTCCCAGGCCTCTGATTATAAGGGACAATTGCAACATCAAGTTTATTGGGCTAAGAAATAACAGAAAGAAATGCCATCCCCCAATATTTTCAGGGAACAAATTCTTGGAAAAATTATTTCCCTATGTCTCCTACTCCCAAAGCCTTTAACCTGCTTGCTCGCAGGCTGAGGAGGTTACTGAAATTAGAACCACAGGAGAAATGGAATGATGACAGTTGAGTCTAGTTAGAAAAAGTATTGCATTGTACTTAGTGGTGACGTACCTTTAAATCTTAGCTATGTATACCGACTCTTTGATTATACCTCGCAGGTAAGTTAGAATAATGAGTTATGCTATTTATCTTGATCCAAAAAAGAATGTTGTTGGATATAAAATTATGTATTATTAAAAAGAAAATGACAGGCTCAAGGTGGAGTCACTTGCCCTCCAGACAGAAAACCAAGACTTAATTTCAATTTCAGACTCTTCAAGGAGTGAAATTTTAATCCAATCAGTCTGAAATCCGCACACCCCTCCCCCCAGCACTAATGAGGTAATCTGTCACCGGGGCCCTCTCTATTCAAGGGAAGATGAGGTCATCTGCATGATAAGACCCCAACCCCCTCCCCCTAAAAGAAGGTGACCTTGCCTGTAATCCTTTCTTTTCTTTTGCTAATAACTTCTGTTCCTCTTTCTTATCAAAACTTTCCATTTTGTATAACTCCTTGGAGCTCCCCTCTCCTTGTTAAATGGGGTGCTTCCCAATTCATGAGTTACTTAATAAAGCCAATTAGATCTTAACATTTACTCATTTGAGTTTTATTTTTTAACAGTCCCTTATTCCAGCTTTTTAAATTCTCTGCTCTTTGGACCTAGGACATCTTAGATTGTCACTCTGTCTACCTAATGGCTTCTCTACAAATTATAAACTAGCATCCTCCAGATTACAAAACCATGATCCATGAATAGAAATTATAGAGGTGAAATATTCACCTGAGAACTGTCTGGGAACTAAAAATGTCCAATAATGTAGAAGGCTGCCTTCCAGAGGGCTTAGCTCAGGGTCATGGGAAGAATTCAAGCTAAGCCTAAATGCTCATCTGCTCAAGATGTTTTGGAAGCCATTCTGGGGCTCCAGGGCTCAGGAGGAGGCTGGATTGATTACAAGGTCTCTTCCCAACATAAGATTATATGACTTGGAAGTAAATCTGACACAGAAAACTGGTTTCTGCCACCTTTCTGATTTTAGACGATCAAGTATTTATGGATAAAGGCACTAACTTCAAAGTGAGATGATGAAGAGTATGGCCTATTTGTAAGCTGAGCCTTCTCAAGCTATATTGGGGTTCGTTAAAGAACAAAACTTCAACTGAGCAAATTTGAAGATTTAACTGGCTTTATTAAGCATTTGATGGTTTGGGCAGCATCCTATCTAGCAAGCAGAGGGGAGCTCTAAGGAGTTGTACAAAATGCAAGATTTTTTATAGGAAGGAGAGTGGAGCAAAACATTATTAGCAAAAGTGAAACAAAGACCGTTCCAGGTAAGGCTACCTTAAGGGAAAGGACAGGGGGTCTTGTTAGTTGGCTTACCCTATCTTCCTCTGGGGGATGGAGAGGACCCATGTGACAGATTATCTCACTGGTGTTGATCAGAAAATTCCTGAGTGACAAGTTAAGACTACGTTTCAGGGGCAGGTTGAAACTGCAATTAGGTATTACGCCCTGGTTTAGACTGGGCCTAAGAGGTGCCATTTTGGGCCTGTGATTTTCTTTTTAACAGGTTCCTTAGACAACTATATTAGTACTTTTAAAAATTAAAATATCACCCAGCTTTGTTGTCCTGAATTCCTTTCACATGTATTCCCTGGTCCCTCTTATGTCTTACTTTGCCAATGTGTTCTTCAATGTGTTTATGTCTTACCTATTCATTATGTCCATTATACCCAATTACAGGGCGCTTTCACGGCAGATTGATTTTCATTGCAGACTCCAGTGAAATCACATAGATCGGTTCACCAACAACCTACGGAGCCTGAAGTCCTGTTCTTTGTACCTACTTAAGACATGAGGATAGATAAAAGGGGTCCCTCATTGGTGCTTTGCGTGAGAAATGTATTGCATAAAACACAATTTATTTCCTTAACTCTTTATAAACTCTTCCAAAGCCGATAGCAAAGTTTATTCCTTCCCAAAAAGGGGAGGCTGCAGACAAAATTGAGTCTTCTTCCCCAGTGCCTGGGCGTTGCACATGTGGGGATAACAGCTGGCCTGGGGGATATTAATAGATTGCCATTGTCCTTGCACCCGACCATGGTCGCACTCCAGGCTAGAACCAGAGCAGCTGCAGAGGGTCTTGTCAGATTTTTCGGAGCCACAGAAATGAGAAAAATCATTATCTTAGAAATGCATGATATGCTAGCCTCCATTGAACCCCCTCAGATACTCGGAAAGGATAAATGAAGTACACAGGAAAATAAAATTATTTTGAATAACCTCCAAACTATTTAGTCCACTCTTCTATTATCTTAAGGATACAGAACATTGCCTCTAAAGAAAAATAAAATAGGAGAGGTGTTTGAATAAGAGAAAAATACGGGGCTAAACACTGGAATTTGAATCTGTATAAATGCTATGTGACTGAAGTTCTTAGATGGTACAGCTAAGATACCCATTCCAAGTAAAATAAGGATCTGGTTGCGAAAAAAAGAAAAAAAAGTCAATAAAATTATACTTGTACTGCAGATCTGTTATATACCCAATTAAAAATGCTAGAGGATTTCTTCTACTTCCTTCTTTTCCTTTCCCTTCCCTCCCCTCCCCTCCCCTCCCCTCCCCTCCCCTCCCCTCCCCTCCCCTCCCCTCCCCTTCCTAATCTCTTCCCTTCCCTTCCTAGTTTCTTCTGGTTCCCTTTTCCTGCCCTTTCTTCTTCTCTCTTTGCTTTTACCAAGATTTCCTCAACACTTTGTGCATAAGGCCTTGTCACATCTGCAGAGTTGAGGAGAAAGTTGCCCCCCCTCCCTTCCAGCTGCTGCCACTCTCAGGGATATAGCAGCTTTGTAAAACATTCAAATACAAGTTAGAATGGGCTCAGCTGGGAAGGTGCAGTAAAGTGTGACGCACGTTGAGGGGTGGGAGAGATTGGGTTCTGCCAGCAAATGGGGAAGGTCGTGCAGGGAAAGCAGCCAGTCGTGGAATAGGATGGAGGGGGTCTACTTCTGAGAGAACGTGGAGGCAGAATCCACAGGGTCTCGAAACTCAACAGATAATGTGAGCAAAATGAGGTGGAGACAAAGATACCTTCAGCCTTTTAATTACTTGGACTGCTTCCTCACAGAGTTGGGAAAACAGAGCGGATGAATGTGCCTGTTCTCTCATGGCAGCCTCTGTTCTCGCTCCTCTCCAGCTGGGAAGTAGGATTGAACACTACTGTTGATTCCACCAAAGAAAATCCACCCCATCAACCAGTGTTGACAGGTTGGTCTTTTCCATGTGGTTTTGTGTGTGTGTGTGTGTGTGTGTGTGTGTGTGTGTGTGAAAGAGAGTATGTGGAGACGGGGGCGGGTGGAAGGTATTTACAGCCCAAGACATTTTATTTTATGAGGTGGGTCTCCTCTCCCAGATATCTTCTTCAAATAGCACCCTCTCCCCACCCACCCAGTTCATGAGTCTCCTCCTCCCGGTCTTTCCTCCTCCTTCCCTTTCATATAATGTCCAATTTGGAGGTTGGATTTGGCCATCCTTGGACAAATAGGTCAAAGTGCTTTGCACAGCTGTGTATTACTGTGGAAAACCCATCAAAACTGCTATAGTGTTCCATTCCTACTGTATTTCATTTGTAATCTATTTTTTTATGTTTATTTATTTTGAGAGAGAGAACACGTGCATGTGGTGGAGGGGCAGAGAGAGAAAGGGAGAGAGAGAGAGAGAGAGAGAGAGAGAGAGAGAGAGAGAGAGAGAATCCAAAGCAGGCTCCTCACCGTCAGCACAGAGACCAATGTAGGGCTCGACCCCAAGGACATGAGATCATGACCCGAGGCAAAACCAAGAGTCTGGATGCTTAACGGGTTGAGTCACCCAGGCACCCCTTGCCTTCTCCCCTTCTCGGTCCCCTGTGCACTTACTCTCCACTCTCTTGTTGCAGGATTTTTTTTACCACAATACTCGGGATTCGTTGTCTCGCTGCCTCAAAGAATGAAGAGGTAGACACAAATTAAGCAGCAGGCCAAAGTTTATTAGAGTATAAGATCAGAAAGGAAGTATAATAGGAAAGCTCTCTTTACAGAGAGGGGACATTCGAAGGTGAATACCCACGACTCTAGGCAAGGGTCCTCGTTTTACAAGGTTCTGATCAGCCCTCCCCTCTCCCTTCCCCCTTGTTCCTTCTCAGGTTCTGCCCTTATTGGCTTGATGGTTCTAGGTGCTGGGTTGTCCATTCCTGATAGGCTCGTTTCCATCATAGGAGGGGTGGTGTGTGGGCACACTTAGGTCTTTTGTAAAATTCCTGAGGGGAAATCTGAGGGGGAGTAGGTGGGGTCTGTTACATTCTTCAGAGGAACCTGATGCCTGAGGGGGCTTGCTGTGGTCCGACACTCCCAGCATTGTTCCCAAATAGGTGTTTTTCCCCACCCTGGGACCTGAGGTCCTATCCTTTCCCTCTCTGCCTCTTCTGCCCTGTCTTTTCCTATCATACTCTGATACACAGCGATGAACCTCACCTCAACTCCTCCTCACCCATCACTTCATACAGTCTTCAGGAGTCTAATTCTGAAGATGACTTCATTTGTGCTCAGCAAACGAGATCCTTAAACTGAAAGATCCATACCCTTTACAGGATGGCAGATGGGTTTTAAACACTCAAATTTTATTTCTGTCACACACAAAAATGTTATCAAGCCTAGTATCTAAAGCACTGCCGGGGAAAGATTTTAAATACCCATTTTGTAATCTCAGCGACCAATCATATATGCTCAGAGATAGAGAAGTCGAGACCAATGTTTCCGCGTGCTCTCTGACCAGTGGTGGTCAAAGAGGATCGCCCCTGATTTCACATCTGTGCCAGTCCTTCTCGTTTTGAGCATTTTTGTCTGTGGAGATTTATCATTATCCTTCGTTATTTGGTGTCAGTCCCAACCATCGTGCTACGGAGGAGACTTTGTCTGCCACTCACCTGCATGGTCCATGGAGCCTGCTCTGTACCTGTTGATGAGGAAGCTAAGTCACAGTATAAAGAAGCCAGGAAATGCTACTTCTCTCATACTTGGCTGAACCCTGAGGAAAAATACTATCTTCCTTAAATCAACCATAGAAGCATTTTGCATTCTTCCTGCCTTTCTTTCCCTTCAAGACAAATCTTGTCACCTCCTTTTATTGGATGGATTGGAAATCCAAGACTTTTTCTTTGATGTCAAATATGTGGATTATTTTATGTTGAGAATTTCCTTCTCTGTTCACTCTTTTTCTAGTGTTCAGGAGAAATACAACTCTTGACCATGTCATTTATTAGAAATGCAGTTTAACATGGAACCAGAACTAATCCCCCTCAAAATTCCTTTTGTTCTGTGGTCTTGGATTTCTGAGGGAGCTTACTTAAAACTTGACATAACTCTAAACTTTCACTGATTCTTTGAGCACCCAGCCTTCAGGTAGGTATGGTCTACTTTCTTAATTTATTATTCACTGTATTTAATAATAAGGGTGATGGGGCGCCTGGGTGGCTCAGTCGGTTAAGCGGCCGACTTCAGCTCAGGTCACGATCTCGCGGTCCGTGAGTTCGAGCCCCGCATCAGGCTCTGGGCTGACAGCTCAGAGCCTGGAGCCTGCTTCCGATTCTGTGTCTCCCTCTCTCTCTGCCCCTCCCCCGTTCATGCTCTGTCTCTCTCTGTCTCAAAAATAAATAAAACGTTAAAAAAAATTTAATAATAAGGGTGATCCAAGATATGTAAATTACAAAGAAAATGAGAATTTTTCCATTAAAGGTATGTTTTGACTTCTTAACTTGAATTTTGCTGTGATGAGAGAGCCCTGTTGTTTTTTTTAAGTTTATTTATTTATTTTGAGAGAGACAGAGAGAGCACGTGTGCACCTGTGCAGGTGGGGAAGGGGCACAGAGAGAGAGAGGGAGAGAGAATCCCAAGCAACTCCACAGTGTCAGTGCAGAGTCCAATGTGGGGCTCGAATTCATGAACCGAAGTTGGAAACTTAACTGACTGAGCCACCCAGGCGTCCCAACAAAGCCCTTTTAAAACAATGTTCTGGGGCTCCCGGATGGCTCAGTCGGTTAGGTGTCAGACTCTTGACTTGGCCTCAGGTCATGATCTCACAGTTATGAGTTCGAGCCTCACATTTGGCTCCTTGCTATCAGCTTGGGATTGTCTCCCTCTCTCTCTTCCACTCCCCCTCTTGCTATCTCTCTGTCAAAATACATAAAAAGAAAAAACTTAAAAAAAAAAAAGAAAGAAAAAACAATGTTCTATCCAGGGTACCTGGGTGGCTCAGTCGGTTAAGGGTCTGATTCTTGATTTTCACGATCTCACGCTGACAGCATAGAGCCTGCTTGGGATTCTCCCTCTCCCTCTCCCTCTCTCTGTGCCCCTCCCCTGCTCATGTGCACATTCACTCTCTCTCTCAAAATAAAGAAACTTTAAAAAACATTATAAAACAATAACACAATATTCCATCCGTAATAAAAATTGATGTATTAAGGGGTGCCTGGGTGGCTCAGTCGGGTAAGTGTCTGACTTCAGCTCAGGTCATGATCTCATGATCTGGGAGTTCGAGCCCCGCGTCAGGCTCTGTGCTGACAGCTCAGAGCCTGGAGCCTGCTTCAGATTCTGTGTCTCCTCCTGTCTCTGCCCTCCCCTGCTTGCACTCTCTCTCTCTCTCTCTCTCTCTCTCTCTCAAAAATGAAGGAACATTAAAAAGAAAATTAAAAAAAAAATTGATGTTCTAAGAAAGTTAGGCTCTTGCAGCAAAACCTGTGGATTTCCTTTGGAAATTGAATAGAAGCTTCCAGAATCTTTCCTTGATGATGATGTCTGCTCCAACCTTGAATAATGCGATTGCACTTGTGTCCCTCTGCTCTCCCACAGCACTTTGTGCATATTTCTATTACTGCACCTATCATGTTATAATGATTTTCTGCTTGAGTGAACTCCTATAAAATTACTTTTACTAAACTGAACTTTGATGATAAGCCATCAGCCTGGACTTTGATGTGCTGTAAGAAATAGCTCCACTCCATTGGGTATAAGGCTATTATTGAGGATATTCTTCTGTGTACTGCATAGCATTGCATTTGCAGGATCTTGAGGGCTTGTTTGGGACTTATATCAGCACCATTTATGTTTTTCCAGAGCAATTGGTCTGCTGGTAGCTGGTGGGAGCTGTAGATTGTGTAACTGATCATATTTCTCTTTTCACAGAGATTGCTAAAAAGCTTAGAGCCAAACTCCTGGTGGATCTTTGGCAAATACATGTAGGCCTTCATTGTATTTATTCTGGACATTAGCCTACCTCTATTGTATGATCCCATCATTGCTTTCCTTCTGCCTTATCTTTCTCATTGCTTCTGATATGCTTTATTTTCTTGTATTGCACATTTCTTTGTTCTCTGTAAGTCCTGTGGAAGAAAATCATGAAAATAAAGACATATCTGCATCTTTCTCTCACCAGGCTGTGAGCTCTTCGGGAGTGGATGGGGATCGTTTTCCGTTGCTTTGCATTTGGATCTGGCATAGAACTTCATTATATGCCCAGTAAATATTTTTGAGAATAAATCAAACAAAGTTGCCATTATAAGGCTCATCTGGTAATTTGAACAATGACTATTTATTTATTTTAGTTTTTTTTTAATGTTTATTTATTTTTGAGAGAGAGACAGAATGTGAGCAGGGGAAGAGAGGAGAGAGAGGGAGACACAGAATCTGAAGCAGGCTCCAGGCTCAGAGCCTGATGTGGGGCTCGAACTCACGAACGGTGAGATCATGACCTGAGCCTGAGTCGGACACTTAACCCACTGAGCCACCCAGGGCACCCCTGAACAATGACAATTTAAAGGAAAGGATTATGAATCCAATTGTCACCTACAGACCAGAAGGTGGAAGATGTTCCTTATGTGAATCAAGGAGGAAAAGACAGATTGAATAAAAAGTTCCTTCTTTTCAACCTGTTGATGCTGTGGTCATGACATTTTTGTGGCCTGTAAACTAAGGAGAAAGAAAGATGTTTGCTGTTCATCTATTACAGAGCATTGCACAAAATTGCTACTACAGAAATACATGTTGAGTTAAATCTACTTCTCTGGATACTACATGAGGAAACACAGTCATCTAGAATGTTTTGCAGAAAATGTTTGGCCCTTCATTGTTTTTTTCATTGATTTTTTTTCTTGTTCTTTTTTTTTAAAGTTTATTTATTTATTTGAGAGAGAGAAATGGGGGGAGGGGCAGAGAGAGAGGCTGAGAGACAGAATGTCGAGCAGGCCCCCCTGTCTGGCCCTTCTTTTATCTCAGCCTGGAACCTAAAAACGTCTTCGGAAACCGATGAACTCAGGATTGTTGACCTAATCCAGAGCTGGCATAACAGACTTCCAGACCACTGGATAACATTGTTTAATGACAAAATGCTCAGTTTTACCTGGAACTTCCAAGGCTTTTTTTTTTTTTTTTTAGTTTACTTATTTATTTATTTATTTTGAGAGAGAGAAAGAGAGAGAGAGAAGAAGGAGGAGGAGGGGCAGAGAGAGAGGGCGAGGGGGAGAATCCCACACAGGCTCTGTGTTATCATCACAGAGCCAGACACAAGTCTTGATCTCACAAACCGTGAGATCATGACCTGACCCCAAATCAAGCGTCGGATGCTCAAACCAACTGAGCCCCTCAGGTTCTCTGACAAGCCTTGAGGAATAGTAACTTAATTTTGTGTGTTTTTTTAAAGCAAACAAACCAACATAATAAATATTGGGTTTTCTTTTACCCTGATGGGGTTTCCTCAGAATTAGAAGATGCTCACAACTTATTTGTGAGTTGAAATTTATGGTATCCATCTACATGGAATAAGGTGATGAGGTTGCTTTTCTTTAAAATTTTTTTTTTAATGTTTATTTTTGAGAGAGACAGCGAGAGCGTGAGAGGCAGAGGGGCAGAGAGAGAAGGAGACACAGAATCTGAAACAGGCTCCAGGCTCTGAGCTGTCAGCACAGAGCCCGACGTGGGGCTCAAACTCAGCAAGTGCAAGATCATGACCTGAGCCCAAGTGAGAGGCTCAACCGACTGAGCCACCCAGGCGCTCCTGCTTTTCTTTAAAATCAAAGATTATTAGATTATTCTTTCAAAAATACTGTTTTCATCGCATCATTTTTATCTTTTCAGTTTTTATTTAAGTTTTTAATGTTTATTATTTATTTTCGAGAGAGAGAGAGAAAGAGGGAGAGGGAGAGACAGAATGTGCGTGGGGAAGGGAAAGAGAGAGAGGAAGACACAGGATCCGAAGCAGGTTCCAGGCTCTGAGCTGTCAGCACAGCATCAGGGCACAGCCCTGATGCGGGGCTCAAACTCAGGGACTGTAAGATCATGACTTGAGCTGAAGCTGGAGGCTTAAGCGACTGAGCCACCCAGGCGCCCCCATCGTATCATTTTTAAATTTAGTAACTTGCAATAACTTCTGTCCGCACAAATCAACTTCAAATTCTCGGGCAAAGCATCATCCGGGCTTCCAGCTGCGTACGCCAGAGTGCGCCCTGTGGCAATCTGTAGCATCCTGCGTGGGTTTGACTGTCCCTTTAAAGGTACCCGTATTTGCACGCAACAGGAAGTAGGGTGTGGTTTGTTCTTGGGTGAGACAAAAGTGTGCTGAAAGCAGTTTATCCTTGACCTAGAACCAGCCCTGCTTTTAGAAAAAAACAACAACAAACTTGTTTACAGTGGAGACGGGGAACTGTTAGCATTTATGAAGTTAAACAGCAACCCCGATTACAAACTTCAAATGCTCCTGTGCATATAATAATACCGACTGCTTATTGAGAGCTTACCACGTACTAGGCACTACCCAGACACTGTCTATCTTAACTCTGAAATAGATACGATTATTACCCTTATTTCACAAATATGTTGCCCAAGATCATACAACTTGTAAGCCAAAACCGAAGCCCAGGAAGTTGGGCTGCATGAATAATCTCTCTTAACCACAAAACGATAATAAGTTTTAATAGAACCTAAATCCAGCGTCTGCCCTAAAACCTCAGAAATGGCTGCTCTAGCATATAACAAAGAATATTTTGGGCTTATGTGCTAGAAGAAATTGCCTCTATCCGGAAGCCAAAGGTATTTTCTGAACAGAAGTGTGCTCCAGTGCGGGCCCAAACCTGACATGCGTGGTCCCCTTGCTACTCATGTTCCACTTTGCCTAGCCCCCTTCACCTGTTGTTTAGACGTCTCATTTCACAAAGAAATGAGGCCAACGTTTTATCCTAAATCAGACCATTCACCTCAGTAACCACAAATTTGAGAATGCAGTGGGACTGTGTTGGAGTGGGGTCCACCCTGTGATCCTCTGTGGCAGCCTCTTGGCTAAACCCAATTCGACAATTTTCGTGGTGCAAAAAATGGTACAAGCCAGAAAGACGACAGAACCAGTGGGTTGGCGTTTAAAGGGGAAGCTTCCAACAGAAATGTGACCACCGTATACGAGTAGAGAGACCCGACTGTGCGGGCAAGTGAACACAGGAAATGCCCATGCCTAGAATTCAGACATAAAAGGATACTGTACACAGAAAAAAAAAGAGACATTGTACACAGGATGTTGCCTCAGTTTTCTATCACAGTGCCACTGGCTCACAGAGCCGACTGCATCCACCTTTCCAGCATTGAGGTCAGTGGCTCATCTTGGTAGCCTAAAATTGGCTACGGTAGGAGCATTTAGACCACACGGTCCCTCCCTCCAGGCCCCCTGAGTGGTTGAACAATAACATACCGTTGAAACTGTCCCAATAGTTCCTCAAAATGGCAGCCATGTATTTCTCACAATTCTGTGCATTGACTGGGCTCATCTGGGTGATCTGCTCGACGCCGTGAAGACATGATGACCCATACGGCTGCATTCAACGAGAATAGGATATCTCAACCTTCTCACTACATTCGGGGCTAGATAATTATTTGTTGTGGAGGCTGTCCTGCACGTTGTAGGATTTTAGCAGCGTTCTTGGCCTCTCTACCTATTAGATGCCAGTAGTGACAACCAAAAAGTGTCCCTGTGGATAAAATAGCCCAGACTAAGAACCACTGAGCTAGGAGCTTGGCTGAGGCTGAAACATCAAAGATGACTCCTGTGAATTATCAAATTGAATGGAGTCACTTACGTCAAGGGATTTTAAAATGGAGCTAGGAGGCTATTAAGGGGGTGGACCTCATGCATGTCGTCACTGGTGGAACAATGAACTTCTGAACTGGGCTGAACCACAAATAATCCAAGGGCCCAGTCAGAACATCTGCAACTTGCTACAGTAACAGACTTTGCTTAGTGAGAGCCTTAGCAACAGATTATATTCAGTGAAGATGAGCTTTTTGCTGTGAACACCAATCAAAAATTCTTTGTAGTGGTGCCTATGGGGTCAGTCAGTTGGTTTTGGCTCAGGTCACTATCACCCCATTTGTGAGATGGAGCCCTCCATCAGCCTCTGCACTGACAGCGTGGAGCCTGCTTGAGATTCTCTCTCCCTCTGCCCCTTCCTCTCCCCTGCCTCCCCTCTCAAAATAAATAAGCATTAAAAAAAAAAAAAAAAAAAAAAAAAAGATGTATACAAGCATTCCCTTTTTGCTTTAAAAATTCCTGACTTTTGCTTCCAAAAATAATTTTGCTCCAAACTATTTGGTTTGCCACCCAAATCTGTGCACCTTGAATTGCAATTCTTTGATCCCAAATAAATGCTCTGGCTTAATTATTGCCTCCTGACAATTTTAGGCTGACACTTCTCATCTTCCAGGTGACGAGGATCCTTTGTTAGAGAAATTTATTTACCATGCTTGTTAAGGATGGCAAGACAGACTTTATCCAGGGGGACCAGTCCAATTTATAGTAAAGGATAGAGATTAGGCTCAATTCTGAATACAATAAGGAAAGGCAGGAATGTATAGCCAAGGAACAGGGTTGGGGGTCAGTGGATGAAAAATCACCAAGAGGAAATGTCAGGAAATATCTGGGTTAGGAAGCTCTTGGCCAAACTGACTTGATGCGATTCTTGCCAAAGGCAGGCCAGGGTGATAAGGTATTGAGGGTGATATTTTCAACAGACTGACTCAGCAGGATTTTTGCTAAAAGTGGAGTGAACAGACCCAGGACAGAGCCCAGGGTTAGGGCCTCTTCAAACAGAGGACCCAGAGGAGGCTGACTCAAGCTTGATCAAGGGGAGAGGCTTTGTCACCGTCTCTGTACGGCCGGTCATCCTTCCACGGTCTAGCTCAAGGCCCTCCACAGCATGGTGGCTGGCTTTAAGAGAGTAAGAGCAAAAGCTAACAGGATGGGAACCAGAGCAACGTGACCCGTGACTCTTGCTGTATTTCTAGTTGATCAAAGCAAGTCCCAAGCCTAGATCAGGTTCAAAGGGAGGGAAAATAGACTCCACCTCTTCTTGGAAAGAGGAGTCGCGAACTTGTGGCCATCTTTAATCTGTGCAGTACCATATTGCATTCAAGGGGTCAGTGTGAATATTCTGCAGAAGGAAGGGAAATCTTGAGAGAGAATTCTATTGAAGATCAATCAAAATTACTAGGCCGAAGGCGAAAATGATTATTCACGTGATGGTAAAGGAAAGAACCACATCATATTTAGAGGGTACAAAACAATATATTTCTAGGTTCTATAGTATTTATTACATCAACGATTATGAACAGAAGTTGGAGGTTGCTTCTGGTTAAAGTATTGGTAATGAGGTCTTTCTGTCAAAAAAAAAAAGTAGTCCTTAGTTGTTGATATTAATTTTTGTTCTTCAATGGAACAATAAAACATTGATGTTTCTGAAAATGGAAGCAGTATGGTGAATGTTCAACTGTTTTACATTAGTACTTAAGGACTTTATATATATCATTATAAGTATTGGAGATTGTAGGTATTTTGCAAGATATTTTCTAAAGAATTGGTTGCTTACAAGAAGGATCCAATGTCTATCTTTTCCCTTGAATTTTTGCCACTGCATTAACTCACCTGAATGCTAAAGATAGAAGTAGGTACTTTTTGCTCTAAGGCGTTATTTCCCAAAAAAGTATTTAGCATAACTCTAGTTTCACAAGATGTTAATGGGTGTTACACGTAAGAGGATTTATGGGTTGTATAAGCTTGGGAAATTTTAAGCTGAGAGTAAGTAGGTTTCTTTACTGCTGGACTTTTTAGGGTCTTTGGTATAGTAATGTGTCTCATGATTAATAAAATATACAGTGTTTCCTAGACTTATTCAGCCTCAGTAATAGAAGCATGTCTTATGTAACTCGTGTTCTTTAGGGCACTCTGGGTAGAACTTGTTTGTAAGTGGAGATAAAGCAGGAGGAGGAATCTTGAAAGAATTCTATTCAAGCTCAATCAAAATTAACTCAACAAAGAGGTATAGCGTAGCCTTAGCACTTAAAAAAGTAGGTATCCTTGAAGCAGGCCCTCAGTCCAAGAATGCACTATACTGTTGGGTTCTTTCTAAACATGAACAGTGTTTTCAATACAGAGGACTGAAACAGTTTAAACAAAGATCATTTTGCATAAGTTATTTTAGATTCATGAAATTGAATCATCCAAGATCACCAAAGATTAATTAGTCAAAACAGTAATTTAGAAAGGAAGAACCAGAATAAGTTCATACCTTTTCTCACTCTCCTTGTCTTATTGGCAAATAAAAATTGTATATATTTACAATGTACAAACACCTGTATTTTGATACATGTATATATTATGAAATGATTACCACAATCCACCCTTGTCTTATAAGCTAAAATTGAAGCCCTTTGGAATTAGAATTTGGATTAGAAGCAATATATTAACTTACTTGTGGTAGGCAGCTTCTAAGATGAATTTCAGCGATCCTTATCCCCTGGTATTTATGCCCTTGTAAAATCTCCTCCTGTTGAGCTTGGGCCGAACCGGGTGACTTGCTTTTTGCTTCTGAGATTAGGTTACAAAAAAGACTGGCTTCTGTCTTGCTTGCCCTTCTCTTCCTGCCTCACTTGCTCACTTGGATGAAGCCAGCTGCTCTATGCAGAGGCTCATATGATAAGGAACTGAGGGAGGCCTCTGGCCAGCTACCTTTAGGAACTGAATGCTGTCAACAACCTCAGGACGGGGTTGGGAAATGGGTCCTTCCCCAGTTGAGTTTCAACATGACTGCAGTCTTAAGAGAGATCCTGAGCCTGAGGACCCAGCTAAGCCATGCCTACATTCCTGACACAGAAATTGTGAGATAATACATGTGTGCTGTTCTGAGCTGCTAGACCGTAGGGTAATTTGTTTAGGCAGCAATAGATAACTAGTGTAGAATTAAAGGAGGCTTTTAGAGAAGGCCAGTGTTGCGTTATCTAAGGCAAACTTGCAGACGGCCGAAAGAAGGACTAAAGCACCGTGGTTAAATCGTGCTTTAGAATGGCAGCCTAGAAAAATACTGATTTCACTGGGAAGAAACACAGGGGATCCGGAAGATGAAATCTAGGTGATACAAGTCTTTGAATTTTCAGTGCTATGTCTAGAGGAGATGTCAGAAATACAAGGTATAGAAATTGATAGTTGCCTGGTCATTGCAATTGCTGAGGAAGATATTGCTATGCCATGGCCCCCTGCTGTAAAAGCTGGCCTCAAACAGAGCCCCCAGTTTTGGTTTAAATATGCTAGCCAGCTGGGAAGGATGTTATGTCTACCAAGAGCATAGCAATGTGGGCTTAGATGGCTCTTTTGTTTTGTTTTCTTTCTTTTTTTTTTTTTTTTTGAGGTCAGATCTGGTTTGGGTTATTTCTTTTAGATGTTCTTTTACATGTTCTTTAATTCCACAACTATGTGTTAAGGTCTTATTTTATGCTAGGTGCTGATTTAGGCGCTGAGGATTCAACAGAGAAACCTTCACTCTCTTGAAACCTCCATTCCAGAGAGGAAAAACAGAAAGTACACAAAGTAAATAAACATAAAAATGAAATATACCATACAGTAATATAAGTAAACACTATGTGCCATAGTAATTAAATACTATTAGAAAAAAGAAAGCACGAAAGGGAGAGCAGGATGGTGCGTTCTAACTTCTGTATCAGTTATCAAGGCCTGGACTGCAAACAGCTGTGTGTCCATTGTGATCTGTTTCCCAACTTGACCAAACAAACACCAGAGTCCCTACGGCCTCCTCTCTTCCCTCTGTAGATTCTGTACTCATTCTTGCTTTCATTTCCTTTTATTTTTTATTTATTTTTAAAGTTTGTTTATTTTTAGTAATGCCTATACCCAACGTGGGGCTCGAACTCAACCCCCTGAGATCAAGAGTTGCACACTCTTCTAACTGAGCCAGCAGGTTGCCCCTGATTTCAAGCCCTTTTAAAAGACTAATCTTCATGCTTCTCTGTGAAGACTTCTTTGACAATTTAGCCTCCATTACCCCTCTGCCTTCTGGGGATCTGAGGGCACCATTCCCCCTCCAAAATCAGAGGAAACAAAACAAAACAAAATGCAGCCTACCCATCTTTTAAAATTTTTTTTAATTTTCAGGTTAACGGTTGATTAATTTGTATTTGTTTCCTCTGTGTTTGTTGTTGTGTTGCCCACCCCTCCCCCAATAGAATTTCAGGTTTTTGATTTTTTTTTTAATATTTATTATTTTGGGAAAAGCGCAAGCAAGGAGGTGTAGAGAGAAGGGAACAGAGGATCCGAAGCACTCTTTGTGCTGAATTCCGATGTGGGGCATGAACCCATGAACCGTGAGATCATGACCTGAGCGGAAGCCTGATGCCCAACCAACTGAACCACCCAGGTCTCGCAAGTTTGGTTTGTTTTTACATATGTATGGAACATGCAGTCAAAAACACTTGTAATGGTAGCTTCATTGGAAGACGTAGAAAAGATAAAAGATATGATGCCTTCCTTTGCAGAATTTAATATATACTTGGAGGGAGAAAATGCTCTTCCTGAGGTGAGAAAACCATGGAAAGACAGCCCATGCAAATCCAATACTTCGTGGTATGGTATAGTCAGTGGCTTCCAGATTTTTTTGGCTTGCAACCGCAATAAGAAATGGACTATACAACAAGACTCTGTGTGTGTGTGTGTGTGTGTGTGTGTAAACAAAATTTTACAAAGATAGTATGTATGTTTTACAAAACAATACTTAATATCTATATGCAATGCATTGATATTTTCTCTTCTGTTTCAGTTTTCAAAACATGCTGGTAGGAACCCTCCGAACTGATCTCATAGCCTGCAAAGAGACTATGAGCCACAGTTTGGAAGCCAGGTGGTGAGCGCACAGAGGTGGGAAGTAAACGAGTCTTGAATGGTAGGAGTCCAGGGATGTCTGTCCTGGGAAAGATTATGGGTGTGTCTCTTGAAAGGAGAGTCCTATTTAGGTTATTGGGGTTCATGACACTGTTGATGCTGAGTTGGAACAACAGTATGAGCAAAGAAGGCACCGAGGCTGTGGTAGGTAGCAAGTTCAGGGGGCACTGAGATAATTCTCTTCTTTTATATGACTGCTTTTGTAGGTTATGGAAATAATGTAAAAGTCAAAATAAAGGCCTGGAAACAGATTATGAGGATACACATTTGAGAAAAATGTTAATATTGATAATTGGGAACAGTTTAATAGGAGAGCAGATCTATGGCATTTAATAATTCATGTCATTATTTGCATTAGTATTGCATTTTGTTAAAAGTCTTGGTAATCACAACTATTACTATTCCTCAAAGTAAACCTCTGGGCATAGGAGAGGCTATTTCTAGAAAAAAACAAAACAAAAACAAAAACAAAAACAAAAAACCCTGGTCCATAGAGATAATAGGCATTGTTCAAGGTATATTTACTTGAAGTGACTTTAGCAGATCAGGCCAATTCTAGCCCAAAGGACTTAGTTGACCCCAAGAATTCAGAAGACAGGCACACAGGTCAAGCAAAAACGCAAACAGAACAAGAACACTGAAACAATGACCATTTATTCTGATCCAGTCCTGAAGATTAGTTTGTCCCTTTTCTCAAGGCTATCGATTGTTTACCTCTGATGACCTGGATTGTTGCTGTGTTTTATTCAATTTTGCAAAGATGTGGTTTGGAGTGGGTGATAAAGTTTGGGGGAAGGAAACCTTGGGTAGAGGTATACTTTTTTTCAAAGTTTACTTCAGAACACATGGGTTGATCATGGAAATTAAACAGAAGCCAAGTGTGGATGTACAGAGCATAGAGGCTTCCATGGTTTCCTAGAACTCTTCACATTTTCTTCTGGAAGCATCTGAGGGGAGGGCTCTGGGTCACCCACCATCCATCTTTTGCTCTTTGGACAGGCTTTCTCCCTTTCTCTCTTCTTCAAAAATCATGTAAAAAGGGAAAGATAAAGGGCTAGGATTCCAAGGAAATCCCACATGTTGTTTGGAAGTAGGAAATGGAGTCCTTTACTGTTGCCTCTGCATCAAATTTGACTAAGGCTAAAAACAGATGAGCATGGTTAAGAATGGAAGAAGTGGCCCAGCTTCTCCTTCCTCCTTTTGATTTTGTTTTAGTTTGAATGAGGAGGAGGTGGCTCACACAATGAATAAGAAAAGCACCTGGTTGGATGGCTGTGTGCTTTGAGTTAATTATGACATTTTTTGTGGGAAAGCTTCCAATTCTTAAGTCTCATCTAGAGGTGGGAGGCAGCTGGAATGAACATCTGTCTACAGGGTACAGGCATACTTACTCTGATCCAATATGGCATGACAGCAATGGGCTTATTCAAGAAAATAGTTATCTCCATTTTCCGGTATTCTAATATAAAATTTCTTCATTCTCGGGCCGCCTGGGTGGCTCAGTTGGTTGAGCGTCTGGCTTCGGCTCAGGTCATGATCTCGTGGTCCGTGAGTTCGAGCCCTGTGTGGGGCTCTGTGCTAACAGCTCAGAGCCTGGAGCCTGCTTCCGATTCTGTGTCTCCCTCTCTCTCTGCCCCTCCCATGCTCATACTCTGTCTGTCTCTGTGTCTCAATAATAAATAAATGTTAAAAAAAAAAAAAACTCTTCATTCTCACCACTCAAAAAAAAAAAAAGAAGAAAAAGAAAGAAAGGCCCAAGGCAAGGTGAGACGTCTCAGCTACCTCTAGTGAGGGATCTCAGTAATGAAATTAAGCTAAATCTGAATAGGCCACATTACCTCATTATCTTCATCCCCAGCTCCTCCATTCTCCCCCTGAAGTCTCTAATTACACACCGTCAGCATTTCCTCCAGTTTTCAGTATTGTTTGACTTCCCGGGGCCAAGTGGTGACCAAATCCTGCTTCATATACCTTCAAAACATTTGTCCATTCATTTATTCATGCACTTCTCATATACATACTCTATACCATGCACTGAGCTAGGCAACAAGGATTCAGTGAGGCAGAAACTAAGACACAGTTTCTGCCATCACATAGCTGGTAGTCCAGTGGGGGCCCAGGCAAGAGACAAGTAAACAGGCATCTTCAATACGTGTGTGCATGGCGTTTTGGTAGGGAAGGTAACAGGGAGCACTTAGGGGTGAATCTCACTTTGGGCTGTCAGAGTAGACTTCCTAGAGAATGGATGGTTTAGGTTGAGACTTCAAGGTTCAGAAAAATGTAGCCAGAGAAAAGCGCATTACTCAACCTCCACTCAACAGATTTTCTTCACCACTTACTGTGGGTCAGGTTTTTTGCTAGACTCTGCCGAGTTAGCTAGAAAGATAGACTCAATCTCTGTTCCTCTAGTGCTTAGAAGATGTCAGGGTGGGGGAGAAATAGATGTGAAAATATAGGCACAAAATATTTATTTATCTAATGTAACTATCCATATGTATTGGGGAATTAAAAGGTTCATCATTTTCCTACTGAAAAGTCCAACCAGCAATTACCCCTGAGTATCCAGTGCTCCTCCCTGCAGCTCCAAGCTCTGCTGTGGACTCTCCTATGAACCTGGGAGCTCCCAGTCAGAATCTCTCCATTAGGTGAGCCTGAGAGGGAGAGTTCTCTGCACATCCCTGTCTGTCCCTTTATGCTTTATAACACAGCCACTGAGCCTTTACTGAAGCGCTGGGTTAATTAAAGTTTACACTAGAGGAGGGGAAAACTGTAAATTGTCAACTAAAATAGTTTTCTTCCATAGATCATGGGGAAAATAACCTAATTGATACATTCAACAAATATATGCTAGCTGCTGCCTGAGGTGCCCAAGACGGATAAAACCTACTACCTGTGGAGCTTTCCCGAGAATGAGAAGGAGATAGCTAGGAAACAAGTAAACGTATACGTTGTCAACATAATGAGAGATGGATGAGAAAAATTATCAGTGATACTTCTCACAGCTCCTCCCGGAAGGTAGGAGCTCTACTATAACATCCTGAAGGAAGTGTGTTTGATCTGGAACCTGAGATATGGGAAGGAGCTGGTCTGTGAAAAGGCAGAATAAAGTTGCAGAAAAGAGAAACCATGTAGAACTCTTCCCAGGGGTCTCCTGCTCTCCGGTCACTGCCTCTCTTCAGAGGCGTCACGTTTTAATCTTAGCCTGCTTCCAATGCAGCTATCTCTCTTTTGGGACAGCTCAGCCCACAGGGATTGGGTTTCCTCCCAAGCAGGTCCTGCCTAGTGGTCACAGGCAACATTTAGTTTTATCCCTGGATGGTGGGTCCTGTTTGTATGAATTACTTTCATCACTACACTGTGCCGGCTTCTCATTCAGGGACCCTGCTGTTCATCCCCATTGTCTGGGACCTCGATCCTATTTCCGTAATTACTGCCCCTAAAACTGTTCTTGAAGGGTAAGGTCTTTTGATGGATTATTAATCCAAAATCCTTTGTTTTCCCTTCTTCTAGTCACCCGCCTATTTTTCAGGACCATATTGTTCTAAGCCTCAATTACATGAAGGTCGGGAGGCCACCGAATAACTACGCCAGATGCCACCGGATTGGTGTAGGAGGCCACTTCAGGAAGGTGGCTTCGCGCACGGCCAATAGCTTCGCAGGCCCGCGGTGAGGGCGCCAGAATGACGTCACTCGAACGTGGCCGGCTCGCGCGGGGCGTGACGTCACGCGGGCGGGCCGGTCCGCCTTGAGGTCACCTGGTGGGCGCGGCCAGGCCGAATCCCCAGTGTCGTCACGGGCGGGGGCGGGGCCAGAGCGTGTCAGCGAAGCCGAATCAAAACAAGCCGGAGACCCGCCTTTTCCCTCCGGCTCGGGAGCGTCTCGCTCGGGTCCCGAGCCCGCCGCGCTCGCGCGGCTGCGAGCCTCGGGTGGCCGCGCGCCGGCTCCAGGAAGCCGGGGAGGGCGCGGCGGCCGGGATGGCGCGGCGCGGGCCGCGCGGCTAGACGGGCGCCGAAGGAGCCGCCGGCCCGCGCCCTCCATTCTCTTCCTCCCGGAGCCGGCGCCGCGCGGGCCGGGAGCGGCCGTGCGGCGGGGAGCCGCCTTCCTTGACGCCGGGCACCTGGACGCTCGCGAGATGCCCAACCCCAAAAGCAGCAAAGGCGGCCGCAAAAACAAGCGCGCCAACAGCAGCGGGGACGAGCAGGAAAATGGAGCCGGGGCCCTGGCAGCGGCGGGCGCGGCGGGCGCGGCGGCCGGGGGGGGCCTGGCGGCGGCGGCCGGCTGCGGAGCGGTGGCGGCGGGCGCGCCGGGCACCGGGGGCGCGGCGGGCACCGGAGGCGCGGGGACTGGCGCCGCCAACGCCGCGGCCGCCTCGGGGGCTGCTGCCGCGGGCGACGCTAAGAACGGTAAGACGGGGCTGGCGGGGCGAACGCCAACTTCCTCCCCGACGGGGAAGGCGCGGTGGCGGGGCCCGGGGCGGCGCGGGCGGTGCGTGGACAATGCGAGAGTCAGGAAGTGCTCACCCCGCCCCTCCGCCCCGCGGCGGCTGTCCCTTCCCGGTCCCCACGCCCGGCGGCGACGACTGATCTGCGGCCCGTGCCCGGGGTCTGCGCCGCTCCCGGGCCGAGAACCCGGGGCCGCCTGCGCCTCCGACGCCGAGGGGTGCCCCGGGGCTCGGCGGCGGCGGCGGCGGCGGCGGCAGTGCTCCCCTCGAGCCCTGCGGGTTCTGGCGGAGCCGACTGTGTGCTGCGGCCCGTGGGGGAGCGGCGGGTTGGGGGGTGGGGGGAAGGAAAGAGCTGCCCAAGTTGAAAAGAATGATCCGCTTGGAAACTTAGGCACCAGTTCATGCTCCCCTGTGCCCCCCTCACCCACCCCCCTTTTCCCCGCGTGGGGAAGAGCCTCAAATCCCAGCAAATCGGGGTTTGCTGCGGCGACTGCCACAGGTGAAGAGGCCCCGAGACATTTTTACTACAGGGCGTGTGTGTGTGCGTGCTTGTGCGCGCGCGCGCTCTTTAATTCTCTTACTCGCTTGAGGAAGGAAGAGAATCTGAACTTGACTTCCGTTCTCAGACCGGAGTTAAAAAAAAAAAAAAATCATCGTCGGTATGATTCTGTTTCACGGTTTTAGAAGGAAGCCTGCTACTCTTAGGCAGTACCTTAATGCACCTTTTGAAGGGCACTTAGGGAATACTGACGATGTGACAGATTGCCGTTGTCACTAGAGAGACACGATTTTCGTTATCGGGTGCCGGCCAAACACTTTTTCCTTACTTGGACAGTTCTTTGAATTCCTCTGGTCAGGCAGTTTTTCAGGGAAGGGAATAGAGGTATATTTTAACGAAGGGATATTAGGAGCTTTATTTCTGACTTTTAACTTGTAGCTTTTCAGCTTTTGAAGCCATTCTTCATGCAGATCAGTCACTTTTTTAAAGAGGCACCTGCACTCAGAAGAGCCCCACAGTGCTCTGAACGTAGGAGATTGAAGTGTAGCCAATTAAGAACAGAACCATAGGCCCCACTGAGTGTATCTCCACAATAGTGATGTAGGAAAGTTTTCTTTTTTTCCAGGAACAGACAGCCTAGTTTTGAATGTTTGATAATACAATTTTTGGCCAGACTGTCTTCTCCATCCATGTTCTTTTGTTTTCCTAGCTCTGAACTTCATTTTGGTATTGATGTGGCATAGGGGAAGGAAGACAGACTGGTGGTTTAGCCTTTTAGAGCTCTGTCTTCTTGGGAAGGTCAGTCTTTCTGACACTTGATTTCCTCGCCTGTAAAATTGAAAAAAAAATTGTATATATTCCATTGGCCCCCCCATAGAGTTATTCTGAGGCTCAGAGTGTTACTTTCTTCTCTGGTTTGCAGTTCTTGTTTTAAAGGCTTGTTAAGCTTTTAACATGCTTAGTAAAGTTTTTTAAGAAAAGTGATCAATGAATGATGATAGCTATCATTCATTCCTTCAAAATATATTAAACACAGTGTTACAAGTACTGTGTTAAGTATGAAAGGGTACAGTGGTAATCAAGAGAGGACATCCTAGTCCTCATGGAGCTCTCATTCCAGTTCTGGTGTACCTTTTTATTTTTTGTCTGTATGAAGCTTCACGATGGCTGTTTACTTATTAATTTTTTTTAACTTTATTGTTTTTTAATTTACATCCAAATTAGTTAGCATATAGTGCAACAGTGATTTCAGGAGTAGATTCCTTAGTGCCCCTTACCCATTTAGCCCATCCCCCCTCCCACAACCCCTCCACTAATCCTCTGTTTGTTCTCCATATTTCAGAGTCTCTTATGTTTTGTCCCCCGCCCTGATTTTATATTATTTTTGCTTCCCTTCCCTTATGCTCATCTGTTTTGTCTCTTACAGTTCTCATATGAGTGAAGTCATATGATATTTGTCTTTCTCTGACTAATTTCACTTAGCATAATACCCTCCAGTTCCATCGACGTAGTTGCAAATAGCAAGATTTCATTCTTTTTGATAGCCGAGTAATACTCCATTGTATATATATACCACATCTTCTTTATCCATTCATCCATTGATGGACATTTGGGCTCTTTCCATACTTTGGCTATTGTTGATAGTGCTGCTATAAACATGGGGGTGCATGTGTCCCTTCGAAATAGCACACCTGTATCCCTTGGATAAATACCTAGTAGTGCATTTGCTGGGTCGTAGGGTAGTTCCATTTTTAGTTTTTTTGAGGAACCTGCGTACTGGTTTCCAGAGTGCCTGCACCAGCTTGCATTCCCAGCTGTTTATCTTTTTCTCCAAAAGATTAAACCACTTTACAGCTGTGCGAGGAAATACTTTTTCTTAAGCTGGTGATACCCCCTCCTCTGTAAACTTTAAGCTGGTTATGGTGTCACTATTATTACTCTCCTCTGCAATGTCAAACTCAGGTATATTTAGCACTTTTGTGTCTATCTGTGTGGAACTGTGTATTTCTGATTTGCAACTTGTTTTATGAGGTGAATGGAGAAAAAGGTAAGAACTGGGCCAAACATTGCCATTGTCAGGGTTAGAGAAGACACAGACTTTGATCAGCAAGCTGTATTTTAGGATTCCATATTTGGTTGTGCCATGGTGTGAAGTCTCCATGATCCATTTTAATTTGAAGAACTTGTCACTGCAGTTGGTAACTCAACATGGGTGCTAAGGCCTCTTGTGTGCAAAATTGATAAATAAGGAAATTACAAATATGCGTGTGTGTGTGTGTGTGTGTGTTTGCCATTTAAAGCTATGCTTTCTAATGTTGGGGTAGGAGAAGTGGCATTGGTGAGTTTTAAAGGAAGGGGCAACAGATATGCAAACTCTCAAGAATCAGCTGCTAAGGCCCAATTATTTTTGAATTTTAGAATGACATTGATTGCACTATTATAGTATTTCTAAGTATATTTTGATTTTTTTAACTTGTGACATTAGATTTTGCAGTTATGAATATTAGAAATTAAGTGATTATTTTGAGGATGTGCTGGATCTGAATTCTCTTAAACTTTTAAACAGTTCGTTCTCATTGTTCAAGTCAGTTGTGATCTACAAATGCAAACGCAAATTTAATGAAGTTAACAGTAGTTGTCGTTTGTACTTGTTTGGAGTTGATAGAATTGTTTTGTGTCTTGTGGTTCTTGGGCAGGACGGCCACCAGGGCATGGTAATATTAGTTCTTAGTTGTTCACTCTTTGTCAGTACGTGTAAATAGCTGCTTAATGTATGAAAGAAGACTGTCAGGGAAAGCTCGGGAAGCTATGGAATGGTTATAGGGGAAGAAGTTGCACTGGGTGAAGTTGTGCGTCTTGGGTAAGATGAGTATTAATTGTAAAGACTTCGTACCCCTCATAAGTTTGTTAGTGCATTTCTAGATACTGGCTTAGGAAGCTTCTTGCAGGAATTGGAGTAAAAGATGAAGTGCCATGCTCCTCCTACATAGTAAACATCGGTGTACATATTGTAGCGTTTTGATTGTAGGTGGACTAGGTTTGCCAATCATTATTTTTAGGGTCTAGGAATCATGCGGTAGATTATTACGATGTAGTTTCATTTTGGAATTCTGGTTCCATTAGGCCACTGCTTTTTTGCTGAGGGCCTAAAATATATGGACCCTTGATCATAGTATGTAGTTTTCAATGGGCCTGGATCCTAAGTCCTTTTATTAATTCCTGTTTTATGTACGACCATGGGTCACCATGCCACTCATTCCTGACTGCCACCAGAACCTCTGAGTAGCTGAATCTGCCTTAATCCATTCCATTCAGCAACACTTACAGTATAAGTGTAAGAGAGTTTGTTTACATATTGATTGGCTGTGCATTTGGAAGGCATAGATATAATCTTGGGCAAGTCATTTGACGTCTCCGAGACTCAGTTTCTGCATACTTAAAATGGGATTGTAGTACCTACCCATAATACCGCAAGATCACATATATTACATACATATAACTTATATACTATATAAGTATGTATATGCACAGTGCTTGACTTATAATGTGAGCTTACTAAGTGTTAGTTATTTGCCTTAGATTCTGGAAACAGTCTTTGAAACAGATTTTACGTGTAGGAGTTTTACTGGGAATGCTCTAGCTGGGCAGCGAGGGAAGCAGGATTGAGTAAAGCAAGGAGTTGAACTGCCCTGCAGTTACAACAGGGAACTCTGGAGCTGGGATGCCCTGCAGAGTTATCTTACCTTGAGGCATGGGGGCAGGGCCTTTAAACTCCGCTTCCTCCACTGACTTGTCTTTAGGACTTGGACTGTCTCCTGAAAGAGACAGTATGACCTGGGGAGTGGCATCTATCTCTTGGCTGGAGAGCCTCTCTGGAGAGGCACTCAGCTGAGAGCCTTCTCCGAGTGACGAGTGACGAAGAGCCCTTTTTATTCCTCTAGCATTACCTGTTTCTTCCCATACACCACTAGTGCTATCCACGTAAAACACAGGCATGGGATAAATAGTTCTCACTACCCTTTAGGATCAGGCCGGGAATTCACTACCAGTGTAACAGGGTTTTGGCGGGAAATGTGCCCTGAATTTCATACATCTTTACAAGTGGGTTTTTGGAACTCTACCTGTTCCCTATAAACAAGATTTGTGTTTTTCTGCATACTTAGGTCAGTGAACACATTTTGTATAACTTCAGGCTTGTAGTTTATTATAAGTAGTTTCTCTTTTTAGGTGTTTACTTGAATTTTTACTATATTTAAATTGTCTCTATTCATCAGAAGAAAAATGAAGAGTGTTTGCCTGCTGTTTATTTTCTTTTCTTTTTTTTTTTTAATGTTTATTTATTTTTGAGACAGAGAGAGACAGAGCATGAACAGGGGAGGGGCAGAGAGAGAGGGAGACACAGAACCTGAAACAGGCTCCAGGCTCTGAGCTGTCAGTACAGAGCCCGACGTGGGGCTCGAGCTCACAAACCGTGAGATCATGACCTGAGCCAAAGTCAGACGCTTAACCGACCGAGCCACCCAGGCGCCCCCTGTTTATTTTCAAATCAAGAAATATTTATTGCAGGCCTAAGGTATGTAGGGTACGATTATCATCTTGGAAGACATTTTCTTATTTAGAAGTTAATTTTGTCAGGTGTTTAAAAACACCTGCTACTTGGGGCACCCGGGTGGCTCAGTCAGTTAAGGGTTTGACTTTGGCTCACGTCGTGATCTCACAGTTCATGAGTTTGAGCCCTGCATCGGATTCTGTGCTGACAGCTCAGAGCCTGGTGCCTGCCTCCGATTCTGTGTCTCCCTCTGTCTTTGCCCCTTCCCCCCTTGTGCACACGCTCTGTCTCTCAAAAGTGAATAAAAATGAAAAAAAATCTGCTACTTTTGGATCTTGTCTTTTGAGATCCACCTTTGTAATGGGGATTGATAGAAAATATTGCCTCATCCATCAAAGATTCATCTTGTGCACTTTGTATATTATAGTAAGAACTTAAAAAAAAAATTTTTTTTTAATGTTTACTTATTTTTGAGAGAGAGAAAGAAAGAGAGACAGAGTGTGAGCAAGGGAGGGAGGGCAGAGAGAGGAAGACACAGATTCTGAAGCAGGCTCCAGGCTCTGAGCTGTCAGCACAGAGCCCAATGCAGGGCTTGAACTCACAGAACTCACAAACCGTGAGATCATGACCTGAGGTGAAGTCTGACGCTTAATGACTGAGCCACCCCAGGCACCGCGAGTAAAAACTCTTCTATGATCTGTTAATGGAGGTTTTGGGTACCATCTTTTCTTTATTTACTTCTGAAAGGACCTGAGCTTGAATTCTAAAAACTGAACCTTCAATGTCATCCAAGTCCAAAAATATGTATCATTCTGTAAAGAATTGAAAACAGGAGATAAAACTGGGAAGTCTTTTGCAGCTTAATCCTCCTCTGAATTTACTCCACGCTTATCTATAAACAATTTAAAAAACTTGAAGGCATCAAAAGGAAAACTCTAGGGAAAAAAAAAATCTGATTGATTTTGCTCACGAGCTCTTTGGCATTTTTAAGGGATAGATTTAATTAAAAATATTTTGCTATTTCGTTATTTTATCAGTAATAAAATGGCCACTGTGGAAAGAGAATAAAATGGCCACTGCGGATGGGGTGTCTGGGTGGCTCAGTTGGTTAAGTGTCTGACTTTTGGTATTGGCTCAGGTGATCTCATGGTTCATTTCGTGGGATTGAGCCCTGCATTGGGCTTTGTGTGGACAGCGTGGAGCCTGCTTGGGATTCTCTCTCTCTCCTTCTTCCTGCCCCTCCCTTACCTGCTCAATCTTTCTTTCTCTCTCTCTCCCTCAAATAAATAGACTTAAAAAAAATAAAGATGGGGCGAAGTTCTTTGACTTTCTATTCAAACACATAATCTTACCACTTAGATCACCATTGTACTTGTATACTTTTAATATTTTCTCTTATAGATTTTCAAAAGTACATGTATAATTTTTTAAAAAAGAGGATAATCTATTTTGTAACCAGCTTTTTACAGAGGCAGTATTTTGTGGAAATTTAGCAGAGTAGTAAATACACAGGTTCATCACCATTTTAATGTTTCAGTGACTGTATAATATGCCATCATGTGTCCGTACCTTGGATAATTTGATCATTCTACTATTGTTTGACCTTTAGGTTTTTATTTATACATCTGTGGGAGTTATCCAGTTACTTAGGATACATTCTTCCCTGTGGACTTACTGTGTCAAATGATACGCTTTTTAAAAAAATATTTAAATTAATGTATGCTGACAGATTGTCCTATAGAAAAGTTGTGGGAATTTGACCCTGCTCTGGTCAGAGTGCCCTTCCCCCACAGCCTCACCGTCCTGAGTTCTTGTAGTTTTAACGGCATGCTGGAGAATTGCTGCCTAATTCTCAGCAGTAAGAGGGCCCCAGTAGGATCAAGAGCCTGGAGCAGATGCTGTCACACTTAAGGGGACTTTCCAAGGCTGCATATGTTTCGGTTGGGGACTTCTGTGCTCTTTAGTGATTTGGTGGCTAACAAGAATTCAACAAGATATCTAATAATGGTGAATGATATTTGAGCAGTTGGTAATAGTGAAGATGAAGGGATAGGCTTTTGAAATTCTGTCTACATCATTTATTCTAATTTTAAGAAATAAGGCCTAGAATTTCATTCATTCATTCATTCATTCATCCATCCATCCATTCACAGTTTATTTATTTTGAGAGAGAGATAGAGAGCATGGGAGGGGCAGAGAGAGAGAGGGAGAGAGAATCGCAAGCAGCCTCTGTACCACCAGCACGGATCCTGGTTGGGGTGGGGCTCAAACTGGGGTGGGGCTCAAACTCACAAACCATGAGATCGTGACCTTAGCCGAAATCAAGAGTCAGATGTGTAACCCACTGAGCCACCCAGGTGCCCCAGGGCTAGAATTTTTAAAATTTTAGTCAAAAAGCATGTGGTCTCAACAGACCTGGGTGCAAGTGTAGGTGGTCCAGTTTACCAGCTAAGTGACTTTGCGATCTAACCTTTCTCAGACTCCCATTTTCCAAATACAACCTTTTGGAGTGTTTATAAAGATTAAGAAAAACAGTGCATTAAAGATCTTGGCTCAGAGCCTGGCTGATATGGGTACTGGCAGTAATAGCGTTATATGTTTTGTGATTTGTTCAACTTTATTCAGTTAGAAAACTTTTTAAAGTATTATGCATTCAGGGGCACCTGGGTGGCTCAGTCGGTTGAGCATCTGACTCTTGATTTCAGCTCGGGTCATGATCCCAGGATCCAGCCCCCTCTGTTGGGCTCTGTGCTGAGCGTGAGCCTGCTTAAGATTCTCTCTCGGTCTCTGTCCCTTTCTTTCTGCCACTCTCCCCTGCTTATGTCTCTCTAAGAAAAAAAAAACAAAACTATTATGCATTGAGAACAGACACTGAGAGACAATAAGATGGTGGTGAAGTGTCTGTGAATGTTAATATAGCAAAAGACTTGTACAATACAGGTTTTTATTCAAGTACTGATTCGATTATAAATGATATTTTCTTCCCTCATCTTCTCTTTCTGATTATTATAGTTTACGTGGAAAAATCAGGTGATTTAGCAAAACAGGGAAAAAAAGTAACAAGCAAAACGTGAATATGGTTACATCTTCCTTTCTTCATTTATTTATTTGTCTCATGTATTGAGTACTATTTGTCAGGCACTGTGTTAGGCTCTGGGATCACAAGGACAATGTGAGGCCCTCGGATTACAAGGACAAAAGAATTGTGCCCAAAGGGTTTATGGTCTGTTTGGGAGCCTTTATAGAAACAAGTGCAAGTTGGTTATTACATGGACTACACAAGGGCAACTATGAAATAAAGAGCTGGAGCTTCTGAGGTGGTAAAAATGTGGATTAAGGATGCGGATTGTATTTGAAGATACAGAGAAGTGAAATGAACATGTGTGGGGTTTAAGAGTAGCTGAAAGGAGGTAAGGAGCTCAGGGTGTCCTTTGGGGATTAGCCAGGGCTTAATATTACTGACATTAATATTAATGTCTCCTCTCTCCAGGCCACAACTAGAAGGTTCATTAGTTGGTGTGCTCATTTGTTTGCTTGTTGGTTGTTTTGTTCATCTGTGCACTCGGCCATTTCCTAAACATTTATTATGTGCCTGTTGTCTCTTCTATGACTGGAAGTTTAATGATGAATTGTAGTTGAAGACATCAGATTCTACATCCCTACAGGCTAATGGTGAAGCTGGGACAGAGACCTGTAAACACTAGGAGCATGATAATGTGCTGTGGAGGCCCAGTGGAGAAAATGATTTATTTCCCGGAGGAGGGGACATTTGAACCAAGTCTTGGAGGAAGAGAAGCATGTAGTTCTGAAAGCAGAGGAAAGATGTTTCAAGCAGAAGGAGATGGGAAAGATTGCTGCCAGGAGTTTGTGACTGGTTTGAGGTGCGGTAGTAGGACAGGAAGCTGGAAAGGGAATGGGGCCAGATGGTTAAATCTGGATGTTTTGTAGCCAGTGGAGGACCATCCCTGAGGTTTGTAAGTAGGCACATGGTCAGTTGAACCCGCACAAGGGAATAGCTTGGTTTGTCATCGTAGGTTGTTGACAGGCTTGTAAAGTTGTGTTATAGCTGGGTGGGAGAGACGCTGGTCCTTCCTTGTCTTATGGAGTCGAAGAATGAATCTCATACAGCAGAGAGCGAGCACGGTGATAGAGTTTATTGAGCAAAAGTACAAAGTTCTCAGAGAGTGAGAGGGAGTGAGAGGAGTCCCAACTGGGTTTCCGCCAAAGATTTTTGTCTCCGACTTTTTATTGGGACCTTATCAGGAACTGGATAACAGTTTGTGAGAATCTATTCATGGCACCTAGCATGGGCAGGTCTGGAATGTGTTTGTCCTTTCTTTACCCCCAACCCACCTGCAGCTATATAGCCTTCCACTTGAATCTGTGGAAGGGGCGGGGGCGGGTGGGGGGGGGGGGGATGCTGGTGGCCACTCCGAGGAGTAGGAGGGCCCAGGAGGGCCCAGGGCCTCTACAGGGAGTCTTGAAGCATGTGGTCATGGCTCCCTTATCTATCCCTGCCTACTACTAAACCTAGCCCTATACAGTTGTAATTTCAGCAGAATGCTATTTTAGCAATTTTTCTTATTTAAAATTTTTTTAAATGTTTATTTTTGAGAGAGAGAGAATCCCAAGCAGGCTCCACATGGTCAGCACAGAGCCCTACGTGGGGCTTGAACCCACGAACCATAAGCTCATGACCTGAGCCGAATTCAAGAGTTGGACACTCGACCGACTGAATCACCCGGACACCCCAGCAATTTTTCTTTTGATAGGGCTGGTCAAGGATTGTTGGCCCAACTTGCCATGGACCCTTGATTGTGGCTTTTTAGTAAAGCAGTGGGCACACGGGTGATGGTGTTATGGTACCCAAGGCTGCTGTGTGGAGAGTCTTCATTGTGGGCACCAGCATCCAGGTGCTTTCTGAGCCATGCAAGGTTAGCTAATTGAGGTTAATTTAAGAGAAACAACTGACTGCCAAGGGAGTGGTTGTGGCCATCGGAGCAGAAAGGGTTTTTCCCTGCAGGGAGAGTTGTCCCTATGGTTTATTTTTCATACCTTGGTAAAAAGTGTGTATCTCAGAGCCAGGTTAGACTAATTTTCTTGGTTTGTCATTTTATTTTTATCATCATTGGATCAGTTTTAAAACAACCTCTGGTTTGTGGTTGGCTTTCATTGTTTTGTACAAAGTAACCCTGCATATGTGTGTGTGTGTGTGTGTGTGTGTGTGTGTGTGTGTGTGTGTGTGTTTGTGTACGTGTGTGTGTACGTGTGTGTACGTGTATGTGCACGCGTGCCTAATTCTGTATATTTCAGAAAGCTTCCAGTTCTCAGTGGTTGGTGAGATAGCAACTTGCTTTATTTAATCAACAGGATGTTTTAGTTTGATTGTACTGGAGAGGTTTTTATCAAATGGCAAAGAGTAGTTTTTTTTTCTTTTTAAGAGTAGTGTTTCTAATGCTCAATTATTATATGTTCTGATTTGTCAGAAGTAGAAAAGGGAAACTTTATTTCTGCCAAATTATACTTACGAGAATAATACTTGAAAACAATCTAAGAGTTAGAAACAAAAATTAATAGGAAGTTTAAAGAAAAGCGAGAAAACAGGAAGACTTCAAAGAGGAAGTGTTAAATGTTAATTATATAATTGCTTTTGACTGCAATTAATAAGAAAGCATGATTCTCATACACTTATAGGATGTATTTTGTAGATTTAAATTGTCAGTAGGAAAAGCATTTCCTCCATCTTAGGTGTAATAATTGGGGGCCTGCAAATTAAGATGACAGAAGATACATAAACAAGAGAAAAGGCAGATTTAATCACAGGAAAATATGCCACTCAAAGTTGAGGGTTAGAATTTGTGGCTTATATACCATCTTCATTGGTGAAGGGTGGGGAGGGGGGGAGAAGGACATTCGTGGGAAGACAAATGAGAGAAGGGAAGAGAAAAAGCACCTATAGAAAAAGAAATAACTTTCTGGAAAGATAAATGGGCCCTTAGAGAATAGATGGGCAACATGATAGTTTTGTGACAATGTCTGCTTAGGTGTGGTGTGGAGACATCTCTCTGGTGATAAGAGTCAGTCTTCCCTGATTGCTCCTAGGGAGGGGACATAAGTGGATTGAGTTCTTTGAGAGGCTCTGCTTTTAGGCAGATAAGAGATTTCAGGAACTCAAATGCTTGCAGCTGAAAGCAGTTTTTAGGCCACAGTGGCACATTCTAGATCTCTTCAAAATATTTTGCAGTTCAGATCACATTACCCCTCGTAATAGCAATTGTAGGTAGTCTGATAGCGAAAGACAGTGTCATAATTCAGGGTTTCTGTGTTTTATTTTGTTAGAAATTTATTAGAAATAGATGGTATTAAGGCATATGCCTTCATAAAACTGATAAAAAGGATAAGTTTAGGCAAAGGTTAGCAGGGTATCAAATTGTTCATAGTAAGGGAGCTGTTTGCCAAACTTAAAATGTATATTTTTCCCTAGAGATGAGTATAAGTTTGATACTTCAGATCATGTCCTTTCAAGTTATAAAAGTGTCTCAGGCGAGTCTTTTGACGCTAATACTGAAACTGAATCACAAACTCTATTTTAGATTTCTAAATGAGCACTCTTAAATGTGATCATTTCAGTATAATATTTAGTAGAACTCTATTATGTTACAACTTCTTATTAAAGTGACACATTATTTGTTACACATGCCTGACAAAGCTCAGGGTCTGGGTAGAAATGCAGACTGGGGAATGTACAGAATCAAGTTCTGACTATTTTTGATTGGCAGCATGTGCAGTTGGTAATCTGAGAGGCTGAGCCTAAGATGGTTTGAGATGGTTGTTACTGAACAGGCACAGTGCTGCTGCCAGAAGCCACGGAGGGAGGCTGGCGTTGAGAAACGGGAAGTGTCTTTTGTGGGAGAGACAGAAATGCATGCATCTAATGTACGGGGCAGCTCCAAGAACTATTCCAAATGGTTTCCAACCCCTCGGATCTCTTTTTATCGGGCAGTGCTTACGTATTGCAGTACTGTTAGCTCTGTAATGATACAGTTCCACTATATAAGGCATTTAGTTGTACATGTGCAGGTGATGTCTTGCAGTACAGAGCAAGTTAGGTGAGATTCCTTGGGTGGTAGGTGTGTTGGGGCTGCAGAACCCATAAAATCCACAGAAAGGAGAAGCAGCCGCTTCTAGGTATAGGAACAACGATGACACCACAACTGCCCTTTATTGAGTGCTTTCTAGGAGCCAGGCTCAACACCCAGCAGTCACGAGTCTGCTTTTGAGGATGAGGACACTAAGCTCCAGAGATGGCCTCTTTCCCTTTCTGCCGAAAAGGCGTGTTTGGGTTAAAGAGATGTGCCTGGCCCCAGTGCCACAGTGTGATCCTATGTGATATTGGACGCACATACATGTGCATAAATAATGAACAACTTTTTAAGTAGAGGACTTAAACTCAGTAAAAAAACATCAAGGAAGCAATAGGGCTGTTTATATTACTTTTAAAATGCCTTATGCTTATCATTTGGGTACTTGAACTGAAATTAAATCTGTGAAACAAAGCACTTGACCAAGGAAGCACTTAGCTCATACATTTTCCATTCATGGGGATCTGATTCCTTCTCATTATGACAGAAGGATTTCCTGGTGTTGGAATTGTGGAGGTTGTGAACACTTGAACTCACACTTCCTGTTCTCAGTGGATCACAGCTCATAACTAGGATGTGATTATCTTTAGGCTAAAGTCCTAAGATGTGGGATCACTGGTCACAAGGCATGTTTTTTTTTTTTTTTTTTTAAATTTTTTTAATGTTTATTTATTTTTGAGAGAGAGGGAGAGAGCGTGAGCAGGGGAGGGGCAGAGAGAGAGGGAGACAAGGAATCGGAAGCAGGCTCTAGGCTCCGAGCTGTCAGCACAGAGCCTGACGCGGGGCTTAAACTCACGAGCCGTGAGATCATGACCTGAGCGGAACTCGGATGCTCATCCGATTGAGCCACCCAGGTGCCCCACAAGGCATGTGGTTTTTAAGGTTTTGATACAAGTTGCCTAACTGCTGTCTAGAAAGAGTTCAGCAGTTTCCGCTGACACTGGCCCTGCATATGGTGTTCCTTTCTTCACATTCCTCAACATGGACTTTGGTAACCATTTTCATCTTTGCCAACCAGATCGTTGAAAAATTACAGCTCATTGTTATTTTTTTAATGTTTATTTATTTGTTTAGAGAGAGAGTGCCTGTGAGCAGGGGAGGGGCAGAGAGAGAGGGACAGAGAGAATCCAAGGCAGGCTCTGCGGAACCCGACTCAGAGCTCGATCTCATGCACCCTGAGATCATGACCTGAGCTTGAAAGCAAGTTGGATGCTTAACTGACTGAGCTACCCAGATGCCCCATTTGTTGGATTATCAGTGAGCGAGTACCTTTATATGTATACTGCTCATTTGTGTTGTTTTTTTCATTCATTTCACTAATGGCATATTTGTGTTCTTACTGATTTGCAGAAAGTTTCTGTATATTAAGGATACTTTTTTTTTTAATGTTTATTTATTTTGAGTAAGAGAGTGTGCACAGGGGAGGGGCAGAGAGAGAGGGAGAGAGAGAACCCCAGGCAGGCTCCACGGTTGGCAGCCCGACTCGGGGCTTAATCCCAGGAACTGGGAAGTCATGACCTGAGCTGAAATGAAGAGTTGGTTGCTTAGCTGCCTGAGCCACCCCAGCGCCCCTCAGAATACTTTTTTGAGGTACATTTTCCTTGGTTTATTATCTTTTTGCCTTATTTCAGGTGTTCTTGCTGGTTAGAAATGTTAACGGTTTTGTATGATCACAGAACATCCACATAGTGAGAGAACTCAAGAGAAACGTATTGAGTGAGGAAGTCCCACCTGTGACTTGTACTTGTGGGAAAAACATTGTGGGCGTGGTGGAAGGGTAATGACTTGAGTTCATTTGGGTATCCGTGCACAGCAGTGCTCTTACGTTAGTGAGGTTCTGTTTCCTTTTTTGTGTTTAATTTTTGAGGCTCTGTTTCACAGAATCGGTCGCAGTTCCTGCTGCCCTCCCTGACCCTCCACTTCCCTGATCACTACTGTCCAACTGACAGCTGAGCTGTGGTGCTCAACACCTGTCGCTTCTGGCGCATTTCTGAAATGTGGTTCCTATCCCTGCTCCACAGGACTTTGAAACTTGTAGATAAAGGCACATTATTTACTACCTCTTCTCAAGAATAAACCTGCAGACTTGAGTTCTCTTTGGGCTAAATTGCCCATAACTTCTTCGTTTTTCTTTTTTTTTAAATTATTTTTTAATGTTCATTTATTTTTGAGAGACAGACAGTGTGAGTGGGGGAGAGGCAGAGAGAGGAGGAGACTCAGAATCCGAAGAGGCTCCAGGCTCCAAGCTGTCAGTACAGAGCCCGACGCGGGGCTTGAACCCACAGACCGTGAGATTATGACCTGAGCTGAAGTTGGGAGCTTAACTGACTGAGCCACCCAAGCACCCTATCCCCTAATTTCTTTGTCATAACAAACTGAAATGCTGAGTCATGAAAGTTCTCATTTTTCTCTTTGTGTCACTTGGATTGAAATGACATTTGCATGTTAATGAAATGAAGATACAGCACTCAGTTGAACCAAAATTTATTTGCACCTCCATGCATTGTGCTGCTCCAGTTAGCCCTTGTGCTTCTCAGATGTCTGTGATTTGGAAGAGGTTCCCAAACTCAGTGCTTGTTCTACAGAGTGTGAGGTTTGAGAGACAGGTCATAATTTGTGATCTGGCATTTCGCAGGACCAAGTGAACTTTTCTCATCTCAAATGTTCTTATCTGTAGAAAATAAAGATGATATGATACATTGTTTGTTACCAACTCTTTGCAGACCAAGTGTAGAGCTTTTTGAAAAAACAAATTATTGGGTCATGATTTAGGGGTTTTAGTGTTTTCTGGTTGAGTGTTTGGTTCTAAGTTCTAAGTTACTTGATGTGGCTGCTCCCCCCTAGTTGAATGCACACTCTGATTTGGTAAATCCCAAGGCAGCCCTCGGCTTTCCTGTGTGGAGTTTGCTGCGAATGTTATTCTTCCAAAATCCTTATTGGGGGAGCCTTTAGTTTCTTCCATGTTTGGGTCCAGAAGTTGTGCTGTGTAGATTTTCCAAGAGAGTCTTCAGAGCTTGTTTACTGTTGTCTGGGCAGGTCTGCTTCCTGGAGGGCGTTCTTAGGAGTTTTTGCAAGGGCTTTCTGACCCTGCCGTGAGGACTGGGGGTAAGCCTTGTGGAGGGTTGTTTCAGCAGAGTGACTAGAGCTGATTTGGGGATTATTCTTTTGTGATCTGTGAATCATGCCGGCCCCACATTTTGTTATAGCAGCAGATTCCACTGTGATTTTAACCATTTTTTCATAACAGAGCCTTGCTTTTGGCTGTTGTCTGCATGATTCACATGTGTGCGTGTATCTGTAATCGGGCCTCATTCGCTGTGGGCCTTTCTGCATTTTACCCTTTACCTGCCTCTAGGGTCCTATGGAGTGGGGGAGTGGGTAAGTGTTGTTGTAAAAACATTTGAAAGGCTTACATAGGACTTTCATTTGTTTCCTTACCTCCCTTCTGGATTTTGCATTAAAAAAATTTTTTTTTTTAATGTTTATTTATTTTTGAGAGAGACAGAGACAGAATGCGAGTAGGTTGGGGGAGAGAGAGAGAGGGAGACACAGAATCTGAAGCAGGCTCCAGGCTCCGAGCTGTCAGCACAGAGCCTGACGCAGGGCTCGAACTCACGAGCTGTGAGATCATGACCTGAGCTGAAGTCGGACGCTCAACCGACTGAGCCACCCAGGTGCCCCTGGATTTTGCATTTTAAACCATAGTGAAGAATTTTGGATATACCAAACTATATTATGGATTTCATCAAAATAACTCCTATAGGCATATGATGCTTGGTATGTATAAGTGTTAATGTATGAATGTAAATATATCAATATGTTTATATTGTATGATTGTTTTTCTTGGGGTTTGGTTGATTAAAAACACTTTGTAAGTTTCATCCTCTAGATGCTCAGGTTTGAAATTTTTGACTTTGGACTAAATCAGTTTTCCTTACAACTTATTTTTTAATGTTCCATGAGGTAAGTGATAAAAAGATATCTTGGAAGAATTTTTAAAGAATTAATTGGAAATTGTTTTCTCTTGACAGATTTGGAAACACTTAGAATTCAATTAGTATATAATCATATATATACTTGTATATATTTGTATGTAGATATATAATATTTATTATATTATAAAATATAAATAGAATTATATTTACTATTTAAATTCTCCTATAGTAAAAAGAAATTTCTAGATATTTTTGGTAGCTTTATAAACGGTCTATTATTTTTTTCCTCTAGTTTAGAAATGAATAGTTTTGAGTCTTTGAGAGTGCCATGCTATAAAATTATGTGTGTTCCACCAAAGTAATTGGAAAAGGAATGAATGTCTAGTTACAAAGGCATCACTGGCTTAATATATCATTGGGGGTCTATAACTTTGAGTTGTCTTAGCAGTAAAAAATCTTATGAAAAAGTGTCTTGAAAACCAGTCATATTACAGCAGGTTGTGTTGGTTGAGTGTGGATATATAGTGAACTGCTGAACCAGGATGCAGACGTGACTGATTCTTGAGTCTAGCTTTTATTTTTACTGAGGTGTGTGTAAGATTTAAACATGCTCTCTCCTTTGACAAGTCTTTCCTTGTTGCAACAGATTCTGTAACTTGCTTGTTGGTTGCTGATGCAGCATTTCAGAAATAGATCAGTGTGGCCCCAGGCAAAAGCTTTGTCTTTTCTCCTTGGATCCCGGCAGAGTGACTTGCCTGGTTGGGAGGGATCCCTCTAAAGCATTTTCCCAGGTTTATTTTGAAGGGAAGGCAAGGGAGCAGAAAGTATTTCTTAGGGAAGCTTAACAGGGCAGAAAAGTTACATGGAGAACAAGAAGTGTAAGGATTTATTTTATTTTATTAAAAAAAATTTTTTTAACGGTTATTCATTTTTGAGAGATGGAGAGAGACAGAGTGGGAGGGGCAGGGGCAGGCAGGGAGGGAGACACAGAATCTTAAGCAGGCTCCAGGCTCTGAGCTGTCAGTCAGCACAGAGCCTGATGTGGGGCTTGAACCCACGGATCGTGAGATCATGACCTGGGCTGAAGTTGGTGCCTAACTGACTGAGCCACCCAGGCACCCCCAGGATTCAGTTTAGTTTAGAATATGGAAATAGGGTAGGGAGATGAGTTTAGCTATGGTGTGCTGCGATTTTACTGATTTAAATACACTAGGGTTTTTTTTTTTTTTTTTTTTTAAATGTTTATTTTTGAAAGAGCAAGAGAGAGACAGAGTTTGAGTAGGGGAAGGGCAGAGAGAGGGGGAAACAGAATCCAAAGCAGGCTCCAGGCTCCAAGCTGTCAGCACAGAGCCTGATGTGGGGCTCAAACTGACGAACTGTGAGATGGTGACCTGAGCTGCAGTTGGACGCTTAACCAACTGAGCCATCCAGGCGCCCCCAACACTAATCTTTTTTTAATGTTTATTTTTATTTATTTTTGAGAGAGAAAGAGAGTAAGCTGATGAGGGGCAGATAGGGAGACAGAATTCCAAGCAAGCTCCACGCTGTCAGCACAGAGCCCCATGTGGGGCTTGAACTCACAAACGGAGATCATGACCTGAGGTGAAATCAGAGTTAGATGCTTAACTGACTGAGCCACCTAGGTGCCCCAGCACTTACTTCTTTAACTTGGGGGTTTTTTATACGTAGTTTTAAGGTACATATAAAAGGTACTGAGGATTAATATGGGTATTGAACACTTTGAATAAGCTTTTGGGTAATCAGATCATAGTAAGTCATTCTATAATTTTGTATAAGATGCTATTCCAAACTGTAGAAAGACTTACTATGATCCGGTTACACAAAGCTTGTTGGTCACTGCCTCTTGTTATAAAGTGGCTTTATGCTCTTCATTGATTTGTCTGCAGTATGGGTATGAGTGGAAGAGGAAAGGCCATGTACTAGCTGAATGACCTTCAGCAAATCACTAAAGGATCCTATGTGGGCTCAGGCAATGTTTGTAGAATTTGAATGAAGAGATTGCCTTATTTCTATTCTGTAGAACTTTGGTATTGTTTGTTTATTTTTGTTTTTGTTTTTTTTATTAAAAAATGTTTATTTATTTTTGAGAGAGAGAGAGAGAGCGCGCGCGCGTGCAAGCAGGGGAGGGGCTGAGAGAGAGGGAGACACAGAATCTGAAGCAGGCTCCAGGCTCTGAGCTGTCAGCACAGAGTCTGATGTGGGGCTCGAGCTCACAGACTGGGTGATCATGACCTGAGCTAAAGTTGGATGCTGAACCAACTTAGCCACCCAAGTGTCCCAGAACTTTGGTATTTTTAAGAAACATGCTGGGAAAGCTATGCAGCCATTATCTTCATTCTGATATTCAGCCTAAACCATGCACGTTCGGGTCTTTGTCCTTTTGGATCTTGACATTAGAAAAGGAAAAATGGGGGCGCCTGGGTGGCTTAGTTGGTTAAGCGTCCGACTTCGGCTCAGGTCATGATCTCGCGGTCCGTGAGTTCGAGCCCCGCGTTGGGCTCTGTGCTGACAGCTCAGAGCCTGGAGCCTGTTTCGGATTCTGTGTCTCCCTCTCTCTCTGACCCTCCCCCGTTCATGCTCTGTCTCTCTCTGTCTCAAAAATAAATAAACGTTAAAAAAAAAAAGGAAAAATGAATTTTCTACTTTAGAGTTATTACTGATATAGATTTTTTTACTGATAACAGAATGCTAGAGCCAGAAAAGAAATGAAAAATAGGTAAAATAAAAGCCTATAACTTTCTATTTAGTTTGAACTTGAGGCGAGGTAGGCTGTGGGTTTTAACTGAAAGAAAAGAGTAGGTCCAGGAGAGTAAACAATAGATTGAGGGAATGTTAAAAGCCTGAGTTGTTAAATATAGTTGGAGAGCCCTCTCTCTCTTTTTTTTAAATGTAAAACTTCCTTGTTTATTTGTATAGAGTGGTTTGTCTGAGTAAAAGCATGTGTTTAAACCCTACTTTAAGCATAAAAACATGTTTAATTGAATGTAATCGCCATGTACTGGATTTGCTACTCACTTTGGAGCAGTCTCAGCTACTAAAATAACATAAGGGAGGATAAACTAAATCAAGAGGTTAAGACAGATGTGCTTAAGTGAGCTTATTTGTAGCTCCTATACTAATTAAAACAAGTTGACAAAATAGTTTTGTAGTGACTTCCCTTTATGTATAGGACTTAGTGTGTTTTTTTATGTAGTAGAGGAACAGGTCTCAAAATACTTGAGACAAAGAAAGTAAATTAATAAAGCTTCTTAGTTTTCACTTAAAAATATACTTACCAGTTAATCAAGAAATGACAGGCAAACCTTCCGTGAATTCGAGGTGTGGTACTGGGTAGCGGTGGGCTCCGGTTAGCCTTCTACTCGGTCTTTGTCCACTTGTTTTCCTCTGACCTGCTTCCTGCACTGCGGCCACAGGGGGAGACCCTGGCTGAAGCCGAGGCTTTGCTTTCGGGCCTGGTGGGTGATCAGGTGGGAAGGCCAGACTAGGGCCTAACTGTGGAGCTCTTTGATCTGAAGACGTGCTGTTCAGTGTTGGAGTTGCTGAGTTTCCTGAGTGTGTGGATGATGTAACCACAGTGTAATTTTCAGAAGGCTGACTTCAAAGTGCTAGTCAAGCATTTTTGCTTGTGTGACCCCTAAAAGAATTGAAGAACCCAGAGTTCCTCTTGCACATGTAATGTTGTTGCACCCAGTTGTTTAAAGGTTTAACTAGATGCAGAGGATACCATTTCCAGTGTATTGTAAACGTCACTTAAATGTATTTAAAGAGAATCCCAATGTCATAGTAACTTGATAACCATTTGTCAGCCATTTAAAAAATAATAAAAATTTTACATTTTTTCTCTATTTCTGTTCATTTCTTACCCAGAATTTGATTCTAAGACCAAGTATTTTCCCGGTTGAAAGTCTCTCGTTGATTATTCTGTCATAGTTTTCTATAATAGAATATACATACAAACAAGTTTATATTAAGAAGCACTGTTGGAATGGCAGAATAAGGATGTCTAGAAACCTTCTCTGTAAAAGCAGTGAGAACAAAGGCAAAAATGATTAAAATCAACCTTTTCAGAACTCTGGAAATTAGCCATAGGCTTGCAGTAATCCCAGGAGCGTGCATTCAAGGAAAATGTTGTCTTTTAACTCGCTCTGTTCCCACTCCCTCTCCCTGGCTCTGTGGTAGCTTTAAACAAGTAGCATAGGATCACTGGATGGGAAAGACAGGTTTGGAGTCCCCAAAAGCCGTAGAGCCAGAGATTTGCCACTGTGTGACTCCTCCGGAAGCTCCCTGGTAAAGCCTCATTCCCAGGGCTTGTCTGTATTTGGCCGGGCTCAGAGGTTACTTCGTGGTAAAGCCCTCTTCTTAGGTTTTTCTGTTGAAAACAATCAGCAGCCATTGTTTAACATCACAACTGCCTGCGGCGGTGGTGTCCACTGGGGCAAAGAAGAAGCTTGGCCAAAAAAACTTAAGAAAATCTTGGGAATGAGATGTCCATTGGGGGCTTATGAAAAGCTCTGCTGTATCTCTGGAGCTCTAGAAGACGATGCCCATGGGCAGGACTGCACACATGCCCAGGAAACGCTTGAAACCCTGTTCTCACCTCGGGCCTTGAGGCTCTGCACCAGCAGAAAGTAGAGGTTTAAAACAGTTGTAAACCGCTGAAGCATGGAAGACATGTGCCAGCACACGCACAGAGCCCTTTGCTGAAGGGTGGGAGACTTGTTCAAGGCATTTAGGGAAGTCTCTCTTCAGTGTTTAGCTCCGTTATCACTAAGCAACTGAGCAGAGACCTCAGTGGCTGCACATGACAAGATACAGACTTCATCGAATTAGTCCAAGAAAAGCACTAAACAAACAGCAATAGCAACAACAGCAGCGACAGCATGTCTTGTGAGGAGAGGGAATCTGATTTTCAGAATTGCCACCATACAGTTTTAAAGTGTTCAGTTTTCAACAAAAAAAGTGTCAGATAGGGGTGCCTGGGTGGCTCAGTTGGTTAAGCGTCTGACTCTGGGTCTCGGCTCAAGTCATGATCTCACGGTTTGTGAGCCCCTGCACTGACTCCACGGAGCCTGCTTGGGACTCTCTCTCTCCCTTTCTCTCTGCCCCTCCCCTACTCTCATGAAGTTTCCCTCTATCTCTCAAAATAAATAAAGAAACTTAAAAAAATAAGGTAGTCAGAAATATTAAAGAATGGCTTATGATCTTATTCACCCCTTGCATCCCCTATGTTCAACTCTGCACTGGCCACATAACAGGTGTCCAAAAACATTTGAATTGACTTGGATTGATTAGCAGGTAGTTGTAAGTAGCTGATTTTAGAGACCCTATGTATTTTCTTTCTTCTTTTTTTAATGTTTATTCTTAGAGAGAGAGAGAGTGTGCAGGGGAGGGACAGAGAGAGAGGGAGACACAGAATCCGAAGCAGGCTCCAGGCTCTGAGCTGTCAGCACAGAGCCCGACACAGGGCTCGAACTCACAAACCACGAGACCATGACCTGAACCAAAGTCAGACGCTTAACCAACTGAGCCACCCAGGCGCCCCAGTGTATTTTCTTTCTTCTGTAGTAAGTGTTTAACCCTAAGACAAACCCTGGTGTTTTTATTACATCTCCTAGAACATGATCCTTATTAAATGACATTTTTAAAAGCCATCCATTTGTCCAAATGTGTGTTGATTACTATCTTGGAAAATTTGAAGGCTCTTTAGGCAATTATATATAGTAAATCCGCTAAAAAAAAACTGACTTATTTGGAGACCAGATCACTTTGAAATATTTCCTATGTGAAGTTTATCTTTATAGTTTGAATTTTTAAAGCATTTTGAGAATATAACTGTTATACTTTTATTTTGCAGATGTCCAGATCTCTAGTGACCTATAGTCAAGTTGTCACATGTTATTTGACTTTTTTTCTTTCTCTTTCATTCATTCATTCATTCATTCATCCATTCATTCTTTTATTTTAGAGAGAGAGGGCATGAGCTGGGGAGAGGGAGAGAGAGAGAATTTTGAGCAGGCTCCATGCTCAGGGCAGAGCTTGACTCAGGGCTCCATCCTGTGACCCCGGGATCATTCCCAAATCAAGAGTTGGATGCTCAACTGCCTGAGCCACCCAGGTTCCTTGACTTCTTTGTTTAATGATTCTGAGGATTTTGGTGTGTCAGACCTAGTGAATTGAGTTAAGACTACTTATCAGCACATGGTGATTTAAAAATCTGGCCTCGAATCCATAATATTGGCTGATGACAGACTTTTACAATTTTCATGATCAGTTGTGATGGTGGAAGAAATTCAGGGTTGTCGTGAACTTATTGATTCATTCCAGGAGTACAAAAAAGGAAACTGGAAATACTGATATCATCACCTCTATGCATACAGTGTTATCAATATTTCCTGTTTCCAGATCTCATTTTGCATATTTTTCATCATCTTTGACTCCAGTGTCTGAAAAAAGATGAAGTAGACCTGTAGACTGGCAAGCCTCAAAATCCTGTGTCACTGCAAGGAGAAGTTGCTGCCCGAATTTGCACTGGTGCCAGGCAGGGAGGTGAGGGCTGATTAGGATCTTTGAGAATGTGGTCAGAGTTCCAAATGATGATGACAGGTTCCTGCAGCAGCTGATGCTGAGCTGGCCAACATTCAAAGAGTGACGCGTGAAAGGGGAACCCAGAGAGTAAGCAGTTGTTTACTGGCATTCGTAAACAAGGCCCCAAATGACCGGGGTTTACAATGATCATGAAGTTAAAACTGAATTGTTAAAGGACTTGGTTAGCCAAACCATAATTCTCTTTTGAGGACTAGTTTGGGTTTATAGTAAGTTGAAGGCCCTTGTCTTTTCTAGTTTTTGTTTCACGATTTTCTTTTTGTAAGTATATATGAACACCACAAATCTCCAATGGAAGAACATTTTGGGGTTTTCACTAGAGCAAGTAAAAGTAAAGTGCAAGGTTTTTTTTTTCCCCCCACTGGAAATCATAGTCCATGTAGACAGGTACATGTGTATAAAATTACACGGATAAGGTTATATCTAGTTATTCGTAGAAAAACTCATGTACATATATGAATGTGTGCACCTGCTTTCTTTCTTCCTGTCTATCTGTCTGTCTTTTGTAGGCTCCATGCCCGATGAGGGGTTTGAACTCACGACCCTGAGATTGAGAGTCGTATGCTCTACCGACTAAACCAGCCAGGCAACCCGCACCTTATTTTAATTGACATCTGTTATAAACTTATTTTTTCTTTTAATTCTTGTATATTAGAGTGCATGTATCTATGGTTAGTTTACCAATGAATATGACTTTTTCTTATTAAAACAAGTTGCCATTATAATTGCTAATGCCATTAATGGAGACCAGATAACCTCAATAATGTATTATTCTCCCCATAAAGTTGTTACATTGACACTTTTTTTTTTAACATTGATGTTTCTTTTTAAATTTATTTTTTTAATGTTTATTTTTGAGAGAGAGACAGAGCGTGAGCAGGGGAGGGGCAGAGAAAAAGGGAGACACAGAATCCAAAGCAGGCTCAGCAGTCAGCACAGAGCCCAACACAGGGCTCGAACTCACAGACTGTGAGATCATGACCTGAGCTGAAGTCAGACGCTTAACTGACTGAGCCACCCAGGTGGCCAACCTTGATGTTTCTTTTCTTTTTTTTTTTATTAGAAAAAAAAAAAATTTTTTATTTTTATTTTTTTTTTTTATTTAAAAAAATTTTTTTTTTAACGTTTATTTATTTTTGAGACAGAGAGAGACAGAGCATGAATGGGGGAGGGTCAGAGAGAGAGGGAGACACAGAATCTGAAACAGGCTCCAGGCTCTGAGCTGTCAGCAGAGAGCCCGACGCGGGGCTCGAACTCATGGACCGCGAGATCATGACCTGAGTCGAAGTCGGACGCCCAACCAACTGAGCCACCCAGGCACCCCCAAAAAATTTTTTTTTAATGTTTATCTTTTTTATTTTTGAGACAGAGAGAGAGCATGAGCAGGGGAGAGGCAGAGAGAGAGAGAGACACAGAATCGGAAGCAGACTTCAGGCTCTGAGCTGTCAGCACAGAGCCCCATGCGGGCTCGTCAACTGCAAGATCATGACCTGAGCCAAAATCAGATGCTCAACTGACTGAGCCACCCAGGTGCCCCCATTGATGTTTCTTAAGTAGCCATCCCAAGAGGATGAGATTGGAATTGGCTGGACTCCTCTAGTTGTCAGTGGTGATGTGTTTCAGGACTAGGTTCAGATTATGTGGCCACATCTTTATCACTTGTCATTTCTCAGTTCATTGCACTTTTTCTGCCTCTCCCCATAGATCTAGTTTCCGAGGTAAATTTGGGACTCTCCTTTTCATATTTGCAGGACATGAATTCCCGGGTTTGATAGGTGAGGGAGGAGAAGGGGTGCAGAGGACGTAAAGACAATGCTCTTGAGAAGAGCCAAGTGGAGACAAGAGTGGGCCCACAGGATGCCAGTGCCCAAGAAGTCTAGCTTTTGTGGTTAGAGCCAAGGAGGGGACCCCTTGACGGAGCTGTCCGAGCCCATTTCACCACTGTCTCAGTTTCACCAGTGAGGCTGGGAGCAAGTGGGTGGAGGTGGGGGGAGGGACATATGTGGACCAGGTGGACCGAGGCCTGGGTTGGCCGGCAGAGTAGAGTGACGGGAGCAGCCCTGGCTGTGTCTGAGAGAAGAGAAATGATGAAATGGGAATGGGTGGAGGCTTGAGTATGGATAGCAGGGTCTGAAGCTCCGGGAGCTGACCCAAGGGAAAGTAGAGAAGATGTGTGCGGTAGATGAGGTGAGTGGTTCAAGGACAGAGAGCGCTTGTGCTTGTCCACAGGGTGCTTCTCTGAGGAGTGGAGTCCAGGGCATGGCAGAGTGGATGGCCCTCCTGAAATGTGCTATGTTTTATGGGACCCATGGGGTCAGTGGGGCACTCAGGCCTCCCCTCTCCCTTTGCACCCTTCTCCGGTTGACCTTGGCAGGTAAGGCGGGAAAGGGGCGCCGTGGCACCTGTCAGGTACAGATTTTAATATATGTTAGGCAAAACTGATTGGAAAGTTAGGAAACAGGTGGTGAATGGGTTTATTCTTTTTGATCACTTATATTCTTCTTCCTAAAATAAGGTGGTTTTCAAAAATACATGTAATGCTAGAAGGTAAGTAATAAATGAGAATATTAGTACCAGGGACGATACTATTAGGAAAAATAACCATGTCCTGAGTCATTATAAGAGGTAGATCACAAATTTGGCTTCCATATTTTTTGCACACAGAAGGAGGAAGCGAACAGAAGCAGTGCTGTACTCCACAGCGTCCGTCAGATTAAAGAACGAAAACGGTCACTTAGCCACTTCTAAAGCACTATAAAATACTGAGCAATGGCCATGACAATTATCCTTTTATAAATAACAACAAAAAAAAATTTACTAGGCTTGCTCACATCATTAGAAGCAGTCTGTCCAGAGAAGGAAACAGTGTGGGCTAGGTAACCAACTCTGTGATACCTGGCTTCACTGAGGGATAGCTTTTATCTAGTATAGGAGTCTCGTACCCAGACGCCTCCAGAGTCTTGGCACGAAGAAGTAGGGCTGGAGTGCAGTCCTGGAAGACCTGGAGAGTAGGAGATGCACCTAAAGGCATTTGGGCTCATATTCTGTAACAAACAATCCTGTACTGGTTTAAGAAGTCACACTGCAGGCCAAAACACACCACAGGAACTCTGATCTAGAGGAACGTGAGGACATCATCCAAGAAAACTTTATTAAAAATTGTTTCTCTCAGCTGAGCTTTTGGAAGATACCGAGCAGCAGTGAGTTGTGGGTCGTATTCTCTGACGGGTACCTGGTCTGCAGATGACCCATGTTGCCAGTTAATCATGCAGCTATATTGTTTTGGACTTGGTGGACAGATGAGGAAGGAGGTAAAGCCATTTGTCTTTTTAGCTGAGGCCACTGGGAATTGTAGGGGAGGACAACTTTTCCCTTCTTCCCTTCCGGATTCTTTGGCTGACCTAATAATTAAATTGACATAAGACGGATTAACAGGAGAAAAACAAATTTAATTATATATTTATGAGAGCCACACGAAGACATGAGAGGCTTTCTGACAGGCAATTGAAGTTTATATGCCACTATGAATTAAAAGAGAGTAGATATAGGAGTCAGGGACTTCAGAGGGGAGGAAGACAATTTACAGGAAGATGGGAAGAGCAGATGTTTGGTAAACAAGTGTTTGCCCTGCAGAGAGATCTTTGTTATGTGTGTGGCGGGGGTGGGGGGGGTGGGGGGGGTGGGGGGGGGGTGGTAGTCATCTTTGGTAATACCTCTCCTCCTGGTACTGGCTCCCTGTCTAAATTTTTAAGGGGGGGGGGGGGGAGGTAAAAAGCTCTTCTTGAGTCTGTTTTGCCTTGATCATCTTAAGCTCTGGGGTGGCCTGCCTTGAACCACATCAGAATCTAGAGGTAAGGGGAAAGGGCCAATTCCACTGTGGCCTTTGGTCTCCAGGCACCATTTTGGGCCCACCAAGAGAGAAGAGATAGGCCATCATTTTGGGGATGCCATGCTGTAACTTAGGTGGTAAATGGGTATCACATATAAAAAAATTTAGGAGTTTTGATTATGGCCACATTTTGAATATTTGTGCTGGCAAAGGAGAGCACATTGACCAAGATAATCAAGTTCTGTGGTGTTTCAGAAGAGCAAGGAAAATTCTTAAAATTGGAATAAAGTACTGAAGGATGACAGGAGGTCTTTTCTGGGGTCTTTAGAAATGGGATTGTTTAAAAGCAATCTTCTGAGTGGGAGAAGATATATGCAAATGATATATCTAATAAAGGGTTAATATCCAAAATATATAAAGAACTTATACAAGTTAACACCAAAAAACCAAACAATCCGATTAAAAAATGCACAGAGGACCTGAATAGACATTTTTTTCCAAAGAAGACATACAGATTGCCAACAGACACATGAAAAGATGCTCAACATCACCAATCATCATGGAGATGCAAACCAAAACCGCAATAAAATGAGAATATCACTGCATGCTTGTCAGAATGGCTAGAATCAGGAAAGCAAGAAATACACGTGTTGGCAAGGATGTGGAAAACTGTTGGTGCAAATGTAAATTGGTACAACCACTGTGCAAAACAGTATGGAGGTTCCTCAGAAAATTAAAAATAGAAATACCATATGGTCCATTATTTCCACTATTGGGTATTTACCAAAGGAAATGAAAACACTAGTTGAAAAAGATAACCTGCACCCCTATGTTCATTGAAGCATTATTTATAAAGAGCCAACTTGTGAAAGCAACTGAAGTGTCCATAGAGGAATGGATAAAGAAGATGTGGCATATGCAATATGCATGCATATATACATACAGTGGAATAGTAGTCATAAGAAAAGGTAAGATCTTCCCATTTGCAACAACAGAGATGGACCTATAGGGTATTATGCTAAGTAAAATATGTCCGAGAAAGATAAATGCCATATGATTTCACTTATATGTGGAATCTAAAAAACGAATGACTAAATGAATCTAAAGACCAAATAGACTCTTAAATACCCAGAATAGACTGGCTGCCAGAAGGGAGGTGGGTGAAGGAATGGGTATAATTGGTGAAGGGGATTAAGAGGTACAAACTTCCAGTTATAAATAAGTCATGGAAATGGAAAGTATAGCATAGTCAATAATATTGTAATAACTTTGTATGGTGACAGGTGGTTACTATACTTACCATGGTGGTGAGCATTGAGAGTTGTATACAATTGTGGAATCCCTGTGTTTTGCACTTGAAACATAAAAACATTGCACGTAAATTTTACCTCAATAATAAAAGAAATGGAATAGTTTAACACTTGGGCAGTCTCTCTGCAGTTACATACAGATACGCTCCTGCATGTACATACATACTTAACCTGGAGTTGTGTTCCCATTTTATGATCCTGTGATTTGGTTCCAAGAGCTCGTGAACCTGTCTTTTCCTCCAGGGTGAGTGCAGGCAGTACATGTAATGCTGTGTACTTCTCTGTGGTCTAGCTCCCTCTGTGATCCAAGCAAAAGAAAGGCAGCCTGCTCATTTATTTCCTAGTGCAGTGTGATCCCATTATATGCAAATTAAATTATGCAAATTCCAACTAATGCCAAATAATATTAATAAAAGATTCACATGATGTGCAAAATTTCAGTGGATCCACTCCCCCAAATTATGTACCAAGCTATGTCATTTTCAAGCTGGCAGTTCAACTGAATTATACAAATGCTTTGGGGTGCCTGGGTGGGTCAGTTAAACTTCCCACTCTTGGTTTTTGGCTCAGGTCGTGATCTCACAGTTTTAGAGTTCAAGCTCCACATTGGGCTCTGCGCTGTCAGCTTGGAATTCTCTTTGTCTTTGCCCCTCTTGCATGTGTGCTCTCTCTCTCAAAATAAATGAACTTAAAAAAAGTTGCTGTTATAAAAAAATAAAAAAAATGCTTTGATACCCAGTGGCATCACCTTTTCTTACAAACAGAAATACCTACTAACCCTTGGCAATATTATGTAAACTTTTTTTGTTTCTTTTTTTAATGTGGACTCTTTGTTTATAGAACTGTTTTCGGGTACCTGGCTGGCTCAGTTGGTAGAGCATGTGCCTCTTGGTCTCAGGATTGTGAGTTTAAGCCCCACATTGGGCATGGAGCCTACTTAAATAAACTTCTTGAAGGATTTTAATGATATTTATTATTTTAATGATATTTATATATACTTATATATATCATGATATATAATGATATTATATTACATTTTAAAGTGATTATCATACTTCAAGTCTATCTTTGAAAATATCCAGGTGTGCTAATATTGTGCTGAAAAACACCCTGAAAATTGGTAACTTTTGAACAGAAATGTGAGAAAACATAGTATGATAGGCCATGTCAATTTATGAGATACAGCTGAGAAATCATTAGAGATAATGCTGATATTAAAAAGCAACAGTAAAGAAAAATAGAACACAATGACTACAGATTTATGTGTTCTGAGGATGCATTCCCCACAACCTTTCCCTTAGTTATGGGAGTTCTTCAGGGACACATCCCATGAATCAAATGTAGCCATGCTTTATGAATCCCTGATACAAGTAAGTATCAGACAAGATACTTACTTGTCTGACTGGGAGTAGAACACCTTTAAAGGGTTAGAAGAAGGAAATTTTGCATCTGTTTCTTCAAGACTTGCCAGTAAACATTTAGTGAATTATTTTATGCGTGCCACCCTGCTTTGTTGTGGGGAAGAAGTGCATTTCTTGCCCTTATTTATGTGAAGGAGAAAGGAGGATGGTCTCTTTCTGGTTGTAGCTTTGCGCTAAGTGCTTTCAAAGTCCTTTGGTTTTTACGTCACATAATGTAAAGTGATAGGGCTTCTAATAATTTCTTAAATTTAAATGTTGGTTAATAAGTACTGGGCACCGTGTGAACTGCTTTAATAACTCACTTAATCCTCATGGCACCCCTTTGAGATAGGTACTGTTATTTGTGCCATTCTACAGGGAAGAAGGCAGGAGCCCAGGGAGGTGACGTGATTTGCCAAAGATCTTAAAACTATTAAATTGCAGAGCTGAGAAGTCAGATCCAGGCTGGCTGTCTCCAGAGTCGCTGTCCTCATTGACCAATCTCTGTGGCCTCTCAGGAAGCTGGAGATGAGGATCCTCGCTTCAGAAACTTCATACGCTGAGGGGAATTAGCTCCAAAAACAAGGGGATGTGTTCCCCTGAAGAGGAATTATTGTATGGAAAAGATACGTGTAGTAAAATAGTGGTTCAGAAACCCTGCGGTTTGTATTTGGTAACTGCATACTGAAAGAGGGTAGAATAGATTATGGGAAGTTTGTAGAAGTGAGGGTGAGGGCCAGGCTGTACCTTGAAATTGGAGTCCCGGGATGAGTCTGGGAGGCCTGTTGAGAACAGTGAGCCCCAAGGGTTCACCCCTCACCCCTTCCCCGTCCTTCAGCTCTTCTGTCACCACAGGGTACTAAATCTGGTTGGGCCGTGCTTTCCTTCACCAAGACGTTTATTAAACAGTATGATTTTCATAGTAGTGGGCTTACACGGATGCATGTGACCAAGTCCCTACCTTAGATTTTGCCTGGAGAGCCTTGTGTGACTTCAGAAGACCCTCCTCACTAACCCGCTGCCCTGCTGAACCCCCCACCTGTTTGTGATGCTTGCAACTATTTTAAGAGGGATGAAACATTTAATTTTACAGTTGAAAAGCTGACAATGGCAATGTCTGTCTGGTTTATGGGGCTCCAGTTAGTGTGGATGGGTGTGTCGAGGGGTTTGGGTTTGTTGGGCAGCCAGCGTAGATGACTACCGTCAGATCCTTCTCTTTTAATAGGTGTGGGAGCACAGAGATCTGCCTCGGGTGGGGGGTGGGAGACGGGATACCAGATGAGAAGGCTGGGAAGAGTGACAGACTTTACCCAAGTGATGTCACCTAGCTAGTTCATTGTCGAGACTTGAAACTACTTGAGATTTTTGCCCAGAATGAGGTGATCCCTGATTATTTTCACTTGGGCAGGGAGAAATTGCAGCTGAGTCCTAAGTATCTGATGATGAAGCGGTAAAAACGCACTGGAGGGTTTATATACATCGTGTAAAAGCAATGTTGACTGCATGAAGGAACAGTGCCCCGTATTCCTTGTCCATCAGACTGTCTCAGCTTTAGACTGATGTCCTGAGGAATGTACGTGGCTTGGGCCCTCACTGAACGGGGGGTGGGGTCCCTTCTTCCCTCTCTCCCATTAAAGATTCAGTTGTATCAGATCAGTCTGTAGTATATTTATACCTTCACCTTTGTGGAACTCCTTTTTTTAAAAAAATTTTAACGTTTATTTATTATTGATAGAGCATGAGCAGGGGAGGGGCAGAGAGAGAGAGAGAGGGGGACACAGAATCCGAAGCAGGCTCCAGGCTCAGAGATATCAGCACAGAGCCCGATGTGGGGCTCAAATCCACAAACTGTGAGATCATGACCTGAGCGAAAGTCGGATACTCCACCAACTGAGCCACCCAGGTGCCCCAGGAACTCCAATTCTTAAGAGCTAGGAATTTTGTAAATTTAGAGACCACTTTCAGGAAGCAATCCAGTGCATGTCTATAACACTGTCATTTCTTATGGGTGCGATTTGAACACTGTGCTATTTGTTAGAGTTCTGAAATCTTTCCCTGTCTGTTTTAGTTACCTGTAAAACTCTGGAGATTGAAAAAGAGACATGGCCTCATTTCATTTCCTTACGTTCTGAACCCCTTTTGTGGGTCCAAAACATTAGGTAAGAAAAGTAGGCAATATATTGGAGCAGTTTGCGTTGAGTTGTGGAGCCAGAGGCACAGGTATCCAGTGACGGTGGAGGTAGCAGGAAGAGTTGTGGCAGAACTGCGGAGAGAGCCTCCACATACGTTTTAGCGTGAATGAGGGCAAGCATCTTTGTTCTCTCTTTACAGAGGAGGAAGCAGGAAACTGCCGCACGTCAAACGGCTAGTCACCCAACCCCCTCGCGCATCGTTCCCAGCTGCCTTTCCAGTGTGGACAGTGGGAGGGAGAGGGCAAGTCTGAACCAAGCCTAGAAGGAAATCGTGTCTGCACGCAGACGCCAGCCCTCCGTGGCTTCATCGGAAGGCTGCGTGAGATGTGAGAAGCCTGTCCCAAGTCCTCGCGCAGGACCCGAGTCTCACCCTGGTACTCACCCTGGTCCCCGGAGCCTTGCCGTGGGGCTGGCGGTGTGTAATGTTTGGTCTCAAGCCCTTGTCTTTGTTTTGGAGGCCCAGCCACAAAGGGCCACATCGGAGTGGCTGAGATGTAAACGAGTGCGCCGGCAGGTTGGAGCGGGGGGTCTCTTCGTGGCAGAGCCGCGGAGGGGAGATTGTGGGCGAGCACGGCTGCGGTCGGGGTGGGGCAGTGATGGGCAAGAGGGGAGCTGTCCGGCCTCCTCTGATCCACACACACCTTTCTGCCAGAGCGCTCCGCGCGAGTTGCTGCTTCTCCCAGCTCCAAAGACCCGGTTCGTAGGCAGGGCTCAAAATTGCTTCCGTGATGTATTTGCGGCTTTTCAACAAATATGTAAATAGGACTTTTCTCCTCTTAATCTACCTTCTTTAATGTGGAAATACTTTAAAGAGAAATATCAAGCCAGTCTCGGCATTTAAGATTTAAAACTTTGGATGTTGTGAATGCCAAGGTATAGTTAGGCCATTCTTTGATTTCTTTCGTCCTGGGTTAATATCACTTTGGCTACTGCTATTACATTTCAGAGGCATTCTCTCCAAAGCTGTTTCTCTGAAGGATAGATAAAAGCAACTGAACTTTGTTTAATTGACTAATTAACATTTTAAAGGACACTAAAGGTCACAGCCCAGGGGACTGCAGTTAATTTTGCCCAGTTTACAGACCATTTTTCTACTTCATCTCAGTGTGCTTCAGTACTAGGCCTTTCTCTCTGTGTAGGATTTCGGCTTGCTCTCTTCCTTCTCTGCTTGTCGGGTTGGGTTTCTTTTGCCAGTGTCATTTTAATGCAGCTTCATTAGCACAGGATGTGTGCAAGGCCTAGGCCTAGTGATGCCAGGAACACAGAGGGAAGAGGCATCCTGTCTGAAGTTATCACCTGGTGGGACCACAGTGGGGACTCAAGTAAGGTTCAGACCAGACTGTGGTCGGGAGGGGGTGGTTCTGGTGAAATCAGTGTCTAGAGGTGGGCCTTGAAGGATGGGAGGAAAGGGAGAAGGTTTTCTATGTGCCAGGCCCTGCTCTAAGTGCCACTCGTGTGTTGGTATATTTTGTCCTTACAACAACCATATAAAGTACATTCAGTTGTTACCTGCATTCCGTACAGGAAATTTTTTTTTTTTTTAATTTTTTTTAATGTTTATTTATTTTTGAGAGAGACAGAGACAGAATGCAAGTGGGTTAGGGGCAGAGAGAGGGAGACACAGAATCCGAAGCAGGCTCCAGGCTCTGAGCCGTCAGCACAGAGCCCAATGTGGGGCTCGAACCCACAGAGCTGTGAGATCATGACCTGAGCCAAAGTCAGGCGCTCAACCGACTGAGCCACCCAGGCGCCCCCGTACAGGAAATTAAGACAGAAGTGACTTGTCCGGGAGCACGCAGCTCAGCAGTGGTACTGCTGGGATTCTAGCTCGGGCAGTCTGGTTGAGAGTCCATGCTGTGAATTGCTACACTAGGCCGGTAGGATTTGGACAAATGAAGATTAAGGATTGTGGGCTCCTAGGTGGTAGATGGGGGAACCACAGTGATCAAAGGAATGGAGGTAGACAAGTTGGGTAGGGCCTTTGACCGACGCCCGGAGTTCCACGCCGAAGGGGAAGATTGTAACACACGAGTGCCATAGGCTGTATGGGTGCCATCACCTATGCTGGTGGAGTGCTGTATTTGTGATCCAGTGGGCGGGGGTGAGGTCGGGAAGGGCTTTGAGTGACGCAGTTGCAGAGCTCATTGCCTCTCCTACTGTTAAAGCTATCCTGAATTTTTGGCATTCGTTCCCTGAGTAGATATACATGTTTAGGTCCCTACTCTTACTGGCCTCTTCCCATTCTTTTCCCTTTCTTCTACAGTTGTACTTCTGGGAAGAGTTTTCTGGAAGGTCATCTGTACTACTATTTTACCTCACCATCTACTCTTCACCATCCACCTCTGATCTGTCCCCTGTCATCCCACTGGAACTGTTCTTGCTAAGATGTCACTGACTGGCTTACTGACCATTCTGGTGAGGACTTTTCAGTCTTTAAGTTACCCAGTAGTTTCCAACGAGGGGCAGTTTTTTTTCCCTCTGCCCACCCAGGGGATAGCTGGCAGTGTCTGGAGACATTTTGGGGCATCACAGTTGAGGAGGGTGGTGTTCCTGGCACCTAGCAGAAATGCTGCTAAATGTCTTACAGTGCACAGGACACTGCCCACAACAAAGAAGTACCCAGTCCAAAATGTCAATAGTGCAGAGGTTGAGAAACAGTGATCTCTGGGGGATTTCCTAGTCCTCTGTTCTTGTAACTTTCCAGCTGCCATGATAGAATTCTCTCCTGACTTGTCTTTCAGTGAATCCTCAGTTCATTCCTTACTAGGCTCTGTGGAGGACTCTTCTGCCTTTTAATGTTGCCTCTCAGGATTCGTTTCCTCTCCTCACATTCCTCTTGGGCTAACTCCTCAGTCCAGGGATTTAACCTCCACCTCTGGGTGTGTAGCTGCACATCTGTATTCGGGCCCCAGGTCACTTGAGCTCTGGGCTTGTCTTTCTCCACCTCGGTGGCACACAGGCTTCCAACTCAGCAGATCCAGAATCAGGCCAGCCCCAAGTTGTCTTTGTCCAAACCTGCCCCTCTTGTGCTCTCTGTCCATCAGAGTTTGCTCATCCCAGCAGCGGGTGCCATCTTACTGTGCTGCTGCTGTAGGTCAGGCTCTCACTCATGTCCCACACTGCCACCAGGGACTCATGTCCCACACTGCCACCAGGGTAAGCTTTCTAGAACAGAACTCTGACTGACCGTTCTCAGCTACAAAAAGATAAAGTCTAAACTAAGCTTGGCATGCAGAACCTTCCTGATCAAGCCCAGCGGTTCCCGACTAGGAGTATTACTGCTTTCCAAAAGGGCCTTTTGAAAATATTAAGGGTGTTGAAGTAACCAGAATCCAGTGGAATTCGTCACCGTAAATCCTATTTACTTGTTAAGAAATAGAGCCTACTCTGTGTCACCAAGTTTTCCCTCCTTTTGGGGGGACCTGATTGGCCTTTTGGATGCCCGTGGGGTATGTGGTTAAATAGGGCAGAAATATCTCGGTGTTCCTGCTTTCTGTCCTGATAGCTTGAGGAGAGTTCCGGTTTTCTCCTTCACGACCTGGCGGTGTAATTCTGTGTAGACCAACAATTAGTTTGACCAGACATTCTCCCCTTAGGTATCAGACCATTCTAGGAGAGAATTGGGGAGAGGTAGTTCTGTTTTCTAGCTTTTCTGTGATATTCAGGATAACCTAAAGTTTGTGAAAAAGGGCTTTGCGGGCCCTTTTGGAGCTATCACCTGAACTAGTTGGCTAAGTGGCTTCATCATATGATTTCCTAGTTCATTAGAGTGATTCCTTTTTTAAAAGAACCTCGGAACTGCCTGTCATTACACTCACATCTTAGGAAAACCTCGTACTACACTATACCGCTGTAAGTATTGACATACGGCTAATTGCACTGTGAAGGATTTGGACTTTCTGAAGCTTACTGGTGTGTTTTTCAGCAGATAACAAACATCTGAAAATAAATTCCCTCGGCCCAGCAAAACACCAGAAGAGAGTAGTACATGTTGTCTAATCCTGTCTGGTGTTATTCCGGCGGAGGAAATCTTGACACCAGAAAATTGCACTGTTGGCATGAATGGGCTAAGGTGGGGATGGTAGCTTTGCTCTCTGACCAGGTGCCAGCTGGGATTCCAGCTCCTGCGTGCTGAACCTCTCTCTCTCTCTCTCTCTCTCTCCCCTCCTCTCTCTCTCTCTGTCTCTGTTTCTTCCCAGAAGCCCCTTGTGCCACGCCCCTGATCTGCAGCTTTGGCAGGCCGGTGGACCTGGACAAGGACGACTACCAGAAGGTGGTGTGCAACAACGAGCACTGCCCCTCCAGCACCTGGATGCACCTGCAGTGTTTCTACGAGTGGGAGAGCAGCATCCTCGTCCAGTTCAACTGCATCGGCCGGGCCCGCAGCTGGAACGAGAAGCAGTGCCGCCAAAACATGTGGACAAAGAAGGGCTACGACCTGGCCTTCCGCTTCTGCTCCTGCCGCTGCGGGCAGGGCCACTTAAAGAAGGACACAGACTGGTACCAGGTGAAGCGGATGCAGGATGAGAAAAAGAAGAAGTCCGGGTCGGAGAAGAACACAGGGAGGCCCCCCGGCGAAGCAGGGGAGGAAGCAAAAAAGTGCAGGCCACCGAACAAGCCCCAGAAAGGCCTGAGCCACGACCTCCCGCGGCGGCACTCCATGGACCGGCAGAACTCCCAGGAGAAGGCAGTTGGCGCCGCAGCCTACGGGGCCCGCTCTCCCTGCGGCTCCCCTGGCCAGTCCCCGCCCACCGGCTACTCCATCCTCTCCCCTGCCCACTTCAGCGGCCCCCGCTCCTCCAGGTACCTCGGGGAATTCTTGAAGAATGCCATCCATCTGGAGCCTCACAAGAAGGCCATGGCCGGGGGCCACGTGTTCCGAAACACCCACTTCGAGTATAGTCCGGCTGGGTTATCCGTGCACAGGGGGGGCCACTTCGACGCGCCCGTGCAGTTCCTGCGGCGGCTGGACTTGTCCGAACTGCTCACTCACATCCCCCGGCATAAGTTGAACACTTTCCACGTGCGGATGGAAGACGATGCCCAGATGGGCCAGGGCGAGGATCTGCGCAAGTTCATTCTCGCGGCCCTCAGCGCCAGCCACAGGAATGTCGTCAACTGTGCTCTGTGCCACCGGGCGCTCCCGGTGTTCGAACAGTTCCCGCTGGTGGACGGAACTCTGTTCTTGAGCCCGTCGAGACACGATGAGATCGAATATGATGTTCCGTGTCATCTTCAAGGTACAGGTGTTCATTCACCTTGCCTGCTTTCGGTTTGTTACAAGCTGAAAAGCTAACACGATGGGATGGCCCTGTTCTGGCTTAATTTTAACTGTTGCTGCTTTTCGTCTTAGTCAGGTGCTAGGATGCTTGAGTATTTCAGCTTTGCCCATTGAGGTGGTGGCAGTGGGGCTGGTTTTCTTTCTTTACTCCGACGTCACCGTACCTACCAAGTGTTGTTGTCCCGGAGGGTAACTTTGTGTTTGGTTCTAATGTGATTTTGAACGGAGGATTCCTGGTGTATAGTTTTCCGTAACTGGGAGGGAATTGAGAGTAGGAATTGCATAATGATGTCACTTGATGTAAGACAGTTGCCTTTCAAACCTTTGTTAATGTGCCCAGCACGTTGTGTATTCGGTTTGATCCTTGTAAACATGATGGAGTAAGGGAAAGTGGGGGTCAGAGAGGACCAACGCGTTTTTAGATTAGTTGAAACAATCTTGAAGTTTATGGAAGGTGAGTCTTTCGTGATAGCAGCAAAAGGAAAGTGGAGGGTTATTGAAAGCTGAGACATCACCCTGGTGGTGGAGTGGGGGGAACTTAGTGCTGTGGATGACTGTTCAAGGATGTAGGGATAGTTCAGCCATCACTTAAATGATGGGGGTTGGTCAGTATCAGGGAGAAACCTGTCCATTCATGTAAAATTATTGAATTTTTTAAAAAGGTTTTTATTTATTTATTTTGAGAGAGAGTGCATGCACATAGATGTGTGAGGTGGGGAAGAGCAAAGAGAGGGGGAGAGAGAGAGAGAGAAAGAGAGAGAGAGAGAGAGAGAGAGAGAGAGAGACAGGGACAGAGGGAGTAAATCCCAAGTAGGCTCCACACCGGCAGCATGGAGCCCAACGTGGGGCTTGATCTGTGGGGCTTCACAGCTGTGAAGCTGTGAGATCATGACCTGAACCAAAATCAAGATCAGCCGCTTACCCCATTGAGCCACCCAGGCGCCCTAAATTACTGAATTTCTATAAAAGTGAGATACATGATGTGTAACACATTTGTAACTTTAAAAGCGTGCTAAAAAATGGGGCGCCTGTGACAGTGCAGAGCCTGCTTGGGATTCTCTCCCTCTCCCCCCCACTCTCTCTGCCCTTCCTGTGCATGCTCTTTCTCTCAAAATAAATAAACAAACTTAACAAACAAAAATAAATTTCAAAACAAGTGTGCTAACAAAGCCTGTAGTAGAAACGATGTAGCCCCACCGCCTTCTTCCCATCGATGCCTGCTGTTTCGGTGCCCAGAGACGAGCACGTTTCAACCGTAACTGATTCTCAGGTTTTTCCCATCATCATTTAAAAACTGCTATCTTCATGTCCAATTTTGGATACTGTCTGTTGGCTCACTTTTGAGGTGGATGACTCTGCTTTCTTAAATCTTCCACTTTCTATCAGGATAATCTATTACAGTTCTTGGTTAAATCCTTAATGTTTTTACTGTTAAGATTATGTAAATATTTAGTGTTGAGTAAGTAGTGTAGGTGCATTTCCTGTGTAGAGTACAGTATATTCTAAGACATCTTTTGTTTTTCTTCAAGTTAATAGTTGCTTCACAGTTTCATTGGCTTCATCTTTTTGGAAACAATGGCTGGTTGTTCTCACTTTCCAGCAGCTCTCACAAAGCTTTCAGAAACATTTGCACATACCTATCATACATTTTATAAATTTCCTTTTGCAGAAATCTCCTTCACGGAGCCTGTCGTCTCCCTGCTCCTGTCTGTCCTGGTGCACTCATTACTGGCTGTACTACATAGCTGCCCTTCCAGGAATTCTTTATTTGCTTTTCTCTTCTTTTTTTTTTTTTTTAAATCTTCTGTTTCCTAGATCCCGTGTTTTCTTTTTTCTTGGTTTATTCCCCCGGTTTGTTAAGAAACATCCCCAGGAGCTTTCTGAGAAAGGAAGCGTGGGAATAGGTATTTTCTGACTTTGAAAGTCTGATAAGATCTTGATTCTGTCTTCATACTTGATTGCTGTCTGACTGGGCATAAGTCTTCCAAGTTATAAATATTCTCCCTTTAGGATTTTGAAGGCATTTCTTCACTGTCTCCTGTCTTCCAGTGTCACTGTTGAGAAGTCAAATAGTAGTCTTATTCCTGTCCCTTTGTTCTCCCCTTCTATCCCCTGAAGGTTTTAAGATTTCCTCTTTATCCCTAGTGTTCTGAAGTTTCACCGTCACTTGTTCCCCCCACCCCCCCCACCCCCCCAGTTCGTTGTGAAACATTTGACTGTGTAAACTCACAGTCTTTAGTTTGGGGGAATTTTCTTCTAATTTATTTCTCTGAAGATTTTTTCTTTCATTTAAGGGAAAAAAAATAAAATAAAAAAAAACCCGTGCAACTGTTAGTCAGATATTGGACCTCTTAAAATTGATCCCTTTTTTTTGTTCTATTATATACACATTGAGCCTATTGTTTATCTCTTTATCTTGCCTTCTGGAAGATTTCTTGAACTTTATATTCCAGTATTTTTACTGAGTTTAAGATTTTCTGTTATGTAAATATGAATTATAATTTCCAAGAGCTCTTTTTAATAGCATCTTGTTCTTGTTTCATGGATGCAGTTTCTTGTTCTAACTTTCTCATCCGAGGAAGAGGAAATGAAGTTGCAGGGGGAGCCCCGCCCCCTTCCTTTTCCAGAGCTTCACCTCATCCCGAATGTCTTTTAACCTTTGTTAAAGGCAAATTACTCCCCCACTGAGTGTTTTAAAACAGTGATGATTTCTGATTTGTCACCGTTCTGTGGGGGGGTTGGTTAGGATGGCCCCTGACAGGGGTCTGACAGTTGGCAGACTGGCTGGCCTGGGGAGCCTCAGCCGGACTGAATGGCTCTACCCTCCTCCTTGTTCTGTGTAGTCGTCTGTCTTCCGGTAGGGCTGGGCTGGGCTCTTTCCTGCATTCAGCGGGGGTGAGTGTGGGGGCTGCAGTCTCTCTCCAGAGGCATAAGCGTGGAACTGAGTCTCATCACTTCCGTCACGTTGTGTTCTTCAAAATAAGTCGTAAGGCTAGCCCAGGTTTGGGGGTGATTTGGTGGAAAAAGTTGCACAGAATGGCTACTTGTCTATCCCACACTGTTTTCCTCTCAGCACCTCATCCCAGTCCTCCCTGTGCATGCTGGCTGCTTCCAGAGCTAAACCATTTAAAATGCCTTCATCCAGCTTCTGAGCTCTTATTTTGGTTCAGGTTTGCAGGTATCTCATAGTTTCCTGGAAAATGGAGTTTGTGTTTTGTTTCTCATTCTTTATACTGGTCGGGGATAATTTTAGAGGGAAGTAGGTGGAAACTACTTTCACTTCGTTTTAAGACTGGAAATACTCTTTCTGAAGATGAATGAGAGTACAGGTGTTCGGTGTACATGAGAGGAGTGTTCTATTTGTGATGGATTCTTTTCGCTTAACTCATTCGTCAGTGAGTCCGTTTTATGAATTTCATACATGTGCTGGGTACTATCAGTTCTTGCTTTTTACCAATTTATAATCTTAGGATGCAATGTTGTTTTTTTTTTAAAGTTTATTTATTTATTTTGAGAGAGAGAGAGAGGAGAGAGAGAGAGTATGTGCAGGTGGGGAAGGGGCAAAGAGAGGGAGAGAGAATCCCAAGCAGGCCCCGCACCACCAGAGCCCGATGCAGGGCTTGAACTGCCGAACTGTGAATTCATGACCTGAGCTGAAGTTGGACGCCCAACCAGCTGAGCCACCCAGGTGCCCCCAGGATGTAAGATGTTTTTATAAAAATGTAATTAACTTTACCAGAATGAAGACACTAGTACCACCTGTGGAGTTAATAACACCTGGATATGATGTACGTTAGGCATCCTGTAGTTGCCTACAGTAAGGAAGGGGCCACTTTGGCCTGCGTAGTCACAGGAGGCAGCGTGAAGGCAGATGTCAGAAGGTGGGCTGGATTTTGATAAGCAGAGGGTCTGCTCACATAAGGTCTTTGCTGATAAGGACAGGGAGCAACATGAGCAGAGGAATGGTGGTTAAAAAGTCGGGAGACAGAACTGGAGAGAACACGTTGGTTAGGGTAGAGGTTCTGCAGTGGACAATGAGTAGGTCAGGTGGACAATAGATTGTGGGTGTCCTTTTGAGCCATAACAAGAGCTGTGCCATGTTCTTTAAGAACTGAAGAGTGTAAAAAAACCATTTTTTTTAATGTTTATTTTTTGAGAGAGAGAGAGAGACAGACAGACAGACAGAGCACGAGCAGGGGAGGAGCAGAGAGAGAGACAACAGAATGCGAAGCAGGCTCCAGGCTCTGAGTTGTCAGCACAGAGCCTGACGCGGGGCTCGAACTCACGAATTGTGAGATCATGACCTGAGCCAAAGTCAGACGCTCAACCAACTGAGCCACCCAGGCGCCCCAAGAGTTGTTTTTTTTGAGAGTAGATGATCGGTTGGGGAAAAAATTGTTCAAAAGGGGTGGAACCTATCTATAGGGAGGTGGAACTTCTTTTTTTTTTTTTTTTTTTTTTTTAAGGGAGGTAGAGCTTCTATCTCCGGTCTAGATGGCAGGAGATGAGAGACTGTTGGGTGCTAACAGTGGGAACTGAAAGGTAGGAATATATACCTACAGGAGATTATTTTAAAGGAAAAATTGGAGCTTGGGGGGCAGCTTGCCTATAGAGGATGAGAATGCATCCCTGTTAGCTCACTTTGGCTCTAGACCAGATAAATGATGCTGTCAAGGACGGGAGTGGAGAACGTTGGGAAGGGGACTTGTCTTAGGGGAAAGACGATGAGGACATTGGTGTGTTTTGGGTTTGAAGGGGTGTTGGGACTCTTCGCTGGAGAGGTCTATGTAGCAAGCACCTTGAGAAATAAGCATTTGGGGAGCTTCTTTTATAACAGTGGTGGTTCAGATTTTAAGATTAGAAGAACTCTTGAATAGGGAGAAAAGAGAAAGTAAAGGAAGAGTATATGGCAGAGCCCAGGACCATGTCTGAAGGGAACCTATCAGGGAATGGGTGGAGAAAGGTGAAAATTAGATAGTCCTGAGAACAGTGTGTGTGTGTGTGTGTGTGTGTGTGTGTGTGTGTGTGCGTGCGTGCGTGCGTGCGCATGCGTGTAGACGTGTTCCTACCCTCACAGAGGAAGTGAGAGCCTTGTAAGCAAATGCAATGAAAAGTGTCTCTGTAAGTACTGTATTACCCCCGACCCTCCAACAGGTAAGGAGCAGGCTGGCCCTAACCTCTGAAAGGTGAAGAGCCATGGGCGGGCGGATGGCAGGGAGCAGCACATTCTGGAGGAGGACGTGTTCTTCTTACCATAGCTTTCAGCACAGCAGAGCTCCCTGTGAGAGCAACAGTGTTGCTCTTACACACTGTCTGGGCTGATCCTGGACATTCCCAGTCTTTCCCAATGATTTGAATCCTAACTAACCCTTCTGTGTAAACAAGGGTGACTTCTTTCTCAAGTACTAGATGTTAATAGGTGATGGAAGAATGGGGTTGTGTCTTTGAAGAGCCCAGTAAATAACAAAGCATTGAACTCCTTTTAAATAACCACTTACAAGTAAGCTATAATTCTGGTTCCTAAATTAAATATGGCGATGGCTGAGCAGTTTTGGAGACAAAGACAGTTAACCTAGTAATCGTGGCTGTGGTAGAATTCTGGGCCACCAGTATATCAAGACAGACTTTTGCCTTTTTTTATGATGGGACCTGTCGATGGATGAAAGCCCTTGACTGCAGACTAGCGTTGTGGTTCAGTCCCCACGCCACGCACAGACTTGTGAGCAGAAAGTCCTCTGTTATCATTGGCTAGTTTTTAGCATTTGTGGCTTGATCACTTGAGTTTGGATGTCCATATTGGAAACCTGTCAGTTCTTTTTGGAAAAGTGAATTGAGCCAATATTTATTAAACCAACTTCCAATATATGTCCCATTGATAATAGTTAGTATTCATCATTATTCTAAAAGGACATCTTGGGGATATGTGATAAATAGGACCTATTTTGCTTATTTTATCTGAATGATAACATGTTTGTTTATAATTGATGGGTAACCCACTTTTTTTATCCCTTCTAACGGCCACTCTCAGCATTATGTCTTCTGTGCACAGGGAGACTCATGCACCTGTACGCGGTGTGCGTGGACTGCCTGGAAGGGGTTCACAAGATCATCTGCATCAAGTGTAAGTCGCGGTGGGACGGCAGCTGGCACCAGCTGGGCACCATGTACACCTACGACATCCTGGCCGCCTCTCCATGCTGTCAGGTTGGTATTGGCCCCACAGAGCGAGCTGTGGATGATCTCCGGCTTCTTTTCTGTAGTCGGTGTAGAGGAGTTAGAGGCAGTGCTGTAGTTAGCTTGGGGGAGGAGGAGGAAGATAAGTGAACAATCCTAAGACTTCCCCAGAGTCCAGGGATGATGGCTGATTCACCAGTGTGAGGGAGTTGTTGCTGGAATACTCGGCAGCCACTCAAAGGGGTATGTAGAGTAATGTCTAATTCATAAGAAAGAGTTTTAGTATTTCAAGTCACAAAGGTACTTTATAAAATAGCATAATATGTATGGAAGTATGCTTCCATTTGTAAAAAGGGAGCTGCTGGCCTGTTAACCAGAGGTTGTTTCTGGATGGTGGGATGCTAAGTGGTTCCCTAAGTTTTCTTTTGCTCTATTTTCTTATGTTTGTATGATTAACGTATACTTAGGTTCTAGTAAGAAAAAAAAGCTATTACTTAGGGGTGCCTGGGTGGCTCAGTCAGTTCAGTTGTCTGACTTCAGCTCAGGTCATGGTCTCATAGTTCATGGGTTCAAGCCCCTTCTTTAATAGAGAGGATTTTCTTTTGCTTTCTTCCTATGGGATAGTAAAGTTACCCAGGAACTGCCTGCTTTGTACAGTGTTGGGAGGTCAACATGAAAGATTTGTAATCCATAAAGCCCCGGTAAGAGGAAGCATTTTCCAAAAGTTAGCTGCCACCAGGAAAAAGGGAAGTGGTAGCCTCTGAAAACATATTAATAAGTACATGGAAACACAGCAGACAAAAGAAATTTCTTGGAAGTATCTTGGTTTGTTTCCAAGTGCTTGGGGAAAAGAAAGCCTCGTTTTAGAATTCCTTGATATTCATGGGTAGGAGAGAATTTTCCTTGGCTCTTTGGTGGACAAGCCTGGCTTTCAATGTCAATAACTAGTACACACTTTATTGGTTACTACATAGTTTTGTATCTTTAGCATTACGGTTTGATTTTATAAAGAGAGTATCCTGTGATAACCTGTGTCGGCTGAATTAAAAGGTTGGCAGAGTGGGTTTTTCAGCTACACTTTGTTCTCTACTAGTGTTCTCAGAAGAGAAGCACGGCCGTGAGAGACCTAGATGGCCATCCGTAGCCTGTCATTTGATTCCGGATAGGACTGACCACTTTTATGCTATTCTGATACATTGACCACATTTCCATTTTAAAATTCCATTAGCGTTGGAAATGAGATCTCATTAGCCTTTGAGTTCTGCACTGTAGCGTTTTGTAATATCCATCGTGCCATGATGGCAGCTTTTGAGATGAGAGAAACAGGAGGCGGCGGCTTCTCTCTCTTTACACACACGAGAGAGGGTTCTCTTTTAAAGAAATAAGGAAATAAAAGAATTTGGGGCCTGTGCCTCATAGAATGTTGGTGCCGGAAAGGACCTGGGAGATCTAGTTTAGCCTCCTTGTTTTCCACACACAGAATAGACCTTTTTGCCCAGGTCTTTACAAATGTGTCACAGCCAGTCTGGTGTTCTTTCTACTAGACGCTTGAAAGGCAATGGGATTATTTCCTTATCTTTAGGGAGGAAAGCAGAATGGCATCCTGCCATACCCAGTATTGGTACCCACTATGTATTTCTTCCTTAAAACTGTAAGCTCAGACTTTTATTTTATGGCCTCCTAGTAAAATGGAAAACATGCTTGATTACTCTTTGGCTTTAAAAAAATATCAATTAATTACAGTTCACTCTTGAACAACATAGGGGTTAAGGGCACTGATCCCCTGTGCAGTCGAAAATCCACATACAACTTTTGACTCCCTAAATGCTTAACTACTAATAGTCTCCTACTGACCAGAAGCCTTACCGATAACATAAATAAATAGTTGATTAACGCGTATTTTATATATCATATGTATTGTATTGTATTCTTACATTGAATAAGGTAGAGAAAAGATAATATTATAAAGAAAATAATAAGGGAGAGGAAATACATTTATAATACTGTATTGTATTTATTTAAACAAATCTGGTTATTTATAAGAGGACCCATGTAGTTCAACCTGGGTTGTTCAAGGGTCAACTGTTTATTCACCGGGAAGGTACAAGTGTTAGACAGTATTAAGGAATCAAGGAAAGTCTTCTAATAAGACTTTGAGCCAAAAATAAGCGATGGTTAGTTATTTGAAAGGAACAGCAGATTAAAGAGAATGATTAAAGAGAGAGGTTTGCCCAGAATTTCACTTTTGTTGTTCAGAGAGATTAATCAGCTAGAAGAGAATTGACCTTAGACTCCAGGAAGGTCGTCCATGTCACGACTAAGCATGTGGGCTCTGGAGTAAGCTACTTTGTTCAGTTCCCAGCCTTTCTGCTTCCTAACTTTGTGGTCTTAGCCATGTTGCTCTCTCACTGTGTGCCTCAGTTTCTTCATCTAAAATTCACACGCCTCACAGGAGTGTGTTGAGCGCAAAATGAGATCATACTTTTTATTACATTTTTAGAATGAGTCTAAATTGAGACTCTGTTGTATTTATCATTTTTGGTTATTCCCTTAAGTTTTTGGACCTTTTGCTGAAAGACTCTAGTCTTGTGCTGTCAGAGGCCCAGGCACGAATGAAGATCTGCTGTGCGGTGGTTTCCCAGAAGCCTCAGGATAAACATAGCACTTCTTCCTGGACCGTTAATTTTCCTTGAGTATTTTAGGGGGCATTTTATTTTTACATCAAAGGAAACAAGGGCAGTAAGGAGCAGAAAGAAATGTATATGAAGTTTTAACCTAAACTCAGCATGTTCCCAGAAGCTTCATGAGGCTTTGAATGGGGGAAGTTGGCTTCAGCCACTCGGTACAATCCAGGGGAGGGGGTTTCCTGTTGTTAGGGGAACTTTAGTGCAGACGTTCGGGCAGTACAGGTTTGGAGTTGGCTTCGTACCAGTAGGTGGAAATGCTAGCGGCGTGCACACCCAGGGAGAAATGTTAAGAGTCAGTGCGCCGGACTGACGATGAGCAGTCGAGCACGCGTCTTAGGCTTTGCATAACCTGCTTTTGGCAACGAAAGGGACGCTTTGCTAAACCCTCGATCCGTTTCTCTGGCCTAGCAGTGTTGCATCGCGGTGTGGGTGACATTGACTGTGCTGTGAGACAGAAGGGCATCGTGGCTCACGCGTCTGTGTTTCCCCCCCAGGCCCGCCTGAACTGTAAGCACTGCGGGAAGCCTGTGATAGACGTACGGATCGGGATGCAGTACTTCTCCGAGTACAGCAATGTCCAGCAGTGTCCGCACTGTGGGAACCTGGACTACCATTTCGTGAAGCCATTTTCCTCCTTCAAAGTTCTCGAAGCTTATTGATGAAAGCTTTGCTTTAGTAGTAGCTCTTTTATTGACATTACTTCTTTATTACGTATCTTTTATAGGGAGACAGTCTGTGACATTACTTTCTTTTCTAATTTAAAGGAGAGTTCCTTTGTGTACATGTGCCACTGACATGGGGTTGGCCCCTTGCCCTCTCTTGACTCCTCAGTGTTAGTCTGTGCTCACGACCGGAGCCCAAGCGGATAATCCTGTGAGTCTGGGCTAGCGGTTCACCGTCACTAAGCGTCTCTCGTGCAGCTTTGAAGGTGGTGGGGAGGATAGGGTGAAATTAGCAAAGGGATTATGTGGTTATAAACTAAAAGCATGGTAGGTGTTGGAAGGAAACTCCTGTTCCGATCTTGTTAACCGTCTCGAGACCCACTTCTTAGATCTTCCCGGGGCCTTGGGAAAAACACGTGACGTGTGAACGTGAGTCTGTGCCTGGGGAGCTGATAGTGGATTAGTCTGTCTTGGTTTAGTGTTCTGCACTGCGCACTGACCTGCACGTTATTTGCAAGTAGACCCGAGTGCTGTTTCTGTCACTGTTGTGACTTAGCAGTCGTCCTCCTGAAAATTATATCCGAATTATAAGACCTGTGAAAACTAATGGTGTTGCAAATATTTGTGGGTAAGTGACCTGTCACAGAGAATATGCTAAGTGAATTTGGAAGTGATACACAGTGACTCTAGGGAGGGGGCAAGATCAGGCAGAAAGAACCCTGTCATTTGAATGGTGTCTTTGAGGTTGGTCAGATGAGCCCTGAAGGAGAATCCATGAATAACGTGATTTGGGTGGGTGTCGATTTATGTAGGTTGCACTGTCGAGGTGTCATCTGTTGTCAGATCCTTCTTAGGGGTAATCTCGCAGCCGTGGACCCTAACTGGTGAATTTCAGAGCCACCGTTACCATGCCTTACCTTCCACAAAACTGTTATGGCCACATTTTACCCATTTAATGCTGAGTTTCCCAAATCATAGGTTTGACCCTAGGAAGGAAAGGAAAAAATTGCTTTTGAGGATATGAGGAAAAGAATTTTAATATTTCTTTTTAAATGTGTTTCATTTTTCAAAACATTACCTGTTGTAATGTGTAACAGTATGTTTGAGAAGAGATCATTCTGAAGCTCTCCGTGATACTTCACCGTTAGTGAAAAAAGAAGGTAATTTGTGTAACTCGATTATCAGAGCATTGGGCTTTCCAAAATATGGACGTGTGTTAATGAGAGCTTGATTAAATAGACGGGCACCTCATACCCGTATAGAACTGTAATTGGAATATGATCCCTCAAAAATGGATTTGATAATTTCAAGTATTACACGTGTAGGCTAATAGAATGCTGAAAATACAGTCGTTTCATGGATAGCCAAATTTGGGGTTATGTGAGCATTTTGTGTTATTCATTTGGTTTATACCTTTTTTTTTTTTCCCCTTCAGAAAGACAGCTGTTTTTCCTCTCAGAAGCATTTAGCTATTATTGCAAGCAAGTCTCCATTCTATTGTATGAAATATTTGATGTTTTGTTTGAGATAACAACATTAAAGAACCAGCATATCGACTAATATTCTTCTCTTTCAATTTGGATGAATTGGGTTTACTGCATCTGGTTTGGTGTTTGATGATCTGAAAAATGTTTCACAGTAGGGGGAAATGCTCAATGCCTTTAAGAAGTGGCAAATCGATATTGGTCTGACAGTATTTGATGCGACTTAAAAGGTCTATAGGACATAGCCCTTGCAAATTTGTCTTTAATACACAAAGCTGTAATTGTGAATTAACTGGTTCCCCATTGATTCTCTCGTATACCCAAGTATAAAAATTGGTTTCTCTTATCCTAAGAGTAGCATTTGGATTTCAGTTCTGAACTTAAAACATATAGTAAAATAAATGTCTGTAATGCTGTTTTTTAATCCACCTAAAATTTTGTAGAGAAACCTGCTTATATTGTTGTTCTGGATCTTAAAATTGACACATTTACACATTCACAAGCTCCTAGTAGTCTAAAACTCCCGTGAGTGTAGTGTCTGATGCATTCAGTATTTTCTCCTTATATTTGTTTTCTACTCTCTGAAAAGTAAGATGAGGAGTTTTCCCTGTAATTGGATAAAATTTGCTTTTGGCCTTTATTTGGATGACAAAGTTAGGATTCTGTGGATGCTGCAGTTATGTTAAAAGTCAAGGCACAGGTATCATCTGAGAGTATCTTTTGCCTTTAAGGCATCACGTTCTCCTCTGAAGTAGAGAATCTGGCTTATTTGAGAATAAAATATAATCGAGTATGCAACAATGTGGAGAATAAATCTTACTTTGGAAATCTGCTGACCTTCGTATTTTTGCCACACTTTGTCAGAGTACTCTGCTCTGGTGGAAATTGGAGTAGGTCAAAAATGACCATTTTTGTTGTGGTTCGGATATTAAAGGACGTTAGTCACACCAGAGATCCATTTTCTTTTTTTCTGATAAGTAGTGTTCAATAAAATGAACCACTTGTAAGTGATTAGTAATTTCAAAGTGAGTTTTCATCTGTTCTAACTCTTTTTTATTATTCATTTAGTTTTAAGTGTTCTGTACCTGGAACAAATAAAATGTTACCTGCTTCATTCTAGTGAGAAACTCTTTCTGATGGTTTTATTACTTCCTCTTCAGGCTGACTCAGTTCTCCACTCTCTTCTGGTTGCATCTGAAGCCAGTGATAGATATACTGAGTTTATCAGCTGCTTGATGAAAAGATAGACATTGGCCATGAAATTGTGGAGTGGGATGAATTATTCCACTCTAAGAAAGAGCTCTCCCCGGTCTTTACTTTCCAGTTTTTGCAAAAGAAGCTTATTTTCAGAATAAAAAGTATTTTCGTATCTGTTTGGGGGGAGATGACCTCATCAGGAAAGAATATTATTCGGTGTTGAAATACTAAAACTAACGGATAGGCTGACATGTAACTTCTCAGACCGTGAGACCTAACTTGCTGCAGTCTTCTGTTTTGTCCTGTAAGACTGACGCTTAATGTACAGTCTGTTGTGCTGTGCCCGGATCAGGACCTCCACTCAGCTCTCCTCTTTGGTCTCCTGGTTGCAGCTCTTGAGCAGTTTTAGTTGGAGGTTTGGGGAGGACTTGAGGAATAAGTGCTCCTGTTCAGTGTTTTCGTTCCTTTAATAGGATGCTGCCTAACCCAGCTCATCTCTGTGTCCTGTTGACTTTGTTATTATTCCAGGTAATGGAAAGAAAAAATAACGGATGGGCGTCATTAAAACCAGCTCACAAATATATTCTTGTCAGTAAACATTTCTTGTCAAGATGTCTTGGATTGCACTTTTGTTGGGGGAAGAAAGTGTAAATAGTTAAAGAATGTTGATAAACCTAAAACATTTGGTTATGGAATTGTGTGTGGTGTTTGAAGGTTTCTGTTTGTGACATGTATGTATTAAAAATAATAAAATTTCAGAAACTAACATTGTATCTCTCTTCGGTGTGTCACTTTATTTGGGATTCAAGGTTTTTGAGCTTGGGGTTGTTTGATCAGAAGAGATCATAGGGAAGACCTGGGATTTTGATCACTGCTCAGGTGGCCATCCCACAATCACTGTTGCGGCTGATGAAAACTTCAAACTTAGAAAGCTGTGTGATGGCAGTGTGTCGCATGTAGCTGACCTCTACAGTAAAATCACAAGGTTGGTTCCATATGGATAGTCCACAGTTCTTGTTCTGGTTAGAGGGAATTCTACTGAATAGGTAGATAATCTTATTCTGCAGATTTTTCTTTGGTTCCCAGGCCTATACCAATTTTCATAATGAAAAGACTTGGTCATGTGCTTCTTTATTGTAAAGAAATGAAAACTGAGTCGTAATTAAACTTCTTGCTGAGTTTATGCACTGTGGTCAGGTATCTTTTATCTTTTAAATCTCATTGTCCCTTTCATTTCAAATATTCTCAGCCAATGGGTTGGAATCCTCAAAAACATTAGAACACAGGATAAGATGTGGAAATGTGGGTGAGGAAACTGTGTCCAGTCTGCCGGTGGATTCAAAGGCCTGTCTTACCATTTATTTACTACAGACATCATAGGCATAAATTTTACATAAGGGCCCAAGGCCCAAGGATATTGTGGTTTCTACTGGTGTAATTTATGTCAACAAAATTCCTTAGCAATTATAAGAAAAATACGGTTCTCACCGTGGTAGAAACAGCTAAACAGTGACTGATTAGAATTAAGGTTAATGGAAGAAGAATCTTGTTTGTAGTGGTTGCCATTTCTTTAAATCTTATATTGTTTTTAAATTTTTTTTTTTTTTTTTTTTCAACGTTTTTTTTTATTTATTTTTGGGACAGAGAGAGACAGAGCATGAACGGGGGAGGGGCAGAGAGAGAGGGAGACACAGAATCGGAAACAGGCTCCAGGCTCCGAGCCATCAGCCCAGAGCCTGACGCGGGGCTCGAACTCACGGACCGCGAGATCGTGACCTGGCTGAAGTCGGACGCTTAACCGACTGCGCCACCCAGGCGCCCCTTATATTGTTTTTAACTTAATTTTAGCAATCAGATTGCTAATTATTCAGGCTGTTTCTCTAGTAAAGCATTAAATTTTGGAAGAATAAAAAGCTGTTTGGAGCTTGTGTTCTTTTCATGTTAACTGACCATAGTTGGGATAAATCTTATTTGATGAATACAAAATACCTTTGAAGATAGTTCTGGCATTGCTAAGCCTCAGGGACAGCAAAAGGAAGATTAACAAAGCACTTTGTTTTATGGAATTCAGTAGAACAACACTCTTTACATTTGTTGGTGCTCAACAAATGGAATCGGCCACCATTGCACCATTTCCTGGTGATAGATACCATAGCCAAGAGGTTCTGATACACTTGATTGAAAATTTAGATCATATCTTAAAGTCACATTTAGAGCCAGCTAGTCACATTTCTCATAAGCCCAAAAGTGAAAACGCACAGCTATAAAAGTCTAAAATTTAGAGATGCCAGAATTTGAAGCAAAGGCTGTATTTTTGATTGTATTCTCAATAGTGTATGTTTGTTAAGTTGCATTGACTGTTGTACTCATTTTAGAGAGAAACGGAGACCCAGAGAATTTACATCTATATAATAAGTTCACATAGTCAGTGGCCGAGAATATTAAGTCTGGGTTTCCTCTCCCTGGTCTTCCAAATGAGATCAATGGGTGGGTACTTTGTTTCCAGGTGAGAGATAACTTTGGGTTTGTTTTCACAAGGCAGTAGATTTAAAATGTATAGTAGCCCTCACTTTGGCTGCACAGGTGCTAAAATGGGAGTAATTCTGGAAGGTTTCACTGGGCCCTTGTATAAGGGTGACAAGCATGTTTGAAATCACCCCCTATTTTTAGAAAGAAGAAAAAAACCAAACAAGCACTTTTATAAGAGGGAAGAATAATATGTGAAATCAGCAATTGTGTTTGCCTCATTTTTCATGCATTAATTTGTTGACCTCTGTTCCCTTTTGTAAGAGCATTGCTTGAGAGTGTAAGGTAACATTTTAACAGCCTGCACTTGGAGTCTATCATTTTATTCACGTTGGGATCTGACTTTGAGTTGTGTTTTGATTCAAATATGTCCAGCTGTCAGATTTGATAGCATTGGTCTCTGCAGTTTGGGTACGGTTTTCCTTTTTGACTAACTTTTCAAACAGTTGCTCTTGGTATGTTTCATTTTCAGTTGCTCACTATTTTGTTCGAAGCTCTGGTATCTGGGAGTTCTTAAGTTGCTAAACCTGAGCACTGTACTGGTATCCCACACAGCCTTGGGGAGGAAAATGCTGGTTACATGTTTCTTTTAGAGACTTAAGATGTTTCACGGTACAGGGGCTATCTCTTGAGCTAATAATTAGTGGTATTCCAAATTATTGCACAACCATGGGTTGGCAGTCAGTGCCTTATACTTGTTGTTTTTATCCCATTAACAAATCACACATTTTTCTGAAGCTCTGTTGACCCAGCATGTGGTTGATGAAAAAAGTAAAGCTGAGGTGAAGCCCCTAGGCTAGGGTTTGTCTGAGGCTCTAGAAGCCCATGGCTCTAAGAAGAGAGTGGTTTGGGCAGGGAGCAAAATGGTGGCAGTCCTGGGGGCTACTGTGAATATTTCAAAAAGCTTAATGGAGTTGTAACATTGCCCACCGTGACACTGCACAGGATATCTAAAAGGTCAATTTATTTTTGGCAGGAGTTTTGGCAACCTTGGCTATCTCGTGCTCAGAAACACTGGCAGTAGCCTATGTCTCAGATGAATAATATATGAGAGCACAAATGAATTATTATCTAATAAGTGCTGTTTACCTCATAGACATAACCTTTCAGAGCAGGATACGGTCATGTTAGGTGGGGGGTGGTCTTTGGCGATGGCAGAGTTGGGAAAATGCCATTTTTTAGAAGTGTCTACACTTTTTTTTTTCTTTAATTTTTTCAAACATTCATTCTCAAGAGACTGAGAATTAGCAGGGGAGGGGCAGAGAGAGAGGGAGAACACAGAATCCGAAGCAGGCTCCAGGCTCTGAGCTGTCAGCACAGAGCCCTACGTGGGGCTTGAACCCACAAACTCTGAGATCATGACCTGAGCCGAAGTCGGACACCCAACCGACTGAGCCACCCAAGTGCCCCAAGTTGAACTTTCTTAAAATTAAGGCTTCTCAAAGATATTAGGAGAATGAAGATGAGCTACAGACTAGAAGAAAAGGACTTGCATCCAGAATCTATGAAGAACTCCCAAAATGTAGTAAAAAAAAAAAAAAAAAAAAGAATGAAGTTATTAAAATGAGCAAGTCAGTGATGATCCCATTTAATTCTTTAAAACAGGAGCATTTATACCAGATGCCTTTGATCCCTGGTGTTTAATGGCTGTGACTATGTCACTAAAATTTGTCTTTCTCATGACAAGGTTGGCTTGCTAAATGCTATTTAATTCAGCATTTATTGAGCACACACTGTTTATTGAGCACGCACTATGTGCACATGCTTTTTTGCTAAAAAAAAAAATGTGACTATTCAGAAGGCTGATCTTCAGTAGCTGTGAAAATCTTTTAAAGACTTCAATAAGAGTCTTTAAAAGTCTTTTAAAGACTTTCAATAAGAGATGACACTTTTGAAGTGTCATCCTGTGAAAGGTGACAAGCTCCTTGAGGTTATGTACACCTAAGATCGTTCTTGCTGAGAATTGCTATGTTCATTGGTGATCTCCCCTAACACTGAAATGAATGTTTAAGTGTAGATCCTTTTTAAGAGAACTAATAGAATTTCTTAACAAAGCATTTGGCTTACAAGGTTTGCTTTTTTAGATTATGATTTTTATTAGTCCGAAAAAAGTCGAAAGAAATTTCACGCCGGGCATATCTCATTTACATTTTTGTCAGGTTTATTAATGCATATGTAGCATGTTGTGTGCGGAGAAGCAAGAGCTTTTGGAAGAACTGTGTTGAAATCTCAATTATTTTCCAGATGTCTTTAATCTGGTGTCTGTGTAGGCAGGATATGGGCTGTGATTCTTATTCTTTTGAAATTGGGACTTTAACATTAAGCATTTCTGTGATGCGTAGTGTAGGAAGTACTAATGTTTTATTATAGCTTTTGGGGATACAAACATTACAGAAGAGGTAACAGGCATTTTCTGTTGCTGTTGCTAAAAACTTAATGATTTCCCTTTATTTTTTTTAAAAAAATCTTTTTTTAAGTTTATTTATTTATTGGGTGGGGGGGAAAGAGAGGGGGAGAAGAGAGAATCCCAAGCAGGCTCCTCATTGTCTGTGCAGAGCCTGAGGTGGGGCTCAAACCCAAGAACGGCGGGATCACGACCCGAGCCAAAGTCAGACGCTCAACTAGCTGAGCTACCCAGGTGCCCCACTTTATGATTTCGCTTAAAGCTGATACGCATATTTGGATTTGCCTTCGTTGACAGTTTTAAGAAAATACCTGTAGCAAATTATCTAAGCGATGTGAGAAAGCTTATTCAAAATTGCTGTTTTAAAGTTCGAAAGATGATTTTACCTAAAAAGAAAAATGTTTAAAATAGTCAAGTTGAGGGGCGCCTGGGTGGCTCAGTCGGTTAAGTGTCCGACTTCAGCTCAGGTCACGATCTCGCGGTCCGCGAGTTCGAGCCCCGCGTCGGGCTCTGGGCTGATGGCTCAGAGCCTGGAGCCTGCTTCGGATTCTGTGTCTCCCTCTCTCTCTGCCTCTCCCCCGTTCATGCTCTGTCTCTCTCTGTCTCAAAAAGTAAATAAACGTTAAAAAAAAATTAAAATAGTCAAGTTGAAGGTTTTTGTTATTAGAACTCTATTTTGAGGTTGGAGCAAGTACTTTGGCACTTTTAGTTTTCTTGGTTTACACGTCATTTCAGTTAACAAGATGCTAAATAGGAGTCTGAAGATTTCAAAATTTATCATGACACCCAAAAGAAAGGAAACCAGAAAGTTGTCGAAGTAAATGGAGTTCCTGGCTTGTGGAGATGTACTCATTTGGAATATAACTGACTGAGCCACCCAGGCACCCCTCCAGGTCAGAGGTGCTTCTTATGTGGGTCAGGGAAGAAAGCTTTCAACTCTTCAAAGGCAATACTGCCTCGGCAGGTGTGTGGTGGGGAGGGCAGAGCCAGATGAAAACAGAGCTTTGTTGGACTGCAATGTTAGCATTTAGCAAGGATGATCTTGTTGGCAAGAAATTGCTCAGATGTGGGGTACGGAGAACTTGCCAGGCTCTTGTACTGTCGAAACTGTATGATGGAATTACGCTCTCCTTAAGGGCAGGGATTATTATTTTTTTTGACATTTTGTATTCCTAATGCCCGGTACAGGGCCTTCCCCGTTACCTCTCTGTTAAATGTTAAGCGAATGTGCTGGTAGTTCGGCAGGTCAGAGACACAAATGAGCCAGTTGTGGGAGAACTCAGTTTCTTTTTCACCTAGTATACTATACATCATACTGTGGTTTGCATTTGTGATGCCTGTTCCTTTGGGGATTTCTTTCAGAAAATCAAATATCAAAATGTGAAAAGAAAATACCTGGATCATTAGAACTAACCTTTATCCTGGACCGTTGGCAAAAATCACTTCATCTTTCACACATTTACAATGAAGGTAATCTTGTTTAAGATGATTTAGGTAGTTAAGATTAAAAAAATTAGAATTAGAGAATGTCAAAAATAGAAGGCCCCTTAAAAATCCTTTCTGGAAAGAAAGGGCAACAGTACAAAAATTGCTTAGAATCAAGGCCTCTGGAACTGTGTCATTCAGTCCAGTGGCCACTAGCCATTCAAATTAAATTAACAAAGTTTTAAAAATCCACTCGCTAAGTTGCACTAGCCACAGCCCCAGTTTTCAGTAGCCACACGTGGCTAGTGGCTAATCTACTGGACAGCACCAGTTCTAAAACATTTCTGTCATTGGAGACAGTTCTGTTAGACCATGCTCGACTAGACTTTTTCACCAAAGCTCTTTTTTCTCCACTTAAAACCTTAATGAATGGGTGCCTGGTGATTGGCCCCTCACACTGTATTTCAATAAATGAATTAAAACTGGAAACAACGTGTGAGGTGATTTTGTTACTTATTACTCATTTTTGGTTATCCCAGGAGCGAGGTGTATCTGGAGACTCAGTGTGTATGGTTCATTTAGATGTGAGCAGTCCCAGAACCATGTTCCTGAGATTGAGCAGAAAAGGCCTTATTTGGCCCTTGTCTGCCTCCTGTGAAACAACAAAGTTAACTCCAGGTCTGTGTCAAGTAACTTCCCAAAGCTGGTGTTCTTAACATCCCTGCTTAATTTAGCCTCTTCTGTGAGCAGCTAAATATACTTAATTTAGTTTTAAATAATCTAATATTGATAGATTTCTTTTTTTGTCTTAGTAATGCTTTATGAACTTTCATTAGACTTAATAGGAAATAACTTTTCTTTGGTGTTTCTGATAGATCGCAGTACTGATTGGATCATTCTAAAGGTAACGGCGAAATAAGTGGAGACTGAATCTTGGTTTTTACTTTTGGTTTATTTCTTTAGCTAGTTAACATTTCAGGCAGCGTCTAGAGTCACAGGTCTTACAGATTTCTCGATTCCTTAATGCCAGCTGAGGGCTGTAAACTGCGAGGACATTGAGAGAAGTAAAATCCTGGAGAGCCTCTTGGATCAGAGGATTAGCTCTTTCAAGCTATAAATCAAATGTCACCTTCTTTATGAAGCCTACCCTGACCACATTATTTAAATTGCAGCCCCTCAGGCATTTCTGATTTCCCTTTCCCTGCAGTATTCTTTTTTTTTAATAGCATTTATCACCTTCTGACCCATTTATTATGCTTTTTGTTTGTGTGTCTCTTGCCACTACAATCTAAGCTTTTTAAAGGCACAGGTGTTTTCTTAAGGGAGGAGAAGTGGGGAGGCAGGGGGTGTGTGTTTCACTGGCATGTACCCAATGTCTAGAATAGTGTGTCGCATAGTAGATGGTCAAGATACAGTTATTGAATGACTAAGTGGATGTGATTCCAAAGAGTGATGTTTCCATTTGATCACTCCATTAAAACCATGACCACCATCTGTTAAAACCAGTGGTCATCTCTCAGTCCTTATCATACTTAAGTGGTTAATAGCATTTGATATAGTGATCGCTCCCTCTTCCAGAACACCGCATGTTCCAGTTTTTCCTCCTACCTTACTGGCTAACTCCTTCTCAATCCCTCCTTAGTGGGTCCTCCTTCATCGCCCCATTCTCTTAACAATGGAGTGTGCCCCAGTGCTCAGCTTTTGATCCTCTTTGTTTCATCTGTACTCATTGTCTTGGTGATCTCATCCTATATATATAAAATATTATATATATATATAATATATATTATATATATATTATAATTATCATATAATTATATAATTATAATTATATAATATATATTATATATTTATATAATTATTATAAAATTATATAAAATATAAATTTATATAATTATAATATAATTATATATGTTATATTATAATTATAATTATATAATATATAATATATATTATATGCAATATATATATAATATATCCTATATTATATATGTATTTTATATATATATATGTATATATATATATATATATATATATATATATATATATAAGCCTAGACTTCTCCCCTAAACTCTAGACTGCATTAATTTAAAAGCAAATAACCCCTAAATTTCAGTGCCTTGCACTGACACCCATTTATGGCTTGTTCATGGATTTGCCTGCATCTCAGCTCCAGGCTATGGGTTGGGTTCAGATTTTCTTTGTTCCATAGATGGATCTTCTCTCCCTGTCTTCTCATTCTCAGACCCCTCAGACTGGCTGAAGGTATCACCTCCATCTGGTCTGAGCTATTCTCTTGTAGCAGAGAGAACAAGATGGCAGGTGAAAATTTTTGATGCCTCTAGACATGGCATATGTCACATTTGCTCACATTCTATTGGCCAAAGCAAGTCATGTGGCCAAGACCAAGGTCAACGTGACAAGGGAGTGTACCCCATCAACTGGAAAGGGAGTGAATGATTTTGAACAACAATATAATCCAGTGGAATGTGTATTAGACATTTTAGGCTTGACGTGTCCAACACTGAGTTCCTGGTCTTCCCTCCACACCTATTATTATTATTCTTGCTTTCCTGCCCATTTCAATTACTTGCAACTCCAGTTGCTTAGACCGAAATGCTTGGAATCATGCCGGACTCTTCTTTTTCATATTCTATATCCAATGTTTTGGAAAATCTTGTCAACTCAGCCATTAAAATGTGTCTAGAATCCGATCACTTCACACAGCCCAGTGCTACTGCGTGGTACAAGGCATTGTGTCTTGCTCAACTCACTGGCGTAGCCTTCTGGTCCATCTTACTCCTTCCGCCTTGCACTCTCAGTGTATTTTCCATGTAACAGCTCTGCTGGAAACTGTGATGTTTCCCCTTTCCTCTCAGAGTGTAAGTCAACATCATTAAGATGACCAACAAGAAACGACGTGATCGGCTTCCCAATTATTTCTCTAAGTGCAAGTATTCCACTCCTTCCTTTGTCCGCTCTGTTTCAGTGATGTCTCTTTGCGTTTCCTCTAACATACTGCTGTGTTTCTGTGTGTATTAGTTTTCTAGCTCTGCTGTAACACATCACTATAAATAGTGGCTTCAAACAACACACATTTATTATCTTACAGTCCTGTAGGTCTGAAGTCTGATACAGATCTTGCTGAGCTAGAATCGTAGTGTTAGCCGGACTGCATTCCTTTCCAGGGGCTACAGAGGAAAATTGTTTCCTTGCCCTTCCAGGTTCTAGAGGCTGTCCGCTTTCCCCAGTTTGTGGCCCCTTCCTCCATTTTCAAAGCGAGCAATGGTGGGCTGAGTCCTCACATGGCATCCCTCTGACATCATTTTACACCTCCCTCTTCTACTTTTAAGGACCTTGGTGAGTACATTGGGCTCACCCAAGAAGCGAGAATAATCTCCCCGTTTTAAAGTCCGCTAATTAGCAGTCTTTGCCACATGACATTTTCACAGGTTCTTGACATGAGGACATTGACATCTTTGGGGGAGTTTTTATTCTGCCCGCTCTACCCTCTCCGAGAACTACCTCTTCCACTTGGTGCTATTCTCTCCCCTCAGTTACCTGCAAAGCACGCCCTCTTGTAGGGTTTTACTTGTATTTGGTCTTCTCAGGTCTTTACTGACTGTGGGAAATCGCACCTCCTACCTAACACTCCTTTTCCCCTTTCCAGCTTTAGTTTTCTTCATGGCACTTAGGACCAACAAACATATATTTATGTATCATATTTAGTGTCTGTTTTCCCTGCTAGCAGGTAAGCTCCATGAAGATGGAGATTTTTTTTCTATTTCGCTCGCTGCTGTATCTCAGCATCTAGATTGGTACCTGGCACATAGTAAGAACACAATAAGCGTTTACTGAGCGAATGAACGAAGAGTTTTCATCTTTCATCAGCTGGAAGTTATGATTCATTTCAATCAACTAAGGAAACTGGTCACTCACTAATTGACAGACCTTCTTTGAGAATGATGTGACTAAGAAGATGGTCTTTGTAGTCTAGGAAGATTATGAATTACAGGAACCTGTGGAAACCTAACTGGATATTAGGTTGTAAAGTTGATCTATGAGGCAAAAAAACCTGTTTTCCCTCTGAAAATTCATACCATCTCTCAGTCCGTCTTTAGCAATGTTACTTCAATCGTTGTTTCAAGGAGGGCCTACTTAATATGCATTCTACCCTCATAAAACCCATGATTTTATTCTGGAAAGCAACACGCCCAGCCAAAATATTGCATACATTTGCCAGTCTCCCTTGCAGTGATGGGTAGCTAATGAGGTGTCTGTGGAAGTCTTGGGTTGGGCTACTAGGGAACTCGTCAAGGGAAGAACTTGGGTTGGGCTACTGGGGAACTCCTCAAATGGAAGGCACCTTTTGGCCTTCTCCCTTTTCTCCTTATTCCTTCCTGGAATCAGAATGGTTATCGGAAGCACCAGAAGCCATCTTGGACCGTGCCTGACTGTAGGGAAGGAAGCCAGCTCTTAAAGATGATAGGTCAGAAAGATAGAAGGAGCCTGGGTTCCTGAAGACCATGGAGCTGGCATCTTAGTCCTAAGGCACCTGCATCAGGATCTGCTACATGTAAGATAAATAAGCTGTTGTGTTGGTTATTTTCCTTTCACAGCCTTTCACAGCCCTTCCCGTCCCTGCCCCCCCCCCCCCCCAAGATCCATTCTGTACCCTGTCTTCCATGAACTGTGCCCTAGGAGGCTCCCTTACCCTCTGGCTTCTGGTTGGATTTGGCCAGTTGAGGCACTTGGCAGATCAGTGTGGGAGAAGAGAACGATTATTTTTTCTGTTTCCACACTGCTTGCATTGTCTCAGTTCTAGCGGAGCCTCTGTTCCTCTGTGGCCAGAGCTCCTGCCCAGTGGCCCCTCTTCTGTGGCACCAGCTCTTGATGGGCTCCAGTAACACCATCCCTCCACTGTCTCTTCAGCCTAGAGGTGGTCATGGCTTCCCAGTGTTGGTGACCCCAGGGAGCTTCCCCACCCATTCCTTATTGGTTTCCTTGATCCTGTCGCACCTCTATACCAGTGCTTCCCTTAAACCTTGTTTTAGTAAAAGCCTTTTCAATGTACCATCTGTTTTCATGCTAGGATCCCTGATGGATAGAGCTTCAAATTTAGGTTCCTTGGTATATGCAGCTAAATTTAATCCTGACTGATACAGCCTTCAGGTGCCATGTTCTTTGAAACATATCTATAGTCTAAAAAAAAAAAAAAGAAAGAAAAAGAAAAATATCTATAGTTATGTCCTAGATTCACAGTTCAGCAATGGTCACATTGTTAGTATGATCTTTGCTTTAATTTTTCTTTGCAAAACATTTTATTTGACTTTCTATTCCAATCCTCCTGTGTTAGGTCTCTCCCTAAATTTTTTCTCCTAAACCTCAACCTTAGCTGGCACTCTAGGATTGTGACTGCCCTGATTTCTTGCTGGCAACCCCCTTCTACCTGATCTCCTTTTGCCAGGCAGTCAGTCAAGATGGTTTATTGCGTATCTCTCGAGCATCGACCATGCGTTAGGCCCTGGGGGCCAGGGGTGAGTGAGACAGACGGGTCCAGCTGTCACGCGGCTATTTCATCCGGCAGCAAAGTCAAGACACTAGACAGATGCTTACTCCTCTGACCTCTTCTACATCGGAGAACTGGCCATAACAGGAGCACGTAATGGGGCATATGATCCAGTCTGAGGGATATCGGCAGGGGGGTTGAGGAGATGGTGTTTAAGTGAAGACGTGAGTAAAGACTTAGTAAAGAAAATAGCTGAGCAAAGATGGCGGTGGGATCAGGATGAGCCTTCCTGGTGGGGGATCCAGAATGTATAAAGCCTTCAAGGGTGTGTGTGTGTTTAACTTTCAATTTTATTTTTTATGTTTATTTATTTTTGAGAGAGAGAGAGAGAGAGAGAGAGAGAGCTCGAGCAGGGGAGGGAGCAGATAGAGAGGGAGACAGAATCCAAAGCAGGCTACAGGCTCTGAGCTGTCAGCACAGAGCCTGATGCAGGGCTCAAACCCATGAACTGCGAGGTCATGACCTGAGCTGAAGTTGGACGCTTAACCGCTTAACAAACTGAGCCACTCAGGTACCCGTGTGTGTGTGTGTGTGTTCAAGCTGTATGCCCAACGTGGGGCTTGGACTCACAACCCTGAGATTAGGAGTTGCATGTTCTTCCAACTGAGCCAGCCAGGCACACGTCTGGAATGTATAAAGTCTTAATAAAGTGTAAGCATGATGTGTTCCTGGATTTGAGAGAAGTCTGATATAGTTGGAGCAGAAGAAACAGGGCTGGGTTAAGCTGGAGTGGTAAGGGAAGGTCAGAGTTTATATGGCGTGTGCCACTTTAATAAGGATTTGGGACATTAGCCAAAAGTGGTCCTAAGAGTGCACCTCACAGACACTCCAGCGACAGAGAGAGAAACCAAGGGTCCAGCTGCCATAGGTTGAAATTCCTTACCTGTGTTTGCTCTGAGCTGTGCTTGCACAGGCTGCTGCCAGCCAGTGACCGACCACAGCGTGGTCATGAAGGCTGGCCCTTCCCTGGGAGACACAGGATGCCTGTAAGGCGCTTTCAGCTCCAGGACTCCCCAGCAGCCTGTCACCCCTTCCAGAGGCTGCTTGGAGGTCCGGGCGCTCCCCCCACCTTGCTCCCCTCTGCCCTTCCCTGGGCGGCAGACTGCATTCTGGTTCCCCTGCTCCCCCTGCCTCCGCTGTCTCCTTTATTTTCTCTCCCTGGTAACGTCCTTGCATGTTCAATCCCATCTTGGTGTCTAGCATCTGGGCAGCACATTTGAGAGGGATATGTTTACTCACTGGGGCACGTCAGATTAGAGGGCTCTTGGGGTGGGAGAAACAAAACCGTCTCATAGGCCGTGTGTTTGAAGTACCTTGATCTTTAGTTAAGATCCTGGCTCACACGTCATTGAAGGATTCTGAGCAGGAAAAAGCAAGGTAAGTTTAGGGTTTTTTCTTTTCTTTTTTTATAGTTCAGAGTTTTTGTTTGTTTGCTTTGTTTTGAATGCCTATTATACCATGAATTCATAGGGAGTGGGTTCCGGGTGTTCAAACTCCTTTCCATTGCTTCTCACAAAGCGTGCTCCTCTGGCTGGTGATCTAGTTGAACCCAGGTAGCTTTCTTTTTGGCTTCTTTCTTTTTCTTTTTTTTAAAAGAATTTTTAAAAATGTTTATTTATTTTTGAGAGAGAGACAGAGAGACAGAGTGCGAGTGGGGAGGGACAGAGAGAGAGAGGGAGACACAGAATCCGAAGCAGGTTCCAGACTCTGAGCTGTCAGCACCGAGCCCGACATGGGGCTCGAACCCACAAACCATGAGATCATGACCTGAGCTGAAGTTGGACACTTAACTGACTGAGCCACCCAGGCGTCCCGGCTTCTTTCTTTTTCTGATCATTTTTCGTCATATGTGTCAGGAAGCTCTCTTGGCTCTTCGTGTGCTCTGTGTGCTCCACATGCACAGCGATGCTCTTGGCCAGAACCTTGTGCTTCACTTGCTTTGTCTACAACGATGCCAAGAGCATGCTGGGTGCGGCTGCACACTTCCTGTTTTGCCCTGGTAACATTTGTGGGGACCACATCATCTTTCTTGTAGATTCACACGTATGCGGCCAAAGGAGCAGCTCCGTGTTTTCTGAGAGGCCCAGAGAACGATCAGTGTTGCCTCAGCTCTGCCCCTTTGTGTTGGCCATGTTGGCCTGTTACTGAAAGACAGTGAGTCAAGAAGGCAAGTTTTGGTATTTAAGAAAAGATTTCTCACTGTGGTGATCAATGGTGGGTAGGGGAAGCTCTGGGAGGCTGGTGACCGTGTGGTGACAATAGTGGCAGGGGACGGAAGGGGAGAAAACGGTGCGAGGTTTGTAACCGAAAGTCGGTGAGGCGTGGCTATTATGTCTGGTGGGAAGAGGGGGGACTATTAGGTGTCTGGTTTTCTTCTTTCTCTGTTAACAAGGATTTGCTGAGTTACAGGTACTCCAATCAACTCCTGTCTTGCTAACACCCTCCAGGTTACTCCTTGTATCCTGGCTGCCATTTGTATCCTGGACCACCTCCTCTGTGCCTTGCACAGCCTGGGCGGCTGCTGGGAACCCCCAGACCCACGCATTTGGAGACATTTCACCTTCCTGGTCTCTGTCCAAGTCTCGACAGGTGTACAATCTTGTGCTCTTTTCACTAGTTTCCCTGCCACATTCTCCATGGCAGGTTTTATTTATTTTTTTAAAGTCTGTTCTCTTAAACCCCCTCCCACCATATTTCCCGCTCCCCGTTCACAGGTGACAACCTTGCCTTTGGCTTCACATTGAAATTCAAGTCAATGCATGAAAAATCCTTCAGTTGCTTGCCACCAAGTTCCCAAACTTCACAGTAGCTGTTACTTTATTCCTTCTAACTTATCCATAAACGGTTGTCTCTTTTCCTCTGTAATGTTAGTATCTGTTACCTGTTTTCTTTCCCTGCTTCAGAGATTCTCGATCCTGATTCTTCCACATTTCCCTGGCTATTGACTCCTCAAGGCTTGGTTTATTTATTTATTTGGCCCCATGAAAGAAGGAATAGAAACCAGAAAGCGTGACACTCTTCTCGAACTGGCTAACTGAAACGCTTTGGAATAAACACTGGACAGCCATGCTGGAGAGAGGCCTTAGGCCAACCCCAGAGTTGAAAGCACCAGAGAAAATCAAATGCTTTCGACTCAGCGAGAGCTAACCCTTCATGTGTGCCCTGACCCCTCCCCTTCTACAGGACCCACATCATAACATGCTTCTTCCTCCTCTCGCGATAGTGATATGTATTCTTTTTTTTTTTTTTTGCTTTTATGTAATCTCTACATCCAATATGGGGCTCAAACTCACAACCCAGAGATCAGGAGTCACCCCCAGTGATACTCAGTCCACCGACTGAGCCAGTCAGGCACCCCCAGTGATATTGTGGTAGGGTCCCCTCCCTAAGGAAAGAAAAAAAAAAAAAAAAAAGAAAACCTCAAGGCAACCTGGTTATATACATATGTGATAACATCCCTCATGACCTTGTAACATGAGACCACTTCATCAGACTACATGTTTGTATGTTACCATATATGGCAGACAAAGTAGTAAAAAATATATAAAAAAACTACACCACATGGCATTTGGGGCTCAGTTTTTCGGGTACAAACCCAACTGAGCGGTGCTGGCAGGAATAAAGTTGCTTCTTGGAAAGAAGAGCCTTGGTGTCACGACTTTCTGTGTGATTATCCTGCTAACAATATGTATTCTTAATTTCATTATTTTCATTTGATTGAAATGACACTATATAAAATTTCCATTGGAAAGTTTCTCTGTCGTATCTAGTTACACAGCACAGTTTAGAAACTTGTCTGAGACTGACCTGATGAATAATCTAATCGTCAGTGATCATATCAACGTGTATGTGGTCATGCATTTTATTTTACTGGGCTCACCTGGGACCATTTCAAGGATGCAAATTGTGTCTCTGGTTTAGGTGAAACAATCCTAGGCTTCTCAGAAACGTTGATAAAGTATTTGACAGTTGCATACACTGGACATTTTAGGAATTTCAAATTTTGAGAGATACACCGGTTCCTTATCTGTTTTATTTTTAGTTTGTTTAATGCAGCAGGGCTTAAACAAATGGACTGTGATCTTTGTTTTAAAGATTATTACAATGTTGAGGTGTGTATACATATAGCTCTCCTCAAGGCTCACGACTTTGCCACACTGCAGGGTGGGATCTCCCATGAACACATATAAAACTACAGGTTGATTTTTCTGGAGTGCTTTATACTGATAATTTTTTTTTTTAAATTTTAGACAGAGGTAGAGAGAGAGAGCGAGTGAGAGAGCGCACAGGGGAGCAGGGTAGAGGGGCACAGAAAGAGAGGCTCCGAAGCAGGCACCATGCTCAGTGTGGACCCGATGCGGGCTTGATCCCCCCACCCTGGGATCATGACCTGAGCTGAAATCAAAAGAGTCAGATGCTCCACTGACTGAGCCACCCAGGCGCCCCTGTACTGATAACTTAAAATCTTGAAAATTCTTCCCTGGAATTCACATTTACTTTCACTGGCCAGTCTCTCTCTCTCTCCCCTTGCACAGCCTAATTCAAAAAACTGTCTGGATTTTCTGTCATTAGCGCTTTACCTACTGCCCTCTCACATCCACTCCTACTGCTCCAACGAAACTGCTCTAATCAAGGAAGTCGGTGTCCCTTTATTGCTGAATTCGAGAAATGCCTTCACTCCTTAGCTTAACCTCTCTGAGGCACCTGAAGAGGCTGCCTACTCCTTTTTCCCTGAAACAGTTTCTTCCCTTGGTTTCCATGACAATGCACTCTCCTGGTTTTTTTTTTTTTTTTTTTTTTCTTTCAACCCCTTCTGATGCTTCCCAGCCACTCTCTCCCCATGTCTCCCGTCTCCTGCTGCCAACTCTGGGAGACACGAGAGAGAAATGACACAGCAGTCTGACAACTCTGTGTCAAGACAGCCTCACCCACTAGTGTTTCCTTTCTTTATTATTCCAATTTTCTCACATATAGACTACAGACAGTTGCCAGACTGCTGATGGTCGTTTGAGGCCACCTCCTAAGAAAGTTCTGCAAAGACAGTCCAGATGCAAGATTGTTGGGGGTGTCTGGATGGCTCAGTCGGTTAAGCGTCCAACTCTTGATTGCGGCTCAGATCATGATCCCATAGTTTTGGGAGTTTGGGCCCTGCACTGGGCTCCGTGCTGACAGGTGCCTGCTTGAGATTCTCCCTCTCCTCTCTCTCTGCCCATTCCCTGATGGTACTCTCTCTGTCTCTCCCAAAATAAATAAACTAAAACAAACAAACAAACCAAAAAAACTTTAAAAAAAGAGAATATTGTGGGGCACTTTATCACTTGTACTCCATCTTGGGACTTTAGTTGAAATTGGGGCAACAGGAAGAAAAGTCTCATTTAGTGTCCTTTTTTTTTTTTTTTTTTAGAGGCAGAGAGAGAGAGAGGGCGCAAGTGAGTGAGAGGCATAGAGAAAGAGGGAGAGAGAGAGAGAGAAGCGTGGCTCGTGCTCACCCCAAGCGGGGCTCAAGCTCAATTGATGTGGGACTTGAACTCATGAACCATGAAGTCATGACATGGGCTGAAGCCACCCAGGCACCCCTCATTTAATGTCCTGTTAGATATCATCTGAAAAAACAGTCTCTTCGAAGTCTTCCTTTTTATTCCAAACTGTTCTTTTCTCTAAACTTTTAAGTGCAACTCTCTATGCTGTTTGACAAGCTAGACAGTTTGCTGAAACAAAATTTTCATTAATATCTCAGTTATAAAAATTCTTCTTGATGGACACGGGAATGTGTCCTTGACTGAATTACTAAGTGAGGAATGAGTATTAAATAGTTCCAAGAATCAGGATCAGTTCAAGAAAAAAAAAAAAAAATCAGGGTAGATTGATCTCATTACATTTTTTAAAAGGTTGTTAGGTATTTCGGGCAGTGTTTACGGATACTGTGAACGCGTGCTTCGACCAGAGGTGTGACAAGAACTCTCGTGAAATTCTTGAGAACGTGATAAAGACATTGTCTCAGAAGCAAGGACAATTGTGATTGAATGCCAGTGTGCCAAATGTAGATTAATCACTGATGTCGATGGGGGAAGAGCTTTTCTCGTGTTGTTCTGTGTGTGTGAGTGTGTGTGTGTGTGTGTGTGTGTGTGTGTGTGTGTGTACGTGCACACATATGTATATGAATGTGTTTCCGCATTGCAGAAGGCAGTCTAGTCAAGTGAATGTGAACAGTGGATCTGGTTATCCTGGGTGTAGATCAGGATGGGTGTATAGAGCGCTGGCGTGCACAGCACAGCTCTTGGCACTTAGAAAGCCCTCAGTGAATGTTAGCTACATTTTTACTAACACATCATTAGCTGGGTTTTGGAAAGATGTAGCAAGTAGGCTCAGCCAACTTCCAGGTGACAGAGCATGAGAGACCCCAAATACTCTGAGTGACACAATCATATTGGGAATGATTTTAAGAGACTGGAATGATCGTCAAGTGACCTCATCAAAGATAGATGTAAAATATACTTAGAGATCTCCAAAACCAGGGGCGCCTGGGTGGCTCAGTTGGTTAAGCGTCCGACTTCGGCTCAGGTCATGTTCTCACAATTTGTGGGTTCAAGTCTCATGTCAGGCTCTGTGCTGACAGCTCAGAGCCTGGAGCCTGCTTCGGATTCTGTGTCTCCCTCTCTCTCTCTCTCTGTGACCCTCCCCTGCTCATGCTCAGTCTCTGTCTCTCTCAAAAATAAAATAAACATTAAAAAGAGAGAGAGAGAGAGAGAGAGAGAGAGAGAGAGAGAGAGAGATAGATCCCAAAAGCCAACTGACTATTATAGGATGGGGATGGTGTACTTATTGAGAACATTCAGTTCAACATGGGTCAGGATGTGATCTAGAAATCCAGAATCATGAACTACGTTCTCTACTATGTGTCCACTAAAAATGATAGTAGTTCAATGAAATAAAATAAAAATGTAGTAACCTCATTTCCAGCACTAAATAGCTAAGGGTGGCTAGTGGCTCCTGAGTGGGACATTCCTGAGTAGGACAGTGAAACCATAGGACAGTTCTCTCGTCGCAGAAGGACGTGTTGGATGGTGCTGGTGTAGAATGCTGAGGTCACGCTTTCAACACTGCACTGGTGAAGCCACATCAAGGGGATGGTCATGTTAGGATCTGAGTAACACATTTGGAGGGAAGTACACCAAAAGGAGCATGTCAGATCAGAGGACCCAGAGAAAGAGAGAAATTAAAACCATGTCGTATGAGGCCTTTTGAAGGACCTGTGTGCTCAGCTGGGAGAAGAGGGAGCACCTCTTGTATGCTAAGCACCCAGGCTGTCATGTGGAAGAGAAATTAGTTGCTCCTGTGGCCCAAGGGGGCAGACCAAGGACCATTAGTAGAAGTTCAAGGAGGCGGGAATCATTATGGCATGCAGACTCCATCATTTAGGGAGCTTCTGGAGTCAGACTACCTGTGTTCAAATCTTGCACCGTCTCTTCCATGTTGGATGACCCTGGGCAGGTTACTTGACCTCTCTAAGCCCCAGTTCCTCATCTGCAGAACAGGATAACATTCGTGATCTTCCACATGGCGTTATTGAGGAGGATAAACTATTGTATATACAAAACAAAGTATCTAACATCAGATGACATGATTACATCACATCCTGGCTGATATAAAGAAGAACCATCTAAACATTGAATGAGCTGCTTTGGAGTGAGTAAGTTCTCATCACTGAAGTGTTTTAAAGTGTTGATGACCTCTTGGCAGTGAGTATAGAGGGCACCGAAGCCCTGAATAAGATCAGAGATTGAACTGGAGTTTTAAGGTTCCTTCCCATATCAGGATCTAAGATTATTTTATTTTGTTGCATTCCCTGTTTATTTTCACCAAAGCCATACCCAAGCCTTGAGCTTTTTTGCCTTGGTCAGGTGACATTGGAAAGCTTCTTGCTGACTGTGTGGGACAGGCAGGAGGGAGAGGAATGGAGGGAAGGAGAGATGAATGAAAGTCTAGGATGAGCCTCTGTGCCCTGCCCAGGGCTTCCCGGTCACTGTACCTTGAAAACAGACTCCATAAACTGTGAGGCCTGTCCTCAGAACAGTATTCTGGCAAGAATGAAGGTTGCAGGGGACTTTTCTAGAGGGTTCTGAGAGATGTCCAAGGAGGCGTGTGCCTACCATCTAAATGTGAATTTGTAGCAGCCAGCAGCAGCTCTAGGAGCCCCCTTTGAACTGAATTATGGGAATTAAGGAGTAAGGCATGTGAGAAAAGTCCGTCAGGTCAGCAGCGGAATGACTGGATGCATGGGAAATATGTCAATTATGTACGGGTGAAACAGGTGCTGATGTAAATACTTAATACAACACATATTATGTATTCAGAAGTAAGATCCTAGTAGAACACCAGAAACTTTAGCCGGGCCTCAAATATAATTCTCATAGTAGTAGCTTAAGAAATTTTAGTTTGTGATTATTGCATTCTGCCTTAAATCTGTGCGTCTTGCATCCAACATGACGCCTCTTTGCCCATTTCCTATCATTTGCATTTACCTGCTCTCCTCTTGATGGAGGAGGCAAACATGTACAGCTCATTAGAATGTGCTTGGTGGTGGCCGGCCACATAATGGCTGAAGCCCTGTAGTCTCTCAGCAGGGGAGGGCCCCCCTCGGGGTGTTCAGGTTCTGCTGCCAGGGGTGCCCGCTGTATGTTGGGTTCTTGACTTACTAGGGTGTTTACTTACTAACTTATATAAGTATGCATGTATGTATTTCAAGTAGGATGTCATTAGATACTAAACATATTGACAAATGGGGGCACCTGGATGGCTCCGTTGGTTGAGTGTCTGACTCTCTTTCACTCAGGTCATGATCCCAGAGTGGTGGGATAGAGCCCTGTGTCAGGCTGTGTGCACTGAGCAGGGAGCTTGCTTCGATTCTCTCTTGCCCCCCTTCTCCCCCTCTCCGCCCCCCCCCACCACAAGGATGCTTTCTCTCTATCGAAAATAAATAAATAAATAAATAAATAAATTAATTAATTAATGACCACTCCTAAAAAATATATCGACAAATGTACTTTATTGATCATGGTCAGAAATGTCCTATTAACACACGTAGAAGAGTTTGTGAATACAGGGAAAAGATCTAGCACTTTGAGAGTTGTCCTGGCAAGGTTTTATGAGAGCAGGCCAAGAGGATGTTTAGGACATCTGCAAAGCAGCTATTTTGAGAACAAATTCTAAATATGTCATTTGTTAATTGGTGACTAAAAAAAGAAAAAAAAAGCCCAAAACAATAAAGAAGTCATCATAACTTCTTTTTTTTTTTTTTTAATATTTATTTATTTATGGGAGAGCACAAGTGGGGGAGGGGCAGAGAGAAGGCCACAGAGGACTCAAAGCCGGCCCAGTGCTGACAGGCTGACAGCAACAAGCCCAATGTGGGGCTTGAACTCACAAACCACGAACCACGAGATCATGACCTGAGCCAACATTGGACCCTCAACCGACTGAGCCACCCAAGTGCCCGCATGACTTCTTAACCTTAAGCTTATGGACAGTGGCAGTAGACTTCAGGGAAAAATGGAAAATTCAGATCCCCCAAATTCCGTTCTCTGTGGAATAAATCCTGTCTGGGTTTCTTGAGTGTATTTTGTCAGCTCTGGATATAGGTTCTTCCTCTTTCCACTGTTTGCCTTGGGTAGGCCATTCATACTTCTAGCCCTAGTGCCTCGCCCAGTGTCCCGTACAGAGCAGGGAATAACCGTGTTCTACGTTCAACTCTGCACCTGCTGGCTTGCCCACTTCTCACATAAGTGGAATACAGCCTGGGTCCCAACTACAGCTTGGTTTCGTTTGTTCGGAGCAGAATAAACTTCCTTGAGACCTTTTCAGCCTAACTGTGGTAAACAGTCACTAAGTTGGCAGAAGGCCTGCCTGATCGCGGCACAAAGGTGGTTTTCAGGCCCGTTGCTGGGTGACCAGCAGGCCCCGGGGAAGGCTGGGCCGCCGGCTACGTCCCCAGTGCTCCAGTAGGTGGCACTCGTGTTCTCTGTGTGCTGAAGCTGGCGGCAGCGGCGCGGAGGCTGTGGGTTTGGGCAGGCAGGAATGCAAATCGTCAACTCAAAGCAGCTCTTGGGCAAGCGGCTGTACAAACCCATTATCAGTGCGGTGGCAGCTGCTGCTGTCGGTCCCTGCTTGCGGGCGGTTTCAGAGTAAAGGCCTTTGGAATCTGACTGGGACGCTGGAGACGCTGGGAAGCAAACCACTGTCTAAAATAAGCTGGTTGGGAGTCATTTATCTGGTTCCCTGCAGATGGTCCGGGAGCGGCTTGGAGGCGGAGGCCAGACCCCAGGCAGCCCCTTCCCTCTTGTGACTCTGGTCTGGAAAATCTCTCAAAAATGGCCAAACTTTAAAGCCCCCTAACCTGGAACCAAGTTGGTGAAAATCAAGGGGATCTTGAACCAGTGACAGAATTGTCTTTTTTTATACCTTTGTGCTGGGTTCTCCCAGTCAGTCTTGATTTCTAATGTTCTGTCTTACTGCCGACACAAGAGTATTAGCCCTTGACAGACAGTGCCTCTACCTGGGGTGTAGAAAATACGGCCACCATAATTACCTCCATTTTCTGACAGCTGAATTTCAACCAGTGTGATGGACTGACTGTGTTCCCTGAGCATTCATATGTGAAATCCTTTTTTTTTTTTTTAAATGTTTATCTATTTTTGAGAGAGAGAGAGAGAGAGACAGCATGAGCAGGGGAGGGGCAGAGAGAGAGGGAGACACAGAATCCGAAAGAGGCTCCAGGCTCTGAGCTATCGGCACAGAGCCCGACACGGGGCTTGAACTCATGGACCATGAGATCATAACCTGAGCCGCAGTTGTAAGCTTAACTGACTGAGCCACCCAGGCGCCCCACGTATGTGAAATCCTAACACTCAGTGTGATGGTATTAGGAGGTGGAGTCTTTGGGAGGTAAGTAGGTTGTAAGGGTGGAGCCCTCGTGAATGTAGTCCTGCTCTTATAAAAGAGGCTTCAGAGAGCCTTCTGCCATATGAAGACACAGTGAGAAGATGGCTACCTATGAACCAAGAACTAGGTTCTCAGCAAACACCGAATCTGCCAGCACCTTGATCTTACACTTCCCAGCCTCCAGAAGCGTGAGAACTAGATTTCTGTTGTTTATAAGCCACTCAGTCTATGATAATTTTTTATAGCAGCCTGAATGGACTAAGACAACCAACAGGATGTACCCTCTTTTCTAATTCAAACCTATTTTTTAAAGATTATTTTTATTTGAGAGAGAAAGAGACAGAGAGCAAGTGGGGGAGGGGCAGAGAGCGAGGAGAGAGAATCCCAAGCAGGCTCCCCACTGTCCACACAGAGTCCAATGTGGGGCTTGAACTCATGAATGGTGAGATCGTGACCTGAGCTGAAATCAAGAGTCAGATGCTTAACTGAGCCATTCAGGCGCCCCTCTAATTCAAATGCTTATACAAAGTGATGGGAACCCATGAGCCCTTGGGATTTGGTTGTCGATGCTCTCTCAGTTTATGGGAGGAATACCTTTCGTGTTAGCAAATCCTTACCCACCTTTAAAAGGGAGGCACTAGCTGTTCTGTCTCTTTAAAATTTAAGTGGATACAAAGCAACTTCTCAGATGAATTCATCTTGTGGATCGTCTCTTCTGTGGATCGTCTCTTCTGTGTCTGACAAATGCTTGGCACATAGGCTTGCCACCATGCCTCTCCAGGATAGGCATTGTTAATTTCTCAGGCACACTTGCCTGCTGGACTAGTTGTGGCCTCCGATTTTTTTGGCACTTAGGATAAAACTTATTTTTCTCATTTCAAACCATGGTTCATCTTTAGTATTTTCATTATATAATAACAAGGGACAAAATATTAGCTAAAACAGCAAAAAGGATCCCTCATGGTTGGGTTTTACACGTAACAGAAACTCAAAGGAGGCAAAGTCATAGGGAATCATTTAATTTAAATTTTTTAAAGTTTATTTATTTATTTTGAGAGAGACAGAGATAGTGTGGGCAGGAGAGGGGCAGAGAGAGAGGGTGAGAGAGAAAATCCCAAGTAGGCTCTGCACTGTTGGCCCAGAGCCTGATGTGGGGCTCAAACTCATGAAATCGTGAGACCATGACCTGAGCTGAAACTGAGAGTCAAGACACTTAGCCGTCTGAGCCACACAGGTGCCCCCGGGGATCATTTAATTTTAGAGCTCAAAGGAAATACAATGAAACTCCAGAATCTCAAGATAATGAAGTTGATGCTCAAAAGACAAGCTGAGTGGGAATTCTACTTTTGGTAGAGGTGGAATCACGTGTTGTAGGGGTAACTTTCTGTCCAAAAACAACTAGAAGGTCTGGAGAAAATACATACAACATCTGTTTAAAAGCATTGGAAAGCTACCCGGGCAGCAAGATTGTGAAGGGATAAAGTCCTCAAGAAAGAGGAAAACAACAACCAAAAACCCCCCAGAGAAATGAAGTGACATTCAGACTGGTTTTGCCCTCCAGGAATTTGCAAATATCCAGGCTGTGGCTGAGAGGCTGAGCAGCTAAGCAAAGTTTCCTACAGTTTTACAGGGTATCAGAAAAATTAAAGTTTAAAGTCAGCCAGTGATTTAGGGTCCTGGCAAACACTGCAGGTTTGGGGTTGGGATCCTCAAATGACTACACAGTAAGAAACAGATGACTCTTTAAAAAGGAAAAGTTTAACTTCAAATCACTTCAATTTATGGTTGGATGAGGTAACCTGCTCCACCTTAACTGCCTGTTAGAAGCAACAATATACTCCCTTCAGGAAGATAACACTGTCCAGAGCTACATATCTCAAAAAATTTTAATAGAAAATGCCCTGTATTCAAACAAAAATCATCTAGTATACTCAAGGCAAAATAACTGAAAACTGAGGAGAGGAAACCCTTAAGAGGTCCAGGTATTGCAATGATCAGGCATAGACATTGAAATAATTGTGACTACGATGTTCAGTAATTTAAGTGATGAGATAGAGAAGTGCACGGGAAACTATGTCTGGAAACTAAAAAATCAAATGGAACATCTAAACTTGAAAATTAATATCTAATATCAATAATTAAGAACTCAGTGGATTGGTTTAACATGGCTTAGATATAGTTGAAGAGAGAGATCATAAACTGGAGGATGAATCAGAGGAGGAAGAAAGAGATTGGATGGAGTTAAACATACTAAGGTTTTGCTTTGACCAGGAAATGGTAAGTGTTTTAATAGTAATTAATAGTTAACAGAGGGGAAATATAATACAAATAATAAATATTCATAGTCCAAAAGAAGATATGAAAAGAAGGGTAGGGGGAGAAAAAGAAACACAAAGCAGATGGAACAAATTTAAAACAAATACCAAGATAGTGAGTTTAAATTTATATATACCAGTTATAACATTATATGTAAGTGAATAAAAATTCTCATTAAAAAACAAAAATGGTCAGACTGGACAAGACAAAATAAACAGACAAAAAAAAAAACAAACCCAAACCAAACTGAAACTCAATTCAATGTTTACACAAGTGCATGGTGGACATTACAAGAATTCAGGAAAGTTGAAAATAAAAGGATGGAAAATGACATAACATGTATATATTAGCTAAATCAAAGCTCAGTTACCTATGTATCAGACAAAGTCAACTTTAAGGCAACAAACATTACTAAGAATCAAAAGAGATGTTTCATAAAAAGAAATGGTCATTCCAACATAAGGATATCACAATTATATACCTAGTAAGATGTAAGGCAATACCGAAGAACAAACTGGAAAAATATAAAAATATGCAGTTATATTAACTAAAAACTTAAGAAATTAATACGCAATTATAGTAGGATATTTTAACACCCTTACTTCAGTAACTGACAGAACTAGTGACCAAAAACCATTAAGTTAATCAAACAGGATGAAGATTTGAACATAATCAATAAAACTGACCTGTTTGATATACATAGAACATTGCACTCAACAATTGCACATGGAACTCTTACCAAAACTGACCATATACTGGGCGATAAGGTTTCAAGAAATTTCAGATAAATTAAATCATACAGAATATGGTTTATGATCATAGCAGAATTAAGCTATTAATTCAAAGCTAAAGATAAATAGAATATTTTCTGCTTAGAAATGGATCAAATAAAATATATTTCAATGTATGTCAAAGAAAAACTAGTGGAAATTAGAAAATATGTTGAATGGTGATAAATAGAACAGGCCAAAGCTTGTGGGATGCAGTTAAAAAGCCATTCATAGGTAGTTTTAAATACATAGGTTAGAAAAGAAGAAAGGAAGGAAATTGGTGATCTAACCATCCATCTCAGGGAGTTAGAAAAAGAACAGCCAATTAAACGTGAAGACATTAACACAAATCAACGAAACAGAAAACCAAATGTACAACAGAGAAAATAAAATAGATAAAACCAAAGCCAGTAGTTGGTTCTGTAAATAATGCACCGTAATTGGTAACACTTGGGTAAGACTAATGAAAGACATGGACAAAGGTATAAATGACCACTATCAGGAGTGAAAAATGCTACAGATACTGCAGAATTTTAAAAACTTTTAAAAAGATATCATGAACAATTTGTGCCAACAAATTGGAAAATTTAGATGCAATCAATTAATTTCTTGAAAAATTAGGCACCCAGTAACTGATACAAAACAATGGGAAAATCTATTGAAGAAAAATTAAATCCCTAACTTAAATCTCAGATAGCTTAACCAAATAGTTCTTTTAAACATTTTAGGAGGGAAGAAGATTTACCATACCAATGCACTGGTGGTTGAAACAATCTGTACGATCATTTTGGGAAACTATTTGGTAGTATCTCCTATAGCAGAATGGACCCATGCCATATAACCCAACAGTTTCTCTAAGTTTATACTTAGGAGATGTCACAGCAACGTTATTTATAGTGGCCAATAATTGGAAACAGTTTAAATGTCAGTCCACATTAGAATGGATAGATTGTGGTATAGTCATACAACAGATCACTATATGACAATGAAGATGAATAGACTACTCCTACAAGCCCCAATGTGGATGAATCTCACACATAGAGTTTGAACAAAAAGAAGGCAGACACAAAAAGATACTTTTTTTTTTTTATAAAGTAAATGAAACACACACACACACATGCAAACTCACACACCACGCAGAGGCAAAACAAATCCATGTTTTCATCAGCCAAGTGGTTTCCTCTGGAAAGGAGGGAGGGGGTAGTGATGCACAAGGGAAGGGGGGGATTTTCTGAAATGCTGGGCTGTGTTCTATTTCCTGACCCGAGTGGTGGGTTACGGGAAAGAATTTACATTATACGAATTCATCATTTTTACGATGAAAAGCTTCTAAAGGGAAGTTGAAAAATTAAAGTGAGAAATGAGATTAAAAAAAAAAAATTAATGTTTATTTGTTTTTAAGAGAGAGAGAAAAAGACAGAGCTCGAGCAGGGGAGGGGCAGAGAGAGAGGGAGACACAGAATCCGAAGCAGGCTCCAGGCTCTGAGCTGTTAGCACGGAGCCCCACGTGGGCTTGAACCCGCAAACTGCAAGATCATGATGACCTGGGCCGAAGTCGGACGTTTAACCGACGGAGCCAGTCAGGTGCCCCAAGAGATGAGATTTTTAAAACACTCTAATATACATTCAGTTATTACAATTTTAAACTCTTCTTTTTGGTGTGCCATACTTCAGCTATTTGCGCGTCTCATCTTTGTTGCTCAGAGTTCTTTGGATGCAAATGACAGTCCCCTGCCTCATACCCTCTTGAGCAAAAAGGGAAATTATTTGATCTGAAAACACCAACTGGATCCAGGGCCCAAATAGTAGGGTTACCAGGATTATGTTTCTCCTCGTCTTGTGACTCCATTCATTTCCTCTTGACTTTATCCTGCAGACAGGATGTCTTCGCATGGTCAGCAGAATTCAAGCAGAAAGAACCAGTAGACTAGATTGGACCCTTGGTGGTAAGTTTAGGCAGGCTGGATTGGAGGGGCTTCAAATGCCCACAGACCCCAAGGTAACATAGGAGTAAAAACAGTGTGGTTGCCTTGAAGCAAATGCAACTTCAAGACAAGTCAAATAGCCTCCTGCCCTTCTTTCTTTCAAGCAGATTATAGTCCAGAAGCTTCTCAGTGGGAATCCTGGAGCGGCCGCTGTCTGAACTAAATACACTATCAAATGTTATGCTGCTTTAGGCCCAGCCCTGAGGCCAGGACTGGCTGAGGGGGTTAGGACTCTATTGATGATCCCTTCCAGGCTACAGGTATCGAGGGCACAGTGCTTCCTCCAAGGAAAAGATGTGGGTAGGCGAGAGCCATATGTCTATTCTTTGCCAAATAATGTTTATTTTTGCACATTAGAAAAATTTAGTACATACTGCCAAATTGCCCTTCAGAAGAACTCCTACAAATGGACAAGAAGAAGACAGATGACTTAATATTATACCAACAGTTTTTGAGCATATCTATTTGGTCTCACCCTTGCTAATGTTGGATATTATGAATATTTAAGTTTTTATCAGTCCAATGGGCAGAAGTGACAGAATATCTCCTTATTGTAAATTGGCCCGATATGTTTTGGTCATTTGCGTTTCTTCTTCTGCGAACTACCCATCATATCTCGTGCCAGTGGTATGCAAATGGGGGACACATAGTGGGAGTGATCATCTCTGGCAGGGAGGACAACTTTACCACTGGTCTTATTCAGGATTGCTGTGCATGATGGTCGTAAAAAGCAGACTGTCTTGTAGTTGATTTTATTACTGTTTTTAAATTCTGTAGAGACAATGCCCCTGCCCCTCATCACCTGCTCCAGGTAGGTTACACCCCCTGCCTCTCTCACTTTCTTCTGTGTTGTTTGTCTTTTCTTATTGCTTTCTGTGATTTCTGTTGTATCCTGGATATTAATGCTCTATTGTATTTGTTGTGACTGTTTTCTCCCATTCTGTTCTTGTGTCAAATATGCTTCATGTTTAGTTGCTTTGTTTCCTTTAACTTTTGAAGATCATTAGTTAACTTGTACTGCAGGCAACTAATTTGTTATAAAAAGCTTTCACTCTCCTTCCTTTGGGTATTGCTTTAAATTACTCCCAGACTGATTTGGAGGACTTCTGGATCAGTTTTCTAATAATGGGCAAGGGAGAAGCCAGATGGTCCAGCTATGACAGCATAGCTAGTCAGTACTAGATATTTTTGGGAGATGAATTGCGTCACAGCAAAAAAGCTCCCTGCACAAAGGGTGAGTCATGGTCATGACTGATTGGCTGGTAGCATCTGTAGTTAACTCTGGTTTGCTACCTTCTGACTCACTGATTTAAGCGTCAATGGATTGGACACTTTCTCTCTGGTTTTTAATTCAGAGAAACATTCATAACATTCATAATATTCAGGGGTTTGGTTTCAGCTGGATGATAGTGTGTATATATATATATATATATATATATATATATATATATATATTCTCTGCTCAAGCTGTGACTGGTCTATGTGAAGAATAGTGCTGAGAATTTCTCAAGACATAGCCTTGCCTTGCCTGAGGATGACAGCTGTGTGTCAGCAGGGGCCATCACCTTGGCCTTGTAGTGTGTACAATTATTTCATGAAGAGCTGTTGCTGTATCTGCAACCTCACCCACCTGCCTGTTTGCTTAGAAGGCAGATTGTCAGCCAGAAAAGAATGGGCTCTATGCGCTGTAAGCAAAAGAGGATTAGTTGTGCAAACGAAGTCTGCAACAAGACCTGATCTTATGAAAAACAAGCTGGCCACGTGACTAAAATCACATCTGTGGTGTTCAGGTTTTCAGTTCCCAGTCTTATCATACACATGTCATAAACTCACACACAACTACACACACTTACACATAGGCTCATGTTGATTTCTTATGCATAAATACTGACACATATAATTACAAACACTCACACAGAACTGTATGCATACGATGGGGCGCCTGGGTGGCTCAGTTGTTTAAGCGTCCAACTTCGGCTCAGGTCATGATCTCACGGTTCCGGAGTTTGAGCCCCGTGTCGGGCTCTGTGCTGACAGCTCAGAGCCTGGAGACTGCTTCACGTTCTGTGTCTCCCTCTCTCTCTCTGCCACTCCCCCGCTCATGCTGTCTTTCTCTCTCTCTCAAAAATAAATAAACATTAAAAATTTTTTTAAAAAAGGAACTGTATGCATACGATACACACAAAAGTACACATATATACTGGCACATATTACACATATATGCTCATACATATCCTCACAAGTATGCACTCATATATATTCACATAAATAACTACATACATATTTCATAAAACCCTCCTATTCGGGGCATCTAGGTGGCTCAGTCGGTTGAGAGTCCGACTCTTCTGCTCAGATCATGATCTTGTGGTTAGTGAGTTCGAGCCCCGCATTGGGTTCTGCACTTGGGATTCTGTCTCTCTCACTTTCTCTCTGCCCCTCCCCTGCTCATGCGCTTTCTCTCTCTGAAAATAAATGAACACACACACACACACACACACACACACACACACACACACAAAACCTCCTTCTCTGCAAGGAACACAGCTTTTCCACTTGGAGATCTGGGTACCATTTGTGATGAAAATGCTGCTGGAGTTCACCATTCTGCTGTTTGGTAGTGGAACTTTTGGGGGCAGGTGGGGCCTCTCAGCACCTTTTGCAGCCCCTTCCTTTGGTACTGAGTCCCCAGGGATCCTCAGGCCCAACCATGCCCTCTGGTGCTGAGCAGATCGAGTCAAGATATAGGTGGTTCTAAGCTCCTTTGTTCAGGCTCGTAACCACTGCCATCTCAGGTGCTGCCACAGAACCTCACACACAGAAAGTCTTCAGTATTTGTCGAAGAAATCCAAGAATTTGTGATTTTCTTCTTCATACTTCTGTCTAATTTTTTAAATTAAAACATTTTTTTAAATTTGGGTAATATCTTGTCTCTTTCCCCTTGCCTGGCTTTTAACAGAAGTGCCCAAGGTGATGTGTAGATTTCTTAGAATAAATCTCTCCCTGGGGAGGGGACAGTCCTACATAACTTCTTAAGTCTCTTGAGGATTTAGCCAGAGATGCCCAAACCCTCAGACACCATTTAGTCCCAGGCTCCCATTTTATAGGTGAACTAACTGAGGCCCAGAGATGTTAAGTGATTTCTCCAGTCACCCAGTTAGTTAGCAGCAGAACCGGGACTAAGGGCTCAAATGGCCTGATCCTTGGACTAGTGCTATCCCCCACTTTTCACCTTGATTAGACTCCAGCAGTTTTATTCCAGGGAATCACTCCCTGGTAAGAATGTTAAGAAAACGAGAATTGAACATGAATTCTTTACCCAGAGCATTACAATAGTCTGTGAGGGATTATACTGGTTTGGCCAGAGCTTTGCAGTGTCCTAATAAATCTAGTCTATGCAGTCACATGGGTTGTGCTCCCATCCGACATATTTTTTTTTTTTATTTTTTTTTATTAAATTTTTTTTTTTTAACGTTTATTTATTTTTGAGACAGAGAGAGACAGAGCATGAACAGAGGAGGGGCAGAGAGAGAGGGAGACACAGAATCTGAAGCAGGCTCCAGGCTCTGAGCTGTCAGCACAGAGCCCGACGCGGGGCTCGAACTCACGGACCGCGAGATCGTGACCTGAGCCGAAGTCGGCCGCTCAACCGACTGAGCCACCCAGGCGCCCCCCATCCGACATATTTTTAACTTCATGACTTTGGGCACGATGAAAGGCATCCTTATTACCCTATTCCTATAAATTCGAGACCTGACTTTCAAATTTTTTTAGCATATAGGATCTCTGAATGCTCCACGGCTGGTTGCCTCTGCCTGGTGGATGCCAGAGCAGTCTCAGGTTCGCACTGGTTCTCAGCCTTGCCCTACTTGGTGGGTTGTAGCTAATGTTGGTGACCACCATTTCATTAGAACAACCAAAGCTCTGTCTCATTCGTTTTGAAGAGTTTAGGTTTATTTCAGAACGCTGACCTTTGTTTAGCCAAGGCTGTGATTTATGGTAATACCGTATGTTTCTTGTCACTTCATAAACCCGAGTTTGACCCTTTCTGTTGTTTGTTTTCTTAGTTACGGAGTTTGTTATCACTCTTGCATTGGCTATTTATTTATCGAGCTGACTTAACTCTAGCTATGTCCAGGTTTACTCGGAAACTTGGTATATGTGTGGTGGAGCATTTAAGTGCAGTGCGTGGCATAAACTTTCCAAACAACATGTAAGAATGCTGTGTATTTGTATTTGCATAGTCGTGTTTATTCTATAAATAACATAATATGCTTCCATGTTTATATGGTAAAGTGCATAAAATTTGAATACATGGTGTAAACAGTCAAATCTGGCAGCTGGTAATAGCTATGACTCTCAGTTCAACTACTGTTCCCTTCCCCAAAGACAAACTAACGTGTTAGATACAAATGGTGGATAAGATAAAAATGGATAGGATGCAGTGAACGCTGATAGCGGTTAAGTTAGGGTGATGGAATTAACACTCATTTTCTCTCTTCTCTGTTTTCTGCATGTTCCATGATGTAATTTTATTTTACTTATTTTTTATTGAAAAGAATGCATTGATTATTTTAAACGAAAGGCAAACAAGAAGAAAGACAAGAAAACAACAACACTGAGAAACATGTTTGTAAGAATCCCCCAGGTGGAGGGTGTTGTGTGGGAGTGTATTAATGTCATTGTGGCTTTTGTCGTCTGTTGGCATCCTGCTTTCACAAAAGGGTCCCACCCATTTATGTTCCTCTTCCTTTTATTGCTCTTAAGGTTTTGGCTTTTTGTTTTTCATTTTTGTAATGGCTATCAGATTGAAAGTCTCTTTTTCTCTCTCCTGTCCCTCACTTAACACAGTATCTTCTTACTTGGCTTCCATTGTGGTTTCGTGTTCTTTGACATAAAATGTCACATTGACTGTCTGCACTGAAATAATGAGTTTTATGCCCAGGTATGTTTTAATTATGACATGGAGTAATTGAATGTCATGATGTATCATTTTGTCAAAAAATCATTATAAAATGGGATAGACGTTGCTGGTCGTGGAGGCTTTAAAATCCAGCAGGAAGAAGGACTTGCACTTGGCTGTTGCCAACTCGATTGTGTTGTTGGTGATTTATCTCATCTCTTATCTCCTGGAAGAGTGAATCAGCTTCTGTGAATAATTTTTGTGCCATGGATCAATGAGCCTGTAGTCTTATTTTGTGAGTTAAGTGTTTCTATCAAATATCCTTATTTATACAGGAAATGATTTCTTTTTATAGTTTGTCCTTGTCAGGAAAGATAATAGGAATATCCTTTGAAAATATAGGTGTAAAGGCCCACCAACAGGAACAGCATTAAATCTAGGACAAATTTTATACATGTGCGTTTATGTGCGTGCATATGTGTGTTTGTGGGAACATTCACACACATGTACAGCAGCAATTGGCGTTTGCACAACTTCTCTCAGGATACCACCGAGGAGACTTCACTTCGATTGTGGAAGGTACAACTTAACAAGATTGGGGGAGATCTTTATCACTATCATTTATGAATGCTTCTATTCAAATGGAATGCCCTTACGGTTGATCTAATGATAACTTTAACTTTTAGGTTATAAAGTACAGAAATATAAATGGTTTAAACCTTGTGAAGATTTACCCAGATACTTGACTTGAATCCTAAATCTTACTTGCCAGTTCATGGTGGCAACAAATTTTAGAGGCCAGAGTCATCATTTTTATTTCATATCTTCTTTTTAGGAGATTCTTTACGTTTTGTCTAAGTGCCATACCCAGCGTGGGGCTTGAACTCATGACCCCGAGATCAGGAGTAGCATGCTCTTCTGACTGATTCAGCCAGGTGCCCCAATTCTTTACATTTTAAATTACTTTTATGTATCCTAAGTACTGGATTTAACTACTGGTTGGAGGAGAAGGAGCTGAGGATGTTTTCCTGAAACGATTTCTCCCCTAATGACATCTTAGTCTTATTGAAAAGCAGCTTCAGTTTTGCAACGAACACATAATACTTTATTAGCTTAAAAAAAAAAAGAGCTGTTTAAAAATGTATTGGGGCACCTGGGTGGCTCGGTTAAGTGTCCAACTTCGGCTCAGGTCACGATCTCACGGTTCTTGAGTTCGAGCCCCTCATTGGGCTCTGTGCTGACAGCTCGGAGCCTGGAGCCTGCTTTGGAATCTGTGTCTCTCTCTCTCTCTCTGCCCCTCCCCTGCTCACGCTCTGTCTGTCTGTCTCTCTCTCTCAAAAATAAGTAAACATTAAAACAATTTTTTAAGTATTAAAAAAATGCATATCTATACCATGCAAAAAGGAGCAAAAACAGCCTTAAGGGCAGGGTTTAATTTTTTTCCCAATTTTAGCTAACTAGTTCTCTTCTCCAAGCATACTAGGAAATGCTTTGTTCAAGAAGCCTCTCCTGGTTGAAGATAGACTGGGAAGAGAGAATAAGTAAAAGGCAGAATAGTTGGGCCTCTTTGGGTCCTACTAGGGAGAATTCTTGGAGTAGTTAGAAGGACTGGGTGGAAATGTCCATCAACTGATGAATGGATAAAGAAATTGTGGTTTATATACACAATGGAGTACTACGTGGCAATGAGGAAGAATGAAATATGGCCCTTTGTAGCAACATGGATGGAACTGGAGAGTGTGATGCTAAGTGAAATAAGCCATACAGAGAAAGACAGATACCATATGGTTTCACTCTTATGTGGATCCTGAGAAACTAACAGAAACCCATGGGGGAGGGGAAGGAAAAAAAAAAAAAAAAAAAAGAGGTTAGAGTGGAAGAGAGCCAAAGCATAAGAGACTCTTAAAAACTGAGAACAAACTGAGGGTTGATGGGGGGTGGGAGGGAGGGGAGGGTGGGTGATGGGCATTGAGGAAGGCACCTTTTGGGATGAGCACTGGGTGTTGTATGGAAACCAATTTGACAATAACCTTCATATATTGAAAAAAAAAAAAAAAAAGAAGGACTGGGTGGAGGTAAAATAAGTTGACACGTTCTACATCTGCCCCCTTACTCCTCAGAGTATTTCTGAAAGCTCCCATGGCAGAGAAACCTATGGAAATGGTCTCATTGGAGACTGGCACTGAAGAGAGACATTGGTCATGGGATAACTGTCTGCCAGAAGCTGAGGACTGGGCAGGGAAGCCGGGGTTTTGCTTTCTCATTAGTTCCAGGAAATCATGTTCTGTCTCTTTCCCTTGTTTCCCTCCTTCTCTCTCTCACACACCACACACACACACACACACACACACACACATGCACACCCAAGATGTTCACAGTGTTCATTATATGTACATTCTACTCAGAGACCAGAAATTTAACGAACAACAAAATAAAACCATAATCTTTGTTAGGTATTATTGAAACATAGAAGTAACAAAAGTAAGCATGTGGGAAGAGAAGTAACTTTAATAGATACATAAATTATAGTTATTTAATTAAGAAAACACAAACAATACTGGTGTTTCTGGAAAAGTAGACTTGGCATCTCTAGAAATAGTTACACGAACTTGATAAAGAACAGAAATTCCTTACTCTTTCAGGTCGTATGAATTATTGTGATAATTAGTAAGGCCGAATTCTAACACAGACTATAACAAAACATTCTTTGAATATTAAAATAATCCTTCCAAAGTCTAAATTAAGCTTTGCAAATTTTAGGTAAGGTGTTGTATTGAAATTCTGCCCGAGATATACACAGTAGTGAGTAATGTGTTGCTGTGAAAGCTTTTTGGATGAAAAAAATGAACTTTGGGTATTAGAATATTTGATTTACCAGATTTTGGCTCCTCTCCTGCCTGTTTCTCTTGCTAAACATTCAGACTGAGACTTTACTATGATTATCTAATCTTACTCCATTCTTGGAAGTTTACCTTCTGTAAACAGAAGGAGACCCTCCTGGATTGTTATGGTGAGTATTTAGCTCTGAATTAAATGAATGTTTAAATCTCTAAGATTTCCAGTAATGTTGAATTTGGCTGGATAGTCTGTGGTTATAATATTGCAAGCCTTCAAAAATACATGGAAAAAAATAAATAAAAATACATTGGTTCTTCAGTAGGGATATGCTTTTTCTTCTGATTAGCATTTCGTTATTACCCTCACTGTCGACTTCAAACAAATTTTATGCAGTTTACAATTCTTGTAGCATATGGTTGCTGCCTACAAGCATTTTGTGTTCCTTGGCAGACAGCCACATGCAACACTGAAGAATGATTTTCTGGATGAATAGTAGAGAATCTTGCTTTTATCCATTTTTCTACTTGAATTCAACTTTTGAGGTGGGCTGGGTTAGACCTTTTTTTTTTTTCCTTTTCTCCCTCCTCTCCCTTTCCCCGTTCCTTCCCTCCCTTCCTTCCTATTTCTTTGTTCCAGTCTCCCTTTACCAGATTTACTGGATTTACCGGGTTTTGGTAAATCTGGTAGAGTAATTTATGCTGTCAGTTGTATTAGAGGTTCTTGTCCAATAATAATGTAATACTCCTGTAGACCATCTAACTTTTGCCTCCTGCTGAATCCTCACCTGTTTTTCAAGCCATTTGTACTTCTGGTTGTAAAGAATTCCCCAAAGCAGATAATATATTGTTTGGTGCACCTCATCACTCATATTGAGACCCTATGTAGACTTCTGTCTTGTAAAAATAATAGCTTTTACTTATCAGTTATTGAGATGAGGACGGGGTATAATTTCCTGTAAAGGGTGTGAAGGTTGGAAAAAATGTGAAGATGCTTTGAGAATATAGATTGAGGCAGTGACAGCAAGAAATGGTGGGAAACCCTCTGGAGAGAGCAGAAGATGACAGCGAGAGAACTGAGGACTTGGCCGGGCCAGGCGAACATTCCTTTTCAAGACTTCCATAGCACAAGAGCCAGGGGACGAGAGCATAGCCTCGTATCAGTCCCAGGGCACTCAATCCCTCCATGCCCTTGCTTGCTCTCCCACTTCCCACCCTTTCCTTGCAGGTAGCCATGAGTGGGCTGCCCCACCACATGGGGTGGTGAGGCAATGGGCGAGCTGTGTCGGAGAGGCCGCTGGAAGAGATGAGCCATCGAGGGCTGTGACTGTTCCCCTATTCTGTCTATTGCCTCTTGTGGCACCTTTGTGTCTATGTGTTCTGCAGACTTAGAATCTAACCCAACTGCTGTTCTATCTTTGGATAAACTGATTGAATTTATTGACTTACCATTTGGTTACTTGTTTTTGCCCTACATTACATGGCCTAAATACTCATATTCTGAACCTACTTCTGATTCATAGAGCATTAATCTACTGTCATCCCAAGCAAGTAAGAGATCATTTTTTTGATTACTGTCTAAATATTTTGCATGAGAGAATTCCAAAGAGGGATGAAATGTATGTGTAATATATGTTAGTATATAATATATTTGTATATATATACACACACATATATAATACACACATGTACATATAGGTGCATAAACTCGGATAGGTATATATTCGCACACTTACGTATACATTCACACATGTATACATATATATACATCTACACATATGCACATATTATGTAAATGTTGCTTAAATGAAACCTGGACATCCATAACTTACTATAGAACTTATTAAAATATGTAGGGAAATAAATAACAATCACTTTTTATGCATTTACATATTGTAGGAGAAGTCTTTAAACACCAAATCCTACTGTTGATTAAAAAATTGAAATAAATACCATCTCAGTGGAAAATTCTTATGAATTTGCTATTTGTATGTTTTGTTGCCATTTAGGAAAATTGTACTGTCAACCAACGTTAAATAGAAAAGCTCCAAATCAGTTATAAATTGAGAACAAATAGCACAGGCTGAATGTGCTCTGCATAACATTTAAAAATGTCTTGATTCTAATTAAGTCTCTTCCCTTAGACATCCCTGGCCCTTAATGCCTCTTTCAGAAGACAATCTGTCACGATGAAGACGTGAAGCTGGGAAGGCACTAAGCTCGGAAGGCACCACGACGAGGCTTAGTCTACTCCTTCCAGGTTGGTGTCAGCCACCTGGGGCAGCTGGGGCTCCACCGAGACCCCTGTTGGTGGTCTCAATGCTGCTGCCTCCAGTGGGGGTGGCTGCCTACTGGGCCCGCAGCCGAGCTCCCCGACCAGAATTTGCTCACCTGCTGTGGGCGATGGAGCAGGACCATTTGCCTCCATCACTGGTAGGGAAGCCTCTGCCGGGGGCTGTGGGGCCTGACTGGAAGCTTCTGCCCCTGGCTTCTGGGGCTGCTGATCAGCCTGGGCTGCTGTAAGGAGACCCTGGTCTTGGGCCTCTGCTGCCGACCCCGTGGGGGGATTGCTGGGCCTGGGGGGCGGTTCTGCCTCATTGCCTCCTTCGGCCTCAGCCTGAGGAGTTGGGGGAGGCAGGGAAATCTCTGAGTGGCATAAAGGGCTCGGAGGGGATTGTTCTGGCTCTTTGAGGGCCGAGTCACCAACCCCTTGAGGACTGCCGGATTCTGGTGGGATTTCTTTGGACTGGTCGAAGGTCGACTCCGGATGACGGATGACCGTGAAGGCTGTGGCCAGATTTTTCACAGCATTGTGAACACTGTCGGCTTCCTCTGCATCAACCTCGCCGCCCACAGAAACAGCAGACTCTAGCTCCTCGTCGGAAGTGTGCTGACTTTGGTCATCTTTTTCAGGCATTTTTGCTTCTCTGATTTTTTTGTAGAGCTCGTTTCTCTCTTCTTGTAAAGCTCGACAGAGGTTCTCCAGCCTCCCAATTTTCATCACGAAGCACTCATATTCCTTGGCTCTCAATGCTTTCTGTGAGTTGAAAACACACACACACGTAAAACACCAGAGCAAAATTGCCAGGATGCCCTCTGGAGACAAGCAAAACCATTTGCCCAGGAATTTGTCTGCCAGACTCTGCAGCCACCGCAGACTGGTGGCTGAACAGACCCCTGGTCAGGGGGAATCACTTCCGTTTTTTTGCCTTGTGGGTGAGACCCTGGTAGAATTTTAATCCCTGTATCCTTTTCTGTGGGAAAGAAAGATGGCAAAGCATCTCTCTGCTTCAGTCCAAGGCCTCTGGAATCTTAAAGTAGATGCATTTTCTGCTTTTAAGTCTTCCAATGGCACAATGAATGCGATGGACTGGGACCCGGCTGTCAGCAGAGCCTTATCTAGTCTATAGATAAACTGCTGTATGCTAATCTGGCAACTGTTTGATTTATGTCAGTGAATAATAAGCCCATCTCTTTGGAATTGGTTGCTATTTGGGATGAATTGCTAGAACAGTAATTATAACGACAGAAACTCCCCACACACTAATTCATGATGCTGCCTGCTCAAACTGTTCAGTTCTCCATTTCTGTGGAAATGTTGGTGTGTTTGTGCATGAAATCGTTCCTAATCGTCTCACTCCTTGCCCCCACCTTTGTGCCACTCTGTACCCTTTGAGGGTTTTTCTGTTGCTCGTGCACATGGGGAGACCTTCACCTGTAAGCTCTGCCTCTCAGGTCAAGGGCTATATATCTTTGCCTTTATTGTCTCAACACCTACAGAGCCTGACATAATATCAGTAATTAAATGCCTGTTGGAAGAATTAGACAATACATCTCCATATCTGTCTATACAGTTGTACATACCCTGGGTGCTGGGGCTGGTGTCTTCTCTCAGTATGTTCAGATTAACTCATTAATTTATTCTGCACCTGCTCTGTGCTAGGCACTGGGGAAATTCAAAGACAAGTAAGACACTTGTCTTTCTTTTACGGAATGAAGTCGCGCAGGCATGATGCTGATTTGGCAACAGCTGCGGACTCAGCACGTAGGCATGTGACTTAGGGTCACAAAGCTCTTTGTGAGTCTGGATCCAATTCTCTTTTGCTCTAAATATTTTTATTACAATTTCACATATCACACCTCAGAAAAAAAAATCAACTCTTTTTCCAAGATAATAATTTGCACTATTAGGTTATAATTACTTTCGGAATATGAATATTTGGACTAGATAGGGGAAAATAAGCTAGCGGCTAGGCTTCCTTACCTCTTCAATCATGTCCAACAGAGCTTTGTTACAGTTCTCAAACCGGGCTTTCCACGTGGCTGTGTCCTTCTCTAACTTCTTCATTTTCTTGGTTGTCTACAGAAATTAGAGTATTTTAATGTTAATCCTGAAAACTTAACATATCAAAAAAACTACTAGTTCCATATGTGATGCCAAGAAAAGTCTCTTTGTCACTAGCTGCTGAAACAAACAGAAGTTTGATGTCACGGAATGAAGACTGAGTGGGAAGAGTCCTATTTATTCCTGAATCATCTAGGTTCGTGGTGAACAAACTTACTTGCACCAATTCAGGAAAAAGGAAACTACTTAGAGTCACCCTGTTTTGTCATTGCTTATTCTTTAAAGTAAAAGTAGCTTTATTTAGTCCCAAGAATAAGCTTGCAATTTAGATTCTTTACTGAATAGAAACTGCAAGCGAGAAAGCTGGTCTGGCTTTTTAGCCATTAACATATTGGGACTATCTGGGCACATCTGAGAAGTAGCTACACAAAACTACAGCTTTCTATTTTCTCAGTGTACATTTTTTTAAAAAAAAAGTTTTAATTTAAATACTAGCTAGTTATCATACAGTGTGGTATTAGTTTCAGGTGTACCATATAGTGATTCAACACTTCCGTGCATCACTGGTACTCTTCACAAGTGCACTGCTTAGTCCGCATCGTCTCTTTAACCCATCCCCCCCCATCCACCTCCCCTCTGGTAACCATCAGTTTGCTCTCTATAGTTGAGTCTGTTTCTTGGTTTGCCTCTCTCTCTCTTTTTTTCCCTTTGCTTGTTTGTTTTCTTTCTTAAATTTGACATATGAGTGAAATCATATGGTATTTGTCTTTGATTGACTTGCTTCACTTAGCATAATACTCTCTCGGTCCATCCATGTCATCGCAAATGGCAAGATTTCATTCTTTTTTTATGGCGGGTAATATGATATTCATATATATATATATGTATATATACGTGTATGTGTATATATATATACACACCACATCTTTACTCATTCATCAGTCAGTGAACAGTTGGGCTGTTTTCCATAATTTGGCTGTTGTAGACAATGCTGCTATAAACATTGGGGTGTATGTATCCCTTTGAATCAGTACTTCTTACTTTTGTATTCTTTGGTGGAATACCTTGTAGTGCGGTTGCTGGATCATAGGGTAGTTCTACTTTTAACTTTTTGAGGAACCTCCAGACTGTTTTCTACAGTGGCTACACCAGTTTTCATTCCCACCAACAGTGCAAGAGGGATCCCCTTTCTCCACATCCTCGCCAACACATATTTCTTGTGTTGTTGATTTTAGCCATTTTCACGGGTATGAGGTGATATCTCACTGTAGTTTTGATTTGGATTTTCCTTATAATGAATGATATTGAGCATGTTTTCATGTGTCTGTTGTCCATCTGTATGTCTTCTGTAGAAAAATGTCTGTTTATGTCTTCTGCCCGTTTTTAATTGGATTATTCATTTTTTTGAGTGTTGAGTTTGATAAGTTCCTTATATATTTTGTATACTAACCCTTTATCAGATATGTCATTTGCAAATATCTTCTCCTATTCCATAGGTTGCCTTTTAGTTTCATTGATTGTTTCCTTTGCAGAACCTTTTTATTTTGATGTAGTTCCAATAGTTTATTTTTGCTTTTGTTTCCCTTGTCTCAGGAAACGTACTTAAGAAGTTGCCACAGCCAATGTCAAAAAGTTACTGCCTGTGTTCTCTTCTAGAATTTTTATGGTTTCAGGTGTCACATTTAGGTCTTTAACTCATTTTGAAGTTATTTTTGTGTATGGTTTAAGAAAGTGGCCCAGCTTCATTCTTCTGCATGTTGCTGTTCAGTTTTCCCAACACCATTTGTTGAAGAGACATTCTTTTTCCCATTGGATATTCTTCCCTGCTTTGTTGAAGATGAATTGACCATATAGTTGTGGGTTTATTTCTGGGTTTTCTATTCTGCTCTATTGATCTATGTGTGTGTTTTTGTGCCAGTACCATACTTTTTTTTTTTTTTTTTTTGATTAGTATAGCTTTGTATTAGAACTTCGAGTCCAGAAATGTGATACCTCCAGCTTTGTTTTTCTTTTTCAAGGTTGTTTTGGTTATTCAGGGACTTTTTTGGTTCCAGACACATTTTAGGATTGCTTGTTCCAGCTCTGTGAAAAATGCTGTTGGTATTTTGATAGGGATTGCATTAAATGTGTAGATTACTTTGGATAGTATAGACATTTTAACAATATTTGTTCTTCCAATCCATGAGCATGGAATGTCTTTCTGTTTCTTTGTGTCATTTTCAATGTCTTTCATCCGTGTTTTATAGTTTTTGGAGTACAGGCCTTTTACCTCTTTGGTTAGGTTTATTCCTAGGTATCATTGTTTCTGTTCTGCAATTGTAAATGGATCCTTAGTTTTTCTTTCTGCTGCTTCATTATTGGTGTATAGAAATGCAACAGATTTCTGTATGTTGATTTTGTATCCTGTGACTTTAATGAATTTATTTGTCACCTCTAGACATGTACAGAGCATCATATCATCTGCAAATAGTGAAAGTTTTACTCCTTCCTTGCCAATTTGGATCCTTTTTTTTCTTTTTTTTTCTTTCTTTCTTTCTTTCTTTCTTTCTTTCTTTCTTTCTTTCTCCCCTTCTCCTTCTCCTTCTCCTTCTCCTCCTTCTCCTTCTCCTTCTCCTTCTCCTTCTCCTTCTCCTTCTCCTTCTCCTTCTCCTCCCCCTCCCCCTTCCCCTTCCCCTTCCCCTTCCCCTTCTCCTCCTCCTCCTCCTCCTCCTCCTCCTCCTCCTCCTCCTTCTTTTCTCCTTCTTTTTTTGTCTGATTGCTGTGGCTAGGACTTCCAGTATTATGTTGAATAAAAGTGGTGAAAGTGGACATCCCTGTCTTATTCCTGACTGTATAGGAAAAGTTCTCAGTTTTTCCCATTGAGGATGATATTAGCTATGGGTTTTTTATATATGACCTTTAGTATGTTGAGGTATGTTCCCTTTAAATCGACTTAAAGTATTGAGTGTTTTTATCATGAATGGATATTGTACTTTGTCAAGTGCTTTTTCTGCATCTATTGAAATGATCATATACGCTTCTTATCCATTCTTTTATTAATGTGATGTGTCATGGTGATTGATGTGCAAATATTGAACAACTCCTGCAACACAGGAATAAATTCCATTTGATTGTAGTGAATGATTTTTTAAATGTAATGTTGGATTTGGTTTGCTAGTGTTTTTTATTGAGAATTTTTACATCTATATTCTTCAGAGATATTGGTCTGTGGTTCCCTTTTTTAGTAGTGTCTTTATCTGGTTTTGGTATCAGGGTAATGCTGGCTTCATAGAATGAATTTGGAAGTTTTCCTTCCTTTTCTATTTTTTTGTAATAGTTTAAAAAGAATAGGTATTAACTCTTCATTAAATTTTTTTTTAATGTTTATTTATTTTTGGGAGAGAGAGAGAGACAGAGACAGAAACAGAATGTGAATGGGGGAGGGGCAGAGAGAGAAGGAGACACAGAATCCAAAGCAAGCTCCAGGCTCTGAGCTGTCAGCACAGATCCCTATGAAGGGCTTGAACTCACGAACTGCAAGATCATGACCTGAGCCGAAGTTGGATGCTTAACCGACTGAGCCATCCAGGCACCCTTGTATTAACTCTTCTTTAACTGTTTGGTAGAATTCTCCTGTGAAGCCATCTGGTCCTGCACTTTTGTTTGTTGGGAGTTTTTTGATTACTGATTCAATTTATTTGCTGGTTATCAGTGTGTTCAAGTTTTCTATTTCTTCCTGTTTCAGTTTTGGTAATTTATATATTTCTAGGAATTTATCCATTTCTTCTAGGTTGTCCAATTTGTTGGCACATGGTTTTTCATAATATTCTCTTATAATTTCTGTGGTGTTAGTTATTTCTCCTCTCTCATCTGTGATTTTATTTATTTGGGTCCTTTCTCTTTTCTTTTTTTTTCTTTTTTTCCTTTGTATTTTCTTTTTGAGAAGTCTGAATTGAGGTTTATAAATTTTATTAAGTTTTTCAAGGAACCAGCCAGCTCCAGGTTTCATTGATCTGTTCTGTTGTGTTTTTAGTTTCCACATCACTTATTTCTGCTCTAATCTTTATTATTATTTTTTGTTTTGAAAGAAATGCAGACTGCCACATTCAGCACCTCATTTGGATGTGTCTGGGTTCTTGGAAGCTTGACTACCCTACATTTTCCTACAAATGGACCTAGAGAGCTTGTTTGGAAGTTCTAGCAGGGGAGCGCAGGTACTTATACACCCCTGACTAAGAAGGATGGTCTTTCTCTATCTGGACACCCACCTAACCAGCCAGATCAGTTGAATCAACCCTGGTGATCAATGGAGTGACAAATGTCTCAGCCAGATCACCCTTACATTCTCTGCTCTAATCTTTATAATTTCCTTCCTTCTGCTGACGTTAGGCTTTGTTTGCTGTTCTTTTTCTAGTTCTTTTAGGTGGAAGGTTAGGTTGTTTATTTGAGACTTTTTTTGCTTCTTGATGTAGACCTGTATTGCTATACACTTCCCTCTTAGGACCATTTTTGCTGTATCCAAAAGGTTTTGGATTGTTATATTTTTATTTTAATTTGTTTCCATGTATTTTTTAATTTCTTCTTTGATTTCCTGGTTGACCCATTCATTGTTTAGTAGCATGTTGTTTAACCTTCGTGTATTTGTGGTCTTTCCAGATTTTTTCTTGTGATTGATATCTAGTTTCATAGCATTGTGGTCAGAAAAGGTGCATGGTATGACTTCAATCTTTTTGTATTTGTTGAGGCCCGTTTTATGACCTAATATGTGACATCTATTCAGAATGTTCCATGTGTGCTATAAAAGAATATGTATTCTGTTGTTTTAGGATGGAATGTTTTGAATGTGTCTGTTAAGTCCATCTGGTCCAGTGTGTCATTCAAAGCCACTGTTTCCTTGTTTGTTTTCTGTTTAGATGATCTGTCTGTTGATGTAAATGGTATGTTGAAGTCCCCTACTATTATTGCATTATTATCAATTAGTTCCCTTATGTTTATTATTAATTGTTTTATATATCTGGGTGCTTCTATGTTGGGTGCATAAATATTTACAAATCTTATATCTTCTTGTTGGATTGTCCCCCTTTATTATTATAAAGTGTCCTTCTTTGTCTCTTGTTATAGTCTTTGTTTTAAAGTCTAGTTTGTCTGATGTAAGTATTGCTACTTTGGCTTTCTTTTGACATCCATTTGCATGATAAATGTTTCTTCATTCCCTCACTTTCAATCTGCAGGTGTCTTTAGGTCTAAAATGAGTCTCTTGTAGGCAGAATATAGATGGGTATTTTTTTTTTTTATTATCCATTATGACTCCTTATGTCTTTTGATTGGACCATTGAGTCCATTTACATTCAAAGTAACTATTGATAGATATGTATTTATTGCCATTTTATTACTTATTTTGTGGTTGTTTCTGGAGATTTTCTCTGATCATTTCTTGTCTTTCTCTTTTTCATGTTTTGCTTATTTTCTTTAGTGATATATTTGGATTTTTTTCTTTGTTCTTTGCGTGTTTATTAGTGATTTTTGATATATGGTTACCATAACCTCTTCTGCAAATAGCAGTCTATATGAAGATGATGTTCACTCAAGGTTGAACTCATTCTTTTTTCCTCTCCTGTCTACATTTTAGGTATATGTTTTATTTTATACCATTTAGTATGTGAGATCCTTGACTGATTATTACAGAAATATTAATTTTTACTGCCTTTGTTTTTGCTGCCTTTAAATTGTCATTTTTGGTCTCTCTTTTCTACTTGAAGGGTCCTCTTTAATATTTTTTGTAGGGCTGGTTTAGTGGTCATGAACTCCTTTAGTTTTTGTTTTTCTGAGAAACTCTTGATCTCTCCTTCTATTCCGAATGGTGGCCTTGCTGGATAGAATATTTTTAGGTGCAGATTTTTCCCGCTCAGTACTTTGAATATATCATTCCACTCCTTTCTGGCTTGCCAGGTTTCTATTGAGAACTTTCCAGCTAGCCTATGCGGTTTCCCTTGGAAGTTGAAGACTTCATTTGTCTTGCTGCTTTTAAGATTTTTTCTTTATCACTGTATTTTGCAAATTTAATTATAATATGTCTTGGTGTTGGCATGCTTTTATTGATTTTGATGGGAATTCTCTGTGTCTCTTGGATCTGGATGTCTGTTTCCTTCCCCAGATTAAGGAGGTCTTCAGCTATTATTTCTTCAAATAAATTTCCTGCCCCCCCCCTTTTTTTCTCTCTTCTTCTGGCACTCCTATAATATGAGTGTGATTACATTTGATGGAGTCACTGACTTCCCGAATTCTATTCTGGTGTTACTGTCTTTTGTTCAGCTTCATTACTATCCATTACTTTGTCTTCTAGGTCACTTCTTTCCAGCTTCTAGGTCTTTCCACTTCTAGGTCTCCTTCTTTCCAGCCTGCTCTTTACTGCATCTAGCCTGTTTCAGATCTTGTTTGTCTCATTGTTTATCTCTGATTGATTCTTTTTAAACTCTTTTATCTCTGTGGTAAGGGTCTCACTGATGTCTTCCATTCTTTTCTCAAGCCCAGTGAGTATTCTTATGATTGTTGCTTTAAATTCTCCATCAGACATGTTACTTGTATCTGTTTCACTGAGATCTCTGGCTGTGACCTTATCTTGTTCTTTCATTTTGGAGAAATTCCTCTGTCTTCACATTTTGTCTAAGTCTCTATCTTCTTCTCTGGGTTAGAAAATCCAGTTAGGTCTCCTGCTCCTGAAAGAAGCAGGAGCTTCTTTATGAAGAAGAGGTCATGTAGTGCTGAGACCCTGGCGCTTCAAGGAAGGGTCTCCAGTGTGTGCTATGTGAGCTCCGCTGTTGTGTTTTGGTTGCTCTGTCCTTCAGGCCAGTCATCTGCAGAGGCTCTCCCTTACCTGCTGTGGGCAGTGTTTGGTCCCTGGTGTGAATGTGGTCAGTTTTAACTAGGTGTGTTCTTGTCTGCTTGTGAAGTGAGACCTGACCACCTCCACCAGAACTGAAGCCCTCCAGAACTTTCTGGTCAGAAGATGTTGTGCAGGCAGGGATTTGTGCTGGTCTTTGGGGGGAGGGACCTGCCATGCTGAGACTGAGGCAAGTGTGATTGAGAAGAGCAGTTCCACTGGGGTGCAGGGAGTTGATGTGTGGGGCTTGGTGTAAGCAAATTAGGCAGCCAGTGTCCATGTTGTGCTGCTTCTTGCAGGTGGCTCTGTGTATATGCAGAGGGGCAAGGGAGGGAAATGGTGTTGGCCACCTCCTTTGTTCCCAGAGACATGTCTCCATGAATGCTGCCTCTCAGAGACACACTCTGAGAAGAGGGAATAATTTCCCTACGGCGTTCCCCAGGCACTCTTCAGATAGTTGTTTCCACATTGTCTGCCACAGGTTTTTTGTATACCTTCTCTCCAGGAGCAGTATAGTACCCTCCAGGTCTATCCTATCCAAGCCTACTGACCTTTAAAACTCCAGGCTTTAAGACCTGCTGGTTGCAAGAACTTCCAAAATTCAGCCCCTTTCATTTTCCAAGCCAATGGCTTTGGGGAAATGTTCTCCTTGTGTATTTCCCTGTGCTCTTCTCTCTCTCTCTCTCTCTCTCTGTCTCTCTGTCTCTCTCTCTCTCTCTCCCTTCTCCAAGACCACAGCTTCTTTTCTTCCATAGCAGCTGTGATCTATTTCTCCCCCAAATGATGGCTTTGCATTTATTACCATCTTTGATTTGGCCTCTTCTCTCCCTTTAGTTGTGGAGTGCATTCTACCAGTTTTCAGGTCAATTTCTGCGGTATTTAGGATGATTTGATAGTTATCTAGTTGTATTTGTGGGAAAGGTGAGCCTAGGGTCCTCCTACTCCACTGCCATCTTCCTGCTCCCTCTCAATCTTCACATTTGTAGAGTGTGGTGGGAGTCACAGAATGTGATTACACACATCATTCATTTCATCTTTAAAACAGTCCCATAAGGAAGGTTCTGTTTTCACCTCCACTCTCACTGAGGAAACTGACGCTCAGAGAGGTGGAAGAATATTCAGGTGAGTTAGCAGAAGAGTGGAACTAGAGTTATTTCATTGCATTTAATGCAATGTGTGAAGAGTGTCTGCTGGTCATCAGTGGGGAGTTGGGCGTAGAGGGAACAGAAGTGGATAAAATGCAGCTCATCTTTTTTGAAACTGAAACGGTTGGATCTCTGCTCTGCTTGGATGCAGCAAAGGACAGCAATGTAATCATCAGGTTGTGTTCCCCTGGATGAGCCATACCTGGGCCCTTGCTGCTTTGTGCCATGCTGCCTGAGGCTGAGTACACTTGGAGGCAGGAGGCTGCGCCCAGGCTAAGCCCTGGGCTTTATAGAGAAGCTAGGTGAGCCTTGAATGGTTTTTAATTTTGATCATTTGTTAACCAAGTTTAGTAGTTTTAGTTTAAAAGTCATCAACCCCTTTAAGGATTTGATGGGACCATACGCAAAGAAATACAATATGCACATCATTTTTTTTGCTGGGTTTTTTTTTTTTTTTTTTTTGCTAATTGTGAGTCAACTTTAAAAGTCTATAAATAAACCCCAGATTTAAAACTCCTACTCTAATATTTATTCCAATCTTAAAACTATGTAATTTTGAAATAAATAAAAACACTTTTCTTGCTCTAATATTTATTCCAATCTTAACACTCTATAATGAAGAGAGGTTTTTAAAAATGGATAGACCCACCCCAGAGTGAGAAAGCTATAACTTCTAACAAGTGTTGACCTACTTATGTTTGTTCACTGAATTGTGAAATTTATCATATAATTTTAAGAAAGTGGTTTTAAAAGGATGCTTTTTGCACTTAAAAAAGGTTAACGCCTGTGCCCATTAAGAAGCACAATTCTGATGCTGATTTTGTTTTGGGAAAACACTGGATTAAATAAATTTTGAACATATGTCCAAAAATATTTAGCACCTTATATTTGTAAAAGAGTGTAAGAAAGTTTAAAACCCTTTAAAAATATATTAATATGGGGCGCCTGAGTGGTTTAGTTGGCTAAGCGTCCGACTTCCGCTCAGGTCATGATCTCGTGGTTTGTGAGTTCGAGACCCCCTTTGGGCTCTGTGCTGACATCTTAGAGCCTGGAGCCTGCTTCAGATTCTGTCTCCTTCTCTCCGCCCCTCCCCCGCTCACGCTCTGTCTCTCTCTGTCTGTCAAAAATGAATAAACATTAAAAAACATGTATTTGAACTTTACAATCTGTGTACTAGGCAAGGGAAATAGTATGTTAATTTATAGATAAGAAAAATAAAATTGGAGGGACGTTAAGTGGATCGTCTAGTACTGCATGAGGAGAAGAACACACCCAGAATTTGAATTTGGGCTTCCTTCTTCTCATTCAAGGCTCTGTCAGTTATATCATACTACATATATTCTCTTCGAAGAAGGATTATATGAAATGGTATTTTCTACTCTAAACTTCTTCTGTTGCACATTTGTATGAAAGTTGTTTTTTTAATCTTTAGAAATTAGATTTTTAAAAATTTCAGTATAAACAGCATAATGTTAAATTGCTAGCTTTTGTCTTTTTTTTTCTTAGCTCTCCATGGACTAGAAAAGGAAAATATTTTTTTCTCAGGGTGAAAATAGATCCTGGTGTTTTTTGGACTCTTCCTAAGATTAATTCACCAGATAATTACTAATAAAAAAACACAGCCCAAATCTTATTTGCATGTATAAATGTTTCATTACTTCATGAAATGCACCAAAGGATCTTAACGTGACAGAAATGAACTCAAAGGAGAATTGCCTGTCAAAATAGAAAATGTCAGTATTTTGTGGGGGATAAGTACTACTCACTTTATCCATTTCCTGTTTGAAAGTGGCAAACACCTCATTGCTTTTTGTCAGTGTGTTCTGGAACTCTTCAAACCTTCCGGAATAGAGAGTAAGCTGTAAATAAGAGGAAAAGTACATCTACTTTAGAGCTGCTTTAAGCATGCTTCCAGAACAAAACAACATGGCATCGTTCATTATTTGAGAAGAAAGTTGATTTAAAGGAATCCTCAACACAATGTTAATAATGTGTTCTGTTCTTTTGTTTACTATGACATCAACCTAAGTCAGTGAGTATGATTGAAGTACGTCTTTAAAGAAAAAATGGAATAAGAAAATGTGTCATCACCATTTCATTACAGCCTAACTTTTCCCAACACACTTTTATTGAGCACTGAACATACACATTGACTCTATGTGCAAAGCATTGAACATGTGGCTACTGTTTCTGAGAGACATGCACACGTGATGGGAAGATAATCTCAAAGACAACTTGATGATGGGACAGGGAATACTACAAAGTACCACGTCTGTTAAGGATGGTGTCAGTCAGAGAAGGAAGTGAGCATGGCAGGTGACCACGTGAGCCATGTTTTTGTGGAGAAGGCGAACCTTGAACTTGGTCTTGAAAGAAGTGAGAATGTAGAAAAATGAAAAGAAGTGGACCCGACATGGGTGGCTGCAATCATACCCGTTGTGCCACGCTAAGCAACCAACCATTTGCATTTCAGTCCATTTGGTTTTGTATGCTTATGAAGACAGTGTTATAGCCAATAGCAGTTAAATGTCCCTGTTCATCAAAATCAGTTTATTATATGAATTTTTTACAGATGGAAAGAATGAGTCTCGAGGAGGGAATGCCTTTTCTAATATGCACACAGTATAAAACATCATATGGGTTAGCACTGGCAAGCGTGTGGTTCACTTCAGGAGTACTTTCTACCTCTATATCCTTATTCCAAGGAATAAGGTAATTTGAAGTACGAATAAAGCAGGACAGGGAAGGAGAGTGTGTTAAGTACTTGATTGCTAGAGACAGCAATACACTAATCAAATCTTGCTTTAAAAAATGATTTTAGAATAGCATGCTATGAGTGGAGATTTAATATGGATGATACATGTTAGGAAGGCCTCCGTTTTCGAATGAGTATTTGGTACTGTTGAATGCTGGAGCAAACCCCAGCTCCTCAAATGGGCACCAAATGACTAGCTGGTGGTACCTGGGACACTGTCCTTTTGAAAGCGAAAAACTACTAACTGGAAGCCAGTAGACTGGAGAGTTCCCAGTCTTGGGGGTGAGAGGTAGAGAGTATGGGAATCAGACTACCCCTAGAACCCAGAAAATCTGCTGATCGAGAAGGGGTCATTCTCAAATGTTGTAGAATAGCAGAGATTTCACCGCAGTAAACAAGAACAACGGAATGATAACGTAAAACCTTTCTGTAGGATAGATTTTCCAAAGAAAAGTCAAACAACATCTGAGTATCGTTTTGAAATCACATGTTGGTTCCACGCATATGTGACAGAGCTTGGGGGCAACTCTGGTGGCCTAAATTTTTTTTTCTCATGATTCCTTGGCACACAGATGAAAGAAGACTGAATAAAAGGGCACCAGGGAGTTCATGGCCAGGAAGGTGTAGTAGGGTTTTACACACACACACACACACACACACACACACACACACACACTGCATAAGACAATCCTTACTCATTATGTACAATGCACTCTTGACATATTCTGTTTAGTTCTGTTTCACTTTTTTTGAAGTAGTGGCTGGGATCCACTGAATTGATTTCAGGGCCCTTGAGTAGGTCAAGTCCTTAATCTGAGGATAAACTTCTACTGGACTGGCTATCTATACTACTGCACATAATCTAGTGGTCCAGGGTGAGGACAGCTACTCCCAGCTGATCCTCTCCACCTTCATTTGCATTCTTGGTTACATATCCTGTGAAGTTGCTTTTTCTTACTTTCTCTCCTTTCTTTTCCCCACTTCTCGGGAATTCCTGCAGAGTTATGGGAGGGTGGCAGATACTACCGTCCCTGGAGCAGGTCCTCTCAAAGCCGCTCACGCAGCCGGGTAGTTGCAGGCTGCAGACAGAGCAGGAGTGGGCGCGTGCACAGCCCATCTTGCTGGCACAACCTTGACAGTGTCAGCAGGAGCAACCGTGCCCACCTCGGCCAGCTTCTCCCCTTCCTTTGGGCAAAAATGGTCTTTTGGGTGTATACATCGGGCAGGTTTTGTTTCCTTTCCTCATGTTTTCTTGTGGCATGGGGGAAGGCAGACACACCCAGAGGGCCAGGAAGAAGTGTCTCATTTCATTACCACTTCTTCTGGCCTTTTTCTAGTGACTGTTTTTTGTTTTTGTTTTTTTCTTCTCTCCACTGCTGTTCTTTCTTTTTAATTGGGACAAATTCATGTAATGTAAGAGTTACCATCTCAACTATTTTAAATGTACAGTTTAGTATTGTTAACTGCGTTCACACTGTCGTGTAACCAATCTCCAGAACCCTTTCATCTTGCAAAACTGAAAGTCTCTACCCATGAAACAGTAACTCCACATTTCCCCTTCTAAGTACTGTTTTTCATACTCAGCCTTTCTTCCTATTTGACCTCTTTGTGGCAGGTGGCAAAACCTGTGTGGATTATGCTTGTCTCAGGTAAACAACTCTAAAACTCTTTGCTTGTGCTAACTCAAAATGGACACTTCTTGTTTACTTTGTGGATATTTGTTTGGTATATGTTCCCTCTCACTATCACGCTGACATGATGCATGTTTGGTTTCATGTGTCATATTCCTGCTCTTATTTTGGTATTTCAGAGAAGCATGGAAGGGACATCCAGAGGTCATCCACAGTACTCCTGCCAGAGGCAGAAATAGAAACGGACTGTTCTAGGGTGAGTCACCACAACAGTTGCTGCAACATTTTCACTGTTATGTGGGTGAGCGACTCATACGTTCTTCTAATGGGGCACCAGATTTTAATTACAAACATTCATAGCATACAGGAAACAAAAGCATGTCCAGGAATTGTCTTAGCGAACTTGTGATATTGGATTTGGGAACACGTCCAATTATAATAGCAGTTGCAGAGTAATGCCCTCTTGTCCTAGATACATAAGGTGAGCACTTCCGGTTTAAAGGCTGTGATTGCTGTCCTTAATTTACCAAAAAAAGGAAGGAAGGAAGGAAGGAAAGAAAGAAAGAAAGAAAGAAAGAAAGAAAGAAAGAAAGAAAGAAAGAAAGAAAGAAAGAAAAAAGAAAGAAAGAAAGGAAAAAGAAAGAAAGAGAGAAAAAAGAAAAAACTAAATAAAGCCAAACCAAATTTATTCAATGATCTTTCCCCTTGGGCAGTGTTTTTGTGGCTGCGTGGCTGTGTGGCTGCTTTGGCATTGCTGACTTTCCACATCCACCATCTTCATCCTTATCGATTCAGTGAACACTCTATTTGTAGTGGCAATTGTATTCCATTGATCATTTCTGACATTTACTCTGTTGCCATGGTTTGTATAATTGAAAGCCAGACATCTCTTTGCTAAGTGAGAATCATGCCCCAACCTGGCAAGCTGTTGTCTTATGGCTGAAGGTGACTTCATCTAGTTAAACGTAATCTGTCCTTGATATTTCCTTAGCTCAGAATGTGGAAATGGGGACTTGAGCCCTCTTGCCTCCTACCACCCCACTCCTTTAAAGCAGTTCTAAACCCGAGGGAAGGGTTCAAGTGCTCTGCAATCAAATCTGTGATCGATTTTGTTTTTCAAGGTCTAGAGGTTTTAAAGCTACAACATCGACAGTTTTCAAGAGGAATTTTTAAACATTTTTATACATAGGGTTTGGGGGCTACTATATTCTTCTTGAAGTCATTGTTGAAGTTTTGAAAAGTGCCTTGAAGACAGGAGACAAAGGGGTGTCCTTGCAGAGAGAGCCACACGCCACAGAAAACAAGGCAATGGAGGAAAAGGCGGGGTTAGCCCAGCTTAGGCCACACTGCTTCTGCTCTGGAAGCTGTCTACATTCAGGAACTAGAGCTGCACAAGGTCTTGAGATCATCTTTTCCGGGGGTTCATAAACTTTTTTGTAACCAAAGACTCCTTTTGTCTCATATATCTCTATGTAGATCCTCACCTATGAAATAATAGTAATATTAGCTCACACACTAATTGTTAGCATTTTTATTAGTAGTAGTATCACTGTGTTTAATTAGGTAGGGACTTTTGATTCTCTTATGGATTAGTCTATCTCCAGCACCTAGAACCTTGTCTAGCACTGAGTAGGTGCTCAATAAATACTGGTTGAACTAATTATGCTAATTATGGGCCAGGTATGGGGCTAAGTGCTTTGCATGCATAACTTGAAGGCAAACTGCATATCTTACATATTCATTAACTCATTTTCCTTTTATAAACTTAACCAAACATGTGAATAACTGCCATATAGCTGCTGACTGAGAACCGATATGTCAAAAACAACTATATCTTATTTTCTTTTATCATTTTTTATTTTTATTTTTAGAGTGTGTGTGTGAGTGGGGAAGAGGTACAGAGGGGGAGATAGAATCCGAAGAAGGCTCCATGCATAGTGTGGAGCCTGATGAGGGGCTCAATCCCACGACTCTGGGATCATGACCTCAGCTGAAATCAAAAGTTGGGCGCTCAGCTGACCGAGCCACCCTGGCACCCCCCAAAACAACTATATTTTAAATAGTAGCTGCTGTTATGCTGTTATGTTTTGGAAATACTGAAAAGTAATGAGCCTCCCAGAGGTTAGAGAACTCCAACTTGGGATCATGGGTGCATTACAGTATTCTTATTTTACAGGCAAAGAAATTTAGGTTTAGGGAGATTTCGATGAATTACACAAGGTCAGACAAATTCTGAGCAGAAGAGGCAGGACCCTGACCCTGGTCTCTGGACTCTGTCAATATCAAGGAACGAATGAGGAACATTGGCAAGTCTAAAACTCCTGGTAGATGCTTTTTCAAATTTGAGGTGTGGCATTGGATCATACCCTTATGTTTCATTCCACAGGTCATTTGAGGCCTAGATTCTGATGCCAGCTGAATGAATGACTCTCTAACCCCATGTCTAATGGTATTAATCTACTCTTCTCACGTTCATTATCACCATTTATCGAGAGGAGTAGAGATTGTTTGTCATAGATGATATGAGCAATGAATAGCTTCAAATATTGTCTCTTGTACCCCTCAAGGCTCTGTGCTGAGAATAGTACAGAGACAGGGCCAGGAGCCCTGCCTCAATTCTCTGGAGTCTCTTCAAGACTGTGAGGTCACACCTCCTTTCCCCCTGCCTGCCTCTGTTTAGAGAGTGGCCGCTGCCTGCCGCCTACCCCACAACCATGATGTGATGGTTCTGGGATTCCCTAAAGGATGACCTTGAGTTTGTAACTCTAGATTTTAGTTTTTTAATTCTGGATCTGCTGATTTTATTAACAGTAAGAAACATGGTTCAAATCTCAATGTAATTAGTATTCACAAATGATTTTGATATGTTATTTTATGTTGTTGAGGGAAAACAATTTATCAATACATTCGGGACACACACTGGAAAAACTATGCATTAGGAAGGTGAGCTATGAAAATGCGATCTGCATTTTTGTCTGCGGTGGTATAATTTGTGATTTTATTACCCACAAATAAATTTATTTGTGAGTCTCTTATCTTTTCTCATATGCTTTGTAAAAAATGAACAAGTATTCATACAAGCAAGTTTTCAATGAACTTGTTCATTCGTATAATGAACAAAGTTTTTGTTTTTGTTTTTGTTTTTACAGTGAACAAGTGTATAGCAGTCAGCACATAAACATTTACAAGTGAATTATCCAAATCTTAAATTAACAGCTGCCCAGCTCGCCAGGCTTCCGGTTTCCTCACTTTCTGTGAATTTGCTCTACGTGACTTTACAATGTCTTTAGCACTGGCGCATTTCTCCCAGCAGGGGCGCTAGTGTCTCTCTCTGGCTCAGACCTAGGATGCCTAACCCAGAACCCGACAGGCAACTTTTGCCAGAAGGGGCAGAGCCCCAAGGGCAAGGGAGGGATGGATAGAGTCATCTGTTGCACGAGGCTTTTTATCTTTGAGTCTGAAATATGAATTCTTGTAGTCTAATCAAAACACACACATGACATCACAAAGCCAGATCAAAACTGTTCCCTACTTGTCCATCATCCCTAGTCATTTATCACCGACAAGGCCAACCTCCGATAGCACAAGAACTTTGGTGCTGACTCTATCTTCCTCATTTCTTTTGATTATAAATAATATCAAATAGGTAAGGATCCTTTCAGTACTGAGAGTTCTAGATGGTGCATGTGATCCGTTCCCATTTTATTCTTACTTTAATAGGATCACGGGGAGGAGAGAGAGAGAGAGATGACGTATTATGAACAGATAGGCAGGAACCAGGACACCAACTCATTCAGATTGCCCATCGGGTGCCCTCATTCGTATGTCAGCAAACCTTTTGACTCGATGTTGTTGTTGCGGAGCATTTATTTTTCTCAGGTATAATGCGGTGCTATTATTTTTACTTTAAAATAATAAATATGAAGTTATTCTTCATTGCTAACTCCTGCTCCCCTCGCCCCCGCCACATGTTAAGGCCTGGTGGAGAGTACCTTTGGTTCATAGCCTGTTAATGTGGCAACAAGGAGAGCACACCCCATGCATGGTTGTCCCCCCGCAACCCTCCATTTCACCTGAGCCTGCAGGACTGTCTCTTGTTCCTTCAACACTTTGGCTTGAAGTTTCCACTCTGCTGCCTGGTTCAGCAACTGTGAGAAGAGAGAACACGTGGAAAGATTGTCAGATTGCTCTTTATGTTACCATTTGGTTATAATTTGTGGATGAAATGGAATAACTTGCTAATTAACCCTCTTAAGTAGTTTTTTGGGAGCTTGGCAAAGTATCTAAGAAAGCTAAGAAAACAGCGTCTGAAAAGTTGGATTCTCAACTAAAGATTTGTGGTTCTTAGGGATAAAAGAGAAAAATAATCTTCAACTCAAGCATAAATCACACAAAATTTAACCTCCCACCAAATTCTGGAAAAGTCTAGCAATCCTGTTCAGTCATCATTCAGTCCCTGCTTGAACATTTCCAGAACCCCACCCCCCCCCCCCCACCAGATCATTATTGTGAGCAACTGTTGCTTTATGTTGAACTCAAGGTTATTCTCCTAGACCACAGTTCTCCACCATAGCATGCACCAGCGTCTCCTAAGGAGCATGTTAAAATGCAGATCCCTCTCAAAGAATGTAAGTTAGGAAGTATAGGTGTGATTCAAGTCTGTAGTTAGAGCAAATAAACAAAATGGTTTGGGATTTGGTGGTCCGTGGATTATATTTTGAGAAACACTGAGTTAGAAACTTGACCTATTATTCCAAATATTGTATAAGATTTACAAAAGAAGTCTCATTCCTCTTCCACGAGGCAGCCTTTCAAATACAACCAAGGCTCTCATATCAAAGATAATCAGAACTGGAAGCTGACAGGTTAAGTTGAAAATGTTGTTCTAGACATAAATATGACACACACATATGTAAAACATGTTATTTGAACTTAAGATGTATGTTTACTTATTGATTTTTATATAAAGCTATGGTCTTTGTTTTGGGTATGGGTCTTCTTTTTTTTAAGTTATCTATCTATCTATCTATCTATCTATCTATTTATTTATTTATTTTGTGAGAGAGAGCAAGAGAGAGTGTGTGAGGAAGGAAGGGGCAGGGAGGGAGAGAATCTTAGGCTCTGTGTCATGAGCACAGAGCCTGATGCGGGGCTCAATCTCATGAACTGTGAGATCCTGACCTGAGTCAAAATCAAGAGTCGGATGTTTAACCAACTGAGCCACCCTTGGGTATGGGTCTTCTGACTGGCATTCAGAGAAGCTTTTTGTTGTTGTATATACATTAGTTTTTTAAACAATAGTACTAAAACCTAAAGACTTAAGATTATTTGTGAAGAAGCTTGATTGGATAATTCTCTAGAGTTTTACCATTTTCTCCAAGTCCTTTATAGCTACTCCCATCTAACTTGACAATTGTTTTGTGCTATTTGGCATTTCAAAGCATTAAGCATCATTTTCATAGAAACAGTTCTTTCTTTTCACACTTACATTTCATCAGTTTCTGCATCATTCTGTCGGTTTTCATAACACAAAATCAAGAAAGAAAAGGTTTGGGTGCAAAGAGCTGATTTGTGGTCAGCGCCGTCTTCCTTAACTTGGGAACGCATGTGTAGACACTGGAGTAGCTGTCCAGTCACAGGATTCAACATACTGAGGGGTCTTTTAGTGTGTTTACAGACAGAATGGTGGACATCATGAGTTAATCTGATTAGTCAAGTAGGTGTTCATCAGTTTAAGAAGTTTCTACTCTAGGGGCACCTGGGTGGCTCAGTCAGTTAAGCATCCAACTTTGGCTCAGGTCATGATCTAGGGGCACCTGGGTGGCTCAGTCAGTTAAGCATCCAACTTTGGCTCAGGTCATGATCTCATGGTTTGTGAATTCAAGCCCCATGTTGGGCTCTGTGCTGACGGCTCAGAGCCTGGAGGCTGCTTCCGTTTCTGCGTCTCCTTCTCTCTCTGCCCTCCCCTGCTTGTGCTCTGTCTCTTTCTCTCAAAAATGAATAAACATTAAAAAAAAAAAAGTTTCTAGTGGTTTTGAAGATGGACTGACTTATATATTTTTTCTTTATGTCTATTTAAAAAAATGCCCATTTTTTTGGTAATCAGAACAAAAAACGATAAAATCATTACATAAAAAAACTTGGAGGCATCTCTTTTCTTATCCCAGTTTATCTTTTTCTCGTGGCTCAATGCCTCCATTTGTGAAAATGGGTTGTATCTCTTCCTCCATGCCTCCCAGAGAACAGTGAAAGTTCATTGTTATAGAAACGCCAAGACCCACCCCATGGAGGTCTGAGGCAGCTGTGGACTACAAGACCTGTAGGGTCCCCTCTGGCCATCTGAGCATGTGGCACGTTCTTCACTATGCAGGCTCAGGAGCCCAGTTGTGGTGGGTGGTTCCCTGGCCGAGAGAGGTAGATGGCTGCCTGTTCTGCTTGGGCTGAAGGAACCCTCCAGCTCCGATTTGCTATTTCATTACTTTCAAAAAGAAGCATCATAGCTGGAATCTGGGTAGGTGGCCATCTTTGAAGAACTGAGGGGGCTAATTTTTTTCTTTTTTTTTTTTTTTTTAAACTTAAATCTGCTGTTTTGCTAAACCAGGGTAGAAAAATAGGGGAGTATGTTAACTTCTTGCTAAGGCTGGGTCACCTCAAAATGACCCCTAGTCTCTTTCAAATGAATCTCTGCCTAGTTATTCCTCTGTCATGTCTCAGGTGTTATGTGCCAAATGTACTGATATCCTATAGGAAGCATATTTTGCCTGACAGGGTAATTATGCCAATAGTGGGGTATCTGTTTTCTTGAATTCTGAATAATAATTAAATGCTTTCTTATTTTCAGAGGTAGGTTGTAGATGGATTTAACAACTTAATCTTTTTGTTAAGAGCACATGGGCTTCTGCTTCGAGATTATCCAATGTCCACCAGGTTATGTTCTCCAAAATTCGCCCTTTTGCTGCCATGTGTGATAACCATAGTTATTATTAAATTGCTCTTCTAGTCTGATTTTCGGTAATTGCAAAGTTTGTGATCAATCACTAAATGGCCAAATTTGCATGATTAGTCCATTGATTGCATTTTAAATCCCTTTTCCCAGCAGCAGACGCACACTTCAACTCATGCCTCTGAAACACATGTCTGAGTGTGATATATTATCACAGAGCTTGGGCTTTGGTTGGAGACAGACACATTGGAGATGTGATGTGTTGGGCAGTGTGACCAACACATATCCGTCACTTAGCAGTGTGTGACCTTAAACAAGTGGTATATCTTCTTTGAGCCTCAATTCTCTCATCTGGAGACGGGCCCTACAGCCGGCTCAGAAGGTTTGGGGTTAATGAGATGTCATTAAAAGCCACCACTCAGTTTCTTAAACTCCAAAACCCAGGAGTCATCCTTGACTCTTCCCTTTCCTCACTGCCACCATCTTCAGCATAGAGCACCGACTGTTGGTTTTGTACTGAAAACGTAACTTCTGTCCGTGTCCAGTTCTCCTTCTCCACTGCCATGTCCCCAAGCCAAGCCATCATCGTGTCTCCTCCAGATTGCTGCAGTAGACTCCTTGTCCCCTTTTAGTTCACTTTCCACCCAGGAGCCAGACTCATCGTTTAGAGATACAAGGCAGATCATGTTACTTCCTTAGCTAAAACTACCCAGACTTTCTCAGTATATTTAGAATAAAATCCAAACTACTTTCCCAAGCCTATAAAGCTACGCAATTTGGCCCCTGCTTATGTCTCCAACTTCATTTGGAACCTTTCTCCTCCTGGGTCCACATGCTCTTGCTACTGTGACATTTTTCTGTATCTGGGGGACCCCAAGCTAGTTCCAGCATCAGGGTCTTTATTGCTGCTACAGATACTGCTGCTGGAGGCCTCCTCTCTGCCTCCCTGTCACTAGGCAGGGCTCAGCTCAAGCATCCTCCCCTCTGGGAGGTGTCCTGGTCACCCAGTCTAATGTAGGCTCTCCCTCCTTGTGCCCCTTTGCAGTTCCTCCTTATTTCTCTACTAGCACCTATTATTATCTGAAATTTTACTTCTTTGTTCGTTTCCTTGCTTATTGCCCGTCTTTTCTTAGTTAGATTCTAGTCTCCATGCCGGGACACGGCCTTTTTGGTCTTGTTCACTGCTAAACCCCGGTACCCCGGATGATGCTTAGCACAGGGCAGGTGCTTGAAAAAGATTTGTTGAATGGGTGCATGACTATTTTATGTAAAAAACCGTGTGGGTACAGTGCCTTCTACTGGCTGGCCAGTGTAGTTCTCTAGGGAAGCCCAGGTTCTCTCCATCGCTCTGTGACTATGATCAAAAACAACTTTCTCAGGGGTTCCTGACCCCCAGGCAGACCAGACAAGCACATTGACTAAATGATAAGTACATATTCCTTCTCGCGTTTGTGTCGCTCCTCTGCTTCCTTCATCATTTCTTGTGCCTGTTCCAGTTTTGCATCCACCAGCTTCTGCTGCAGTTCTCTGTGTTTAAATATTTTGTCCAGATGCTAAGGAAAAATAAATTGCACATATCAAGCTTGGCTTATTATTGGTGCTGAATAACGTAAAATAAAAAAAATAGTATCGACACACATGTTCTCCGGGTTTCAGGATTTAAAACACGGGGCGGGGGGGGGGGGGATAAATGCATTGGCATCACTTATGGCTCTATATAAAAGTCATAAGTTGGTGCAGTCCCCTGCATTTTGCATTATGCAGACGTGGCTGCAAAAGGCAGAGGTGCCAAAGTTCAGCAATGTTAACCCCAGAAGCTGCCAACATTATTTTTCTGAATTTAGCAACGACTAGATACCGAGGTGAGTTATGATGCTAGATAGCAAGGTGATGCATACTGCAAGGAAGGGCTATGGCACCATCACTCAGTATCTTGGTGAGATCTATAGATATAAAACCACCTTCAGTCACATTAATACAATTTGTTGTAGTGAATTCTCTTCCACATTCTTGTCTCCAGGGTTGTGAGGCAGCTCTGGGGTACCAGCATGTAGCGCAGAGTCTGGGACTGGGTGGGGAGCCCCCCACTTCAACTCTGTTGGATGCTGGGCAAAACAAGGCTAAGGGTCACAGGTGAATTGATATGCAAGTTGCTACTTCCTCCTCTACCTCTTTTGACCTCTCAACTGGCTTAGTGAAGAGAAGCTTCCAATTCTACTTTAGTGCAGAGAATTTCTTAGTCATTAGGAAGTCTAATCGGCGAGAGGATGCAAGGAATTCTAGCCTTGGGGCTCATCTAGAACCAATCCCAAGAATGTACAACTGGTCTACTGGGTCTATTCTGTTCTTCTCTGGGATCCCTCTGAAGAGTATGGATTTTTTTTTTTTTTTTTTAAGCTTCCTCCCTTTTGCTTCCGCCTGAGCCTCCACGTGGTGTAGGATTGATCTTAGTGATAAGACAAAACGGTAACACGGCATTTTGGTTTACTGTAAGGGGTTTCCTCAACTGATCTAACTGCTGCTTCTGTGTGCTACTGGCTCAGTTTTTTTCTTGATGAAATCCTCATGTTGCCAACAGAGCCACTCTGATTATGTTATGTGACATTTAAGGCCGACATTTTAATATTTGGGTGGGAAGAGGAAAATAATATATATAAAGATCTTGAGAGGGCCTCAGAAGTCTTCAAAATGTATTAAATATCCAGATATAACTTTGAAATAATAAAAGGCCCTTTTAGTCTCCCTCATGTAAACTATTGAAAGCAAAACTCTTTTGGCTTTTGTGACAATGGGTAGGTGATTAACCTCGTAGCCTATGCCTCCCATCTATATAATGTGGGTAATAGGGTATTATCTAGGGCATAAGGTTGTCGAGACAATGTAATGACATATTGTATGTAAAGTGCGGTACTCAGCACCTTTCCTGGCACCAATTCAGCACTGAATAAATAATACCATTAATATTATAATTATTACATCATTAATACTATTACTGGCTTGTGGAACATATAGAATACAGACCCTTCATTTACGTGACATGATGATTCTTAAGAAGGAGTGTGTGAGATATTTCTCGGCTCTATAGACAATGTTTTTTAAAATCGATAAATGCTATTTTCAAGGATAACTGTGCTGATGGCCTACTACTTCCTATTTATTGCTTTGCTCTGCAATGATTCCGGTTTTGAAGAAATCCCGTATGACTTTCAGCCAGGTATTTTGCAATACCTCCTGTTTTAATTTTGGCTACCAAAAGACATCTGATCCTAAATACTAATCAATTGAGAGGGCTGGCCATAACTTTCTTATTACCTAGTTCTCCACCTTCACAGCCCAGATCTGGATCTATATATAGTGCCCCTAAGTTGTTTGATGTGTTTCTCACCTCCTCTCTGAGCTCATACTGATCAATGATGCTTTTCAGTTTCTCTGCGAGCTCTGTGTTCTCCTGACACAGCTTCATGTTTCGCTCACTCTGCTGTTCAATCTGGGCCTGGATATCCGTCAGAGTAGTCTGGAAATGACTTGTGATCTCCTTCCTTTTCTCTTCTTCCTCACGGGCCCTCTGAAGGGTTTCCTCCTGTGGATAAAAAGCAAAGTCTTTTGTTATGCTGGTTTGCACGCACCTGGGTTTATAGAACGCAGGGTTAGGTCCATAAAAGGAGGTTAGTGTGTAGGGTAAGCAGGACATTTTTTTTCTCAGTTCTCTGGAGCTAACCTTGCTCAGCCCCAAAATAAATGTGTGAGCAAAGGTTTCAGTTGTAAATACACAGTCAGTCACTCAGAGCAGGTGCAATGAGGGCCTTGAATTTGATAGTTGGTGATGAATAGGCTGGTTTTAAAAGATGACGGGTCTCCTGCTGAGTGCATAAGCTGTAGCGATTCCTAACAAACACATAGTAACACGGTTTTGATTTCTTGTCTGTGGCCTGGAAAAAAGGCCACTCGGCTTTACTGATTGATGAGACAGATCCTGTGTTTCCTTGGTTTGGTGCAGAAAGAAGAATAATAGGTCTTATATTCCTCTATAAAAAAAAACTACAGCATGTTAACTGCATAATTGTGTTACCCAAGTTTTGTAAATAGAAGTGATCGCAATACAAACTTTCTCTTAGTAAGAAAAACTTTATCAAAAAGCTTGAAAAGGAAACGAAGATGGCTATAGATCAATTACAGCAATTCAAGAATGTAAAAAGAAATCTTAGAAAATTTGCTGGATGTTTTATTTCTGAAAGAACAATCAGACCATGTGTCTCATAGGGTAATTGAGATGTTCAATGTAAATTTTGAATCTGAAAGCAATATTACGTTTCAAATCTTTTTTAACTCTCAAATGAAACATCCAATTTTCCCCTCTTCCGCTTTGTTAACATGTAAGAATTGGAAATTAACTTTTATATCATTTCTGTTCTCTTTTCTCCTAAATCCAAACTTTGCCTTCATTGCTAACTACCAACAATGTGCCCAAATTTCCCCCATATCTATATTGAGAATTGTTTGCTTTGTGATGATTCCTCTCATTCTTTTAGAATCAAAGGGTTTAATCTTGCTCTATCATACCAAAGATAGAGACACTGCTGAAAAGTGATCCAGACATTTTAGGATGCCTTTCACTTCTGATTAATTGTTACTATGAGAGCTTGTTCGTGGTTGGCAAGTAAAATTATACTACATTTAGTTGCCTCCCATGATCAAATTATGTAATAGGAATTTTAAAAAGAAATAATGATTTAAATAGAAGGAATTGTGCAAATCTTTTTTTATGATAGTTGAATAATGTGATCAAAATAAAAACGGATGCTAAAAACTATGCTCTGGAAATATATGAATTTATCAGTAAGTGTCCTTTTTATGCTACAATATTAACATATTCTCCAACTCTTATAGAATTCCTGATACCTGAATCATAATTAAGTCATGGTGTAAACATTGAATGACAACTTTTTAGGGTTATTATAGGAAATACCTACCCTTCTTAATCTGAGGAAATTAACTGAGGTATTTCCCTGAACTTTGTAGGCTAGCGCTTACTATATATATTTCACTAAGAATGATTATGGCCAGCTGCTAAGAGTCACTGAATATACCTATGATAGTGATTGTCTCCTTACTGCTCCAGATTAGCTTAGAGGTCAACGGGTTCCTAGTTCTAGAACTACAGACTATGATCTGAATGCCATTGGCATTTGTATTCCATCCATTAATGAACGAGTAAATGAAAGAACCATCCCATGATAGTCAGCAAGTCTGAGCTTGTCACTGGCAACTGGCTACCGAAAGAAGGTGTGGGTGTTAGGGTGGTATTAAACACAGGTCAAACCATCATAGCACCTAATCCTGGCCCCAAAAATAGCATTTTGCATTTTATAGTAGTTTCTTTTGAGAGAAAAATAAGTCTAGCAAAATTTTATAAAATTTGATTCTATGATAAAGAATTTGTAATAATTTGGACGGTGTCAAAGGTAAAATTTTCAAAGTGGAAATTCAAAGTGGAAATTAGTAATGCCAGTAAGATTGAGAGGCAAAGTCTGAAATAACTAAGAAAACAGACTTTGCAAGCATCACTGTGCATCACTGTGCATCTCAGAACTGGTGCTATGCTCTGGCACATCCTTCATAAGTATTCAGTAAGTGTTTATTCAATGAACCAATAAATTAATAATTTACATACAGACATGAGTAACTTGGACTAGATGAATCCTATAGTCCTTTCCACTTAAAATTCTGTGATATTCTCATTTGCTAAATATTTCATTTACTAAAATCATGTTTCCTGAAACACTTAGCCATCTCTTAGTGGACAGTTCTTTCTCAGTATAGTTTGAAGTTCACATTTATTGCTTCAAATATATGAATATTTTGTTGAAATAAACCCATGTCTCAGAACTTCACTCGTCTTTTTCTAAATTATTCTAAATTATGAGCTTTTGTGGGTTTTTTTTTTTTTTTTGATTCACTGAAGAATCAATTTTAATAAAGAACAATAATAGTTAGGGGCACTTGGGTGGCTCAGTTGGTTGAGCGTCTGACTTCAGCTCAGGCCATGATCTCATGGTTCATGAGTTTGAGTCCCACATTGGGTTTGCTGCTGTCAGGGCAGAGCCTGCTTCAGATCTTCTGTCCTCCCCGCCCCCTCCCACCCCTCCCCTGCTCACCCTCTCTCTCTCAAAAATAAGCATTAAAAAAAATAGTAATAGTTAAGTTTTTTTGGTGGGAAGAGCCTGGCATGCATTCTTTTTCTATATCTTCCCAAGCTCTCAGCACATGGATTTTAGATGTAGATATACTTAGGTTGTTTCACTAGTATGGCTAAGGAAGCTCATACCACTTTGACCCTTCTACAGATAGTAACTATAAGGTCTGGACAAGATGCAAGAAACAACTGCTTAGAAACACTGGAGAACTGGGGCGCCTGGGTGGCTCAGTCGGTTGGGCGGCCGACTTCGGCTCAGGTCATGATCTCGCGGTCTGTGGGTTCGAGCCCCACGTCAGGCTCTGTGCTGACAGCTCAGAGCCTGGAGCCTGTTTCGGATTCTGTGTCTCCCTCTCTCTGACCCTCCCCCATTCGTGCTCTGTCTCTCTCTATCTCAAAAATAAATAAACGTTAAAAAAAAAAATTTAAAAAAAAAGAAACACTGGAGAACTGAAGATAGAATCAGGCAGATGCTAGAGGGAAGCTGACCCCTGTAAAAAATAGTATACTGTAAGTTTCTCAGTTTTTTAAAACAGCTTTTAGCTTGAATGAAGACTGAAATTGGCAGTTGCAGAGGATGGGTAAAATTCTCATCAAAAACCTACCTACCATGTTTCTGGTCCGAGGAATGAAGAGTTACGGACAACTACAGCCACTGAAAGATGAGAGGAGGAACACTTGGGTGGCTCAGCCGGTTAAGTGTCTGACTTCGGCTCAGGTCATGATCTCACAGTTTGTGGGTTTGAGCCCCACATTGGGCTCTGTGCTGACAGCTCAGAGCCTGGAGCCTGTTTCAGATTCTGTGTCTCCCTCTCTCTCTCTCTGCCCCTCCCCCACTCGCACTCTGTCTCTCTCTGTCTCAAAAATAAACAAACATTAAAAAAGACTAAAAAAAAAAAAAAAAAAAAGAAAGAAAGAAAGATGAGAGGAGATTCCCAAAAAAGAGAGTCAGAGAGAGAGCCTTAAATTCTGTGAATAAATTCTGCCCAAATCTTTGGCTGACCCTGAACCACACGTGTGCAGGGCAGACTCAAAGCAGCCTAATTAAGAAAAAAAGAAATGAACTGAGTTTGAGCTGCTGCCCAAGAGAGAGAATTTGCAATTTGACTCTAATCAAGTTAATTGCCTGCTTAAAAAGAACAACAACAACAACAACAACAACAATAACATTCTTCAAGGGGTATAGTAGAATCTATATGCTACACAACACAACAGCTGCAACACCCAGAGTATAGTCTACAGTGACTAGATATATGAAGAACTAAGAAAATGTGACCCATTCTCGTAAGAAAAGATAATCAGAGGAGGCCTATTCCATAATGACCCAGATGTGGAATTAGCAAGGAAGAATATAAAAACAGGTGTTATAAGTATGCTTAATGATTATAAAGGAAAGTATTATCTTAATGAATGAAAAGATAGGAAATCTAAGACAGAAAAAAATCTATAAGAATGAACCAAGTGAAAGTCTGCAGTTAAAAGTTACAAAATATGAAATTCACGAATCACGGGCAGACTTAGAGCAGAGTGGAGATGGCAGAGGAAAGAATCAGTGAATGGGAGCTAGACCAATATAAACGATCTAATCTGAAGCTAGAAGAAAAAAGATTGGTGAAGAACACAAAGAGAAACCAAGGAATGTGTGTGGGACAATAGCAAAAGGTTGAACACACATGAGGTTAGAATCTTAGGAGGAAAGGAGAGAAAATGAAACATAAAAAATACTTGAAGAAAAATGGTTGAAACTTTACCAAAATTGGTGAAGGACATAAATTACAGATGCAGAGAAGCTTGGCAAATCCCAAATAGGATAAATATGAAGAAAACTGCAGCTCAGCATCTAAAGTGGTCAAAACTCTAAAAACCAATGATCAGTAGAAAAACCTTGAGAGTAGCCAGAGATAAATGGCATTATTGCATCCTGGGGGACAGCAATTCAAATTATTGTTGATTTTCATCAGAAACTATGGGAGGTTAGATTACAGAATATAGAACCTATAAAAGGCTGAGAGAAAGAAAGAGAAGAAAAACAGGGAAATCTTGCCAATCCAGAATTTTATATCCAATAACCATAACCTTCAAAAATAAAAACAAAAGAAAGACATTTTTAAAGATTAAAGATAAATACATAAGAGAATTAATTGCCAGCACACTTCTATGGCAAGAAATAGTAAAGGAAGGTTTTCAAGCTGAAGGGAATGACAGCAGACAGAAAGTTGAAGCTTCAGAAAGAATAAAAAATGTCCAAAATTTAAATATATGAGTAAGTAAAAAACAGTTTTTTACCTTTAATTTTTATGTTATTTTATTTATGATTATTATTTTTAATGTTTGTTTCTTTTGAGAGAGAGCAGGGGCAGGGAAAGGGCAGAGAGAGAGAGGGAGAGAGAAGATCCCAAGCAGCCACCATGCTCAGCACTGAGCCCAACGTGGAGCTTGATCTCACAACCATAAGATCATGACCAGAGCCGAAATCAAGAGTTGGACATTGAATGGGCTGAGCCACCCGGGCGCCCCTTTGCCTTTAATTTTTTTAAAGAATGCATATGATCATTTAAAATAAAAATGATAACAGTACCTCATGGGCTTTTTCAATGTATGTGAATGCAATACACATAACAGTTATAGTTTGAAGGTGGGGGGCAGTAAATGGACCAATTTAGGTTGCAGTGTTTCTACACCTTATGTGAAATGATAACAGGGTTAACTCCAGGTAGGCTGTGGAAAGTTAAGAATGTATAAGTAATCATGGAGCAACCACTGAAAATACAAAGAAGTATAACTGAAAATCCAAGAGATAAGTTAGAACGGGATTTTATTAAAAATATTCAAATAATCCAAAGGAAAGCAGGAAAAGAACAGAGGACCCTAAAACAGAGATGACAAATAGTAAATAAATAATAAAATAGTAAAAGTATACCCAACCACATGACCAATTACATTGTATGTTAATGGACTAGCACTCTAAAAGTGAGGTATTGTAAGAATGAAAATAAGTAAGGTCCAACTATATACTGTCTACAAGAGGCTCACTTTAAATATAAAGGTACAGGCTTAGAAATAAGCATGGAAAGAGATATACCATGCAAACAATAAGAGAAAACTGGAGGAGCTATGTCAACATCAGATAATATAGACATCAAGATAACAATTATTACCAAAGGACATCTCATAATGATAAAACAGTCAATTTATCAAGGAGACATAACAATCGTAAATGTGAGGGGCACCCAAATGGCTCAGTCGGTTAAGCGCTCTACTTTGGCTCAGGTCATGATCTCACAGTTTGCGAGTTTGAGCCCAGCATCAGGCTCTGTGCTGACAGCTCAGAGCCTGGAGCCTGCTTCGGATTCTGTGTCTCCCTCTCTCTCTGCCTTCCCCCACTCATGCTTTGTCTGTCTTTCTCTCTCCAAAATAAATAAACATTAAAAAAATTTTAAATAAAAAACAATCATAAATGTGCATACACATCATATTAATACTTCAAAAACATGAAGCAAACATTTACATAATTAAAAAGATAAGTAGACAATTCCACAATTATACTAGGAGATTTCCTCAGCAGTTGATAGAACAACTAGACAAAAATTCAGTAAAGACAAATGCTCCAGAGCTAATTGTTGCTTGTGCAACATTACACCGTGGGCAACTGATTAGGATTGCCAAGTCTCAGTTTATTCACCAGTAAAATGGAGGTGTTAACCCTTGTTAAGGTTATTCTGAAAATTAGATAAAATGGCGTATGTAAGGCACTTAGCACAAGTCCTGGCATAATAATGATATTTCATTGTCCGCAACTGGAAGCTGTTAGTGAGGGCGTGGACCCTGTAGGGACAGGGTCTTTGCCACTTCCATCATTCTGTCTTTGAATGCTACCCAAAGAGCCCAAGCCACCCCATTTCATTCTTTAAATATCTTTGTTGATATATCTTTCATTCCACTGTATCTGATTTAATTTTTATCTCCTTACAATGCAACACTACTGAAAGCCAGACTTAGGTAAACACAGGGTGCTATTGACTTGAATATGTATCTTGAGTTGAGAATGATGCTCCCATCCCCAGGCTGCCATTTACCCCGCGTTTCCCATTGTCCCTAGTGCAATGACTGAAGAGATGCCAGGAGTCCTTCTCCTACACCTTGTGATTTGAGAGTTATAGTTCATCACACTGGCCTTCCATTTCCCAGATATCAAAAAACCGTCTGGAATGTGCAGAGCCATATTCCTTCCCAACTCTGTTGTGCAAACGCGGCAGTGATCTTAATCTCTCTGCTTCTTAAAGTATCTCCTTTTAAACACATGTGACAATAACTATCTCACAGGAATATTGATGCCTAATTAATTATTGTTTGTCAAAAGCTTTAAGATCTTCAGCTGGAAAGGGGACTGTGGACACATGCGGTATTATCTTGGGGAGTGCTGCATCTTGCTTTGTTGAATGGAACTAGTGTATGTGTGTAATCAAATTAGGCACACGGCTAGAGGCTTGCGCTGTAATTAAGGAAACCCATGCAGCCTGAATGAAGTGATCAGTCTATTATTTTTAGATTGAATCATTAAGTCTGAAGAGTGTCAGTGTTTTTTCAAGTAGCTTCTGTTTTCAGCGGACTATTGACATTCTGGCTCTCAGTCTTGCTTTATGGGGTCAGTTAGTTTTTGTCCACTTTTCTCATGTCATGCAGATTTCATTATAACACAAAACTCTGACTTTTGAAAATTTGTATTTTCAAGTGTAGAACTAAGGTCTGCCTTGAAAAAAATAAAATAATACAGACTCAAGGTAAGAAAAAGGTAAGCGGGGATGCCACACGTTTTACTGAGAGCCTGTTCTGTGTCAGGGCCTGTGTAGCACTCTCAGTATATGACCTCGCTTAATTTTCCCCCCGCCACCCAGTGAGGTTGGTAGGATCCCCGTTTTAGGGCTGAGGAAACAGGCTTGGGGAGGTAAAATGATTTATTGAAAGTCAGAAACTTGCACTCTTTCCGTGAGTAGCAGAAGGCTGTGTCTGTGCAGCATGCAAGCGTGTTATTCAGACAGGTGGTAGTACACACCTTCAGCGTTTTGTTGTGTCTCTGCAACTCACGGCATAGACTCTCCAGTTTGCTTCGAGCGAGGATGGCTCTGCTGTGTTCCCCTTGCAACTGGTCCTTTTCTTTTTGCATTTGTACCTGTTTCTTTTGTAGGAGCTTTAACTTCTTTTGCTCAGTGCGATGTTCATCCAGCTAGACGTGAGGGGTACAGACATGAAAAACAAAATGGCGGGTATCACTTTTGAGTGGATCGAAAAGACGCAGAAGAAGAAGTACCTAAAGACCCCTCTGTGGTTGTTGGAAACATTTTTTGCTGTCATCACTGCCCCCCTGTAGTCAAATAAACTTCACAAATGGGACTTTGCAATACTTGTAGATACGGGTTTTAGGCCATGTCAGTGATAGGTTTTTCCTTATCATTATGGTTATAATGATCTCTTTTTGCTCTGATCTTCTTTTTGGTGGTCTAGAAATAGTTTTCTTTCTCTTGATTCTATCCAGTGATTTGAGTCGGTATAGAAAGGCATATCTTGGAATCTGTAAGCTGCCAGAATCCCTGATAATGCCTTGTGTTGGGGCAATGGTCAACAGTGTGTCTGCTCAGCTTATATTTTGTTCTCAGAATTCTTTCTCAAAACAAGCTTATAGCAACTATCTTTTTAAAAAATAAAAAAGTATAAAACAGCCCCCTGGTAAATGGAAGGTGAAGTCTGGGGGTCGTGAAAAAGGGTGAGAAGAGAAAGTACCTATCGACTATCTACGATTGGCGATTTTCCACCAGTTTCAGAAGTAGCCACTGCACAGCATGAAGGGCAAGTATCTGTAACATGCCCTGCCCTCCAACCACCCCCACCCTCCATGCTTATGGCTAGTAAATCAGGACACTGGCTTTTGCCAACCACAGCTGGGGTCTCTTCTCACCCTCCTCCAACAGCCACCACGAAGTATTAGGGATGGCATGGAGAATGATACCCATGTTCTACTGGACTTTCCATCTTGGGATGCTAAAGTTCTGGGATAGGGTTGCAAGATAAAATGTAGGATACCCAGTTAAATTTGAACTTCAAACAAATAAATTACATTTTAGTAAAAGTGTATCTAAAGTATTACATGGGGCATTTTTACTGGAAAACCATATTGTTTACCTGAAATGCAAACTTAACTGGGTGTTCTGTATTCTTTTTTGCCAAATTTGGCAACATTTTAATGGAATTCTAGTTCTGGTGGGAGGAGTTTGGGGATCTACCAACGGAGCCACGAGAGCCTAGCATGCTCCAGGCATTTCGATCTCAGACTGACAATCAGTGAGACTGTATGCAAAGGGCAGCCCTTTGTCCAGAGCCCTTCTTCCTTTGCTGGGCTCGGTTCCCTGCCTGTCTGAATGGTGCTTAATCCAAGTAGGTGCTTGTCCTGGTTAGGACCTTGTGGGCTCAAGAGGAGGAAAAGCCCCGGGGAGTGACCCCAGGTGTTCTAGAGCCTTGAAGAGCCTGATGCAAGTGATTACATACATGACATGAGCCCTCATTGGTACCTCAGTTTCCCTGTCTTGAAAAAGCATTTGTTCTTTCTGAACTAGCTGAACAGGACTGTTGCACTTTTTTCAGTTCACATCTTATTTTACTCCCTTCCTCCCTCCCTCCTGCCACGCTAAAATGACCATTGCCAGATCAAGCTGGGGATATCCACACAAGATATTCTGTCTTCACATTTATGGGCAATTTTTATTTATTAGTGAGAATTAGCATCGGGAAAAACTAGACCTGTATTACTGTAAACATCGATTGAAATTGATATTCTTCTTGAGGTTCAATTGGAAAATCATTGATATTTTATTATATGTTTCTCATGCAAGCCTCTTGTTAGGAGGATAGATGAGGTCTTTTCATTTTGTCCACAGTTATATTTGTGCTTATATTTGCATTTTATTTAAAAAAAAAAATTTTTTTTAACGTTTATTTATTTTTGAGACAGAGAGAGACAGAGCATGAATGGGGGAGGGGCAGAGAGAGAGGGAGACACAGGAAACGGAAACAGGCTCCAGGCTCTGAGCCATCAGCCCAGAGCCCGACGCGGGGCTCGAACTCACAGACCATGAGATCGTGACCTGAGCTGAAGTCGGATGCTTAACTGACTGAGCCACCCAGGCGCCCCATATTTGCATTTTAAATGACCTATTATCTCTTGCTGAAATTTATATTGTTATTGCCATTATGATTTAGTCTTTATCTTTTGAAGATTAAATCATATGTCAGGGTTTCTCAACCTTAGCACTTAGACATACTGGGCAGCATAATTTTTTTGTGGTGGGGGGGGCATCTTGGACATTGTAGGCTGTTTAGCAGTATCCTTGTCCCCAACCTATTGGAAGCAAGTAGCACCCCCCAATTGTGTCACCCAGAATATCTCCAGAAAGATTTACTCTTGGCCCATGGTGAACAAAACTGCCCTTGACTGGGGAACACTGCCCAATATGGATTTATCTGAGCATCAGGAGGAAGATACCCTACCTGTGTTTCATAAGTTGGAAGAGAGGACTTGGTTGCTTATCAACCATGTCGTGTACTCCAAGGTCATACACATTTGACATTTAGCTGGGTCTATCTTGCTTTGCTCTAAATAAAAATGCTTAACTTTCTGACACTTTTTAAAAGAGTGTGGCTAATTTTGTTCAAGTACTTCAGACTTGTGAACACATATATGGTTTCTTAATGAACAGAAGCAAACGCATTGCAGCTGAGTCAACTTCAGTCAAATACTTGCTGGCTTAGTGATTTAATAATGCACTTAGACACAGCTGTTCTGTACAATTGTAACAGGCCGAATGGATTTTCATCTGCTATTTTTCTTTTCTTCTTGTTTATTACTAAGTTAAAAAATAAAATTAATGCCAATTACCAAATCACGATAGTGTTAGTGATTTGTTGTAACTACATTAAAACTGAGGAAACTTAGAAAAAATACTTCTCCTAGGTCACTTCCTCATTTAGTCATGAGGTATCTTTATTTATTAATGAAAAGAGTAGTAGATTATATTACAGGATTCAGAATCTGTAAGGGTGAGTTAGCTAGAGAGGCTGTTTGATTCACAGCTTTGAATTTGATGATTTATTCTATGTTAACACCTACATGTCAGACATCTCCTATATATATACATTTTTAATATATGAAATTTATTGTCAAATTGGTTTCCATACAACACCCAATGCTCATCCCAAAAGATGCCCTCTTCAATACCCATCACCTTCCCTCCCCTCCCTACCACCCCCCATCAACCCTCAGTTTGTTCTCAAAACATCTTCTATATTAATACCCAAATCAGTGAGCAATGAAATAGGTTTTAGTCTCCAGGTAAAAGATTGAAATTATTCAAAATTTTTCCTTTCTGAAAAGGAAATGTAATGGGTTTGGGGCCAATTTTCTCCTATTCATTTTTTTCTAGAATGATCTTCTGGGTTTTAAAGTTTATATCGTGTCCTATTACAGGACAGGACATAAATGCCAAGGTAGAGTAAGTAAGGCTTGAATTGAGTAGGCTGTCTGGAAAGAGAACCTCCGTGAGGTGACTCTTGACTAGGAGAGTGAGTAGGTGGAGGGAGATCCCATGGTGAACAGCCCTGGCTCTGGAAGAAAAAATCTTGGACTGACGGGCGAAGTGATTTGCTGCTGTGGGCTGCGACACTGAACATGGCTTCCTGTGCGAGGCTAGAATGCTGCTCAATCCAGCCAAGTATGGAGCATAGCACTAGAAACTAAACATGAACGGCCTTGGTAGGAGGAGGTAAATTGAAGGGGCAAAGGGAGAAAAACGATGTGGAAAATACTGAAAAGAGCAAGGATGGACAGGTCAGAATGGGGGCCTTACTTTTGGGAAAAATATTTCTGAAACCTAACTTACTTTATGGCATCGAAATTGTTCATAGAAGGTTAATAGCTGATGTTAAATAAGTTGCAATAAAAACAAGTTGATGCACTGATGCCTGCTTCATAAATTTCTACCATTCTTTTGGAAAGTAATATGACCGTTAAAAAAGCCCAACAACAAACAAAAGGCATTCATGCTATTTGATGCAATAATCCCAATTCTGGAACTTTTCCCAAAGATCATAAAATGAAGAAGGAACACATGTAAAGCATGACGGTATTCACTGCCGTGATGTTTGGTAAAGCAAACAGTGGAAGGAATCTAATGTCCCCAAATTAGGGAACCGGTAGATAATGGCTACTTAATGGAAAATAACATAGCTTGTTACAAAATATAATTATAAAGACTCTAACCGACATGGGAAAATGTCCTATGAGATTAAAAAAAAAAAAAAAAAAGAACAAAAAAAAAAAAAATAAAAAACAAACCCCCCCCCCCAAAAAGCCCAAGAAAAAAACCCAGCCAGATTCCAAAGTATAGGTACCTTATAGTAATTATTATAAAAAGTATCTCTGCCTAGGTAGCAAAACTGGGAAGGAAGAGGGATAAATCCAAGTTTGTGTTTAAGGGTTATGGGATTAGAGATATTTCTGAGTGTATTCAGTATTTCTTATATCATCATGATGTGGGGTTTATGTGATTATAAGCCAGTTAAAAAGTATTGGCAGAGATAAACAACCAGGCAGTCCCTCAGGGCCTCAGAATTCCTCTGGGTCTACTGCAGGATAGTTCAGCACAGAGAACGCGTCAAGGTGAAAGGAAGAAAAGGAAGGACAGGAATCACAGGACGAAAGTCCAAGTGAAAAAGAAGACAAGTCACTTGTTAAACTCCACTCCATCAATAGGGATAAGACAAGGAGTTTGGAGGCCCCTTTTTTTAAAACAAAACACACACGCAAAAAAAAAAAAAAAAAAAAACCAAAAAAAAAACCCAACACCAACAAAATCATGAAAACAACACACACACATAAAAACCCAAAATCAAGAAAAGAGAATTATGTCCAGGGCCTCAGAAGGGCCCATGCCAGGGAGAGGCTCTGAATCCAGCTGCTTTAGTGGTAAAGGTCCATCTGCCTTCAACCTGCCGCCTGGAGGAACTGTTTTGCTGTGTGTGGACTTAGTTTCATTCTCCTGTGACAGCTTGTCCAACAGGAATAAATGAAACTTTTTTTTTTCTTTTAAGGAAAGCAAGCAGGAATGAAGGAGAAGCACGTTGGCTAGCCCCACTTGAGAGGATGTCACATCCCAGCCCCGGGTTCCATAAGGGAGTGCCCATGCGGGAGTGGTGTTTCCTTGAACCCGCCTCTTTTTCCCAAGTGGCCCCATTATAGGAGTACTGGTGGGGGGACCAGGCACTTCCCGGATTCTCTGATGTCTGTGGGTGGCTTCCCTGCCTTCCAATGGCCCTCTCTTACCCAGAGGGAGCCTGCACGAGGAGGTCTTGGAACTGGGCGCAAAGTAATCCACATCAGACACTTTGCCACAGTGGGGGCGGGGAGAAGAATGTAGATCAAAGAGAATGAATGAATGGTTGAATGAATGAATGAATGAATGGTTGATTGAATGAATGAATGAGTGAGTGCACAAATAAAGTTTTCAAGACCAAATGAGAATGTGTCACAAATTGAGGGTAACTCATCCCTCTGCCTTCCTGAGGGGGCCCCTCAAAACACCTAGGAACAAGAACTGAACAAAAGTTTGCCCTTATGTGGAGTATATTTCTGTTATATTATAAAGCCAAAAGAACTTCAAAATATCCACAGCTTTCAATTATCTATAATTCTTTCTTCCACCCCCCAAGTTATACATATAATTGAAGGCAGAGTAGACTCCAACTCTATCCTCTTTGTTTCTTTCTTTTTTAATGTTTATTTATTTTTGAGACAGAGAGATAGAGCATGGGAGGGGGGGAGGGGGAGAGAGAGGGAGACACAGAATCCGAAGCAGGCTCCAGGCTCTGAGCTGTCAGCACAGAGCCCAACATGGGGCTTGAACCCCCGAACTGTGAGATCATGACCTGAGCCAAAGTCAGCCGCTTAACTGACTGAGCCACCCAGGCGTCCCTGTCTTCTTTCTTTATTTTGCTGTTTGCCCTTGGTTTTTGTTTCTTTTTCCTTTAAAAAAAAAAATTCTGCTTTTCCGGATCCTCGCTCTGGCGTATGTGAGATAGCCAGCTATGGTCTATAATGAGGTACAGGAAAAGCGAACGGCCTCCTTTTCTCAGCTCTAACCGGAGCCTGAATCTTTCTGACAAAAAGAGCTAATCAGAGATCTTACCAATTCAGCATACTTCTTGAATAAAAAGTCAAATTTTTCTTCAGGTGTTTGCAGCTTGGTCAGCATTTGCATGAGCAGGTTGCCTTCTTTGCCTTGAAAGAAAACAAAAAGCCATAAAGACATTTAAAAAAATAAGGGTTTTAAATATTTTGAAAATATTCAAAAGAATAAAAAACACTGACTTTATATGTGAATAAATCACCCATTTCCCTGCATTGATTAATTTAAAAAAAAAAGAAGCAAAACCACCAATCGAAATTTCTGACTACCACCAAACTGCCAGCCTGGAGGTGTGCAGTTTTAGAATTCCAGCCCAAAGCACGGAAATTTGACAGTTCAGTAGGCCACTTCTATCTTTGTTTTGTTTTTGTTCCTTCAGTCCCTCTCTTCTCTCTTTTTTGGGGGAACCAATTCTCTTGTTTTTGTGCAGGAATGCTTTCCACGACGTTTGGGTGGGAGTGTTCTGATCACGCTTCCTACGTAGCAGAGCATAAGAGTTAAGATCAACCTAGAAGGAAAAGCGAGCCAAGACATGGCAGAGGACCTTCTCCGCAGGCCTCTTTGTGTCGCTGTGACAACGGGGTCCGCCTTCCTGGGCCTTCCTTTCCGCTACCCAGGTCTTCATCTTTGTTGGAGGTCTCCTTTTCTGGTCCCCGTGGAAGTTCATGCTACATTTGAAGACTCATCTCTTCACGATTATCCGCCTGTGAACCTCAGCTTCTCCTCTTTCCTCGTTGTTCTTCCTTTTGTCTTCTTCAGCCCAACCTCCCACTTGCCTTTCTGTGGGCCTGGAAATCTGGTTTTCAAGTCGCCATTGGGCTGAGTGTTGGTGGGGAGGAGTGGGACCCTGAGGCCTGCAGGTACCACTGATTATATCTTTTCAAACAGTCTGGTCAAGGTGGAACACAGTGACAAGTCGGTCTAGTTACGATAGGAAGGTCAAGACACACGGTAGAGGTCATGGTTCCTGATGTAAATCTATGTAAGAATATTAACAGCTTTGACAACCTTTCCCCAAGAACAGGCATTTCCCTTTTGCTGGAATATCTGCTTTCATCCCGGAGAGGCGTATGAATCATGGAATTAGGCTTGCCAGATGAAATACAGGGCGCGGGACGTGATTGTACTAAAGAATTTTGCATTGTTTACCGAAATTCAAATTTCCCTTGGCCTCCTGTATTTTTATTTGCTAAATCTGGTAACGCTAATGGCATCAAAGAATTTTAGGTCTAGAAGGACTTTAAAGAGCATCCAGCCAACTGGTTCAATTTTATAGATTAAAAATCGAAGCCCCAGAGAAGCCCAAAGTTACATAATTAGTACTGGCAGAGCCAAGGCTTGAGTCCAAGGTTTGTCTGCTTGCTGTAAATCACTCCCTTCCCATGTGGAATTTTGATGCCAGGAAACCCAGAGAAATAATAAGAAACTTCTTAAAAAACATGACCTCATTCCTAACAGCTGGTTTTGTCCATCTTTGCCCAGTGAGTCAGTTCAGATTAGAGATGTGGCTTAAGACAGGGGAGAGGGTGGGTGTGAGAGGGGCCCCCCGCCAGCTCTCCGATTATGGGCTTTGGCCTAGCGTGCTGTGTTTACCCTGGTCATCACTGCCGCCCTGCCCCCACTGCGCCTGTGCTTTGAGTTACTTCTCTAGCCGCAGGGACGGACGTGCCTTCGTCAGGACATCCCTTCACCCTTGCCTTCAGTCTGTGGAAGGGGCCCCGTGAAGCCTCTGTCATCTGTTAGAGGAAAGAGATTGCTGAAGATCAGATTTGGCCCAGGACGCCGCACGGGTCTGTTCTGTGGCCAGTGCTCAGTAAGGGTTGGTAACAATGGAACAAAGCCAAACCAAGGCGTGCACACTAGTGCCACGTAAATTAAAGGATCAGTGTCCTAAAGACAACTTCGTGCTGGACCCGAGGACAGATGGGTCTTACTTTCCCCTGGGACATTTACTGTATGCCTAGGATCACCCCCCCGTAAGGGTACCGACGTGTAAAACTATTATGTGTCTCATCTGGGGGAGATGGGAACATTTTCGTCTTCACATGAAGTATCTTCTTTCCTTCTTATTTTCTTTAACTGCGAGAAGAGGGTTTTTGTCTTGTTTTGTTTCGGTCACGTTGAGGTTTCTAATATTCGGTTCTAATATTCTGTTATTTTGCGTAGAAGGTTAACATTCATGGGGTGCCTGGGTGGCTCAGTGGGTTAAGCGCCTGACTTTGGCTCAGGTATGGTCTCACCGTTCATGAGTTCGAGCCCGGCATTGGGCACTCTGCTGTCTCAGCGCAGAGCCCGCTTCAGAGCCTCTCATTCTCCCTCTCTCTGTCTGTCTCTCCCCCGTGTGTGCTCTCTCTCAAAAATAAACATTTAGAAAGTTAACATTTGCAAGCAACAGTCTATCCTTCCCAAATGATTTCTCCCTTTAACGACAACAACAAAATCCAGGAAATTGGAGACAAGCATGTGCAGAATTAATAAACTCGTGACACCAGAGAGCTTAGTTTGTAAACTTGTATCGGTTTTGCTGGACTAGAATGCTGTGGGGGATTACCGTGGCGGGGAGGAATAGACGAAAAGATTGCTCCGCTTCTCATAAAGGCTGTAATTACAGTTCCACAGAAATGGGGTCATTTGGTGATAGTGTCAGACCCAAGAGACAAACTGACTTTTTCCAGGGACAGTTTACTGGGAGGGAATGACTGCCTTTCCCCCCAGTGGGTCATTCCAAAGCACTGTGATTGTGAGATTCGTCATAAAGAAAGCAAGGGACAGACCTGAGTCCCCATTCGAGCTGGGGGAGGCATGTGAAGGGCATTCGGCCACCCCTCCACAAAGTACGCATTTAGTAGTCGGTCCCCAGGAAGGTAGGACCACCTCAGAAACAAGAACGGGTGTGTTGCACCTGTGGCACGGTTGTAGACCGAGGGAGTATTGTAATATGAAGACGTGATTCTTACATCAAAGATATTAAAACACTTAAGATAATGAAGTCAGCTATATAAACATGACCTGGGATTTTTCTTAAACTTTCAGCATAGCGATAACCATTTAAACTAAATTTACACAGATTTTTTAAAGTTTATTTATATTCAGAGAGACAGAGACAGTGTGAGTGGGGAGGGGTGGAGAGAGAGAGAGAGAGAGAGAGAGAGAGAGAGAGAGAGAATCCCAAGCAGGCTCTGTGCTGCCAGCACAGGGCTCAATGTGGAGGCTGAACTCATGAACCATGAGATGGTGACGCGAGCCGAAACCAAGAATCAGACGCTTAACCGACTGAGCCACCCAGGCGCCCTCTAAATTCATGCAGATTTGATGAGTGTCTAAAACCTTGTTCTTTCTCTTCCAAAATTATCTTTTAGAAATTGGGGGCTAAAATTTCATCTTGGGTACACACATGTGCCTTTCTCCCCCCTCCCTAATTTCCATGTGTTGTGGCAGAAGCTTAAAGCTGGAAAAAGATCATGAATATTCTGTTTCAGTGTTAGACCCAGATTCGTATTTTTTTTTAATGTTTATTTATTTTTGAGAGAGAAAGACAGACAGAGGGCAAGTGGGGGAGGGGCAAAGAGAGAGCGAGACATAAAATCTGAGGCAGTCTCCAGACTCCCAGCTGTCAGCACAGAGCCTGACACGGGGCTCAAACTTCTGGACCGCGAGATCATGACTTGAACCAAAGTCAGACACTTAACTGACTGAGCCACCCAGGTGCTCCCCCCGACCCCAGATTCATATTTCAATGTTAATTTTGTCTCCTAACAAAATTTAAAAATAGTGAGTATGGTACAAATGATTCCTGAGCATCAATAGATATCTTATAAGAAAATTAGATTTGCATATGTAGATAAAAAGGATAATGTAGTCACACTGGACTAAGGATAAGGTCTAGAACTCACCCTGCCATTGACAAGTTGAGTAACCATTTTTACAGAGTCTTAACCTCTCTGGGCCTAAATTTCCCTGTCTATAAAATTAGTAAGTTGACTAAATGGGTTCTGAGTTTAGCACTTAGGATTTGTTGATTCCATGACTAGAGTAGTTTTAACCATTTTTAGCTTAATTTAGATAACAACAAAAATAGCAATGTTTGGATGGTATATTTGTCTTTCCAAAATATTTTTGTCCACTTTAAAAATTTATCAAGATTCTCTTATCCTTCATTATCTCCTCTCATAATCTGGTTTTGTTTGTTGTGCTTGGTTTTAATGACCTACCAGTTTTGGAAATACTACCTGCCCTGTATTTTCTTGTTACATTGTTTTTATTTGGCCAACAATTTCATATCTCTTGTGTTTTTAGTCACCTTGTTGTATGTGTTTGGAACTTCGGCCTCTTATTCAGTTGGGGAGTGGAACTGGACTGCTTTCTTTCTTTCTTTTTAAGTTTATTTATTTTAAGAGAGAGAGACAGAGTGAGCAAGCATGAGTAGGGGAGGGGCAGAGAGAGCAGGAGAGAGAGAATCTCAAGCTGACAGTGCAGAGCCCAACGCAGGGCTGGATCCCACTAACCATGAGATCATGACCTGAGCCGAAATCAAGAGTCAGAAGCTTAAATGACTGAGCCACCCAGGGGCCCCTGGACCTGGACCTCTTATTAGATCAGGTGGTGATATGTTTAAACTGTTAGCGATTTCTTGGCTGTAACTATAAAGAAAACTTTCTTAAAAGGAAAAACCTTTAAGAGTCTAATAATGAGGAGGTTACTCCAGGGAAAACAAAACAAAATCTTATAATGAAAGAAAAATACCAGAAAGAGCAGGAAAAAATGAATACATCTAATTCTGATCAAAAGAGAATACTAATCATTTTGCTCAAATTGTATTTTTCTATCCTATTCTACCCACTTCTCTAAACCCCTCTCTCCTTTTAGGATCTGGCCCGAGATCTAGCGTTCCTGTGAATCTACTCATGAACCTTTCACTCTTTGCTGATTCCTCTTTCCCCTGAATTCCTCTGGTCTCTTACCATCTCTTCCAAAAAAAAAAAAAAAAAAAAAAAAAATAATAATAATAATAAATAAATTACCATTTGTATCAAGGCAAGTTTATTCCTCTTTCACAGTGAAACTAGAAGTCAAGCTAAAATGGATGAAACACATCTTCTGGGAAAGTGCTCATTCTAAGGAAGAGTAAGTAAATGACTTTCTAGAGACATTTCAGAATCCATTGTCCTAGTCAAGGTCCTTAGATGATAGAACTGAAAGTCTACCTGTAACTAAAGATGAAACCCATTCACTGAGCTCTAATAAATGCTCTTCAACCAGTACCCCATTTAGTTTTTATGTGTCTTCGGTCCTGCAATATTAGTGACTTCAGTTCTGCTCCCTTGCTTTCTTTGTGACTAATCTCACAGTCACATCAACTAGTTGAGTAACCTCTTTTGCAGACTCTTAAACTCTCTAAGCTTCAATTTCCCTGTCTGTAAAATTAGTGGATTGACCAGATGTATTCTGAGCTCAGACTGGACCTGTGGATTAGCTTTGTTTTCCTCCTAGGCTTACACTTCAAACCTATGCTTTCCTACTCAATCAGTTATCTACCTAAATATCAGAATGGACATTATATTCTGTCATTGTTTTGTTCTTATTACTATGTGATGCTTGTGCCACCCACGTCCTGTTGGCAGACAAGTGATTATTAAGACATTTGTGAGTCTGGAGGATGGGCTGGGGGAGGCAAGGGGGAAGACTTAGATGCTGAGAGTGCATGCCATGGTTCTGTCTAATGTTTTATATGTTCTTGTTTCTTTCAGTTCAAATGCCAAGGTGAAAGTGACTCTACCAACTAAGGAGATTTAAAAATGTTTCCCCAACTGCTTTGGTGCATAGTGTGTTGCTTGTGAGGGGGTATGCAGTCTCTAAAGGAGAAACAAGTTCTAGATACTTGGGTTGTAGAGACATTTCCCAAATATTCAAAGTGTTTGGGAAAGAAGGGTCTCTTTGGTCCAATAAGTCTAGGAAATGTTGCAAACTATGCCCATCACTATTGGACATTTTCATTGTTGTATACATTAAAGGTCAGAAAATTCTGGCAGTAATGAAACTTTAACTTTACTGAAATCTGAAATGTCCCAAAATATATACTATGGGAAAAATTTGGGTTAGAGAGCCGGAACATTTCAGCATCTCAAAATACCAACAAAACAAATATTATCTGAGAAGCATGCAATAATTAAAGAGTCATCTTCGATTAAGCACCTAAGCAAAGTCTAAGGATATCTTTTCAGGTACTGGTCAAATGAGTTACTAAAATTCTATAAAAGTCCAAATAGATTCTAATGAAGACCATAGTCAACACTTCACTTTTTTTTTTTTTTTTGTCTCCAAGAGGGCAGAAGAAGCACTTTCTAAAGCATCAGAATCATTGTTTCCACAATCTGTTTGTATCAAAATTACCCAGGGTGCTTTGGTTCCACTCCATTCCTACAAATTCTGAATTTCTGTGCTCAGGAATAGCATTTTTTATAAATTCAGTATTCAATTCTAATGCACAATGAAGTTTAAGAACCACTGGTGTAGATGATAGTACAGAGCCATTTAATTGATAAAAAGCTAATAAGCCTACTAACGCTACATGCAGATGGCTGAAATAATGTTTAAAATGGTGGTTACAACGGGCACTTGGGTGGCTCAGTTGGTTGAGCATCAGACTCTGGATTTGGGCTCAGGGCATGAGCTCACGGTTCATGAAATGGAGCCCCTCAATGGGCTCTGTGCTGACAGCGCACAATGGGCTCTGTGCTGACAGATCCCTGCTTGGGATCTCTCTCTCTCTCTCTCTCTCTCTCTTTCTCTCTCTCTGCCCCTTTCCCACTTTTATTCACTCTCTCAAAATAAACTTAAAAAAAATACATCGGTGGTTACATATTTCAATTAGCCTAAAAAATTTTTTTTAACATCATAACGTAGCTGAAACACTAGTGGTTAGAAGAACGTACTGATGGTGTTCAGGGGAATGGCACGGAAGGGTCAGCGTTTATACACATGCGGTTAGAGTGGACACGAGTGGGCACCCTGCTTCACAAACATTGGTTCTGACCACATGCTCAGTTGAAATCTGGGAACTTGTAAATAGTGGGAGGATTAGAATTGTGGATTTTTTTCTTTAAAATGGTTTTGATTATTTGGTAATTAAATGGTTAATATGGATTTTGAAATAACTCCTGGAAGACAGAGAAGAAACCACAATTGGTCTTCTTTAACTTTACTCCTATTTTCTTCATATCCTCTCAATACAACACAGACACATTCCTCTATAGAAGTTGTTTTAGAGTGAGAAAGCAAAAGAACTTTCCTGGGTAGGAACACTTGAAATCATTCACCTCTGAGATGTGACTTTGTGTTGTCTTATGGGAAGTTACACAGGGACTAATCCAAAAGGGACTTTCCTGAGATGGCTTGGATAGATAAGGAAAAGCAGTGTTTGAACGCAGAGCAACTTTATTCTCTTTCCCAAAGATCCAAAAACACTTGAGGGATTCCAATCTTGCACTTTGGAACTGGGTAGATATTTTCAAGGTATTATTTGGGTTATTTTATTCTTTATGCTGGGTGAGCCAAGTGCGCCATTTGAATGTGTCTTTCAGCCCTTCTTGAAATCATTGCCAGCAGTGGGTTTAAAGCATCATAGTTGTATCCCATGCATAGGCATATTTGGGGGGTTATAGATAGCTCGTTATTGGAGTCCGAACCCCGTACTGACTCCAGTGCCCATGAGTTTTCACTTTGCCACGTTATCTTCCAGAAATGAATAAGACATTACAGCTTCTCCTGATAGATTCTCTACCTTCCTTGGGAAGCAGGTATATAAACAAATGATTGCTTCAGAAGATTGAGTGGAGGACTAAGAAAGGTGATGCCAACTCTACCTGGGCATGTGAGGGAAGGTACCATATAAGAGGTGGTGTTTGTGGTGTCACAGTGGAATTCACCAAGGAAGACAGGCGGGGGGGCTATCCTGTGTATAGTAACATGCTTCCACCAGTAGCTAAAAGCTGAACCCTTTCGTTCTTTTTTCACAGCCATTTCTGGTATAAAATCCCTCCCAACAACTTTCCTGTGCCTGTTCTTAGCACTTCTTCTATATAACAATTAGATTAAATGTCTGTTTTTCTCTCCATACCTACAGCTCCTTAACCAAAGGTCCATAATGACTTATTTATCTTTGTGTGCCTAACGCAGTACCTCATAAGGACTAGGCATTCATAAATATTTGCTGAATCAATAAGCGAATGAGAGTAAACATGTTTTCTGCAATGTTTGACATTCTATAATTGATTGATTTCTAAAGAGTTTTGTTAATAAAAAATATTTCACGTAGTAATAGAACGTACTAAGTGATCTAATTGGTGATCATTTCATGTACAAACCATCTCTATATTTATATTTTGTTTAAATCCAGATTCCACTAGCTTTGCTTTAAACAATTTCTCTTTCATTCATTTACTCACTCATTCCTCCTTGTAACAAGTATTTACTGAGTACCTAGCATGTGCCACCCACTATCTTAGATGCTAGGCATCCAATGGCATCTGAATATACACACAATCCCTGTTCTTGATCGAAAAAAGCTAGCCGGGAAGACATGCATTAACCACATAATGGCAAAAAGGAAATGCACACTCTCAAATGCTGCTAAATGCTAGGAAGGAAAGATACATGGTACAATCGAAATAGAAAACAAGAAGACCTTATGTAGGATTGGGCTAAGAAAATGCCATTTGGATTGTAAGCTAAATACTAAGTTAAGTGCCCAAAGGGCTGAATGGGTAAGGATTTCTAGATAGAGGAAATAGGATGTATGTGGGCTTTGTGGGGGATGGAGCGCATGGGGTGTTCAAACAAAGGAAAGAGAAGATCAGAATGATTAGCAATTAGGCAGTACTCATTGTGGTGCTGATAGGGGCAGAGAGTTCAGAAAAGGGGTGTTGTGGGCAAGAGTGATGGGAGATAAAGCTGGGAAGACTGGTTAGGGTTAGACCATTAGGGCCTGAAAGACCATGTCAAGAATTTTGGTTTTGCCCTAAGAGCAGTAGGAAACCATTGGAGAGAGAGGGTAGGTGAGTAACATGTTGAAAAGTTTGCTTTAGCTCTTTTGCGGGGAAGTGGCTAAACACAATTACAGCAAGGGAAGTTTAAGGAGACCCTGAAGGAAGCTATTACAGTAATAGCCAAAAATGAGATGTGGCTTTTAGTAAAGGTTGGAGGAAGTGTCCCTTATTAGGAATACCTCAAAGAAAAGTCATGCATGCATTAGAACACAACTACTTGCCTAATCCTTTCAGGATTTTCTTTTCCAATTTTTGCTCTTTATTACTGACAGGCTCTTTGGCTGTGGCTGGCTCTCCAGAAGCTGTGGGTTCTCTCTCGATCTCTTCAGTGGCCTCATCACAGTCCCCGTCCTCATTGTCGGGTGGTTCTGTGTTCTCAGGCTGCTCCTTTGCTTTGGTGGGACCCTCTTTTTCAGTAACAGACCCATATGTATTGATGATGTCTTCCAGTTGTCGGCTCAGCTCCTCAGAGATATCATGAGCTCCCTGTTCAGACTGCATACCTGCCTTCCCCTCTGGTGCTTGGAGTAGGGTTGAGGAATCCTTCTCATCTTGCTTCTCCAGACCATTTTGAGTGGGTAATGAATTGTCCCCTGGAGGTGTTGATTGGGGTTCCCCCGAGAGCTGTACAGACTGATTCATCTCCATACTGGGAGCAGTATCTAGTGGTAAGCATAGTCAGGTTTTATGTAGTTAATACAGTTACATGTAAAATGTAAGGGTATCCCCACAAGGGCACCTACTGATTACAGTTTCCAACACAGAATGAATGTACTTTGACAAGACATTGATATTGCAGTTAGTTAAGGTAGAAACAGTGGGGAGCCATTTTTCCAAAGTGGGTCATACTACCAGCATATTTTTGGTTTTGGTCTTTAAGTTCCAGAAGAAATTCCTATTATTGACACTAATGGAGTAATTCAAGATACTGTTTTTCAGGTTATATTTGTCATGTGGCTTAAGCCAATTTGTGCTACCTCTCTCTGACATTCTATACAGCCTTACAGTCATTGGAACGACACGAATGTCTACATTAAAAATGTTTAAAGTGGTGTTATTTTTTTTTCAAAGTTAAGACATTTAATACAAGAGCCACTGAACTTACTAAAATCATTCATAACAATTGTAGTCCTAAACTCTGTTTTAACCCATAAGTGAAGAGTTGATAAATATGAGTACATTGATGTAAATGAATTATTATACTGTATACAGGAAATACTTTCTGGCTTTTCTGGTATTTTCCTTTTCCCAGATGAGCAACACGTAATTATCCATCAGGAAAACACTTTTTCTGAGGTTCAAACTAGCTTCATTTCTGGAATAAGATGGAGAATGAAGGCGGGTATAAATTAACCAACAGACCAATATGGAACCATGGTGATGGTCATGATAACAATTTCTTGAATTTCCATTAACACTTTTTTGTTCCAATGTAAAAACAGGCTTTCTTTTAGAAAAAAAAAAAAACCAGATTGCAAATCTTTTCTCTCAGTCAAGAAGCTCTAGGATAACTTCATAATTTTTAGGAAATAGCAATGTTCCCAATATTATTGGGAAATAATCGACATATAATAGGGGCTGTTTGGAAATAGGCGCTGAAGTACAAGTTGAGTCAAGAGTTCCAGGGTTTCTGGATATCACCGTTTCTAGGTTACAGTGGAATTGACTTAGGCTTTTAAGTTACGGTGCATTTTATTTGTCAATGGTATTTAATGGTGATGCTGCTAATTCTTAGCATAAAAATATGACAGGCTCCTCCTAGGGCATAGGTTCTGCTGTGGTGGTGGGATGAGAGCAAAAACAAAAGCATACTGTTCCATGCCTTGCACAGCTTCCTCTTGTTCTCAGGGAAGGGCAGGTCAAGTGCTTGAGCACCAACAAGCACGAAAAATTCAACCTGCAGTCATTGTCACCTACTTATGGCCCTCATCAAGTACTCCTTAATTTCGAAAGAAATACTTTTTTCTGGTATGCACTTTAATTCACCAACTTGATTATCAAATGATGCAGTAAACAGCCTTATTGTTTCCATCACTGGCATTTTTTTGTGTCCTGACCCCTACTTGTTGGGCACACTCATCTATATATAACTCCTGCCTCCCCTAAACTCCAAGAAAGACACACAGCACCCGCTGTCCAGCCAGAAGTTATTTTAAGCTCTTCTAAAAGTAGCCGTGGCATCTGGCACTTCTTTGAAAATCAAGGGAAGAGAATCCTTTTTAAATCAAAACTAAAAGCAGTAAACATTTACTGGCTTAAATACATATGTGAGTTTTAACGTGTTAGGGAGGCTTCTTGGGATGAAATAAAATCTAAAGTAAACCCAACTTCAAAGCAATGAATTTAAAACTGTTCACAGGAGTTTTAATACGGTTAGTCTAAATGCAAAAGTTTGGTTGTATTTGATTTATTCTTCATTCCTCAGAGGCCACAGTCATTGATGTTTTTAATATTAATTCCATGGATATCCCTTAAACTCATATCCCACATCTACTTTAAAACAGAATTGACTGAGTCATTGTAAACCACGAGACAACTCAATTCCTAAAAGTAGCCTCAGGATAAATCAACAAGAAGGGGGGAAAAAAACAAATTCAAGAAACTCTGCTACTTTTAAATTGTCCCTTTCACTATGAATAACTTGACAGCAAGAAATTATTTCTAAATTTTATCTTCTTAATAAACTTTATTGCCTCGTTTTCTTTTTTTTTTTTTTCTCCTCTAAGAATTTTTCACTTGTATTGGTAGTCCAGCCAATTATCACACGCATCCCTTTCTGAGCAACACATTTCAATTATAAATAAAACAATGCAAAGTTCTTCCACAGTTCACTGGCAGTCTCAAAGTTGCAAGTTTTGAACACCACAAACCGCACCCTCCAGCTTCTCACAGGACTTGGGGGGAGCGTTTGTCGCACTTACCAGAAGGCAAGGAGCTAAGCAGAAAGAGAAGAGGCAAAAGGCAGCAAAAAGCTAGTGAGAGGAGCCCCGACAGCAGGAGACAGGCAGGCAGGCGGCTGTGTTCTTACAAGGGAGAGAGAAACCACACACACACACACACACACACACACACACACACACCACAGGCACAGCAGGAGAGCAGCGAGGGGGTGGGGAGGGAAAGGAACAGCGTGTGACACAGCAAGAGAGAAATACACCCAAGTTTCAGTAGCTGTCTCCTGGGCAAACGTCTTGAGAAAAGAGAAGCAGCTGGTATATCTTATCAAACTCTCTGTGTTTTGTCCTTAAAAAAATTTAACTTTCACTAGATGCCCCTCTGTTAGAGCGATTTTTCACCCGTGTTCTTTCGGGCAGAGATCAGTTTTTCTTATTTCTGGATTTATCTCCAGTGTGGTCTATGAATCATCTTATTTTTTTTTTTTTCCTTCTTATGCTAGTCTAATTAGTGTCAGATTTCTTATGGGAATCATGGGGGGGGGGGCAATGGCATAACAAAAAGGAGGTGGTAGAACTCCTTAAATCCTGATGTCATTAGTTGGTTTGTAAAATTTGAAATAAAAATCGAAGTGGTGTCCTGGAGCTGGGTTTAGTGGCGTCTTCACGTACACAGTAATTGGCGTGGCCTCACATCCCACGTCTTACTGACGTCACTGCCTTCACATCTATTTTAGATAAGCCCTATGGGGAGGCAGTCACTTTTTCTTTTTGAGTTGGAGACTTTTCCACTGCTGCTTTCCCAAGTTTTTCCACCCTTCTTAGGTCTTCAACTTGCTCCATAACCCTCCTCAGAGAAAGAACCTTCTGCCTCTTTCTCTTAACTTACAACCATGCCCTTTATTTTCTGTTTCTGGAGAACGTGTTCCTCCATTAGAGTTTCTGTTCTGGGACTGGGTGGGCATAATGACACCTGTCGTGGTATGCAGAATAGTGCCACCAGAAAGATGTCCACATCCTAATCCCAGAAACTCTGTGAATTCGTTACTTTGCAAGGTGAAAGAGACTTTGCAGGTGTGATTAATTTTTTTTTTTTTAACGTTTATTTATTTTTGAGACAGAGAGAGACAGAGCATGAATGGGGGAGGGTCAGAGAGAGGGAGACACAGAATCTGAAACAGGCTCCAGGCTCTGAGCTGTCAGCACAGAGCCCGATGCAGGGCTTGAACTCATGGACCGTGAGATCATGACCTGAGCCGAATTCGGCCGCTTAACCGACTGAGCCACCCAGGCGCCCCTGCAGGTGTGATTAAATTAAGGATCTCGAGATGGGGGAATTATCCAGAATTATCTAGGTGGGCCCAATGTAATCACAAGGGTCCTTATAACAAAAGAAAGAAGCAGGAGGGTCAGTGTCAGAAAAAGACACCAAAAGAGATCATAGTGCTGTGGGGCCACAAACCAAGGGATTTGGGAAGCTTCTCGAAGCTGGGGAAGGCAAAGAAATGGATTGTTCTCTAGATCCTCCAGAAGGAATGCAATTCTGCAGACACCTGATTTTAGCTTAGTAAAATTCATTGTGGAGTCCTGACCTCCAGAACTATAAAATAATAAATTTGTATCATTTCAATGCTATCAGGTTCATGGTAAATTGTTACCTTAGTAAAGGAAAACTAAAATATCCTGCCCCCAAACATTTTCTCATCCCCTTCTCTGAGTTCGGGGGAGGAGGCGTAAGTTATATATTAGATCAGTGTTTCCAACAAATAGGGGTCAGGATAAAGAAATTACAATAATGAAGACAATAAGCTGTTTACTGCATCATTTGATGATAAGGTTGGTAAATTAAAATGGGTGGGAGAAAAAAAGTACCTCTTTCTAAATTAACGTGTTCTTGGTGAGGACCTAGAACTGGGCGGCACACCATACTGGATTGCATTAAACTGACCCAGTGAGAAGTCTCAGTGAGTATAAACAGTAAGTCAGTGCTTCTCAAATTTAAGTAATGTACATATTTTTTAACAGAATTTTTAAAAGTGAAATTAATTTAAAGGAAAAAAAAAGAACTCACCGTGATTGAACTAAGTTACTGTATTATCATTTGCACCAGTATGCACTAATATAAAAATAGATATAAACATCTGCTGCTTATAATTATTATATGGTACCAATTTTAAAAACATCATTTAAAGAACCCTATGAGATGAACAAGTACAATTCAAATGAAAATATTACTTTTATGTGGCAGATGGTATTTTGCTGAACCCAAATTGCCACTTGCAACACAAATATGGTACTGCCTGCTGGTCCTATTGAGTTCATGACACTCTTCCTCAATGGGCCTGAAGAAATGACTCAATTTCCTCAACACTTGGTCCATTCAAATTATTACATAAGTTTCATTGACCTTAACTGCCATAATTTCAGTTGGACTTCCTTTGATTCTAACATATCATTAATAGCTGTTTCTCATTTTCTTTTTCTTTTTAAAGATTTACTTTCTTTTCGTATATATTGAGAGAGCACACCAGAGGGGGAGAGGGGCAGAAAGATAGACAGAGAGAGAAAGAGAGAGGGACATCTTAAACAAGCTCCACACTCAGCACAGAGCCTGATGCAGGGCTTGATCCCATGACCCTGGGATCGTAACCTGAGCCGAAATCAAGAGTCAGATGTTCAACTAACTGAGCCACTCAGGCGCCCCTCATTTTCTTGCAATTATTAAAGTAGTGCTACTTATATACCCTCACCTGGGCCATAACCCTAACCCTAAGATCTGAGAAAACCCTAACCCTAGATCTGAGAAAAAAGAATGGAATATTACTCAGCCATAAAAAATAATGAAATCTAGCTATTTGCAATGACATGGATGGAGCTAGAGAGTATTATGCTGAGCTAAATAAGTCAGTCAGTATATGATTTCACTCATCGGTGGAATTTAAGAAACAAAACACATGGGCACAGGGAGAGGCAAACCAAGAAACAGACTCTTAACTATGGAGAACAAACTGATGGTTACCAAAGGAGATGTGGGTGGTGGGGGGATTGGGTCACATAGGTGATGAGGATTAAAGAGTGCACTTGTGATGAGCAAGGGCGTTGTATGGAAGTTTTAAATGACAATATCATACACCTGAAACTAATATTACACTCTATGTTAATGAAATGGAATTAAAATAAAAACTTAAAAAAAAAAAAAAAAGTAGTGCTACTTGGAGCTAAGTTGATTAGATGTGCACATAATAGAATAGTGATGGCACCAAAATGACTGTTATCCAGATGATCCAGAATAGGCTTATACATTTTCAATTATTATTGAAATGAATACAAACACACAAACTTGTAGCTCTCTAGAATCCTTCTGTGGCCTGGTAGAGGCCCAAAGAACTGGGAAGGTAAAGAAAACAAATCAATAGAGCTGAGTGTTTTATTATAAAATAAACCTTTGAGCTATTGTAAGGAATATATATTTTTTGAAAATAACATTTTAACTTTTATGCAAATATTACAAGAAAATAAGAAGTCACTGATGGTAAGTTTACCACAAGAAAAAAATAATCCCTTGTCCTCCTCCTCACCCTGTTCCTCCAACCTTGTCATATTCCCCAGGGGTAATAATATTAAACTGTTGCAGGTATTTCCCCAGTCGTTTACTTTCTCATTTATAAATAAGATGCTGATATTGCTGTCAACTCATCAGTTTTTGACATTACCTATTTTCTTCCCATAATAATAGGTAAAGATTTTAGCTATACCCCCTTTTCCTCATTTTCTTCATTAAGTTACACCTCAATTTTTAATTCATATTCTATATTTTCATTATTGAAATAATGTTCACTGCTAAATTGGGTAAAGCACTGACTATAAATAATTCCATTCTTTTGTAACTTTTTGTTTTTCCTGGAGTTAATGATTACTTTTTCTTTTTATTTGCTTAGTATTGAGGCTATTCCATTTTCCCAAACTGCACAAAAGTTCTGTAAAATGCTTGCTATGCAATTTTCCACAAGATATAATCTATCAGATAATTTATACATTCTAGTATTTTCTTGGCGATATCACCCCCATATACAAACATCCCTAGACCCTTGACTTTCTGCTATAGTCTGGTTTGGTGACTTTCTTGGCCTGCTGCACAGCTGTGGTCCTAACACTTCCCCTGATGTCATCCTGGGAATTCCCTTTACCTTTCTCTTGTTTCCTGATTCCCATTCTTCCTCTTTCTTGGTGTACTTCCTCATTTAGTAAAACATGCTGTCTGTTGGCTTTCTGAGAAAGCATTTATGGGGGACTTTGTACATCTCAAATGCCTTTTCTCTACCCTTATACTTACTTGATTGCTTGGCTGGATGTAAAATTTTTTACAGAATGTAAAAAAAATTTTTTTGATAAAACTTTTTTACATATCTATTGAATTTTTAAAGGCATTATTCCCTTGTCTTTTAGGTTTCATTTTTTTTTTTTTCTTAAAGGGTAAGGTCATTTTTATTTTTGATCTCTTGTATGATCTTTTTTCTTTTTTTTCTTTTCCTTCCCTTTGTGGAACCTTTAGAATCTTCTCTTTATCCTTTATATTCTGAAGTTTCACAATGATAAAATTTGATGTGCATTTTTTCCCCCATTTATTGTGTTGGATGTTTAATGGTTTTTAAATCTAGAGACTTACAGCTTTAACTTCCTTCCCACTTTATCATTGTTGCTCACCCTCTTCCTCCTCTGGGCCTCATAACTCTGAGTGCAGTCTTTCTGGTGAAGCTTCCCCAGAGAACAATCCTCAGGTATCCTGAAAGGATGGAGAGAGGTTACTTTACTTTTTTAGGTGCGATTGGGGACCCTTGGGTCTGACCATTCTCCTAATTAAAAGCCAACAACCAAAACCCAACCCATAAAATCAGCTCTACTAATATTTTTGATAGAACCTCTACTTGCTGAATATTAACCTCAAATTCTTTAGTTTTTTCAAAATATACCAAGAAAAGGGGTGCCTGGGTGGCTCAGTCAGTGGAATAGGCTCAGGTCATGATCTCATGAGTTTGAGTCCTGGGTAAGGCTCTGTGCTGACAGCTTAGAGCCCGGAGTCTGCTTTAGATTCTGTGTCTCCCTCTCTCTGCCCCTCCCATGCTTGCTCTCTCTCTCTCTCTCTCTCTCTCAAAAATAAATAAAATATTTAGAAAATATTGAACAAAACAAAACAAAATCTACCAAGAAAATGATATTGCTTCTAACTTTCCCACTGTCTTTCCCTCATCCTGCTAAACCATTTCTGTGAAGCACCCTTTTTCTGTTGGATCATTTACTATTATGTGTTTTGTTCTAGTCTTCATTATGGTTTGAGATTTACAGATTCAATTCTGGTTTCATTGATGTTACAGTTTCTTTTTCTTTTTCTTGTTCTTGTTTGCTATAGAATTTTAGAGGAAAAAGAGATCAGAAAAATTTTTACAATGCCACCTTGGAATCAGGGAGATCTGTTTAATCATTACAGTGATCCAACAATGAAATGAACTATTAACCAAAATCAGAAGCTCCAGTACCAGAAATATCTCATAAAGTCTTGGTTGTTCTTTCTTTTAAAGACACTGAAGAAGAAATTCCTACCTGGGGTGGGAGAGACTTAGATTAAATGACTCACTTAATACATCTTTCAAATATAAGAGTTTATTAATTCTATACTTTTTTACTATGGATTTAAGGGAAGCAGAAATCATGTAATAATTAAGATTATATGCCTGAAAATCAGGCAGGTTGCATATTAATTCTAGATCTGTCTTTTACTTAGACTATATTTTAACTTCCTCAGTTTCCTTCTCTGTAAGATAAGGACTACCTATTTTATATGACTGTTATAAGACAACACAACAAATGTGGTCTATATAATGAATACATAATCTATGTTAACTAATTCCAATAATGATATGCTTAAGTGAAGCCTGTGAAATGGAAATTAATATTTTATACACTAATAGTATTTTGGAATTGTTGCCGTCTAGAAACGTTTATATCTGGGAATGTATTGTATTATCTCTTGGTCATGGTGTGCCTGGGTTAGATTGGCTTGTGGTGAGGAGCAAATCTTTGTAAATTCTGTACCTACTCATCAGACATCATCTCTCTGTTTCTGGAAAAGGGGAAAATGTAGGACTGTGGCCAAGCAGAAATTATTTTCAGTTAGTCTAAATTCAAAAGTAGGCAGCAGGTCACAATGGCTCGATTCTTACGGTGATGCCTCTTTAATTTGCACTAGCTGTGCACAGGTGGTCTTCAGAAGTGCAATTATGATTCACTTCCTATGAAAAGAATTTGGTTTTATTAATTATAAGCAAGAATTAGGCAAACAAAGATTTTCTCTAGACAGGGCAATGTGAACTAGCTTTCATGAATAAAATAAATCATTCAAAACTTGCATAAATACTGGGTGCTACACTTGTGCTTGGAAAGAGCTCCTCTTTTTAAGTGGCCTTATTTGATTACACTTAAAATTTTTTTCATGATAACAATTTGATCATGGATTTCTTGTTATAAATAATGTGGATAAATTTTGGAGTCAGCTTCTTACATGGATTCTCTGTTTAATCTGAATTATGATTTTGCTGCATGGATTCTACAAGGGAGACTTGGCTTGTGTCAATATTTTGTCCAAGGAAGACAGAATAAAGTCTGTCACATTGTATAACATTGGATATTTCATCTTGGAAAAGCCTCTCCCTACTTCATTGCCGAATGTCGTAGAGATCTGGGAGTGTGGGACTGTGTGTTGCCTTGTTCATCTATAATGTGTCCACTGAGGGTAGAGCTGCCCAGGTCTGCAGCAATGACATTCTCCTGGAACAGGCTTCACTGTTCCATCGTCTGAGTGCCAGCAAGTGGGCTCAAAGTCCGCATGGTTGAAGCATGGAGACATGTCTCCCCTTAGTCCTGTCTAAAACGTGTGTCATCAGCAGTTTGCCCAGCAGAGTTCTAGGATGTTCCTTGGGTGGGGGGTCTGCTTGTTGTTGCAGACCATCAGGAAAATCCTGCTCACATTTGAATATTCATAACAATTCTGGGGGCAGAAGCTCCTGAACTCCAGGGGAACTGTTACTTTCACATCCCACATCCTCTGGTTCATATTCCCTAGAGGAAATGTGGAATACACACCCCATTTGAAAGAGCTATGATCACAAGATACCAAAATTAATGGCAACAAGAAGGCAGTGATGAAGGTTGAAAATGCCAATTGCTGATGGTCCCAACTTTGAGGTTGCCAAGCCCACCCACGGTTTTGGACCGACAGGTGTATCCTATCCCCCAACCCTCCCCCTCTTCTCATGCTTCCTTTTTCTGGGATTTGATGGCTTTTGCAGCATCTGCAGAATCTTGACAAGGGAAGGGACCTCAGAGATTACCTTGTCATCTTCCTTGGACTCAGAGGTTTTGTCCAAAGCCACCCTGACCTGTCCTGAGGTAGACGACATTTTGAAGAAAAATAAATCAGCCCTTCCTAATAAGCTAGCACTACTTGTCACTAGTTAAATAAAGGAATAGTTTCCCAAAATGATAGATCTATTGTGTTTTACCACAAAAGCAATTGTGCCTCCTTTCAAAGATTTGACAAAGGCATTTCCTTCAAAACCCTTTTTTGAGGTTTGGTGACTAATGACTACAAGGTTCATCTTTCTCTTCTCTGTTTAGTATCAAAGGTTCTTTTGATTCTTCTTCATGAGTGTCATGAGGCTCCTCTTCCCCTGCTGATCACAGAGCAATTCTCAGAAAGGGTCTAAGGTTGAACTTGTGTTTAAGGAAGACTGTCATTTTGATGTGTTAAAAAAATAGGGGTGTGGTGGTTTTCTAGCGACAAGCTGGTGGGTTCTCTTTTCCTTCCCTCTTGCAATGCAGTTCTTAGCATAGAGTCTGGACCTATTTTTTTTTTTTTAAGTTTATTTATTTTGAGAGAGAGAGAGAGAGAGAGAGAGAGAGAGAGAGAAATAGAGAGAGAGGGAGGAAGAGAATCCCAAGCAGGCTCCATGCTGTCAGCATAGAGCCCGATGCTGGGGTAGAGCCTGTGAGATCATGATCTGAGCTGAAATCAAGAGTTGGACGCTTAACTGACTGAAGCACCCGGGAGATCCCATGGATCTATTTTGAAATTCTAAGCATGTTATTTTCCTCCCAATAGTTTGATGTGGATATGATAGGATCTGGAACAACACAGACCCTGAGAATGGCAGAGGTGGTCGGTGGGATAAGATCAGGTGGGCGAATGCTTAGACTCTAACACCTTACTTTTTGAATCCTTTTTATTATGTCTCTTCCTTACTTCCTTTTTGTGGTATGGGATGCTTAAGCTTTGTTGTTTTAGAGACAGACCATTAATTGAGTTTGCCTGCCTATCTAGTCTTTAAGAGCATTTCTGGCTCTGAATAATCTCTTACGTGACTGGTTGTTCCTGGACTAGATTAATTTACCATTTGTGCTCCTTGGTTCAATTTCAAGGACTGGGGAGGAAGCACCTTACCTTTTGCATTCATCTTTAAATGATTTTGTGGACCCATTCTATACCCATTTGGATTTGAATTAACCAGCAGTGGTCCCATATTGTAGTTGGATCCTCTCAGAGCTGGCTTGCTGCCTAACTCCAAGGGTCATTAATGAATCAAAATAAAGGGTCCCCACCCAGCTTTGTGCATCATGGTGGTCCTAGGTTCACTATGGCCAGATGGAATCATGGTATCTGGGAAGGACAAATTCCTAAGTGTCTTTCTCACAGGTACCCAAGAGAGGTTGCAAAAACATTAAAAACATGAAGGAAAAATTCAAGGGGATCTTCTCACGTTTCTGTAGAGTGCCATCAATCGCAAAAGATAATAGCGTTAAGCACTTTATTGGGAAAAATGTCCACTATTATTAAAAAGTAGTGATACTCGGCTGCCGAGATATGAGTGCCTCAGCGAATCTCTGAAACCTCTGCTGTTGCTCTTAGCCCTGCATCTACCTTCCCGCGGCATCCCTGCAAACCACCATATATCCCTCCTGCAGGGATCCCAGGAAGCCTTCTCTTGGTTGTCTAGAAATAAAAATAAGTGCCTGAGGCATGATCACTGTATCCCCATAGATTAGAAGAGGACAGCCTAAAACTAACAGGTTTGAGTTCTCACCAAAGGAAGTGCTGTCCTGTGTGTCCCCAGTGAATGAGACAAGGGATGTTCACCAGAAGGAATCTGTTCACAGGAATGAACACTTGAACACGGCCTGAACCTTACTTTCAGAGTCATTGGATGGAGATAAAGATCAACTAACTACCCCCCAGAGTGCATACTAAAATATGTATCATCATAAACTACTCTATACATTAACAAAAAGGATTGTGCCTTTCCTTAAACAACAACAACAACAACAACAAAGCAAAACAAAATAGGCAACTAATGTAAGGTTTTAAAATTCACAATTTAAAATCCAGAGATCTTAGAATCTAAAGAATGAGTGTCTTTTGAGGGGAGGCAACAACAAGTAAACAATTAAAAAAAACATACACTTGGGGCACCTGGGTGACTCAGTAGGGTGAGAACCTCACTCTTGATTTCAGGTCAGGTTACGATCTCATGGGTTTGTGAGATCAAGCCCCGCATTGGGTTCTGTGCTGACAATGCAGAGCCTGCTTGGGATTCTCTGTTTCCCTCTCTCTCTCTCTCTCTCTGCCCCTCCCCTGCTCATGCTCCTCTCTCTCTCTGAAAAATAAAATAAATAAACATTAAAAAAACATACACTTAATTGAAATTATGAAGCTTTATTGGTCAGAAGTGTGTATGAACAATTTGTATTTGAATATTTTGCTTGAATGGCATTATGTGTCAATGTATGTAGATAAAGTTAAATATTATATGAATTACGCTGCTTTAAATGAATACTTTTTTATACCATAGATTTAAGCTCAAAAAGAGACATTTGACTTTGTGCTAATAAGAATGAAATAAGGCCAAGGAAGGGATGGGAAGCGTGGGCCTGAGTAAAGTTCTGAGATGGGAAAAAAGTCGCCATTTAAAATGCGTCATAGTGGGGCGCCTGGGTGGCTCAGTCGGTTAAGCGGCCGACTTCGGCTCAGGTCATGATCTCGCGGTCAGTGAGTTCAAGCCCCGCATCGGGCTCTGTGCTGACAGCTCAGAGCCTGGAGCCTGTTTCAGATTCTGTGTCTCCCTCTCTCTCTGACGCTCCCCTGTTCATGCTCTGTCTCTCTCTGTCTCAAAAATAAATAAACGTTAAAAAAAAATAAAAAAAAAAAATAAAAAAAATAAAATGCGTCATAGTAGCAAAAGCCCCAGTTCTGGAAAGATAAAGGTTGAGCAATAGCAACAACAAAAAAATAATCTGGTCGTTTTTCCAAATTGGGTCATTCTGGATTAAAAGCCCGTTAAATTTTGAAGTGTAACCTTCCTGCATCATATAATGAAACTGGGAAATTTAATGTGATTTGTGGTTTTCGCTGTAAGGTTAAGTGACATAGATTAGATTTCTGCATAAAAACAAGCAAAAATAGGGGCGCCTTGGTGGCTCAGTGGGTTGAGCTTCCGACTTTGGCTCAGGTCATGATCTCATGGTTCGTGAGTTCGAGCCCTGCATCGGGCTCTGTGCTGACAGCTCAGAGCCTGGAGCCTGCTTTGGATTCTGTGTCTCCCTCTCTCTCTGCCTGTCCCCTGCTTGTGCTCTCTCTCTCAGTCTCTTAAAAAAATATATAAGAAAACATTAAAATAAGTTTAGGGGCACCTGGGTGGCTCAGTCAGTTGAGCTTCCGACTTTGGCTCAGGTCATGATCTCCTGGTCCGTGAGTTCGAGCCCTGAATCAGGCTCTGTGCCACAGCTCAGAGCCTGGAGCCTGCTTTGGATTCTGTGTCTCCCTCTCTCTCTCTGCCCCTCCCCTGCTTATGCTCTCTCTCTTGCTCTCTCAAAATTAAAAACATTTAAAAAAAAGTGAAAATATGCAATTTTGTTAGGTAAATGTGCATAATATTTCTACCAAACTGTCCAATTTTGATATATTCTGCATATTTTCTGATATTCTAAAGTAGTTTTTGGAAGCTTGAATTCATAACATTTTAAGTAACAGATACTTTTATTTATTCAGAGGCCTCTGAGAAACTCGAGTTCTATACTGGTATCATCTGTAATTAAATTAAAGACATATGTATTTTTGATTGATAAGTGAAATTTTATCAGATGATATATTCAAAATATATGAATGTTTGATCGTAGGTCAAAGGAGACTTTGTGTCTAAGCCTCCGAAGCCCAAGTTTACATGTAATGTTATTTGCACACAGCGCCTTTCCTTGATCTCTCTACAGAAAATTAAACACTTTGAACTGACTTGGTCCTAGAATGAAGTGGAACTAAGAGAATCAATTGGGTTCCTAAAATGCAAATAAAACATTCTATGATCTGTTAAGCTGCTAAGGAAATGAGGACACGGTGAATGGTATATACAAAGAAGTGCTTGGGGCTCAGGAAGGGGAGGGAGATACATTTAAAGAGTATCAGGAAAGGGCAAAATTTGGGAGAGCTAAGTTTTAATTAAATGTGTGAAATAGAAATTACTAGAAATTAGAGAGGAGTAAGAAGAATCAATTTGCGCAGCATGCACTCATGCACTTAGATAAATGAACTTGTATTTTTAATTGCACAGTATTAGTGGACCACAAATTAAAACTCTTCCCATCCTCTCAGAGTGGACTGGACTAGTTTTGTGCTGTCTTCTGAAGCTGAATATTAGCATTAGCACCAAAAAAGGAGTAGTGACCCAAAGCCTCCACTTGCCAAGATGAGGAATTGGCAGCTGTGAGAATGCCGAGGACCTCAGACTCTAAACCAATTGAAACAAGAGAAACAAACCATTTGTCAAACAAGCATCTACACAGCTACGAAGAGTGAAGGCTGCAGAACGAACTTAGAACCAAGTAGCTGGAATGCACATCCTTTCCAGGATCCCCTCTCGAAACAAAAGTAACTACATATAGAATGGTGTACTCTATTCAATACTTCATGGCTCATATTGATGTTAGGGTGAGTCTTTTGGGGCTCTTAGTCAAGTAAAGAAGATAAGAAATTATTCTTACTTGCAGAAGAGAAAAGGTGCTATGATTATAGGATTCCTCAAATTAAGGAGGTACATCGTAATTTAAGAACAGAATTAGAAATATTAATGTAAACTTTAAAAGAAAATTTTTGCAGGGGCACCTGGGTGGCTCAGTCGGTTAAGTGCCCAACTCTTGATCTCAGCTCAGGTCTTAATCTCAGGGTTGTTAGTTCAAGCATGGCATTGGGCTCCACCATGGGCCTGAGCTTTAAAAACAAAAAAAAGGAAGAAAACATTTGTAGCTTTGATACTGAAATAACCTAGGAGCAATGTTATCCCATGCTGCGAGCTATTATGTAGTTCTTGGTCTCTCTGTTCTTTCACTAAAAGAAACTAAGGGTCCTTGGAGAAATATCTCAGTCTATGCATGATCTAGGTATACAACTTGGATAGTTGTGCCAGAAAGAAAGCTTTCAAAATAAATAAATTCATATCTAAAAGACAAGAAAGTGCCTAAGTGAAGTGAAAAGTTGTGACATTAAAAATAATAATAAATCCTTCAGTCCCCTTAAATACATTTAATCTATTAAAAAGCTATGGTTCCCTAATGATGAACAAAAAGAAAAAAAGATAACATTAAGTATTTGAAACAAGATGAAGGGACTAGAATTTATTATTGCCGAGCCTTGTTATTTACTTGGCACTATTGGCTTATTTATTGTACGTATAAAGATGACAGAAATGAGTTAATCCTAAATGTATCAGTTAGAAGGCATTTTCTGACACAAGGTAGGAATGTCATTAGAAAGACTCCATAACTTGTGACTCTAAGACAGAAGCCATGGGAAACACCCAAAAGTCATTGGCATCACTTGTTTTAAAGTTTTTTAAAAAAATTAAATTCAAGTAGCATTGGTTTCAGGAGTAGAATTTAGTGATTCATCACTTACCTGTAACACCCAGCGCTCATCCCAACAAGTGCCTTCCTTTATGCCCATCACCCGTTTATCCCATCCCCCCCCACCCAACACCCCTACAGCAACCCTCAGCTTGTTCTCTGTATTTAAGAGTCTCTTATGGTTTACCTCCCTCTCTTTTTATTTTATTTCTTCTTCCCTTCCCCTATGTTCATCTGTTTTGTTTCTTAAATTCCACATATGAGGGAAACCATATGATAATTGGTCTTTCTCTGACTTATTTCACTTAGCATAATACACTCTAGTTCCATCCACATTATTGCAAATGGCAAAATTTCATTCTTTTTGATCACTGAGTAATATTCCATTGTATATATACACCACATCTTTACCCATTCATCATTCGATGGTCATTTGGGCTCTTTCCATAGTTTGGCTGTTGTTGAGAGTGCTGCTACATTTGTATCGCTCTTTAAATGATGCAAAGAATGGGAAAGAATGTATACCATGCAAATGTCTTTAAAAAGCAAAGGTAAGACGCAAATACCACCATGGGGAACAAAAGAGGGTGAATTCAACAGGAGGAGCAGGACAAGAAGAATTAAAGGGGCAATGGCAAGGCTGTCAGCCCAGCCTGCTGGTGAACATTGAAGCAGGACAGGACAAACCTTAGGACAAAAATAAATGCAAACAAAAGAGAAGAGGCTGAGGTGGCTCACCAAGAAACTATAGAAGACTGCCCTGCAGAAGCCAGAGAAACTGAAAGTGAAGTCCAGTTAGTGTCATATACCCGGTCTCACCTGTGGTCCTGGCATGTCTCTTCTTGTTAATTCAGAGGTATTTGTACCAATCGTCTTACAAATGCAAATTTTTTGGTAGCTCTAGGAGGACATTTTAAAGAGAAAAAAAATCCCACCCCTTATACTACCTTTTTCCTTCTTTTTACATATTTAGGTAAGTGCTTTTTTTCCTTTCACTACAAATCTTCTTTAAAAAGTGAATGACTGTCTTGTGTTTCTTTTTCTTTTTTTTTTTTTAATTTTTTTTTTTAACGTTTATTTATTTTTGAGACAGAGAGAGACAGAGCATGAATGGGGTAGGGTCAGAGAGAGAGGGAGACACAGAATCGGAAGCAGGCTCCAGGCTCTGAGCTGTCAGCACAGAGCCCGACGCGGGGCTCGAACTCACGGACCGTGAGATCATGACCTGAGCCAAAGTCGGACGCTTAACCGACCGAGCCACCCAGGCGCCCCAACTGTCTTGTGTTTCAACTTAACATTCCATAGGCTGCAGAAGTAAAGTCTCAATAGCCATGATATGCAGTATAACTAAATAGCTATTTGAAGCCATAATCACGTATTCAGCATGACAAGTATTTTAAATGACTTGCTTTTTTTTAAAAATCCATTTTTAAAGTAGAATTGCTTTCCCAAATGTCTGCTTCCTGTGCCGTCTTTGGTGGTTGTACTCCAGTTTTCCTTATTACTTCATTCATGTGCTGTCAGAGAGTGGAAATTTTTGTGTGTGTGCATTAAGTTGTAATTTGGAGGGAATTAGGTCTAACAGCTCATTGATATTTTAAAATCTTGGTATTTGAGATCCTCTATTTAAGAAAAAATTTGCCTACACATTGTAAGATGGAAAGCTACTGGAAAAATTGCTATGGATTACAACTCATGAATTGTTAAATTTTCAGTGTTTATATTAAGAATTACTTGCAAGTAGTTTCATAGCGTCTATGGACTGATCATGGAACAGAAAACATTGATTATGAAAAAATTAAATGGGAAGGCATCTGCATATTTTATGATGTTTTCAATTTATAAGTCTTTAGACTCAAAGAGATATTTACATAGCTTAAGAATCCCGAGCACATCAGATGGAGCATCCTAGATAGGATCTGTAGATTTCTTTTTAAAAAAAAAATTTTTTTTTTAACGTTTATTTATTTTTGAGACAGAGAGAGACAGAGCATGAACAGGGGAGGGTCACAGAGAGAGGAGACACGGAATCTGAAACAGGCTCCAGGCTCTGAGCTGTCAGCACAGAGCCCGACGCGGGGCTCGAACCCACGGACCGTGAGATCATGACCTGAGCCGAAGTCGGACGCTTAACCGACCGAGCCACCCAGGCGCCCCAGGATCTGTAGATTTCTATAGGTAGATGAAAGAATTAGAAATTGTTTATAATATAAATCCAGGAAAGTGGGCTAGATGATAACTACTATTAGAGTTATGGAATTATTAGCATGATTACTATGAGTAGAGTTTTGCATTAATTCTCAGGTCTTGGGAAGGATCTAGATCTTCCATCGGTCTCTAATAGTAATAAATAGTAATAACTAGTAATAGTAATAGTAATTAATAGTAATAAATAATGGTAATAGTAAGCTCAATTAATTAGAAAGGGAACCATCTTTCTCAATAGGTATGCATCTTTTAATCCCCAGAAGACTTAGAATTAAGTTTAGAAAAATTTAGAAGAATCAAAACAATTTATTAATACTAGTGTCAAGCAGGAACTGTAAGATCTACCTAGGAGTATAGCCATGATTACGGCATTTCATCCAATTTAATTGCCATGGTCTATTTGCCTATAACCCCACTGGACTTGGGAACAAAGACAGCGTGCTTTATCTCAGCAGTCTTAGCCCAGTGCCTGGCCCAGAGTCAATGCTCAGTAAATTTGTATGAAGAAAAAATAAGGTCCTTAGGGTTGTAGAGAGATTTAGTTCTCTCAATATGTTCCTCTGAGGAGATAGAGAAAAGTGTCTCATTCCAGTACCTCCGGGCTGCTTCCATTTTGGAGGCTCCCTCCTGCAGCCATTCTAGAATGTAATAGAAATAGAGGGAAAAATTTCTCTGACGTTTTTGATGTTTAGTCCAGGGCATGTTTCCAGAGGGGAAGGGTCGGACTTCAAGGATGCCCCAGCCCTTGACATTCTCTGTGAAAGGATGTGCTGTATAAAGATCTGCCCGCCAGCAGCTGTGCTTGAAAACCATATGGTAAAGCCATGGTGACAGTTTTCCTTTCAGACCCTGAGTAGGCATTTGGAATCAGGAGCGATAGACAATACATTTCAAATCACTTCCTCATGACAGCCCTTCAGATGTTTGAAAACCTTATCCCTTCCGGGCAATGATTCCTGCTTCAACTGTTCGCCATCTGACACAGTCTTCAGACCTTTCCTCCCCTAAATTTTCTTCCTCTGTTTTGTCCATGTTTCTTCTATGTATTGCCTCAAGGGTCTAGAAATAAACAGCATATACAGGCTGTAGCCTGACCGAAGCAGAGATCAGGGGACCGTTGTTGCCCTTCTGGCCACTCCACATCCATCGTGGCAAAGATGTCATCATCTGCTCAGCAGCCCTGTCACGTTCTTGACTTTTGCCATACTTGTGGCCAACTCAAATCCCTGTGTTTTGTCTGATGTTGTTGTTAATGTGGTATGTTTTAAATATGATTCTCTAATTCTGTGCTTGTGTATTTTGAACCAAGCTGCTGCTTTGAACCTAAGGATTTAACTTGTATTCCTACTGAACTGATAGGTTTGGCTCACTATTCCAACTTGACATTTTGGAATGATGATTCCACCATTAAATGTTTCCCATTCCAAGCTTTTGCCATGTGTACTTTTGATAAGCCTACTGCCGCATTTTCATCCAAGTTACTGAGAAAGGTATTGAGTGAGACAAGTCGAGGAAAGAGCCCAGAGCACACCACATGCTCAACAAATAGTTACTAATTAAATCATGACTCTGATAGAAGGAAAAGTTGTAGGCTGTGGTTATTGTCTCTACTACCATACTCAGGCAAACATGTGCCCCTTTATTTATCCTCAGAAAAGCATGCACTATATTTTTCAAAGGGATATTTTTCTTGCCCTTCTAGAGGTTTCCAGGACAATCTTATTGTTCCCATTCATTCTTTCTCCATCCCGTTCATTCATGTGCAGACAGGATTCAATATTAATAACAGAGGATATTTGTAGCATCATCTATCAGATATGCTGTATACGAAAACACCCCAAAACTTAGGAATCTAAAACAATGACTATTTATCATAGTTCTGTTGGTAGATTAGTCAATTGTGCTGCAGTCACCTGGACTTAGTCACACAGTTGCGCGTAGCCGAGAGACCCTCAGGGTGCCAGACTCAGCTAGGGTGAGTGGAATGGCTGGGTTTCTCCTTTCATGTGGTCTTTCATTTTCAGGGAGGCCTACTCAGGTTTTTTTCATCTGACACTGGCTGTGTTTCAGTGGGAGAAAGTCCTATGTGCAAACCCAAATCAAGCTTCTGCTTCAATCATGTTTGCTGTTGTCTCATTGGTCAAAACAAGTCACATGACCACATTCCAGAGTCAGTGAGGAAAGGGACAACCTAAGGTTGGATATAGGAAGTGAGATTTATTGAGGGACATTAATGTAACAATTCATCACAAGCACACATGTTTATAGCACGTTCAGAATTTAGTTTATCATGCCTCGTAATTTATGTTTCCTTATAATTAGCTTTAGTGGGAATCTCTATGGCTATAAAACTTAGCATGTAATACTAGACTTTTATGAAAAAGGACTCAGTATTGGGTAAGGATACAAAAACTGAAATTAAAAATTTCCAGTTTAAGTAGCACTTATACATATCGGCTAATATTTGAATAATATTTTCCATTAGTTATTATCGTAATGATTAATATATCAAAGTATCCACCTTGCTCTGCCCATGCTGTAGTTATAGTGGGTTGACTAAAATAGATTATGTATCTTTTTATTCTTGGAGAATCTGAACAAGTAGTTTTTTTTTTTTTTTTTTTAAATTTCAAGTTTTTATTTATTTATTTGGCTTACAAAAGAAGTTTAATACACTGTGATCGCTGAACAGAAAACAAATACATGTTTTATTTTTCTCTGGTAATATGAATATTAAGTATTATTTTAACATAATTGTAAAAGAAACAAATTATATTCGTTTTTAACTTATTTGAATATACAGTATTTGCAAAATAACATAATTGTTATTTTTTTCACATACCGCATTAACAACAACATCAGACAAAACACAGGGATTTGAGTTGGCCACAAGTATGGCGAAAGTCAAGAACGTGACAGGGCTGCTGAGCAGATGATGACATCTTTGCCACAATGGATGTGGAGTGGCCACAGGATGTGAAATAAATCAGAACTATGTTTAATAAAATGCACATTTATATTTTAAAGGTAATAAGGACTTAATTTGGTGTAAAAGTTGAAAATAAAACAGATTATAGTTCAGAACAACTTGCCACAGGAAATTTCATGACTAAATGTAAAACTTAACATGTCCTTTCTCTAAAATACACAATGAAAAAGAAAATGTATAAAACAAAGCAAGATGCATAAAAACATTTATAGGTAAGTGATATGGAAAATAAACCCTATAATTTGAAAAGTCATCGCATATACCAGGCATCACAGTAGAATTCACAAATGCCGGAAGTCACTTCAATAAAGAAAAGAAAACCAATTAGTTTTTCCTTGACATAGTCCCAATAAGCACACGGACTTCACACTTTCTGAGGAGGCTTTCATTAATCCCCTACCACACTCTTTCTTTTTATTCTTTGTTTCCACTCCTTTCAAAAAAACGTGAAATCAATGAGGAAACATGCACCAAGCATTACGGCTTTCATTTTCACATCAAGGTCTAAAGGGAGCTGGATACCAAAGCTACCAGCATCTGTAAATGCCTCTCTCCAAAACCAGTCCACTGCTTGGAAATCTTGCCAACTGTAGTTTCTTCATCCAGAGATTTAATCTCAAAGTCAACATCTGCACAACAGCTGCACCCAACACATGGACCAATAACTTTTAGTGCATCCTCTCTCCTCTCATTTTGAATTGTAAACCTTGGCAGGCATGGATGCCGGGTCTGAGTAACATAACCTACAGGTACACGAGGAGGAGCGTGGACTTCAATCTCCTGAAGGCAGCAAGGGCAACAACAGCTGTCACACCTTAGCGGTCTCTCCAGAGTTATAGCTTCTTGGCCCATATTATCAATAATCCTCATGGTAAAAGGCCGAGAAACCCCACAGCAATTCCGGGTACAGCAGTCTGTATCCTCTGCTGCAAAGTAAATCTTCTGTCCAAAGCTGTTCTTAATTTCATATTTGTTATTAGTTTCAAAACCTGTTATGACTTCCAGAAGCTCAATTTGTTGGTGAACCAGTATCTGATCTATCTGACTTAAACACTCCAATCCGGGTGGACAGCCTGATGGAGGTGTGGTGCTGGCATCCATGGTACCCCCGCAGGTCCACCTGGTTGATTATACACAGGCTGGGGTTGGACAGGAAACCCTACTGGGCCAGCACCTGAATAACCAGCTGGTGGAATCGAGTAGCCAGCCTGAGGGCCAGGATAGCCAACCTGGGGGTCAGGGTAGCCAGTATGTCCTGCAGGTCCTTGGGGTGCTGCTGAAGGACATTGAGGGGGATAGTCAGATGGTAAATGTGTTCCTGGGCGAGGAGCATTCATTTGTCCATTTTGCTTTTCCATGATTTATAGAGTTCTGTGGCTGCGGGTGCTCCATGCTGCCGAGAACCTCTGGGGTGTGGGAACGCTCTCGGTTTCGTTTCCTGGATCCTAGGTATGCCACAAGTTTTTACTTAAATTCTAGTTAGTTGATATATATGGTAAAATTGGTTTCAGATATAGGATTTAGTGACTCATCCTTAAGTATAACGCCCAGTGCTCATCACAACAAGTGCCCTCCCCCATCCACCTCCCTCTATCAACCCTCAGTTTGTTCTCTGTAGTTGAGACTCTCTTTGGGTTTGCTTCCCATTCTTTATTTTTTTCTCCCTTCCCCTATGTTTGTCTGTGTTGTTTCTTAAATTCCACATATGAGTGAAATCATATGGTGTTTTCCTTTCTCGGATTGACTTGTTTTGCTTAGCATAATACACTCTAGCTCCATCCACATCATTACCAATGGCAAAATTTCATTCTTTTTAATGGCTGAGTAATATTCCCTTGTATGTATATACCACCTTTTCTTTATCCAATAATCAGTTGATGGACATTCGGGCTCTTTCTGTAGCTGGGCTATTGTTGATAATGTTGCTATGAACACAGGGATGCATATGCCTCTTCAAATCAGTATTTTGTATCCTTGGGTAAATACACAGTAGTGCAATTGCTGGATCTTAGGGTAGTTCAATTTTTAACTTTTTGAGGAACTTCCAGGCTATTTTGCAGAGTGGCTGCACCAGTTTGCATTCCCACCAACAGTGTAAGAAGGTTCCCTTTTCTCCACATCCTTGCCAGCATCTATTATTTCCTGTGTTATTAATTGAACAAGTAGCTTTCTAAAGGCAATATTGAATTTATTTTCAAAATTTTAATTCTTCAAAATGTAGGAATTTCAAAGCCTAAGAAACAATAGTGTCATTTTAGCTGTATAAATGTCTTAAAAACATTTTTGATAAATTAATTTTGCCCGGACATGTGTTTTAAGGCAAACTTGCTCCCAATTAGACAAAGCACACAGGTCTGGGAACCAAGAGTAGAAGTGGGGGTGTCCACTGATACCTGGGCTCTGTTGCACTCAATATTTTAGAATCCACGTGAGCAGTGCCCCCACAGGACTGCAATGGTTCTATGAAAACTAAAGCTGAGACTCGATACCTGGCTACTTGGAGTTCTACGTACTATTGAACAAAGAGGCAAATAGGCAAGGGGAAGGGGAACTGGTTGGAGTCACTGATTTTGGCTATCAGGGACATGTAAGGTTGTCACTATGTAATGGGGACAGGAAAAAGTATAGATGGAACCTAAGTTGTACATCTGCCAAGCTGCAAAAAATTAATGAAGACAACGACATCGTTATATTGGAAGGGCCCCCAAAGCCAAACCCTGGCGAAATAAGATGCTCTCTGAAAGAAAAGGGAAAATGAAGTAGATGGTGAAGAGGAAAGTCACACATACCATGTATCATAAACAGCTTGTGAAAAGTTATAGATGGGACTATTGTTGCCTTTACTTGTATTTACTTCTTTATTTTGCCATATATTTCAAGTAATTTTCTCCCTTTCTTTCCTACCACACTGTTGTGTATGTGTTGTTAGCGAGGAGATTATATCATCACTAGAGGAGAAATAAAATACCACCAAGAATAAAATATTCAATTTGGAATTGACTGCAGAAACTATTGAGACATTGGGCCATTTCCCTTTGGGAAGATGAGCACATTTTTTTACCCTATAATGGGTCCGTGTTATCAGGCAGGAGGATTATTTTAATGTGTAGATGTTTATTTTAACATAAGTGACAAATGGTGCATGTGGGTGTTAAGAAAGCAAAGTGGTAGATAGCAGGGAGTTCTTGCCATTTTGTTGGGTGCCCAGCATCTGAATCTTTTTTTTCCATTTCAAACCTCACTCACAAATGAATCAGTCTTGGTGGGGGCAGAGTTCCGCCTGCCCTTGTTATGGTAAATGGGGCATACATTCCATTTCTTACCTGGCTTCTAGGAGCGAGCATATGACCTAGCTTTGTCCCAACATAAGCCCAACTGGAACTTTGAATCTGGGGGAATACAAGAACAAAGTTATGCAGGGGACGAAGATTATTTCCTGGGGTGGTGGTAAGTGTCCAGTGGGTAGGGTCCAGCAGTCTCAGTGCTAGTGCAAGAGGTTTTAGCAGCATAATCTTAATCAGAGTATTTCTGAGCCAAGGCTCTTCTGCTTACATTTCCTTGATTCCTTACCATTTTCCAAATTCAGTTCTCCATATTTCTTAGAGTCAGTAGGTTAACTATTAATTTCCTTTCTGTTTGAATATGCCAGAATCAGCTTCTGTCATCCACAACAGGATCTCTGAACAGTATAAAACACAAAGTACACATCACAGGACTTTGTAGACGCACATTAAACAGTGATGTCTTGGCCCCCTTCCTTTCCTTCTTGCTCCCCTCCCAGTTGCATTAAAAGCTCTTTAGATGCTGATTTCTCTAACCCCTCCAAAAGGAGTTTAGTATGTTGCTTTGTACAAATAGCAGTTAATATTGGCTCGTGCCTAAACTGCACACTTAGCGAAGTGGAATTCATCACTAATTCCTCAAAGGTTCTAGATAGTGGGAGAAATAAGCCCACCGACCCAATCCAAGGAGGGACCGAGTTGGCCCAACCTGAAGTGAGGCTTTAATCAATGTTCTTGCAAGCGGGTGTCTGATGGACAGGCACGATCTGGGCAGTCACAGCAGACAATTTATCTCCTACTGTGCAAGTCCCTCCCCTTAATCCTCATTGGCTGAGTACTATGGCGGTTATAGCCTTACCCGGAAGTCGCCTAGGCCCATGGAAGGCAAAAAGTACATTCCTTGAGGTGACACACAGACTTCAGTTCTTTGGCACATGCCCATTGCAAAGCCCGTGACAATAAGCTGGTAAAATAGAGAGGGGAAGATGAACCAGAACCAGGAAGTGAAGTGTCCAAGGGTTTGGAACTCCATTTTTGGTGGGGCGAGGTGGGGTGGGGGAGGGGAAGGTTGTAAACCCATTGTTAACTAGACAGCACTGCTTTTATTTGGTATTTCTGAAAATGAATCCTCTCACTTACCCCTCACAGATAGCATGCATGATAATACAAAACTGCACTGGCAAGCAAACTGAAAACAGAACTGGTGATGTAGTTGTGGCTAGCTTCTTTGGTTACAATGTTGATAACGCTTAGATGGCAGGAAGAGTTCAGTATGTTTATTTTTACCTAACAAACAATATGGGAATTCCTTCTTGAAATTTTGCTTGGAGCCATAAATTTCTAAGAATGACTGATTAAAAATGATCCTCCTACACACAAAAGAGGGGAAAAAATAAACTGTGGTAAGTTTTTTTCTTTAGTGATGCGCTTGAAAATTACTTCCTTTCTTTCTTTGAAGGCTGTGACAATGAGAAGCCATCTTGGAGGCTGCCATGAACAGGAGGGTTTGAGAAGTCCTCTTTATGGAGGTCACATTTGAATGGAAATCCAAATGATTAGACAGAATTAGCCATTCCAAGCACCAGTGCAGAGGGTCCAGGCCGAGGAAGAGCAGGTATACCCCCAGCATTCCTGTCCTTGACTCCTACCCTCCCCTTTTGCCTTCCTCATCCAGGCTTTGTGCTCCCCCAACATTTTTTCCTTCTTAGGCTATGGAACTGACATTCAATTTGGAGTTAAAACATCCTTCATTAGAGATGAGCTACTTTCCACAGCACAGTCTTTAACATTATTATTGTTATTTTTAATTTTTTTAATGTTTGTTTTTGAGAGAGAAAGAGAGAGAGAGTGAGTAAGGGAGGGGCAGAGAGAGAGGGAGACACAGAATCTGAAGCAGGCTCCAGGCTCCGAGCTGTCAACACAGAGCCCGACCCGGGACTTGAATTCACAAACCGCAAGATCATGACCTGAGCCGACATCAGACGCTTAACCAGCTGAGCCACCCAGGCGCCCCAGTCTTTAACATTATTAAACAGAATACTTAGTGTCTCAGCATGAAGCATTTGCAGCTGGTTTCTCCAGCCATGCCCAGAGATATCCAAAGGGAAATGATTAGGTTCTTGACTTTGAAATGCTCATTAAAGTGACACCTTGCAAAACGATGATATCTACCCTAAAAACAAATTCCCATTCCCACCACTCAATCTATCAGATGTAAATTTCTGGCAGCTGAAGTATCGCCATTCCATCTATCCTTCCAATTATGAAGCTTTCAGAGCGAGTTCAGACCACCCAGCTACCTAATGAAGAAGAATTTTAATTATTAAAAGGGACACTTCTGTGTCTTTTCTTTTTGGGTAGCTTTTAGTATCATTGCATGGTCAACTAAACTGCCATTCTGCCTCACTGCCAGACATCGTCAGGTCTTACTGCATTTTTTAATAAGTACTAGTATATAATAACTAATGAAGTCATTATTTAAATAACAGTTAATCGAAGGCTAAGGCAAGAACACAAGTTTTCCCACCTCCAGAGGAGCTAGCTGGCCCTATACCCCACTGACCACTCTGCTTCTTGTGTCATTGAGAACACTGGTTGTCAGTGCAACTCTAATGCTTTTTGAAACCTCGATCAGTGGAAGCTGGAAAAACTTTTTAAAACGTAGCAAACATTTCTGCTAAAATAGAGGCTCAGCTTATTTCTGAGCCATACTATTATTTCTCAAAACCCTCTTGAATGGATAATTGAGTTATACAAATGTAAATCAAGCATCTGTGGGTGGATCTGCAGGTGGGAGGACATTGTTGCAGAATGCTCTGTCTGGTGATGCAAAATGTACCATGTCCTCAAGCCCAGGCCATGCCTCTGAGACTTGGCTTTGTGATTTTTTTTGGAGGGTTTCTAAGATTATGAATGGAGAGCCTGCTGCTGACAAAACTCTTGCGTGAACTTGTGAAGCTGCATAGGCTCTTCCTTAAGTAGTTTGTGGGGGTTAGTTTTGTTTTTGCATGCGATGCACAGACCTGGAGTGACACTGGGTTATGTTTGGTGTCATTGTGCTGATGGGGTCATGATGCAAGGCCACCCTCCTGTGGTCAAGGGCAGGACTTTCCTGTGAAGGAGACATTTCTTCTTTAGTTATTCTTGAGCAAGAGGAGCCAATCATAGGACCTTAGACTTGAAGAAGGGTAAAAATCATTCTTTCTTAACTTGTCTTAAGTGACCTATACTCCTAGGCACAGTTATGTTCAGAGCATTCCTGGGGTTAGAATAATTTGACCCTGACTCTATTCACTTTGGCTGGGAGCACCCAAATGGACCCTGAAAACAAGTTGAGACTAAACTGTAAGAGTAACCACCTCTAGTAGCATTTGTAAGACACCCTTCAATTGGGGGCCACACATCAAAGAAAAGACAGTATACTTTCGTCATCTGCTGCAGTCTGAACTTAGCTGCATCCCTTAGTTAAGGGAAGGGTCTGTCACCTAGGCTGGTTAAGCGTTAGCAATGGCCATTTTCCATAGTGTAGCTTCTTCTGCCAAATGGTGATCTCAGAGCTCCTACCAGAAGAGAAAGGGAAAGGGTGCCTTCACCAGGAGTTTAGTTTAGGCCAGAATAACCACATGTGAGATCTGTTGTGGAGCATATGTGACAAAGCTCTGTGGTGCTTTCAGAAACAACTGGAGGAAATTTGATGTGGGAAAGTCCCCGCTGTTATGGTAAATTTTTCTGGTGATATCCGATTTATTTTTTTATACTTATTTTTTAAGACTCCTGTGTGGCAGGCAGCCTTAGTATTCATTCATAAGATTTTTCTCCCCCTACAAAATAGGACCTCAAACCTTATAATAACTTTATCTAGAACAATACTATACTAAGTAGTTTTTTTTAAAGACCTTGTTACTGGCATGAAAGAGACTATGTTATTAGTAATATTCATGATCTTCGCATTCTTTGGATGAAGACTGCATCCGTGTAATTATTTGTTTGTCATCTCTCTCACTGAGAATACTACTTACATGAATGACATAATAAAGAAGCAGCTATTTGAATATAAATTTTATAGAAATAGAATATTTATGGCATCCCAGAGAAGTTTGAGTTTCAGATTCTCTTCAAGCAAAATGTATTATAAAAACAAGCAAGGATGGATATTCAGGCAAGGGAGCTTGAAATTCTTTTGAGAATAAAACAAATGATGAAAGGAAAAGAATTTATTCTGGAACGAACAAAAGGTATGCAGGCCATTTTTTTTTTTTTTTTTTTTTAAATCAGAGTTCCTTTTGTGTACTGTTAGAAATAAGCCATTTAATCAAGAGAACTGCAGGGGATACTATTTTAGACACGGACTTTACAGAGAGAATTTGGATTATGAGATTGAAGTTACAGGCCAAAAAGAAACAGAATGTATAAATGGTATAGGTATAAATAAATGGAAAGAAATTCAAGAACTAAATTTTATAAAGTAATGATAATAGTAAAGTCTCTTTCATCTGAAATAGTAAGTGAAACATGACAAGGGGAAAATATATTCGGTAAGAATATATAGAGAAGAATGCAAACATTTTGTAAAGAAATTTCCACTTCTAGCTATGCCAGAGTAGTTTATATCAGATTGACTCCCTTCTCTTGACAAGAATAATGACCAAAAAAGATAGTAAAATGTATTAAAATTTAACAGTTCCCCTCTCCAAGCTGTTGGAGGCGTCAGAGAAGAACTAAAGCTGTTAAAGATTAATAGGATAATGTCCTGGAAAGAAGAGCAATGCATTGATGCAAATATGACATTCTTTATTGGTGATCCTCTCAAGTCATTTTCTAGTAGGTAGGTAGCACAGGTGAGACGCTAGACAGAGAAAAGTCTCAGAACTTTTGATGCTCACAAAGCTGGGCATCAGAGCTGGGCAAGAGTCTGGGTTCCATATGATCAAAGAAGCTAAGACTTTAGAAATCAAGATCTTGGATTAAAGGGAATTACAAGGAAGTGAGCCGAATATTCTGCAATTCTTTTTTCTTCAGTGTATTTGATAAGCTGCACAGGGTGGGAATATATGCAACAATGCAGAAGGTGGAAACTAAGTTTAAACAGTTTCACAGTGTTTGGAGAGACAGAAACACTGGATTCAGACATTTCCAAAGATCTCTTGGAGTTCAATCATCTCAGTCCCTGATTGGATCAAAGTGATTCACAGCTCCTTTGACTATCTCCTAGGAAACAAATAAACAAAACACCCAGCTTCTTTCAAGGAGGATAGTATCCAGAGCCCTTATAATTCATCATTCACAATGACTGGCATTCGATCAAAATTATCAGACGTTCCAGGAAACAGGACAAAATGGCCAATACAAAAGCAAAAAGAATACAAACAGATCCTTGGTTGATCTATATATCAGAGTTTTTAGACAGTCTTTTACATAATTGTAATGAATAGGTTTAAGAAAATAGATAAAAAGAAAATTCTGCCAGAAGACTGGGACCTATAAACACAGTCCAATCGAGGTCCAAGAGTTGGTAAAAATTAGATCTCATCAGATGAGTTTAACAGTAATTAGAGCAGAGGATCAATGAACTGACACATTAAAAAGAAAAAGGTATGGGGCGCCTGGGTGGCTTCGTTGGTTAAGCGTCCGACTTCCGCTCAGGTCATGATCTCGTGGTTTGTGAGTTCGAGCCCCGCGTTGGGCTCTGTGCTGACAGCTCAGAGCCTGGAGCCTGCTTCCGATTCTGTGTCTCCCTCTCTCTCTGCTCCTCCCCTGTTCATGCTCTGTCTCTGTCTCAAAAATAAATAAACGTTAAAAAAAAATTAAAAAGAAAAAGGTGAAAAATACAAAAGAGAGCAAGATATATATAACAAATGGTGAGAAGTTCTTGCATATGTGTAATTGGGGCCCCAGAAGGAGAAGAGGGAAAGAATTGGGGAATAAGTAGCAAATGAAGAGATACTCATGGAGAATTTTCCAAAATTAGTGCAAGTAATCAAGCCAAAGATTCGAGAATCTCTGTAAAACCCAAGCACAGCCAGGTACATTATAGTCAAACTATTTAAAATTAAAGACCAAAAGAAATTATTAAAAGCATCTAGAAGACAAAACACATCTCTTCCAAGGAGAAATGATCAAAGTGGTGAAATCCAGATAATAATGGCATGCTATATTTAACTTGCTGTAAGAAAACACTGCCAACTTAGCATTCTACAAGGCAGTGAAAGTATCCTTTAAAAATGAAAATACAGTAAAGACATTTTTTTCAGACAAAATCTGAGAATATTTCTTGCCAGTAAACTCACATAAAAATTGATTGAGGTAGAGATACCCACAAATATTAAGTTACACAAATGGATAGACTAAAATGATGCATTCACAAAAGATAGTAAACTTTTGGGGGGGGATTTAAGAAAGTGTAACTTTACTCAGGATTTATTAGGTTAGTTTTCTCCTTTATAAGAGGAAAAACATGAGAACAAATAATCCTCTGAATGAGTACTTTACATTCATTGATAAATGACATTCTGGGCCAGCTTTTAAAAATTTATAGAATTTGACAAACGATTATAACAGGAAATGATGGGCAAATTTAGAAAGACTTAGCAATAAATGACATACTAAATGGCCTTTAGCTGGATAAAAAGTGAAAACATTATCAGCTTAAAAAATACCTTTCTACTAATTTCTACATTTATAAATATTTTGTTTATGGCAATAATAGAGAACTGAAATATTTTATAACTTGTGGTGGATACAGTGCTTTATGTCTTTATTTAAAATTAAGTGGGGGGGATCCTGGGAAGATGACGGCGTAGGAGGATGCTGGGCTCACCGCGCGTCCTGCTGATCACTTAGATTCCACCTACACCTGCCTAAATAACCCAGAAAACCGCCAGAATACTAGCAGAACCCAGTCTCTGGAGCCAAGCGCAGATGAGAGGCCCACAGAAGAGGGTAGGAAGGGCGGCGAGGCGGTGCGCGCTCCACGGACTGGCAGGAGGGAGCCAGGGCGGAGGGGTGGCCTGCCGGCCAAGCAGAGCCCCCGAGTCTGGCTTGCAAAAGCGGAGGGGCTAGACGGAGTGTGTTCTGACAGCAAGCAGAACTTAGCATCTGGGAGGTCATAAGTTAACAGCTCTGCTTGGAAAGCGGGAAGGCTGGAGGACAAAGGGAGGGAGAGTTGCTGAGCCCCGGGACGACAGAGCTCAGTTTGGCGGGGAACAAAGGTGCTCACCAGCGCCATCTCCCTCGCCCATCCCCCAGCCAAAATCCCAAAGGGAACCAGTCCCTGCCAGGGAACTTGCTCACTCCGCTCAAACACCCAACGCTGTGCTTCTGCGGAGACACCCCTCCGGCAGTGGGTCTGACTCCCTCCTGCTGCCACAGGGCCCCTCCTGAAGTGGATCACCTAAGGAGAAGCTAGCTGAGCCTGCCCCTCCCGCCCCCGTGCACCTTGCCTACCCACCCCAGCTAATACGCCAGATCCCCAGCACCACAAGCCTGGCAGTGTGCAAGTAGCCCGGACGGGCCATGCCACCCCACAGTGAATCCCGCCCCTAGGAGAGGGGAAGAGAAGGCACACACCAGTCTGACTGTGGCCCCAGCGGTGGGCTGGGGGCAGACATCAGGTCGGACTGCAGCCCGCCCACCAACGCAAGTTATTCAAGACAGCACAGGGGAAGTGCCCCGCAGTTCCGCACCACTCCAGGGACTATCCAAAATGATGAAACGGAAGAATTCCCCTCAGAAAAACGTCCAGGAAATAACAACAGTTAACGAACTGATCAAAAATGATTTAAACAATATAACAGAAAGTGAATTTAGAATAATAGTCATAAAATTAATCTCTGGGTTTGAAAACAGTATAAAGGACAGCAGAGAATCTCTTGCTACAGAGATTAAGGGACTAAGGAACAGCCAGGAGGAGCTAAAAAATGCTATCAACAGAGTTGCAAAATAAAATGGAGACAACTACGGCTCGGATTGAAGAGGCAGAGGAGAGAATAGGTGAACTAGAAGATAAAATTATGGAAAAAGAAGATGCTGAGAAAAACAGAGATAAAAAAAATCCAGGAGTATGAGGGGAAAATTAGAGAACTAAGTGATGCACTAAAGAGAAATAATATACGCATAATTGGTATTCCAGAGGAGGAAGAGAGAGGGAAAGGTGCTGAAGGTGTACTTGAAGAAATAATAGCTGAGAACTTCCCGGATCTGGGGAAGGAAAAAGGCATTGAAATCCAAGAGGCACAGAGAACTCCCTTCAGACGTAACTTGAATCGATCTTTTGCACGACATATCATAGTGAAACTGGCAAAATACAAGGATAAAGAGAAAATTCTGAAAGCAGCTAGAGATAAACATGCTCTAACATATAAAGGGAGACCTATAAGACTCGTGACCGATCTCTCTACTGAAACTTGGCAGGCCAGAAAGGAATGGCAGGAGATCTTCAATGTGTTGAACAGAAAAAATATGCAGCCAAGAATCCTTTATCCAGAAAGTCTGTCATTTAGAATAGAAGGAGAGATAAAGGTCTTCCCAAACAAACAAAAACTAAAGGAATTCATCACCACTAAACCAGCCCTACAAGAGATCCTAAGGGGGATCCTGCGAGACAAAGAGACATCGCTACAATCATGAAACTTACAGACATCACAATGACTCTAAACCCATATCTTTCTATAACACTGAATGTAAATGGACTAAATGCGCCAACCAAAAGACATAGGGTTTCAGAATGGATAAAAAAACAAGACCCATCTATTTGCTGTCTACAAGAGACTCATTTTAGACCTGAGGACACCTTTAGATTGAGAATGAGGGGATGGAGAACTATTTATCACGCCACTGGAAGTCAAAAGAAAGCTGGAGTAGCCATACTTATATCAGACAAACTAGACTTTAAATTAAAGGCTGTAACAAGAGATGAAGAAGGGCATTATACAATAGTCACAGGGTCTATCCATCAGGAAGAGCTAACAATTATAAATGTCAATGTGCCGAATACAGGAGCCCCCAAATATATAAAACAATTACTCTCAAACATAAGCAACCTTATTGATAAGAATGTGGTAATTGCAGGGGACTTTAACACTCCACTTACAGAAACGGATAGATCATCTAGACACACGGTCAATAAAGAAACAAGGGCCCTGAATGATACATTGGATCAGATGGACTTGACAGATATATTTAGAACTCTGCATCCCAAAGCAACACAATATACTTTCTTCTCGAGTGCACATGGAACATTCTCCAAGATAGATCATATACTGGGTCACAAAACAGCCCTTCATAAGTTTACAAGAATTGAAATCATACCATGCATACTTTCAGACCACAATGCTATGAAGCTTGAAATCAACCACAGGAAAAAGTCTGGAAAACCTCCAAAAGCACGGAGGTTAAAGAACACCCTACTAAAGAATGAATGGGTCAACCAGGCAATTAGAGAAGAAATTAAAAAATATATGGAAACACACGAAAATGAAAATACAACAATCCAAACGCTTTGGGATGCAGCGAAGGCAGTCCTGAGAGGAAAATACATTGCAATCCAGGCCTATCTCCAGAAACAAGAAAAATCCCAAATACAAAATCTAACAGCACACCTGAAGGAAACAGAAGCAGAACAGCAAAGACAGCCTAAACCCAGCAGAAGAAGAGAAATAATAAAGATCAGAGCAGAAATAAACAATATAGAATCTAAAAAAACTGTAGAGCAGATCAACGAAACCAAGAGTTGGTTTTTTGAAAAAATAAACAAAATTGATAAACCTCTAGCCAGGCTTCTCAAAAAGAAAAGGGAGATGACCCAAATAGATAAGATCATGAATGAAAATGGAATTATTACAACAAATCCCTCAGAGATACAAGCAATTACCAGAGAATACTATGAAAAATTATATGCCAACAAACTGGACAACCTGGAAGAAATGGACAAATTCCTAAACACTCACACACTTCCAAAACTCAATCAGGAGGAAATAGAAAGCTTGAACAGACCCATAACCAGTGAAGAAATTGAATCAGTCATCAAAAATCTCCCAACAAATAAGAGTCCAGGGCCAGATGGCTTCCCAGGGGAGTTCTACCAGACGTTTAAAGCAGAGATATTACCTATCCTTCTCAAGCTATTCCAAAAAATAGAAAGGGAAGGAAAACTTCCAGACTCATTCTATGAAGCCGGTATTACTTTGATTCCTAAACCAGACAGAGACCCAGTAAAAAAAGAGAACTACAGGCCAATATCCCTGATGAATATGGGTGCAAAAATTCTCAATAAGATACTAGCAAATCGAATTCAACAGCATATAAAAAGAATTATTCACCATGATTAAGTGGGATTCATTCCTGGGATGCAGGGCTGGTTCAACATTCGCAAATCAATCAACGTGATACATCATATTAATAAAAGAAAAGAACCATATGATCCTGTCAATCGATGCAGAAAAGGCCTTTGACAAAATTCAGCAACCTTTCTTAATAAAAACCCTCGAGAAAGTCGGGATAGAAGGAACATACTTAAACATCATAAAAGCCATTTATGAAAAGCCCACAGGTAACATCATCCTCAATGGGGAAAAACTGAGAGCTTTTTCCCTGAGATCAGGAACACGACAGGGATGTCCACTCTGACCGCTGTTGTTTAACATAGTGTTGGAAGTTCTAGCATCAGCAATCAGACAACAAAAGGAGATCAAAGGCATCAAAATTGGCAAAGATGAAGTTAAGCTTTCACTTTTTGCAGATGACATGATATTATACATGGAAAATCCGTTGGACTCCACCAGAAGTCTGTTAGAACTGATACATGAATTTAGCAAAGTTGCAGGATACAAAATCAATGTACAGAAATCAGTTGCATTCTTATACACTAATAATGAAGCAACAGAAAGACAAATAAAGAAACTGATCTCATTCACAATTGCACCAAGAAGCATAAAATACCTAGGAATAAATCTAACCAAAGATATAAAAGATCTGTATGCTGAAAACTATAGAAAGCTTATGAAGGAAATTGAAGAAGACATAAAGAAATGGAAAAACATTCTGTGCTCATGGATTGGAAGAATAAATATTGTTAAAATGTCAATACTACCCAAAGCTATCTACACATTCAATGCAATCCCAATCAAAATTGCACCAGCATTCTTCTCGAAACTAGAACAAGCACTCCTAAAATTCATATGGAACCACAAAAGGCCCCGAATAGCCAAAGTAATTTTGAAGAAGACCAAAGCAGGAGGCATCACAATCCCAGACTTTAGCCTCGACTACAAAGCTGTAATCATCAAGACAGCATGGTATTGGCACAAAAACAGACACATAGACCAATGGAATAGAATAGAAACTCCAGAACTAGACCCACAAACGTATAGCCAACTCATCTTTGACAAAGCAGGAAAGAATATGCAATGGAAAAAAGACAGTCTTTTTAACAAATGGTGCTGGGAGAACTGGACAGCAACATGCAGAAGATTGAAACTAGACCACTTGCTCAAACCATTCACAAAAATAAACTCAAAATGGATAAAGGACCTGAATGTGAGACAGGAAACCATCAAAACCCTAGAGGAGAAAGCAGGAAAAGACCTCTCTGACCTCAGCCGTAGCAATCTCTTACTCGACACATCCCCAAAGGCAAGGGAATTAAAAGCAAAAATGAACTACTGGGACCTTATGAAGATAAAAAGCTTCTGCACAGCAAAGGAAACAACCAACAAAACTAAAAGGCAACCAACGGAATGGGAAAAGATATTTGCAAATGACATATCGGACAAAGGACTAGTATCCAAAATCTATAAAGAGCTCACCAAACTCCACACCCGACAAACAAATAACCCAGTGAAGAAATGGGCAGAAAACATGAATAGACACTTCTCTAAAGAAGACATCCAGATGGCCAACAGGCACATGAAAAGATGCTCAACGTCGCTCCTCATCAGGGAAATACAAATCAAAACCACACTCAGATTCCACCTCACGCCAGTCAGAGTGGCCAAAATGAACAAATCAGAAGACTATAGATGCTGGAGAGGATGTGGAGAAACGGGAACCCTCTTGCACTGTTGATGGGAATGCAAATTGGTGCAGCCACTCTGGAAAACAGTGGGGAGGTTCCTCAAAAAATTAAAAATAGACCTACCCTATGACCCAGCAATAGCACTGCTAGGAATTTACCCAAGGGATACAGGAGTACTGATGCATAGGGGCACTTGTACCCCAATGTTTACAGCAGCACTCTCAACAATAGCCAAATTATGGAAAGAGCCTAAATGTCCATCAACTGATGAATGGATAAAGAAATCGTGGTTTATATACACAATGGAGTACTATGTGGCAATGAGAAAGAATGAAATATGGCCTTTTGTAGCAACGTGGATGGAACTGGAGAGTGTGATGCTAAGTGCAATAAGCCATACAGAGAAAGAAAGATACCATATGGTTTCACTCTTATGTGGATCCTGAGAAACTAACAGAAACCCATGGGGGAGGGGAAGGAAAAAAAAAAAAGAGGTTAGAGTGGGAGAGAGCCAAAGCATAAGAGACTCTTAAAAACTGAGAACAAACTGAGGGTTGATGGGGGGTGGGAGGGAGGGGAGGGTGGGTGATGGGTATTGAGGAGGGCACCTTTTGGGATGAGCACTGGGTGTTGTATGGAAACCAATTTGACAATAAACTTCATATATTGAAAAAAAAATAAAATTAAGTGTTCTTAAAATGATTAAAATTTAATGTGGTATTAAATTTTTAAATCTTTTAAGTAAATATGAACACTCTGTTACCAACTTTCCTCTCCCCCACTTATATAAAATTTACCTATGTAACACATTTTAATTGGAAATTAATTCTATGTGTTTCCCAAAATATTATATAAGTCCTACTTTACCAATTTGGGGTATAAATTTCTCTATTAAAATTAAATTTTAAAATTAAAATTATAATAATTTGGAACACTTCTCCATTCTTCTTTAGATTTCTGCTTCCAAATCACTTCTGAAAACCACAAGGAATATTTGTACATGAATTAAACAATCTCCTTTATTACTAGTTGTAATGACTGTTTCAGTCCTGGAGAAACACAATTGTTGCCAGCAACCTCTGTTTCCTTTCCTAACATGCTACTCTCATTGAAAATCCAAATTCTTGGACCTGGATTGGAGAAGAGGCACTGGAAATCTGAGAGAAGTTTTTCTCATATTCTCTTTTACTAAGAATGTAGAAGAAACTTAGCTGTAAGTATTTCTACTTTTTCTTCTGGAAATCATACAGGGCAATGAGGAAAGTGGGAAAACATTCTACATCTGACCATAATGGATGATGGAGTGACAAACAGAGAATACCTCTACAGATCTAGGAGACATTAAAAAGATAATAAGAGAACACTAAAAAAAACTTCATGCACATAAATTTGACAACTTAGACAAAATGGACCAAAATTTTAAATCCAAAAACTACTCAAACTCACCCAAGAAAAAACAGGACTGAGCAGTCCTGGAACTATTAAAGGTATTAAATTTGTGTGTAAAACCTTTTGAAAAAGAAATGTCTAGTCTCATATTGTTTCACTGGCAAATTACATTTAGCATTTAAAGAAATAGCACCAATTCTGCATAATCTTTTCCAGAAAATCGAAGAGGAGAGAATGCTTCACAGTGCATTTCATGAGATCAGTGTTATTCTGACACCAACACTAGAAAAAGATGGTACCCAAAAAAGAAAAGCAGGAGAAAACTGTAGATGTAAAAATTATCCAGAAAGTATTAGCAAAATGAATTTAGTAATATGTAAAAAAAAAATCACTGGAACTAAGTGAGGTTTATCCTGAGATTGCAAGACTGGTTCAATATTTGGAAACCAATCAATGCAATCTACCATACAAATAGTTTGAAGGATTGATACAGAAAAGCATTTGACAAAATTCAATACCCATTCATGATAAAAAAAAAAACCTGTACATGAGTGTTTATCGAATTCTTCATAGTGCCAAAATACTGGAAACAATTCAAATGGCTTTCAGTGGGTGAATTGATAAATAAACTCTGGTATATCTTTATAATGGAATACTACTCAGCAATAAAAAGGAACCAACTATTAATATATGCAGCAACTTAGATGAAACTCAGAGGTATTATTTTGAGTGAAAGAATCCAGTCTCAAAGTTTATATACTATGATTCCAATGATTCTCATTTTCTAAATGACAAAAGTATAGTGACAGAGAACAGATCAGTGGTTACCAGCATAAGGAGGGTGTGATTACAAATATAGGACAGGAGAGATTTTGGGGGTGGGGGGTGGAACTGTTCTGTATATAGATTGTGGTGGTGGTCACACAAATATGTGTTAACACTTGTGGAATATGGACTTTTACATATTGGAATTTCAATCCCTCAAATTCAATATTACTATATAATTATTTTTGAAAATATCATTTCAAAACACATTACAGCCACACAGTCTTTAAGAAACAAATCCTACAAACTCTGTAACAATTGGGGATATGGCCCAAAGTAATTGAGATCATAAAAATCTTCATGGGCGTCCTAGGTGAAGAATTGCATTATAGAGAAAAATGGGAGGTGTGAAGAAGGCCAGTTGGGGAAGATATTAGAAATTGTCTTCAATATTCACTTTCAAAAGAAAGGGGCACTTCTCTGAGTGAGCAGGAGTGAGAACAAATAGGAATAATTGCTGAAGAAGACAGAGAATATGCTATGGCACATGCGGAGATGGGGGTGCAAAATGGCAGACCTTAGAAAGTACCACTTTTTAAAAGGGAACACATGGGGGCACCTGGGGGCTCAGTCAGTTAAACCTCCACCTCTTGGTTTTGACGCAGGTCATGATCTCACAGTTTCATGGGTTTGAGCCCCATGCTGGGATTCTCTCTCTCTCTCCTTCTCTCTGCTCCCCCCTACTCGCACTGTCTGTCTCTCTCAAAATAAATAAATAAACTTAAAAAAATAAAATAAAAAAATAAAAGGGAACACATGGTTTGTTTCCCTGGGTAACGGTTGCCAGTGAAGAAACCATCACTTCCACCAACACTTTATTGGCAAAAACCAGTCCCATGGCCTCAACTTCCAGGGGAAGTACAGATCTACCATGGGGACAAATGACATCACAGTCCACCTCTCTGGTAATTAAATTCAGTCTACTTTCTTCCCTGCATGCAAAATATACTCAGCCCTTCTCTGAGGGTAGTATCCTTAAAGTGCCACCCAATCATGGTATGAAATTCAATCTCCAGTGTCTTTGTGTGGGGTTGTTTCTTCACTAGGGAATGGTTCGCAGGGGACTCTACATGAAATCTACCTGTGGCCCCTCTTAGTCTGCAAACGTAAGAACTAAATGACAAGATTATCTATCTCCTATTCCAAACTACACTAATGGACTAAGGACAGGAGAGCTTGGAAGCACTCCAAGTAAGAAAAGGAAATGAAAGGAGATACATGGAAGACAGTGGCCCAAAGCTACATATACAAAAAAAAAGAGTTTGGGCAGAATATGATTTCCTTCCTAAAATGTTGTGTATGAAAATTTATTAACAACACATTCCTAATGCATTGACATAAAAATTGATCAGGATTTCTAGTGATCAGTATGTCAAAATATAGCACAGGTTTTACAAATATTCATTTCCCAGGATTTAGTTATTTTGCTTCTAATAATTCTGAATAAACAATCGGCAGAAATATTTACAACCATGAGAATGTTCATTGCAGACTTATTTATAATAACAAAAACTGAAAGCAACTGAAATTCCCACAGGATAAAAATAAAATTATTACACATTTATGATTGGGAATGTTTTGCAACTCTTAAGGACTATTTAATGACACGGGGATATGCTGATGATAAAAAAATCAAGGGGAAAGGTGAGTTAAAACTTGTCCTTGCACCCTGACATTATGCTAAATGAAGTCAGAGGGAAAAAGACAAATACCATATGATCTCACTTGTATGTAGAATAAAAAAAAAAATTCAAACCCAAAAAAATACACACACAAAAAAACTAAGTTCAAAGATACAGAGAACAGATTAGTGGTTGCCAGAGGCAGGGGTTGGGGGTGGACGACATGTGTGAAGGAAGTCAAAAGGTACAAACTTCTAATTATAAACCAAATGAGTCATGGGGATAAAATGTGCAGCATGGTGACTATTGTTAACAATGCCATATTGCGTAATTGAAAGTTGCTAAGAGAGTAAATTGTAAAAATTCTCAACACAAGAAAAAAATTATAACTATGTATGGTGACGGATGTCAACTAAACTTATTGTGGTGATCACTTCTCAATACATGCAAATATTAAATCACTATATCGTATACCTGAAATTAACATAATATGTCAATTATACCTCAACTTAAAAAATTGTCTTTGTAGAATGAAATATACATTTGTATATATGTGAATGCTTGTGTACACACACACACACACACACCATGCATGCACGCACGCATACATAGAAAGAAAAAATATGTGAGGAAACATGTTACATTAGTGGGATTATGGATAATTTTTATTTTTTTTCTGTATATATTTCAGTATTTTTCATTTTTCCCCAATAAAAATGTTATATTTAGGAAAAGTTTACTAAATTATAAAAATGTAAATTGTATAACATCAGAAGAAGAAAGCATCTGTGGTGTTAGAATGGGAAGAAATCTTATGACAATTAAGAAAATAGTCTACTTTATGTAATACCATACAGTACACACATACTTTTACAAACATCAAGTCATTGGATCCTCACAATATCCTAGAGAAGAAATCTGGGGAGGTGTTTTTATTTCTTTTTAACAGATGCCTACAGTCATCTTCAGAGTGGTTGAATTATCTCAGGTGCCACACTGACCGCGTTGTAACACCAGAGATAGGACTCCTGGTCGAGAGGTTTTTACACCATTCTCTTCTATAGAAAACACTGCTGTATAGAAAACACAGAATCTATAAACTCTGTATTCTGGCCTCCCTTAAACGTTGGCTCATTAAAAGAAACATGATCACATGAACCCATTAAGGAATATTTACTTTGAGCAGGAAATATTCTACGCATGTTATCTCACTTATTACTCACACGAATGTAGATGGAAGAGCTATTATTCTTCTCATTTTTGGAAGGTCAATTTATGGCAGAGATTAATCAACTAGCCCAGGTGAATTGACTTCCCAAAGCTGCATAATTATGAATGGTGGAGGCAGGATTCTCACCCAGCAGTTTGCCTCCAGAGCCTGTATCTCTTCTTCTCTCCATGTTGTGGAAGCAAGAGTCATTGGGTAGCACTTCCAGGAGAGCTCTTACACCCTTTTCCACTTTCTCCTTCTTTCTGCCTGAAACAGATGAATTGCTAGGAGCTACGGCAGCCATATTCCGCCTCTGAGGCAAATGTGGACATGGAAGCCATGTGTTTGGGATGGCAGAGCAGAGAGGAAAGGGGACAGGATCTCTATAAATATCACGGACTGCCTAGTAGCCTGAGAAGACTTATTTCCAGTTGTCTATGTTCTTTAAGATACTGTTAATTGGACTTTCTATTGTAGCCAATGGATTGAATCTTAATGGACACACAGCCTTTCAGGGTGGGAGCCTTCAGGGCTCAGTCGTTGGACCTCTTTTCTTTTCTGTCTATACTGACTCCATCTAAGTGCTTCAACCCATACCACTCCTTTGAACTCCAGATTTATATATCCAACTGCTTATTGACATCTCCACTTGGGCATATTTAATGGACATAAAGATTCTGAAATGTCCAAAATGTATCCCTGAATATTTCCCTCCAAAGAAGTTTCCCCTCCATCATAGAAAATGGCAACTCCATTCTTCTAGTTACTTGGACCAAACGTTTGGAGTCAAGAATGACTCCCCTCTTTTTTTTCTTTCTCACATGTGATCCAAACACCAAGTCCTATCAGTTCAGTTTTCAGAATTCAACCACTTCTCATTATCTTCATTGTCATTGTCCTGCTCCAACCACCATTATTTGTCCCCTGAATCATTAAGGGAATCTCTTACTGGTCTACCTGCTTCTGCCCTTGCCCCCTTCCATCTACTTTCATAACACATTACTGTTATGCCTAAAATTGTCCAGGGGTTTCCCATCCTCTCAAAGTTCAAAGCCAAAGCCTGTACGATGGCCTATAAAACCTGTGCAACCAGGTCCCCTGGGACTCCGTGACCTCATGCACTTCTCTCCCTCATTTACTCCACTCTAGCCATACTGCCCGCCTTGCTTTTCTACCAGCACTCCAACACTGTCTGTGCCAGGGTTTCCACACTTGCTGTCTACTCTGTCTTAAAACTTGTTTTCCCAGATGTCTCTAAGGAGAGATCCTTACCTTTCTCCATTTCTTCATACAAAAGTTACCTTACTAGCAAGTGTCTCCTTGTCACCTCTCTGAAATATCAATGCCCCCACCCCCAGCTTTGTATTTCCATCATTTGCTTTGCTTCATTCTTTAGAATTCATCTAACCCACAGTATACCTTACTTATTTACTTTGCTTATTCTACATTTTCTCTTCTAGTCTGTGTGTTCCATGGGGCAGGAATTTTGGTCAATTTTTCCCCCTGCTGAATACTCCATAAACATTGGCTTACTGAATAGTGAGCGTCCTAGGACAGAGACTCTTGGGGCAATCACTTTTTTGGATGTCCGTTTCCCTAAATCCCTTTATCTCCTCTGGACCTTCCCTCATTTTCAAATACTAAGCCAGGATTTCTATGAGGGATCAGGAGGAATTTCAATCGTCTTTTCAGTAAGAAAAGACGGGTCAGTGACTATGAATTTTCTTCACTTAAAGACACAGGAAATCATTTTCTCAGTGTTGATGTTTCTGGTCAGCAGAAGACAAAGTGGAGATTTGGATTAGTGTATGCTTAGTACTTCTTTGTTTGCAAGGTACCTCTGGAGATTTATTATAGTGACCCCAAGAAAAAGCATTTGTTGACTTTTAAACTTACTTATATAACAATTAGGACACATATAGACTTGAGCCGGGGATGAATGAGAAAGTCACCAAGAATCACGAGGCACATAGTTTGTCTCTCAGCATCTTCTCTCTGCACATCTGCTCCGTTTTCCTCTCTAGACTTACTGACTAACTTCCGCTGCTTACTCATAATTTCTGTTTCCTCTTCAGTTTGCAGAGGCTGTAGTCTACTTCAGGGCTTCCTTTCACATCTGCTCCCATCCCTCACTTCTGACTGATTCAGTCTCTATTTCTCAAAATCGGTCCACTCTAGTTTTCAGGAGGGGACAGCCCACGGATTGTTCTCGTCAGGACGCACCCCGCGTCCAGGCCAGTGCCTCCAGGGTTTTGAAAGGGTCCCGCAAACCAAAATAAATCCTCAGGAGCTTTGAGCAGAGAAAGTGAATCAAAGTCCCCCTTCCGCCAGCTGCCCTGCCTTGTTTACTGTCATCTCCATACAGATGGGTTCCTTTCAGATTATTGTGTATTTAACTCTTACAACGCCACTTTTGAGTTTGAAAAGCTCTCTGGGACACTGATATTAACTTATGATGTCCATCTTTGATCACCATATCCTAGCGCCAAATGTTAAACATGCAGCCTTAGTGCTTAGCTTCACTTTGGTTTTGGAAACCCCTGCCCAAAGTTTGTCCAGCTTCCTTTGAAGCTCAAGGGACAGAGAGTAGTCTCTGTTCGACTAGTATACTTAGTACATATTTACTTTTGCACCGTGATTAGGTTAGGACCACAGTTCACAAAATGCCTTGCTTTGTATATTATCGTTTCTGGAAATGAAGGTCTATTAAAATTATTTTAATTTGAATAGAGAATATTTTTTAAGATTAAGGCCTATTTTGAAAAAAAAATCCTGAGTTGCATTCAAATGTTTGCCAATACTTTCCAGAGTCAAGAAATATTAAGAGACTGTTGTTCTCGATCACATGACATCGAGAAAATTCTGGCATATTCATATTCTCAATCACACAGATGAACCAGTGCTGGAATCTTGTTTTCTGCTACTGCAAAGAAACATACATGGAATAATATGTGGATGAGAGCAGAGCCCACAAATATGATATCTGCCTATTAGTCACATGCCAGTTTTGATTGGGAACATCATCCGTGACTGGAAGATAAAATGAGTTCCTTTTTTTTTTTTTTTTCTGTGCTTTTATGATACTATCTTTGATTCCTCATGTTCTGAAAAATGCTAATCTGTGTTTTTGCACAGTGCAAACTAAAATATATATCCTCTAAGGAAACAACAGGCTGAGCCCAACTGTAGAAATTATATTTACTTTGTAAATCAAATTTGTTGCTAGCCTCTGCTTCTGTGGTCAGAGACCGAAACAATTTACTAACTGTAAGAGTCACTTCCTCATTCTTCAAGGGGTGTTAATTTTTATGCCTGCTTATAACCACCATTTCCCTCAAATGCAAACACGCAGAGTCAAATCATCTGACATTTAATTGTCAAATATTTTATACTGTAGTAAAACAACAACAACAAAAACACCCAAAAACCGTTTTCTTAAAAAACTCAAACTCTAAGCTGAATGATTCTCCAAGTCAGTAGTACCTTCATTTCATGAGGGCAATAAAATGCAGCATAGTTGGGTCACCAAGAACTGGGAGAGATTTGCTCCTGGCAAAACGGACGTGGTGTCATCAGAACAGCCCCTCTCCCTTGTCCATCCGTGTCCCTCGGGTGGGGAATATTTCCTTCTGGATTTGGGCTCCTGTCTAGCCTTCACAACTGCTACACCCACAGAACTGTGGGCGCTGTTCCCATTGCTTTTCTGTCATCCTTCCTCCGAGGAATGGCCACCCCACCACTGCTGCTGTCTGAGAAAGTCCCAAGTGTCTGCTTGCTTGTCTTTATCTTCCCCAGGCTGCAGGCTGTGTGAGGGCGGGAAAGGTGTTTATCCTATCCGCCTTTGGATACCCAGCCCCAGTACGATAAATATTTGTTGACTGATGAGACAACATCTTGGCCTCAATTAGCAGCAAGCAGTCATGTACTCTTGTCTCTTTAAGAAAACTCACTGTATTAAAACTTATTACCATATACACATATGTTAATTTCTACCTAAGTCATTTAATAATGAGAGTCTAAGAGCCATCAGCCCGTCATATCTATTGCTCTCTGCCGCCTTGTTGGCTTGATTTGCCTGACCTGGTGGCTGAAACAGGTGTTCATGTCTATACCATGCTTCTGCACTCTTCCCTCACTCTTTAACCTGAGCCATACTGGTCTTTCACTTCCTCAAATGTGCCAGCCTCTTTCTTGCCTCTGGCCTTTCCGCCCGCTTTTTCCTCTGCTAGGAATATTCTCCCTCGTGCCCTCCTTGACTTGGCCAACTCATATTGTTCTTTCAGAGCCCAGTATGAGTGTCATTTTTCTGAGTTGCTTTCCCTGATCCCCTGATATAAATCCCCTTCCCTGTGTTCTTCTGTTTTGTTTTCGAATTCTGCATAGCACTTACCATATTGTAATGATATATTTATCTGACATTTTTGTTCTGTTTAAATGTCTGTCTCCATACGGTTGTAAGTTCCATAAGAATAGGGTTGAAAATGCAGCGCCTAGTACATAGTGAGTACTTAGTAAATATTTGTTGGAAGAATGAACGCATGGCTGGATGAATAGAGTGCCCCTTTCCTCCCTCACAGTTCCATGTATGTGAAAGGGCTGATCTTGTCTCAGAGACCGAGGGAAACCACTTTTTTTCCCCCTGACGGCAGTCTGTGTACAATATAAAACAAGGAATGTATAAAAGCAAAATTGAGAGTACCAAAATCAAAAGACATGTAGCATTTCATTTCAGGTTACCTCATTTACTATTAACTGCCACTTAGATATATTTCCTCATCTGTCTTTAGGAAAAAAGCTTAAGCCTTTGCTTTATAGTTTATAAACTTCCACACTACTCTCCATTTCCACAATGCTTTTGGCTTTAGTACCAGAACGTTCTTATACATAACTTTCTTTCAACTTTAATTCAACCGTATATGAATTAAGAAGGTAACATATATTTAAAATATGTTATTTTACCCTTACTTACAAATGAAATTTGGAAATTTCATACTATGAAGATATTTCCCAGACATAAGGCAAAGCAGTTAATATGAAGAGTAAAAGAATGGCCAGAATTTTAATAAAAATAAATTTACTGCTACAGAAATCTAACATTGTATCAGCAATACAGTATATAAATAGAATTTAACTTAAATTTAGCAATATATGTATTTTTTAGTTTCCTGGTAGACAAAACCAAAAAGGAAACCTGATAGGTTCTAGAATTCTCTTTAGATGTTATAAAGGAAATATATGTATACAGTCAGAAAACAAACAAACAAACAGTATTCCTAACACTGTATAACAGGCAGGAATTCTGTTCTAGGAGGAATTTCTTGCATGGATCCATACAGAGGAGCAGTGGATAACAGAGTGAGCATTACCTTGAAATATTATTTTTTACAGAAGATGCAAAAAGGTCTATGAATGACCATTTTTAGGTATTGACCATTGACAGACACTGAAAGGATAGTATTAAACTTTTGCAAAGGCTTTTCAGTGAGGAGTTAAGATAATATGTGTATGTTGCTTTTTGATGAACTAATCTGACAGGAAAGCAAAGTTTATTAAGAAAAGAGATAAGTAGGGGCGCCTGGGTGGCTCAGTCGGTTAAGCGGCCGACTTTGGCTCGGGTCATGATCTCATGGTCCGTGAGTTCGAGCCCCGTGTCGGGCTCTGTGCTGACAGCTAGGAGCCTGGAGCCTGTTTCGGATTCTGTGTCCCCCTCTCTCTGACCCTCCCCTGTTCATGCTCTGTCTCTCCCTGTCTCAAAAATAAATAAAACGTTAAAAAAAATTAAAAAAAAAAAGAAAAGAGATAAGTAGAAATCAATATATACTTCTTCAAATAGCACTTATGAACCTTAAAATGAGCAGAAAAAAATTGTTCCCCTTTATGCCTCCTACCCAAGTTTTCATCCTGAACTTCTGGGTTTGGTAGGGCATTGTTCTAAATCTGATATTGGTTGGAATTATACTCTAAGAATGATTTGTAGAACACATCATTAACTTCTGGATAAACTGACCTGATACGTAGAATTTTCTTTTTATTGTTCATGTGGTCATCTTCCTATTCAGAAGGCTTGGTAGACATTATTTCATTAAGATCTAAATGACACCCATTAGGGGTGCCTGTGTGGCTCAATTGGTTAAGCGTCTGACCTGACTCAGGTCATGATCTCATGAATCGTGAGTCTGAGCCCCCGCATCAGGCTCTTTGCTGACAGCTCAGAGTCTGGAGCCTGCTTTGGATTCTGTGCCTCCCTCTCTCTCTCTGCCCCTCCCCCGCTCACGCTCCATCTCTATCTCCTTGAAAAATAAACGTGAAAATAAATAAATAAATAAATAAATAAATAAATAAAACCCTTTACACACACACACACACACACACACACACACACACATAAATTGAAAGGGCTAAAATGCACTCAGTTTTGAAAACATTACAATAAAACTCTATCGGAATGTTGCTCTTGTCTGTTCCCATTTTGCCGGAATGTTAAAATCCCAGCTGGCAAAGAATTCGAAGGCTGGTTTCTATACCAAGATTGTGCATGTGGAAAGAACACCATTTAAAATGATTAATAAATGCCAATATGATTCCGACATTCATCTGAATACTTCAAGAGACTGAAGGAAAAATAAGGTAGTATTTTGTGGTCAGAGGGTCATGGTTTTGTTTTTTTGGTCCCCCCCCCCCCCCCCCACCCCTTGCGAAAGAGTGAGAAACCCGGACCTGGTGTCTGAAATCTGTCCTACACTTTCAAAAGAAGAAAACGCACTGAAGAATTTGTAACTTGGAGTGACTACAGAATGATCTTTTGTGTAGAAGATTGATTCCATAGGGTCCATTCTGAGGAAACTATACCTAAGATACTAATGAAAATAAAGAATTGGCCGGGATGGAGACTTGCCACCCAAGATAGTTTCTAAAGTATTCTATAAGCAAAAGATTGTCTTTTGCGTCTCCATTCTTCTTGAGGTGACTGAGGAGATATCATCCTCCAGCTGTAAATGTTTGCTCAAATGAACTATCAAATGGGAACATGTCTTAGAGCTACAGAATGAGGAGAGATGATTATAGCATGTAAAGCTGAGTAAAATAACTCAGTAAAATTTTTGGCCAGAATTGGAATTTGTGTTTTCATGATGTTCTTGTGAAAACCATAGCATGGGAACCATGTTCCTAATCCACCCTTATTATTGATCCTATTGGCTATTTTCAATGTAGTTCATTACAGTTCCTTTTTTAAAAAATATAGGGGCGCCTGGGTGGCTCAGTCGGTTGAGTGTCTGACTTCAGCTCGGGCCATGATCTCATAGCTCGTGAGTTCCAGCCCCGTGTCGGGCTCTGTACTGACAGCTCAGAGCCTGGAGCCTGTTTCGGATTCTGTGTCTCCCTCTCTCTGACCCTCCCCTGTTCATGCTCTGTCTCTCTCTGTCTCAAAAAAATAAATAAACGTTAAAAAATAATAATAAAAAATATAAACACTTGAATTTAACACATTGCAACTTAGCTATGAAATTGATTGTTATATATGTAATTTATAAATTACATACATAGCTATTTATGCTTTGAGGTTGTTTGTTTTCTCTCAGATTAATGAAAGTTCCCTTTGAAAACTTGCTTCTAACAATGATTTAATTAAGATATAAAATGAACATGTTGCTTCTTGAATAGTGGAGAGGCTCACATACCAATTAGGATATTTTTTTATTGCGGATATTTGAAGAGGGAACTGATCTAGCATTTAATGTTTCTTTTGATGAAATGGAGCTAATTTTAGGGATTGCTTGATTCTGTGCTCAGATGGTACCATGAGCGTCCATTTCTAGGTTCTACTCTGTGGCCCACAGGAGATTCAGATCCATATTCTTCTACTCTTAACTTCTGCAGAGGGGGAATCACTTCCTGTAGCTTCATAATTCTAGAGATGTACACACATTCTATCTCTGGCCCCCCGTGGGTTACTGGGCCCATCTCATCCTTCAACTAATCACTGTGGTTGTGGGCGGGTGGGGAGTATGTGGTAAAATGAGCAAGTTGGCTTAGGCCTCACATCCAAAGTAAAGTGGAAGGACTAGTCCTACTCAGAAGGAGTGGGGATGACTTTGTTCGCTCAGACGAAAATTGAGATACTCTTACCTACCACCCGAATGGGGAAAGGATGCTGTAGGCAAAAAGAACAAATATCCACTCTACGATGGAACATCGGTGTTCCAGGGGAGGGGCTGGCCAGAATCTGAAGGCGATAACCTTATAAGCCTCTTCATGAACCCCTTCTTCTGATCTAGGGCTTTAGGAATAAAGGGCATTAATGTTAGTTGAGGTTTTAAGTATTGGTGTATCGTGTTCAAGAAATAATGATTCAAATAACTTTTCTTAAAAAGAAAAATGTTTATGTATTTTGAGAGAGAGAGCATGAGCAGGGGAGGGGCAGAGAGAGGGAGAGAGGGAATCCCAAGCAGGCTCTGTGCCCTTAGCACAGAGCCCGACGCGGGGCTCCATCTCATGAACCGTGAGATTATGACCTGAGTCAAAATCAAGAGTCAGACACTAAACTGACTGAACCACCCAGGCGGCCCTCAAATAACTTTTCTAATAGCCCAAATATTCTTGTGGAACACAGTTATCCTGGAAAAGGTAACCAAGTGTTTGTAGGCTAAGAACTTCCACATACGTATAAAGTTTCTTTCAACTGTTGAACATGTTTTTCACGTATCAACTAACAATGGTATTGCACAACCCAATCTGTGTTTTGTGGACAACCACAAAGCGTCTTGATTTGGAAATATATACATCACATAATCCAACATTATTGAATCTCTTGGAAATGTATTTTATGGGGAAACTAAAGGTCTCACGTTTCAGTCATTTTGTCAACAACGTCTCTATCTGAAGTAGTTCACTCCTGACGAGAAAGCTTTATTTTTCAACATCAAGTTTATAATTTAAAGCATTTCTTTCACAGCCAATATTTACCTGTTTTGTTTTTCATTTCAAATTCTTGGCTCCCAGATTCCAAGGATGAGGTGAACAACGCAATTACGTTAGCTGATTCTGCATAAGCCCAAAGAGAAGAATCCTATTTTAGAAAAATAATTTAATTCTAAATCTGTGTCTGAAGAAATGTCCTGTGTAGGTTTTAGTTGTGGAACTCTTCTAAGAATATAGTGGTATTCCCTATGGTCTCAATTGTGTTCTTCCTGAAAAGTTTCAATTTAATCGTAGAAGGGTTTGGGTCTTTTGAAAACAGCAAGAAAATCAATTATCAGGGTTTCAATTTTCTCTGGGCAATTTTCACCATTTCAGCATGCCCAAGAGAGAAACGGCCTATAATTTTGTTATGCTGAAGAATTTGGCAAGCCAGTTAATGGTCTTACTAAAAGTAAAGAAATCCCTTCGGTGGCATATGCAGGAAGTTATGTCTGAATCATTTGAAGCCATTGTAGAGAAGCTTTTGTTCTTGAAGAGATCCATGGGGATTTTCTTGAGAAGAAAGGTGTCTGAATATTCTTAAAACTTGGACAGATTTATCAAATTCGTTGTTTCATTTAAACCTTTGCCAAATGTGACTCATCTTCCAACAAACAGACCTTTCCCTAGGCGTCTTCATCTTCAAAAAAATCAACACTAAAAATCATCTTATGTTTCTTTCATGGCTGCAATGATGAAATCTGTCTCAAAAGAAAAATATTTTTATTGATTTTATAATCTTAGAGGCTATAACATACGGGCAGGGCTGTTACTTAGAAACATACTCTCAAAAAGGTTTTTTGGGAGGGTTGTTCTGTTTTTGTTTTTGAGGGGGGTCAGGGAAAGCTGGATGGTAAATGGAGTGGCCTGAAAGCATGAATCAAGGTAAAACACAAGAATAAATTAAACTGAAATCATTGAACACTGGTGAATATAGAAAGAGATTGAGTTAGACTACAGAAGAAAGTGAGTAAATTTAGTATCCAAAAATACTTTTAATGGGAAGTTCTATTAGTTTGTCTCCCAACAGAGGTAGGTGAAGTAATAGTCTCCAGAAGGTGGGGCCATTAGCTCTGCTGGCATTTAGAACTCGTCTGAACAAAGCACCTGCAAGATTTATGTGACGAATAACACTGTAGACAGGAGCTGAGAAAGCAAGTATAAATATTCCTCTGACTCCCTCTGACTTCCACCTAGTCATGTATAGCCAGTTCAAAAATCCTGCCTCCTCTTTCCTGACAATTTGAATACAATTATTCATTGGTGGTCAGAAAACTGATCATTTAGGTATGAAATCCTCTTTCTATTTTTTTGGTTGGTCCCTTAGGTTTTCCACGTCACCTGGCATCCTGCTAGATGGTTATAATCTTAAATAAAGTGTGTTAAACCCTTGCTAAGGTCAGGTGTTTACAGATGCTGGCTCATATTTCAAGATCACTGTAATCTCCTCGTTTACATAAGGGGCCATGATGCCACCAACCAAGCTGGTGAATTGGATTTCAAACCCTGGGCTACCTCTTCTGTAAGAGGGAGAACATGGGTTTGGATTCAAACAAACTTGGGTGTGAATCTGGGTTAGATTCCCATTTCTGTCCCAGAGCCTTCAACCAGCTTGTTCATTAACCTCCTTTATTCTTGCAGTGGGATTATTTTAAATTCTAGCCTGAGATCCTTATCTAGGAGCTTGTAGGATTCACTCCATTCCTGTCCAAATGAGAAAATCCAGGAGTCTGGTTCCTCCTAGCAGGAAAGGATGCGATTTTAGTGGACACAAACATATCAATCTATGACATAATTGTGCATAAAATACAGCTTAAACTTTTTTCATCATCAAATATGTGTTATGAATTTCATAAATGTTAATTTATACCAGCTAATGCAAAATTTAATTTTGCCGATTCAGAATAACCTAATCAAATCAGGCCTTTAAAAATCTTATTTCAGGGTAAACTCATGCAACTTAGGCTTCTTCCCCTAAATTTCAATCTTGCCCAAGATTTTTGATATCTAATTTTAAGGATGTGTCATAGATTAGGTAGCCCCCATTGTGTGCATTTCTTTTTCTGAGAAGGGAATTAGCAAGGTATAAGGTGGCCAGTAATTTATAAAGGAGCGTTGGGAGAGGTCATTGATAGGAAGTGACCCTCTGTGGACCCCTGAGCTGGACTGGGCAATCAGGTCCCCTCCTACCCACCCTTCCTGGAATGTGGGTTCTGCTTGCCTTTCTCTCTCCCAGAGGTGCTCTAAGGACAACAGCCTTGAGACAGTGATGTGGTGCTGAGATTGTCTGCAGGGTATATGTGACTGAACCCAGCTAAAGCTTCTTTATAAACATTTAAGATTTGGTGGACAAACGTGGGGCTCCACCCATCTTGCCTCCCAAGATAAGCCTCGTACGTACCTTTTTTTTTCTTTTTTTTTCTTTTTAAATCTGCTACCTACCAGCCCGGAGTAAGTTGCCTCTCTCTTTAGTCTCTTTCTGCCTTCTGAGTGCAGGCGCTGGTTCCAAATTTCACCCATGAAGCTCCAGAGAGGGTTTCAAACCAACAAGAAGTAAGCAAGAGTATCTTCTAGGATGTAAGCCAGCTTGCTGCAAATGTGTGTTTTCAGTTAAGTGCCGAATTGTATAACATTAGCTCCAAGGAAGACCCTGAAACTGTGCCAGCGGAAGCCACCATAAATTTGGCAGTGGCTGCTATAGCCTTGAGGCAAGGTAGGTCTTTGCCACTGGATCAAAAAACAGTCTTTAATAAGCTATGGGCTTTTGGCTCTTTCCTTGTAATTAAAGTTATTAGAGGATTGGAATTTTGTTTAGAAGCTTCTCTATAGCAATAAAAAAAAAAGACAGTACATTTAACAGGGGTTTGACTGCCCATTTGCTTTAAGATGACTCTAAAATGGACAATTTGGAGAGATATCTAGAGTTCACCCCAAAGCAATCACTGGGATTCCAATTTGTCATCGATGAAATAGTGCCATTTTGTCAGATGTGTGCAAGAATTTGGGTAATGATGATATGGCATCGACGAAGCAGGAGTGGCTTGGCAAAAGTACGAACTTGAACGGAGGCTGCCTCTGGGAAAGAATCGCGGTCAGTTTACCGTGTTGATTCCATAGCTCATATATCAAGCCCTAATTAAGCCAGTGGTTGTCCATCTTGGGCAACAGATTTGCTAATGTGTGGTCTTCAGCAGATAGAATTTGTGGAGATTGATCTCCCAGATTAACTCCCAGGGTTGTAAACACAGAAAAGAAGAAACACAAACCTTGTGAAATTTTTCGATGGTGACTTAAAATAAATTTTGTCCAATGGGAAACATCAGCTTGTAAGATTTTTATTAGCAGCTATATTGAGGTATAATTAGCATACATAACTGCATAACTGCACATAACTAAAGCATAAAAATTGTGAGTTTTGACATACATATGAATCGATGAACAGATCCACAATCAAGATAATGAAATATCTATCACTTCCTGAAATTCCCCATGACTCCTGGTAATAATTAGACTATTATAGATGATATAGATGATTATAGATTAATCAATGTCTTCTAAAAATTTACATAAAAGGAATATAGCATGTATTCTTTCTTCTCTGTCTTCTTTCACTCAACATAATTATTTTAAGAAACAACCATATTGTTGTGTATGCCAAGAGTTCATTTATTTTCGATGTGTCTCCCATTATATGGGTATTCCACAAATTATGTACCCGTTCACCTCTATATGAATAAAGGAGTGTTTTCTAGGCTTTTGCTATTACAAATACATTGCTGTGCATGTTCACATACAAGACTTTGTGTGCACATACGCTTTCTTTTCCTTTGAGTAAATATCTAGTTGTAGAACAACCGCATTTTTAAGAAACTGCCAAGCTATTTTTCAAAATAGTCTTACCATTTTACATCATTTTTTAAGTGGGTTGTTATGGATGTTCTTTTTCTAAAAATTTTTTTAATGTTTATTTACTTTTGAGAGAGAGTCAGAGCATGAGTGGGAGAAGGGCAGAGAAAGAGGGAGACACAGAATCCAAAGCAGGCTCCAGGCTCCGAGCTGTCGGCACAGAGCCCGACGTGGGGCTTGAATTCACGAGCCATGAGATCATGACCTGAGCCCAAGTCCGGCGCTTAACCAACTGAGCCACCCAGGCGTCCCTGGATGTTCTTTATATAATCTGAACGCATCTGTTTTTTCAGATATATTATTTGTAAATATTTTGCCCAGTCTGTGGCTTCTCTTCTTATTCTCTTAGTGTCTTTCCAAGAACAGAATATCTGAACTATTTAAAAAAAATATTTTACTTTTGGGGTTATATCTAAGAAATCTGGCCTAACCTAAGGTCACAAAGATATTGCTCTATATTTTCTTCTAAAATTTGCATAGTTGTAAGATTTACATTTAGATCTATGATTTCATTTGAGTTAATTATTATATTGGTAAGATGTATAGATAGAAGTCCATATTTTTGCATATGGATATCCATTTCAGCATATTGGTTGAAAAGATTACCTTGTCTCCTTTGCACCTATGTTGAAAATCAGTTTTCCATGTATCTGTAGGTCTGTTTCTGGACTCTCTATTCTGCTCCATTAATGTATTTGTCAATCTTTATGCTAACCACATAACATTTTGATTACTGTAGCTTTATACTGGGTCTTGAAATCTGGTTATCAGAGTCCTCTAGCTTTGTGCTTTTTTTTTTTCAAATTTGTTTTGGCTGTTTCAGCTCCTTTGAATTTCTTTTAAATTTTGTATTTGAACTTTGAAATAAACTTGTCAATTCCTATGAGAATGCCTGCTGGGATTTTGATAGGGATTGCACTGAATCTATAAATCAATTTGAGGAGAGTTGGCACCTTAGCAACACTGAGTTTTCCAACCCAGGAACATGGTCTTATCACTTCAAGTATGTAGGAGATCTATTACATCTCACGGCAATGTTTTGTGGTTTTCATTGTATAGGTTTCTCACATCTTTTGTTAGGCTTATCCCAGTTTCACATTTTGATGCTGTTGTTAGTGGTATTGCTTTTTAAAATTTCTGATTGTTTATTACTAGTAGAAGAACTTCAACTGAGTTTTGTATATGGATCTTTTATGCTGAATCCTCTTGTTCTATTTAGTCTGGTTTGTAGCTTTTTAGTCGATTCTGTAGGATTTTCCACACAGACAGTCATTTCATCTCGAAATAGGCTTTTACTTCTTCCTCTTCAATTTGGAGATCTTTCGTTTATTTGTTTTGTCTTTTCGTCTTTGGCTAGAATGATGGTTAAAAGTGGGAAGGGTCCACACTTGTCCCATTTCTGATCTGAGGGGAAAAAAAGCATCTGTTTTTCATCATTAAGAATGAAGTTAGCTGTAGGCTTTTCATAGATGTCCTTTTTCCCTTTGTTAGTTTGATAAAGTTCCCTTGCTGTGAATTTTTATCAGGAAGGGGTGTTGGATCTTGTTAAATGCTTTTTCTGCCTTTATTTAGATTATCATGCGTTTTTTTTTTTCTTTTTGTTCTGTTGATATGGTGAGTTACATGAATTGATTTTTGAATGATACACTATTGTTACATTTGTGGGATAGCTCCCTCTCCCTTGGTCATGATGGCCTTTTAATATAGTTTTGAATTCCATTTGTTGAAATCCTTATTTAGTAATTTTACATCTATGTCATGAGAAGTATTGCTCTCTAGTCTTCTTGTCTTGTAGTCTTTGTGTTGTGTTAGTGCAGTATAACGCTTGCTTCATTTGAGTGAGTTGGGAAGTGTTCCTTTTTCACTGACCTTCTCCAATATTTTGTGTGTGATTGGTACTGTTTCTTTCTTAGATGTTTGGTAAATTTTACCAGCAAAAATATCCGGGCCCAGTTTTCTCTGTGGGAAAGTTTTTAGCTCCGAATTCAATTTCTCTGAGAGATATAACGTTACCTATTTCTTCACGTTATTCACGTTACCTATTTCTTCTGAAGTTTGTGTATTTCAAGGATTTTTTTCCATTTTATCTAAGTTGTCAAGTTTATTGGCATAAAGTTTTTCATAATATTACTTTATTATTCTTTCAATATCTGTAGATTCCAGGCTATTATTATCTCTCTTTGTGGATATTGGTAATTTGTGACTCCTTTCATTATTTTCCTGATTAGTCTGGCTAGAGTTTCACTAATTTTATTGATCTTCTCAAAGAACTAGCTTTTTGTTTCATTGATTTTCTCTACTGGGTTTTCGTTTCTATTTCATTGCTTTCTGATTTGATTTATTGTTTCGCCCTTTGTTACTTGGATTTCACTTTCTAATGCTATAAATTTCCCCTAAGTACTGTTTTAAACACATCCCACGAATTTGGGAATAGTTTCTTTTCATTTTTACTCAGCTTTTAATCCTGCCTAATTTCCTTGTTGATTATTTGTTCCATGTGTTATTTAGAAGTGTGTCATTTAGCTTCCAAATATTTGAAATTTTATAGAAATATTTCAGTCATTAACTTCTGGTAATTATATTATAGTCAGAGATCATCCTTTGTGTAACTTAAATCTTTTCAATTTATTGAGACACTTTTTTATAGCCCAGAATATGGTCTATCTTGGTAAATGTTTCATGTGCACTTAAAAAGAAGGCATGTTCTGCTTTTGTTCGTTGGAGTGTTCTATAAATGCCAATTAAATCTATTGATTATGTTGTTAATTCTTCTACGACTTTACAGATTTTTGGTCTATTTTTTCTATCAACTATTGAGAGAAGAATATTGAAATCAACTATTATGGATTGGTCCACTTCTGTAGTTCTATCAGTTTTTGCTTCATGTATTTTATTGGTTACATGAACATTTTTTAATGCCTTCTTGATGGATTAACCCCTTTATCTTTATGAAATAACCTTTAAAAAATACTTATAGTACTCTGTTTTGAAATCTATTGTGTCCAATACTGACATAATCCCTCCAACTGTCTTTTAATTAGGGTTAGCATGGTACATCTTTTTCTATCCTTTTCTTTTATATATATATATATATTTATTTATTTATTTTGAACAAGAGCTAGAGAGTGAGCAGGAGAGGAGCAGAGACAGAGGGAGGCAGAGAATCCCAAGCAGACTCTGCACTGCCAGCATGGAGCCCGATACAGGGCTTGAACACACAAACTGTGAGATCAGGACTTGAGCTGAAATCAAGAGTCAGTGCTTAACTGACTGAGCCATTCAGGTGCCCCTTTTTCTATCCTTTTCTATGGAGTGCTTATATGTAGCATATAGTCAGATCTTACATTTAAAAAAAACAAATCTTATTTGACAATCTTTACCTTTCAACTGGGATGGTTTGACAATTAACGTTTAATGTGATTATTGATCCACTTGCCGTTTGTTTTCTATTTGTTCCAATTCTTCCTTTTCCCCTTTTGTCCTCATGTGTTTGCCTGAAAAACCTCTTTTAACATTTCTAACTTTTTTTCTTTTAACATTTCTTATATAGCAGGTCTGTTGGTGATGAATTTTTTTCAACTTTTGTACAGCTGGAAGTCTTTATTTCACTTTAGTTCTTTTTTTTTAAATTATTTTAATGTTCATTTATTCTTGAGAGAGAGAGAGAGAGAGAGAGAGAGAAAGTATGAGTGGGGGAAGGGCAGAGAGAGAGGGAGACCACAGAATCTGGAGCAGGTTCCAGGCTCCCAGCTGTCAGCACAGAGCCTGATGCAGGGCTCAAACTCATGAACCATGAGATCATGACCTGAGCCAAAGTCGGATGCTCAACTGACTAAGCCACCCAGGTGTCCCTCACCTTAGTTCTTAAAAGATATTTTACTTAGTATAAAATTCTAGGTTGACAGGTTTTCTGTTTTTTTTTTTTTTTTTCTGTCACTAGATTAAAGATGTTGCTTCATTGCCTTCTCATTTGCATCACTTCCTATGAGAAATCTGCTGTCATCCTTATCTGTGTTTCTCTGCACTTAATGTGTTTTTCTCTGTTTTTTAATTGCTTTAAAATTTTCTCTCTATCACTAGTTTAGAAAAATTCAATTATAATGTGCCTTGGTGTATTCTTTCTTCCTATATCTGGTGCCTTGGATTGATTGAGCTTAGGTATACAGAAACACAGTTTTCATTTACTTTGGAAAGTTACTGGCCATTATTTCTTCAAATTTCTTTCTGTCAACCTCTCTTCCAGAGACTCCTATTACATATATAGATAGATATGGCATCTTCACATTGTTCAAAGCTCACTGATCCTGGTTGTTTTTTTTTTTTCATTTTTTAAAATTTTAGAGACAGTGAGAGAGAGAGAGAGAGAGAGAGAGCATGAACTGGGGAGAGGGGCAGAGGGAGAGAGAGAGAGAGAGAGAGAGAGAGAGAGAGAGAATCCCAAGCAAGCTCCACACTGAGTGTGGAGCTTGACCTGGGGCCCAGTCCATGAACCCTGGTATCATGACCCAAATCCAAATCATGAATCAGATGCTCAACTGACTGAGCCCCCCAGGCACCCCTCACTGATACTCTTATTTTAATTGTTTTCTCTTTCTCTGCTTCATTTTGGATAGTTTCTATTGCTATGTCTTCAAACACACTACTTTTTTTTCTGAAATTTCTAATCAACTTTTCAAAACAATTTTTTATTGTGGTGAAAAAGAATCACATAAAATTTACCATCGTAACTATTCTTAAGCATACAGTTCAATGGTGGTAATTATATTCACGCTGTTGTGAAACATCTTCTCTATTCTCTTTTTTCTAATCTACTTTTAATTCCATCCAATATATTTTTCATATCATCACTTTAAAGTTATTATCACTAGAATTTTGATTTAGGTCTTTTCTATGTCACCCATCTCTGTACGTAATGTTTGATCATACGGAAAACCCTTATAACTGTTCCAATGTCCTTGTCTGCTAAGTTTAATACTTGGTTGTTTTCAATTGATTGACTTCCCTTCTCATTAAAGGCTGTATTTTGCTTTTTGGATGCCTCGTAATCTTTTATCAGATGCTGGACATTATAGATTTATTCCTTGTTCAGTGTTGGATATTTTTATATTAGTAAAAATATTCTTGGGCATTGTTCTTGGATGCGGGTAAGTTACTTGGAAAAAGTTTGATTCTTTCACGACTTGCTTTTAAGATGTGCTCAGCAGTCCTAGTGCAGTGTTTAGTCTAGGGTTAAATACTCCAGATTACCGAAGCGAGATGCTTTACCAAAAGGTGTGTGAGTTATGAGGTTTTTCAGTCTGGTTAGTGGGTACAGGCACTATTCCCAGTCCTGGGCGAGCATCAAGTGTTGTTAGTTCTAGTCCTTTTGGGTGATTCTTTCCCAGCAGCAATCTCTAATACTCTGCCCTGTAAACTCTGCCACCTTGTTTTCCCATGACTCTGAGCTTTATCTCCTCAATGCAGGACGTTTGCATTGAATTCCTGGGTTTCTTTTCTGTGGTGTAACTTGGAAATTCCTTAAGGCCATAAGCTCAGGCAATCAAGGATTCACCTTATTTGATTCTCATTCCGTTATCAGTGTTTTTCAGCTGATGTCCTATATCTTGAAACCTGTTTCTTCATATATTTCGTCCATTTGTTTTTAGTTGTTTAGGCAAGAGAGTAAATCTGTTATCTGCTATTCCATCTTGGCCATAAGCAGAAGACCATGGTGACAGTTTTTGTCATGGACTTAGACTTACTGGTATTTTATCTGTTGATCATTCTATATTGTTTTCCCTTTAATCAACAAGTAATGTTTATGAGAAGATATTACAAGATAAAGTTGACATAAGATAGAGAACACTATATCACCAAGAATTTTTTGTAGTGCAGATCTGATCAGAAAGTTCAATATATAAATGAATAAAATATTATTTTCTTAGGAAAAAATAAAAAAAAGTTTTTTGTTATTTTTGGAAGCTGTAATTAAATAATATTTTGGACCCAATGCATGATTCATCTCTCCAGCAGAGCCCAGGAACCTCAAGCAAAAGAGACAAACAAGGCCCTGAGGAATGTACACGGAAGTTGTCTGGCTCAGCGATCCTGGTCTGTGGCAGGAAAGTTAGAGGTGAACCTTGGTAAGTCCTCCAAACTGTGGAAAGCCTCCTTTTTAAATAAAGAAACCAGTTATAATATAAATGAACAAACTATATAAAATTATGGAAACAGGGGAGAACATTTCAATGGAAATGGTCTCTCCTTAGCAGAAACGACTGTACAGTTTTCTATTGTTCAGTTTGGTTGTAGGATATCACAAGTGGGAATGGTCTTTGGATCGGTTGATTTCTTCAAGTGAGGGTTGATGCCAGTGCTGTGATGTCTTCAATGAAGGAGGAATCGTGATGTGAGTCATAAGACATTTTAAAGTTGCACTTGGAGGTCGTTCTTACGGTTTCAATTTTGTGTGATTGATGGAGGTGGTTGGTCTGTTCTAATCTATTAACACATTTTAAGCCCTATGTAATGTCAACTATTATTATACATTTAAGCAATGAAAACTAGCTCCCCAGACTGTAATCTGCATTTATGGCAATGCACATTTGTGTAGCATGCCCCAAATGTTCTCCACTGTACTATTCTGAGTTGAGTTGACAGTGTTGCAACATGGTAGTCTTCTCTGTGGCTTCTCTTTGTTTATTTTGTACTTGGCAAATAGATTTGATGACAGTGTTCTAGAAAAATGAAACAAAGAAACCTCATACTGGGTGTTAAAATTTGAGTTTTACATTGACTAGAAGAGTCTTCAAAGAAAGTTGTGGAAATAGACAGTCAGGGATTGGTGGTAGTCTATAATGAAGTAGACTATAAGCATAACTGCAATAGGGAAGGTCTGACCAGAAATTAAACAAATGAGAGTGAGAAAAAGGTGCTCCAGAAGCACGTCACGGGGAGAATGGAGAAGGGGAGAGTGAGTACCTTCTCGTCATGCTGGGGAATGCATCTTTATAGGGACCATGTTATAATGATGTCAGCCATAGATGATGCAATTAACGCTCATTTCTAAATGCCCATCACTTCTACTTGATTCAATCACAGTGTTTTGATTTTTAAAATCCCTGTTTAAGACAGGATGTGTTGGGGGGAGAATCAAGATGGTAGAGAAGTAAGGAAACCAGAATTAACCTTCTCCCTCAAACATAGCAGTATGGACGTCAGAACAGATGGAATTCCAGGAATCCAGGCTACAGAGTGACAGAAACATCTCCACGTGTGTACAGGTATACAAAGACAGCTTGGGGGGACAGAGGTGCATGTTTACCAACTGGGTTGATATAAAATGGGTGGCATAGGCTTGGAGGAGGGGATCCTCTTCAGCAGAGAGACAAAAGGAAGAGAAAGAGAGGCTGTGGAAGTGTGGGATTGTATTTGGACAAGAGAAAAACCTCTCTAGACTATGGATCGGGGAATGAAAAATACAGAGAGAGCCAGTTTGTACCTTGCAAACAGCCTTAGGAGTGAAGATCAGTTTTCAGAGTTGTGTGACTTTCTCTAGACTAGAGCTGCCACTGTGTGTGCAAGCTTTCCGGGGGAGGGGGAACCAGCTCAGGGCTCAGTAGTGATCTCAAGGGTGCACTGGGAGACAGTAGTGCCCTCCCCTGATTACTGTGGGAAGAGGGTATATTACTCTTCCAAGGATAAAAGATAGATGCCAGCCAGAAGCCCTTTGCTGGCTGGGCAGACTAGCCCTGCTCCAGAACTGGGTCCATGTGGAGGGGGATCCTTTAAGACATTGGGTTTTGAATCCCAGCCGAGCACCTAGGAGGCATGGGAGACTGTGGAGCAGGACAAACCGGCCCATCCACACTGCTCTGTGAGGACTGCCTGAACATTATGGTTTGGAACACCTAGTCTGGGGAGGAGAGATTGGGGTGTAGCCATTTTTCTCCTCATCACCAACACAGTGGGGCTTCAGGGAACAAGAAAACAGCCCCCCGTGGAGGGCAGACCCTCCTACACCAAACCTTGCCCCTCTGTGCCTGGTAACTACTTCTCTATTCTGGTTATTTGTTTAATCAGGCATTTTTACTCTGTTCTTTCTACACCTTTTCTTTATCTCTGTCTTCTTTATTTTCCTCTCTCCCTCTCTGGATTAAGCATTGTAGTTTATTTGATTCTTTGCCTGGTCTTTTTTTGCCATCCCCGTCATTTCTCTCTTTGTATGGGATAAGACTTCTCCCATCCTCCCCCTTTTCCATTTTTTCCAGGGTTTAATTCAATGAACAAACCAAAGCACAAATCAAACAAAACCACCACTACCAGTAGGGAGACAAAGCAATGAGATACACAACAGAGTGTGTGCAACACACTCCAAAACACTTCCTGAAATGCCAGGCCCTGGACAGTGTATTACCACTTTTTAACATAGTAGTACTTGCAAGTTGGTGACTCATAACAAGCTATTAAAACATGTAAAAGACAGAAAACTAGCCAAAATGATGAAACAGAAGAATTCTTCTCAAAAGGAATTCCAGGAAGAAATGACAGGTAGACAATTGCACAAAACAGATATAAACAATATATCTGAACATGAACTTGGAATAATAGTCATAAGACTAATAGCTGGGCTTGAAAAAGCATAGAAGACAGCAAAGCATCTATTGCTGAAGAGATCAAGGACCTAAGAAATAGTCATGACAAATTAAGAAATGCTGCTAATGAGATGCAAAATAAACTAGATGCAGTGACAGCAAGGATGAAAGAAGCAGAGGGGAGAATAAACAAAATAGAAGATAAAATTGTGGAAAATGATGAAGCTGAGAAAGAGAGGGATAGGAAATTACTAGACCACGAGGGGAGAATTAGAGACCTAAGTGATTCAGAGAAACATAATAATATCTGTATCATACAAGTACCAGAGGAAAAAGAGAGAGAGGAAGGGGCAGAAGGTTTATTTGAAAAAATTATAGCTGAGATTTTCCCTAATCTGGGGAAGGAAGCAGACATCCTAGTTCAGGAAACACAGAGAACTCCCTTCAAAATCAACAAAAATGGGTCAACGCCATGACATATCACAGTGAAACTGACAAAATACAAAGAGAAAGAGAATTCTGAAAGCAGCTAGGGACAAACAGGCCTTAACCTACAAGTGTAGACACTTAAGGATAGCAGCAGACCTGTCCATTGAAACCTGGCAGGCCAGAAGGGAGTGGCAGGAAATATTCAATGTGTTGAATAGGAAAAATATGCAGCCAAGGATCCTTTATCCAGCAAGGTTGTCATTCAGAACAGAAGGGGAGATAAAGGCTTTCCCAGACAAACAAAAACTGAAGGCGTTCATGACCACTAAACCAGCCCTGCAGGAAATCCTAAGGGAAACTCTGTGAGTGGAAAGCAGCAAAGACTACAAAGGACCACAAGCACAAAACCTACAGATAACACAGTGACACTAAATCCATATCTTTCAACCATCACTCTGCATGTAAATGGACTAAATGCCCCAATAAAAATAGGATATCAGAATGGATACAGAACCAAGGTCCATCTGTATGCTGCCTACAAGAGACTCATTGTAGACCTGAGGACACCTGCAGATTGAAAGTGAGGGGATGGAGAACCATCTATCATGCTACTGGAAGTCAAAAGAAAGCTGGACTAGCCATACTTATATCAGACAAACTAGATTAAAAAAATTTTTTTAGTGTTTATTTACTTTGGAGAGAGACAGAGACAGAATGCAAGTGAATTAGGGGCAAATAGAGAGGGAGACACAGATCTGAAGCAGGATCCAGGCTCCGAGCTGTTAGCACAGAGCCCGACGTGGGGCTCGAACTCATGAGCTGTGAGATCATGACCTGAGCTGAAGCTGGCTGCTCAACTGACTGAGCCACTTAGGCGACCCACAGATAAACTAGATTTTAAACCAAAGACTGTAACAAGAGATGAAGAAGGGCATTGTATCATAATTAAGGGCTCCATCCATCAAGAAGAACTAACAATTGTAAATGTTTAGGCCCCCAAAATGAAGCAGCCAAATATATAAATCAATTAATCACAAACATAAGCAAATTTATTGATATAATACTGTAATTGTAGGTGACTTTAATACTCCACTTGCTTCAATGGACAGATAATCTAGGCAGAAAATCAATAAGGAAGCAATGGTCTTGAATGATACACTGGACAGATGGACTTAACAGATATATTATTCAGAGCCTTTCATCCAAAAGCAGCAGAATACACAGTCTTCTCGAGTGTGCATGGAATATTCTCCAGAATAGATCACACACTGGGTCACAAAACAGCCCTCAACAAATGTAAAAGGATTGAGATCATACTATGCATATTTTCAGAACACAGCACAACACTATGAAACTTGAAATCAACCACAAGAAAAAATTTGGAAATCCTCCAAATGCATGGAGGTTAAAGAACATCCTACTAAAGAATGTGTGTCAACCAGGCAATTAAAGAAGAAATTTAAAAGAATGTATAGAAGCACATTCTCCCTCTTTATCTCTGCCCCTCCCCTGCTCATGCTCTGTCTCTCAAAAATAAATAAATGTTAAAAAAAATTAAAAAAAGGGGGCGCCTGGGTGGCTCAGTTAAGCGTCCGACTTCAGCTCAGGTCACGAACCTGCGGTTTGTGAGTTCGAGCCACGCATCAGGCTCTGTGCTGACAGCTTGGAGCCTGGAGCCTGCTTCGGATTCTGTGTCTCCCTCTCTCTCTGCCCCCCCTCTGCTCATGCTCTGTGTCTCTCTCTGTCTCTCAAAAATAAGTAAGTGTTAAAAAAATTTTTTTTAAACATGTGGGAGCACATGAAAATGAAAACACGACAGTCTAAACCCTTTGGGATGCAGCAAAGTCAGTCCTAAGTGGAAAATACATTGCAATCCAGGCTTATCTCAAGAAGCAAGAAAGATCCCAAAAACATATCTTAACCTCATGCCTAAAGAAACTAGAAACAGAGCAGCAAAGAAAGCCCAAAGCCAGCAGAAGAAGAGAAATAATAAAGATTATAGTAGAAATAAACAATATAGAATCCAAAAACAAACAAACAACCAAACAAACAAACCCAAAAGCAAAAACAAAACCAACCAACCAAACAAACAAACAAAAACAGTAGAACAGATCAATGAATCTAAGAGCTAGTTTTTTGAAAGAATAAACAAAATTGATAAACCCCTAGCCAGAGTGCTCAAAAAGAAAAGAGATAAAAATCACAAATGAAACAGGAGAGATCACAACCAACACCACAGAAATACAAACAATTATTAGAGAATACTATGAAAAATTACATGCCAACAAACTAGACAATCTGGAAGAAATGGACAAATTTCTAGATACTCACACATCACCAAAACTCAAATGGGAAGAAATAGAAAATTTGAACAGACCCCTAACCAGCAAAGAAATTGAATTGGTTTTCAAAAATCTCCCCCAAAATAGAAGTCCTGATCCAGATGGCTTCCCAGGGGAATTCTACCAGACATGTAAAGCAGAGTTAATACCTATTCTTCTCAAGCTGTTCCAAAAAATAGAAACAGAAGGAAAGCCTCCAGACTCATTCTGTGAAGCCAGGATTACATTGATTTCCAAATCAGACAAAGACCCCACTAAAAAGGAGAATTATAGGCCAAATATCTCTGATAAACATGGATGCAAAAATTCTCAACAAGATACTAGCAAATTGGATTCAAGAGCATATTAAAAGAATTATTCACTGTGATCAAGTGAGATTCATTCCCGGGCTGCAGGGCTGGTTCAAAATTTGCAAAACAATCAATGCAATACATCACATTAGTAGAAGGAAGGATAAGAACCATATGATTCTGTCAATAGATGCAAAAAAAGTATTTGACAAAATACAGCATCTTTTCTTAATAAAAACCCTCAAGAAAGTTGGGATAGAAGGAACAGAACTTAACATCATAAAAGCCATATATGAAAAGACCACAGCTAGTATAATCCTCAGTGGGGAAAAACTGAGAGCTTTCCCCCTGAGATCAGGAACACGTCAGGGATGTCCACTCTCACTTCTATTGTTTAACATAGTGTTGGAAGGTCTAGACTCAGCAGACAACAAAATGAAATAAAAATCATTCAAATCAGCAATTAAGTCAAACGTTCACTTTTTGCAGATGACATGATACTCTGCATGGAAAACCCGCAAGACTCCACCAAGAAACTGCTAGAACTGATACATGAATTTAGCAAAGTTGGAGGGTATAAAATCAATGTATAGAAATCAGTTGCGTTTCTACACATCAATAATGAAGCAACAGAAAGAGATATCAAGAAATTGATCCCATTTACAAGTGCAGCAAGAACCGTAAAATACCTAGGAATAAACCTAACCAAAGGGATAAAAGATCTGTACACTGAAAACTATAGAAATCTGGGACGCCTGGATGGCTCAGTCGGTTAAGCGTCCGACTTCAGCTCAGGTCATGATCTTGCAGTTTGTGAGTTCAAGCCCTGCATCAGGCTCTGTGCTGACCACTCAGAGCCTGGAGCCTGCTTCAGATTCTGTGTCTCCCTCTCTCTCTGCCCCTCCCCTGCTCATGCTCGCTCTCTCTCTTTCTCTCTCTCTCTCTCAAATAAATAAACATTAAAAAAATTTAAAAAAGAGAAACTTTTAGAAAGCTTACAAAAGAAACTGAAGAAGACACAAAGAAATGGAAAAACATTCCATGCTCATGGATCGGAAGAACAAATATTGAAATATTGAAATATTGAAATATTAAAATGTCTATACTACCCAAAGCAATCTACACATTCAATGCAATCCCAATCAAAACAGCACCAGGATTCTTCTCAGAGCTAGAACAAACAATCCTAAAATTTGTATGGAACCACAAAAGACCCCGAATAGCCAAAGTAATGTTGAAAAAGAAAACCGAAGCTGGAGGCATCACATTCCTGGACTTCAGCCTGTAACAAAGCTGTAATCATCAAGACAGTATGGTATTGGCACAAAAACAGGCACATAGACCAATGGAATAGAATAGAGAACCCAGAAATTGACACAGAAATGTATGGCCAGTTGATCTTTGACAAAGCAGGAAAGAGTATCCAATGGAATAAAGACAGTCTCTTTAGCAAATGGTGCTGGGAGAACTGGACAGCAACATTCAAAAGAATGAAACTGCACCACTTTCTTACACCATACATAAAAATAAATTCAAAATGGATGAAAGGTCTATATGTGAGACAGGAAACCATTAAATCTTAGAGGAGAAAAGAGGCAATAACCTCTTTGACCTTGGCTGCAGCAACTTTTTACTTGACATGTTTCTGAAGGCAAGGGAAATAAAAGCAATAGTGAACTATTGGGACCTCATCAAGATAAAAAGCTTCTGCACAGCAATGGAAACACCCAATAAAACTAAAAGGCAACTAATGGAATGGAGAGAAGATGTTTGCAAATGACATATCTGGATAAAGGGTTAGTATCCAAAATCTATAAAAAACTTACCAAACTCAACCCCCCGCCCCCCGCCAAAAAAAAGACTCCAGTGAAGAAATGGGCAGAAGACATGAATAGACACTTTTCCAAAGAATACATCCAGATGTCCAACAGGCACATGAAAAGATGCTCAATGTTGCTCATTATCAGGGAAATACAAATCAAAATCACATTGCGATACCACCTCACACCGGTCAGAATGGCTAAATTTAACAACTCAGGAAACAACAGATGTTGGTGAGGATGTGGAGAAAAGGGAACCCTTTTGCACTGTTGGTGGGAATGCAAACTGGTGCAGCCACTCAGGAAAGCAGTGTAGAGATTCCTCAAAAAATTAAAAATAGAATTACCCCACAACCTAGCAATAGCCCTACTAGGAATTTATCCAAAGGATAGAGGGGTGCTGATTCACAGGGGCACATGCACCCCCATGTTTATAGCAGTGCTATCAACAAGAGCCAAATTATGGGAAGAGCCCAAATGTCCATCAACTGATGAATGGATAAAGAAGATGTGTGTGTGTGTGTGTGTGTGTGTGTGTGTGTGTGTATATATATATATATATATATATATATATATATATGATGATGATGAAAATGAATGAAATCTTGCCATTTGCAACAATGTGGATGGAACTGGAGGATATTATAAGTGCAATAAACCAGTCAGAAAAAGACAGATATCAGATGTTTTCACTCATATGTGGAATTTGAGAAACTTAACAGAAGACTGTAGGGGAAGGGAAGGAAAAATCAGTTACAAACAGAGAGAGAGGCAAACCATAAGAGATTCTTAAATACGGAGAAGAAACTGAGGATTGATGGGGATGGGATGGCAGGGGAGGCGGGAAAAATGGGTGATGGGCATTGAAGAGGGCACTTGTTGGGATGAGTTCTGTATATAAGTGATGAATCATGAGAATCTACTCCTGAAGCCAAGACTACACTGTATACACTATATGTTAGCTAATGTGACAATAAAATTATTAAATAATAATAATAGAATTTAAAAAGTAAAAAAGAAAAAGACAGGATAGGTTGAGTTATACTAGAAATAAGAAATTCCCCATTTTCTGCAGCTGATCGAAATAAATAATTATTTCTTATCAGTGCAAAATCTGCTATGGGTCTAAATGACTCCAGGACAGCTGCTATCTATGTGGTTACTGAGGCAAGATCTTGTGACCTGGAACACATGACCTCTTCAGTTAAAGGTCAGAGGAGAAGAGAGACTGCCTTAGCCTGGAAATGCTGCATATCACTCCTGTTCACATTTTAGTGGACAGAATTAATCACATGGCTCTGCCCAGTTACCAGGGAACTGAGCCGTAGAATTCTCTGTGAATAGAGAAGAAAAGGAGGACTGGATACTGGAGAACACTAGGAACTCGCCTTTCTGCCTCCAGGGCTCTTGCATAGAGTGCCCCATGCCTGACTTAGCCCTCACTTTGCCTTTGCTAACACTCATCTTTCTAGCTTCAGGTGAAATGGTTGTTTGCTTCCCATAAAACTCTACCATCAGACTGTAAACTCTGCATTTCTCGTTCTGATTTCCCCAGCCCCTAGCACACATAGTACCTAGTATCTAGTTAGTCTAATATTTATAAATAAATAACTACTTTGGACGGTAACACAAACATCTGCAAATTTCCCTCTTGATATTGTCAGTAATTTCTGTTTGACTAGCTATGGAAACATTCCAACATTATAAACAAACATGTCATAAGCGGTAAGCAAGAAACTGGGAGACATTTACATGCCTGTAGGGCATAGGCGCAGTAGATTGTCAACAGCAAGTCTAATTTCTGACGTTGGGGTAGTGTTTCATGTGTTCATCATTCCTCCGGATAATATTGTTATTTTTAAGAAAGATAGATTATTTAAAAATTCTCTTCAAATTTTTTCCTGACTTTAAATGTAATATGTATATATCATAGAGAAACTGGAAAGTACATCAATATAAAAAAAGTTTTCATTCCAGTGTTCAAACTCAAGTGTATTATCATTTGGCAGACTTTTTTTCCAGACTTTTAGCAACACACATCTTTACATGAATTTCAGCTTTTCATTAAAGTCTGTTAAAGAACATTTTAAGTGGCAACTACATTTTTCTTTCATGTCTAAACCGTAATTAACTGAGCCATTCCCTTCACAGTAGATATTTAGATTATTTCCAACAGCTTTTCACTACCTAAAATGCTGCAAAAATACTGTAATGAATAAACATTTCTCTATATTTGGACTACTTTCTTAAGATAGATTCATAGAAGAAAACCAGATAAATTAAAAGACAGGAGTATTTATAGAGTCATAGGGTCACCTTTCAATTGGTATAGTTTTAAACAAATGCTTAAGAATCTCCCAAAGTGCTTACTGCTTTCTCAGTCAGAAGTATGGAATATGAGCTCTGGGGGGTTTAAAATACTTACTCTTTTTATGTAGCAGTCAAACAAAAAAATCTTTAAAAATAACTTCTATACGATCAGCATTATCTCATTGGGTGGGACCATCATAACATGCCCAGCATTTCCACGCTGCCTTATATGGTAGGTACTTAACATTCAAGAGAGATACATCTGAACCCATCTGGAATCCTTCAAGTTACAGCGGTACTTTAACATATAGTTTTATCCCTACAAATTTCCATAATTGCACTGGCTAAAGCACTAGATGAAATAGTTTCTTTAATCACTTTTTCTTCATTCTGTATTCAATAAATATGGCAGAGCCTTTCACATAATAGAGTCACTAGTCATGGCCAAATTCAGGATTCCAGTCTTTTTTTAATTTTTATTTTTTTTAATGTTTATTTTTGAGAGAAAGAGAGAGAGAGAGAGAGAGACAGGACATGAGCAGGGGAGGGGCAGAGAGAGAGAGGGAGACACAGAATCCAAAGCAGGCTCCAGGCTCTGAGCTGTCAGCACAGAGCCCAATGTGGGGCTCGAACCCATGAACCGTGAGATCATGACCTAAGCCGAAGTTGGACGCTTAACCAGCTGAGCCACCCAGGCACCCCTAGCATTCCACTCTTGAATATATTGAAAACTTAATTTTTCTGACTAATAATTATTGCTTTTTAGCTCTCTTTACTTTGGCTTCAATTTTTCTGACAACACTTGCATATGCTTTGTTTTGGCTCAGTGTCCACGTTTAACAAAGATAGAAAGTTTCTATTGCTCAATGTGAATTTTTGCTGATGGGAAGGGAACTACAAAACCTGAAAAAATTAGTTACTGGACAGTCCAGGTGCTGAGGCATGCTAAGTGACTACCTCAGGTATCATCCTTAAACATCTATTAATTCAAAATGACAATCTACTGAATATGTCAGGGACTTTCAGGGATTATGTGTGAATGCATAGTCATGAAGATTAAATCCATACATTCCAATGATCTCCTGTGATTTTTCAAAGCACAGTAATAAATGGAACAGTTATAATTTTCCCCTTTGTCTAGAAGAGGTAGCTGAAGCCAATGAGAATGCAATTGTCTAGGCCAAGGTCATATAGTCCATAAACGAGACTGCTGGATGAGACTCAGATTCAGGAATAGAACACTTTAGAAACTGAATCTTCATTATATACATGAACAGATGGAATGGAGCTGAGTAAGACATTATTCTTGAGAGTCAATGAGATGCAAATATAGGTGGAAACAAGAGTAGACAAGACAATAGGAAATCAAATCATCCTGCAGAATAATCCTCACAAAATAATGACTGCACAAGAGATGACCTCAATTCACTCATGAAGGGAAGAAAAAACACGTACTGATGTTTCTGCCATATGCTGGCTGAAGACATGTAGAGGAAGTAGGAAGCTGATTTGAGTTGAAGGTGCATGGCAGGAGCTGGCAGAGCAATTTCTTTTCCCATCAATTTTCACCCCCACCCCCACAAGGGACCTGCCAAAGTAGACATCCAAAATAAGTTTATCTCAGTTAAGAATAGAATGTTATGCCATACAACTGAGTAGAAAAGGAAATAGGTTTCCGTTAGGATCCAGCTTTTATCTCCTGTGGAACTGTGTAATTGTAAGTAAGATCCTGATAGAAATTAGAGATATTTATGATCTAGCATGTAATATATGTACTTATCTGTTCAAAGGTGGGTATAATTAATTGGTCGAACTTCTCTCTGTTTTTCTAATTCAAAGTTTATGTTCAGATACATCATTTCTGAATAATATATGCAATGGTATGAGTTCTGCTTGGTAAAGATCGACTGACTTTTACTGAGACCCACACTAACTGTGCTACTGGAACTAAGAATGTTATCATCTCATTACTACATAAATCGTAACTCTCAGTTGGTAGCCTTCAGAGACAGATCTCATTCATAGTCCATGTGAATTCTAATAGTTTATAGGACGGCAACAAAAGGAAGAAGACTTCATTTTAATTTTTGCTTTAATATGTAGGACCTCTAGACCTCAGTTTCCCTCTCTGTGAAAGGGAGGATACAATGATATTTACCCTCCCTACCTTCCAGGATGATATGAGGATCAAATAAGGTAAGAGGCTAGTTCATAAAACACTATAGTGATGTAAGATATTATTAGTGTTGGTATGATTGTTACTGACTATAGAATAGCTCTCTTTCTCCATAGATTACTTGTGAGGCAGGAAGGTGGTTGGTTCACTTTGGCCCTTCCGAGAGCATGGGAGAGATTAGATTTTGGCACAGAGGCAAAAGGGCAGGCTCTTTCCCCCCTCATATTCTCCCAGACCGAAGCAGAGTTCCTAGTGAGATCTTGTGTGCTCACTTTGGTCGATTATTCTATTTTTTTAATGTGAAAAACAGGGGATGATAAAGGAGGTTAATGAAGAGGAGGAAGGTGGCCGTGGCAAAAGTGGAGAGCCTTCACATACATTTTATGGTCTAGCCCAGTTCACATACATCTCTTTCCATTCATCCATCCGTCCGTCCGTCCATCCATCCATCCACCCAATGAATCATCTACTGTGATGAATGAATCCACCCAACGAATCATCTACCGTGTGCCAGTTTGGGCTTCCTTTTAGTTTTCTTCATCTGGACATGCTGCTGAGTTGTATGAGAACGACTGCTTACACTGCGTGTGTCCAATGAGACTGTGTGTTCATTAAGGGCAGGAGGTACACCTTATACTTTTATTCTCTCCTCTGTAATGCTTAGCAGAATGCTAGGGAAATTTAAGGAGCCATTAACTAACCATTGAGCTTTCCTTAAAGGGCCACATCATATCTTTATGGTTTAATGATGTTTAAAAAACACCGTGTTGCAGGTTGGGTTTCTCAGAGGGCGGCCTCTGAGGTGGAGATTAGCAGGCTGGGAGTTGAGCGGGGAGTGCTGTTGGAAGCAATGCCTGTGGAAAGGAAGGGAGGAGAGCCCAGTGCGTGAGGAGAAGATGGGCTGCAATGCAGCCCAGTGACATCCTCAGCTCCCCCCCACCCCCATGGGAAGCTTGGAAGTGAGGATGGCCTTTCAGAGTTTTCCTGAGCTGGGGCCAGGGAGCCAGGCCTTTGTATCAAACATTAACCAGTCATTGGAAGCAGGCTGCCTTGTGAAAGGGATGTGACCTTGGGCAAGGCAATGAGGCAGTTTTGAAACAGAGTTCTTGTCAGCTGTGGGCTATCTGCTGGCAGCATTCCCAGCAACCGAGGGAATAGGTTCTTCAGTCCTGGAGGGAAAATCTGGGCAGCATATCACGGCATCCATTGCTAATTGTAATATTAGTGGAAGAGGATGCTGGAAGTTTCATCTGAGAGGAACAAAGTGAATTTTAATACTGGCGCTTTATAGACCTCATGTTGTTCATGAAAAAGATTGTTTTTAAGTCACTCACTAGCTTAGGTCTAAAATAGAAGTTCCCCCTCAAACATATTTCTGTGAAACATTAAAAAAAAGAACCCAAATGGAGATGAAATTTGTGTTCGTATGTATTAGTCAGGATGATTTTGTTTCACATAATTGAGCCCAACTAAAATTAGCTCGGAAACAGGAAATGGTATTGTCTCATGTAACCAAACTCCAGGAAAGGCAAAATTGCAAGTAGACCTCAGGGACTCAGATGGTCACAGATCACTTTTTTGTCTTTGCTTCTCTCTTCATACTGTCTTCCTTGTCTGACACTAGCTTCTTCCACACAGCTGGAAATATGGCTCACAGCAGTTTCCAGGCTCAATTTCATCACTGGAGAGGGATTAAAACTTGATCTCCATTGTGAAGTTAAAAACTCCCTGAGAAAGGTTTTCATTGGGTCAAGTGTTATTTGCGGACACATTAGCTGCAGCCAGGAGGGTAAGTTACGATGATTGGATCAAGTGAGTCTATCTGGGTAGCCCTAACCAATCACTGTGGTCCTAAGATCATGGGAGTTCTCAAATGGATGTACATGACTGGAATGCATGAAGGGGCATTTTGTGGAAGGGTAGAGCAAACAATGACTGGATAGAACAAAAGATGTTGTGTATTAGATTTCTCTTATCCCCTGTGTTTCAATGTTACCAGACTAATGTCATTTTCTTTTCGGCTTTGGTATATGGGCCAGTGTATCTTACTGTGCAAATGGACCTTATAGCTAGCTATCAGTAATTTGTTCATAAATATTAGGTTCTGTTCGTTTTGCCCTGAGATTAATTACCTGCCAACATGTACATGATTTTCTTGGTTCAGAGAAATTGTTTATTAATCATATTAACAAGGGAATTTTTGGAGGGCTAGAAATGAAGTCATCATAATTATATACTTCTTTTTAAGACGATTATTTATATTAACAAATCACTTCGTAGGAAGCATTTTAACATTTATCAAATAAACCTGCTCTCAGTGATTTATGATATAATTTTGTTGGCTATACATCTTTATTATATGAAGAAAAGCTATTTGAAAATATAACAACTTTAAAAATAGTCCTGTTCTGGTCCAGAAAAAAAAAAAAATCTCTGCCTTCAGTTTCAGAAAGGGTCAGCTTAGCTTTTAACTCTTCTAATGATATAGTTGTTGTCCAGTGTCTACCTGTTTCACCCCCAAGTGGTTAGTTTCAGTCGACTGTGTAACTTCCATCCCATGGTAAAACCAATCTCAGTGGTTGGTTCAGAAAGGGTTATGTAATATGATAGCAGGGGACTGAACGTTTCTGTGAAAAATCTTCTCTTCCATAGAAAGAGAAGAACTTTTCTTTCGAACATGGTTGGGTTCATATATCACAAATGCTCTGCTAATTCTACCTGTCACCAGTACAAGGTAAGGCCAATACTGAGGTTAGCCCATTAGAGATACAAGAACCCAAGTCCCTCTCGACATTGTTGCAACCAACCTTGGATCCTTTCCTTCCATTGACTTAGGATGGCTAATACATCTCCTTACGATTTAAGCTAAAATCAGGGTTTTTGCTACTTGTAGCTACAAATTTCTTAATAAGTATACGGTAGTTCCCCCTTATCTTTGGAATATGTTCTAAGACCCCCAGCAGAAGCCTGAAACCATGAATAGTACCAAACCCTATATATACTATGATTTTTCCTAGATATACACACCTATGATGAAAATTCATTTTACAATTTAGGCACAGTAAGAGATTAACAATAATAAGTACCAATAAAATAGAACGGTTACAACAATATACGGTAATAAAAGCTATGTGAGTGTAGTCTCTCAAAGTATCTTATTCTACTATACCCACCCTTCTTCTTGTGATGATTTGAGTTGATAGAATTTCTATGTGATGAGATGTAATGAGGTGAATGACGTAAGCGTTGTGACTTAGCGTGGGCTCCTGTTGAACTTTTACATATCATCATCTACTTCTGGACCATGCTGACAGGAGGTAAGTAAAACCATGAATAGTGAAACCACAGATAAAGGGGGACTATTCCAATTGCAAATTATAAAAGAGGAGCTTATTACAAAATAATTATAGTACTGTGTGATAAATACAAGTAAATGAAGGTATCTATAATGTATAGGGGTGCCACAAAATACAGAGTCATATGGACTCTCAGAGAAGAAGACACTTGAAATGGATCTTGAAGGACACTTCAACGAGGGTATGAAGATTAGGAGAGCCTTCCAGGCAGAAGGAACAACATGTACATAAGCACAGAGTAATAAAATAGGTGTTCTTCTTTAAATCACTCAAGGTAGAGAAAATAAAGCCAGGAGATATCTCATAGGAACAATGCACAACTGGGTGTGATGGGTACTGACTTGGGGAATTACACATCTCTTGGGGACAGATGTATATTCTCTCTCCATCTATATTTGGGGTCATATGGTCTCTTAGTATTGCTTTGCTCTGACCAGGTGTTCCTCTCCTGTGGGCTTTTGCAAGCTAGTTTCTCCAGTCCTCAATATGAGTATATAACCCCAAAAGGACATCCTGGGCTCACCCCAAGATGATTTCAGTTTAAACACCACTGTGATCTGACTATAGTTTCCCTGTGTCTTGGATGGAATTTTCTTGGCCGGCCAATGTGTTAGCCTTTGGACAGTTACTTTCCTATGGTTGAATCAGTTGTGTCATTGGGAGACAGGGTCATTATGATATTAACATGACTGCATAGATAGATGAACAATTTCAGTTCACCTGACAATAGGATCAAGTCTATATCTTCAAATAACTCTTCCTGAAGCAAGAAGCATGGGGGTGGTAGGGCGGTAAAATGGGAGGAAGTAAAACCAGATAGGAAGTTATTGTAGTCTAAGTAAGAAATAAGGTCTGAACTAAGACAATAGGAGGGGAATAGAAAGGAGAATAATACAGTAAAGGTGAAATAAATTAATTTACTCATTGACTCATTCATTTAGTCAACAAATGTTTATTGAGCATCTATCATATACCAGTATTCTTCTAGGTATAATGAGGAAAATAGACAAAAATTCTTATTCTCATAGCGCTCATAATTTAGAGACAGAAATCAAGAAAATTTTGTAAAAGTAAACTATGAATTGTGTGAGATAGTGACAAGTGCTATTTAGTTATGATTGCTATTTATCAAATCACCCCAAGACTCTCCATTTTATGATGCCCATGGATGCTGTGAGACAGGAATTCTGAAAGGGTACCAGGAACATGACTTGTCTCTGCTCTGTAATGTCTAATGTCTGGGGCTTCTACTGGAAAGACTTTACAGCTAAGGGCAACTCAACAGCTGGAGAGTGGAAGCATGTGAAGGCATCTTCGCACACCCTGGAGGTTGTTACTGGCTACCAGGTGTGAACCTGCTGGTGGACGCACCTAAACACGGCCTTTCTAAGTGGCCTGGCTTCCTCATGGGATTGGCAGCCTCAGGAATACTTGGACCTTTTATACTGCAGCTCAGGGCTCCAAGGACAAGGTCCCAAGAGAACTAGGAGGAAGCTATATGGTGTTTTCGGACTCAGCCTCTGAAGTTATGTAGCAGATTCAGGGAATCAACCTTTGGAGGAGATGAGTGTCCAGAACTTTACAGACTGATTTGAAAACCACCATGAGCACTCTGGAGAAAAACTGAGCAGGATTGAAATGGGTGGGGAATCCCATGGGGAAAAGCAGGAAGTAGCTTTCCATTTTAATTTACGTGGTCATTGAAGAAGCAAGTTTTGGCAAAGGGAGGTTCAGGAAGGAAAACACATTTCAGGCAGAGGGACAGCAAGAGCAAAGGACTTATTGAAGGCATTGACCAATTAATTCGATTGATGAGAGCTGGGGTGAATAAGAAGGTAGAAGTCTAGCATTTTTAGACTTCTGGCTTGTGTGTCTAGAAGAATGGTAGTTCCACTACCAGGAATTCAACCCAGGGGGCAGAGAGGACTGAGTGAATCTTGGACATGCTGTGCTTAAATGTTTATCAGAATTCATTGTGTGTGTGTGTGTGTGTGTGTGTGTGGGTGTGTGTGTATGCAGGTAGAACTTGGGAAGGCGATTGGGCTGAAGATCCAGGTATTGGAATCCTTAGTATTAGAACCCTTTCTGATTGTTTTGGAAACGTTTAGGAATTTATGGAATTGGCTAGTGGCATGAGGTGAGAAGTCTGGTGAACGCCGATACTTAAGGTAAGAGCAAAGAGTTTCATATAAGACATCGAAGTGGACTGGCTTGAGAGGTAAGAGGAGGATCAGGAGAAGGGAATGACTTAAGGGTCAAATAAAGGTAGAGAAAGACCTAGCAGCCTTCAAATCTCTTTCTGACGGGTGCACAAAAACCCACCATTCAGAACTCCCTCCTTTAGTTTAAATGCTGTACTCTCTCCAGTGTTTGTCTCCTAAGATATACATGTCCCCAGCAGAGCATAAAATTGAGCCACTGGTACCTGAGCGAATGGAAGGCTGGATGAGAGCACTTCAGAAATGGAAGGGGATAAAAGGGGGGAGAAGTGGAGGCTGTTCAAAGATACCTTTTGTTGATTTCCAATTTCTATCAGACTGTGGTGAGCAATGGTGCTTGGGCAGAGTGTGCTGAGGTGTCTTTGGCTTCTCTTTAATTTTGAGAGTTATAGTAGGTCACATGGAAGATCTTACCTGTTAATAAAACACACTGCAGGGGCAAGAGGCAAGTTCTTTAAGCTTGTGACGATCTAGTCTAGAGGGTGACGAAGCGTAAATATGAACTTATGGACCTTCAGCTACACCTAGTGGCCAAGTAGGGAAAGGAACAAATATTTTCTTGTAATATTTTATCCTGGTTCTTGAGATTCTTTGCTTTTACAAGTCAGTCAATAATTGTTTCTTGGGTAGTTATGTATTATAGTGTACAGTTTCCTCTGTATAACTATTTTTCAGTGACTCTATTTGTCATCTAGCTAAATAATTGATTCCCCAAACTGGAGGAATGTGGTGGTATGAAACAAAAAGAGACTGTGTGTGTTGGGAAGTTGGGGAGAAGGAAATACATGGGCATAGATGTGTACCTCTTACCTGCTTGAAAACTCTTAAGTGCCAGCGTAAGCGTTTAGCATTTGCTAGGTTCCTGTACTTTAGCTTTACATATAGGATTGTCTTTTCCAGAAAACAAATAACAGTAGCAGTGATCATGATGATGATGGTCCAGGAAGAGTTGTTTGAAGGAAAGAGAGACCAAATATTTATTCTGCATCTGATATTTATCAGGTTGGAAAAATGAAATTAATCTGTAAGAAAATAGAGCAGAATCTGAATGAAGAATTGATCAAGGTATTTTCAATGTATAATATATATACTTCAACCACTATATCAGCAAAGAATGTTATGTAGTCACCTGTATCTTTGCAAGTGGCATTTTTTTTGGTAGTTGCTTACAGATGGAGAAATCCCGTATGTTCACGAAGGCAGACATTTACAGAGATGATTCCAACCATTGAAGAGTCGAAGCAACTGGGAACACATCTATGGCACATCCCCAAGCTCACAGTTCCCTTGGAAAAATAATGGCAAGAAATGATATAAAGATTTTGAAGGGGTTTGTGGTATTCCACTCCAGTTTTCCGAGGAAGAAGATGATACGTATGGGTTTGTGTTTCCTTCATGAGAATTTGAATACAGGATATATTAATTAAACATATATCTTCATTTTCCTGATGGAGAAACTTGAGTCAGCAGTGATTAAATTACCCAGCTATTTGGTTGCAGAGCTAAGACTACCCATGGTTTTTACTCCCGATCTACATTCTTTTTTATTACAATTATTAACGAAAGAGTTTTGGGTTTTCATAGAAGACCAAAGCAAGAGAAAGTTTAAATCATCAAGAAAGTTTAGATAGATAAAGGAAGCTTATTTAAGTGTAAAGGAACTAAATACTATTATTTTCTTTATTTTAAGATGTATATATATATATGTATATGTATATGTGTGTATATGTGTGTGTGTGTGTGTGTGTGTGTATACACGCTAATATTCCGAAATCAGCCTGACCCTTAGAAACAATGTTAAGTCATAGTTGCTTCCAGGAAGTATGTCAAGTTGTGAGATGATCCTCTTTACTTGGAAGAATTTAGCCACTGACATTCTCATGTAATAGATTATGGAATTGACAAAACTACTTAGTTTTGTTGGCTTACTTTGCGAAAGAAACTATTTACCATCCAGCAGTATGTAATTCCATTAAGAAATAAAAAACAGAATTTGAAATGCAAATCACTGGTATTATTTCATCTGACTTGACGTGTAAACCAGGTAAAGCTGTTAAGAAGGGATTAGGCAGTCTCACCACCTCTGCTAGTCTCACAGTTGTCTGTCGGGGCCAAACTTAATTCTGAAGAATTTTTAGACTGGGTGTGAAAAGGGTAGACCCAAATCTTGTAAATCCCAAAAGGAAATGCTTTGCAACTGTAGGGATAGGTACGTGTCATAATGGTGTTAGTATACTTTATAATTTGCGTACATAAAATGTAGTGGGTTTTTCCCCCCTGAAGCACGTTATTAAATCAACTGATGAGCTGACAATCATGGGATCTAAGAATACGAGTAATTTGAAAAGAAAAGAAAAAAAAAAACAATTAAGAGTAATTTGGTTTAGAATGGTAGTGTCATGTATTAGGATGAACACTGTCCTGGGGCGCCTGGGTGGCTCAGTCAGTTGAGTGGCTCTGGATTTCAGCTCAGGTCATGATCCCAGGGGTGTGGGATCGAGCCCCATGTTAGGTTCTACACTGAGTGTGGAGCCTGCTTGAGATTCTCTCTCTCTCTCTCTCTCTCTCTCTCTCTATCTCTCTCTCTCTCTCCCCCCCCCGCCCCTCTACTGCCTTGCTCCCTCTCTCTCTCTTACTAAAATAAAAATAATAATAATAATCAAATTTAAAAAACAGAATAAACACTGTACTGGAAGCTAGGTCTGGAAAGCCACTTAGCCTCCTACCAGCTGTATTGCCCTTGAACAATTTTACTTCCTCTTTAAATAACAGTTTCCTTATCTAAAATTGGAATAATGACATGACATACCTTGCAGGAACACTGTGAGGAGTAAATAAGATTACATATGCAAAGTGCCCCCCACAATGCCTGTCACATAGTGGGTGCTCAGCAAAGTCAGCTCGGTCACAGGAAACTTGAGCTAACAAAATGATTTGTTAAGTGGTGCTGGCAGCAGGGTGAATTTCTCTGATTTGGTAGAATCGTGTCGTCTAAACAGCGTTTCTCACCAGTTTAAAATCCATGCTCTATCAGTCAAGAAGATTTTTTTAAAAGTCTTACTGAAATAACATGTATTTAAACATTTTTCCAAATACATATGTGGAATATGTTTTTTCAAGTTACTGCCCTATACCTTCTTCCCATTCTGCTCTGCCTCTTACAGGGGTGGCCCTACCTAGCTGAAAATCTTTGCCCTAAAAAACATGGTGGCAGACAGGGATCTAAGAAACATTTAGATTTTTATTTTCAGTTCATATTAGGAGCATAGCAGTTCAATCACTTTTCACAGACTGGCCCCATCATGCGTATATTTGCTAAACACACTGGATAAAGGGAAGAAATATGGAACTAGCCATCATTTTGCATCCAGGATCTTCCTTCAAAGAGTTATCCAAAATAAATATAATGGGGCAATATTTACAAGGAGACCTAAAGATATTTATATACAATTTAAGTGCTATGTGTTTGTCGGTGTGGAGATATGGTCATGAAGCAAAGGGCGGGGGGAATGGTGGGTTACCAGAAATTAAAAAACAAACAAACAAACAAACAAACAAGCTCTGTGGTCAAGCTAAAGAAACCACAAGGCCAAATTTTCTGTCGATCCCTGGGGAGACACACAGAGAAAAAGGTTCAGTAGCCCTGATCACATTTCCTCCACTCTAGCATCCTATCCCCTACAAGTGTTCATAAAATACCATACCCTGGAGTTGGCTGTCCTCTGACAACATTTTTTTGTGGTTTTCTGCCAGTTTGACTTTTATTCAAGCCTAAATCTCGGCTCCCCACCCAGCTTTCAAGAATAGACCCACAGGATTCTTTAACACTATTAACTTTTCAAAAGCCACTCGCCTATTTGCATATCTCCTTCAAGGCACACCAAGGCCAACCTTGCCTTGCCACAGGCTCCTTTGGAGCCACAGTCCCTCGTCTGCTCTGTTCAGCAACCCAAAATGTCATCAAGGAGCCTTTCCACTGTAGAGGGAAGGGGAAGGATTTCAGGGTGGGGCACGATGATGCCATGGGAAAATTCCAAGAATCCTGTGACCTACTGTCCTCACCCATGTCGTGTCCTGCCTCACTGATCTTTCAGATTAGTTCAGCCTAATGAAAGCCAACAACATATAAAGCTAGTAATAGTATTCATTCGTCTTGCATCTGCTTTAGTTCACTCTTCATGTGTTGGTTTAGCCAAGCAGAATTCTCAAAAAGCATCACCAACTGGCTCCTGGGGTGGGCTCTGACACCTTTAATGCCCATCTGGCGGCTGATGAGGATCCAGGTACTAAAAAGCCATTATTTGTTCCTAGATCGCAAGGAAGGTGTTGGTTGATATTCTCTTTCCCAAGGACCATGGATTCAGTTCCCCCACACAGTAGACCCCAATTTCTCTTAGTTTTTCTTTTATTATGTTCATAAATATCAAAATACTATGGGAATTCACCGCAGCAGCTCCTAGAGTATTTTCATTTCGTTATTTAGCATCCCTCATAAATTTAAGTTCTCCAATGAAGGGAAAAAGTTCTTTACTTCAGGTGTCTCAAAATTTTTCAAAAATATATGGGAATCTTATTTACTATAAAGCAAATTAAAACTATTCACCAATAGTACACTACTTGATAGAGAAATGTCCTTATCTTTCTTTTTTCTAATTTAAATGATAAGCATTGCTGCCAAGAAAAAACAGAATCATTTCTCTCCTAGCTGGATAAAAATAGGTCAAGTAATTTAAGCCAGTCCATTGCAATTAAAATTCTGACATTGCCATTGTTTCTTCTATTCTGGGGGGAAAAGACAAACAGAACACAAGATGATAGGGGTTCATTGGCCAAGTCACTTGATGTGCTATCCCTTGTTTTAACCTTGCTTTAGCCTTTAACCTTTAACCTTTAACCTTGTCTTGCTTTAACCTGCCTGGCAGCTGTGATTCTGATGACAGTGGTACAGTACCAAAATGATAAATACCATCTCTGAAGCTGCGTAACACCTCTTTTGTGCTAGCAAAACAATACGGTTGGAGAGGAGAACATTTCCAATGGCTTGAGTCCTGAATTCCTTGAATTCTAAATGTATTTCTTTCTTTGGAGACAATGTTATCTGCCAAGCTTATTTTAAAGTAAATTTTACTGAATCAATTAGACAGCAACACTCATTCCCATTAAACATCCTGTGGCCCTTTCACAAGATTAGAGCCTGTGGCTTTGTCGCATTCCAACACAGATAACCGCATTCTGCATTCCTAGATATTTCCCTCCACCTTTCGGAACACTTACCATCAAATGCATTATTATTTGTACTTGTCCCAAAACAACAGCTCTGTTGTGAGAGTGCAGAGTATCAGTTTTAACTGACAGGCTAAAGCATTTGCTCATTATACTTTTATAAAAGAAAACCCCTTAGCCAATGCATATTTTGAAATGTGAGGCACATCTCAATTATGTACACTTATCCCAAGTTAAGTTCTTTGGTAAGGAAAATGCTCTTATTTTCATAAAGGGTGTTTACTTTGAAATCTCTTTTAATAAAAAAAAAAAATTTGTTGCTCAAATATATGCTGTTTGCTTCAAGAAAGAAAATGAAGCATTCAGAAAAGGTAAACAAACAAACCACCACCAACAAAAAAAAACCCTCTTAAGGAAATGGCTTTCCTTTGACCTTCTAAATAAATTCCACAAGGGGGCGAAAACACCTAATGGTCTGGGACTGCAAAGTTTGTATTTCAAAGCCGGCCACCCATAATAGATTAGTGGATTAATATTTTGCTCTAAAGGATCTGGCCTTTAATGTTGACATCAATTTATAGCTAGCCCAGGCGTTTACAGTAGTAAAAGTCACGGAGACCATAAACTTCACAATAGATGTCAGCCTTCTGGTACCAGTGCTCTAGCCTAGCACCCCATAAACAGTGGTGATTAGGTAACTGTCCTTCAAAGACCCATCCATAGATGTAACGTCTTTATCAGCTCCCGCAAAAAATACCGCCACCAGGATCCGAGCAGGCACAAGGCAGAGGTGCAAGTTTTCATCAACGTGTTCTTATTTTTCTGACTTGTTTCTATGATGTTCTTGCTTATCATTGATCTCATCTTGAAAATCAAGCGTGGAGTATCTATTTGTGGGCAAAGCTTAAAGAACAGAAGCTCTCTTGTACCATGTTAGAACTTTTTGAAAAACAGCCAAGGTACGGAGGTCAAATTTCCCCATATGCTATAAGCAACTTAGTAGGAAGCAAGACCACAAAAGGTTTTGCAAATGTCCGCCAGTAGCCCGGTGATCTAGGTCACTGTACAGGTTTCATGAATCAGGTTGTTCAAACAAGGAGTTATTTTTCCTGTGCTTAAGAGACCTGCAGATATCGCATGGAATCTGCTCAATTGTTGATCGAGAAAGAGTTTTAATGAAATAGAGATCATTCAGATGAATAGGGGGTGGAGGGGGGGTTGTATTTGCACTGAGGAGAAATTGTGCTTTTAAACCAGCTCCTCTGTTCTGGCAGAGTTGGGCTCAGGATCTAATAATAGTTCCTTGGGCTCCGCGTCTCCACATACGTGTTCCGGTGTTAGAACAGCAGGAGGAATTTAGTGACAGAGCAGGTGTTGTGGCTTATTTCCTGGCAGAATGAATGGTGAAGGGTGGTGGCAAGACAATTATTTTGTTTCTTTCTTTATGCAAAAAAAAAAAAAAAAAAAAAAAAAGAAAAGAAAAGAAAAGAAAAAACACAATGCCTCCAATAGCTTTCCTTTTTCTTTTCTTTTCTTTTTTTTCCTGGCACAAGTGAAAAAGAACAAGAATTGCTGTATTAATATGTATGCAAACATATTTTTTCACTTGAGCCTCTGGAAAAAAAAAAAAAAAAAAAAGGAAAAGAAAAACTTACTGCGAAAATGCCTAGCCAGGAAGATTTACTGCTGATTGTAGATTTAGTATTGACAGGTCTTAGCTGAAGAAAACTTCAGCTTCCAACTATTAATGTGGGAAATCTGGATTAGCTTTTCAAAATGGGGTGAAGAGTTTGGAGTTATTTTCAATTTTCAGAGAAATTATTTATTTAGAACATAATTTTTAATAAGGAAATGTCAATTAGAGAGGTATAACAAGCCCAGTGGAGTGTGTATCTTAATTTTAATGGCTTGCCTTGGAAATAGAATTATAGAATGTAGGTGATCTGAATTATATTGAAATGAGCCTTTATGCCAGACTCACTGTAATTTAACACTTCTGCATTTCCTTTTTTTTTAAATTATGAAATATGGGATTTAAGATTAGAATCTAAGGATCAAAATGAAATGTTCTTTTAAAGTTATTATTTGTGAGATTTTCCTCAACCTGTATTTTACTTCTTCAGTGGGTCAAATATAAAAGACTATTTTTTCTCGAATGTAGGTATATTGCTCTTACAAGGTAAGCTAAGAAAACATGCAAGGGAAAACAAAATTCCATCTTCAAGCTGGGATAACTTGAGATTTTAACAATATGACTTTTTCTTTTGCTTGATTATAGGCAAAACTCGACACCTACTTAACTGTAATTATGTCTTCCTGGTAAAACATTTAGGTAAAATTAAACAACCTTATCCTTATGTCCTTTGCACCCCTTGCCTGTAACAGAAAAGGCTCAGAATTCTGGAAAACAGGGAACGCGTGCAAGGGAAGATCTTGTGAAGACTGTAATTTGACCTTTGAATCAACCTCCCTGTGTAAATTTTAAATATTATAGAACAAAATAGAAAGCCTCAAGGTGGAATTCTGCCCCTCTTCCTCTTAGAAGACTATAAACCAGTCAGAAGCTATTTCAGAGATTAAGCTAGAAAATGTGTGCCTCTCCTTAGGACTTTTGCTGAGAAAGAAAATTCGTCACTAGAGATAAAGGGAGATTTATGTTTAATGCCATCGTCACCATTCCCCCAGTATATTATCCTGACCTGCATTTACATAGTTGAATCAGGTATATCACCAGAAACACTTGGTGTTCCCCCCTCCCATCCCGTGAAAAAAAATTTTTTTATAGGATTTAGCGTCACAAACCTTTAACTCTGGAGTACACTTGAATATGATGACAATTAAGAAAAAAAATGCTCTTTGACAACTTTGCAGCTTCTGATTAAACCACACCAAGAGGCATGTTACAATGATAACAATGAAGCATTATGCCAATTATGTTAAATCCTGCTCTCCACTTAAGCTCATCATGACCTGTTTTAGTGTCCTGTAATTTATCCTTTGGAATGCTTACTCTCATCAATAAAGTGTTCAACTTACAGAGAGAAAAAGCCACCAAAAGGAACAACCACCCCCACCCCCCAATGACTTCTAGAAAACAAGTATTTCTTAACTTTTTATTGACATTGGCAAATTAAAATAGAATAAATTAACAAGTATTTTCTCAAAAAAATGTTTTGTACAAAAATACTGTCAAAATTTCCTAAAAAGCTTTCAACACAGTAGTATCTTTTCATGTACTGAATAGAACTATTAGCACAGTGTCAAAAATGTTGAAGACAGAAACAAAATAAAAATCTGTGAAATGTTTGCCACTGACGACATTCCACACCCTATTATTGTCTGTACATATGGGGGAGGGGGAACAGCCAACTTGAAAGTGAACAGTATGACTTTTCCTGATCCAGAACGGTTTGGCCCACATCTGTTTAATCTTCCAGTTTAGCATATTTAAAAAATTAGTCTGTACTCAAATGCATAGTTAAAAAAAAATGAAGCGAGATGGCAGAGTTTGTGCAGTAATATCTGCCCTTCAAAGTTCATGCAACCAACTAATGCAAATTTTTCCTTTCACTCGTCAATCTGAATGCAACTCAGTCATTTGAAACCATCTACAAAATCCACAAGATTAAGCAGTTTGCCAAGATTAATATCTAACAGTTGAGCACTGGAGAAAGTGAGGAAATAAGGAGTAAAAACAAACAACAAAAAAGACCAAGTTAGCTAGATATTTCAACTACATAAGGGAGGTGAATGTCAAGGCTACAAAACGAAACAAAAACAGAAAAAAAAAAAAAAGTGGCAGCAATTTTTTTAAACCAATTTGTACAAGTTTATAGTTTTACTTTGTTTCCAAGTTCTCAAACCTTTCAAGATCTGAAAAGTGAGATACTGTGTCTAAGGGAATGTTTTTTTTTTTGTTTTGTTTTGTTTTGTTTTTTTGTTTTTTTGTTTTTTCTTTAATTCACACCGAAGTTGGGGGTTTGATTTCTTTTCGCCGGGGTTTCGATCAAGTCAACAGCTTACTCTGCTGGGCTGCTGTTTGCACACGAAGTCCGTCATAAAATCAAACTCGTTTTGCCCCAGCCAGAGTTCGGGCAGCTCCTTGATGCGGTCCAAACCCATTTCTATCACTAAGGACATAAGCACTTCCTCGTCGATGAAATCAGTGTCTATGACATTGGGCGGCAGCATTGCAGCAGGGACGTGGGCCACGGAGGCGGGCATGTTGCTGCCGCTGCCGCCGCCGCTGCCGCCGCCGCTATTGCCGCTGCCCGCGCCACCACCCGAGGTGCCGCCGGAGCCGCCGGGGGTGCTGCTGCCGCCGGAGCCGCCGGGGGTGCTGCTGCCGCCGCTGTGCTTGGGGTTGCAATCTCGGAAGTGCTGGTTTGTCCCGTTCATCTGGTGGCCTGCAGCAGGGTGCAAATCCGGCATGTAGTGGTTGTGGGGGTAGGGGTGATGGTTGAAATACTGGTTGTTGAGCTTCTGCAGCTGCATGCTGGCCGGCAGGGAGCCTCCCTGGCTGGCCACCGGGGGGCCCATGAACTGGGAGTTGTTAAACCGGGCCGCGGGGGCCAGCGCGCTCGGGGGGTGCCCTCCGTTCACAGTCCCCGGCCCCATCGCGTGCCTGATGCCGCTCGTGGCATTCATGTTGCCCGCGCCGTAGTGTATGTGCTCGCCCATCAGGGCGTTGAAGGCGTGTTGGGGCTGCTGCTGCTGGTGGTGATGGGGGCTCGGGAACTGCCCCATGCCCATGCGATGGGCAGGGTGGTGGTGCAGCCCGTTGGTGCCGTCGGGGAAGCGCCCGTGGTTCATGGCCATCATATGGTCTGCCATTTCCAGTCCTGAAAGTGAAAAGGGCAGACGGTAAGACTCGCGCCACACGTGCCGCCCACCAAGGCGCACCCCACTTTTTCTTGCCTCTGTCCCCTAGGCTCCCCGGACGCACGTCGGCTGCGAACCACTAACTATCCCCGGGATCCTACTAGTAGCCCGTGCACCCGGGGCTGGCCGCCACGGCGGACCTGCCACCCACAACAGAGCTGGGCGCGAACAAACAGCCCCTTCCCCTGCGATCGGGCGGGCGGACCCGTGCCCACACCCCCCTCTGCTCCCCGAAGTCGCCTAATAAAGGAAGTGCCCCGTAGCCGTGCCGCGAACTTCAGGCATTAAATCAGCCCTCCTCATCCTGTTGTTGCACATCCTGTTGTTATTCCCCAGCTCCGCCTCACGCTCTTCCTCCGGGCAAACCCAGCCCTCGGAGGACTGGGCTGGCAGGCGCCCCAGCCGGCTTCGCCCGCCGCGCTTACCTTCCGTCTTTGCGATTTCTGCTCCGAAGACCGAGGGCGGGATCGTCGGGTCCGGGACCGGCTCAGCAGCACATAGAGGGGGCCTTCCCGGTGTGCAGGGCGCTCGCTGTCGCGATGTCGGCACAGAGGTCTTGCAGCAGCCGCTGGGGCAGAATCGGAGCCGTTCCCTTTTATTTCCCCTCCGCTGCCCTCGCAGCTCTGTAAGACCGCCCGGCAGCTGCCAACAATGAGCTGTGTTTCTTAGGGCTTTGGCCACAGTTAATATAAGGGATTTCAGGAAGGGCGGAGCGAGAGCCTCCCGGGAGGGCGGTGGCAAAACGCGGACTCCGGAGCCTCGGGCACGCCGGACCGGGTAGCGGAGCCGCGTCCCCGCGGCCAGAGGCACGTGCGCAGAGGCTGCGGGCCCAGGCGCCGCCTCAGTGCCGCCGGACTCTGGTTTCCTCTCAGCCCACAAACACCGGGCCAGCCCGGTCGCCCCGGAGCGGGAAGAAAACGCCCCCTGCACTTCTAGCTCCAAATTAGCGCCTGCCCCGAGAAGAGCGAGGAAAACGCGCTGCTCCCCGCTGGCCGGATCCCCCACCCCCCGCACTCCCAGTCGGCTCACCTAGCGATCTGGGCTGCCTTCTGCGGGGAAAAGGGGGTGCCCTGCATAGTGCTCTTCCTGCATAGTGCCCTTCTGCCACCCCGGCTTTGCAAACCCTCCACCCACGCGCCCTCCCCCCCTTCCCCCCCTTCCCCGGGCTGCGAAGAATGGCTGTTTCCCCGAGTGCGGTTTTAAATACCCGGACAAATAATGCCCCTTCCCTGAGCACACTTTCCCGGGCTGTGCCTTTGTGTTTTTATAGGAGCATTGGGTGAACCTGATCTAGCTATTCTGAGTGTAGATGCATTCCCCCCCCCGCCGACTCCTTTCAAGGACAGGAGCTGGGGGCGGGGAGCGGCAGCGGCTGCAGGTGGACGGAGCGCGCCCGCGGGCCCGGCCGCCTCCGCTCCCTCGCCCTGGAGTCCGGTCCGCGCTTTCGGGCCCGCTCGCCGCTCCCGGGGTACGTGTGCTTCTGCTAAGTTTGCGTTTGCAGCTCTTGGTAGCTTTGGCATCCGAGCTGAGGCGTCTCTGCTCTGTAAACAAACTCAGCGATCCTCGTCCCCAGATCCACCTTTTTGCACATACACAGTTTCTTGCTTCTGCTGTTGCCCTTGATCCGGGAGGTGGGGGTGTGTGCAAACTTGCACAGCCTCCCTCCGGGCTCTGCCTGACGATTTGGGGTTGATTTAGAAGCGAACGGGTTTGTAATTAAGAAATTCGAGGGCTGAGTAAAACTGCTGTTGCTGGAAAAGGAAAACAAATAGATAACATGGTAATCGCTTTGTAAATAGAGTCGTTCTGGAGGTGGGCACGTAGCTGCACGTCCCGTATGGCACCGTGCGCGCGCACACACTGCTGGGACTCTTCCTTTTCAGTGAAATTGTTCAGTGGGGCAATAGGCGATAATAATAACCTTGCTTCCCAGAACGCGGCACAAGTAGCCTGGTCGTCCATTTGGCTCATTGACTTGCAAATAAAAACCCTAACACCGGTCTGGGCTACTACCCTGTCGGAGCCCTCTTGCTTTCTCACTTGGAGAAGCCGAGTTGTTTCCCCAACACCATGATGAGGTTGCTCTGAGCTTTTTATATTGCGCTTTATGTGGTAAAAGCGAGTTTAGCGCTCCGAATAAGGACTTCTGTTCAGAGTTGTTCCTTCATAACTCGATAGCCATTGAAGACTTCCTGCTGCGAAGGGCTAGTCCCCCGCCTTCCACCCCTCCTTTTCTCCCTTGCACACAAGACTTTTTTAGGCCCTATTTTTTGGAGGACTGGAAATTCTGATACATTTCCCCTTTCAGGACTTTGCAGAAATCCTGAGGATTGCGAGCGAATCCTGATTATGTGAACCTATTATCCCTGTCTTCCTCTAGTTAGATATATAAATTTATAGACCTACTATACAAATACAATATTTTTAATATATGTACTTAAACATTGTTACCGTCTTTTTCTCCTTCCTTTTCCAGGCTCTTCAGCATTTATAGCTGTGTGTGCAATGATATTTAAACCTCAAAAATATTTACTTTTTGGAGACTTGCGCATGGAACACGTTGCATTGTTTGCAATAATCTCCTATTCTGTCTACCCACCACTTTTACCTGTAGGTCATCGACTTGCACTTATTGAATCGGAGGCTGGGGAGAAACCTGAAAGTGTCACCTGCTATTAAAAAAAAAAAAAAAAAAAAAAAAAGGCTCCAAAATTCTGGTCAACCCCGGACTCAAAAATTGTCAGATAGATTGTTGACTTCCTGTCCTCACACTGCAGTGTCTTGCGACACGACGGCCAGCTCTTGAATGCCTAATCTAAATTCCTCTTGCAGCCATTAAGAAAAGGTGCAGCTCCATCCAGTACCAGTGGTTCCACATACTGTTGGGAAATCTCCTGAAAGGTCACCTCCCCACCCCCACCATCCGTTAAAGGGAAAAAAAAAATTTAGTTCTGGGACCAGCTGGTCAAAACGTGGCGTGCTTTGCTCATTTATCCATCCGCCCAGTGAATGTTCCCTACACGCCAGGCACTTTCTTAGCGCCTAGAGGAACAACGGGTATGGGAACTCATTTTCGAAAAGAAGAGTCGGGCAAACAGGTTTGGGGCACACTGTAATAAATGCAGCAGCAGCATTCAGCCAACGCCAGGACTTCTGGAAGTACCTAGGAGGGACCCCTAACCTGGTCTCAGGGGCCTTGGGAAGGCTTCCCAGTGTAGGTGGTGACTAAATTGAGGCCGAGGATGAGGAGAGGTTAGGCCCCCCCAGGAGGGGGCAGAGACGAGAGCGGCAAGGTTGGAGAGGTAAACTGGGGCTGGATCCCGTGGTCGTTGGTTCCCAAACTGAGAAAATTGGGATTATATCCTGAAGACAAGGGGATACAGGCAAAGACTTGTGAATCAGTGAGGCGATCACGTTTTTGTTTCAGAGAGATCAGGACAGTACTGTGGAGAATGGATTCAGAAAGTAAGGCTGGAAACAGGGAGCCCAGTTAGGGGCAGTTACAGTCCTCAGTCATCCAGGGGTATGCAGAAGCCCATGGAACCAAGGGTTTATCCTCTGAACCCGGGTAAGGACATGGTCTGTGTGTGACCTAAGCAGCGATAGGCAGCTATATTAGCTTCCTAGCACTGCCGTGACAAAGTACTACTCTCTTTCTGCCACTCAGGCTGAAAGAATAGGAATTTGTTGTCACAGTCCTGGAGGCTAGAAGTTCAAGATCAAGGGGTGGGCAAGGCTGGTTCTGAGGGCTGTGGCAGAGAATCTGTTCCATGTGTCTCTCCTAGATTTGGTCATTCGTGGGCCATCTTCGGTGTCCCTTTGCTCGTACCTGCCCCATCCCATGTCTGCCCTCATCTCCACATGGTGTGGTCCTGTGTGCGTATGTCTAAAATTTTCCCTTTTTACAAGGACAGCCGTCATATTGGATTAGAGCCTATGCTAATGACCTCACTTCGACCTGAATATCTCTGTAAAGACCCCATCTCCAAATAAGGTCACATTTCGAAATACTGAGGGTTAGGATTCCAGCACATCTTTTTTGGAGAGACACAATTCATCCTATAACAGTGGTGGAAAAACTGAATAACACCAGACCCCTTCCCTTGTGGAAAAAAAGACGCTGCCTGGGGCTCTCTTCCCAGGTACCCTGCCGGCCTGCACACTCATTTCTTCGTGTTTCTGCTCAGACACTACCTCGATGAGGTCTTCCTGACTATCCTACCCAAACAACAATAGCCCTGCTTACTTTCTTACACTGTTGGCTTTGCCTCTTGGCGTTTATCCCCACCTGATATGTTGCATATTGAATTTTTACTGTCTTCTCCTCCCTACATTGGCAGCTCCAGGGAGTGGGGACCTTGCCTGTTTGTTCATTTAGTGTCTAAAACAGATCCTGACACGGTAAGTCTTTTACTGACCAGATGAATGAATGAATGAATGAATGAAATATAGCAGAGGTACTGAGGGAAACTGAATGAAGGATTTATGAGAGGGGCACTTGGAGGGTTGAGCGTCCGACTTCGGCTCAGGTCATGATCTCGTGGTTTGTGAGTTCGAGCCCCGTGACGGGCTCTGTGCTGACAGCTCGGAGTCTGGAGTCCGCTTCGGATTCTGTGTCTTCCTCTCTCTCTCTGCCCCTCCCCTGCTCATGCTCTGTCTCTCTCTCTCTCTCTCTCTCCCCTTCAAAAATAAATAAACATTAAAAAAAATTTTATTTGAAGGATTTATGAGGGGGGAGGTCAGGCAAGATTTTCTGGAGAAGGTTACTTTCAAGACTGGATGTAGAAGAATCTAGTGGAAAGGACAGCAGGGCACCGCTGTCTGCATGTGGCCTATCATGCACTTGAACAAAATTGTGACCTATTTGGGAAGATAGCTCATCTGGGGGTCATTGACTGTTGAGTTATGGAGGGAGGTCCATATCGGTGTGATGTTTTGATTGAAACAGAGCTATTCTGAGGTATGCTTTGAGCTTCAGGAAACTCTTGAGTTGAGGAAAGGATGACTAAAGTACCCAGCTTCAAAAAAAATGTATGGAAGAGTTTATACATGTGTTGGTGGGGTGGGGGTGAGGCTAGGGGCCAGGGGCTAGGGTGGGGTCTAATACTAGGTTTTGTACTTTGTCTAAATGATCTCACTTAATCTTTACCCTGACGAGCAAGGATTACTTTCATCATTTCAGAAAGGAGGATTTCGAGTCTCAGAGAGTTAAAAAAAAAAAAAAGACCAAAAAACAAAAAGCAAAAAAAAAAAAAAACAAACCCACCCAAAAACTTAAAAAACAAAAAAACAAAACCCACCCAAAAACTTAAAAAAAAAAAAAGGCCACCTTCTCAGAGGGTTATTAACTCATGGTTAATAAAGAGGCGGAATCTGTCTATGCATTTCTGCAAGTTGAATAAATAATGCCCTCAATGTATGTGCTTATGTAAAAATGATACATTCATATCAGTTGTAACCTTGTGGATTTGGTTCTGTGTAATAAAATACAAATTCACTTGAAATCACCACTACACTCATGATAGTGTTTTGCGTCTTTATGTATTTTCTCATTCAATAAAAATATAGTGATTCCCAGGGGGAGAGGGAGCAGGTAGTGAGATGTTTTTATTAAAAAGGGATCTTTAAAGTTGATGAAACTGATACGACTCACCTAAGAGTTGGTTAAAATAAAGATCCCAGGACATCATCTCTAGAACTCCTGATTCAGCAGATGAGGAGGGGGCCTGATGATCTATGTGTTTTTTAAAAAGCTTCCAGTTAGTTCTGAGGTTTAGACAAGTTTGCAAACCACCAACCTTGTCCTCAGGTAGAGCAGGAGTGTAGTTCACACTGATAGAGTCCCGTCCCCTGGATTGCCACCCATGTTTGGAACTTTGCCCCGTCTTTGAAGGTCCTGCTCAGGTGACATCTTCTGTTTCAAGCCTCAATCCCTCAGGTGGAAAGAAATCTGGCTCCCTTGTTGCTCCCAGGACATTTTGCTCTAGATCTTTCTTTATGACTTCTTCTGGCTTGAGTTATGGGTATTTGGGCTCTCCTGTAGCCCTCTGGGATGGCAGACATTCCCTGGTGAGCCCCCAGGAACTCCACAATGTCATACATAGTGTAGCTTGTATTAGTTGGCTTGGGACACTGCAACAAAAGACCACCACTGCATGGACATTTATTTTCTCAGAGTTCCGGAGGCTGGAAGTCCACGGTCAAGGTGTCAGCAGCCTTGGTTTCATTTGGGGCCTCTCTCTTTAGCTTGCGGGTGTTCACCTTCTTGCTGAGTCTTCAAGCGTCCTTTCCTCTATTGCCAAAGCCCCAGCTGCCTGTCAGATTTGATTAGGACCTACCCAAATGGCCTCATTTTAATTCAGTCAGTTCCTTGAAGACCTTATATCCCAATATAGTGATATTCTGAGATCCTGGGAGATAAGGCTGCAAGCTATGAATTTTATGGGACATAGTTCACCCCGTAAGACACCTCATGTATAGAGGTAACTGACATTTTATTAGCCTACAGGTTCAACGACAAACTAGACAACACTCACATTGGTTAGGAGGCTGGATGAAGTATGTTGGAAGGCAGAAGATAGCTTCAGTGACCTTAACTAATTACAGAAATGTTCCATCAAAAACGGAATTATTCAATAAGAAACACTTCAAAGGGCCTGTGAGGACAATAGCATGGGTACTAGAGGGGAAATTAGTTGACTAGATATAACAAAATTAGTTGACTAGACATAAGAAAAGAAAAGGAAAGAAAGGAAAAGAAAGAAAGAAGGGAAGAAAGGAAGGAAGGACACAAAAAAAGTGTGGGTCAAACGGAGCTGTTGGTTGAATGGGAGGCAGCAGTGGAATGTTATTAAAAAGGAAACAACTTGGAATGTATTAGGAGTGAGAATATCTCATGATAGAGCCGGAAGTAATCCTTTTGCTACACTTGGCTCTTTTCAGAGATTGTGGTTGGTTTGTAGCTTTACATTTTAATAAAGAATTACAGAAACTAAAGAAGGTTCATTAAAAAAAAAAAAGGGGAAATATATTTTAAAGGGATGGGAAATGGGACTTACAATAGCTATTTAATCTGGAGAAGAAAAGCTGACAGGTGACTTAATACATATGTTCTGGTATACACATAGGGAAACTAATATGGAGGATCCTTTCCAGATGTTTTGCTTTTCCACTGAGACAAAGAAAAAAGGAAAGCATTTTTAAAAGAGAGAGCTTTAGATCAGTGGTTTTCAAATTGGGCTCTGCAGACCCGGAGAGTTCTCGGCTTTGCTTTTACGTGCTTTATGCGTTAAGGATTTCTTGTTCGAATGTGTTTTAAAACATCGTTCTGATATTAAACAGTTATGAAAATGAAAGTTTTGGCTCGCACAAAAACCAGAGCCTTCTAATTCTAGGTGGGACTTGAAAAAGAATCGTATCCGACCCCCTTCATTTTCCAAATGAGAAATCTGAGGTCCTGAGAGGTTAAGTGACTTGCCCGTAAAGGACTTCCTGAAACATCAGGATTTTAAAACACCACAGCAGATTATCAGAGGGAACTAAGTCTTTATGAAGACTTCAGTGAAATAGGATAAGAGATGTGTTGAATGGCTTAGATCAGCATTTCCCAACAGGCCCTCTGTATGATAGGCGGGGGCGTTGTAAAAGGCACGGTATCTGTATCAATTTCTAGTTTTTAAAACCTGGGAAATAAAATCATTTAAAAGTATTTTTGCTGTTCAAAATAGCAGTTTGAAAGTCTCTGAGCGTGTGCCGAGGGAGTCTACTGAGCTGGGCATAGACATCCCATGTCTGATCCGCGGGTACTTAACTGGGTTACTCTCTCGCCAAATTCCCTCTGGCAGAGGGGTAACTTTTACTATTGTACAACGTTGAGTTGCCTTCGTTCCCAATCAGTGGTTTTCAAATTGTGTTCTGCAGACCTTGAGAGTTGTGCAGATAGAAGAGAAATGGCCCCGAATAAAATAAATCAATGAGAAATGCAGTTGTGATAATTATTCTGCCAATGACTTACGATGATGCTTACCCCATGCAGAGGTTACCGTCATCTAATGAAAATTCTGATGTAGTGCCAGTATGTTCTAGAACTCAGAAGTCAGAGCCAGAAAGAGGAAACAATTGGCCTTCAATTTATTACAAATAAAGTTTCAACTGCCACATATACCAGTCGTGGAGGTGTGTTTACAAATAAGAGCCTGGACGGCTCTTCCTTTTACCTCATTAGTTGCAAAGAAAACACACAAATTCTTTTCACAAACCCCAGTTGCTATTTAAGCACAAAATATAAGAACGAAACACATCCAGACATGAAAGTGTGTTGTGTTAATTTCTGATGTCGCTGTTTGTAGTTGTATTTCAATTTCTATTTAAATAAACATTTAGTGCAAAATCCAAAGAGAAGGTATCATCGATTTTCAGTTTGTCACCAAGTGATGCTTTTCCTTAATAATTGATTCTAAACAAATTATGAATGGAAGTCCACAATGTAAGAAGAAAATATTTTGCTTTTATAATTTTGTGTAATAAATATTGTTAAAGGTAGGCTTAAAATAAATTCCACAAAATACACTTCAGTAATATATTTATCTAAGACATAATATTTTCGGTGAACTCTCTTCTTTTTAGGTATCGTACAAAACATTTTTAAATAACTGAAAAATGCCTAAGTGGCTCATGGGGCGCCTGGATGGTTTAGTAGTTTGAGTGTCAAGTCTTAGTTTCAACTCAGGTCATGATCCCAAGGTTCCGTTTGTGGGTTTGAGCCCCGCATGGAATCCTTGCTTGGGATTCTCTCTCTCCCTGTCTCTCTCTCTGCCCCCCCCCCCCACAAGTAAACAGTTTTTAAAAAATGCCTAAGTGCCTCATGAAATAATAGAAAAAGGGACAGAAATATTGAAAAAAATACTAGTTTAAAACAGTATTTCTCACAAGTCATATATGGACCCCTTTCAAGAGAAAAACATCTGTAAAACCTTAAGTGCTTACTTAAGTTATTTTAATTATATTTCTTGAGTACGTAAGAATAGAAAAACAATATGTCACATACTCGTGTTTGTAGCTTCTATACGACTGCAATACTGGAATACATGCATATGCTAACCAAAAAATAACACTAGACAGTTAATAAAAAGTAAAATTAACAGCATTTAATGGAAGATTTTGTCAAAATTAAATCATCCCTTCAGTACAAGTCTAGCAACAAGAATTACAGCACATGTATATTTTTGTCTACCAAGTTTGACCGCTGGTGCTCGAACATGCCGTGCAATGAAATTCTCTATTGGAACCATGGCAAAAACTTGCATAGAGTGGCCCATGACTTCATTTAGTTTTCACGTCATGTGAACATGTCACTTACGTCTTAAAATCACGTCTGCTCTTTTCTTTCCAAGGTTTTAAGTAATATGGCCTGACACCACCACGGTTGTGTTCCCGAATCCAAATTTGAAAGATGGTCATTTTGATGATGCACAATATGATTGTAATATATTTTTTTAAATTACCAATAAAATGAAAACATAAGATTAAAGAGTTTTTGAAGAGAAAAAGAGAATCCCCACCCCCCCAAATGCTTGAAGTGGTGTGAAGGGTTCGTGAACTCTAGATGAATAAAAACTGGTTTGGTGGTGGTGGTGGGGCCCCCGGGGGGCTCAGTCGGTTAAGGGTCCGACTTCCGCTCAGGTCATGATCTCACGGCTCACGAGTTCGAGCCCTGTGTTGGGCTCTGTGCTGACAGCTCAGAGCCTGGAGCCTGCTTCGGATTCTGTGTCTCCCTTTCTCTCTGCTCCTCCCCTGCTCACACTCTGTCTCTCTTTGTCTCTCAAAAGTAAATAAACATTAAAAAAAACAAAACAAAACAAAACCAAAAACTGGTTTGGGGAGTATCCAGCTTTAATATCAAAAATACTTTGGCTCATGTAATTATTGATTATAATAAAAAATTTGGATCAGTGGCTGAGGTCGGGGAGGGAATGGAGAGTTGAAACTAGTGGGAAGTCTGAATGTTAACCATTTTCTTTTAAAACTATAGATTTCTTTAAGAAACAACAACTGTTGGTGAGGATGTGGAGAAAAAGGAACCCCGGTGCACTGTTGGTTGGAAGGCAAACTGGGGCAGATGCTGTGGAAGACGAGATGGAGGTTTCTCAAAAAAATTAAAAATAGAATTACCCTCTGATTCTGTAATCACACTACTGGGTATTTACTCAAAGAGTACAAAAACACTCATTTGAAGAGATATATACACCCCTATGTTTATTGCAGCATTATTTACAATAGCCAAATTCTGGAAGCAACCCAAGTGTCCATCGATAGACAGATGAGTAAAGAAGATGAAGTATAAAGATGAATAGCATTCGGCCACGAAAAAGAATAAAATCTTGCCATTTGCAACAACATGGATGGATCTAGAGAGTACGATGTTAAGCTATTTTGCTTAGCCAATCAGAGAAAGACTAATACCATATGATTTCACTCATGTGGAATTTAAGAAACAAAACAAATGAGCAAAGGGGGAAAAAAAAAGAGAGAGACAAACCAGAAAACAGACTCTTAACTGTAGAAAATAAACATGGTTACTGGAGGTGAGTGGGGGGATGGATGAATTAGGCGAAGAGTATTAAGAGTGTACTTATCACAATGGACACTGAATAATGTATGGAATGATTGAATCGCTGTATTGTACACCCAAAGCTAATATAATACTGTACATTAACTACACTGGAATTAAAAAAATATATATATAGATTTCTTTCCTATATCAAATAAAAACATGACTCCAAAGTTGTCTGTGAGTTCAATCTTCTTTTATTTGTTGAGTCACTAGTTCCTTCTTCCATTCATTTGAATGCCTGTGTATGGGGCACCTGGGTGGCTCAGTCGGTTGAGCGTCTGACTTTGGCTCAGGTCATGATCTCACGTCTCATTGGTTCGAGCCCCGTGTCGGGCTCTGTGCTGTCAGCTCAGAGCCTGGAGCCTGCTTCATATTCTGGGTCTCTCTCCCTCTCTGCCCCTCTCCCACTCGGCTGTCTGTCTCAAAAATGAAAATAAACACTAAAAAAAATTTTAAAAAAAGTAAATGCCTGTGTAGTAACTCCATAAGCATGATTTTTATTACTGTGTCAATTATTTCTGTTTTAAACGTTTTTTTCAGAGTGCTTACAGGTACTTCAGTTCTTTAAATGTTTTAAGCAGTCTTGTTTATACCACTCATTTATAGTGGGCAAGGGACTTCTAAGCTAATTTGATGTGCAGTGTCGATTCTGGAATCAGTATGTAGGGGTGCCAGAGAAGCACCCCCTAGAACGTTGAGAGAAGATTATCTTCTGGGAGTGAAATGGAGGGAGCATGAACATGTGTGAGAGAAAATCAGCATCTTTAGCAGGAAAGGCCCAGCTTCTTAGGCCTGGTGGCTACCTTGAGAGTTCGTAGACATAAGAATTCCAGGCAATAGAAGGGTGTCCTCCTGTTGTAAATTAATAAACTGCCCTTCGTAGTCTCTGATGGTCTGATGAGTGTGGGAGCCAGTACAGCTCTGGATGGATGGACCAGCCATGCTGAAGACCAGGCCTCGGTCTCTGGTGTCATCACCAAAGGAAAGACATAGATGCCAGGACTGATCGTTTAGCCTTCCTCCCTTCCTGTTATCTCTGAGCTACAATTATAATGGGTCTGTTGAAACCGAATTCTGAGTCGTCAGAATCCTACTTACTGATCTCTTATCATACCTTGCCATTCTATGAGACTTTACTGTATTTTGCTCTAGACAGTTTAGACCCTCCATTTTTGTCCCTATTATGTATGATGCCTTGTGATGTTCACCATGTGGAGTTACACATTTGTTTTGTGACTCTTTGATTACCGCCCCCATGAAGGCAGGGACCATACGACTATCTTATCCCAGTGCTACAACATTGTATCCCCAGTGCAAAACCAGTACATGATGCAGAGGGGGTGATCATGAAGCTAAAATTTCTAATTCTTTTCCCCCTAGCAGTTAAGCAATTGAGATTTAATTTAAAACCTCCTTTTAAAAAAAAAAAAAATTGAAATTGTTTTTTAGTTTTCTAATTGGCTACTCTGGACCCTCTAAAAGTTTTCTCCGTATTTGTTAATCTGTGCTGAATAATTCAGCAGGATCTTTATAAAATTACCATTTGCGTTTCGAAAACGTTTCACCACCTTCTCAAGATTCCAAATCTTCCCCCCGCATGTAAGCTCTTCTGTAGACCATTTTTCCTGTAATTTTTGTTGGCTTTGTGGCTCTTTCATAAGGCATCATCAGGGGGAAGAGAGTTCTGAGCGAGGATCAGTTCTCTGCTTGGAGGTACGGGCTTCTCATCCTGTTTCTCTCCCCATTTAAGAGGATTTGACGAAAGCGGATCCCGCAGAAGATGAACCTATGTGCTGCATGTTCATGTCGTCTGGTGCAGTGGCGGGACACGTGATGCTTTCTATGAAACATTAATTTAGATGTAAGTCCCAGGGCGTCATAACACCAACAGGTAGGGCCCTCCGTCGTCGTTTTTGTCTAACAGGGAGCCTCCTTGAAAAGGAGAGAAGAAGCCAAGGAGGACGTCAGGAAAGAAGTCCAGAGTGCAGGAGGCTGGACGAGCTCTGCTATTTGAGATCTGAAGCAATCAGGTAAAAGCTGCAAAACTGGAACCCACAAGGCGAACTCAGCCAGCCAGCTCTAACAGAGAATGGTTTTCCTACATGCCACCCGCTTCCTCATGCTACCACCACCACAATTTCTGCCAGCCTGGGGGCCATGACTGAGTTCTCGTCGTGTCCTAATCCCTGGCACAGCGGGAATTCAGAATACGCTTCGTGTGACACCCAGACCTATTCCCTTGTCACTCTGCTTGGCTGATAGAGGTACGTTAGTTCAGGTGAGGAGAGATTTTGATGAGTAAAACTGTTCTCAGGAGGTAAAAGTGGTTTCACTAATAGATCAGAAACTGTCTTATTTGTCCAAATATAGATCTAAAATTCAACAGAAGGCAGAAACTATGTTTGGATGTATTGTACTTTGGTAAATAGCAACGTGTTCAGCTTTGCAAAACTCGTAAGGGGGGGTCCCTTGCAGTTACTAATTATGCTTCGGTGCTACGAAGGTTCACTGAGGTTTGGGTCTGCGTCCGGATCTGTTGTTTTCTGACTGTCACGGTGGATCCTTTCTTTTCCACGAAGAGCATCCAACTGAATCATAACGGTTAGTGATTCAACTTGATGTAGCTCTGCTTCGAAAACTGAAAGAGCCTAGGCAGCTGGAGGCAGAAAGTCTTCGATTTTCTTTAAATGCATCAAGTTATTTGGGGTGCCTGGGTGGCTCAGTCAGTTAAGTGTCCGATTTTGGCGCAGGTCTTGATCTCACGGTTCGTGAGTTCAAGCCCCATGTCGGGCTCTGTGCTGACAGCTGAGAGCCCGGAGGCTGCTTCAGATTCTGTGTCTCCCTCTCTCTGCACCCCTCCCCCGCTCACACTCTGCCTTTCTTTCTCTAAAAAATAAATACACATTCAAAAAAATAATAAATGCATCAAGTTACCAACAGTATCAAAAATATTTACCCAAGTGTCCATCGGTGGATGAATGGGTAAAGAAGATGTGGTATATATATATATATATATATATAGATAGATAGATACACACACATTGGAAGGGTATTGGGTCATAAAAAAGAAGGAAACCTTGCCATTTGCAACAACATGGATGGACCTTGAGGGCATTATGCTAAGTGAAACACGTTGGTCAGAGAAAGAAAAATACTGTACGATCCCATTTACATGTGGAATCTAAACAAAACAAAACTCAAAGCAAAAGCCCCAAACTTGTAGATACAGAGAACAAATTGGTGGTTACCGGAAGCAGGGGATGGGGGGGTGGAGGGTGGGTGAAATAGGCGAAGGTGGTCAAAAGTTACAAACTTCTAGTAACAAAATAAATACGTCCTGGGGTCATGTATAGCATGGTGACTGTGGTTAATAATACCGTATAGTATATTTGAAAGTTGGTAAACAAAGAAATCGTAAAAGTTTTCATCACAAAAAAAAAATGTGTAACTGTGTGGTTATGGATGTTAACAAGACTTGCTATGATGATCATTTGGCAATGTGTACGTATATCAAATCATTATGTTGTACACCTGAAACTAATGTCATGTTATATGTCAATTATATCTCAAAAAAAAAAAAAAAACCCAAACAACTCTTTACTAGTTTATTTAGTAGTTTGTGCACAAAGTGCACAAATAATAAGATAGATTTCACAAGCCACATGCAGAAATGTGCCTGATTCTTGCTGCACCTTGAATGCCACTAATGGAGCTTCTTAAAAAAGCGTTTATTTGTTTTTGAGGGAGAGATCATGAGCGGGGGAGGGGCCGAGAGCAGAGGACAGAGGATCCGAAGCGGACTCTGTGCTGACAACAGAGAGCCCGATGAGAAGTTCGAACTCAGGAACTGTGAGATCATGACCTGAGCCTCAATCAAGAGTTGGATGCTTAACCACCTGCGCCACCCAGGCGCCCTGATAATGGAGCTTTTGAAGTAAACTCAAAAGGATCGTGGAATCATAGAACATTGCAGATGAGAGGACCCATAAAAACCATCGAGTCCAACCCATTTCATTTAGAGTTTATAAAAATTCAGACTAAGGGAGGTGAAATGACTTGCCCACAAAGATAGGGGGACTCACGAGCCAGAAGGAGGGGCACAGATGTTATGAACTATCTTGTGAAATTCTTGCCCTGATGCGTATGCCTTGCTGACAAACCTGAAGGGAGATGGCACCAGAAAAAACTACACGTGGCTGAAGACTTTCCTCGCACACGCGTTGCCCTCCGGAGACGCCAGGATTCTTCCCTCTCTCGAATCTCTGGCAAGCCCAATCGCCATCAGAACTTGAGTCAGGGCATACGGGTAAGTCATGCTGGTGGCCAAGAGTGTCCTCAGAGGCAGACGAAAGATCAGGGACCTCTGTTTAGACAAAGGCGTAGAATCAGTTCACCGAAAACATCTTGATATTCTGCTCTCAGGTTATTTGACGAGAACTATTTACAACAGGCAGAAGCCCTGGTTTGAAGAGTCCCGGGGGCAAATATGGTGCTCTAGAAGGTGGAAATCAAGGTCTATAACTAGGACTCTGGAACACCTGGAAAAAAGGTTATAGTTCTAACTCAGGTGAAGATGGCTTGGTAGGCAAACAGAATCTGAAAAAGAAAAGTGCGTAGTATGGATTATATGGACAAGTTAACCAAGCATTTCTCCTAACTCAATTGTGTCCCTTCGTCAGTGCCAGACTACTTGATCACCGTTCTTTCCAAACACCCCTGTTTATTACAAAGTTCTTTTAATTTTCAGAACACAGAGTGGGTGAGGCCCCACTGGAATGCTGAAGGGTAAATAGACAATGAAAGCGAGTGAAACTAGGAAGGACTACACATAATGTGTGAGGTTAGTTATCTAGAGAAATAACTCAAGAGATTGTCTGTACACATTTGGCTGAGGGGAACAGGAATCACCCACATCTAGTCAATGTTGACCAGGCTCTGAATCTCAGGGAGGCATTCTTAGGACAATAGGACAATGAAACCACTTTGGAAAAACCAAAGAGTAACAGAAGTGATTAGAACCAACCATGCAACCTGAAGTCTAATGAGTTGTCTGAAGAAAGAGGCATTCCCTGAAGGTCAGCATGACATCTAGATGAAATGGAGTCTAAAAAGTAAGAATTTAGCCGTGTCTATGTGCCCTGGGCCAAAAAAGCACAAATTTTGGTGTCTTGAGAAGTGTCCTCTACTGTGTGGGAAGGTTTTCTCAGCGGGTCTAATGTGGTGTCTGTCAACTCTTTCCCTCGATCATTCTTCCCCCTGTGCTGATTCTGTGTCTACCAATGAAATTTCTGATAAATAATTCAAGTTTTAATAGCTAGAACAACTAGAAGAAAATATAAAGGATATTGTTAAGATTGTAGGGTAAGGGAAAACTTGAGCAACATACAGAAAGCATAAATTATACAGGAAAAATTGATAACTTTGATTATGTTAAAATTTCTGAATGACAAAGGAGTTAATAATGTTAAAAAGACAAACAGCAGGCAGTGGGGTGGAATATGACTCTAGACCAAAGTTAAGTTTTGCAAACTAAGGGTTGTGTTTTATTGTTTCTCCAAATCCGGAAAAACTGCTCCAAAATTCTTTGGCCTTTCATCCTTCTTTTCTCCACGTTGAGGAGAGGATAATAATCAGCATTATCCTGAATGGAAAGGAAGGGAAATACTCATTCTCCTTCTACTTTCTACTTTCCCACTTTGAATGAAAGAACAGCTTTCAAAAGATACAATAAGACAGAGGAGTTTTAAGGCAAGAATAAAACAGTGAAAGATAAACATCAAAGGAGGAAGAACAATGGATAATCGTATCAGTAAACCCTGGGGGAGGAAAATTTTCTTAGGGCTTCCTGGTAGCCAAGACAAGGGAGAAATATGTTGTGTTACATGACTTTCATGGTCGAATATGGAAAGGACTACGAGTTCATTAGGAAAGATATACTTTTGTTTTGTTGTGACTCTTATCTCTGAAAGGAATTTATCATGTAAGTTATCCTAAAAGGAATATTGAATGACATAGTGAGAAAATACCAGAGAATATGGTTTGGTTGTTTATTCAACATGGCACAATAACTTCTGATATATTGATCAAAGAAACTCTTTAATAACCTTCTTCCATGATATTGTTCAGAATATTTCTCCCATAAGTTTTGTAGTATGGGCCTCTTTACTCTTGTCCTGCCCATTTTAGATTGAAAATTCCTCTGCAAAAGGACTGTGCTGGCTCCTTATACTTTGCACAACACACACACACACACACACACACACACACACACACACACACACAATGTATATACAGCACATATGGGATTTTTTCATGGGGACTAGATTTTTCATTATGGTTTATACTTTAAAGAATCCACTATCAATATTTACTTTGGAAATAGCAGTCATGCAAGACATCTAAATTTTACTCCTTAAACCATATCTCTCTTCATCTGACCTATGACCCACTGATATGTTTGTTTCTGTCCTTAATAAACCTCCTATTTAGACTTCCAGATCAAGCCATTCATGAATATTTCTCTGTTTTGTTTCTTGTTTTGCATGCCAAGAATCAAAACTTTCTACAGAGTGCTTGCTTTTGGACTTGAATAATCTGTTTCTTCTTTTTCACATTTATTTGAATCATTATGACTATTTTTCCTTTTAGTGACAGTTTCTCAGTTGTATTTCTTCACATACTTTCTTTGAGGACAGCTCCTACATCCATGGATTATGCCTGTGTCTGACATTTATGTAGGGGTATAACTTCTTTTTTCCTTTTGCATGTCGAGTCAATTTTACTGAAGATTGCTGGAGGACCAAGGGGGGAGATTCTATGTAACAGGGTGATACATTTACAGCTGATTTCTTATAAATTTTGTATGATTGTGATGAAAGCAACTGATGTAAAGACATTAGTGAAGAGTAAAATTATAGGAAAATTAACTGTCCATTGTGAAAAAAATAACTTCCATGGAAAGTACAAAAAGACATTAAAAAAAAAGAGGAGTGCCTGAGTGGCTCAGTCAATTAAGTGTTTGACTCTTGGTTTCAGCTCAGGTCATGATCTCATGGTTTGTGAGTTCGAGCCCCGCATCAGGTTCTGTGCTGACCGTTCAGAGCCTGGAGCCTGCTTCAGGTTCTGTGTCTCCCTCTCCCTCTGCCCCTCCCCTGCTCACGCTCTGACTCTCTCTGTCTTTCAGTAATAACTACACGTTAAAAAATTTTTTTAAAAAGAAACAAAAATTGCCATTTCCCTAATGTTGATACTGTAGGGTTTTTTCGTCCACTACTTTTCAGGAACTTCTAAGGACTCTAGAGGAGACTGGAGTGAAAAATACATGACCGTCTCCAGCAGCATGCTTGTAACACCACGTACCTTGAACTTGCCTGTGATTGGAGCTGTCCTGTGGGTTGCTTCTAACTCCCTGAGCTGCAAGCAGCTGCCTTTATAAATGCCGGTAAGTTGAGTCCAACACCAACCGATCACATCTGGGTGGTCTTCAGTATGGGAAAAAGCTGTTTGTTAACAGGCTGTGAAGAAACCATTTGGATAAAACATACTAACTTCAAATATGGCACTTTGCTTTCAGCCCTAAGGGTCCTTTCCTTCTCTCTAATAGTCTCTCGTTTCCCCACCCCCTTGCCTAAGAACTTTTATATAAAGCTGTTTGTAGTGTGTTTTCCTCTCTTCTCAAGAGACTCTTCACGATGGAGCACAAATTGAAGGTTGGAGGAGGGAGGTGGGTGGGAGATGGGCTAGATGGGTGATGGGGATTGAGGAGGGCACTTGTGATGAGCACTGGGTTTCTTATGTAAGTGATGAATCACTGAATTCTCCTGTATTTTGAATATATCCTGAATGCACTGTATGTTAACTCAGTACACTTTAAATTAAAAAAAGAAAAAAAAAATAAAGCCGTGTGGCTTTCCCTTTCTAAGTGTCTATCCAGCAAATTATTTGTACGGTGTACCTTTTCAGAGGAACGGAAAAGCTGGTGGTTGAGTTATATTCCTGGTGGACAGGATCCCTTCAGCACCATCTCCTCAAGATCCCCTCGCTTTGGTGGTCTCCTTTTCCTGGATTACACTTCTCAAGCTCCCCATCTCCCTTGGCGGCCTTGTGTTAGCCTGAAGTCGGAGATTTCTGGCAAAAGGCAGTTTACAATATGTACTCTTCTTAAAGCCCAGCTGCTGGGGGGTGGAGACCAAGCTGTGAAGACGCTGCTCTGCTGGTGTTCTTGCCTGGCTTGAAGAATCGTCTTCCACAGATCCCCAAGTGGGGACTGGGAGAGGGAAAAGATTTTCCAAGAGGCTTGTGCATATCAAATACGACTTCCTAGAGGCTCCTTCTGAGCTTCTTCTGCATTTCAAAGAGGGTTTATTTATCCCATTAGTTAAGTCATCACATTTAAGGCAAAGAAGCTTTTTACAGGTGTGGAACTCTTTAGAAAGGACTTTCTATACATTCCCCAGTGTTGAGCTGCCAACAAAGTTCCCACATTGGTTGCTAGGCTAATTCAAAAGATGCTTTGTGGCTCTAAGGAGAAAAACAAACACTCCAGGAAGAGAAGTTCTCACAGAATATTGTAGACTTGGTGTGAATGAATGAAACCAACATTTTTGTTTCCTTAGCAGATTCAACTTGGCAATCAGTTATAACCATTATCACTTTGTAATAGATGCTAAGTGCCACTGGGTGTGTCATTGCAATAATCTCCTGGTTGGCTGTATATCTTCAGTTCTTTCTTTCTTTCTTTCTTTCTTTCTTTCTTTCTTTCCTTCCTTCTTTCTTTCTTTCTTTCTTTCTTTCTTTCTTTCTTTCTTTCTTTCAATTTTTAATGTTTTATTATTTATTGTTGAGAGAGAGAGAGAGAGACAGACAGACAGACAGACACAGAATCTGAAGCAGGCTCCAGGCTCTGAGCTGTCAGCACAGAGCCCAATGTGGGGTTCGAACTCATGAACTACGAGATCATGACCTGAGCTGAAGTCGGATGCTTAACCGACCGAGACACTCAGGCGCCCCTCAAGTTATCTTTCTAAATCATATCATGTCGCTTTTTACTTTCCACTTAAAATCCTTCAAGGACCTACGGAAGGTAATACTACCCTTTTTAGTACAGCAGAGAAATCAGGCTCCTGCCGTCTTGCCCACCTTCTTTCTCTTGCAGCCAGTATGCTTTTCTTTTTTCTTTTTTAATTTTTTTTTAGCGTTTATTTATTTTTGAGACAGAGAGAGACAGAGCATGAATGGGGGAGGGGCAGAGAGAGAGACACACACACAGAATCGGAAGCAGGCTCCAGGCTCTGAGCTGTCAGCACAGAGCCCCACGCGGGGCTCGAACTCACGGACCGCGAGATCATGACCTGAGCCGAAGCCGGACGTTTAACCGACTGAGCCACCCAGGCGCCCCCCAGTATGCTTTTCAAAAGCAACTGCATAAGCACTAATGTTCAGCATTGTACACAGAAGCACAATTTACCAAGGACCAAGTGTAGAGCTAGATGTTTTATAGCGCCCTTTGATCTCCTTTATGACTCTCAGAAGTAGGTGTCCCTGCTTCACAGATGGGAAAACAGAGGCTTAGAGAGGTTAAGTCACTTGTGTGAAGTCATCAGCTTCTAAGTGGTGGAGCCCAGAGTCCCTCCTTAGGTGGTCTGACGTCTCGGTCTGTGGGTTTAACCACTACACCACACTGCCTCTCCTGCTGAATTGCTAGTTGTTTCTGTGCATCCCATTCATTCTTTTTCATGGCTTTTGCCTTCCTAGGATCTGTCCCCACTTCCTGGAAAGTCCTATCCCATTTGTTCAACTAGCTGGCTTCTTCTCCACTGAAAGGTCTCTGCTCAGTTGTGAATTTTTCTGGAAAACTTCCAGGGATCCCCAAGGCAGTGTTAAGAAACAGTGCCTTTGCAGCCACAGTGCTGAGTTAGTGTGTGCAGAGTCTAGCTTTTGTTAAGTTGTATTGGGTTTGTTTACATCTCTATTTCGCAGACTAGACTGTGAGCTTTTTGAGGGCAAGGAATTTTGTCTTTGTATCCTCGATGTCTACTTCAGAGCCTAATACGTGACCAACTGTGCTCAAAACATTCTTGTCAACTGGAGTGAATGTAAGAATAAATGGAGAGAAGGGGCGCCTGGGTGGCTCAGTTGGTTGAGTGTCCGACTTCCTCTCAGGTCATGATCTCATGGTTTGTGAGTTTGAGCCCCCGCGTCAAGCTCTGTGCTGACAGCTCAGAGCCTGGAGCCTGCTTCAGATTCTGTGTCTCCCTCTCTGTGCCCCTCCCTGGCACTCTGTCTCTCTGTCTCTCTCTCAAAAATAAATAAACATTAAAAAAAAAAAAAAAAAGAATGAATGGAGAGAAGTTAGGGGAGTGTAATGCATACAAGGTTTGCTTAGTCTTTTTTTTTTTTTTAATGTTTATTTATTTTTGAGAGAGAGAGAGGGAGAGAGAACAAGCTGGGGAGGGGCAGAGAGAGAGAGAGAGAGAGAGAGAGGGAGACACAGAATCCAAAGCAGGCTCCAGGCTCTGAACTGTCAGTACAGAGCCTGACACAGGACTCAAACTCACCAACTGTGAGATCATGACCCGAGCTAAAGTCAGTCGCTTAACCGACTGAGCCACCCAGGTGCCCCAAGGTTTGCTTACTCTTAATCACCCTGTGAAAGTCTGTTCTCTGGTGTGAAAGTTCCCTGTTAAAGGTTTCTATGTCCCTCATGTCCTTGAAGATTGTAATGGACACCTTGAGCCATTTTCAGTATTTCCAAAAAAAAAAAAAAAAAACCTAACAGAAACCATTACAGTAAGCTGAGATAAATCCCTATAGGCTAAAAAAAATAAAATGTCAAGTTTCTTTGTTTTGGCTAAAATCACATCAATTTGGTGTGGTGACAGATTTTCTTTTATTGATCAGAAACTATGATTGGCAGGAAAGGCTATGTGTGATTAATAAAACAATACGAAGATAAGTTATCTGTTAGTTAAATACTGCTAACTGAGTGGAAGAAATTTCTCAAAGATTGGATTCATTCATGGGGAAAACACCTAATAAAAGTTATCCTTTGTGGTACAAATATGGGGAAGTCTCTGCTTTTGTTAATGGACTCAGGTAGCCCACAACTTTCTTATCTGCACAGAATCTCCTTTTCAGAAAGCTGAGGAAATTATCTTATTATTAGGCAAATATGGCTTCTCTGGTGAACATTTTTTTTAACCTTTCCATTGACAGTTGGATGTGAGGGTAATCTGGTGTCTTTATGTGCCATCTGCTGATCATTAGATTTAATATAGCTTATTGAGTTGAATTTACATTTGTTTAAAAAATTTCACTGTTAACCATCTTCCAAAATAAAAGAAAGAAGGAAAAATAAAAGATAAGAGAGCAAAGGAGACAAATGAGCTTTTCTCTCTTTCCTGTGGCTTCTGGCCAGTCTATTTTGGTTATGAAAACAGCTAGCAGGCTACTTTATTGAAATAAAACCCAACTTCCCAATTTGCCAAATTTTTCACTGACATGGTCTAGCATACGCCATTATTATAAATGATTTCATCCCTGCCAGTGAAGGCAAAAGTTCCTTCGTTAGTAGTTCTGGCTCAGTCACAAACTGTTCCATGGGCTCATTTGGTCTTATGATTTATTATAAAATTTATAGAGTGTAAACATTGCCATAACCTTTGGAGTAGTAAACTCCTCAAATCTTTTGTAACATCTCCTCAGTCCCTTGTGCTGTTTGGCTGACACATCTTCCTAGGACTGTAAATATTCTTCTGTTTCTTGCCTACCATCATTCATAGAGAAGGCTACTTTTTCTTCATTTCTGGACCCCCAAAGTCATAGTAATCAAGCTTCACAGAAGATAGCTATCAGGCTTTGAAATTTGTGGCATCGAATTCCATTCCACCCAAAGTACAGCCATTACCTATCTCCTCACTCTAGTTCACCCTCCAAGAGAAGATGGCGTTTTTGATTCAAAAAGCACTTTGGACCCCTCAGTTCCCTTATTAAAAATCTTTGATAGCTCCTCATTGCTGACATTTTCAAGTCCAAGTTTCTTGATGTGGTGTGCAAAGGCCCTTGGCAATTTGTCTTCAAGGCTAACTTTTTAGCTTCGATTGCCACCAGAGCCACTGACGTTCTTTCCCTTCCGACCACCTTGGATACTCACCTTTCTGCAACATGGCAGGACGTTGTTTGCCTAGAATGGTCTTGTGTTCCTGTCCAATTTCTCCTCATTCTCCAAAGCTCTGCTCAAATGTTGTCATTTGTGGGAATGGTATTCATTCTCACAGCCTATTATCTTTTGATTTGTATTACAGTTAGCTTTTTCTGCATCTGCTTCTTCCATTTCCATGAGCTCTTTGAGGGCAGGAGTCAGATATTATTTATATTTAGATCTCTAGGGCCAATCACAAGGAAGACCATAAAAATCAATTTGGGACACTTTTGAGAGTGCAAGGGGGCACTGTTAATAATTACCTTGAGGCCACAGGTGTAAACTGGGTTTACCTGGGCGATACAGGATATATTTTCACCCTACCAATCACTTCAAGCCTTTCAATTGCCCTGTCTTCCTTCACCTACTTTCCAGTTTTACCTCTACCCAGTCTCCTTCCCTGCCACCCACACAATACGGATGGCTCATTCCAGCCTCACCAAACTGCCTTGAGCTCCATGATGGTTTCTGCCGTTGCTATCCTCTGCCATGTCCACCTGGAAAATTCCTCTTCACCTTTCAGGATTTTCATATGCATAATCTTCAGAGAAGCTTCCCCCAACTTTCTCCAGATTAGATTAGGAGATCATTCTGGGATGATTGCCAGCAATAAGCATACACTGCTTTGTACTATACCAATTTGCTTATTTTCTTGCCTTGCACAGTGAGAGTAAGTTGGAGCTCTCTGAGACAATGACTGCGTCCTATTCGTTTCTGATGTCCAGTCACTCTGTGCTATTGTATTAAATGTCAATTGGATTAAGCATAACTTTGGAATTGCCATAGCTTTTAGTTAGAAAATTCATGAAACTTTTTGTAACATCCCCCTTTATTATTTATTTAACATATATCTCCAAGTTTGAAATTGCTGTTACATTCTAATAAATGTGACACTACTCTTTGTTGAAATTAACACGTCTGATAACTAAATACCAACTTATGATTTTATTTGAAACGTAACTGATCTTTGGGTCTTTGGGTCACCATGTTTTAATAGCTCCTGGACCTAAAATCTTCCAACTAGCATTCTGGCTTTGAAAAATTTTGAGGGGATGTCCAGGATTAATTTTTTTTGAAGAGCGTCTGTTGCATATGAAATATCTTGGGAACTTGGGGGAAAATTCTGTGTTCGTATGTGAGTCAATTAGAAAACAAAGGAAAATTTCTTCTTACCTCATAGTTATTCTATATTTTCTTGGCTCAATTTCAGCCAGTCTTCCTAAATCCTCGGCACTTGAAGTGGGATGGAAACGGGAACGATCTCTTTCCCATCAGAAAAATTTACGAATCACATCCATATACCTGTTTCCTGGGAAAAGACCTCCCAAATCTTCTACTTCCTTCCTTCTCTTTTCTCACTTCAGTCTATGACCCAGGAAGTGACACATTGACAAACAGTAAAAGCAGGTCTGATGTAGCACCAGACCCAGAAGAAAGGGTACTTAGAGAGCAGTTGATAGGTTTGTCTCTTTTCCTCCTCATGGCCTGTGGTTTCTCTCATCCGTGGGAACACTCATTGAATGAGCAAGAGGAATCCCTGAAGTGGGTCACAATTTTTGAGCACCTAGTGCTGGGTCTGTCACGGTCCAACCTGCCCACAAATCTGGAATGAAAAAGGAATGAAAACATACTCGGCAAGTTTTGTAATGAATTACATCTGGCTGAAGTCTTTGGAGATCAGAAGTCTTGGCCAAAAGATGAGGAGAGTAGGAAAGAGAATGAAAAAATGTGTCAAGGTAATGCACCTGAAGGAAATGAATATTGACTTTAAAAGAAATTTCTGGAACATTATTTGGTAGTTGCTTTAATCTAGTGCTTAGGTTCTTCAAGATGTTGCTTCTGCTCCTGCCCCTTGTGCCCTGCTCTTTTGTACAGTTTATTCAGGAAATACCTGAAAAAATGCTCCTGTGTCTAGGGCATGGCCACAGGCACTGGGAAAACAGATGAAAGATAGGCCCCCTGCTGCTAGCTCAGAGCCTCTGTCTTGTTTTTCCAGACACCTGGTTTGAAATATCCTCCGTTTTCAGGCCTTGCCTCTCAGCACACGTGGCTCCGGTCCAGGTTATCCTGCTTGCCCTGGGTGTTTTATGAGCTTCTTTATACCAAAGAACAGTGACATTCCCACAAGGCCCAATTAGTTGAGAGGTTAGTATGTCCTAGGTGCTGTGATAAACAGTGTACAAATATTATTTCACTGAATTCTTACATCAACCTGAGGTAAAGATTATTTTGAGAAGAAGAAACTAAGGTTAAGAGAGGCTAACCAAATGGTGTGAAGTCATGAAGTCACCAGCTGGTAAGAGCGCTGATGGCAGGTCCCCTGAAGTCGGCTCCTCAGCTATCACCCTCTTCAACCGGCATGTTTTCTCTGCCTCTGGCAGAAAGGGTTAAAACCTTCTCCACCCTTTTGCCTCTGAATTTACAACTTGTTCCTTATTGGAAACCTCAAATCTAAAATCAGAAGAGTGGAGACCCCTCTTCCGAACACTCGGGCTGGTGAAGCATCAACAACAAGAATGACTGTTGCTCACGGAGCCCTTCCATTCCCAGGTCCCTAGGTGCTCCCTTCCACTGTCTGACCCTTGTTGGCCTGACCCCATTATACCAAACTGTCTGCTCTGTTCAGGGCCCTAAAGAGAGTCAAAAACGTAGCTCTTCCCCCTCTCCTCCCCCACCCCCCCCCCTCCAGCCCAGGGCAACTGGACAAACATACGTGACTGAATTATGGGGGGGTGGTAGCCAGCCTTCAACGGAAATCCCAGAAGAGTTAGTATAGAAACAGACTTCTATTATACAGTCTCAGATAGAAACGAGGTAATGTAGATTTTGGCAGGAAATTATTATTTTTGACTGATTCTCAAACCCACAGTTTATGCCAAAACTCACTTCCCCACCCCCAACCCACTCCACTTGCTTATACAAGAACTTTGGATACCCTGAATTATTTTGGAAATTTGGGGAATATTCTGGGTTCCTATGCGCAATAGGTTCCTGGGAAATTACTTCAAAGTGTAACTCAAGCAAAGAACAAGTTTTGCTTGGATGTCGCACAACCTCCTCAACCAGCGTACCCCATAATGCCTGCTTGCTATGTTTCAGAGATCTCAACATCTAGGCACCTACAGTATTTAGATAACAAACAAGTGGACAGTGCTTACAGTAGGAATGTCTGCTCATTCTCAGGCAATGCTTCACGCTGAGATTTTTGAAAAGGTGCTATGGATGTGGTGCTTTTAGGTTCTAGGTCATAGGTTCATGTGCAACCCAGACTAGTGGCTCTCATGCAATATTTATCTTTGGAAAATGAACCATGGTTCTAACTCGAAATCTAAGATGTGGTTAGATATATTTTAAATTTGGTTACCACCCTCGTTGGCAGTCGTAGCAAAAATACTATTTCTAGTGAGCTGGGGTAAAATGCACATAAGATATTAATCTCGAAAACATACAAGTGAAATAAGAAAAGAGAAAAAGTAAAAATTTTATCAGGCCGAATCATCTTAAAAGACACACACATACATACATACGATAGCTTCCTTTTGCTTTTATAATTGCATGTGCTGTTAAGAAATGTTTCACTTAGATGAAAATGTCACCTACTGCATAATTTTTATGATCACCCTAATTTTGGAGACTCTGCAATTTAATATTTTCTCTATCTAAGGAAACATTGTGATCATTTTATTGAGTTTTATAATGTTAATATTTACTTTACCCACCAAAAATTTATAAAATTTTTCCAACTAGCATTTTCATGAAATTGGTTATTATTTTCTCATGAAATCGTCTCTTCTTAGAAATAGTTTTCTAAGGCAGAAGGCAACTTTTCTAGGTAAAGATCAAATTTACTTTATTTTTTTATTTTTTATTTTATTAAAAACAATTTTTTTAACATTTATTTATTATTGAGAGACAGAGAGAGATAGAGCACAAGCAGGGGAGGGGCAGAGAGAGTGGGGGAGACACAGAATCGGAAGCAGGCTCCGGGCTCTGAGCTGTCAGCACAGAGCCTGAGGCGGGGCTCGAACTCACAAACCGCAAGATCATGACCTGAGCTGAAGTCAGACACTTAACTGACAGAGCCACTCGGGTGCCCTGAGATCAAGTTTACTTTAAATATGCTCGTTAATTAGTCCTTCATTCATTAAGCGAATATTAACTTTGCCCCTTCTATGAGCATAGTACTTGCTGAATTGGGTGTTATAGAAGGATACAGAACACCTGTACGATTTAATACATAAATTGTTCCGTATCCGGTGACTATACGTTCACTTCCAAAGAGCTTACAGTCTAGGAGTTACAGTGCAGACAGTAGTCCATGTTAAATGGGGATCGAACATTTCCTGAGATATCACAGGAACGTCGGACCTCAAAAGGTGGGACGTTCTTAGGAGGTTGATGAAAGGCATCCGGATCAGGGCCAAGGGTTTGATCAAAAGCCCAGTAATGAGAGTGAGCAAAGTGTAAAGTTAAAGAATCAGAGTGCATCCTACTCAGATGTGGCAAAGGGGTTGGGTGTTGTAATGCCTTCGGGACTCAAAATTACCCGTGAAGACTATTCCTGAAACAACATGACAAAGCGTGTGGCCAGTGCAGTGTTGGGCCCTGGAGAGGTATGGATGGGTGATGGAGCTCGAGTTGCCATTTGGGTTCGTATGGAGAAGTGATGGTCCCCAAACATGGTGACCCTTTCTTCCCCTTCTATTCCTCCCACCACTTTCCTTTTCAATACAAGGGGGAAAGACAGATAAACAGAAAACACCATTTTTGCTTTTGTTTTTACTCTCACATGTGGCATCTAATCTTCTGTCTGTGTATAAAGCTGTTTCCAAATTTAGAGAAAGGCCCATTCTTTGAAGTTTTCAGTGATGAATGTCTGGTTCTGTTTGCAGTGCACTCTGGTTTTCCACAGCTTTGTTTGCTAGGGAGGTTTTCTAATATCATTAAAACTGACTTCCTTCCATCTTTCTTCCTCTTTCTAGGCTTGAAAATGGTTAAGTCCCTTCCTCAACCTTTTCTGGGCCAAATAGCTTTATTATTTTAGTTATTTTCTCTAAGGGCTGTTTCTCAAACTTCCAATCAAGAAGAAAAAAAATGATTTCTTCTTAAATGCCCCCACATTCTCCATATCCCACTTTAAAAATGGGGAGCGAAAGACAGTAGAGAACACTCCAGGCTAGCCTGTATCTACTGAACGCCAAGGAAAGGCCTCTTGTTTTGCTTTTACGAAGTCAATTATGCTTTTAAGGCTAAAGCATGAACACCAGTAGTTGGTGTTGACTGTGACCTCCTGATCGTTTTCTTTATGACTTCACAAAATGAATCCTGCAATTGTGTGTTTTGTGTTTTGTTTTTCTTGCCATGTGAATTACACTACAGAACCTCAATGTGTTTGTGTCCACCCACTTCTCCAACTTCCAATGTGTTTGTGTCCACCCACTTCTCCATGATCATTTGCACTTCTATCCAGTTTTCCAAAGTGGAATGTACCACACCCGGTGTGATGTCATCCCTGAACTTAATAACCATATTCTCCATCATCATCTAAGTCCTTACTAAAAATAGCATCAGGTAAAGACCAACCTCTCTGGAATCCCATGAGGTATGCATCTCTGGGCTGGCACTGGACCATTAATAATTACTTACCGAGAAAGGCCTTCTAAGCCCTAATGAGTCCATCCAATGAGAAGATGATTTCAGGATGTAGTTTAATTGCCCAACGTCAAGCAAGACAAAACTTAAAACTGTACGATAGGTCAAAATACTTCATATCTTTGCCTTCTACTTGGTTTCTTTAGTTTTGTTATGCTTCTGAGGAATAGCATTTGACTAATGTGATAGGATTTCTTTTTTAAACAAAACTGCCTTGATTATATCCAGCATGCTACTGTGTGTATCTGCGTGCGTGTGTGTGCGTGTGTGTGTGTGTGTGTGTGTTGGGAAGATTGTACTGTAGTTCTGGATCTGAATGTTAAGGTGTTGAGTCTAATCTTTTCAGTTTTTCTGTTTCTCTTTTTAAAACGAAAATGTGTTTTTCTCTCTTTCAAGTCCATAGACACCTCACCTTAAGTTTGCAAGGATAATTGCTAGTGATTCTGTGATGACTTCACTAAAATGCCATGCCACGGTGTTTGCCAGTAATTGTTTATTCATTCTGCCATCTGAGTTTGAAGGTCATGCATTAGCATATGCATTTGTATATAATAATGATTTTCAATTTATTGAGTAGAGTCATCATCTGAAGCACTGGATACGAGGATAGAAACACGAGGATAAAAGCAGTTCCTACCTCACATGTTTGTCACTTAACTGAGATAGACACGACAATTAAAAAATAAAAACGTAGGGAAAGGAAAGGTCAGTCAAGCTGCCAAGACATTGCTGGCAGCTAGCTGAATTTTTCTTTGGCACAACCTTTGGACCGGAGCCATTTTGATGTAGAGGAGACCCATTGTAGGAAAAGCTTTCCTGGAATGTGAGAATTTTGACAAGAGGTCTGAAAAAGAAAAGGGAACTAGCTAGAATCGTTGGACGCAGAGCTTAGATTTATATAGAAACAAATGGATTGTTCTCATCCCTCTGTTCTGTGACAGGGATTTTCAGTGGCTTCCAAAGGAATTCTGTATATGACGGGTATGTAGGGGAAGGGAGATTGTTTAAAGGAGTCAACCCTTGTTTTACCTGCCTGGCAAACAAAACCTTCCAGCCACATGAAATTGGTTGCACAACTCACAACATCTTAGTTATGATAAGGGTTGTTGCTAGAGACTGGTGTTTCTGGTGCTCGAATTCTAAAACATTGTTTTTTACAAGCCATCCACTTTGTTGGGTGTTGTGACTCAAATGTTGGTTGTGGTTAATCTGTATGGAGATGGGAATGGAAATAAGTCCCTCAGGGAAGGCTGGCTGGGTCTCTGCTTGGCCATCTGCATACTGTTGAGAAATGTGCATGCTGATGAAGCCAGGTCTAGCCATGTAATCTCATGTCACCCGTTCTTCACGTTGACTATCTCTACCCTAGTGGCCAAGGATAAAGTCTGACATGGTGTCATCTTTTTTTGTAGTCTATACTGGGATCTTCACCTCTGGGATCTCTCTTGGGGTGAGTCAATGAAAGGATAGCAATCACCTCCAGGAGGCTGTCGGTAGTAGTTTGAATGTACCTATAGGGGGCAGGGGGATGAGCGCTGTCATCTACTTTATTCTTTTTCCATTAGCTCGTTGGACTAATGAATTGTATTTCTTAACAACCAAAAGCCTGGCCCTAAGGACATGAGATTCCAAATGGTTAACCTGCAAATCGGAGCACAAGAGGAACAGAGGGAAGAGGTAGGGAGCACAGCATGATGAAGGTTGGTATAAAATGTTGTAGTGTCCAGCAAAGCACTCTTAGTTATCGATGGGCCATCCATTGAAGGTGGACATGGATGCCAATGATGTGGGCTGTGGAAAGGAGAGGATGGGAGGGGGTCTCCAAATTTTGTCCATCACTGCTCTCTTCTTGTTTTTTTTTTCTCCTTTTATTCCCCTGCGTGCCTACTACTAAGCCTATAATCATGGAGATATTCAGTGTCAAAGCATTCTGCTTTGTACCAAAGATCTCTGAATGAGGCTACTGTTTATTGTATTCTTTGTTGGGTGAAAGGTTAAGAAAAAGTGCATGTATTTTTTTTTTTTTTTATCCAGTTCATTCAGGTTTTAATATAGAGCAGAGCACAATACAATGAAGAGTATTGTACATTAATAGTCCCAGCTTCTTGAAGATATTGAGAGAATACAGCTATGTGCTCTTGCTGTAAGTTAAAAGTAGACCTTCCAAAGACTTGACTGATCTCCTTCTTAGGTTGTTTGAATCGAAGCCTTTTGGACATGGTGAGGTTTGAGCCTTGGCTGGCATAGAGATAATTACCAAAGCTTGGTTGCTGAATTACAAATCCTACTTACCTAACAGGCATACAATAGCAGCTTCCATAATGGAGTAATATATTCCACAGTGGGTGCCAGGGAGGGCAAAGGGAATGTGTTATCCTGCAGTGGATCGCCCCACCTCTTTGATACTGGCTGGAAACAGAAGTTGAAACTTGCCACTGATTGCATAAGTGATTCCTTCCATACAATTTGTCTAATTACAAATTGTTATGTATGGTGATCATTAGCTTCTGGGTGGAGAATTTGGTGTTTTATTTGAATAGAATCCTGGGGATGTTCAGTTCCAGGATATACTCCTTCTGCTTCCAAAAAGTGTGGTCAGGCGCTACCTTGTTTTTTTGTTTTTGTTTTTGTTTTTGTTTTTTTGCAGGTAGGGGGGAATATTGTCACATGATTTATGCTGAAATGGGATTTTCTGTATCTTGCCATAAGACTCTCTGTTTGTTAAGGTGTTACGTGCTGACTTTGCATGTGGGAATGCATGAGCCAGGGGCATGCGGAACTGATGTGGTGAGAGTCCCATGCCCAGCCCTGGCAAGGGATGGTCTTGGCAGGAGCTACTGCTGAATGCAAAGCTGGAAGGGACTGTCTCTAGATTACTCAGAGCCACTTTCTACACTGCTTGGGGTGCTGGGAAGCTTTGTTTGCAAACTCTTTTGGCCTGGCTTTTGGCCTTATCGTATAATAGTTTTCTGTCCATTTGACTCTGGGGAAGATGCAGTGAGCTGCTTCTGGTTCTGAATACTTGTACTACACCTCACTCGCTCATGGACGTCAAAGCTTGTGGTGTTCCAAATGAGTAAAATTTCGGAGTAATGGATGACTCTCTTTCAGAAGTTCCTTTTCATCCAATTTAAGAATTGTTTTTGACTCACTTAACAATGATGATCAACTTAATGTACCAGGAAGAACACAGTCTTTGGAAAGACCAGAATGGATTTCTTACCCGCGTCTCTCTGGGCAAGGTTGTACAATCTTTCTGAGACTCAGTTTACTTTGGGGATGAATACACGTAATCCTTCTTAAAGATTATTGAGAGCAGTAATAAGGTAATGTATGTAAAGAGACTAACACAGTGTCTAGTTTATGTCAGTCACACATCATGCCGTGGTATGTCCAAGTTGGCTTCCACTGACTTGTGAACCAACTGTTAAATTTTCAGGAAGTTCTTGTGCTGGTTGCCATCACTTTGGTAGCTTGAAATCAGCTATGGAGTGCAAATCAAACCTTTTCTTCTCCCTGAAGAATTGGTTGTTACAAACATTTAAGAGCACACTGTTGATAACAAATCTTAATCCCCGTTTGTCACAGCCCTAAATTTTATTACAGACCTCCCAGCCTTTGTAAATGGTCCATACAGAATTTGCAATGATCCTGTAAAGAGGATATAAGGTAATCACCATAAACCTGAGTCATTTTCCATATTGTAACACAAAGATACTTCCAGGGCCCATTGAAATGGTCCTTTCTATCCTATAGGACTGGAGAATGTTCTACTTTCTGAGGTTTTATGTTTGTTTTTTAAAATTTGTTAATGCTTTTATTTATTTTTGAGGGAGAGACAGAGCAAGTGGGAGGGGGGCAGAGGGAGAGAGGGAGACACAGAACCTGAAGCAGGCTCCAGGCTCTGAGCTGTCAGCACACAGCCCAATGCAGGACTTGAACTCCCAAGCTGTGAGATCATGACCTGAGCCAAAGTCGGACACTCAACCGACTGAGCCACCCAGGCTCCCCTATGTTTGGTTTTTATATCTTTTCCTTTTATTTATTTATTTATTTATTTATTTATTTATTTAGTGAGCAGAGGAGAGGCGTAGAGGGAGAGGGAGAGAATCTTAAGCAGGTTCCACACTCAGCACAAAGCCTGATGCTGTGCTTGATCCCACCACCCTGCGATCATGACCAGAGCCAAAAATTGAGAGTTGCCATTAACCCAGACACCGTCTTTCCTTCTCTTATTATATCAGGTTAGTTGGTATGGCTGGCCTTAATCGTTCCTCCCCACCTACTGTTTGCTATTTCTCATCATTTGTTAGCTGAAGAATCAGTTGTTAACATAATGTGTAAAGTAAATGTATACTGGCTCCTAATTAAAAAAAAAATGGGCAAAGAATCAGGATCCATATTTCTCCGAAGCAGATATACAAATGGCCCATAAGCACATGAAAACAATGCTTGATGGCATTAGTTATCAGGGAAATGAAAGGAAAACCATAACGAGATACTGCTTTGTACTCATCAGAGTGGCTATGGTCAAAAATCCAAAAAGACTCGTGTTGATGAAGATGAGGAGTAACTGGAACCCTCACACACTTGGGAGGAATGCGAAGTGGTGTCGCTGCTTTGGAAAACACATCAAGTGATTAAACACAGACCCGCAGACTTATACATATGACTGGGTAATTCTACTCGTAAGTATACATCCAAGAGAAATGAAAACATATGTCGATACCGAAACTTGTATGTGAATGTTTACAGCAGCATGAGCTCATAGTAGCCAGAAAATGGAAACAATCTAAACGTCCATTCAATTGGCACATGGATGAGTAAAATGTAGTGTAGCCACACAGTGGAATATGGTTGGGCCATTAAGAGGAATGCAGTACTGATACCTACTACAATATGGATAAACCTTAAAAACATTATGCTAAGTGAAAGAAGCCAGTCGCAAAGATCATATATGATTCCATTCACATGAAGACCAGAATAGGGAGCTCTTTAGAGATAATAAGTAGATTAGTGATTGCTTAGGGTTGGGGTGGGGATAGGAGCAAGGGAATAGGGTAATGATAGCTAAAAGATATGGGGTTTCTTTTTGAGGTGATGAAAATGTTCTGAAACGGATTTTGGTAATGGTTGTGCATATCTGCGAATGTACTAAAAAACAACAACATTGAGTTGTGTACTTTAAATGAATGAATTATATTTACTGAGATATATGCTATGTGAATTATATCTCAGTAAAGCAGTTACATTACAATGAAGGTTTAATTCATAGACTACAAGAATGATCTAAACTGAGGAAAATATTCCTATGCAATTAATACATTAATTAATTTAAGGGAAAAAAAAAAAGCAAATTGGCTTTGAGCAGCAACCTGAAGAATTCATCCATGAACTGCATGGATTTTGACATCTGTTTTGGCTGTTAAGGAACTCTTCTTACTTTTCTTTTTTCCTTCCTTCCTTCCTTCCTTCCTTCCTTCCTTTTTCTTCCTTTCTTTCTTTCTCTCTTTCTTTCTTTCTTTCTCTCTTTCTTTCTTTCTCTCTTTCTTTCTCTTCTTTCTTTCTTTCTTTCTTTCTTTCTTTCTTTCTTTCTTTCTGAAACTCTTTTTTCTTTATGGTTGTATTCTAGAGAGTCACTGTCTTAGATAACTAACATCCATCTCTCTGAATGAGTTGCTTACCATACAGGAATTTTAATTGCCTTTTTGGATGAACCATACTGAGCATATTGAATATGTCTCTCATTCCATTGGTGTGTATACTTAGTGTAATAGTTTGGATGACAGTGGTGTTGATATTGTCATTCACAAAATCTGGCATCTGTAGAGACTGGGGAAGGCTCAAGTGAGGGGTGGGGGTGGCAACATTGATATCTATAAGTCATCATAAGTAGAACAAAGATAAATGATGAGTAGATGTAGCCTAAAAATAGCAAAGTTATTTAACAGGCGTGTGTGTGTGTGTGTGTGTGTGTGTGTGTGTGTGTGTGTATGTGTGTGTGTTTATCTTTTGGAAGAAGCTTATAAGATATTTTGGTGCAAAGAGTGTAGAGGTGAAGGTACTTCTGTAAACACTGGCCCATGCCAGTAACTTTCCACTTGATGTAACGCTCTTGTGTTATGCCAACACCCAGCAAATCAGTCTGCCCTTCGTATTTTGCAGAATTGCTGTGAAAATGTTACCTTACGCCCTCTTTTAGAAAGAATCTACACATTTGGAGTGGAAAATATCTATGTCATCTGAAATGTTTTATTAAGCATTCAAATTCCTGTCTGAGAAAAAACATCATTTCTTAAGGATAAGCTGATCTCTTCCAGAATAACTACACTTCACTTGCAAAAATGCTATGCTGTGACCCTTCTGTGGTGAGATTCATATTTTAGCTTCTATTAATGCTATTTTTACATTAATATTTGGTTTGTTCTTGCTCATGTTTTATTGCTAGTCATTCTTAGTTTATTTTTGTTTATCACAGTGCTCAGGGATTAGATTTCAGGAAGAAAAGCAAACAAGGAAAAGTACTTCTGAAGTTCCACAGCACATCAGTTGCCTCAACATAGTAAATCCAGGCGAAGAAATGCCAAGACTCCAATAGCTCGGCCCCAACCCTCTGGTAAGGTCAAAATACTGCAGGAGGGGAATTAGCCAGTAACTGTTTCCACCATCATGCTCTGCTCTCCATGTACCTGCCCAGTTGTGCGATCCTTAGCTTGAGTGTTAGGATGTCATTTTCTCTACAAGCACTCGGTCAATTATAAAGTACTTGGCATTGTGGGAGAGCATTTCTTTCTGACCTCTGTCAGCAGATGCTTGATCTCTGGAAGCCTGGGGATTGATTACCTTCTGGTAACCACAGTTGCCAATCTCACTGAGACAGTTGGGGAGAAGAGAAGGGCAGAGGGGTAGGCAATCTTATTGCTCCTGGTGGTCAAATCCATTGATGAATTGCCTCCTGGGGAAGATGGAAAAAAGAGTGTGCAATGATTTGTGTATGTGGGAACCTCCAGGGTCAGGGGAATGCAATGACTTAACTGACACTTGCCTTTATTTTATTGGAGTTGGTACATGATTTCAATATTAGATCATTGTGCATTTTCTGGGCTTGGAAGAAGATATAAACAATTTGCAAATGGTATTTGAAATAATACTTATGGAACTTTTTAATATATACATTTTCTCATCTCCCATCTTAGAAAAGATGACAATGGCAACTAATAAGTAAGAAGACAGACTGGATCTCATGAGGCGGAACTGAGACCAGCTCATAACATCTCATATCAGAAGAAAATTCAATTTATGATGCCATTTACAGACATTTCTAGTCTACCTACAAGCTGCAAAAATATTAATATAGGTTTTTACCTTTATGGAAAACATATATACCCCCTATGTTCATCTTTACTTCATTCCAATTATGAATAATTGATAACTTTAAAGACCTTCCTTAGGAGATCGTACCTGTCTTTCCCCATTGCTTGTAACGAGGTTCCTGATGTTATCAGATATTTCTTTCTATTTTTACCATCTTCTTTTGGAAACAAGGTGATTTTAACTGAATGCAGAATAAGCGTGTACCACTGATTTCTGTAATGACATTGGAATATGTTCCCTTTCATTTTTACTGCAATTAAATAGTGTATTTTCTTTCTTTCTTTCTTTCTTTCTTTCTTTCTTTCTTTCTTTCTCTCTCTCTCTTTCTTTCTTTCTTTCTTTCTTTCTTTCTTTCTTCCTTTTTCATTCTTTCTTTTGGCTTTTAAACTCTACTGAGCATCACGCATACGTCTTCATTAAGATGTCTGCCATGAGCCTAAATCTTTTCCCTGTGAGTAGAACTAATTCAGAACTCACCCGAGTGGATGAGTGATTTAAATTGCTACTTCCAACATGCAATACTCTGCACTTGTCTGCTCTGAGTTTCATCTGCCACTGTTTCACCCAATTACTGAGTTTAGAGTCTATGTTTCTCACATCCATCTGTATAGATTTAGGGAACCAAAATAGTTTTGTTTAGTCAGCAAATTTCAGCACTTCATTATTTGGTTCATTTTCAAGGATGTTAATAAATATCCTGGAGGAGACTACTCTTACACCGATTGCTGATACCCCACTATTAACTCTTTTCCATGCTGAGAGCTGGTCATTTATTCTTTCATTCCCCCTCTATCTCTTAACTCACTTTTAACTCATGGTTGACAACTTTTTACCTCTTGCCCAGTGGTTGGCAAGTTCCCTTAACAGTCTCTTGTGTAGGACTTCATCAAAAGCCCTTTGAGAGCCTAAATAAATTACATCTACTAGTTTTCCTTTATCCACCATTTTGTTGCCTCCGTAAAATTTTGCGTCTAACATACCCAAGGCTCATAAACAAAATGACAACTTCCAAATGTGCTAGAAACTTCTCACCTCCTTTTGGGATATGTCACTTTATCTAGTGATGCTTTTTCCTTTCTTTCCCTTAATAGTAATTTTCTGTTTGTATCATCCCCTCTGCAAACCAAAGACATACATATTCCCTGTCTTGTTTAATGCTGTGACACAGCCAGTAAGATTTAGGGCTACTTTACAAAGTACATAAATTCCATTGGTTGACCCCTTCAGAGCTGTTGGGAACTCTCACTCATTCACCGGTTTGTTAGAAGTTTCAAGACAGCGAATTTTCTCTTTGGTAGTTAACATTTAACACTGTGGTTTCAGGGTCACGACACCTTGCCAGGATTTTTTTCTGTAAAGATATTTATTTAAGCCATATTCATCGTACTCCAATAATGCCTCACCTTATAGAATTTTTTTTTTTTTTAATTAAGAAAAGGAAATTTTAAAGGGTGCAATATGTAATCCATCAAAAACTCCCCTTTGTCATGGCTCTGGGTATGATCCTGCCCTGAAAGTTTGCGAGCAGTGGCCACGCCTCATTTTGATGAAAGGGTCCTTGGCCCAGCTGCTATGTGGTAAATAGTAGGTAGGCTACATCCTGGCATTTACATTTACATGCACTGTGAGCCTTGCAACAACCTTATGAGGTCGGTGAGGCAATTATTGTTTGTGCTGTTGTTGTTACCGTTACTATTATTATTATTTTCATTGTAGAATAAACGAACACATAAAAAGTATTATTTGCCGAGGCCATGGCGAACACTCATGACACTGGACTAGAACCCAAGTTTTCATATCCTTCACCCAGGGTCCCTTCTGCTCTTCCATATTGTGCTATTGTGAGCTCCTCTACTCCTCTGAGTTGAATGTGTGCAAAATTTAAGCCATTTTAAAAATTACTTGCAGCTTCTGGGGTGCCTGGGTGGCTCAGTTGGTTAAGCATCTGACTTCGGCTCAGGTCACGATCTCACGGTTCGTGAGTTCGCGCCCCGCATCCGGCTCTGTGCTGACAGCTGGGAGCCTGAAACCTGCTTCAGATCCTGTGTCTCCCTCTTTCTCTGCCCCCTACCCACTCCCTCTCTCTCTCTCAAAAATAAATAAACATTAAAAAATTACTTGTAGCTTCTTTAAAAAAATTTTTTTTTCAATGTTTATTTATTTTTGAGAGACAGAGGCAGAGCATGAGTAAGGGAAGGGCAGAGAGAGAGAAGGAGACACAGAATCCGAAGCAGGCTCCAGGCTCAGCTGTCAGCACAGAGCCGGATGCGGGGCTCGAACCCACGAACCGTGAGATCATGACCTGAGCCGAATTTGGACGTTTCACTGAGCCACTCAGGCGCCCCTACTTGTAGCTTCTTATACACTATTTATTTCAAAGTCTTTTCAGGAGATGCACAGCTCTAAATGTGGAAGGGACACGTCCTTGCCCTTTTATATCTTACACCTGCCAAATCTTACCCTTTTGGAAGTGAAGGACATTTTCATTTTGGATTAATATTAAGACTACATATAAAAGCATCTTGCTCTCTGAGGTAAGCTTTTCTTCAGTGTTTCAACACACCATTTATACTTTTATCATTTTTTTTTTTTCTATAAAAAATATCTCCCTCATTTAAATTGTCACAGCTTGGGAGCCCTGCCTGGAATACATAATAACTGCTTGTAACACTTAAAATGAAAACAAATTTACCAAGGATGATGGAATGACAACAAGGAGCAAGGAAAATATAAGTGGAAAATAGTCTCTCCTACGCATATATTCTCAGTACTAAGTATTTTTATTGAAATTGCTGTTTCCTCTTCTGCTTGCCTACTCTTCATCTGGAGTTTTGGGGGGAGGGGGTTAAACATCTAAAGATCCGAAGAGAGACAGATGAGTTTGGAGAATCGTTACTCGATTTCTTGGGTTTTTGAAAGACGCGTTTGGTGAAGTAATACGGGACCTGAGCAGAAAGCTGATTGACAGGCAGCAGTTTGGGCAAGTCTTCTCAGCCCTGAAACTATTGGCATTCAAGGCCAGTGCTTTTCTGTATCGGGAGGGTTATCCTTTGTATTGTAGGGTGTGTTCGACAGCACCCCTAGCCTCTATGAGCTAGATGCCAGTAACACGCCTCTCCACAGTTGTGACAACCAAAAACAGCTTCAGACATTGCCCAAAGTCTCTGGGTTAAGAACCCTGACTTAGAGGCAAGTTTCTTAGGAATGTACTTCAGGACTCTGGTAGGGGCTTGGGCAAATCTTGAACTCCTTGGCAAGGGCAATCTCTCCCTATCCAGGTGCAGACTGGTCTTGGTCCCTGGAAATAAATTTGCATCCAATCAAGCCTGCTTGCTTAACCCACCCTTTGCTGACACTTTTTTTTCCCCCCAGTGAATCTGAAAGATCCGTTTGCTCTCTTCCGCCAGAACTGAATAGAATTGACAAAAACACTTTGAAAGCTTCCCTATTGGTTGGGTGGAACTCATGACATTTCCTGAAAATTCCACGTTCCTCTCTGGTCTTACCCTATTACTTCTTTTTCCACCCAGTGTGAAAACTATGATAAGGTGAGAACCGGGCTGGAGAGCAACAGACCTCACTGACCTTGGACCAGCCAGTCCCTGCTCTGGGCTTTTGTTTTCTTATCCACACTTGGAATGGTTGGACGAGATAATAGAGATAATACGTCTTCGTGGCCTTTCAACTCTAGAATACTGTGGTCTGGCTGGTCTCATTTTTTGGGTCTTCTTTTTTTATTTTTTTTTAATGTTCATTACTTTTGAGAGAGAGAGAGACAGAGAGCAAGCAGGGAAGTGGCAGAGAGAGAGGGAGACACAGAATAGGAAGCAGGCTCCAGTCTCTGAGCTATCAGCACAGAGCCCGATGCGGGGCTTGAACTCACACACTGCGAGATCATGACCTGAGCTGTAGTGGGCCGCCTAACCGACTGAGGCACCCAGGCTCCCCTTTTTGGGTGTTCTTTAATCTGCCAACTCACACTTCAGAAGCAACCCCTACCCCCTCAGTGACACCAACATATCAACCTATTTTTGCAAAAACATATTTAATATGTTTGGAGGTGTTCACTGACTTTATTTCATCTATATTCCTCCTCCCCCCAAACCTAACTTTGTTAACCCAAAATAAGAATTTTGGAAAACTTAGTCCCATCTCTTGAAGTAGACACTCATTGGTTGTAACCATTATACCAAGATATTGAGTTCAATCACACTTTACAAGACTACATTGTGCATTGAGATTATAGCAGCAAAGTGTGTGAATGAAAACCATATTTCACATACATTAGGGAGAACGGGTTATTTAAAGCAACCGGCTGGGAAAGCCTTTGGAAAAAAAGAAAAAAAAAGAGTTTTTTTTTTTTTTTTCTTAAATAGATCAAGTAACTACCACTACTGGATTTACTTGGATATAGGCATTTCAAAAATTATGAAAATCCGGTCCATGCCTACAACCGTATGCATTCTTTTGCTGCGGCTCTTACAATACTGCGGGTGTACAGTCTTAGGAAATAAGCGTCGGACTTTTGCAGAAGTTCCTGGCACTACAGGGAAACGAGTGACTGAAATGGGAAAGTCTGCCTCGACTTGCTGGTTGACCTCAGGCAGGCTAATTTTCCCTCTGTGGGCTTCAGTTTCTTCGCTTCTAAGCTGAGGGAGTTGAACTTGATTTCTAAGTTCTCTTCTAGCTCTAAAATTCAATGAGTTAAATCAGAAGCGTTGGGGAGGCTCAAGGCTTTAAAGCACAAACTTCTTCAGCAGGGCTGGATTCCCCCTGGATGGGTGCCCAGCACTCTTCTTCCCGCCGGGAGGAAAAAGGTAGGCGGGGCTGCAGGGCGGGGCAAGGCAACCTGCTCCCCGCCCCCCAGGTCAGTTCCTGTAGATAAAAGACAGCAGTTCTAGGAAAGTAGGTGAGAGCCTGCTCAGGAAAATGCTTCCACAGGCCCCAGAGAAGGAAGAGGAAAACTCATAGGGGAGTTGGACGTCCTTCTCGTTGAAGGAGCAAAGAGGGGTGCTGGTGGGCTTGTGGAGAAGCAGGTGGCGTGAATAAGGGGGGACTGGAGTGTCCTCACTCCAAAGCCTGACACCGAAACACGGCGTGGCACCATTCCGAACGCAGAATCCCAATTCCTGAAGATCTAGCCACGTCCAGAGCAATCCCAAATTTCTCTGCCATCACTAAGTCCTGCCCGAAGGAGAGCAACCGTCAGGTTTTCCTGGGAATGTGTGTTAAGGAACTGGCCCAAAGAAATACTTTCCATCGGTCTTTCTTGAAGGTGCACTGGGGGCCTTGCACCGTTATCACATTATACATTTCATTTGTTGAAGAATATTTGCTGAGTCACCATGTGCCAGGTGCTATGCTAGATGCTGAGGGCACACGAGTGAACAAACTGCCTAGTGTTCCTGCCTTCAGGGAGCACCCAGTCTGGTGTGGGGTGGGGGTGGGGGGGCAGACGACGCACAGTAAAGGTACTAACTCAGTTACACAACAAAGGTGATGGCGTGAAGTGATAAAAAGAAAAAAAAAAAACAGAAAAGGGGGGAAAAAGGTGCTATTATTTCATCTCCCACCTTCACTTTTCTTCTAGCTCCAGCGCTCAGTATACCGCTAAGGATTTTTTTTCCTTATTGCAATTTCTTATTTAGTTTTTTTCACTACTGGCATGACTAATACTCGAGGCTAATTCCGTACTATGTTATGCCAATTTTATGAGCTGAGTAATGTTAAAATGCCTTGTGTTGCTCACTGACACATTTTCTAAAATATCCTTTCAGTACTTCTGTGAGGTGGGCAGAAGAGGGTATTGTGACCCCATTTTGCAGAGGAGGAGACCTAGGTTAAAAGAATCTCCACAAAGCTTGGCGTCTTGCCTTTTTCTCAGTATTCTTTTGTAGACTTTTGTAGTAAATATTTTTGCCTTTTTGTGTGTGTGTGTGTGGGGGGGGCGTGTTAGCAATTTCAAACAGTTGACTTCAAACAAATACATAGACCTAGAACAAACTGGGCTATTCATTGGGAACATCGAATATGGTGATTACTTTAAGTAGATACACACATGATGGGATATTTGCCATTCTAGGAAAATGACGGTTAAAAAGAAATTTACTTCCACGTGTGCCTGATGGTCACCGCTGTAGTTCGTGATAACAGGGTTATCCTTAGAGGCCACAAGATTTCCTTAGAGAGCTGGTGACCCGCCCTGCTCATGATGGTGGAGGGATTTTTTTTTTCCCACAGCATAAAACTTGTCAAGTGCAAAATCTTTTTTTGTTCTTCCCTAGACTCTAATGGTACTGGTGAATATTAGCGTACTGTCCTCTAAGTGCTTGTTGCCTACCTTCTGGGATTCAACATCCATTGATCTTCTGGAAATGGGCCACGCCCTTGGATGCAATCTAGGTAAGTCTTCTTTTGAGGACAAATGGAACACAGGCATTCACACGCACATATGATTTCCTAAAGTTCCTGGGGAATTTGCCCGTGTACATTCCGATTACATAATTTGACAGGATGTGAAGGTGAAAGTTTTATCTTGAATTCCTTTGCTTTGTCCCCCATCTCCCCCACCCCTGTCCCCAACCCTGCATGGGGCATTTTTCTCCTACCACAGGAATCTGTGGCAAAGCCTTTGTCCTCAGATTGGTTCTATATAAAAGTTCTTGGGTGCCTTTTCATTAGTTGCTACATGCTCAACACCCACGGTCGAATGTCAGTGTTAGCACAACCAGAACATATTAAGGAAAGTAAATTTACTTCTGCTGTTGCAAAACTATGGTTATGTAATGTTCTTGAACACCAGCTATCAGTGACTTTTGTTGTGTAGCCCATCCTCAATAATCTAGAATACTGCTCTTACTAGTAATGTGAAAAAGTGGGGCATTTCTAGCTTCATGTCTTTGCCACCCTCTTCTCTTTTTCAGAATATACACCCAATACTGAATTAATTACAGCAAGTTAAAATTACGCAGTGTGGCTCCTTGAAGCAAACATGGACTTTGGTATAAGGGAGTGTTGGATTTGCAACCTGACAGGACATCTTAGGAGTTGTGTGACTTTGGCTTCTTTGGGTTACTTCTCTGAAGCTTAGTTTCTTTTTCTGTAAAATGGAGGAAGTGCTGCTTACAAGTTTTTTTTTGTTTTTGTTTTTGTTTTTTTTTAGAGGTTAAAAAAGATAACGGAGAAAATGCCTGGCATTTTAGGTAGAAATGCCCAGAAAATGTTAGTTTTCATCTCTCTTTTCCACCCTCTCCCCCTTCATTGGATAATACAGCTTTCTTGGCAATGCAGTTTTTATACGACAGGTTTATTTCTCCATTAGGACTTCACACAGGATGAACAGTTTGGGGTGCTCCGGGGAGGTATCAGCTCTCACGTGTGGTTGGTGGGAAATGTATTGTCTTTACCACTGTGTTGATTCCAGGATACTCCCATCTAACCCAGTAGTTGAAGATGACATCGGGGACGATCTGTTTCAGCATTGCAGTGTGACTGTTTGCCCTTTAAAATCCATTGGTTTGGGAATGAAGAGATCAGCTGTACTCATCTAACTTGAAAGTGTGCAGGAAAAATAACTGATACCATCCTGGCTTCAGCTCTCATAAGTCTCTCTTCAGTTTGAAATGCTGTGCCAGAACTTTCTTCACTGTCACCACCATAGGAGCGGGTTTCTGGCCAATGACCCAACCTGTAGTCAGTTGCTTCCTTCTTAATTTAATGGCTGGGAAGTGCACAGTGACTTCCACACTGAGGAGACAAAGACAGTTTGATGACTAGAGTCACTTTGAGAAAGTATAACAGGTCCCACCGAGATCCTATCTTTTTTTTTTTTTTTAATTTTTTTTTTTAACGTTTTATTTATTTTCGAGACAGGGAGAGACAGAGCATGAACAGGGGAGGGTCAGAGAGAGGGAGACACAGAATCTGAAACAGGCTCCAGGCTCTGAGCTGTCAGCACAGAGCCCGACGCGGGGCTCAGACTCAAAGGACTGCGAGATCATGACCTGAGCCGAAGTCGGACGCTCAACCGACTGAGCCACCCAGGCACCCCGAGATCCTATCTTTTTGAGTTGGGTGAAAAGCATAGGGCTTGGTGGTGCCAGACGAGAGCTTCTCCAGGAGACAGTTACAAATTAGTCCTCTTATTCTTGTAATCTGAGTGGTTGGCACCTGGTCCAGAACAAGGCCTCTAGCATTAGCGAACGTTCCCAAACCATACCGAGCACTCCACATGCTGCCTCCCTTATGAAATGAAAAACGGCTCTGCAAAAGAAGTAAAACTGAGGTGAGGAAATCTTACAAATAATTAGGAAAAGTAAGACGAGAGTCAGATTCTACCTGCTGTACTATCGGAAACATAATGAGAAATAGCCCCATTAACTTTGTGTAAGTGATTAGATGCATATATACTCTCAGGACTTAAATCACAAACAAAGTGGAAATTGCCTGAAGAAGTCAATAATTTCTTGATAGCGCCTCTTATAAATAATCATGGTTTGTCTCTGCTGGATATTTCATGTTTAAATTGTCATCAAAAGTTTCCATGTTAGCAACCAGGCATGGGCTTGTGTTTTTATGAGAAATGTAAAAAGCTAAGTTCTTAATAACATCCCTTTAGAATTATTCCTTAAATTCTATTTGCTTCTGGAATTCACTGAGGAAACACAGTAAATCAAACAAAACCCAAATAGAAACAAACTCATACAAGATTGTGGGGAACTTGAACACTTGCAGTGGTAATAATGACCCCTTTCCAGTGAAGGTTAGCCTTCTGTGGTCCATGAGCACAGGAGAGAGGGCAAATGTCTAGAGGAAAGCTGATCTGGTCTAATAGGGCCTACAAAGCAGTAGGAGGATTTTTGTTTGTATCACCTTCATCCCACCACCTTTTTCCATCACGTCGGAGGGTCATTCTCTACTTGCTCAGTGAGCTGGATACAGCAGAGAGCGTGAGCCACCTTGGACTCGAGGTGGGGGACTCTATAGGGTTATCAGGGCACCCCTGGTCGGGAGGTCCTGCCCTTGGCCCCCAAGCCAGGTGGAATGAGACCGGCAGGGGTACAGGGATCCCCTACAGTGGAGAATCACTGCTATGGAGAGTAAATATATGTTCAGGAACAAGTACTTGCATTATATGCATATAATGACCAGACGATTGTCAATTTGCATGTGTGATCACTTTTTCAAATAGCAGAAAAGTGAAAACAACAACAACAACAACACATAAAAAAAAATCCACATTTCAACTCTCTTCCAATTCAATGAATTCTTTCCAATTCATTCTTGATACCCGTGGCAGAACCTTTCCTTTTAAAGGCAGATCTAAAATGTTCCAAAGGCCCAGGAGTCAAGGCCAATCTTCCTGGGATGTTCAGTCCATTCCCACCCCCCACCCCCACTTGGCTGGGCTGCTGCTGCAGCCAGACTGAGCCCAGTTCCTTGCCACACCCTGTCCTTCCCCCTCTGAGCTTTCTCTGTTCCTGCTGCCTCAGCCTAGAGAGCTCTCCTCCCCCCAAATCCTTCTGTCTCTCCAAGACCCCAGTGGGCTGACCCTTCTTCTGGGTGGACCCTCATGCACCCTTGGTGATTAGAGGTATCTGCTCCTGCTGCTTTTTGATTTTATTCATCTTTTGGCACTTTCCATAGGAAGGCTTATATTTTAGTTACCTGCCAGCCTCCCCCACCAGGTACAAACACCTCAAAAGCCAGGACTTGTCTTAGTCATCTTTTTGTGAGAGAACGTTGCAGGCAGTGGGAGAGTTTTTCAGCTCAGGCAAGGCAAGGTCAATGCTGGCTGATACACCGTTTCCTCTCTATTTAGAGCCCGGTGATTCACAGTGTGAACATTGGAGTTAGTCTTCCCATGTTTGAACCCCTTGCTACTTTTGAGTTTTTGCTGTGCTATCATATTGTGTCCCAGTCTCAGCTTCCAAAAAGTGTTTACACTTCTGCCCCTGTGAGAGTTTAGACTTGGGAAGCTTGGGCGGTATTGTGTCTTTCATTTCAAATCCTGTCCATCAGATTATATTTTCCACATTGGCTTTTCCCTTACAGCCAAAACTAATTTTCGGTCTGTTCAGAGTCAGTGCTGAGGGAGTAAGAAGGGTCTCCTTTGTTCAGGAGGCCCTGGAGAGGCATCTGCCAGAGAATTCCAGATTTGTCACTGCTCAGGGCTGGTCTTTTGGTTGGTGCCTAGTGAGGGTTGCTCCTGCCAGCCAAGGACCCTGCTGGAGAACTTGCCAGGTGAGGTGTTTGCTCTTCTTAGGATTTTTACGAATGGATTTTTATATAGTTCAGTGTGGATCAGTTATTTTCCACAGTCAGAGTGCCTCTGACAGATGGGTAGTTTCCCTTAGGTTGATAGAATGCCTTCTGATAAGATTCAGGCACAAATGAATTGCGTACCCATTATGGACCCTTGGGTACCAGCCATAGAAGAAGGGAGGGGGTCTGGGGTACAGCAGAAGGCCTGAGAGAGCTGAGGAGCTCAGAGACATAGGTGGAATCAGGGTTCCAACCTAGAAGATACTCAAAAATCACTCAGGGACTTACCCTTACATTTACGACATATACTAATGATCTAATTCATAGTGTGAAGGAATGTGGGTTCGTTGGAAACTCGGCTGTTTATCTACGGAGGTTAGGGTGATCTTGTTGGTGTATTTCCTAGCAAAGCAATACATCTTAAAGAAAAATATTTCCGTGCAGACATAATTACAGCTCGTGTTTATTGAGCTCTTTCTAGGTAAGATCCTTTGTGCTTTGCGTTAGGTATGTCATTCAGTCTTCACTACAAGATAGTGTAAGAGACAGATATAATTATTTCCAATTTAGAACTATCCAAAATGAGGCTTAAGGATGTTGCATATCTCATCTTACTTGCATCCCCAAATTGTCACTGCTGGCTTTCCCAAGTTGTCCTTTTTCTTTGTTTTCTCAAAGACTAAAAGAAGTGAAGCAGACCAAGAGTTTTTATTTCCACTGTCCACCAAGGACAAGAGTGTTGAAGAGGTTTGCCAGAGAACCTATCAGCTGGGAGGACTAAAACCCTTTGGCAGAGATGCGGGAGGCAGAGCCACAAGTATTTCCCCAAAGTGAGAGCTCATGTTTGAGGGTGCCACAGGTACAAATTAGTTTGGCCCCATGGTTGACAGTAATTTCCCCAATGTCCATGTCTATACTAACCCTTTGCTCCTGACAGCTGACTGGTCCCAAAATTCTTGACCCAACCCTGGTCCGTAAGCTTCTCTCTCCGGCGATCCTGGCGTCAGGAGAATTCAGAAGTCACGGGCATGAATAAACACCTAACGTGGAAGAGGGTTGGTCCTAAGCTGCCTGCTCCTGACACTTCTGGTAGGTATCGGTCTCTCTATCTATATGGATGCCTTGTGCTTCTGGTGTTTAACAAATCCGGAGCTGGGGTGGGAGGACAGTGACAGGCATCCATATGTCATCTGGGCAAGGCATGTGCAGCTCTGTTGTTTTGATCTTTCTTCTGCCTGCAGGAAGAGAGAGAAATCCATTCCATCTTTGTGGGATGTGAGGTGGACACAGAAGCCCATGAAAGTCTCCTAAACTTGTTCATGTTACTACGATACTTGCTAGGCAACCGCCAACTCCTCCTTCCTTATCTGCTATGATCCTGAGGTTGGAAGGGTGGGTGGTAAGGCTGAAAGCAGTAGATGGCTCCGACCAAAGGTTGCAGGGTGGGGCCGGTCTCCTCCCTGCTCCCCGCTGGGGCTGGGTGTGAAAGGAGGAAGAGGAAGGTAGGCTTCAGCCGAGAGCTTGCACCCCAGGAGCACTGTGGGGGGAGGGGTGCCAGCTGTGAATACTCGGCCGCTCATCTTCAGCCTTGGAGAAACTGACTAGACCAATAAAGAAGAGATGATTAGTAAAAACACCTTGTAAAACTATCTGCTCATAAAAAGTAGGTCTCTGAAATGTAAATGTCCCGAAGATCTGCAAGTCTAGAAGATAAACGTCTGGCGTTTATCATCCTTAGAAATGCACATGAGATCTAGGAGGGAGAGTCAGAAACAAGGTTGCAGAATCTGGAGGAAGAGTAGAAATGACCCCCTGATAGATTAGGTATGATGATTTCACAAGAGAATATAGGGAAAACTGAGGGAAACATAAATAGTACCGAACACCTGTGATAATGTAATCACGGGCAATAAATAATACAGAGTTTGAAATGATAAATTATGACAAGTCAAATTGGTGGATTTAAGTAGACTAAGAAGACTAGGAACTGAGTCCAGCCAAGCAGATGTTAAATGTTTAGAATTTAGGAAAGCGCTTAGGGTGAGTTCTCCAAACATTTTACTTGCAAAATTAGCTCAGATTGATTTGGATATGAACATGCTAGAGATCAGACAACAGACATGGGCTCTGGAGACATACAAGGCACCCAGTAGAAAGGGAGTTATCAGAGGGAGGAAATATTTTTTATGTATCTTTTTTTTCTGTAGGAAATAATTATTTTCTATGGGGAATAATTTTTAATGTATCTTTTTGATAACTATAAGGAGCTGATTAGTTTTTTTCTAAACTGTGAGGGCATAAAATAAAACAAAAACAAAGATATGCTGGGAAGAAGAAATAAATATATTAGATTCTATTTATTTTTATTTTTATTTATTTTGAGAGAGAGAGAGAGACAAAGAAAGGGCGAACATGCGAGTGCATGGGAGGAGGGGCAAAGAGAGAGGGAGAGAGATCCTCAGCAGGCTCTGTGCTGTCAGTGTGGAGCCCAGCTCCGGGCTGGATCCCAGGAAGCCTGAGATCATGACCTGAGCTATAATCAAGAGTCGGAGGCCTAACCCACTGAGACACCCAGGAGCTCCTAGATTCTATATTAAAAAAAAAAAAAAAAAAATTTGATGTTTATTTATTTTTGACACAGAGAGAGAGAGAGACAGAGCATGAGCGGGGGAGGGGCAGAGAGAGAGGGAGACACAGAATTGGAAGCAGGCTCCAGGCTCTGAGCTGTCAGCACAGAGCCCGATGCGGGGCTTGAACTCACGGACCGTGAGATCATGAACTGAGCTGAAGTCGGACGCTCAACTGACTGAGCCACCCAGGCGCCCCTAGATTCTATTTTTTAAAAAAGCAATTTGAACTTGGATCTTTTGTGTTGAAGAGAATCAGGGAATGAATGCCTCCATCCTAGCTATCCATTCATTCTGTCTTCTGTAGACTGAGCACTGCTCTAGTGCTGAGTTCAGGTCAACTAAACACATCCTCTGCCCTGGGCACAGGCCAGGTGTTGAAGGAACCTGGGGAGAATGGCCTGGAGGGTCCAGGGAGGGACTCCTGGAGTCAGTGGGAACTGAGTTGAGTCTTAAGTTACAATAATAACTGCTTATGTTGGAGTGCCTGGGTGGCTCAGTCTGTTGAGCGTCTGACTCTTAGTTTCGGCTCAGGTCATGATCCCAGGGTTGTCGGATCGAGTTAGGGTTAGGCTTTGCGTATACTGTTGTATACTATTTTATATTTTAGAAAGTGCCTTCATATACATATGCTTATGTGGTACTTGTCACAGCTCTGTGGGGCCCTGCAGAAAGCCTGAACACTTTTGGAGTCGATTTCACATTACCCCTCTGCCCTGTTTGACACGATTGGCCACACCCTTCTTTGTGACATCCTCTCCTCTCCTGGCTTCTGTGAGATTTTGCTCTGTCCATCTCCCTGGATGCTCCTCGGGATCGATCCCTGTTCTTTTCCTTTAACTCATCCCTTAAATGTCAGTGTCTCTAAGAGTGCTTCTCCCGATGTCTTCTCCTTCACTTTATACACTAGTGATTTACTCTACTCATGGCTGACATGCTCAAGAACTAGAGAGGAGAGCCCAGGGGGAGGGCTGGGGAGGGAAGGCATTGGAGAACTTCAAGGGATTGGTGCGTGCAGTTGGCGAAAGCTTCTGGGATAACTAGGATAGCCCTCCCTCCTCTTTGTTTTGAGTACTACTTAGCCTTATATTTTGATGGTTATATCCTCAGCCAAGCTCTCTGCTGAACTCTGGATCTCCTGTCCAGTTCTCTACAGGAACGTTATGCTTGACTGTTTGTTTCATCAGAACCTCGTCAAATGGTCAAATGTCCCAAATGAAACCTCTTAGTGCCCATCCCCCCACCCAAGTCAGGACCACACTGCGACATCCCCTTCTCCTCCCCTTCTCCTGCTCCTCCCTCCCTTCCCACACGCTCCCTCTCCCGCTGTGCACAGCCCTTGCTTCCCTTGGCTTACAATCAATCTCCAGGCCCTTTAAGTGATATCTTTTAAAAATCTCTAGAACATGCCCACTCCTCTCTCGTCCCCTTGCCACTGCCCTGAGCCAGGACACCATCATCACTCTTCTCAATGATGGCAGCAGGTTCCTAACTCATTTCCATTCTTCCAGGTTTCAGCTCTTGATAGACATCCTCCATATAGCTGTTACAATAAGTGTTGTAAAATAAAAATATGGCTGTATAACTCATGGCCAACAGGTAAACAGAGACGATGGCATGCGAAGTTCTTTGTCACAGGACCCCTCCTTACTGGCCAGCCTCATCTCTTGTCATTCCCATCCTAACTGCCCCTTGAGCTCTTAGTCATCCTGCTTGCCTTCCCCAGATGTGCTATGCTCTCCCTTGTCTGCCTACCCAGCCCCCCTGCCCTGGTTGGCTAACTGCTCCCCTTCCTTTGCCTTCACATGTCAAGTGTCTCTCTGGCAAGCTTTTCCTGACCCCTTTCCAGCCACAAGATGGTCGCCCGTTCCTCCTTTGCATGTATCCATAATCCCTTGGGTGTAGCAGGTCTCTTGCATTCATTCCCCTGCTGGAGTGGAAAGCTCTTTGAGGAACAAACCAATTGTTCTACATGATTTTACGTGCAGAGCCTGAAATATAGCAGACCCCCAGTTAATGTTTTTTAGATAAATGATGAGTGCATAATGAATAGCCATATCTCAGAAGAAGAAATAGAGGTTAACTCACATGTCTGAGTGACGGAGTGAGTCTTCTAATCTAGGATTATTTCCAATAAATCATATATTTATGGTCACAGGGACTCTATAGATATACACAACTTGGAATGGAATCTTTACCGCAGGAGATGTTTTATAGGCTTTTCTCTTTTTCTATTTTGCTACAGAATGGTAGTGCTCAATGACAGTGAGAGAATGAAGAGCCAATGTGGCTGACGGGACAGGGAAGATAAAGGGAGAAGTGGCCTGTAATTGGGGCCTCGCCACCAACTGTCTGTGTGCTTCTCTCCTAGCACGTAGCTCCTCTCGGGCTCGGCCTCCCTCTTTACAGATGACGTGGGTAGATCAGCTGATGCTTAGAATGGTGTCTAACTCTGTAGCTCTATTGTACTGCATGTGTCACAGTGCCCTTTAAGCTCCTTCCTCCTGAAAAAGCTCAGTGAGCAACCAGTGAAAATACTGGGAAGTATGATGTTTCCTGAAGCGTGACACAAAAATCTCTTGACGCACGTATCCTGGACAGCACTCAACTGACGGGCACACCTGACTGGGGTCAGATGCAGATGTTTTCCCCTAGTCTCTGGCCTTGCATCCGTAGCATAGACTTCTATTGCACCAGTAGATGGACCCAGTCTGAAGTGTGGGAAGTTGTATTGGCATGTGCCACGGCACCCTATCCTGAGGGTCTGTCCTACAGTTTATCACTGGGTGTCTACAGGAAATTCCCCACCCCACATCTTCTAATGAGGAAAGCATGCCTGGCAAGGACGTATCTGGTCCCTTAGAGGAGTCCTACCCTCTCTGCCACCAGCCGCAGCTGACTGGATTAAGGGGGCATGTGGCACAATCACAGCCAAATTTAAGGCTGCTTAAACACCTGTGGCATGACTTCATGCAACAGACATGAGCTGCCGTCAGTCTCTTGAACTGGGAAATACTGAAAGATTGGGGCAACAACGCTACTCGTTCCACTGGTGGAATCGGAGGCTGAAAAAGACCCAAGCCTTGAGGTCAAGTCAGAACTGTGAGGTGTCAGGGTAACCTGAGTTAGGAGGAAGCAGAAACTGGAGTTTGCAAAAATTAAGAGGTTATACTTACACACGGAAGTTTCTCAAGGATGAGGTAAGCGATCTGGAGTAAAGAACAAGCAGCTCGGAAAGAAGAGAAAAGCGTGAACAAGGAGAGAAAGACCGTCGGGGTTGGGGGCGGGGGCGCAAACCCACATGCTCCTGCTGCTGGGATCTGGATGGCTGTCTGGGACCTGCACAATCTTCTGGCCCAATTTTATGCTCAGAAAGTTCTGGTCCTACCATAGTTCCTGTTCTTATTTCGGTGGTGTGTATCCTTACAACAACCATCCCTCTCTCATTTCTTTTTGGTACCTAGAAGAAACTGACACAGACACCCTTAAGGCAGGACTCCTTAATTCTCATTTACTGCTCTGGCCACGAGAGAGAGAGAGAGAGAGAGAGAGAGAGAGAGAGATATGCATTTTTCCGAGGAGAGTTTTCATAATTTTAATCAGAATCTCAGAGTGATCCATGACCCCTACAAGTTAAGATCACTCGTTCATCACTGACGTAGCTGGGTTGCCAAGAGCTCAGGCTCTAGAGTCAGAACTGTGGCTGAAATCCCAGCTCTATGGCTTATAATCAGGGTAGGCTTGAGTATTTCTTTTCCCCTATATCTTACGTTATTCATGCATGAAATGGGTCTAATGCCAATAGCACTTATATATAGGAGTGTTAGGAGGATTAGAAGAGATAACAGACATAATGTGCTTAGCACAGCTCCTGGTCTATAGGAAATTCGTAGTGATGGCGTATATTACATTTTTATTATATTTAATGAATACAAATGTGATCATTGCTTCATTGTCATATGTCTTCAAATTCTGAATATTTATGTTTTATTACTGAGGATAATTTTTTTTTTCCTGAGAACTATGAGGCTAGAGGAAAGGACCAATAAACACATATCACTTTTCAAAAATAGAATTTTTATTCTCTAGTGAAGCCTAGCAGGAAAAGCTATTAAGTGGGTACTTGTATTTTGTGAAATGTATAAATAAATGTATAAAATACTGATGAGGTAAATATATCTATTTTATACGGATGAGCATAATTTTATATATCACTGTAATCATTAATAAAAATGAGATGAATTTAAAGTCAGCTGCTTATAGGTTAGTGAAATATTGAAAAGACTGGAGTTTCACTTAACTTGAAGAATTGTTACCCCTTACCTTACACACATCTAGTACCTTTTGGTTTGCCATGGAGGAATAACTAAGAAACCAAAATGTGCTGACTAGAGTTTATATGAATGTCTCAATACAGCTGCACATATATATATATGTTTATTTTCGAGAGAGAGGGAGAGAGCAAGCGCAGCAGGGGAAGGGCAGAGGGAGAGAGGGACAGAGGATCCTGAAGTGGACCCTGTGCTGACAGCAGAGAGGATGTCTTGGGGCCCAAACTCAGGAACAGCAAGATCACTACCAGAACAAAGTTGGACGTTCAACTGATTGCGACACCGGGCGCCATGATTATATTTCTTTAATGTCTGGTAAAGATCCATGATTGGGCACATGTTTGGTATTACCAATGAACTTGCATAGGACAATGTATGATCCATAGCAGTTTAGGGCTCTGATTAGCTGTTTTAGAATAAAAACAGATACAGTCAAATAAACCTTACTGAAACTTAATTAGGATGGATGTTATCGTGACAGTGTGTCCAAAGGGGGGAGGGATGACACCATTTTCTCAACCGACTTCAGCTAAACATCCCCCCATGGAATCAGACTTCTCAGGAATCTGCCTGGACTCTTACAAGTGGTGGAAAGGACCATGGGGCAATAGTGAACATGCAATCCACTGTGGTGATCCAGCTGGTTCTAACAGGTAACTCCTGATGTGGCCTCTGTGGTGGAGAAAATAAATGCTCAAAATTCCTGACGGGAGGCCCCTGACTTTTAATTTGACAGGTGGTTAGTCAGGTGTATGTGAAGAATCATTATACGGGAACCAACCCCAGCAAAACAAAACCCAGCCCAACTCATGAATGCAAAAAATGTCATGTTTCCAAAATAATGATGTCCAGCCTGCCTTTCGGAAAGGGAAGAGGCACAGCAGTGGTCTTTACCAGTGTGGTGCAGTGTTCTTATGCTACCGAGTGGAAAAAATAAAAGTAGAGAATTTTCTGGCCCTCATCCAGTCATTCGGCGTCTATTGACTGGGTCTGTGACCTGCAGCTGGTTTAGCCCACATAGATGTTTGGTTGCACTCCATGTCCGTGTAGGATAAATGTCCTGCTATTTGCAGGTCACGTTGTGAGTAGTCGCCATGACAGCGATGATGACACTGGAGATGATGATCACGATGCTTTTCGTTGGGTGCTCTTTTTGATGAATATTTGTACATAATTTGTAATCTAAGGGTCTCAGAAGTACTCTGGTAGTGGGGCTTCTGCAGAAGCTGTCTTATCTCGGCGAGCATGTTCCTTGTGTCAGTTGCCGGCGCCTGTCCTTGGCCATGCTCAGGTTCAGGGCCAGGGGCCAGCGATTTGTTTAGGTGCAAGGCTGTTGCATAGCAGCTGTCTGTTCACGCATACTGAGAACCGATTCTGACCCTTGTCCCAATCCTCCCTCAAGACATCCTCACGTAGAACACTGATCGGTTTAGCCTGTGAGAGGGACTAGTTAGGTACTCCGTCAATGTTCCGTTGCTGCTTTTTGTAACGAACGCACGAATGGTTTCTCATACAAAGATCAACCTGCTCCGTCAGCCCCTGATTTTCTGTGTTTCTTTTTCTTTTTCTTTTTCTGTTGGAAGGGGACAGAGAGGATTAAGGCATTTGGAAAATTCTTTGGTACGTTATTGTTACAATAGTTTCTCTCTTGTCCCTGGTTTGCTTTATGTGGTCCCACAGTTTCTATTACTCTCGGCCAACGTTGGTCCAGAAGCAGGTGGTCCTCTTTTTGACACATTGTCAGAAAGTCAGTAGCAGCCTGAAACTATGTCACAATGCTTACATCACTTCACCTCATCTGGTCACATAGGCATTTTATCATCCCACATCATCACAAGAAGAAGGGTAAATACAGTACAATAAAATATTTAGAGATATTTGTTCTGTTTTATTATTATTGCTGTTAATCTCTTACTATGCCTAATTTATAAATTAAACATTATCATAGGTATGTATGTACAAGAAAAAAACATAGTATAGATAGGGTTGTTTTAGGCATCCACTGGCTTCCATTTTGGAAGTTGTCTCTTGTGGATAAGGGGGAACAATTGTAGTTGTTTGTAATGCAGCAGAAGACATGAACATTAGTATGATTTCAGAGAGTTCCCAATTTGAAATACTTTATTTGTATCCCTTTTCTATAAGGATCTCCCATTGTGTTGACTTTTCCATTCTTAAATTGAGGTGTGAGAATGAGACCTCTAGAAATTCCAGGGCTTCCAGATTGGGTGCCAAGACTGGGATTAAACTGGGTTTAGAACTGTTAAAGCAATTTGTTTCTACAAACTCCTCCCAGGGAGGGAAGTGGAGGGGTCTATGGTGTGGCTTTGTTCAATCGCTAAGCTGGAATGATCTTTCCCATGGTCCCTTTCCTGTATGGTTCCAGGGTCCTGAGCGTAAGATACATTTAAAGAAAGGCAAAAGTGAAGCAACAGACTTTGCACACTGATGGCGGGTGTGCAACTCCAGGCACCATGGCAGGTCTTTCTTGTCGATGTTGCTCTGCGCTGATTTGCTTGCTCACCTTGCGGACCCCCCAAGGCCACAGCTCCTCCAGCAAGAGTCCCCAGCCATGGACGTGGAGTTCAGCCTCCATGCGACTACATGGTAAATTGCCTTGGCTTTTCCATGCAGATCACGTCATCACTGACACTGAGGGTGATGAAAGACAGATGTGAGTTCCAGTTTGTCCTCGTGGGTTCCCGCTTATTGTCTCAGGTTCTAATTTGTCCTTGCTCTACCTCGTTTCATGTCTTATTCTCCTTCCCGACCGCTGACCCAGGCCGACGGCAAACTCCTGCACAATGCCAGCTGCGGAAGCCACTTTCCCAGCAGCTCCCATTCTCGTGTGAAGCTTAGCCCCCCTAATAAGTGCCTATTCTACATCGTTTATGGCAGTTTTGTTTCTCTAACTGAACTTTGATTGATACACTATTCTTATCCTAAACAAATACCAGCATCCCTTTGCAAACAGCAGCCCTGGAGTTCATATGTTCTTTATATCGTCCTAGGGAATACCGGCCCCAGTTGGGAAAAGGCTTTTCTGTAACTCATATGGTATGTTACCTGAACTTGGACCTTGTATTCGTTTTACATAACTCAAGTAAGTAGACAGTATCCATGGGAGGGAAATAGCTAAGGTTTGCAGGGTAAAAATAGACACTGTTTTGCCATCAAAGAGTCTGATGGTATAGGTCAAGCATATACACCCCAGGCACAGATATGGAAGGACTTAAAAACCTGGGGACATAAGGCAAGTGCAGAAAACCTGAGGACGGGGTGAAGGACACCAAGGTAAACACAGGTATGTGTACAACAAATGTTTGTTGAATGAATGTGTGAGAGGTGTTTTGACATTTTAAATAAAGGACAAATCTAACAGGATGAAACAGGAATATAAAATTATTCTTTAATCTCCCACTTCTACAATACTTCAAGATGACTATTTTCATTTCCAGATATTGTTCTTTATATCTATGTACATTTGTTATATAGTTGGAATCACAGTACATTGGCTTTTGTAATTTGTTTTTCCCCATATATATATTAGATTTATATATATTTTAATCTTTACATATATATATAAATCTGATATTTATATATATATTTTAGATTTATATATATTTTAATCTGGACCTGGCTCTTGAGGGAGGCTGTACTTTTAAGGAGATTTTAGACCTCTGCTCAAAAATGTGTTATGTTTTCTACTTCAACTGCTGCTTAGAATATTTGGTTGTGAGAAGGACAGGAGCTGTTTTGGAAATCAGTCTGACAAACGATCGCTAAAACGGTGTGTAGCCAAGGTGAGCCCTAAAAAGTAAGGGCTGTTGCTAAGGGAACCGCTAGAGAGATGTTTAGGGTATAAACTTTGCTATCGTATTTAAATTTCTTGCTACAGCCCTTGCTTACTGGACTTGAAAATTTAAACAGCTCCGGGACAGGACAGGAATGTCCTAGGGGTGATGGATGTGATACGGTGGAGGGCACTGTCAGAAGGGGCAGTGTAGGCTGCTGCAGAGAAGGGAAGGGGTCTGCGCCTGCCTGCTGAACAAGAAGATCACTTTCTGGACTCAGAGATGCATGGCTTTGAGTGCGAATTGGCTTACGATTGGAGAAGATCATCCCCGTGCAGCGGCCAAGGTTGCTACCTACCCGGAGTGGTGGGGAGGGGCAGGCAAGTGTTCTGTAAGCTGGCTGGACACAACTGTACAGTAAAACCTTGGCTTGTGAGCAACTTGTTCTGTGAGCGTTCCGCAAGACGAGCAAACATTTCTCAAACATTTTAACTTGGTACATGAGCGATGTCTTGCAATGCGAGTGGTACGTGATGCAAACATCACATGATTACAACTGACCCAATGGTTTTCTCTTTCACTCTCTCGCTCCCTCCATCCCTCTCTCTCTCTCTCTCTCTCTCTGTGGGATTGTGGGTGATTGTCTCCCTTGTTCACATGCTTGGTCTCAGGCCAGGGTGTTTGGCAGAAATCAGTGATTTTTCAGAACATTGAAAGGTGCCCACAACTGGCACTCATGTATTTTTTGTCACTTCAAAGCACCTACGGATAGTCCTTTGCTTTTTCATACCAAAGCGAGCTTAGGAATGCTTTGTTTTACCCTAGGTCAGGCTGCCTGCAAATATAGACCCTTTCCTCTGCTGCTGTATTGCCTGTTACATTAAATACAGTATATGACCAGAGTTTATTAATACTGTACTATAGTCAACATCCATTAGTGACAGTGAAAGTTGTCCTGCACAATAACCTTCCTCTCTCTTGTCTCCCTCACACCAGCTATGAAAGTTTTCGAAGGTAAGTGCAGGTTATTTATTTTTCTTTATATTTTGTATTTTCTTTATTATTTTGTATTATATTTCAGTACAATTTTTATGTGAATATTTTTGGATTGTGGAACGAATTATCTGAGTTTCCATTATTTCTTACGGGGAAATTTGATATACAAGTGCTTTGGATTACAAACATATTTCTGCAACGAATTATGCTTGCAAACCAAGGTTTTACCGTATATATATATTTAAGCACAGGAATACAATTAAAATGAAACCTTACGTTCAACTCCAATGCATTCAGCTGATAAAAATGGAGCTGCTTTCGTTCAGTGTTGACTGTGGTGACTGAGTTTCTTTCACTCGGCCTTCACCCCACCCTTGCTCTCACTTTTAGATCTTCTCTATTGCTGTCCCTGACGCTCATGGGGTTATGAGAAAAGTAATTCAAAAAATGCTACTGTAGAACCACTTGAGTTCATATGTAGTCTCGAGAGGAAATCTGAAGTTTTAATGTTTGAGTCAGATATTTTGCATCTTTTTTATTTTCACTGATGTTTTTGCCATAATGATGATACTATCATAGCAAATTCTATAATTGCAAAGTCATAGTTCCTACAACATGCCAGGCCCTCTTCTGAACATATATCAGCTCATTTAATCTTTCTTTTTAAATTTTTTTTTTTAACGTTTATTTTTGAGACAGAGAGAGACAGAGCATGAACGGGGGAGGGTCAGAGAGAGGGAGACACAGAATCTGAAACAGGCTCCAGGCTCTGAGCTGTCAGCATAGAGCCCGACCTGGGGCTCGAACTCACGGACCGCGAGATCATGACCTGAGCCGAAGTTGGCCGCTTAACCGACTGAGCCACTCAGGCGCCCCTCATTTAATCTTTCCAACAACTCTGTGAGGAGGGTACTACCGTCATTCATTGACTCTAAAACATAGTTTTCTCTCACATTTTAGCATATGTGACATTGGGATGTGTCTTACTTTTAATGACATGTCATGGCTTAATTGGCAGGATTTTAAATTTCTCTTTAAAAAATTTTTTTAAAAGTTTTTTTATTTACTTTGAGGTATATATATATATATATAGAGAGAGAGAGAGAGAGAGAGCACGCTGAGGAGGGGCAGAGAGAGGGAGAGAGAGAGAATCCCAACCAGGCTTTACACTGACAGCGTAGAACCTAATACGGGGCTTGAACTCATGAACGATGAGATCATGACCTAAGCCAAAATCTAGAGTCAGACGCTTGACCGCTTGAGCTACCAGGCATCGCAGGATTTTAAAATTTCTTAATGGAACATAAAATAATGGTATGTTTTATAATAAACGACAGCTTAGATTCATGATATACAGTATTACTTCCTCATTTCTCAAATGAAGAACTAAGGCACAGAAAGGTCAGGTGATTTGTTCAATGTCACAAACCTTGGCATCGTGGTTTAGGAATCTGTGATCTTAGCTACCTTGTGCCCACACTGGTGCTCCTCTGTGCCTCCTTGCCCTGCCACTGAGGGATGCACCCTTTACTTAGAGGCCCCACCAATGTTGACAGTAGATTTCATCCATTGGGTTGAGGCGCTCTTCCAGGAGGGCTCCATGACGAGTCCCGTGGCATTGGCAGGGTAAAAACGTGGAGACTTTTTCATTCAGTCATTCATATTTTGCTGGGATTTACTTACTATATAGCTTTTGCAAATGAAAAGCAATTCCGAAGCAGTCTTTTGGAGGGGAGGCAGAGAACAAGTTTTGATAAAGGAAAAGACTGGAAAAGTAAGTGGTGTGCTAGAACTGGTTCTAACTGCCTTGAAAGAGCTCTTGCCAGCTAGCTACTAGATCATTGGTAGCTTGAAATTGACCAAGAGGAAATGTTTATATCACAGAAATCGGCAAACGCTGTGAGTCAGGGCTTTTTGTATAGTTGTCCTTTTCAGAGATCCAGTTTATGAGCACGTCACTAGATACATGCTGAATTATTAGAATCCAGCAGAAAGCTCTCATTAGTCAAAACACAGTAGTTGGAGGGGATCCGGTGGGATGAGTACGAGAAAATGAAGACATATTCTGAAGTCTTCAGAATAGTCTCAATGTCAAAGAATTCCACTATTATTAGAGTTGCTGTGTGTGTGTGTTAATTAAATTTAACTTCTGTTATGTTATGATCTTACTATCTCTAGGGTAAGAGACCAATGATGCATATGCTATCCACCTGAAGAGCTATAGAGAGATAAAAATTACTGAGAGCCCTGTCCACTTTTTATTTTGTCCTGTTGAGAGAAGGAGAGGTTAGTGAACTATTTGCCAAGGGAAGTAGGTGGCCAGTGGGGCCTCCAAGATCATCCCGGAAGCATGGCCCAGAAGCAATAACTATTAGATTCTAGAAGGCAGTGCTCAACAGGTAGGAAATGACCAGTAAATGGTTATTATTGAATGAAGCAATTATATAAGACTTCTTATACAGTTACATTTCTTCCATGTGGATTCTTTTGTTTCTCTTTTCTCCTTGTTGATTCTCAGTAAAACCCACAAGATGAAAAGAGCTGTGGGGTTATCATTAGGAGGAGGCAAGAAGTGAGCTGTTGTTTGCCTTGGCCTGAAGAGAGAAAACTCCAGGGAATAGAGTAGATCATAGCAGGGTTAAAAAGAAACCAAAGCTGGCCAAGATCTTGAGTGTTTGGCCAAGAGGAAAGGAAGATCAAGGGAGCTGGCTGGGGTTTAAGGAGAAGCTCTTAGGGCCAAGAGTGAGGGAAGGGAGCTTGAGTCCCTAAACAAGGTCATCTTGGGGTCAGACTTCTCATGGGACATTGGTTGTGGGGGAGGGGAAAGAGAGGGGAGAATGACCATCAAGGTAGGTTGGAGGCGGAGGTGAGCATTATGGCTGCTTTACACCTGCTCCTCGCCTCCCCCCCTTGCCTCCCACCAAAGACCCGCCCATTTCTCAGTTACAAATTGGACTATTTTAGGAAAAAACAAAGCAAAACAAAAACTTTTGCGATTTGTCTCTATTTACAGCTGCCAATGATTCAGCTCAGGCAAAGTGTCTTCATGGATCATAGGATGGGGACTTTAGCAGTCGGGCTCTTGGTTAACTCAGGAGAGGATGGGTTTCACGAGGGTACCACATAAAAGCTGGATAGCAGCTTCTAGAATGACCGTCCTGGTATCTTCTACTCACAAAAAAGGGCTCCTCACAATCTATTAACAAATTTGGCTCTCATTAATAATTCTGTGAACTGGCAGAGCAATCCTAGCTGATTGAAAATAATTATCAGCCTCTCGAAATGATTCAACAGCATGTTTGGATTTTCACTTATATCATCATTTTGATTGAATGATGTGTATGTGTGTGGGACTGTGTATTAACAAGGTATCTCTTCAAGGTAATAATAAATACTTGACAAAAAGGAGCTGCATATTGCTCAGCGTAAAAGGAAAAAGAAGTCTAGGGCAGGTGAGCAAAAGAACAAAATCAGGACCTACAATAAATTATGAAAGACAGACCGGGGCAGAGAGAAAGTTTCATGGGACTTAAGTGATAAGCAAATAGAAAAATACTTGTGACGTTCCAAGCATAGCATCAGAAGATTGAAAATTCTGGTCAGCATCAACAAACAAGCAGTGTAATTAATCTGGAACAGAAAGAATACCACAGATGTTTAAAATTATTTTTTTTTTTCCTACTGACTCAGTCTCCTGCACATTTACAAATTGAAGGTTGTGGATTAATAGCCCCTGAGATTCATGCCCAATGGGCCCCGCTCCAAGGTTGTGTTTGCGCTCAATGACATCCTTTTGGATTCAAACTCTCTCCCCTAATCGGCATGTAAGAAAAATTAAAGCCCAAACCTGCTTTGTCTCACACTGGTCTCCCAAGGGTATTCTGTTAAGGATTCACTCGGCAAGAATAACAAACAAAAACTCCCACCAGAAACTGCAACATCTCACGGAGGTGATTCGGGCTGCTGTTCTTTGCTAATGTAACTCAGTTGGATACAGCCTCATTCATAACACAATAATAGTAACTCGCTTCCACCTGGTTCATTTGAATTCTGATTTTGCTGCATGTTTCCATCTGGATTAGTTCAGCAGACTAAATGCTAGGGAACAGATTATGCAAACATGAAAGTTCACAACACTGAGGACATTTTGTTTCACAACCCTGAGGAATAGGCAAATATTTCATGGAGAGGTAAACTAAGGCACCGAGATGTTTTCCTGGTGGTTTAAGGTCTCCTGGCAAGTCGGACACAAAACAAACACTAGAGTCTTGGCCAGAATTGAAAATTCTGCAGGATGGTATGTTACAGCACTGTCCTCTTGCGGGTTGTTTTCTTTTTCTGCGGTGCTTGTTAAACATGATTTTTTTGTTTTTTTTTTTTTTCAGGAAGGGCAGTGAAAAACAGAGTAACTCAAATGGTTTAGAGAGAGCCCTGTCTTATACCCAGGAGCCTTTCCTTCTAGGAGTGCTGGCTGATGATGGGAACTGTAAGAGAGCTCCGGTCATGGAATGGGGTAATGTTGGAGTGGCTCTGGTGCTTTACAGGGCAGCCTGCAGACCCTTTTAACCCGGAGGCTCATCTACCTCCTCTGGTCTGAAACACCAAGTCTCGTGTGGGGTCTATGCATATACCGGCCATCCCATCAACAGTGAAGTCACACATAATTTGCCAAATCGTGAGTTCCCGGGTAAGGCCTCTACTCCTTTGCTACGAGGCTGATCAGAAGCCAAGTCTTTCGTTCTTTTTCTACGAAGTTAGCAACATAGAATATGGGGAGAAGAGATTAAAATGTTCTAAGAATAAAATGTGGCATCTCTAAAAATTACCTTATCACAATTTAAACCTTAGCGTGTCTGAGATATGAGTTTTGTCCACATTTACTTTCAAGATGCAAAAGGCATTCTGACACACATATCTACACACGAAAGTGCTCAGAAAGATCCTGAGAAATCATCTGTCTACTAAGCAACCAGAATAGAAAGAGAAATAGAAACCAGGTATAAAAATAATTTCTCAAAGTCTCTGGCCTACAAAAGAGACATTTGGTTGTTACAAGTCATCTGGCCCTTCCTCCTTTGCCTCTGTATCTCCTCTTAATAATTCTCATCTTTTTTATTCTCTCCAAGTGAACTAGGTTTGGAGACTATCAGCAATTATCTCTAACAGCCCCATTTAGGTTGTATTTACATAACAACAAGAAAATGTTTCCGGAAGGAATTCACGGCTGTACCGGGATGTAGGCAGGCATTTCTTCACTTAAGAACCAGTTCTTATTTACAGAATGTTTCATTAAAATGTTTATTTGGAACCAGTAGGCTCAGTTTAGGTGAGGGGTGTTTTCCACATAAGAGCTTTCTGATTGGATAAGAATTGGCCTCACCCAGAGTGTCCTCAACTGTCTTATCTTTTAACACATTTTCTAACTCCTTTTAGACAAAAGAAGGACACCAAAACAAAATTGGGGCCAACAATATGGTTAGGAAGATAGGGCATCAGTGTTGTGTTCCTGTGAAAAGGGAAGAAATGCAAAGGAGAGAATCATTAAATTTCATAACGTTCAAAGTTGGTGGGACTTAAAACCAACCTTCCTTGTTCGACAGATGTGGGACTTGGGAACCACGCAGAGCAGAGAGTCTGGTCATATTTTCCAAAAAAACACTTGGTCTCTGATCCAAGAGCTGATTGAAACATTCCAAGGCAGATTTTTCTAGATATTCCAGAAAAAAAAAATCCAGTATTCTCTTTCATTCCAAAATTCCACCGTTCATATCGCCTAGCAGTCCTTTTTGTTATTCTAGTATGTTCTGTGTTTTGTCCTGAAACCTTCTTTTGTGGCACTTCAAGCTTGCCTTGTCCTCTTTCAGCAAAAACCACTAGATTATCCTCACTCTCCCCTTTTCCCTCTTCTTTTTTGAATCTTAATTTCCTAGTCATTTCAAGTTTTGGGGTTTTCAACTTTATGCCCCACGCCCAGCTTGACTCTAATCCGGTAATCCCATTTAAACCAAGTACTGTGGTTCTTTTTCTTTCCTTTCTTCCCGTAGTTTTTTGGATGCCTGAGAAGTTTGACCCTTTTTCCCCAAAGTGAATTTTGCTTACTTGCACATTTAAAAATTAACATCGTCTAGTTTCTATGAGACCGGTTTCTTTTACTGTTTTTTCAATCACTAAACTTCTTGAAAGAGGTCTATACTTAGTCAATACTTAGTGTCTTCACATCTCATTAATTCCTCAACCCATTACAGTCTGGCTTCCGCCAACACCACAATTAAACACGGGTTCTCCCCAGCGTCCTTCCAATCAGCCAGTTCAATGGCCTCACTTTTCCTTGTCACCCAACTTGACATTTATGCAACATTTGACACGGTTGACCAGCCACTTCTTATTGAAACTCTTTCCCTTCTCCTCCTCTTTGGATGTCATCAGCTGTGCCTCTCTAAGCTTTCTTCTGGGGTGGCCCCTGCCAGTTCATCCCACCTTTTGATGTTGTTTTTCTAGGGGATCTATTTACGTTTTACTCACACCCCCACATACTTGCTCTGTTCTGTTTTTCAATAAGCCCAGATGCACTGATGACGCTTTCCCGCTCATAATTTCTGACCGAACTTAGTTCAGATTTCTTCGAGCCTATAGGACGTTTTCGTCCATTTTCTCAGAACATGCTGTATCATCACCATCATCATCATCAAATCCTCTAGGCCTTTTGTTTTGCTGGGGTTTTTTTTTTTTTTTTTTTTGGCCTGCCATGTTCCTCCCTCCCCCTCCCTGCTTGGAGCACTCTTGCTAATTATTCAAGACCAGCCCTCCTGTCACCACCTCCTCTTGGGAACATTTTCTGTCATCCTCAGGAAGAGTTCATTGTTGTTTCCTTTTTCCTTTTGAAGCATTTTGATAGTGATGATGACTAACATTAATCAAATTCTTAGGTGCCAGTCTCTGATCTAAGCTCTTCTCCTAGTTGATCTCATTCGGTCTGCACAGCAGCCTCTGACACACTCTTATCATCTACCAGTTTGGGATGACACCCCTAAGACAATGTAATAACTGGTTGGTTCCCACAACCAAGTTTCAAACCCAGGCAGGCTGAGTCTAGCATCCTAATCCTGCCGCCCCGCTACACCCCCTCGCCCTCCCCCCCCCAAATAATAGTAGCTAACTTTTACTGATGGCTTACTTTGTGTGTGGATTTCTGTGTGTTATCTCACTGGGTCGCCAGAACACGGGTAAGAAGTAGCCCAGGTATTGTTTCTACTCTGTGAATAAGGAAATTGAGGCACAAATAGATGAAGCAACTTGCTTAGAACTGGATAACAAGTCATCAGGCTCTTTATTTACCTCTGTTATAGAACTTTCCAAATTTTAGGAGGACACTTTCACTCTCCTGTCAGCTCCTTGAGAGCCCGAGGATGTCCTTTTCAACTTTTTTTTTTTTTTTTTTTTTAAATCTCCTGTGTCTAGTCACAGAAGGGAGGTTCCATAAGCGTGGAGAGAGAGGTGGGTAAACATTTGGCTACTATTGTCTTTGGGTCATTTTCCTAGGACAACTGGCTTGCACCGACTTACACGTCACATGTTTCCCATGGCAAATCATTTTTGTGTGTGTAGCATTATGGAGCCGAATGTGAAATACTGTGCCTGCATACTTACTTTTTTGTAGGAAGAAACCACACTATTCACACTAAAGTATAAAAATAGTTTCACTTCCCCAAAGGTAAAATAATTGCTGCCCTGACGGTCTGTATCTGCTTCCCTCTCACTTTGGTAGTTTTTTGCTGGTGGGTCCACATGGAAAGTCTAGTTGAAGAGACCCTTAATCTATTCAGAGATATATACCAAAATTCACAGAATAGGAGCCTCTGACAAATGTAAGTCATGTCATGATTTGCAAGAGGCTGTTTTCTGTCAAGTGAGACAGTATTTGCCCTTCTCAGGTACTTGCTAGCCACCCTTCCTCTCTCCTTCCCTCCTTCCAACAGCTGGATTTCCCTGCATGTTGCTGCTGTCACATAAAATCTAATATGTATTCCATGTCTAACTATATGATTTCCATCTCTCCACCCTCTCCAAAACAGGTTGGATTTGTAGTTTTCAAACCATAAAATACAACACTTTCCATCAATAAAGTATTTATGTATACATTTCATACGTGTATGTTTTTCTTGTTTTGCGTATAAGATTACAAAAGTAATACATGTTAATTGTAGAAAATATCCAGACTACAAAGCTGTTTTTAGTAAAATTGAAAATCCTTCTTTCCACGTATCTTCAGTTCTACTTCTCCACTTTTGCTTGTTACACTTTTTCTTTGCATTATAAACAGAAATGTGCATAAACACATAAACACCGAATAGTCAAGTTTCATCAACTGAGAGGTTATATCACACACACTATCTTCAGCACATTTTTCACGTAACAATCTATCTTTCCATGTCTGTGTTAATAATTGCACTTTATCCTTTTTAATGGCTACATAATATTCCACGTTAAGAACTGCATGCTTCATAAACCAATCTCACGTAGGAGGACATGTGGATTGGGTTCCACAATGCTAAATACACACAAATCTTTGTCCCTGTGTGCAACAACTTATAGCTAAGTTCCTAGAAATAGAGTGGCTAGGTCAAAGAATATACACTATCAGTTGGGGTGATAGACTCTCTTCATGGCAGTTGGTCCCCAGAGATGGCCCCCACATAGCCGTATCTCCCATGGTCACATTCTTAGATAGAACCTTCACATGTTAAATCTGGGCTACCCGTCCACACAACTTTAATAAACACAGTTAAACCTGTATATTTTAATCAACATTGAGAATTAACCTGAATCTGTAATTTCTTCCTCCCCTCTCAACATGACAAGACTGGTAGCATGCTTCCACTTTTCCCTCTCCTTCCCCACTTCCTTTACTTTGACTAAATCATTTGGGATTTTCTAGATTTACTGCTTTTTACAATGCTATTCCTCTGTTTCATGTGGCATTTCTTAATAATTGCATCGAGCTTCTTAGCCACGTTATAAAAAATAATTTAGACTTAATTATAAGTGCTGGTTTCTTTTTTTTTCTTATCCTTTTGCAACATGTTGGAGTTTTTAAAAATATCTCTTTTGTTTTAAATTCCTCTCTTGTATTTTGTATTTTCTATAACCAGAGGAGATGCCTAGGTGGTCAGGTTTATATATCATTGCATGTGTAATATCTGTATTTTCTTTCCTTATACCGGATTGATATTTTATCTGGGTATGAAATCCTAGGTTCAAGGTCATTTTTTCTTAGCTTTTAAAAAGCATTTCTCAATTATCTTTTCGTTCCAAGTCATTGGTATAAAATATGATGGCAAGCTGATTTTTGTTCTTTTAGATAATCCTTTTCCTTTTCCCCTTGGAAAATTTTTGGATTTTCTCTTTGTCTTTGGAATTTAACAATCTCACTAGGATTCATCTGTGTTTTTGTTTGCTTTTTAAAATATTTTGACTTAGTACTTTGTCAGCCATTTTAAGAAAGGACATAAAGATTCTTGGATCTTAAAGCTCTCTTATGAAGGAGATGAGAATTTTCTTTTATCATTATTTCTTGCTTGATATTTGGTGAGAAAAACCGAAACAATAGGCAGAGAAGGAGAAATAACAATATTTGTGGGCCCATAATTTAAAAAAATCTCCTCAACAGTTCTTTGAGCATGGTTTATCATGACTAGTGGTTCTATTTTTTCCCCTACTGAATAGACTTGAATAACTAGAAATAATATTATTCTTTCTGGTCACGAAGTCTATATAGTTATTTATAGTCAGACCCAGGAAACTTAGATTATAGAGCTGATGTATTCCTGGGCGAGGGAAGCTACTTTCCATGACCCAAAGCTTATATTGTCACTCATTTCCTCAATAAAATTGGAGATGGGCTTGTCCTGACTAATTATTTCGTCCCATTCATTCTAAAATCATTTCAACAGTTTTAACAAGTGAATTTAGATTACATATTTAGATTGAATGAATTTCTAAAGAATGTATTAACATAACATGCAAAATATCAACAGAAAAGTTTAAGTAACATTACATAATTTACATTTATTAAAAGAAAAATAGCGGATCTGATTGAATATCCATAGGCTAATCTTTATCAAATGTTGCTCTGTGTTGTTTCTTCTCCATACTTTAAGTAAATATCCTTCCCTTAATTCTCACAGGCACGCTATGAGGCAAGCACTGCCATTACCCCTATCCTTCCTAGGACAAAAGCTTGCATAGGGCCACAAAACTGACAGATGACCAATCAGGGATTGGAGTTCAAGTTACCTGATTCCTTTGGGAGTGTTTGCTTAAAGCGCATTATGGGAAGGACAGTGTCGGGGAGCCTGATCTTTGTACATCACAATCAGAGAAGACATTCTGGAGGTGGTGGTTTCTAAAGGGCTTAGCCAGGTGAAGAAGAGAAAGGCATCTCAGGAGAGGACAATTTTTATGGCACAGAAGAGTAAAGAACGTGACCCTCTGGGGACAATCATAGGTTGTTGTGTATGGATTCAGCATCTGTGTGGCCATTAACTTTCCTGAGGCATGGTTGATTGGGTACTTTGGGTTTTATCAGCATGGTAAGTCTACACACAGTTGTCCACTCGGTGGTTCACATCAGTGGTAAAGGTGACTGAAGTAGCAAAGCTGGTAGAAATCTGGTTGTTTCCATCATTTAGACACAGCTTTCAGATTTGGTCTTATCTTTTTCAAATTGGGGCTTAAAGTACCGTGCTTTTCAGATGAAATTTATCATAAAAGTACATTTTGGCCCAATCGTCTTTCCTCCTCAAAATAACTGACAATGAAATTCAGGACAACAGGATCAGATCTGCATGGTTCTGGCCCAGAAGAATTTCAAATCGGCCATCCACTGATGAGTAGGCCCCTATCAGGGAAGAGTGAGAATGAACACCAGAGAAAAAAGTCTCAGTAAGTAGTGTACTTTCAATTTGAAGCTGTCAGAGCATTTCCATGCACATAAATGAATCAAGAGCCAGTTGAATAGTTAAGAAAATGCTTTTCACAGAGCTCTTTAAAATTTAACAGGTGTCAAAGAAATTCTACCAAAGAAGCTGAAGTACACTTTGAGTGTGTTTTATGTTCAGTGTTATTGCCTGACACAAGGACAGAATGTGAGACCAAGTATTTTCATCTTGGGAATGCTTAAATTCCAACTCCAAGTTTGATTTCATCATGCAGTAGAAGTATCTTAGATGATCAAATCAATTCCTTATAAAAAGAATGCACCAATTCTTATAGATCTCATTCTCATATGACATGATGAAAAACTTGCTGTAATGAATAATATTGTGCTTTTATTAAATCAACTAGCTGCACAGCTATGTGTCATGTTTATTTGTGGGAGCCAATGCAATTGTGTGTGTTAGGTGTAATTCTGTGCCTAATTTGAACCCTTCTCCACTGGAGTGATCTCTGATCACTTTAAGGCCTTGATATTCCTTCAAACACAAAGACCTTAGCTCTTTACATCTCACTCTGAATCCCATTTGCCTCTGAATTCCAATCAAAGAAAACGGAATAATCCAATTCCCTGGGAAATTTTTGATGCAATCTGATATTGACATGGATCTCAAGAGTAGTCTATGTGAAAAGTATGCTCTCCGGCTGGATCATTGCCCACACTGGTTTGTTTGTTTGTTTGTTTGTTTGTTTGTTTGTTTGTTTTGTATCTGATTCAAAACCAGGCTTCCCTTGAGTCTCTTACATTATCACAGCTTGGATAAATTGACTTCAATGGAAAACATCTTGACATCTCAGCCTCATGAATTTAGGAAAAGTAAGGGTTTTGTCAGGGAAAAGTGTTATGATTAAGCATTGATATGATTTTTTAAAAATGTGATTTGAAACAAAGCTGTCGTGCAAAAGACAGGCTAAGTTTCTAAGTACTGACTTAAAATTTGGTGACTGGCTTGCTCGTAGGACTTGAAATTCTTGTGTAACATGGAAGAGGGAATGGAGGTCTCAAGGACGAGCTCACAAGTCACAACATGCTTCCTGGGGCATGAACATTGTCCTTTTTACTCTGGCCCCTAAATTTTACCCTTCAGTGGCCTTCTATTACACCAATTCGCTGAACCTCTCATATGGGCACTTAATCTATTTATTCTTTTGTGTTGTTTTCAAGTTGTTCACGTGTTCTCTTGGCTCCACAACCAGATTGAAAGGTCCTGGAGATCAAGGGCCATGTTTTCACACTGTTTTCGTGACTATCGCAGCATCTAATAGTGTGCTGAGTTCACAGGAGACTTCTGTCAATCCTTGTAAAGTGGAATCAAATTGAGTGAGGAGCCTTGGTAATCTTGACCCAAGGCCAGGACAGAATTCACGAAATCTATTCAGTTTCATTGGCAGTGACTTCACATTTCATTTCTTTGTCCAACTAACTCTCCTGCCCCTCCCCCCTTCTTGCTCTTCTCAAAAGACATCTTCATTTTTGGAAAATTTCTAGGCTTTTCCCACCTTTTCTTCTTCTTTAATGCCAAACCTAGGCATTAAATGGCATTTTGTCAATAATTAACAAGTTAACAGATGATACCCATGTAGTTGCCTGGTCTCAGCAGAGGATTTAATAATAAGTATATGCTTACAGTTTTGGTAAGTGGCTTTTCAGCATATCAATTCAGCAAGCCTGGGTGGAGGAGGGGCAGAGATGGAGAGAGAGAGAGAGAGAGAGGATGAGAGAGAGAGAGAGAGAGAGAGAGAGAGAGATTGGATCCCAAGCAGGCTCTGTGCTGTCAATGCAGAGTCCCATGTGGGGCTCAATCTTTGAAACTGTGAGGTCATGACCTGAGCTGAAATCAAGAGTTGGACGCTCAATTGACTGAGCCACTCAGGAGCCCCTGTAAGGTTCTATTTCTAAGTTGACTTTTTAAATTGCAGTTGTGAAAAGAATCTTCTTATCCCTACATTCACTGTTATTGGTGGCATGATCTAAGATAGTTACTGAATTTTTATATTTACGTTGTCTTCAACCATATTAGTAAATTTTCTTATTAGTTATATTAATTTTTAGTTTAGTCTTTGGAAAACTTAAGTACACCACGACACCACTGGCAAATGATAATAGCTATACCTCTTATTTCCATTCTGTGCCTTATTACAGTGACTAGAATGCCAAGAACAAAATTCACAATGCTGACATCTCTATTTTAAAGAGATTGCCTCCAGTGTTTCATAGATACATATTATGCTAGCTGCTATTTTGAGATAGACATTCCTTCTTATGCTAAGTAATTAATAGTTGTCTTTATGCTTTCATTCAAAATGTTTTTTTATAGCCACGTATTTAAAAAACAATTGTGTTGACAGTAAAAATGTTATCACGGGCATAATTTACTAATTTATTGATCATTAATGGGTAGTAGGAGGGTAATTATAATAATTGACACTTGTAACATTTGTTTTACGTTAGACTTCTGTATGCCATTTATATTTCTGTGTTTATAACTTATATTTGCATTTTCCATTTTTCTTCCACTGCATTGTAAACTTCTTTTTTTTTTAAAAAATTAATGTTTATTTATTTTTTAGAGAGAGAGAGAGAGAGAGAGACAGACAGAAAGAGCACAAATGGGGGAGGGACAGAGGGAGAAGGGAGGGACAGAATCTGAAATAGGATCCAGGCTCTGAGCCGGCCGCGGGACTCGAACCCATGAACCATGAGATCATGACCCAAGCCGAAGTCAGATGCTTAACCAGTGGAGCCACCCAGGTGCCCCTGCATCATAATCTTCTTAAGGAATCATATATATATATATATATATATATATATATATATATATATAATTTTATTTTATTTATTTATTTATTTTTTTTTTTTGCAACATCTCACAGTGTCTTCTAAAGTGCTCACATTCCATGGATATTTGTTGTTGATGACCCTCTAATTTCACACTGACAATAATAATAATAGTGGCTTAATATTTAATAAATACTTACTAGCTACCCAGACAGTTCCAAGAACTTCATATGCTACCTTTCTTATCCACACAACAGTCCCTCAAGGTAGATATTATTCTACTTCTTTTTCCATATAAGGAAACAGAGGCCGTGAGGGAGATAAAGCAGTCGTCTCAGGTACAGCTAGGAAATGATAGAATCTGGATTTGAATCCAGACTTCCTAATCCCAGAGCGATGTCGCCTTCCATATATGGTCATCTAATTGTATAAGTCATGCTGGTAAACTTTTGTAGAGGACATTTTAATCCTGCTTTGTAATTATGGCACCTGGTGCAACCAGCAGGGTGGTGTACGTCTCAAAATATGTTTCTTGAATAGCATTTAATTTCCTCAAGACAGAACTTTAGATTATTCGGTGTGAAAGGGCCCTAAGAATGTTCCATTCAGTCATCTTTATAGCTTTTCCTAGCCAGAATAACTTTGGTTATCTCATTAATCTTTGCTCTGCAGAATTATTTTTGTTGAAAGCAAAAATTATCTTATCCCTTTGGCAGAATAAATATTCACCACTAGTAAAGTTACAATGGTGATACAGGGGTAGTTTGAGTAGTCCAACCTTCAGAGAGCTTTTCCAGGGTTTTCTGGCTCACTGGTTAAACTGTCTGTACTCTGTTGTGTGCAGGGTAGTGGACCCACAGGGGCCTAGATGAGGGAGTAGACGGGTGAGGCTGTGTCCCAGCTTGTTACCAGTCATGTATGAGGCCACTGGAAAACCAGAGAAGTGTTTTTATCTATGTAACGTGTATGCAAAGCTAAACAAAATATGGTTAAATTTCCTTCTGGGTGAGAAATTTATTACCTATAAGGTTGAGATGTTAACATAATTCAGAAATTGCAAAAATATATTTTTGATAAACACCAAAACATCAAGACTGTTAAACTTTCTTGCCATGTGAAAACTCTTGACATCTTGTTTAATCAACATGAAGTACGCTATTTGAAAGTCTTAAAAATTACCGATTTCATACAGAGCTTAAGCATCTTCAATTCTGAGTGACAGAATTATTATTTTTATGTTCCTATAGAAAATACATTTAATTGATTCTTCTAGATACACTTTAATTGCAATCACATTTATGTTCCCTCTCCTTCTCCCATATGTCCACGAATAATTAGAATGATAACATAACGATAGCCACCTCCCGATTCCACTGTAAAAACAGTATTTTAAAAAGAGCATATTTCAGGTTATCAAATACTCATTTCCACAGTTTCACGTCCACCGACAAAAAGGGATCTTTCCGTAACTTTAATTTCTACTCGCTTAGATTATAAACATTTCCTGCAATTGCTATTTTTCAAAATCATCCCGCTTCTTCATTTAAAAAGAACGAACTTTTCCCCACATTCATTTGTATCTCCCAGTTGGGTCTACCTTTAGTGTTTTCATCACAGGTTATTTTGGGCTATCTGCCTAAAGATGAATTAGACTGGAAGCTAAATTTCATTACTCCTACTACAAAGATAGGTCCAACAACAGATGCAACAAATTTTAACTATCATTTCCGTCGGGATTACAGATGGTGTTGGTGTGGAAGACATCTGTGGCACAGGCCAGAGGAGAGATGCTTGGCTTCCTCTTTGAGTCAGGGCAAAGGATGTGGCAAAAAAGATCCAAGGATGCCCTAAGGAATTCCGGCACTACTCTCGGGCACACACAGGTCATGGTAAATCACTTATAACAGATTCAGAGGCCGTGTGTGGGGGACCCGGGGACAGCCTGAGTACTGGGTGATCCAGAGTTTTTGTACTTGGTCTCTGGTAGAATCTAGAATGGAGAATGGATGTGATAGATTGTTTGCGCTCAGAAAATAAATAGAAGAGACTTGTATGCGGGAGGAGTGCTTTATCAAGCAGGAATATAGCCAGAGTAAGTTTGAATCCTTTGCACTATTGCTGAGGAGACTTAATATGTCAAGAAATAAATGAAACAGCAAGGAAAATAAATAAAATCTACGTTGGACAGACGAAAAGGAAAAACATGGGGCAGCACTGTAGTACTAATTGAGTGTGTTGATCATAGGATCTAGACACGGGCTCAGATTATCCATTTACTAATTTAATAAATATCATTCAATTTTTTTTAATGTTTATTTATTTTTGAGAGAGAGAGAGAGAGCACACAAGGAGGGGAGGGGCAGAGACAGAGGGAGACACAGAATCCGAAGCAGGCTCCGGGCTCTGAGCTGTCAGCACAGAGCCAGACGTGGGACTCGAACCCACAAAGCTTGAGTTCATGATCTGAGACCAAGTCTGACGCTTAACCGACTGAGCCACCCAGGCGCCCCGACACATATTATTGAGCATCTATTATGTGCTAGAAACTGTGGTAGTTGCCAGGAGACGATGACCTGCAGATGAAACACGGTCCCTAACTTTCCAGAGTTTACAGTCTTATCAGGGAGCATTGATGCCTATTAAAATACTAGCACAAATGTAAAAGATGAATATAAAATTAAAACTGTTTTGTTGTTATTATTCTCAATGTTTGTAATTGTACAGTCCATCCTTTCCACTGTTTTTTTTAAATTTAATTAATTAATTAATTAATTAATTAATTAATTTTAAATGTTTATTTATTTTTGAGACAGGGAGACAGAGCAAGAACGGGAGAGGGTCAGAGAGAGAGAGAGACAGAATCCGAAGCAGGCTCCAGGCTCCGAGCTGTCAGCACAGACCCCAATGCGGGGCTTGAACTCAGGGACTGTGAGATCATGACCTGAGCCAAAGTTGGACGCTCAACCCACTGAGCCACCCATGCGCCCCTTTTAAAATTTATTAAAAAAAATTTTTTAAGTGTTTATTCATTTTTTGATAGAGAGAGACAGAGCGTGAGTGTGGGAGGGGCAGAGAGAGAGGGAGACACAGAATCCGAAGCAGGCTCCAGGCTCCGAGCTGTCAGCACAGACCCCGACGCGGGGCTCCAACTCACGGACGGTGAGATCATGACCTGAGCCGAAGTCGGACGCCCAACCGACTGAGCCACCCAGGCGCCCCATCCTTTCCACTATTAAAAGCTATAAATAGTAGTGTAACAATAAACATTGCACATATATTAACTCATTTAATCCTTACATCACTCTGTGGCAGGTGAACTATTAATATTACCATTTTGAAAATGACAAAGCAGAGGCATGGAAAGATGGAAGTAATTTACCCAGGGTTAAACAGCTTCTCAGCAGGGAGCTGGGAACTGAACCCGGCAGCGTAGGTCCAGAGTCTGTGCTCTTCATCATGACTATATAGCAATGATGCAATTTTTTGTGTTAAATTTTATCCAGGGCATTATTATTTATACATTTCTCTTTCACTGGGTCATAATGTCCCTGTGGGCTATGTCATTGATGTTTTCCAAATTGCTCTGCATACAGTGGACCTTTGGAATGTGTTAGTGATAATTGACCTCGCTAGCCAGACAGCGAGGGTTATCATATTGCATAAACGATGTTGGCAAACTTCCTTAAATGCAATTTTAATCCTGCTTTATAGCTATCAGGTGACTTCAGTTCAGAGGGTTTTAAGGAAGGATAAACCCTGGGGAAGTAAGAAGGACCCAAGATTATCTTAACTCACACACAGATCAGAAAGTTCCTGGCATTTGGGATATAGCAAATGCTTCCAGGAGGCTGGCAGGATACCTGGTGACCCAACAGCATGTCCCAAAGGAGACTGTTCGGGGACAATACGCCTCGGCCTGCCTTTCCCCCTGGTTCAATTCGCCCCATTTCTTCTTCTCTTTCTCCTTCTCCTTCTTTAAGTTTGTTTATTTATTTACTTATTTAGAGGGAAAGAGAGAGGGAGCATGGGCAGAGGAGGGGCAGAGAGAGAGGGAGAGACAGTCCCAAGCCGGCTTTGCGCTGACAGCACAGCTCCTTACACGGGGCTTGATCTTGTGAGCCGTGAGATCATGACCTGAGACCGAGTCAGACGCTTAACTGACTAGCCACCCTGGCACCCCGTCTCTCCCCGTTTATTCTTGATAGCACGCAACTTCTCGTTACACACTGCTTCCATTGCTTGAGGACATCCGCTGCCCGTTTATTTCTGTAGTGCTCTATGTCAGCTGACATAGCTGTAAGCCTCAGTTGCATGCAGTCCCTATGAAATAGTATCCAGTGCGACCTGGTTTAAGGCACCTAGTTTAGGGCAGAGGTTTGATGTTGGTCCTGCATGAGCTGCTGGCCAGTCTGGAGCCAGTTGCCCTGGACTCAGGAGCTGACCCCTGCCGTAATTTATGGCCCGGTTGTGTTAATACCTAGCATCTGATAAACCAGCAGCTCTCTGTAAAAAGTTCTGGGTGTGTCAGGCACTTTGAGGATCTGGGAAGCGTGTAGTGACGGTGTCCGACAAATTACATTGCTTTTCTAGCATAAACAGATTATTGATTTATTTCTACCTTGAATGCCTATGTGACCCAAGTCAGTAATTGGTGTGGCTGGTGGGCCAGGGAAGAGAGGAGGAAGCTGTTTGTTAGAAGAGAAAGAGAAAGAGGGAAGAAGAGAATTATGTGGTTAATTGTGAAGTTGTTGATAGCAAAGTGATAGGGCAGAAAGGGACCCCAAGAGACTATCTACCTCATTCTCCTACTCCAAGAGACTAGGAGAGGTGGTTATCAGCCATTTAAACACTTGTAGGTTTAAAGAGAACCCCCCTAAAATCTGCAGGGCGACATAATCTCAACAACACATTAACATAGAAAGGCTGCTCCTTCCCTTTTCCTTATTGCCTGTCCATGACTATGCTTTCTTTCTTTCTTAGCTTCTATTGCTATCTGTACACTATGTGTTCATGTGTTTGTTTGATTGTCGTTATTTCCCTGCTCGAATATAAGCTTCAGGTACAGCTTGGCCCACTGCCATATCTCCTGGGACTAGAAAGTGCCTGGCCTATGGTAGATGCTTATAAATATCTGTCGAACAAATGAGTGAATTAAAACATGTATTGAAAAATGTCTGGAAGAATACACCAAATTGTTAACAATACCCACCTCTGGGGAATACAGGTGCAAAGCTGGGAGAAAATGGATAGGTGAAGGAGGTGGACACGGGGACTTTTAGTTTATAAAGCTCTATGTTGTTTACATTTTGCATTATATCACAAAATGATGTTTGACTTGATGTACGTTTTAGCTTTTTAGGTATGCCCTTATTGCACAAGCAAGTAAAGGTGCAGATAGATGTTATGCAGTAATGCAAACATGTTTACTAAATGTCCTGTAGCCATTTTCAGTGAATATGTCCAATGTTCTATAGCAAGGCAGTAAATTCTTTTTCAGGGAGAGCTCATATTTAAAAAATTTGTTTTTAGTATTTCATATGCGGGAAGAAATTAGTAAGTAATTATTGACCGACACGCTGGACAAAAACAATAACACAGATACCAATTTTCATTTTTGTTATTTTTAAACGCTTATTTATTTTTGAGAGGGATACAGAGCATGAGCGGGGGAGGGGCAGAGACAGAGGGAGACACACAATCCCAAGCAGGCTCCAGGCTCCCGGGCTCGAACCCACAAACCGCAAGATCATGATCTGAGCCCAAGTAGGACGCTCAACCAACTGAGCCACCCAGGAGCCGCCAGATACCAATTTTTAAAATTGCAATCTTTTCCAAATGTTTGTAAACAGTCTTTCAACAGTACTCCGCAAAATAATAGAATTGCTGGTAAGAATACTTGCAGCTCTTTAAGAAGCAATTGATCATAAACAATAAATAGAATCATTTGGTAAGGATAAAAATGATGCCAACACACATAATGGTTTTGTTTTTTTATAAAGACTATAAAATTGCAAAATTAAAGACGACGAGTGTATTAGTCAGGGGCCAGTCAGGAAAAATAAAGCCTGTACCAGATATATTTCAGTAAACATATTTATCACAGGGAAAATAATTACGAAGGTGTTGGGAAAGCTTAAAAATTAGGGGAAGGAAGGCAACCCAGGGATTAGCAACAGCAGGAACCCTCTGTCACCCTTACAGCTGGAGGAATCAAGGCATCACGTAGTGTTTCCTGGGGGCTGAGACCAGCACCCCTGGGTGGGTACTGTGACAGCCTAGAGATGGAAAAGGAGGGGCTATCCCCAGGGCCTGAACCACAGAGGGAGAGGCTCTCTGATGGAAACTGGTCTAGGCAGAAGACATAGTCACTACCCAGAGTAGAAAGAGGGGAAAAAATGCTCTGGCTTCTCTCCACTTCCCTCTCTCACCTCTCCCATGAATGACTCCCATTAGCCAAACCTAACAGGAAGTTAGTGTGAAAGGAATCCTGGGAACTGTAGTTTAGAGTTTGCCCCATAAAATACGGTGTGGATTTAAAGAACAATCAGGAATGGTTCTGAGAGGGAACAGGCAAATGACCTAAACAAATGGGATGTTAAAGAGAAAAATATACTCCATTCATTCAATAGTCCCGTTTCATCCAAAAAAAATTTTTTTAGATCTGTTTAGTCATAGTAATTATTTTTATATTTATTCAGATGTATTTGGGTGAGAATGTCAGTGTGGATTGAAGAATCATTTTAGGTTCAGGAATCCTTTTCACAGCAGTAGGTACTATGGCCAATCCCCTATTGATTCTTTATTCCGTTATTTTAACGGTGTATCATTGCATCAAAAATAAACACACATTTCTTTGCTCACTTGATGTTAGGGATTTTTGTGATTGTGACAAAAAATTCAATAGTTAAAAAATATTTTTTCCTGACTTGTTTCTAAATGGCAAACTAAGAGAGAGACTTTGAGGCTATATTTATAAGCATTTCTAATGAAGAATCTTTCCTCTCTAGTAAATTAAAAGCCAAATTAGACATAACTGCCATTATATTTTCTCTTTTTAACTCTGGCTTTTGAAATATTGGAGACATTTCAATGTGCTATGTAGGAATTTAAATTAAGTGAATGCACCTTATGGATCTTTTGAGGATCATCTTGAGGTGAATTTGCAGAATTATTATCATTTATTGCTTTTCATCAACTATATAATTGAGAAGATTCTCCCGGTGATTTATACCACCATAAAATACTTGGTCTTATTTCTATTAATTATGATTTGGAAGATGGAGTAAGTATAATGTTAATGAATGTGTTGAATGATGTTGGATTAATTGGAATGACAAAAACGCCTTAGGCAAAGAGTGATAGTTTGAGACTATTGGCAAATTCAAAGATAAAACTGTTATTTACTTTGTATCCTTAAGAATCTGACAGGTCCCAGAACCAAAAAATTAGGTCAAATCTGACTGGTCCAGAGCAAGAAGGTAGGTCAAATCCGACTGGTCCAGAGCATGAAGCTAAGCCTACTATTCAATCAACATTCCTGTTATTAAAAAAACAAAAACAAAAACAAAAACAAAAACAAACACAAAACTTTTTTATGATGGAAATGTCAACCATATATAAGAATAACCAAAAGTACTCGTCACTCAGCTTTGACAATTATCAACTGATGACCAATCTTGTTTGCATATATATTTTCTTTTATCTCTCCTTGAACTCTAATAAAATAACTTGAGTTATTTTAAAGATAATCCCAGACATCACTGATATTGATAATCATGCCTGGTTTTAGTTAGCCTTTTGTTGGGAAGGGGGACACTAGTAGCTGTCCTTTTAGTGGTGGTGTAGAAGGAGGACCAACACCAAATTTATCTGTTTCCCAAAAATGCTTGGTATTGGTAGGCCACGGTGTTGGAAATTACCAGGGAATTACATATCCTCTGGTGTATTGTTCTAAATTTAGGCACTAGGTAAGTAATCTTGTAAAATGCACATGGACTTCTTAGGATGGGAACCGTGTTAATTTTCAGAAATCATTGGTAGGCATTTTAAAATCAGATTCATGCACAATCATGTGATCCAAGGTAGAAACACAATGAGGTGAGATTTTGGACAGAAATATTTTAGAAATATTTAGGAATGTCACAGAAAATTCCAGAACTGAGAACCTGCTCTTCACCGGTAACAGCAACATTGCCCTGGAACTTCTGTGGTTGGGAAATGGGGGCAGGAGGGGAAGACTTCATGGAGAAATAAGCAGAGGAAGGATTTTCTTCTCACTTGATACAGACTCCTTGGACAATTATATCTCTGTCAATGGAGTCAGTCATTCTGTGTTGATGACTTCCAGACTCATATTTCTGGATCTCTCCATAGCCCAGTTTTAAATATACAACTCTGAGTAGATATTTCTACATACGTGTGTACAAAGCTCCTCATATTCAGCATACCTGGAAAAGATCGTTCTGACACCCTACACCTACTTTTCCTCTCATTTTCATCATCTATATGAATGGCATTACCATCCAGTTAGGTATCCAAGTCAGAAACTTAGGAATCGTATTCCTTAGCTAATCAATCATCAGTTCTTCTGTCTATCTCTTAAAAGGCTCTCAAAGTCTCTTTTCTATTGCCTCTGCCTTAGTTTAGACTTTTTTTTAAAGCTCTACATCAAATGTGGGGCTCAGACTCACCACCCTGAGATCAAGAGTTGCATGTTCCACTAACTGAGGCAGCCTGGCAACCTTAGACTTTTTCTTTTCTTTTTTCTTTTCTTTTCTTTTCTTTTCTTTTCTTTTCTTTTCTTTTCTTTTCTTTTCTCTTTTCTTTTTTCTTTTCTTCTCCTCTCCTCTCCTCTTCTCTCCTCTCCTCTCTTCCCTTTCCTTCCCTTCCCTTCCCTTCCCTTCCCTTCCCTTCCCTTCCCTCCCCTCCCCTCCCCTCCCCTCCCCTCCCCTCCCCTCCCCTTCCCTTCCCTTCCTTCTCCTTTTTTCTTTTCTTTTTTCCAGAACTAGTACTTATCTTAATTCCAATCCATTCTCCATCCTGCTATTAGAGACACATTGAATATGCAAATTTAGTCTGTCTCAAGTTCTTAAAGTTACCCTTTTGTATGGCAAATATCACCCCTTGTAGCACTACTTGTTAAGTACATCTCCTGCTATCCTTTAATGACTTCACCACCTAACTTTATGGAGATACATATAGTTCTCCAAACACGCCAAGATGCAGAGTCTAGTTCAGAAGATCTCATTCAGATGCAGCCTGAGAGTCTGTATTTCTAATAAGATCCCAGCTGATGCTGCTGATCTGCAGACCACACGTTAGTAGCAAGGCTACAGGATCTATTCTTATCCAAGTCCTTAATTACCAAGTCACAGCTATTCTTTCTCCTTGCCATCCATTCAGTGTTAATTGCTGTATAGCTTTAGCCATTTTTATTCACATAACCAGTCAGATTCTCTCTCCAGATCAATCACCTACTCGGCCCAATCCTTCTTACCCTTCAAGTCTCAGCTCAAATATGACTTTCGTTTGTAAAACTGTCCTGAATCTCCCCCAGAAGATCTGGGCACCTCTTGTCCTTTGGGCACTATTCTTATATTCTTCTATTATGACCCTAGCACATTACATTTCTTGATTCAAAGTATTCCCAGCATCACTTATAGTGCCAGGTACATGGAAGAAACCTGGGAAATATTTGTTGAAAAATAGGTAGATGACCCTTCTTCCCTTGATGATTTTCTGATTGTCTTTTGATATCCCCAAGGCATTCCCAGCACTGTATGAGGAACAGATAGTTCTAATGAGTCCTGAAAGTTTCATGGATCACAGATCTTAGAGATAACAATGCCATGTTAATAATGATATGGTCACCAGAAGCTAAGCGCCCAGGACTATCTCTTGTCAAGCCTACTAGAGCAGCCACTGGGCCTTAAGTTGTCACGATCTGTCTTTAGCTCCCAGGCTTGTAGCCCAGGAAGATGCTTTGCCAGCATCTTGGCTGAGTGTCCTTTTCTCATGGAGGGACTCACATTAAAACAGGTTTTAAGACTGATATATATTTGAGAAAGTCAGTCCGTTCATTGTGAAAAGACATGGCGGTAAGTGGGATCCACATGATTAGCCCTTTCTTTGCTGATACTAGGTTTTAAGGAAAGTCAAATCTTCCTTCAGTTTTATGTGTCCGTTTTTATTTTTATGTTGGTAAGACAGAATATGGAAAATAGGATTTAGATACCCTGGATGAGTAGCAGCATCAGGTCAAGTTAGCTTGAAACATCCAAACCATAATAGGAATGATCTTGTGAATGGGAGCAATTACACAGGCTTTGTATCAACCTCCATTGTAAGAATGACTTTTCGGTGGGACTGGAAATGCACAAACTCAAAATCTGACGATGGCGAGTGCCTTCCCCAGAGTGCTTGGATGGGCTCTGCCCCTGTTTGTCTCTGGGACTCTTCTCTTACTGTGCTGCCGTGGCAATGAACCCCTTTTCAGATCCACTCATCTTTCCATAGAGCAATTCCCCTTTTTTAAAGGCAAATTTGCGTAACTCAGTCCTGACCCTTCAGTTGATGTTTTCCATCACTTCTAAGGCCTAGAAGGCACTTTACAATAAAACCCCCAGTAATGTAAAAGCAAGCAAGCAAGCAAACAAACAAAGAAACAAACATGCAAGCGACTCTTCTCATTGTCGTGAGGGCAGACTCGCCGTATGACAAAGTCGATACTTGTGAGATACGATGTAGGGGTTCCTGAACATCCTCGAGCCCGACTTCGTAGCATAAAAAGGAAAAGAGAATTGATATCCTTTGCCAAACACTATGCTTTCAAAAATGTCTTATAAGTTGGATGGAAGTACCCCTGGGAGGGGTCACACTACTCTGTCTCCGTGAGTGGATTTCATGGACAGCGGTGGAAGGTGGAGGTTGGAGCGCTCATCATACTATTAAATATCCGACGTGGTGGGGGGTTTGGAGGGGTTAGGTTTCTGTTCCAAAGCCTGCATCTTAGACTATAGTTTTCTCATATTGCCATGAAGTTGCTGGGAGAAAGGGGCCCTGAGTGTGCAGCAAAGACAATTCTAGTGAATTCTGAGAAGAGTAGTAAGCGAGAGATGAGTGGAAATGCACCTTGATCACTGAGGGAAAGGTTCTTGAAATCTGTTATCAAGGCCAGTGAGCATTTCCCTCATTGGATATAAATGTTTACACGACTGACGACTTTCCTTAATTTCCTGATGGAAGGAGACCGACACAGTGAAGCATATCTCTATCCTTAGAGTGCACCTCAATCATCTAGGGGTCTGGCTGAAATGCAGATTCTGATTCAGTAGGTCTGACTCAGAGTGGCTCCTGCATTTCTGTATTTCTGATGTGATCCCAGCTGATGCTTCCGGTCCCCACAATGCAGGGTGAAGAAGGAGATCCCTTGAGGCCATGCCCAACTCCTCACCTAATGATCAGCTGAATGAAAACCCTTCCTTTTCTTTGCCCTTTGCTCCATTTTACCGGCTCTCTGGCTGCAGCCATTACATTTTGCAGAATCACCCATGTCACATGCCAGGAACCCCTTCAAACCTGAGGGTTGGCATGGCCTTGGAAGCATTCAGTGACTGGGAACTGTTAAACCACAAGGAAAAGTGAGTGGAGGGAAAGGGCACTTTGTGGTGGAGAAAGAGAGAGTGGGGTGTGTGTGTGTGTGTGTGTGTGTGTGTGGCGGGGGTGGGGTTGGGAGGAAAAGGATATAATAGGTGTCGTTGGAATGTGGAAATGTGTGTATGTAAGAGACCTGTTAACTCATGTCTAAAATAGCATAATACCTCAGCATGGTTGGGCAAGTATGGCAGCAAGATGGAAAAAAAAAAATCGAGGGAATGTCAAAAAATATTCTGGGAGAATATAACATCCCACATTCGTGGCTTCTTTTCTCTCTGCCGTTGCAGGTTGGATGTAGTTCTCTGCTGTTCAAAGTTCATTCTGTTCCCTAGCCTGTCTTGCAGAGATAAGGTGCAAAGGCTGACAAAGGGAGAAATTTCTAGTTTGTGGCCAAACAGCACCTAGGAGGTCATTATTCCAGTTTCACTTATGTCTTCTTTCCAAAGTGTTATTATATAATTTCTCTGCAGAAATCCCACTTAACGCCCCGACCTTCCTGACTCTGCTCTTTCACTTTTTTTAAAACCTTGTCTTTGTACAAATTACACATCAACAGTGGAGAATTGTTTTTTCCCCCCTCAGAAATAAAACTGCCCCAGATTTCAGTCGTTAACTTTTCCTTATGAGCACACCCTCCCCCTTTCAATTCTCTTCAGTCAGGAATTCCAAATGCATTCCATATTGTTATTTTGTTAGTGTTCTCTTATTTATCCAAGTGTCTCCCACAGTTACACTTCCTATGATCAGGCTTTAGAAAATGAGGACATCTTAAAATAATGCAAATAACCAAAATCTCTAGTGACCAAATGGCAGTAAACACACTTCAAAGAGTTTTCTCTTGGAGAAGTGTTTTGAAAAACCTAATCTTTCACCAAAAGACTCAGGAAGTATGTGGTAATCTCTCTGTAAACTAGTTTTCTGTGATATTTTTTCTTCATGATGGAAAGAAAAATACTATGCAATAACTAGAAGAAGAAGAAGAAGAAGAAGAAGAAGAAGAAGAAAAAGAAGAAGAAAAAAAAAGAAGGAGAAGGAGAAGAAGAAGGAGAATGTAAGATGTGTTGTAACTGTGATAAAATTCCAGTTTTCAAATTCAGATCTAGTTATGTTTCCCTGTTTTTCTATCTGGTTTACATTTCATGTCTACTCGGGCAGTGTTGTAGGTTTGGCAACTCTGTGGATGTTGTGCTTGTTCAGAAGAAAATGGCTTTCATGAAGATGTCACTGGGAAATGTTACTTTTTATTGCTTGGGCTATTTAGGATTTTATATGTGTAAAGTGCTCTACAATCCCATCAGTGGTTATACCTATAAATAATTTCATTACTTGGTTTATTATTGCTATATCCATTTTATAGATGGTAATACAGAGGAATGGATTACAAGGGAGTTGAAATTAGAATGTACAATCACAAAAGGTTCCCCAACCGTTATTTCGTTCAAACCATTGACTGCAAATGTGTCTCTGCGCGTCACGTATCTGATTTAAAAAGTGAAACATGGAGGGACTTAGCATCTCTGGGGCTGTGTCTGGGTTTGTAAAGGAAAAATGAGGAGATAGGAATCAATTATATAAAATTCTATACAGAAGAATCCCTTGTAGTAAGAAACATATGTTGGCTCAATGGTCTTCTCTGGCAGGATGAATTCTGTTGGATCATTGTTCAGCCCATTTGTTTTTAGAAATATCACTATCCTGTCTGTGAAGATGCCAGGATGGCTGCCTTCCACATTCTTCTTGTAATTATGATTCTAATCCTGAAAATGTGTCTGTCAGATTCTTAATGGTCATCTTAAGATTATACTGCGGCGACCTCAGAGAACCAGGTTTGGAACAAGAGAATCTGTTAGTAGAAAACCCCCAGTGAACCGCGTGGAGGTATCCTGACAACCGCGTTCCATTTGCCCAAGGCCATTAGCGTTGGCTTTAGAAAGTTTATTCTAAAGTGAATGTTCTGATGGGAGCAGCGTGTATTGACGTGAAGAAGGTGGGAGGGATTCCTACACCTCGCCATCAGATGGTAGCGTACCAGAGGTTCCCGATAAAAGCTCTAACTTCAATAGGACTCTTGCCATGGCCTAATAGATGGTAGGCCCTCAGTTCTTTCTCTGTGTGGGGAGCAAGCAGCCCTGTTGACACCTTAATTCTAGCCCTGCGAGACCGTTTTGGACTGCTGCCCACCTGAACTGGAAGATAATGATGCCACAAAGTTTGTCCTGATGTGTTATAGCAGCAATAGGAAACTAATATGGACGATTGTTACCTTCACGGGCTCTTTCCTCCATTAAAAAATATTAAAAATTATATCTTCTGATTATGTTGGCACAAAGATGAATGTATTAACATCATGTATTAAAACACTCTTTGTCCTAAAAGTTCCTTTTTCTTCTGAGTTTAAAAGAAATTAGAACATGTTTGTGGGGACCTAAAAGTATCATGGGCCAAGGATGCCTGATGGCTAGTTGGGTCTGCCCATGGGCATGTCTATCTAATCTTTCCCATCGTTCACCACATTGGGTTCAGTGTAGCCAAGTGCATGCCAACTGGGAGATTTCAGAGATAATGGCTTCTTGAACTTTTACATTGGATACATACATATATTTTTAATTTTTTAATGTTTACTTATTTTGAAGAGAGAGAGAGAGAGAGGAAGAGAGAGAGAGAGAGAGGGGGAGAGAGAGATACAGAGTATGAACCGGGTAGGAGCAGAGAGAGAGAGGAGAATACAAAACAGGTTCCAGGCTCTGAGCTGTCAGCACAGAGTTCCACGTGGGGCTCAAACTCACAGACCGTGAGATCATGACCTGAGCCGAAGTCGGACACTTAACTGTAGACTCAAGTCTAGCTCCCATCACTGTATACACAATAAACACACAATATATCCTAGTTGAATGAAGACTCATCACGGAGTCTTGTTTCCTGGAATATTTTGCCTGAGCAACGTACCTTTATTTACATATGTTGCAGATAGGAGACAGAATGGATTATGGTTAAAACTCGAAGACAGCTGGAATAATAAAAATATTCTTTACACTTAGATAACACCTACGGTTTGTAAACCACGAACAAGTACATCATCTCTTTTGATGACATAAAAAGTCATTTACGATCTTAGGAGAAAAATATTATATACTTGTATAAAAATATTCATAGTAAGTGGTTTGAAGATAAGCTTTTTTTTTGTCCTTTATAATACTAAGAATGAGTAGTTATATATGATTTGTGTCACTGTGGCCCATGCTCTCATGTGGAGGCAAAAGGCAAAACAAAATTTATACTCCTTAGTCATATATATTACTTTCCACGCTTGGCCTCTGTGAAAAATGGTATATTTCAAGCTTATGACTATAAGCATTAATGCTGTGGATTGGAAATTACAACATACCTCATTAACTGTTTCCACTTCTCCGACAGAGAATGATGCCAGCAAGGCATCATTTCTAGCTAAAAAGCAAAGTTAGGTTGAAGGAAGTTCAGAGCCACGATGAAGGAACCCGTAGTTGTAGGGCCTTGCTGCTTACAGAGCTCACGCGGGTAAAAATAAGCGCGCTCCTGAATTAGGAGCCTAATTCTCCTCTCATTTGGCACCATTCTGGAAAAGGCTACGTCGAAAAAGATCTGTTTCTCGAGATTTTCAGGAAAGTGGCCAATGCAAACTGCTCAACTCTGTGAGCTCATTCCTGGCTGGTAGCAAGTTCTTTCTGTCACCGGGGAGCTTGCTTGAGAGCGAAGAGTATCTTCATACCTACTGCTTCTGAATCATACATGTGCTATCCACGTGTGCTTACAGACCTCGACACCAGCACCCAGATCTTTCTACCTGCCTTTCACACCGACCGTGTGAACTTAACTCATAAGCCTTCAAGGGTTCTCGTCAGACCTGTTTAGTCCAGCTCTGAGAAAACAGAGAGGTGAGATAGACTGATGCATTCCATCACATTAATTCCTCATTTCACAGCTGAAGTTTTGACAGGATGTCCGGCCTCCGACTGCAAGGAGAAGGTCTTTTTACTCTGCTCAGGGGCAACTGGATGAAGCTGCCAATTTCTGTCATTGCTGTTCAGAGATTCTCCATTTTCTTGCTCTTCCATCTTGAGCCCCCCCCACCCCCTCCCCACCAGCCTCTGGTGGTCACCCTCATTCAAGCTACACCCCACCACACCTCCGGGCCCCAGGATGCTCCCCTTGGAGATCCCAGCAGTCTGAGAGCTTTGCCAACAGCGGAGGCATCCCGCTGAGCCCTGGGTGGAGGGCAAGCCCTGCCTTGAGCAACAGTGACCCACTTGGCAAAGGGGCAGAGCCACCCTGATGGGCTCCGGAGACTTCTCCGTGGGGGTCCCCTGGGATCAGCCCAAGGGGAACCCTGGCACACAGTCACCCTGCCACAGCAGAGGGTCATCGACAGAAACCCAAGGACACAAGGCCCTGCCCCGTGGCATACTGACTCATTCCTGTAGCGTGATTTAGCAGCTGTCTGCGAAAAGAAAATACTGCTAGGACCTGAGCTGGGACCCTGAGGTGTAAAGATGTCAAGTTGAAAAAACAAGGGTGGGTCTAAATCTACCCCTCTCCCCCCCCTTCCCCCCAGAAAATTATTCCAGCGTAAACTTTTCTTTTTAATTTTAGGATATCTTTGTGCAAGAAAAACTACTTTATTACTCAACATTAATAACCCTCACTTTGAACCTTAATTCTGAAAACCACAGAATTTAAAAAATGCTGTAAATAGCTGACATGGGCGTTCTTCCCCTGCTTTCAAAGGAATTGTTTTTGTAATTACTGTGCGGGGTGAAGTTGAATCGCCCCCCACCCCCTGCAGAAAGCAGGACAGTGTAATGAGATATCTCAACTAAAAACATCCATCATATTCAGATATTCAGATGAGTTAATAATGGAAAAGTTTCAGTGCATTCCTAATGCTCTTTTTTCTCGAGCTTTTATTTTTTAAGTTGTTGGGTCTCTATTCTACTTGGGAGTACAAGTAAATGCCTGACATATGGTCGAAGCCAAATTCCAAAATGTAGCAAAAACAGTGCCTGCATATTTGGCAGGAATTTAAACCAGTTCAGGTCAGTGTCTGTTTCTGCCCAAGGAAGAGTTTCTGCATTTACACTGGGCTAGGAAAATAACACAGGAAAACATGGGGAACAACAAGTAATATTGTAAGTTCCAGTGCCCAGCTGGCCAAAGGATAATGTTTAGAGCAACTCAGGGAATTACTGCCCAAGCTGCAGTTGGGGTTTGCATAACATTTCGGGGAGCGGAGAGTGTGGTCTACGCTGTCCTCCTCGGGAAATCGCCGGCTCCCTTCTACGGCTCTCACCTTGCAAATCACCCTCTCTTAGCAAAAGCACATCTGACTTGTTTAACTCCTCCCCTGCTCACTAACCTTTTCAATCATCCCCCTTCTTCATTTCAGAATGGCCTTCGGAACAAAGCAGCGTTTTAAAGCCCCTTTCCCACTAAAAGTTCGCCCCTCCCCCCGCTTTAAAGAGGCAGTGTGGGGGTAATTTTCTCTGTTTTTAACATTTGTTTTTCTGCAATCTACTCTTCTGAAGCTGTCATTGTTTGGGGGGTTGATGGATATTTCTTCAGAGATACCATCATATCGCTTGTTATTGTAACACTTATTGGTGATAAAGTTCAGACTAAAAATTAAGCAGCTGCAATGTAGCAGCACAAATTAGTTTAATGTAAGCAGTCAGGAGCAGCTGGCTGGCTCAGGACTCGAATTTAGCGGTGGGGGGAAGGGTTGTGTGACGCTGACAGTGTTTTTTTCCTCTACATAAACATTTTTGGCTGTTGCAGCTTTTGTGCTGATCATGTGACAGTGTCCCTAGGCAGATAATTTATTTCGGTGGCTTTCATGAGCAATCATTAACCTTCAGACACCGAGTTTGCTTTTTGCTTTGTGGCATTTGTTATTATTATTATTATTTTTTTTTGTATACTAACTAGTTTAATTCAGAAAGTGTCAGGAGAAAATTACAACCAATTTATAATAGACTGCAATGCATAATACTTATGTTTCTATTAAAGCAGACCTTGCTCACAAGAGCATTCCCCCAGCTTAGCTGGCGTTGGTGGATCAGAATAATTATTTTCAGCGTGGCTGTCCCGGGGACGCTACCTCAGTGTCCCCTTCTGATCGGCAGGCCACTGCAAACTACACTGGTAGAGACCCTGTTTGGAGATCAACCTTTGGCAGTCTCCGGGTACTCCGGGGAGGCTGGAGCCCCCAAGCGCTGCGCACGGGGCTGGGGACTGGGCTTCGGGGGTGGGCCCCGCTGGGTCTCTTCTTCCCTCAACCACTGACACACCAGCCTTCAGTAAACAGTGTGGCCGTTTGTACTGAATAACGAGCTGCAATATACGGGGATTGCAAAACAAAGGAAATCAGAAACTGTGTCCTGCATAAAGCAGAAGGGGGCGGGGGACAGAAAAGTATCATTTCTGACATCTACTAATCATGCTGACCCTGTGTTCTGAATTTATCTGTTGTGTCCTCCACAGGTCTGTTTGTATTGTTCAGCCATTTCTGCCAACCAGTAATTCAGGAGTAAAATGCACAGGGTCACTCTTGGGTGTCTATCATACATGATATCTTCAGACACTTTCAGAATGCCGATTATCTTGTGGGTATTGTGTGGGCCCTCTTAGATATTCATTTATTCATTCTCTCATGGTGCGGGGTTGGTGGGGGAACACTCAGGACTACTTTCACAGAGGGATTTGATAAAGTGTATTTATAAACCTCAATGGGCTGTGTTCGGTGCGAAATAAGAGGAAGAAATGTCCTCTTTTCTTTCTCACTTGCTTAAAATGTTTCAGTGATGTGAGCTGTTCTTAATTGATCCTAATATTTCACAAGAATCGATGAATGGGTTATATAGTGTGGATGAAAACTTCCAGTTTTCAAAATTTATGAATAAGAGCTGAAAACATAGGGGGAATTGATACAGTCATTCTTAAACATGTGGAGGCTCCATCGGCGGGCTGGAGGTTGACTGTATGGACCGAAAGGAGGAAGAGCTCGACCAGATGATTGAAGTGAGGGCGGGGACCTGTTTGGGTGACCACTGATGTTGCATGGAAATGAGTGAAAGGGTCCTGCAGGTGTAATTAACGTGTGCGACCTCCGGGGTTCTTGGACTCCCATTGTTGCTGCGGTGGGGGTGGGGTTGGGAATGGGGCTTGGGTGGGATATGGGAACTTCTTTGTCTTCCCAGAAGAGAGAGATTTCTTTCCCAAACATAGGGCCCTGGTGTTCTGGACTCCTATTTCTTAACTTTTCTTGCTCACTGGATTCCAGCTGACGTGATGAGCAGTACTTATCTGGTAAGTGATTCACCTACTTTAGCCGAGGACTTTTGTGTTCAGGGGCCCTCCCTCCATACTGATGATCCTATTTTGTGACTGCAGTGGTAGAAAGACGCGTATCATCCAGGATGGACTTATTTTTATGTATTCATTCTTGTTACATCCTTTTTTCTCTTTTGACTTTAAGAGAAACTGAGAACATTTTCATAGGTGACTAAAAGCATCGCGGACCCTGGGCACCTGGCATCCTGTGCCTGATGGAGAAATTGGCCTGGGGGTTGGCACAGGCACACGACACACCTTCCCCCCAGGGGAGGATGACTTAGGTGAGTACAAGTGCTAAATGTCACGGTGTGGTTAAAGCATTCACAGTTCCTTCCAGACACTTCTTTGTTGCAGACTCCCCTGCTAGGTTCAGCTTTTGGGGGGCGGCCCATCTCGGGGGGAGCTCACTCTTATCCTTCCCTCTACCCCTTGTTTGTGATACTGTTGAACTCCTTCCCAGCCCTCCTATCCTCTCTTGAGCCCTATGCGCTTTATTTGAGCCAGTATCCCCTTGGACTCTGTTCTGAACTGCACTCTCATTTTTTTTTTTTTTTTTTTTGCATTGCGTATCCCACAGTCCCAAGCTTTGCACATGCAGAACCACTTCATTCCAGAGGCCTCTACACATGCACTTTCCCGTTTGTACACGTACGACCCAACAGGACTGTCTCTGAGCCTCTCTGCTCTTTGAGTCAGCACATCCTTGCTCCTCTCAAAGTCAGCTTTGTCTTTTTACCATTTGAAACCCCCTTAACTTTCTGCTACTTTAACCCCACCTGGCAGTTTATGTCTGAGTGATCTTAGATGATTTCTTCTTTAGCACCAGTTTTCTTATCTCTACAAAATAGATTTATAATCGCCCGCGATGCGTTGAATACGCACCGTGGGCCGGGTGTTGTGCTAAGGAACTTGCTAAGTAGGTGATTAACATGCATTCTCTCTTTCCATCACGACAAAGACTCATGAGGTGTAGACTGTCATTAATCTCATTTCACCGATGGGGAAGCTGAGGCACAAAGAGATTTAGTAATTCAAGGTTTCCCAGATAGAATGTGATCGCTTCGGGATTCCAACGCAAGCAGTTGTGTCCCAGAGCATGGGTTCTCAATTGTCATGTTGTGCCACTCTTAGGCTATTCTTACCCCTACGAAGGGTTATTGTGATTCACTTACTTAGCCAACATGGTTCTCACCTGCTGTGTGCCAGGCATGCACTGATACCCGTTTTTAGGAACCTTCCGTTATCGCTCAAGGGACAGGTCAGGAGACCTAGAAGGATAAATAAAAGTATTAGCTAGCACATGCGAAGAACCTCTCAAGCAGCACAGAAAAGAAGGGAGACAGAGGCTGCGGGTAGATGAGAAGGTAGCTGGGAAGGCTTTCTAGAGAAGAAAAGATTTAGACCTTAAAGGAAGGATCATTGTGGATAATGGACAAAAGCAGCAGGGAATTTCCAGACCAAAGCAAAGGTTAGGCAGGAGGCCAGGTATTTTCTGGTTTCAGCCATAAGCTTTAAAATAGTCAACACCTGGCAGTTACAGTTTTGCTTAGAAACCTTGCCCCTTCTCTGAGTGGGCAGGTACCAAGTTATTACTACTTTAAGCAGCTATGAGAGCCACAGCTTTAGAGAGCCATGGCCAAGATGAGATTCACATAAGACACAAGAGAGTGAGTCAGGGTGACACCATGGGAATAATGTCATTTATTCTTTCCCCCTGCCACTTTTTCGTCACTGCTTATCGAATACCGTATTCTAAGCAGGAACTTCTCGTGAGGTCAGGCAGGGAGAAAAAGCTCTTGTCCTGGAGGTCAGCCTGCAGGGCAAAGGAATAGGAAAATGCAAACAATTACCACCGAATGTGATCACGGTAGTTAGAAAAGTGCGTGGCGGATGCCGAGGTGGTCCCAAGGAGGACACTGCCGGTCTCCTCCCGTGTTTGGATCAGGCAACACTGCGTGCAGGAGGTGTTACTTGAGTTGTGTCTCAAGTAGGTGTTCGCTAACTTAAAAAGGAGAAAGCACAGGCAGCCTGGGGGATGGGGGGGAGATCAACACAGGCAAACACATGAACTTGGGGACCTGTGACTAATGCAAAGTCAGGACTCCAACAGTCTGCTTTCACGGAAGCCTCAGTTGAGGTGTGGCTGGTTAGATCTCAAAGGTGGGGCTTCAGGCAGGGGAGAGTCAGTCACAGCCAAGTCACATGGGCAGAAAAGAAGAAGTAGGAAGAGCAGTTAGGAGCCCATGTGATCATTTTGGTGCCAGATGGGGAGGACCTGACCCCAGGTAGTGGGACTGAGGAGGACGGAGTGTGCTTATTGAGGCTGAGGGCTGGCTGAGTATGAATGGACTCATCCATTCCTAGGCTAACTCCCAGGTTTCCGGGACATTAACTGAGCTTGGGGATAAGATGGAGACTTAAGATGAACTGAAGAGGTAAGTACAGTCAATTCTCTGTGTTTATGGCACTTATGTTCTATAAAGGGGAAATAAAGGTTAGGCTCCTGGAAGCCACTGGTCACATTTTCATCAATGGGTTAACATCTAATCTTGCTTTTTTGTGTGTTTCTGTTTAAAACCACTGTATTAGTTAGGGTTCTCCAAAGAAACCCAACCAATAAAATATCGATATATTTATATAATCTCTCTATATTAGCAGTGGAATATATGTGTAAGTGTAAATGCAAAGCTATATATATATATCGAGAGAGACAGAGTCAGAGATAAATAAAAGGAAATTTATTATGGCTCACCTGGTTATAGAGGTTGTCTCACGATTGGCCATCTGCAAGCTGGAGACTCAGAAATTCTAGCATGAGTCTGAAGGCCTAAGAACCAGGGGAACCTACGGGGTAAATTCCAGCCCAGCAGAAGACCTACCTCAAATGTCAGGCCAGGGGGAACAGTGCCAAATTCCTCCTTCTTCTGCCTTTTGTTCCATTCAGGCCTTCAAGGGATTGGATGGTACCTCTCCCCCCCTCCCCCCCACCTTTGTTGGGGAAGGCAATGGTTCTACTGAGTCTAAGAAAGCAAATGCTAATCTCATCCTGAAGGCCCTCACGGACACGCCCAGAATTAATGTTTAATCTGGGCACCCCAGAGGGCAGTCAAATTGACTCATGAAATTAGCCATCACAGACCCTAATTCAGTATATATTGTTGATTCATTAACAGTAACACTGTAGCTCATGGCCGAAGAAAGCTTACAGATACCTGTGTTTTCTCTGTAAGGCACACTGCAGTCTTAGGCTTAGTAGCACTAAGTAACACTTCAACAGTATGCTTGGGGTGTTCGTTTTAAGAGTGAAATCCCCAACAAAACACACAAAAATGGGAAAAAGGTGCCACCAAATAGACTGCATAAAGAGTCCTTGTTTAGCACATGGTGGTGTGAACACTGCCTCATTCTACCTCACTGGGAATGTATGGGTCCAACACCTCAAATTTTTCTCCATTCTGCACGTGTCTGTGATAGACCTTGAGTACATTGTGTGTATTGATTTGGGGGTTATAGACAAATTTAGCAAATAGAAAAACTTGCAATTTGGAATCCACATATAATCATTTTTCAAATCGCTTAAGATTTGAAAATTTTGCTTATGAAGTGCCTTTAAGTCATGCAGTTGAAAGTCCAGAGAGTGTTGAGCCAGAAAACAAATACTTGAGATACACTCGTATTTTATTTATTAAAAACATTTTTTTTGGGGGGGGGTGCCTGGGTGGCTCAGTTGGTTAAGCATCCGACATTGGCTCATGTAGTGATCTCAAAGTTCATGAGTTTGAGCCCCGCATGGGGCTCTGGGCTGACAACTTGTAGCCTGCTTGGAATTTTCTCTCTCTGCCCCTCTCCACTTGTGTACATGCTCTCTCTCTCTCTCTCTCTCTCTCTCCAAACTAAATAAGTAACCATTTAAAAATTTTTTCAGTTTTAGAGATAGAGAGAGCATGAGTGAGGGAAAGAGGAAGAGAGAGAGAGAGGGAGGGAGAGAGAGAGAGAGAAAGAGAGAGAGGGAGAATCTCAAGCAAGCTTCACATTCAGTGCAGAGCCTGATGTGGGGCTTGATCCCATGACCCTGGTGACCTTAGTTGAAATCAAGAGTCAGACACTTGACTGACTGAGCCACCCAGGCGCCCCCCGTTAGTATTTAAATGGCTAAACCATACTGACTGTGTGAGAGATTATGGGGTGTAAGTGAATAATCTCATGATGTCTACCAGTACATCATGGTGACAAGTAGAGACAGGGGCAGGGGCTGTTGCGATGCCAGAGGCAGAACATGGCAGCACAGTGGAGGAACTCTAGATCCTTATGAAGTGAGCTGCTATGTGCATCCCTCCCTCCACACCCTGCAGTGGAATCTGATGTAAGTGGGACTCTGGGTGACATCCCTGGAAGGGGCCGAGGAGACTGGATTCAGGATCATCACTGCACACGTCATGGGGAGGGGGGGTGTGTGGGTCAGCACTTGGCAGTGAGCTCTTAGAAGAATCCCTGCCCCGGGCGCCTGGGTGGCTCAGTTGGGTGAGCGTCCGACTTCAGCTCAGGTCATGATCTCACGGTCTGTGAGTTGGAGCCCCGTGTCGGGCTCTGTGCTGACAGCTCAGAGCCTGGAGCCTGCTTTGGATTCTGAGTCTCCCTCTGTCTCTGCCCCTAACCCACTCGCATTCTGTCTCTGTCTCTCTCAAAAATAAATAAATATTAAAAACCTGCTCTATAGTTTTGGCTATTCTCCTGCTGGGAAAGGAGGACATCAGCTGCTCTGTCCTGGATCCCTTGGGTACCCTTCATATACTACACAACTTCTTTGGGACCTGGGCTTCAGAGAGATGCACTCTGGGGTAGACATCCTACCTTGATGTTCTTTTTTCAGTTATAAACTTCAAAAAAAAAAATTTTTTTTTAATGTTTCTTCATTTTTTGATAGAGAGAGACAGAGCGTGAGTGGGGGAGGGGCAGAGAGAGAGGGAGACACAGAATCCAAAGCAGGCTCCGGGCTCCGAGCCATCAGCACAGAGCCCAATGCAGGGCTCTAACTCACAAACCAAGAGATCATGACCTGAGCCGAAGTAGGACGCTCAACCGACTGAGCCATCCAGGTGGCCCTTCAGTTATAAACGTCTCATATTTCCGTGCAACCTGTCCTTCTCTGTAAACCCCACATCCTATTCTCCCTGTTTTCTGGTGGTCCTTTCATCTATCTTTTTTCTACCATAACGCCATTCTTACAGCTACATAAGCTAAAATAGTTAAGACTTAAAAAAAAGAGTTAGATTTGGGACCCAACCATTCAACATTTCTTCACCCCCTCTTCCCACCGATGCTAGGCGTTAGGCACTGTGCTAAGAGCTAGATATGTAGTGACCAATGAACTAGGAGGCATGGTTCCTGTGCTCCCATACCATAGAGCGTAGGAAATATGATCCAGTGTGAGGCAGCCTGGAGCCAGGACCCCGGGGTTCAAGTCCCGCCTGGGGCGTCATTTGTTGATGTAACAGTGGACAAGTCACTTTAGCTCTTAGGAACTCCTCTCTCGTTTGTAAAACGCAGGGTTTTGATTTCTGAATTCTGTCTGGCCCCGTACGTTCAATGATTCTGTAAAGTAAAGTACTTTCATGTTGTGTTGTGGGATGGGGGCAAATGTTATCAGGCTTGATTGTCCCAGGGAAGCAAGGCTTAATAGAGATTGTCTAGGTTGCTGACAGCTTTGAGCCCCCTCCACTGTGTGTGCACACCCCCTCTGGAAAGGATAGGGTGATTGTCAATGCTCACCATGCAAGGATTGAACCCTGGAGTATTTGGAGGCTGCAGAGGGATTTAGTGAATAGAAGGGAAGATGCCAGCCTTGGGGAAAGGATTTGATAATACCTTGCGCGATTTAGCACCAGCTGGAGAGTGGGTCCTCCACTTCCAATTGTTATGCTCGGGGTTTAACGGAATGACTCCATTTGAAAGCCACCGCTGTGCCTTTGTGAGCAGTAGCAGGAGCTCGTGTATTGTTCAGGGTCCCCAAGAACATCTTAGAGAGACCAGGAGACCACATTTGAAATACAAAAAGTTGAGTTACTTTACCAGAGGCAAACAGAGGCAAACACAGCGTGGAAATCTGTTGCATGTGTGGTAATTTCTGCAAATTAACTTCTCGGATAGAGATCTGTTGAAAGCATGAAGGGAAGCATGAATCCAAATAAAAATTATTTTTCAAATAAATAGTAGGTAATACCCCAGTGGAGGCTGACGGTTCTTCTTCTGGGCAATGCCCACTAGGTATTTCACTATTAGCAGAAGGAAGTCAGAGAGATGTTATGTTTTACTACATTCTGTTATGTATAAGGTAAATAGATATCTTCTTCAAAGGATGTTTTTTTAAGGAAAAAAAAAAAGTACCCATCACAAAAGAACGCTCCTTTGTTTGTTTTATGGCTAAAGGATAGCTTTATTTAAATTAACAACCCCTCGTGATCCAGGGAGGGAAAGCAGGTTGAATCCACAGGGCAAGGTATGGCAGCTGGTCTAGGCATTGCCCTTGATTGGATGTTTGACCTTAGACATTAAAAAACATTTCTCTAGCACTTTCCTTGAATTCAAAGTGCAGATAGCAGCAATTTCTGTACCTTTACTTACCTTGCAGGTTGATTAATCACCGTAAAATATATGGGGTGCTTCAGGAGAAAGATTTGCTTTTAGTACAAGCCCACTGAGTAATATTCATTGAGTCACAAATGTATTTGGAGCTGTGATTAGAACTGAATTGATCTACTAACGTATGCAAGACATTTAGATGCCTGGGAATACCTGATCATTATAAAATGTGACCACAATTTTAAAGAAATAGCTGCAAAGATTGTTCTGACTTTAGAAACTCTGGCAACTTAACCTGAAAGAGAAGGCATTCAGGTTCCTTGACATTCTCTTCCTACTGTTTTCGGTAGTAAACTGTTCCCTCTTTCTTTTGTTCTTTATCTTTGGCTTCCTGCCTCTGGTTTCCTGCTTCCTACCTCCCAGCCTTTTGTTCTTCTCTTACTTGGGGTTCCTCTCTTACTCAAGTATGTGGCATCGGAACTTAAACTCAACTACTTAGGGCCAACAGGCTGTGGAGTCAGGTGACACAGTCTTTTGCTGGGAATGGTGGAAACATTATGTTACAATGTTCTAGTTCCCCGAGGAAAAGAGGCCTTTACCATTCAACAGTTGAGCTGATTAAGGAAGAGGGAGTACTGAGGGTCCTGGCTGAAGAGATAACAAACAAAACCCCAAAACGAATGCCATCGAAAACGCCAAGAGACTGTAAAGAGTCTACTATCCAAGCCACAGCACTCAGGAAATGCTGAGATAGTGTGGTTTCCATTATTAGTTATTAGTATTACTTAAAAAATGTGTGGGGTACATATGATAAGGTCCACATGTAAAACCGGCTCTCTTGGGATTTGACAGATGAATTCTGCTAAATGTAAGGAGAAGTTGGATGGAAACATAAACAATGGAGTTAACGTAAAAGAAAACACACTATCGCTGACTATCGCTGAGTTGAGAAGAGCAGCGAATTGTGAATGATTAAGAGAAATGATACCAAATTACATGGATTTGCTGTTAAAGTAGTATGGGATTGTTTGCTTTTAATGTGTCGGTTTTGTTTTATTTATTTATTTATTTATTTATTTATTTATTTATTTATGAGCAGCAGGAACAAGTTGATTAGAATATAAGATTAGGAAGGAATAGAAGGCAAGCTGTCTTTACAGAGAGGGGACATTCGAACGTGAATTTAACGTGTCAATTTAATTTTAAATAGAATTCAATTTATTTCGCTTCTTTAAGAAAAAAACAGAACAAAACAAAACCCTTGAAGGCTTAAATGGCCCTCTTCTTCAAATGTCCCCTCATATTCTGTCCTCTTTCAAGGCTCTTCTCCTCCATCAGGGCCCCTTTTCAGGGCCCCCCTACATTTGCAGGCCATCTAATCCTCTCCCATGAGGGATCTTGAGCTTTTGGCTCAGGCTGCTTTTGTAGCAGTTACCATAGAGCACGTGTTCCATTATATGCTCTTTCCTGTCAGGAGGCCCTCTTGGAATTTAATGGCCCCTTCTGGGTTGTCTTGTCTCTCTGTCCTAGTCCCCATCCCCAGCACTTGTCCCTCTTCATGTAACTGCCTGTTGACTTCCCCTTCTGGCTGAACCAACCGTAAGCTCCCGGAGGATGGCCACTGCCTTCTTCACCCATGATGATCGATCCTTGGTGAGATAAATATTTCACTGTCAAACCAAAAGTGTGTTTTCTTATCATTGTTTTTGAAGTAAGCACATTTTAAAAAACTTGCATGTTCAGCTTTCAGTCAGATCTATCCCTGAATTGCATTCTAAATTGCGTATCATCCTGTCTCTCTGCCAATGGTAACACTGACGATTTCCTGCGTTTCCTTACATGCCGTGTACCCTCTGCCTGGAATCTTCCACCCAATGTCTTGTTGACTAACTTCTGCTCATTCTTTCCATCTCAGCTCAAACTCCGCTTCCTTTCTGGTATCTCCCTCTTTCCTCTTGCCCACCCAGTCTGAAACAGCTTCCCCTAAAATAATCACTCATCACACCCTTATTTTTCCTTAATATCATTTATCAAAAGTGCAAGAGATCTATTTCTATTTCTTTAATGATTTGTTTCTTCTACTAGATTGTTATCTAGTAGAGTAAAGAATTGATTTATATATTAGTTCAGGATTATATTTCTAACACCTAGCTCAGTGTATGCAATTCATATTGGTAAAATGATGATTTTTCTTTTGCTCTTTCTACTGTCTAAAGGGCGCTGTAGGAATACATAGATAAATAAGATATTGTTCCTAACCTTAGGGAGAAATCCATATCTCTGATGCCTTTCAGTTAAAAAAGACACATGGTGTTGGGGATTAAGAAGAACCCAAAGCTATAGAAATTGGGTATTGGAATGTCTTTTTTTTTTTTTTTTTTTTACCATGAAATATATAATAGTTGTACAGTTGTTAGACATTGATGAAGGAAATTCCTGGTGATAGAAAACTATATATTTATTCAGTAATCTATTAAATAAGTTTACACATTGTGAATCAGAGCATTACACTATATTTTTTAAAATACTTATTTTGAGAGAGAGAGAGAGTGTGTGTGCGAGTAGGGGAAGGGTAGAGAGAGAGGGAAAGAAAGAATCCCAAGCAGGCTCTGTGCTGTCAGTGCAGGGCCTGACATGGGGCTCGAATCCCACGAACCATGAGATCATGACCTGAGCCGCAATCAAGAGGAGGATGCCCAACTGACTGAGCCACCCGAGAGCACCTCAGAGCATTACATTATTTTGAGGGCTAGTTGGTATATATGGTGATCTATACTTTCAATTTTTGCTAAGTTTCATTTTTGGCAGCTACATATATATATATATATATATATATATATATATATATATATATATCAGTCTCCCTGCAGTAACAGCACCAGGGTCCCCCAACTTTGGTTTTTGGGTATCTGGGGCTCCGGAGGAAAAAAACCAGTGCCTCAGGAAGAGGGGGAAGTCTCAGAGTGTAGCTGAAGGGTATCCATTCAGAGATTTGCCAAGTTCTAGTCCCCCTGGCATTAACATTTAAGTTTGCCCCTAAGTTGGCATTGTTTTAAAAATTTCATCTTTCTCTTCAAGGCTATCTGTATTAATTTACTCTTTAAATAACCATCAGTTGCTCTGGTATGTGTTTAGGGATGACCATGTTTAGTTAAGAAGACACTGTCCTCCTCTATTTGCTTTAATCTGTGACAGACAGTATGGAAATAAACATTTTGAAAGTCCAACAAGCCACGGCCTTATGTAATAGATAGAAGCAAACCCATAAATAATAAAAAAAACACATAAATATTTATAGAGTTTAGCTGCTTAGGGTATTGAAATAAAAAAAAAAAAACCCAAAACCTGTCACCTTTCTTTTAAAATTTTAGCCAGGGAACCTTTAGGGAAAGCAAAGAGACCTTCTGGTCAATGAAACTGATGTAATAGCTAATGCTTACCTTGGGCTGAAATGTGTCCGATACCACTCTAAGTGATTTGCAGATATTAATTCCTTTAATCTTTATACCAACTGTAGTGGATGCTGTGGTGTGTCAAACAGATGTCTCCTACAGGACAAGGCATTTGTTCTCTCATTTCCTGAGGTGTAGTCTGCGGACAGCTTCTAGCTAAATCCCTCCCTGGAAATTGCCCTTGGCAGAAAGGAGCTGCCCCGCTCAAGGTTGCCTACCTTCCCGGGGATAGCCTGCCTCCTGAGATTGGTCAGTTTCGGGGGTGCAAAGGTCCGGTTGACTTGCCTCAATTCAGGGGATGTCTGCAGGGCCATTCTGGCTTCTGAGCTCTGTGTGAGAGCAGGTGAGGCTCTTTTGCAACCGTATCACCCGTCCACTTCATCCGCCTCCTCAAACTGGCTTCCCTCGCTGCCCCTCTGATATTTTTCCTGAGAGAACTCCCTACATAAATTTCTTTCTGAGAATCTGTTTCCTAGGGAATCAGGCAGCCACACTAACTTCGTAATTATTTTCATAGGTAAGAACACTGAGGCTCAGAAGAGGAGTGATCAGCCCACAGTCACATAGTCAGGATTCAGAGCCCAGCTCTAGAATGAGTGCTTTCCGCCCCTATGCTCTGTCTTAAAATAGGACAGGGAAACTGATGGGCCCTGCCTCTTCTGGCTCTGCCTTCCTCTCAGGCTGAGTCTTGCTCTGTGTCCTCTCACCTGCCCCTGTTTCAGTCACACTGGCCCGCCTTCAGTCCCTTTTCCTGGTCATGAATGAGTGAGCGTATTACTAAGGCGGTGGGGGTGGGGTATTAGGATGGAGGCTGGAGATGATTAGAATCTTAGAGGAGGAATTTGACCACAGCAAAGAGAAGAAAGAATAAAATGTGGCTGATATTATGGTCAGTAAGTAATAATTTATGAAATGTAAATCTGAGGTTCTCAGCTTCGGGCAAAGCATTTTGCGCTCGGGACAGTATTAAGTTCTTCTTGTGAGGCACACAGGAAATAATGTCTGCATCCTTTGAAATTTATAATCATTTTGGGAAGAGAAAAAAACACTGTAGAAGAAAGAACAAAAGAACAACACAAGGTCATATGTAATCAAGAGCAAGATAATGTGACGTAGTCTAGATATATTTGTGAGACCCCGTAGTCGAAACTAGGGAAGTTTAGCTACAGAAAATACCATGAAAATGAAATTAATTGCTGAGGGTTCGTTAACTTTATAAGTTAACTTTAACTTTATAAGTTAAAAGGAGAGGAAAGATCATTCTTGGCAGCAGAAACACGGGATCATGTAAAGAGAGGCAATGTCTCATTTAAGCTCACATTTCTCTGAGACCAGTGCTGTAGAATTTATGAGAAAGTGGAGGTACGCAGAGGTAAAGGAGGGCTAGCTCACTCGGTGAGCTATGGAACCAAGGCCTGAACCCAGACAAGCTGCTTCCAGAGTACACGACCTTAATCACCATCCTTTGGAACACAAGGTTTGCAGTGATCAGGGGGATCCAGTGGGTCCAGTCATGAGGCTGTTAAAATTGCAGGTTGGGAGAGTTTGGACAGACCCGTTAGGCAACCAGAGACCTTTGTGATCAGGGCAAAGCACGGGTTTGGAAGGCAAACTGAAGAGTGTTCTCGTTCAGCTCTAGTCGTCGTGGGAAGAGTTGCTTACCCACGTCAAGGCTCCGCGTTCTCTCTGATAAAAATGGGAATAACAAAACTTAACTCTGAGGGTTGTAGGAGGATTAAATATAGTGTATGTACAGCAATTTGCCTAGGCCCTAGGATGATTGTGGCAGGTACTCAGCCAATAGATGTTGTTTCAGTGTAGATTATTAAATGTGGGTGGAGGGGCCTGGAAAAGATGAGACCAGAGGACAAAATATTGAAAATGGAATTTTAGGAAGATAGAGACGGCCACGAGGTGTATGATGGACTGAACAAGGATGGGTTGGGGGTGTGGATACAGGTATACAGAATATCACGAATTAGGATTTTCCAGTAAGAGAAGGATCCTAGGCAATGGTCGCAGAAACATGGAGGAAAGGGGAGACCGACCGATGTTGGGGAGGACAGGTCGACAAGATACTGCGCCTAGAAGACAGGAGAAGAGGCCGGGAAAGTAGCTAGACCAAAAAGGTAAGAGAACGGTAATACCATTCAGGGAAAAAAATGGGGAAAGTGAGGGAGAGTGGAGTAGCTGGGTGCGTGCTGAGAGACTCTGATGTTGAAGTGAAGTGATAGATGGAAAAATCATTGAGAAGACTCTGAACAGGGGAATAATGAAAGGAATTAAAAAAGCAAACGGTCCCATTAATTTTGATCTTGGGGAGGTGGAATTTCTGGTGGTAGTCTTTCTGGCTAAAATTTCGAGGGGAAGAGTCAAGAAACGTGGCTGCCTAGAAGTGGTGCCATCCTTGCATAAAAAAAGGGAGCTGAAGAGCAGAGGTGTGGATGACATCGGGTTTACAAAGGGCCAAGATAGATTCATACCTGGAGATCACATGAGAGGTAGATCCTGCCTGCTTATAAAACCAAATCCCTTCCCGTGTGGGTTCAATGGGATTCTTCCTCTGAAACCTACACTAAGACTGACTCAGTGATTTGTTTGTTTTTGTTTTTGTTTTTTTTTCAGATTGTCACTTGTGGACATTTTAGAAGAAAATTTCAAGACATTAGGCTTCTTCTGTTCTTTTACTTTAAGAGCAACATGATGGAATGGCTTGCCGACACCAAAGCGTTCAGAAGAACTATTTCTGTTTTTCCAAAGGGCTTAATAAGGAAACAGCTTATTCTCTCTGAGGAAAATGACACTTCACAGAGGCCAAATATATTTCTGTAAATTGTGAAGGATAATAATGTTGTTCCAATTAAGCTCTTCATGCTCACGGTATAGAGGCCAATCTGACCTTATACAAATAGGACAGTAGGAGAAAAAAGATGCTACTGTCAAAAATGCTCTCACCTGAAGGGTAAATGTCATGAACAAGCAGTTGCCAAAAAATTCTAGAGAAGCTAGAAGCATCATTTTATTTTTCCAAAATGATGACTAGATGGATTTGTAAACTGAGAAACTACAGGGAGCTGGAATCAAGGAATTTGAAGGGATCAGCCATGCTGAGCCAAGCGGCCTTTCTCAGAATCTAAAATTTCTTATTTTCCGATAACAAAGCCTTAAACCCCTCAGGCAAATAGTCCTAGAAGAAATTTTCTTCATTATTGGCTCGTTAGATGAAGTTGACTCTCATCTCTTAAAATGAATTTGTTTTACTGAGTATTAATGATGCCTTCTAGAAAGTTCTCCCGTTTATTTTTCTGCCCTAAAAATGGTCAAGGTCAGGTTCTGATAAAAGTCCATCTTTTTTCCTTTCTTGTAGACTTATAAAGAAAGATGGAGAGCAAAAACCCAGGAGAAGCCTTCCCTTAGTCTATCTGTGAGCCATAATGTTGTTTATTTATGTGTTTTTAAAAGATACAGTGAAAAATTATTTCTATATTCAGTGAAATATATTAGTGGTGTGATGAAAGAGGAACTCACTACTGTACTTAAAATTCAATTAGCTGGCTGTAGGCTTGGCATAAGATTAGCTTGCCTAGTGATTTTTGTTCTCTCCTTAAATGCTCAAATTTTATTCTCAACCACTAATATCAGTGTTCACGATGAAGGATCAATAAACGCCTTGGAAAGTTTTTTGGTTTTTGTTTGTTTTTTTTTTTTAATTAAAGAAATTTTGCCTGTTAAGGAAACAAATGTACTTGGGAAAGAAATATAGTACAATTTCATGCCCACCAACCAGGCATATACTCATGATATCTGTGGTTTTTTGAGAAAACCTCTCGTTTGAAGATTCCTAATTTCTGTTGTGTAACATGTTATATGACATTTGACCTCTGAGGGCAATGGTAGCCGTACAGCTTTTTAGGTCTGCGATTGCCAGTCCAGTCTACGGTGGGAAAAACATTGACCCAGCATCATATGGGGGCATCTTTCTGAGTGACACCCTCGAACCACAGTAGTTTTCTCATGGAGATTTACACCCACTCCAGCTTCCTGTAGCTTCCAGGGCAGAAACTCCAAGATGGTCTAGACTTTCTTACACTTGGGTTAATTAGGAAGCTATTGGTCCAAATGTTTAATCTGTAGAATTCTTTTGGAAAGCGACATCTTACAGGAAGTGCCAGTGGAAAAAGAACTTATGGGGCAGGGTGGTGGGGTGTACAGAGGGGTGGGGAGCTGGGGAGATTAGTGTTGACCTTTTGCTGATTCTAAGGCCAGCTGGGGCTGTTCTGTATTGCTGTTGTCTGCAAGGAAGAGAGGGAAAACACCACCCAGATTCTTCTGACCTCATGAGTTTCCGTTCATGAAACGAGAAGGATGATTTCAACTCCGAGAACAGCCTTTACCTCTTAGGCATTATGGTAGGAATGGGCACTAAATCTTGTTTCCCCATCTACCTGTGCATGTGCAGAGTCTCTTATGCCTGGAATAAGTTAACAGCACTCCTGTCTTTACTCAGTGCCCAACACTGTATGAAAAATGACCTGCTCTCATAGAGAATAACTATGCTAACGTGGAAGCTGTGTTCTATATCTGGAGAAAATAAAAAGCAGTTTCTTATTAGAAGCCCACTATTTTTGTAAAGGATGAATAGGATGCCACTTAAAAAAAAAAAAAAATTCTAGCTGCTTAACTGTAGAATACTGAGAAGACTAAACTCCAGAAAGTTTCCTTTGCTCTCTGCCTACTTATCTTCAGTATATTATGAATTAGATAGTTTTGTTGGCTTCATGCTTTTGTGTTTTGTTTACTTTTTCTGACGTGGTTCTTCTTTGATGACGTTAGTTATGTCAAACCTGATGACCCTCCTCTTTTCTTACATGTTTTGTTCTCCATCTTTGTTTATAAGTCTCCAAGAAAGGAAAAAAAGATGGACCTTTATCAGAACCTGACCTTGACCATTTTTACGGCAGAAAAGTAAATGGGAGAACTTTCTAGGGATACTGCATTGAGCAAAAAAGAACAGAATCTGTGTTCCTAAAGCTTAAGTTCATTATGAATAGATAATGTAATGCTAGGTATTTGGGGTAGAGAACGACAAAGAGGGTGGTCGACTACAGTGGTTAGAGAAGATTTTCTGATGAGGTGACATTTGAAAAAGACTTGAATGACTTTATAGAATCAGCTAAGTAGATCAAGAAATGGATGAAAATTATGCTTTAGGACCACTCACTCTGTAGTTCTAGGAGGGGGGTTAGCAGTGGCCGTATGTCTTTGTAAAATTGGAAAATAAGGTGTTTTAACTGCAGTCAGTTAAGACCACTGCTACTTTCCTCTCTGACTTTCCCTCTGCCATTCTTTCCCATAAGTTGGGTTGACAATGAGCATTTTAAGGAATTGGCTGAGGCAGTGGTGTATCCATCACTGTTTAACGATGGACTCTTAGGAAATGGAAGCCTTAGTTTGTAGCACTTGTCACTTTCTGTGGTGTAGGTACTCCTACCATGGCCAATTTCAAGCTGTCTACACGAAGTCACAGGAAATGGAGTGAGAAGAGATGCCCAGTAGACACCATTATGTAGTATTTCCACCATGCAGATACAACAGATGTCATTTCAGGAACATAAGTTATCATGTTCCTTTGAACTTGCATTTTCTAGAAAGGGGTAGCTAGATCTAGACACTTGATCAGATTGAAGAAATTTTTTTTTTTTTTTTTGAATAGACTGTCATTGCGACTGTCACACGCATCCATCAGGAGATCCATAATGTATGTAGTCTTGCCTTAAATAATTTAATTATTTACCAGCCCGAAGGGCCGAGAACAGCTATAAATGATTTATTGAACATTTCTGAAACAGTGAGTCTGTTGAAAACAGGTAAGAATACTTTGCATTTGTAGGAATGACCATAATCGTTTTGAGAAGTAACATCACTTACCACAGTGATTCAAACTCTGGAAGCTCGGCAGTACAGGTAAGAGTAAATGATGTCATTTCTAGTCATTGATGGACGAAGGAACAATTTAGAGTCTTTCGTGTTGATCAATGTTGAGGTTAAAGGGTCGAAGCTATTACTTATAGATTTCTCAATTTTTAAGGTAAAAGAAATAGTATTGCATTTCCCTGTGCTATAGGCAAGAAAAACTGATAAGGCTATGAGGGATACTTTTGAAGCAGTGTTCTTACCCTTTTGACTACGTACGGGATCTCCTCTCTGGCTTGGCCCTAATATCATCATGAGTGCAATTTTTGGTCTCAGCTATTTTAATTCATGCGAGTCTCTAGCACCCCTTCAGCCTGTGCCCTCCCAAGGCATTATTGCCCAGTCTATCTATGGCTCTACTCCAGTTGATAACTCTTAGTCTTTTCTCCTTTGCCTTTCAGAATGAACACTGCCACCTCCTACTCCCTACCCCTCAACAAATATACTATAACATTCTCATTCTTTTGCTATTGCGCATTACTCTTCTTCTCTTTTTTTTAATGTTTATTTATTTTTGAGAGAGAGAGAGAGAGAGAATGTGAGCAGAGGAGGTGCAGGGAGAGGAGGAGACAGGATGTGAAGCAGGCTCTGCGCTGACCGCAGAGAGCCTGATGCGGGGCTTGAATTCATAAACTGTTGAGATCTTGACCTGAGCTGGAGCTGGACGCTTAACCGACGGAACCACCCAGGTGTTCCTGATTGTTCTAACTACTGATATCAAAGTTCCGTGGGTCTAATATGAGGGGCTTCTGATATAATATGAAGAAATGAAGGTCGGGAACAGTATCCGGCTTTAAAGAATGGATCTGAAAAAAGGAGGTGAGATCTGGGTTTAAGGTGATCCATGGTAAGAGTTCAGTAAATGCAGAAGAAAATGGCAGAGTACTTGCCTCCTTCTACTTTCTTTCTCCAACACTGTCTTTGTTTTTTTCTTTCCATTAATATTTTATTTCAGAAAAAATTCAAATACCTGATTGTTTTTGAAAGTAAATAAATTAATATAACGAACCTCCATGTATTTCACCTGCCTTCAACGAATACTGACTCACAGACCCTTTTGTTCCATCTACACATCTTTTTGTATTATTATGAAGTAAATTCCCAGCATATTACATGATTTCATCCGTAAGTATTTCAGGGTATAGCTCTCAAAACTAAACCTATTTATTTATTTATTGATTTATTAAATATTTTAAAAGTTTATTTATTTTTGTTTTTGAGAGAGAGAGAGAGAGAGCACACACAAGTGGGTAAGGGGCAGAGAAAGAGAGGGAAAGAGAATCCCAAGCAGGCTCCACACCACCAGCCCAGAAGCCGGCACAGGGCTTAAACCCAGGAACTGCAAGATCATGACCTGAGCCAAAGTCAGACACTTAGCCAATGGAGCCACCCAGGTGCCCCGAGATAATAACTCTTTGAGAACACATAATCGAAATACCATTATTATGTCCCCCAATAATACAAATCATTCCTTAACATTGTTGAATATCCCAGCAATGTTTACATTTTCGAATTGTTTCTCATACACTTTTTCCCCATAAGTTCTTACAAATTAGAACTATAAATTAAGGTCCATAAATTGCAATAAGTTGGAATGTCACTTAGCTTCCTTTAATCTGTAGCTCTCCTTCTCCACAATGTTCCCTCTAGCAATTTGGGACAGAACTGAGTTGTTTGTCCTGTTGCTTTCTCAGGAAACTCTTCCCCATGTGGCTGATTGCATCTTTATGGTAATGTGTACTTATTCCCTCTGTCCCTTGTTTTTCCTATGTATTGATAGATCTAGAAGCTGATCAGATTCAGGGTTGGTTATTGTTGTTGTTGTTGTTGTTGTTTTTGGTAAGACTACTTCATAGATGGTGGTGTCTATTTCCTGCAGTAGGTACACACTTTCTTATAATTCTCTTTTCGGCATGTTGGAAGTCATTGATAATTATGCCTAGATTCATCAGTTCATTCGGGGTTGTCAATGGTGCTACTCCATTTATGATACAGAAGTCTTCTATGTAGAGAGACTTCCCTAATTAACTATTTATTTACACCTAGTTACAGTTCTTTTAGGGGAAGCAGAATAAATGCTTGATTTCTTCCCTTTACCAATTTTCAAATAGTGTACTTTTTAAAAATTTTCTTCTCATGTTTATTTATTTTTGATAGAGAGAGAGAGAGAGAGTGCAAATGAAGGAGGGGCAGACAGAGGGGGAGACACAAAATCTGAAGCAAGCTGCAGGCTCTGAGCTGTCAGCACATAGCCCGATGTGGGGCTTCAACTCATGAGCCATGAGATCATGACATGAACCAAAGTTGGACACTCAACCTATTGAGCCACCCAGGTATCCCTCAATTAGTGTATTGGTTCTTGACCAACTCATGGATTTAAACAGGCCTTTTTCCATCTTTTTTTTTTTTTTTTAATGAGCCACTTCAAAATTTGTAGACAAGTTGACAAAGTAGATCTCTTACCTAGATGCACCAGTTGTCGAAATTCTGCTACATCTACTTTCTCTTTCTGTCTCTCTCTCTTTCTAGGAACTCCTGAAAGCAGGTTGCAGACATCATGACAATTCATCCTTAAATACTTTATTATTTTTAAAAGTAGGCTCTACCCCCAAAATGGGGCTTGATCTCACAACCCCAAGATCAAGAATCACATGCTCTACCGACTGAGACAGCCAGGCATGTGTTTTTTAAGAACAAGAATGCTTTTCTTCATAATGACAATACATTATCGTAAAAAATAAATTTACCACTAATAAAATAATAGTATTTGACAATTAACCCATATTCATATTGCCTGTTATCCCAATAATGTCTTTTAAGGTTATTTTTAAAATTCCAGGAACCAATGACAAATCATGCATAATATTTCATGTCCCTTTAGTCTTTTAAAATTCTTTTGATTATTTCCTCCTTTGGGGTGGGTGCCAAAGTTTGCCTGACCCAGAGCCCATTCTCCTGCATTACATGGCCTGTGGCCGGGCAGGGTTGGGGGAGGGTCCTGTGAGTATATACATACGTGATGCTGTTTACTTCCCTTTGTATCACATCAAGAGGCCCGTAAAGTCACTTTGCCCCAACACTGGTTATGTGAAGCTTGATTCTTTGATTAAGTTGAAGTGTGCCAGATTTCACAAAAGCAAAGGGAACTTTTTCCTTTTGTAACTAGTAAGTAATATGTGGAGTAGTATTTTGAGAATGTTTGGACCTCTTACCTTCCTTGAAGGGGTTAACATCTACTTCTGCTATATGTAATGTAATGTAATGTAATGTAATGTAATGTAATGTAATGTAATATAATATAAAATAAAAAATAAATATAAATAAAATAAATATAATATAATAAATATAATATAATATAATAAATATAATATAATAAATATAATATAATGTATATGAGGTTTTATTACTCTCCCATTTTTTTGAGTTAACACTGTGGACTCATGGTTTCTTTTGTGCTTCAATGTACTATAATCCATTATCACTGTTATTAGTTTTCACATTTACATTGCTCCAAATTTGGCCTATGTGAGCTCCTTCAAGATAGCACTTGTGACCTTTCAATATATCCTCACTGATCTTGGAGCACTTCCTGGCATTCTGGCACAGCTAGGTATTCTGGCTCCCCGTGTCACACAGCGCTCGACGGGTGGCTTCTCCAGGGAACGCAGGTTCTTGTGGGTGAATGATGGCCTTTAGAGACTGAAATGGGTGCCAAGTGTGTTTACTGCTACTGAGATGTTATTACCTCAGGCCCTTTCAGTGGGAAAAACCAGGAGCTATCTCTTCATTTTTTCCTTTTTGTTAATTCATATTCAGCAATCCCATGGATTCTCTGTTTCCATGTTTGTATCTTCTTTCTCCGACAACAAGAACCTGGGTTCTCGACAATATGGATACTTTTGCTGATTCTCTCTATCCTATGATATTCACAAACGCTTTTCAGAATTATCACATTGGTGCTTCTCCCAACAACAAACCTATTCCTGAAACTAACATTACGCTATATGTTAACTACCTAGAATTTATATAAAAACTTAAACAAAAACAAAAACAGTCTTCATAATTTTTTGTTTTTTGGTTCTTCGACTGTATCTTACTAAAATAGTGTTTGTCAACCTGGATACTATTGACATTTTGAGCTGAATAGTTATTTGTTCTGGGGGGCTGTCCTGTGTGCATTCTGGGACTTTAGCACCATCCCTAGCCTCTAGATATTGGATACCAGTACGCCCTTCTCACCCCCAAGTTGTGATAATAAATATCTACAGACATCATCAAATGTCCCCTGGGGTCAAAATTATCCTCTATTGAGAACTACTTCATTTAATTTTTTTTTTTAATTTATTTTATTTAAAAAAAAAATTTTTTTTTAACGTTTTATTTATTTTTGAGACAGAGAGAGACAGAGCATAAACGGGGGAGGGGCAGAGAGAGAGGGAGACACAGAATCGGAAGCAAGCTCCAGACTCTGTGCTGTCAGCCCAGAGCCCGACGCGGGGCTCGAACTCACAGACCGCGAGATCGTGACCTGAGCTGAAGTTGGACGCTTAACTGACTGAGCCACCCAGGCGCCCCTAATTTATTTTTTAAAAGAGAGAGAGAGAGCGGGTCCACCGGAGTGCATGGGGGGGGGGAGGGCAGAGGGAGAGAGCAAATCTCAAGCAGGCTCCACGCCCAGTGTGGAATCCAACAACAGGGCTCGATTTTACAACTCTGAGATCATGACCTGAGTCAGAATCAGGAGTTGGATGCTTCAATGACTGAGCCACCCAAGCACCCAAGAATTACTTCAAAGAGAGGGCACCTACAGGCTGAGGTACTATTTTCAACAACTACTTAAATTAATTTTATCATGTTATCTTATCACTTTGATATATTATCATTATGATGTTGATTTATTTCAATTTGTGCTCCACGTTAGGAGTTGCTTTTCTTTGATCACCTTCAAATTAAATTTCATTATCTGAATAAATAAAACATCTACATGGTTCAAAAGTAAAACCTTGTAAAAAAATGTATATACATATCAACGAAGTCTCATTTCTATCCTTAGCCTTCACACTTTGTTCCTGCCCACCAACTACAGGTAATTATTTTCATTAATTTCAGGTTTGTCTTTCTTACATAAAATGTAGCATTCTGTATATTCTCTATGCAACTTTATTTCTGCACTTAAAAATGTGTCCAAAACAACTCATGGAGATCTTCCTCACTTTTTTTTTTTTTTTTTTTACAGCTGCTTAATACTCCATTATGTGGCTGGTTGCATAGCTTATTCCCATATCTTCTAAAGCTGGGCATTTAGGTCATTTCCCAGTATTTTGATAATACAAATATTTTCACAGTGAATAACCTTGTCCATATGTTGTTTTGGATTTGTAAAGATGTGTCTCTGAGGTAGATTCCTCGAAAAGGAATTGCTGGATCAAAGGGAAAGCATATATGTGGTTTTGTTAGATAATGCTAAATTCTCCTTCATAGAGTTTGTACTATCTTGCATTTTTAAAAGCAAGATGTGAAGGAATGTATTGTCAAGCTTTGAATCTGTGACCATCTGATAGGTAAGAAAGTATCTCAGGATATAGTTAGTGTAGTGTTGATTTGTATTTCTTTTATTACGAGTAAAGTTGAACATATTTATATATATATTTGTGTTCTTTTATCTGTGTGTGTGTGTGTGTGTGTGTGTGTGTGTGTGTGTACTGTCTGTCTTTTGTTCATTTTTACATTAGGTTTTGGGTTGTTTCTCTGCTGGTGTTTTTAAAGATATTAATATATTAGGTAGATTAGATCTTAATTTGTGATGCATGTTTCAAATATTTTCTCTCAATTTGTCGTTAGTTTTAAAATTTTATTTATGATTCTTTTGCCAGGCCAAGTTATTTTTTTATTTAAATGTTTATTTATTTTTATTTTATTTTATTTTTTACTTATTTATTTTTAAAGAGAAAGAGAGAGAGAGAGAGTGAGCAGGGGAGGTGCAGAGCGAGGGAGAGAGAGAGAACGCCAAGCAGGCTCTACGCTGTCAGCACAGAACCCGATGGCAGGGCTTGAATTCGTGAACCGTGAGATCATAAACTGAGCCAAAACCAAGAATCAGACCACTGAGCCACCCAGCTGCCCCTATTAAAAAAAAATTATTTAGATATGCTTATCAATGTGTTTTTTCATGTCTGGATTTGAATCTTAATTAGAAAGTTTCCCCCACCAGATTATATAGATATTCACCCATGTATTTCATGTTTTACATTTAAATCTCTAATATGTTTGAAGTTTATTCTGATGTTATTCTGGTGTACAAATCTAACTTTATCTTATTCCAAACAAGGTACATTTTCTTCAACACCATTTAATAAGATTTGTCACCTTCCCTTGGCATATATTTGGTTTCACTTTTTGTTCTATTCCATGGCCTGTCTCTCCATGCATATTAGAGTATCATATATATATATATATTTTAATTATAGAGACTTTCTAGTGTCCTCTTTTTAAATTTTTTTTAGTGTTTATTTATTTTTGAGAGACAGACACACACACAGAGCACAATCAGAGGAGGGGCAGAGAGAGAGGGAGACACAGAATCTGAGTGTACTTTTTAAAATTTTATTTTATTTTTTAATGCTTATTTATTTTTGAAAGAGAGGGAGAGACAGAGAGTGCAATCAGGGGAGAGGCAGAGAGAGGGAGACACAGAATCCGAAGCAGGCTCCAGGCTCTGAGCTGCCAACACAGAGCCCGATGCGGGGCTCAAACCTTTGAACCAAGGGATCATGACCTGAGCTGAAGTTGGATGCTTAACCAACTGAACCACCCAGGTGTCCCCCTCTAGTGTGCTTTAAATCTGGTAAGGCTAGTCCTCCCCTGTCCCCACATTGTTCTTTTTTTTTTTTTTTTCCTCAGAATTTTTCTAGCTATTCTTGCCTTTTTTGAAAATATAAATTTTAGAACCAATTTGACTAACTCCAGCAAAGGCTTATTGGTATTTTTATTGGGATTGCATTATATTTATATAACTCAAGAACTGATCAATATCTTTGTAATGTTGAGTCATCCTATCCAAGAGGAAGGGAAATCTTTCCATTTTTTGAAGTCAACTTAATGCCTTTCAGGATTTAAGGCTTTAAAATTTTCCTCATGTAAATTTCATTTAAGTGTATTACTTGTGTTAAGTTTACTCCTAATTATTTTATCTCTTTTTGTGGCTCTTGCAAATGCATTAAATATTTTTTCTTCTTTTTTTAATGTTTTATTTATTTTTGAGAGAGAGAGAGAGAGGCAGAGTGCAAACAGGGGAGGGGCAGAGAGAGAGGGAGACATCGAATCTGAAGCAAGCTGAGGCTCTGAGCTGTCAGCACAGACCCTAACGTGGGGCTCGAACCCACGAACCATGGGATCGTGACCTGAGCTGAAGTTGGATGCTTAACTGACTGAGCCATCCAGATGCCCCAAAGCATTAAATTTTCTGATTGGTTATGGTTTGTATATTTGAAGGCCATTGATTTTTATGTATTAATTATGTATCCTGATATCTTATGGATTTTATTGCTTTGTCTTGTCACTGAATGGTTTCCTAGGGATTCCATCATATCATTTACAAATAGAGATCATTTAATTTTTATTTTTCAAATCTTTATGTGGTATTCACCTGGAATCTTCTGCTGACATTTTATACTCTCCAGTACTGTTTTTGCAGTTAATGTGAACTCGTTATCTTTGTCTTTTCTTTTTCTTTTTTCTTTTTTTTAATTTTTTTTTTTAACGTTTTATTTATTTTTGACACAGGGAGAGACAGAGCATGAACAGGGGAGGGTCAGAGAGAGGGAGACACAGAATCTGAAACAGGCTCCAGGCTCTGAGCTGTCAGCACAGAGCCCGACGCGGGGCTTGAACTCACGGACCACGAGATCATGACCTGAGCTGAAGTCGGCCGCTCAACCGACTGAGCCACCCAGGCGCCCCTGTCTTTTCTTTTTCAATAATGCACCTGAATGAACCCAAGTATGATGAACTGTAGGCTCTATGGCCTGAAAGGCATGATCTTAATGACCATGTTACCAAAAACAAGAATATGCCAGTATGTCTCCAAGTGAAGCTGTTACCTTCACCTCCAAACCAGGTCTTTCACTGTATTTCTAGGTATTTCCTGGGTGCTCCTAACCTTGACTTTGGCTCTGACTCTTCTTTCTCCTTCTACCTTTACAGCACATCACCTGCCTGTTCTTACACATTTCACTTCAGCAAACCTTTTTCCTTTTGCCTACATTCAATGGCTAATCCACTTGATGGACACATGGCCCAGACCCATGGCCCAGACCCAATCAGAGACCTGTAAGGGGCCATCTCAGCTTCAGAACCTCAGCTGGGATTGGCTCAGTCTTCTGCTGTGACTGCATTTTAGTTTACCTCTTCCCTCTGCCCACTACTGACTTCCTCACTGTCTTCAAGATGTTCCTGAGAGCACTCCTCAGTGAAGTCCCTGCATAAACATTTTATGGTCTCAGTGTGTTTCCCGGGGAATCCCACCTGTGACATCTCCTTTTCATGCTGACTGCTACACCAGGGTCCAACCCCCTATTATTTCTTGCTTAGAATATTGCAAATGCTTTCTAACTGGTCCCTCCACACATGGGCTTCCCTTCTATAATCAGTCTACACAACTGTAGACAAACTCGTTACCCTCAAGCACAGTTTGAATCATGCTGTTTTCCTGCTCCAAAACCTTGGTGGGTCCCACATCCATGCAATAGGTTCTTCTTCCTCATGGTGAGCTTCAAGGAACATCCTAATTTAGCCTCCACCATATTCGTCTATCATCCTCTACTTCAGTGTAAGCCGCTCATGCTCCAGGTAAACTTGACCATGTGCTGTCCTCCAAATCTTCTGTAAAAATTTCTCCTTCTTCCATTTGTCTCAATCATTCTCTCTTCTATTATCTCTATTCTCTCTTTTCCTTATAACATTCCAACCATATTTCAAGGTACACTTCAAAGATTTTCCTTATAACTCACTCAGACAAAAAGTCTTCATTGGCCATCCCAATGCATTTTGTACTTCTCCTTGATATCTTCTTGATTATATTTACTTGTGTGCTTATTTTACCTGCCACCTGCACTGATGGAATATAATCTTTAGAGCAGGGCTTTACCTATATCCTCTTTGTTTTGCTTGAAGCAACAAGCACACATCTTCAGACTTGAGTTCCATAAATTATTAATAAATTCGATTGAATGTGAACTACCACTTTGTCTGACATTTGCATGAATGCTTTTCATCTTTCCACCTTTTCACGTTCGGGGGCAGAGAGCTTCATACATAGGGCAATATTTCACCAAGGTGTTTTGGATGAAAGAATATTTACAGCATGTTGCTCAGTACAGTTTTCATTGGAAGAAGATCCTTGAATTTTCCTTTAAAAGGTTTCTGAAACCAAGGACAGAATTGTGTCCCCTTAGAGTAATGGCCATGTCCTTTTAGACATAGGCAAGAGCTGTCAAGAATTCCTGAGGGTGGAGAAGAGGCCCAGGAGACCAGGTAATCAGATGATGGGACATCAAATGTATGGTGCAATTCAAAACACAGCTGTGGGCCAGGAATCTGGAACTAACCATAAGTTTCTTTTTCTCCTATTCTCTCCTGCAATTAAAGTGATACAGGTTGGGTATGGCAGTTTCACTCATATTACGGTAGAGCTTTTCTTTTCCCATGCACCCCAGCTTCATTTTATTAACTAAATATAATTCTCGGCTAAATGAGAATAGCGATGTTATCCAAAGTACTGTTTTCATTTCTAAGTTTATTTATTTATTTTGAGAGAGAGAGAGTGTGGGAGCAAGAAAGAGGCAGAGGCAGAGGGGGAGAGAGAATCCCAAGGAGGCTCCATGCTCAGCACGGAGCCCCACTTTGGGCTCCAGCCAGCCCGTGACCGTGAGATCGTGACCCAAGCTGGTATCGAGTTGGATGTGTAACTGACTGAGCCACCCAGGCACCCCTCCAAAGCACTCTTAAGTGATATTCGTTACTGCCCCAGATAGAAAATTAGAGACAGTGAAAGTACAGTGGTAATTAAGAATAAACTTTTGAGGGGCACCTGGGTGGCTCAGTTGATTAAGCATCTGACTTCGGCTTAGGTCGTGATCTCACAGTTCATGCGTTTGAGCCCTGAGTCCGGCTCTGTGCTGGCAGCTCGCAGCCTGGAGCCTGCTTCGGATGCTATGTTTGCTTCTGTCTCTCTCTGCCCCTCCTCTGCTCACACTGTCTCTCTCTCTCTCAAAAAAAAAAAAAAAAATAAAATAAAATAAAAGGCTTTCGATTTTACAAATAATATTTATGTAAGCAATCTGTAGAGGGAAAGAAATAAAATTGAATGAGATATCATATACCCCAAAATACATTTTTAATTTTGTCCATTTCTTTATGTCATCCTATTTCTCAGAGGAAGCTAACTACAAATAGTATAGTACTAGAAATGTATACTCCTTTTTGGGGTGTAGAGGTTGAGTTTTTGACAAGCAGAGTGTGGTTACGGTTGGAGAGAACAGTACAAGGCTGTGTTTACATAGGATCTTTCATTGAAAGGACTTTGAGTGCTTCACAAGCATTGCCTCATGAATCCTTCCAACATCCTCAGGAGGTGAATGGAGTTACTGTTCCCATTTAACTAATGGAAAACTTAGAAAAGAGAGGGAGAGAGCTTCATATTCAACAGCGACCATACAAATATGACCTACATAGCCCTTTGGTTCTTGATGTTATAGCTAGAATTGTGTAAATGACAGATTTCTGTTTTGATTTTAGGCTGTTGTCATTTTTCCTTGCTTTTGCATTAGACTATTTAAAAATTAACACATACAAACTTTCATAAAACTTTTAGTATTATGAAGTATAATCTTTAAACTTCTGCTGTTATAGTATTCATATTGTAACAGGGCTTTGTTTTACCTCATTTATGTAGGGTTTACATTTCAGTTACCTCAGCCACCAAGAATATAGCCACAATCCCAGATCTGAACTAAGACTGGCCCTGGGTGGGGAACTGCTATCACAAAGCCCATGAACCTTGCTTTGTAGAAAACGGCCCTCGTTCAAGCACCCAAACAATACCTGAAAAATAAGGCAAGTGATAACAAGACACTGATCCATTGACGTCAGTAAGAAATGACGATGTAGAAGGTGGGAAAGGGTTCTGAACAGCAGTCTGCTGAGGATGCCGAGGTTGTATGAGAGATTTTGAATATTCTCAGAAAAACACATCTGTTTAAATGACAGCGGTCTGGTTATTGAAACTTGTCTCCAGTTCTTTTTCACAGCAGCGAAATGGGAATGGCAGTGAGTGGGAATGTTCTCCAGCTTACACAGCTCTAAGACAAGGAACAGAATGGCAGTGGTAGATAAGCGAGGTTAATTTGATGTGCTGATCATGCTTTGTGAGATTCAGTCAGAATTAAGTTGTATTTTGTACATCTACGAGACAACTCTACTTGTGATTCTATTTTAAAGACGGATATAAGGGGGCGCCTGGGTGGCTCAGTCAGTCAAACGTCTGAGTCTTGATTTCAGCTCAGGTCATGATCTCACCGGTTTGTGGGCTCAAGCCCTGCGTTGGGCTCTGCACTGGCAGTATGGAGCCTGCTTGGGAGTCTCTCTCTCCCTCTCTCTCTGCCCTCCCCTCAAAATAAAGCTAAAAAACAAATAAACAAAAAAGACTAATATCAGGAATGGTTAAAAAAAAAAAAAAAGTCCCCGAAGTAACACGTATCAGAAAATGAAGAGCTCCTCCTTCCCTCCAAAAGAAAACGAATGGTCTTTTACTCAATATAAGTCAAGAGTCTTAGCCAATCAGTGAATGAGATACATGCTGGCCCTCTGACAATTGTCAGAAGGTCTTGACACCTGCCACTAAAGATGTGTTGGCAGGAACACCTGGTGGTGGCAACAGAGATGAGGGTGACAGAGAAAAGGCACGGGAACCTCACTGGACTAGTGGAACACTGGCAGAGAGCAGTAGGAAGGGCGCCAGCCAGACCCCCATTAATTGGCCTTTGGTAAGTTCCAGGCTCTGTATTTTACGGATTCTACTTGGCATGAAATAAAGATGAAAACGGGTTCAGTTTGGTCATCTCCTTTATACCTGTATATAAATATATTCCAAGGAGAAAACCTGATTGCACCATTTCTGAAATCCTGCACCTGAGTCTTTAAAATCACAGACTCTTCTGGATCCAGGGTTCATGGGATCATTTGTCATGATGCCCAATATTTTCTGGCTCTCAGAGCACTTGAAAAACATGTTTTGGAGATTCTGTGTAACATTCTGGGTGGAGTGGTTTCTGAAAGGCTCAATCTTAAACGCAAAACAGAGCTGTGAGGCCAGTGATTAGTATTAATGCAAGAAGTTCGCAGCTATGCTGAATATGCACAATGTTCGGAATGTTCTAAACCCGTGCGGGGTTGACACATCTTTCGCCATATGTTGACAGAAGAGGGCTGACTGGTGTGTGTTACACATTTTCAGTCTGTATCCAAATAAACTCAGTTTCTGCAAAAAATGATAATGAGAATTTGATAATGAGAATTCATGTAGACTTCCCTTCAAAAATTATAAAATATTTTATAAATATAAAATAAGTGTAAATTATGACAATAACATTTATACCTCTGCATTTATCATCTACTTTAAGAAAGAAAACTTTTCTAATCCTTTTGAAGCTCCCTATAATTTTTTCTCCTGCCTCACTCCAGAGGTAACCACTGTCTTGACTTTTGTGTTTATCATTCCCATCCTTTTCCTTACACTTTTCTTTATAATCCTCAAATATGTATAAAAATATACATATATAAATATATATCATACATATATAAAAATACATATGATAAATACATATATACATATGTACATAGGATAAATACATATACATAAATATATATCAACATACACATATATTCCGTAAATATAAATCTCTAAATCTATATACTATATATTTGTAAAAATATATAGCAAATCTGTAAACAAAAGGATATAAATATACACATACCCCCTGCAAAATCATGTTAATTTTACGAGTTTTGCAACTCATAAGAAGAGTATAGTATTTTATGCCTTGTTCCATGATTGGTGTTTGTTAAAAATTTTTTTTTTAATGTTTATTTATTTTTGAGAGAGAGAGAGGGACAGACAGAGAGCAAGCAGAGGAGGGGCAGAGAGAGAGAGAGGGAGACACAGAATCCGAAGCAGGCTCCAGGCTGTGAGCTGTCAGCAGAGAGCCCCACGCAGGTCTGGAACTCAAGGACAGCAAGATCATGACCTGAGCCTAAGTCGGATGCCTAAATGACTGATCCACCCCGGCGCCCCTGTTCAGAATTTTATTTGTAAGATTCATGCATATGCATGTAACTCGTCAGTTTTCTCTGTTGTTAAGTATTCGGTTGCATAAATATACCACAGGTTATGTATTTACTACCTTTTTGATGGACAGCCATGTTGTTTCCAGCCTTTTGGGAACTTCCCCTTCCCTCCACCCCAACGCGGGCGCGCGCGCACACACACACACACACACACACGCACATCTTGATGTACACAGCCAAGATTTTCACTAACGTATAAAGAGTGGAATCACCGATTAATGGAATATGTACATCTGCAGCTTTACTAGGTAATGCCGACTTGTTTTCCAAAATCAGTAAATCAATCCACACGCCCACCCGATGGTGGCTCATGGTTCCTATTACTCCACATTCTCTCCAACCTTTGGTATAATTAGACTTTCAAATTCTTGCCAATTCAGTGGGTGTGAATGGTATCTTGTAGTGGAGTTAGTATTATTTTTCCTTGTTTCTAAAAAGTTTGAGCTTCTGATTATATGTTTCCACTTTTGTTAAATGTTCATTTCGTATGCCCATTTTATTATTGGGTTGTTGACTTTTTCCTGTCCGTGTTTAGGAATTCTTTATATATTCTGGACACAAACGCTTCTTTGACTTTGGATGTATGTTGCAAACATCTTCTCCAAGATTGTTATCTTTTCAATTTCTTTTGACATAGCCTATTATTTCTTTAATTTTTTTTTTTTTTTACCAAGGCAAACAAGTTTTTTTCTGCCCCATATTTAAATTAATTATAATACTCACACTTTTTATTCAAACATAAGAATTAGAAATGGTAAAATACATTGGTGTTCATTTTTTTAAAAGGCAATACAGCAGATATATGTTTTCTGTCATTCTCTAACACAATCTATTCAAGGTGATGTTATCTGGTCTTAACCAAATGGATTTCTTTCTTTATTTAACTGAATCCTGTTATCATTTTGGGCATATCCAAAAAATCTGTAAAAAATCAAATAGCTACACATGTCTCTGTTTCCTTCCAGATCTAATTTCTGGGAAAAGAGCTCTCTACTTGTCTCCCCTTCTTTATAATCACTCACGTCTTTTCTTCTGGTAATCTGGCTTCACCTCAACTCACTTGGAAACTATCTTTTAAAGACTGCAAAGGTCTTATAATTTCTAAGTTGAATGGCCTTTTATTTAGAATTGTCAGATTTTAGCAAAGATACAGAATTTTCAGTTAGATTTTAATTTCAGATAAACAGAGAATAACTTTTTAGTATAAATATGTCCTGAATGTTCCAATATATGCCCAAATATTGCCCCTCACCGCCTACCTCCAATCACATTCAATCAAGCACAAGATGCTGTCAATGCCTCGAGTATTTATACTAATAATTCCCTTGTAGTGATGGTAGTTCTACAGTGAAAGAAAGATAGAAAATTTGGGTATTTATTTCATAGAATACCCTTATAGAACAGTGAGCTCTAATGACATTTTTTTCCTAATCAAATGCTGTTCCACCAATGTCCAGGCCTGAGATTTACTTTTCCTGCTGGATTCTCCCAAGGCAGTATGAGTGGGAAAGAAGATGCATGCTAACACAAATTATCCTAGTGGGAAGTGTTAGAGACTCTGGGAATGGTTCTGATGAAGCGAATCTAACTCTGGGAAAAAAAAGAGAAAATTAGGGTGGTGGGTGGGGAGGGGTGTGAAGAGGGGAAGCATGGAACTGGACCTGAGGCCCCCCCTTTCTCTCTGACCCTAATTTTACCCTAATAATTTCATGATGTAAAGACATTTGAATCACAGGTTTTCAATACCTTGAAATTAGAGTAGTATACCAACAACGATGGCAACACTGAACACTTAAAAATAGCCCGGTCTGACAAAAAACAGACTCCCTAAAATCGAGAATCACTACTTCCTTCACGATTCTGTCTTTAGTCACTGTGTTAGGGGTGGAAATTCAGGTCTTTATTAGAGATCTGTTTCAGGTGTCATTGCCTTCTTGAAGCCCTTGCCAGTCTCAACAGTTTCAACGCTTGGCTCAGAGCAACTTTGCATTTCGATTTAGTCCCTACGTAGTGCGACTGTATTCTACACTTGTTCCAAGTCCTAGTCTCCTCTTGGATCATCACTTTCTTAAGGCAGGAGCCCATGTCTTATCTGTAGTCATTTCTCCGCTGTGCTTGGCACTGAGTTGAGCTCAAGGACATCTGACTTGACCCTCAGCTTTAAAACAAATTCATTTTGCTCAGCTTGACAAGCATGGTTCTTACAGAACAGTTATATGTTATCAATAAAATAAATTGGTAATATATTCTATCTCTAAAATTACACTTTGATAACCTGTCTTTGAGAGCACATACGTTCAACTTTTGGAAAATACTGAAAAATGTCAAAAGAGGCAGTTGGGTATTTGAGTGATCAAGATGTGTTTAAAAAGCAAGGTCGAAAAAATGCTTGACCAGCTAAGCAAGGGAAGATTATTTTTAAATGACGGGTCTTTCTCTTGTCTGAAAAGCCAGAGGACTTTTAACATGCCTACAAATACAAAGAGAAAGTTTGAAAAACAAGGAAGGTGGCCTTTCCTCCAAAGGCTTCAGCTATATATTATCATGGATCCTGATTTATATGTGTGGAAATTGACTACGTTGAGCAACTTGCCTAAAGGGAGTCATTGACAAGAGCTGGGCTGGGAAAAATCTCCCAGCTTGTGCTGTAACCCGTAGACTGTGTTGACAGAAGTCAGGCTCTGCAGACTGTTTTGTAAGTGTAATGTTAGCATAATGTTAGCAAACAATAAAGCAACATCTGCTACGGACATGGCCAGAGAAATCAGTTCTTTTCAAAGAACAAAATGACCTGAGAAAGAGAGGAGGTAAGTCTGAGAACGATGAGCCCTATGGTTGCTAACATTTTTATTAGAGACTTAGAGAGAAATGAATGTTCACCCCTGAAGACTAACTCAGAGAACATTTGAGGCACCACAATTATTCCTGCACAATACCCCTCTATTCCTTGCCTCTAAATAGCCCAGTTTCCTGGTTCTCTGACATGGACGCAGCTTTACTGAGGTGATGGGAGGAGAGGGAAGGGGCTGTGTCTCATGTAGGAAAAGGTATAGAGACATAAATGCTAACATAAAAAAAAAAAATAAGCCCGGCATCAAAGAGTGGCTTAAAGAGCGTTCCCTCACAATGTTTCTATGAAAAAAGTAAGCACGCCATTTAGATCATTGCTAGAATATTGAATTGCTACCATTGGCTTTCACAGTTTGAATAAAATATGTAACCAAATCCTAACTAACACTCATTATAAAAACACATATGGAAAATCCTTTTTCATTCAGAGCAGACAACATAGAAGCACTATTTTAGCCACAAGAATGTGTCCCAATGAATATGACACCAGAGCCCCAGACTGCTGCGCTGCTTTAATTTGCCACACAAGAGCTAGGACTTTTTTATTTTGCTTCACATTCCTCACAAGGCTCTATTTTAAAGCTCTTAGGCAAGAGGTGATGTGAGGACAGCATTGTATTCATAAAGATTTCAAAGACGTGGAGGTTCCCACTGTTTGACCTATTTTGCCACTCATGCATTATGTACTGTGGAAAGTTTCGTGCATACAGCAAACTCATTAATGCTTAATATGTTCTTAATGTCTGCACATTTATATGTGTGGGTATAATACATATATGTATTTTTTGGGTGCAAATATACTTTTTGTAGATGCCAAGATGAATAATCCAGAAGTTATCAATTATGTAAGCACCTTCCTATGTGATCATAGTCATATACTTTAAGAATTTACTTTTCAAATCCAGAATTCTTTAAACAAAGGGAGTTAATTTAAAAATTGAGGCGCTCAAAGAATATAAAAACACCAATTCGAAAAGATACATGCACCCTTATGTTTATTGCAGCATTATTTGCAATAGCCGGATTACGAAAGCAGTCCAAGTGTCCATCGTTAGATGAATGGATAAAGATGAATGAAGACATATATAATGGAATATTATTCAGCCATAAAAAAAGAATCAAATCTTGCCATTTGCAGCAACATGGATGGAGCTAGAGAGTATTATGCTAAGTGGAGTAAATTAGCCGGAGAAAGACAAATATCATATGATTTCACCCATAGGTGGAATTTAGGACAAAAACAAACAGGCAAAGGAAAACAGAGAGGCAAACCACGAAATAGATTCTTAACTATAGAGAACAAACTGTGGTTACCAAAGGAGAGGTAGGTGGGGGGATGGGTGAAATAGAAAGAGTACACTTATCCTGATGATCACTGAGTCATGTATAGAATTGTTGAATCTCTATGTTGTATACCCAAAACTAATATAACACTGTATGTTAACTATACTGAAATTAAAATAAAAAAATACTTAAAAAAATAAAAAATAAATAAAATAATGAAAGAGAGGAAAAAAAATAAAAATCAATAAGGCAATAGGAGTTAATTGTATAAAATACAATGTGCCAGATTCTCTCTATCATCACCAACTTGCTAGTCATGAGAAATGTTCTTTGGAAGCTTTGTCATTTTTTCAGGTCACACTGATATGTTAATGTAGTAATAGCCTAAGAATTGATGTGACTATTAGAAGTAAGTAATTTACAACTTGGAGTGAATTATTTAGTGACTCAGTCTCACTCAATATGGTGTTATTGCCTGAATCTCAGAAAAATCAGACAGTTATTTTCTTGAGGAATTTAATGCAATGGTAGGGAAATGGCTCCCAGCCATCGATGTCAGTCATTTATTGATTCTTTTGTTTGACACATCTTTCTGAGTGCCTACTCTGAGCATGGGGCTGCTTTATGTGCCGGTACAGGATGTTGAGTAAGTTCAACAAGTCCATCCTTTAGGGGCCCATCTTCATATTTGAGTGAGGGAGACAGAACAATGTGTAATTACATAGATGAAAAGAAGATGGTTTCTGCTAGTAACGAGTGATATAAAGAAAACACAATGGAGCAACTTTTTATGGGGGGAGTCAGGGAAGTCTTCTGAAGATGTCACCTGTGAGGTTAGCTCTGAATCATAAAAATAAACCATCTTCTAGAAAGTTTGAGAGGGTGAGTATTCCAGGCGGCGGGAACAGTAAATTTCAGGTTCTGAGTCAAGGTTACACCTGGGAAAACAGCAAGGTCTGAGTGGTGGGCCAGGAGGTGGTATGGAGTAGAGGATGAGGGCAGAGAGGTGGGAGGGACTTGGCTTTGGAGACCATGATAAGGAGTTTGGCCTTCTGTGACAAAAAGTCATCGAAGGGTTTTAATTAGGCCACTGACTTGATTTATGTTTTGAAAGGCCACTTGGATTTTTGTGTAGAGAAAGCATTGTTAAGTGGTGGATGGAGGTAGAAACAATAATTTTACGTGACTTTCTACTGAGGCTTATATTAGAGGGATAGCAGTGGAGATGGAGAGAAGGGTCAATGGACAAACCGGGATGCGTTTGGTAGGTAAAACCTACGGGATGTTGGGTTAAGGGAAAAAGCAGAACTCAGATGGCTTGAACATCTAGGTGCACAGTGGTGCCGTTTATTGACGGGGTAAGCAAGTTGGAGGAGTAGGTTGCGGGGGGAAGGGGGAATGAGGACGTGATGGTGGTCTGGGCATAAATAGAGAGTTCTGTCGGTTAAGTTACATGTGAGATGTTGGTGAACCACTCAAGTTGAGGTGAGTGATCAGGAGAGAAAGCAGGGTGGCTTACTGATCATTGAATCAATAAACAGTGCACTAGGGAAAGCTGGTGGAGATCCCAAAGAAGTAGAAATCATCCTTACAAAGCTTTGAAAGCCTTGAGTCAGAATTACCAAATCAACTTCTTTCTCTGCCTTGTCATTAAAGTCTCCTTATCTTTAAAATCCTCCTCTCTGCCTTATCTTCAAAATCCTTGTGGTCCCTCAAGAGGCACGAGTGCCTGGGGCTGATGAACTAAGGACAGTTTGGAAATGTTTGTAGACTCAACTATAAAAAATACAGTTTCAGCACAATATCCCCACCCATCCCTTCCACTTCACCTCCCCCACCAGTCTGGTTTCTTTCTAATCCGTTTTGAACTACATTCCATGACAAATGTGCAAGGAACAAATCTGGTTGTTCTTGTATTGTTCATTCCACTCATCCTTCTAGGAGAACAGACTATATGTTTATAACAAACCAGTAGAACGTTGGGTGGGAAATGTTTTTCTTCCCTGTTATCAGAATGTAGCCCTGACTTAAAGAAGACCGGTTATCTATTAGTCTTTGGTATTCTAAACACGTGGGTGTGGACTCCCCACCTGGCTGTGGCTTGCCTGAATTGTAACCAAGATTGTCCCAGTTAAGTTGCCTAAATGCCTGAGAGATTATGTTTTTTGGCAGTTCAACCAGAAGTCCAGTGCTTAGGCCAGAATATTAATTGTGTTGTAAATTCATAAAGGACAGACCTGCATCTTCTAAGAGTGTAACAGTGAGTTGAAGTGAGTGCTTTAAAAATGAATATAACAAAATATAAACTCAGAAATAAGCTTGAACCTTTAAAGGGTCATTAGGGAAAGAATGCAAATCTAAGGCATTTTTAAAACCCCCTTTAAAAAAGTCTTTCAGGAATATCAGCTGCTTATGTGAAAGTTCTGTTTTTTCTTTTATTGACATCTTCCATTTTTGATCAAAATTAATTTATCAGAGTGAAGAAAAAATATAGGCTTTAGAGAGTCACAGACCTGGGTCAGATCCAACCTCTGCTCTATTCTGGTTTATGACCTTGGAAAGTACTTCTCGGAGTTTTCATTTACTCACCTAAAAATTGGGGAAATTATAACAACCTCTAAGAATACACATGCCTTGAATCCAGTAATTCTACTTCCAGGAAATTAACGGGAGGAAATGATCATAGAAATCTACAAGGACTTATCTATGAAGAGTGTTCAACTGAAACATTGAAATGTTGGAATTCTTTGAGTGGATTATGACATATCCACATACAGGAATAGTAAACACTGAGTAAAGATGATTGTGTAGAAGAAAAACTGCTCAGAATATCATATTAAGTGAAAAATTATAGTTATTCACAGTGTGATTAATTTGGGAGGAAAGAGCATATGTATGTAATCACTGATAGAAGAAAGAGTAAACCAAGAAGCCTGCTAATTAATGCTAGTAGTGGTTAGATTGAAGCATTGAGACCTTGAATGAGGTTTGGTTTCTTCTGTCCACTCTTCTAGATTTTCTAGACATCCTTCAGTGAACATGTACTAATTTTGTGATTATTAAAGAAGTATTAAATAAGGACACTAATATCCACCTTATAGATTTGTGGTAAGAATGGAATAGGTGAGATGATTTATGAAATACACTTAGCTTAGTGCCTGGCATTTATCTGACATTCTCAATTACTTTCACCCATTTTAATCACATCGCTGATTTAGCTCAAAATGATTTTTGGCTTAAAACCCAGAGTATTGTACTTTAACTGGTGAAAATCTGTCACCAGGAAGGATATCCAAAACAGTGTGCTACACACCGTGAAGGCAATTTCAAAAGAGATGTACCTGAAATGCTTTAAGTAATGCATGGGGACACCGAAATTAGCACTGAAACTTAAGGTGACTACTTTGGAGCATTTATTTGGACATATAAGCTTTGGATTGTTTGTTTAAAAACCTGTCATTGCTACGAAGTCACATAGGGTACGGAGATAGATGGAACAATGTCTACCTAAGTGAGCAATTAGTCTGTAATGATAAATGCCCCCTCTTCTTCAAGCTGATAAAAAGTGTCCTGTCAGAGCCTCTTGTGTCATCCCAGAAACACCGTGTGAGCCCTGTTGCTTCTTCCTAGGAACATTCTTCATCCTGCCAAAATGGAGAGGGAAGCTTTTGTGGGGATGGTTGAAAGAAGCTGGTATGACCCCTTCCTGGACTCTTTGCCCACCTGTGTCCCATCCTTGTCCTCCTGTGCTCCTTTCCCACCACCCTGGTTACACACGCACATGCACACACACACACGTGCACACACATGCACATGCACACTCCTTACAGCCCCCTATCACCTCCTATCTCCCTTCCTCTATGCTGACTTAGAGCTCTTCCTTTTCTTTTCTTTCTTTTCTTTTCTTTTCTTTTCTTTTCTTTTCTTTTCTTTTCTTTTCTCTTTTCTTTTCTTTTCTTTTCTCTTTTCTTTCTTTTCTTCTTCTTTTTTTAAAATCTCTGTTTTAGCATTTACCCTAGAATATTGTAAACATTAGTTTGCCTATCTCACTCTTGCAATGGAGTTCCTTGAGAGATCTGCCACTTGTATTTACCCTCTCAGCATCTTCGTGTCTTCATCTGTGTTTTTCATTGGCAAAGTGGGAACATAGAGTCTCTTTAAAGGTTTGTTGTGGGCATTCCACTGCGTAAGGGAAGGAGAGTTCTTGGCACATATTAGGCACCCAATAATGGAAGCTATTGTTGTGATAATTATATTATTTATCCACTTCTGTATCCTCAGGGCCAGGCACAGTGCCTGATGTGTGATGAGTGCAAAATACACTTCTGGTGGATTAATGAATTAATTTATAAGTTTACAGAATATGGCTTCCAAATGAAAGAAGAATGTCTTTTTGTAGTGTGTATAGACTGGCGCAACAATGCCGTGCACTCCCCCCCCCCCCCCCCACCCCGCCATCCCTTTCCCTGCCTGGTGCTCATGCTCGGGCATTAACTTTTCTTGGGAAATTAATTGCTCTCCTATAGGTATAGAAAGTCTATTGACTGTTAATTCCATGTAGATGTGGCTTAATAGAGATAAGAAGACTTTCCTTCCTTGATCAACACCTCCTTAATCTACCTACTTTATGGTCCAGGGCCTAGTCTTCCTGTCCTGTTAACCTCTATACTCTCTGAATCCAACAACCAACTTCTGGCCACAGTAATCTGATCAAGATGAAATCTACAGTCCTGCTAACCCCAGATCCCTCTGATCTGTTGGTTCTGATCTATTCGTCTCTCTCAGTGTTGACAAAACCTGTTAGCTGATTTGCGTTCCACCTCCTACCGCTCCCCTACTTTCTTTGAGGAAGATATTTGTGAATTATTTTAAGCCAGTCAAATCACTCCAAGAGTTAAGTGCTATTTTAGAGCCTTTGACTAGCGGTTGGGAAGGAAAGATTTAGGGAGGGAGACAATTTCACAGTCATATCCCATAAAAATTTCAAGTGTGTGGTAAGTTTCAACATATTAAGATACTAGTGTAAAGTTGGTCACCGTTCTCAGATACTAAATGCCAAAGTATTCAGTAACAAATGGCTCCTTAAAGCAATGCTATCGGGTGCAGGTGACACACATCAGAAGTCTCTTGCTGCTTAAGAGAATGCCTTCCTTTACAGTGTCTTCTGAACAGACTGTTTTCCCTTGCATCCCAATAATGGAAGCTCTGCATCCATTTCCACCTGGATGCAGAATTTTGTCCTCTCTTATCAGGACCGCTGTCTCTATGTCCTGGTCCGGCTTTTTACCTCCCACCAGTCCTTGCCAATAAGTAGCTAGCTGCTGAGCCATCCTCTCCTCCAGAGATTTTGTGCTGGCTCTAGGGCCCTGCGTGGCTTTTCAGGGGGAGCAAACCTCCACAAGTTGATCATGACGTGAAAACCCTCTTGACTGATGATTTCACTTGCTTTTATGTGCTTTATTTAACTGAATTCCCAGTCCACCTACCAAAGTACATCTCCAAACTGAAAAGCCATACCAGTTCCAGGAAGTCTTTCCAGATTGATAAGAACACAGAGGTTTTATCTTGTCTCAACATTTCCAGACCTCTCTATTGATTGTTCCCATCTCAGTTATGCATGTGGCACTTCCCCTGCTTCCTCCTTTACCACTCATGCTCGTTGGAAGTCAGGCCTCCTTGATTAGCTGCTGTTTTCATTTTGCTCTCTGTGTATTCCCATCATTGCTGGTGCAGAGCATTATTCTAGTAATAGACTGGGCACAGTTAGAATGGGACGCCTTCCTTCCTTCCTCCCTCCCTTTGTTCCTCCCTTCCTTCCTTCCTCCCTCCCTCCCTCCCTCCCTCCCTCCCTCCCTCCTTTCTTCCTTCCTTCCTTCCTTCCTTCCTTCCTTTCTTTCTTTCCTTCTTTCTTTTTCTTTCTTTCTTTCTTTCTTCAGTGAATCCCAGGTATAATTATGACTTAATAAATGCTTTTTTATTGATGATGAAATGTTCTTTCACAGTCACAGACCGTACCTTCCTGTAATCCAGGTAGTATAGGTCATGGGGAAATAATGGTGGGATGTGAAAGCTGATAAAATCTGGAGTCACGTCTTATTCACAAACTGAAAACTTGGATTCCTTTTGGAACAATTTCTTTACATACATGGAACCAGCTCTGTTATGGGTTGGGGCTAAAAATAAGTCCACAGTTTTCATCACAGATTGTGGAGTTTGGATAAAGACAAAGAACTTTCTAAAATGCCTGGATTGCTCCCACCTTCAGGGAAGTCACCACTCCACAAATAGGGTAGCATATTTTATTTTTTTTCTAGTGAGGGCACCAGATTTTTCTCTGTATGTATATTTTCTATTGACATATGGAATAATGAGATAATCTACCACTAAGTTTTGGAGGTATTGCCACAATCACTAATTTCACAGGGAAGAAAGATGATTGCAGTCATATTTTTGTTACTTTGTAGCTGCCATTCCTGGTAATAATTCGTAACACTGTTGAATAGGGGTTGATATTTTATTCCCACCTATCAATAGGAATATGCACATGGAGAATGTTAAATTAAAGCTAGAAGGGACCCAAGAACACTTTTGTTTTCTAAATAAGGAAACAGATCCTTAGAGAGGTGACATTTAAGATTAGACAGCTAACATATTGCAAACCCAGGCCATTGGATTCCTAGTCTAGTTCCCTTTCCAGTAAATCGTACTGCCTCTATGAGCTCTTGGCGCAGAAAATAGGGCAGGGCTGGTAATGTTGAGAAATTGCTCCCAAGTTTTGCCTATTTACATAGAAGTCTTCATAGTGCTTCATTGACGCCTTCCCTTTTTACAGAGGTGTTATTGTGGACGTAATCAATACGTGCTTGTGTATACGGAACGTGCATACCGGGTATGTAAAGTAATGAGACACTGTACTGAAAACTTTTGTTCCAGATAATGCTGAACCATCACGGACCTGGCCTGTAGGTCTTTGTGAATAAAGAAAATTAAATGGAAGGGCAGCAAATATTTGATATGGGGGAAAAGCGTTGAATATTGGAGAAAGGTCCAGAAAGGACACATTGTCAACTTCCTGTGCCTTTGTTAGGCCATGTGATTCCAGAGGCTCTTGCTCTGGGCTTATTGGTGGAGAGAGGGTGCCCCCCTGTTTCTTTTATCCTCTTGTTTCCAACCCTCTACCCCTCAGTGAGGTCCAGAAGTTTTTGTCTCCAGTAAATGTAAAAGAAAAAAAAAAGTGTATAATCCTTTCTTGATCTTATTTCCTTTTTCTTGTAGGGACTAGGCTATAGAGATTGTCAACCCTTCTATAGAGTAAAAACAAAAAATGAAACAAAACCTCTAAACTTTTTAAAAAATCATCTTAATGTTTATTTATTTTTGAGGGAGAGAAAAGAGAGAGAGAGAGAGAGAGAGAGAGAGAGAGAACACAAATGGGGCAGGGGCAGAGAGAGAGAGAGAGAGAGAGAGAGAGAGAGGAGAGACAGAATCCGAAGCAGTCTCCAGGCTGTGAGCTGTCAGCACAGAGCCCACCGTGGGGCTCGAACTCTCGAACTGTGAGATCATGACCTGAGCCAAAGTCGGATGCTTAACCAACAGAGCCACCCAGGCGCCCCCAAACCTCTAAACTTTTTGTAACCTCTCCCTCTTTGTACTTCCTTTTAAGTAAATCCCACTAGGCCTCGGCGGTGTCTCCCTCCACATTAGGGTTCACAGGGCTTCTCTTTTGCATCATTTAGAACCACTGGTGTGAGGGTGACCCTAGGCCTCTGCTTAGCAGCATTATAATGAGGTCCTCTTTTTTGTTCTACTTCTCAGGGCAATTCATTGCCATGAAGCACAGGACTTCCCCTCCCAAGAGACTTGAGAATGTACGTCTCTCTTCCAAAATTATGGGCATCTTAATTTGTAATAAAATCACATGAATGACTTGTGGTAAGTTTTTGGCAGGATCTAGAAAATAATGGTTTCATTTAAACATGAATCACTAAAATACTGCCTTCTTAACATAATTAACTCAAAGCAGCCCTTATTGTTTTGAATTAAGAGATTTCCTCCACAAATTTCTGTGCTTTACTGTAGACTTCCAGCATGGAGGTCTGGGCACCATAGCACAGAAAACTGTTTTCACAAATTTTCTTTTCTTTCAAACATAAAAGAAAGATGCATCGCTTCTCATTATCTTCCTGAAGAGATATTCTCAGGTGTCCAGAGTACTAATAGGCTGATTATGACATGTATGAATAAATTATACCAAAGGTGTAAAAAGGGAAACGTCGAGAAATGTCATTTTCCCTGAGGGAGGTTTTTCAGTAATCATGGGAGGAGCACGAGGAGGCTGCTGTTTAGTGAGGAGGGCATGTGGTTCGGAGCTTCACTGGGATAGGACCTTAGAATGCTCCCCAGTTCCCCTTGTCCTAAACAGGACTACAGTTGGGTGCATATGGCAGTGGTGAGTCCAGATATGAACTGGAAGCATGTGGGTTTAATGAAAGATCACTGAGAGCTTTGCTTTGCTGTGAAATCAGTTGTCACACAATGGTGCTTCTGAGTCACAGAAAGAATACTGTTATCTTCATTCTTTATTTTTAAACATAGGTAGACTTGACCACGTTTAAGGTGATGAAGAAAACACAACATGCTCTCCCCTTTGAGAACTTAAGACTCTAAAAGACAACATGATTGGTAGCCTAAATTGTAACTTGGATTTTTAAAAAAAAAAAAAAAAATGTTTTTTTGAGAAAGAAAGAGATGTTTTGTTGACATTTGTGACAGCAATGCGTGGCGTGAAGGGTCGTTGGTGCAGCCACCCGAGCGGCAAGCGGGTAGCTTAGAGCGTGACGCCCAGTACAGAACAGGACGACCACGAACCTCAAAGAGAAGACTGAGAATCACCATACAAAAAGGTAAGTAAAAATAATACCAATTTATCTATTAAAAAAAAAAAAAGGGCCAGCCCTTGAGTGGCAGAGCATGAAAAACACAGAAGGATCCGACACCTTGGGGGCACCGGTGGCCTGGTACCGAGCTGTGCACCCAGCGAAGGGGGGCCGGGCCTGTCTTGGCTTCTAAAGCTTAATTTAAGCGTTCCAGATTTTTCTCTTTTGGCATACTTCTGTTCTAAGAACTCCTGAAGCACACCAGCCGAACAACCAGCCAGCCCTTCTTAGTCCTAAGGTCAAGACCAGGGACCGTCCCTTGGCAAGGCTTAAATCTCAATCAAGAAGGACTCTGAAGGAAATTCAGAGACTTTTTATCCTTGTCCCAATGACACTGATTCTTTCTTTCTGTTGCAAGTTAATCTTTGGTGATGAGGAAAAGTAAGGAGGTGTATGACCTACTTTCATTATAGAGAAAGCAGCTGACTAGGGAAAATGCAGCTGATTGGAGAAGGAAGGAAACGTTGGTAACGTATGTATTTTTTCTTTTAGGGTGGGATGGGCCAGTTATAACATATCACAGTTTCACTTGTTAACACATTCCATGTTCCTATTAAGACAATTTTTAATAATTGTTGGGCTTGATTCCTTCTTTGAAGTAGTGTCCCATCTACTCTGCGTGTGGAATACCTTTCACACTGAGTGATGTCCAGGGAGCAGAGTCAAGAGTCAAGCTCAAAGTCATGATGACCCCCGCAGTAGAGATAAATATACGAAGTGGGAGGAGTTTCAAAGACAACTTTAAAAAATTACATCTTATTCTTCTTTAATTTGGTTAAACACCCGATGATATGCAATTCAAATTTTTTTTTTTTACATTTATTTATTTTTGAGAAACAGAGTGAGACAAAGCATGAGTGGGGGAGGGGCAGAGAGAGAAGGAGACACAGGATCTGAAGCAGGCTCCAGGCTCTGAGCAAGCAGTCAGCACAGAGCCTGATGCGGGGCTCGAACCCACAAACTGTGAGATCATGACCTGAGCCGAAGGTGGACGCTCAACCGACTGAGCCACCCAGGTGCCCCCCATGATATGAAATTCGGAAGGGCACACAGTGACAAGTTTATTTCCCTTCAACCCTCATCCTATGATGGTCTAGCTTTTCTCCCAGAGATAATCATTGTTGTTTTATTTTATTGTTCTGGAGATGGTCTATTAGAGGCTTCTTTTTAAAGAAAAAAAATTTTTGATGTTTATTTATTTTTGAGACAGAGGGAGACAGAGCATGAACGGGGGAGAGGCAGAGAGAGAGGGAGACACGGAATTCAAAGCAGGCTCCAGACTCTGAGCTGTCAGCACAGAGCCCGATGCGGGACTCGAACTCACTGACTATGAAATCATGACCTGAGCCCAACCGACTGAGCCACCCAGTCGCCCCTAGAAGCTTCTTTTAAAAATATGCTCAGTCAGTTAAGCATCCAGCTTCGGTTCAGGTCATGATCTCACAGTAGGTGGGTTTGAGCCTCGCATAGGCTCTGCACGGACAGCTCAGAGCCTGGAGGCTGCTTTGGATTCTGTGTCTCCCTCTCTCTCTGCCCCTCCTGTTTGCACTCTGTCTCTCTCTGTCTCTCAAAAATAAATAAAAATGTTTAAAAAATGTTCTTTTAATCTTTCTGATAATATCAGGTCATGAGGTTCAAATGTTTCCTACCAGTGAACGGTATTTTGACCCCTTTTGGCAGGAGGGATGGGTCGCAACACCTCCTGCTCCTGGTCGCAGCAACTGAGACATCCGATGTTGTCAGGGGCTCTATTAGCTTCCTGTTTCTCTGTTTTGAGCATTCTTACGTGCGCACATCCTGATTTGGTTATACGTGGCCCAATTTCGTTGAGGCCCTCTGTGAATCTGGCCAAGATGAACATGCAACATTTTTTTTTTTTTAGAATCATTTTTTAAAATAGTGATCATAAGGTCGCCTGGGTGGCTCAGTCGGTTAAGCGTCGGACTTGGGCTTGGGTCATGATCTCACCGTCCGTGAGTTCGAGGCCCGCGTCGGGCCCTGTGCTGACAGCTGGGAGCCTGGAGCCTGCCTCGGATTCTGTCTCCCTGTCTCTTTCCCCCTCCCCTGCTTATGCTCTCTCTCTTTCTCACTCTCAAAAAAAAAAAAAAAAAAAATTAAAAAAAGAAAAATTAAAAAAAATAAATAAAATAGTGATCATAGTTTCTGAAGCATTCACGGAAGGACGTGTTATTCCCCATTTGTATCACTGTATCACTTTGAACTGTTACTAATAATTGGTTTGCACTGTCTGTATGCCACTGCCCCCAACTCTCTGAGGGTAATAACTTGGCATTAATTTTAGTCCAGGTGCATAGTTTTCAAAATCCAGGAGAGGAGAAGTACTTTTTTAGAGGAGGTTCTTTCTGAGCGTGGTCATATCATCTGTATTCACAAAGAACGAGAAGCGTTCTACTGTTTTATCCCTGATCCGGTTACACAGAAGCATTCCTTTTAGCTCTAAATGGACACCTAAAAATTAAAGCCCATTACTATGAATGTATGTAAGATGTACTTTCTTTTCCTTGTTACATTAAAAGCACAGAAACATGTCTGACCCAGATTAACATTTCTCAGGATTAGAATGAATAGGCTTTTAAATTGCTTTGTAACTGTATCAAAGTGTGTTCAAATACACTTTTTTTTTCTTTTCTCCGTCATGGAAGAAAGAGCATTCTTGAGAGTGATATTCCGCGTTTGCAACATTAAAACAGACACTGTATATAGCATCTCATTTCTCCCCGCCCCCACCCAGCCAGGAAACATGCCTGAAGGTAACAAGGGATTTGTCATAGAAGCTCGCCAGTGAAGTGCCTGGGGGTTTGAAGCCAGGCGACACTGGAGACCCGTGTCCAGGGAGGCAAAGACTGCCTTCACTATTGGAGCCAGACCGTTGACTGTGGTGCGAAAGCCCTGGTCTCTGCACACGGGACAAAGCGTTTCCAAGCATGGGTCTTGTAGGATGTTCATACCTGCTGTTATGGACTGAATGTTCGTGTCTCCCCAAAACTCACAGGCTAAATCTCTCACCCCCAGTGTGATAGGAGTTGCAGGTGGGGCCTTTGAGAGGTAATTACGTTCAGATGAGGTCTCGAGGGCTGGGCCCCATGATGAGATTAGTGCCCTTATAAGAAGAGAAAGAGAGACTTGAGCCTTTTCTTGGTCCGCCATGTGAGGACAGCGTGAGAAGACAGCCATCTGCAAGCCAGAAGAGGGTCCTCATGGAGAAACTGAATCAACTGGCACCTGGATCTTGAAGTTCTCAGACTCTAGATCTAAACTGAATAAACCAAATGAATAAATTCCTGTTGTTTGAGCCACCCGGTCAATGGTATTCAGTTACTGTAGCCTGAGCTGACGAGGACAACTGCATACTTTAATGCTACTCGGACATCGAAATTTTGACTTATTCCTCTTAGCCCTTTACTCAGCGTTACTGTTTGCTTTGATTTGGGCCCGTTCTTGCCTGTGACCTAGACAGCCTGTCAGGTCAAAAGTCCTCATGTTATTCCGTGGAAACGGTTACTCCTCCAACATCTCCGAGTTCAAAGATTGAATCCCGGTAGATTCCCCTAGCCAGGAGTAGTTAGTGTTTTTGTTTTGTTTTGTTTTAAATTGCATTTCCTTGATAATTTATTCATTGCACTTAATCACCAACACTATATTAAAATAATTTCTTTTCCCTTGTCGGTGTGTCTCTATTAGAATCTTAGCCTTGTGAAGGTTAGGAGTTATTCTCTTTTGTTCCTCTCTGCACTGTCGGCAACTAGCTAGCACAGTACCCAGCCCCAACTGGTGCTTAGTAGATGACTAACTGAGGAGCACTCCCAGGCTGTGATTAAGGTCAGCAGGTGACAGAACCTTTGATTCAGGGCTAACTTGGTCCTTGAAAAGAGCGAAGGAATTCTTGGGATGCCATGTTTTGTTTTTTTTTTTTCCTTTTTTTGTTTGTTTTTTGGTTTTTATTTTTTTCCCCCCAGGGTGTCTCTTTCCATCACCCTCTCTATTGCTTGTCTGGATACTGTCAAACTCATTTCCTTGCTTTACTTTAAATTGACTGTTCTAAACTGACCTGTGACAAGAAGACTGAACTACAAAATGGATTCCCCAGAGCTTCTCTGAAAGAGTTGATGGAAGACCCTGAGGGAGCACTTGGCTGGATCTGTAATCTTAAGCAAATTGTAATTTACGCTCAGAACCAAGAAGAAGTCTAGCACAGACCCAGAAGATGATGACCTCTGATTCTTCTCTGGTTTAGGGAGTCTATCACGCTAGGATCATTGAACACTCACAGAAAAGCAGGAGAAAAGATTTCTTCAATAGGCAATTATGAACCCTAAATAATTGCCTGACATTATGATATAAATTTATGTGCAGATAAGGAGAAAAGTGTGGGTGGAGCATATGTAGATTTTCATAATGAATTTGGTGATTTGATTTTCATTGTAGTATCCTGATGACTTTTTCACTGGGGGAAAGAGGATCATTAGTCACAGTTGGGGAACCAACTTAAAAATAGGAAATGAAGTATGTCGTAAACAGGCAATTTCAAATGGGGAAATATAAAGGGAGCAATGTTCAAGTCCTTGTTTTGACCAAACTCCTTATAGACGAATTTTAGTGTCTAAATTTGTGACTAACACAAAGTTATTTGGGTCAGAGGACAAGCTAAAAAAGAGACAAATGCAGGAAGTTCATAAATTGGTGTAAGTATGGATCAAATGGCAACTAGAACATTGGAGAGGTTTTAGGTAATAGCAAAAATGAATATTTATCAAGAGTTTACCATGTAATGTTCACTCTTCTAAGCACCTGAGATCTATTATTTTACTTAGATTTATAATCACCATATGAAGTTAGTGCTATTATTATCCTCATTTCATTAATGATGGACTTCAGACAGTTTGCCCAAGATTCTACACATGGCAAATGGTGGAGCTGGTCTTCAACCTAGGGATCTTGACTCAAAACTTGTGTACCTTACCACCACTCTAGGGAATTCATCAAATATATAGAAGATGAAGGGAATAGAATCCAGGAAAGAGACTAAAGATCCAGAAACCATTCAAAGAGGAAACTTCAAAAAGAAAGAAGGAAAAAAATAATTTATGAAATACCAAACCAGATATTGTCCTATTGGTTTATAATTGGGGAGCATTTTTGTGAGTTCTAGTCAAATTAATTTAAGAGGAAACCAACCAATAGAAGAAGATTGACAATAAAAATGGCAAAATAGATGAAAATGAAGGTTTGGAAGAAAGACTTTATTTTTATTTATTTATTTTTTTTTAACGTTTATTTATTTTGGAGACAGAGAGTGAATGGGGGAGGGTCAGAGAGAGAGGGAGACACAGAATCGGAAGCAGGCTCCAGGCTCTGAGCTGTCAGCACAGAGCCCGACGCGGGGCTCGAACTCATGGACCGAGAGATCATGACCTGAGCTGAAGTCGGACGCTTAACCGACCAAGCCACCCAGGCGCCCCAAGACTTTATTATTTTTTAAACGTTTATTTTTGAGAAAGAGAGAGAGCTTGTGCACGCGCATGCACACACACACACACACACGTGGGGGAGAGGCAAAGAGAAAGGGGGCCAGAGGCTCTGAGGCAAGCTCCATGCTGACAGCAGAGAGCCCAATGTGGAGCTTGAACTCACGAACTTGAGATCATGACCTGAGCTGAAGATCCACCTGATGCTTAAGCGACTAAGCCACACGGGTGGCCTGAGAAAGACTTTAAGGATAGAGTTTGAGAAAAGGGTCGTTCATAGGATATATGTTGCTGTGTTTAACAAATTACTAAGAATAATTATGAGAACTCCTGAAAATAAAGATAGATCCAGCCTACAGAGTGATGCCAGGAAGAGTAGTCATGGCCTTACCAAACCAAGAGTTTCTCAAAAAAAGAGAGAGAGAGTGCATTGAAGTGGTCAGCCGTAGCCTTGAAGTCAGACAGACAGAAGTTTAAGTCCTGACTCTCCAGGGCACTGAGAAGTTATTTAATCCCTCTGAGATGTGGTTTCATCACCTGCCAACTGCAGATAATCATACTTCACTGGGCAGTCGGGCACAGCACATAATTGGCACTGAAAAAATGTGGACTGTTATTGTGATTAAGATGACCTTATGTATGTGTGTGTGACGTGCTCCAAAAAGCCTTTCTCATTCGTTAGGCTGAAGGGTGTGGAGGGTTTCAATTTGATTTTACCCTCAGCTGAGATTCTTAGGCTCAGCTCTGAACTTCTGTTTATATCTTGGTATGGATGATGGGAAATCACTGTGACCCTCCTGATCCTTGGGGAAATACATACTCTTGTGGCAGTCTCTTATAAATCAGAGCAGCTTACATATTTATTTCTTGATTACCTTTTCTTAATAGCTGATAGTTATATAGTGATCTCTTACGTGTCTCTTCCGAATTGTGTTTCTTGGTTGCTTGGTTTGTTTTGATGATCCTTTTATGCCCGTAAAGCAAAAGGAGAAGGGCAATGTGTGTTTGCCTTTCTTGTGAGAGTGGACTCTTTTTGTTTGCCATTTCTTATCTCCTAGATTGAGAACTCTTGAGTCCAGGGACCAAACATATTGCGAGTCACAAAAACAACAATTCGCAAATAAGCCTTCTGCGAGGGAAATGACAAGCTGAATAAAGACAAAGTAGAATGTGTTTATTATGACTCACAGGTTGCCTAGAACTTTAGAGTCCCTGCCCCATTTTGTTTAAATCAAACATGTCAGGTGATCTGGCCACAAGGACTTAGTGTGACACTAATGTGGATTTTGCTGGAACAAGGTCAGCAGTCAGAGCTGGAGAGCTACACCCTGGGGAATTCAGCTGTGACAGTTGCCCAGAAAATTATAATTTAGGAAATTATTTCCTAAATTTCAACAACATTTCTCATTGCTGGGCCATGTCATTTTTTTTTTTTTAATCTTATTTTTTTTCCCCATTTGCCTCGTGAGTAGGTGACTCTTTCTCAGTTGACAACAGTGAGAATTTGACCTAAGAGAGCAACAGGAAGAGGGAAATCTACCAGAACTTTGAAATTATGTATTTCCACTTCTATTAGACTTATAATTTCAAAGAAACAGAGAAATTTTTGAAAAAGGGAGTACCAGCCAAAAAAAAAAAAAAAAATTTACTACGAAAAGCAAATAGATGATTAGAATTTGAGACTACGACTATTACTTTATTTGTTATTTTTGTAAACTGACATCCACCTGAAGGACATAGCTGTGGAAAAATGTATAAAATTAGAAACACACTGAAGATAAAGCATGCTAACCCTATCCTCTTAATTTTTACCTCAGCTTCAAATCTTCTGGTTACAGTCACAAAAAGACATGAAAGGTCAATGAAAAACAACATTTTTTGCTTAATCTTTAAAACTTCTTTACATGCTTTAGATGGCATCTCCCTGGAGCCTGGGGCCCCCCAACCCATCATAGATGCCTTGGAACTGTTGTTTCTGTATGTCCCTCAACAATGGTTTCTGAGATGGAATCTGCTCAGAAATGCAGTCAACATCTTTGTTAAAAAAAAAAAAAAAAAAAAAAAAAGATGTTTTTGGTCAACTAGGGAAAGAGATCAGAAAATTTCAGCTGCAAATTAAAGTTGAGAGAGAGAGAGAGAGAGAAGGAGAGAGAGAAGGAGGGAGACGAGGCAGGGGGGTAGGGAGAGGGTTATGATGGGGACCGAAATGCATGTATTAATGAGATTTCAGACATCTTCATGTGTTACCCAATGCAGACAACTACGTTTTCCCTTATCCACAATGCCTAAAAAAGTTGCCAACGTCCCCCATGTTCATTGTTTTCCCCTGCATTTATCCTTGTCTTTTTCAGGCTTGCATTGAAATACATTAGGTACACATCATATCCAACAATGAGAAAGAGGGGATGGGTAAAAAGGACTAAGGCTCTCTATTCAGAGTTGTTGAATCTAGTCTTTTGTAAACGATGTAGGTACTACATTCTGGGTGAAACCTTTGTCAATTGAGGCAAAATGCCTGAGCATTTGCTTTAAATTTTTTACATTTAGTTTTTAAAATTAACGTCCATTTTGGAGAGAATAAATAAAGTTGTTAATGTGTTCTCCCGCAGTGAAAGAAGGCTCCAGAATGGCCCCGGGCTGCTTTCCTGAGACAGGGCACCTACTTTGCAAGTTAAGTTCAAATTCCAGTTTCCTTGTTCAACTTGAACAACACTCAGAAGTTGACTGCAAAAGTTTTTTTGTGTGTGTGTGTGTGTTTTCTCTATCCTCTTTTCCTGTTTTGTTTTGCTTTGCCTTGCTCCTAATCATCGGATTAAAGAATTCTGGATATAGATAAACTTTCCCTCCCCTCCCTCACCCCTCCCCCCAACACCCAACTGTTTTGAATGCTGAGGACTAGGCACCACAGTGCTTTGATGGATTCCCTATTTTGATGGTAAACTCTCAATTTACTTACAAAGAAGATTTTCTCTGCTTCTAATAAAACTCTAATCTTGCCTTTTTGACTCCTCATTCCCTGCACCCCTTCCTTCCATGTTTTAGGAAAGAGGAATTAAGCTACCCTGTCCTGTTTCTTCCAAAAGTAGCAAAGAATGTGGCTTGAAGGCCCCTTATGCTGAGTCATATCCTAAACGCCTCTTCTACACCACCCAGAACGTTTTGAGTTAAGGCGGGAAGACTGATTCTAAACCACTATTGAACTAAACACTGCAAAGACCGAAGTGTGGAAGAAGGGAAGAGCGTTGAAGGAAAACAACCTTGTGAGCAAAAAGTCCAGTGTTGCCTGCAGCGTATGGTTTAAAAGTGCTGACTCATTGGGGTGAATTTGAGGTTCGAGTCACAGTTTTCTTCTAGCAGGCTTTGTGATTACACTCGTCGAATCAACCCTTTTCAATGCTACGTGGCATATGCGTGGAGATTAAATCTCCACCCATCAGATAGTAGTGGTTTTCCAGACCTCAACCTGCTCCTTTTTCTCCTTTCCTCCCTAGCTGCCTAAGGCTCTCTGGTACCAGCTTCTTGTTGGTCTCTCTACAGAGTGGTCAGTCCTCCTTCTAGACGCGGGACTCCAGGAGTCTTGGCAAGTCTTTGTAGCCTCCCGTCCAGCGCTTAGGAGATGCACGGTTGTTAATCGAATGAGCAAACTGTGGGAACCCACGGAGCTCTTCTGACTTCCTGACTGCACTCAATTTCTATTGAGCCAGACAGAGCAAGCCTAAGACTTCTCCAGATAGGAGATGCTTTGAAGGAGGCAGAGGAGGAAAACAATGTTAGAAGTGGTCTCCTGGTAAACAGAGTGAGAGCCTTTGTAAGGGTCAACAGATAAAAATAAGTTGGGAATCTCTGTTTTACTGCGAATTGAGTGTTCTAAACCCAGATTCAGGGCTGCCTTGCTTTATCATTGTGCGCCAATCACAAGTCCAATCGTGTCAGTTTCTGCATGTATTTTTTTCCTGCTGGTGCTGTGCTATGCTTGAAGCCATCAAAACGTTAGTATGATCTACACCAGTCATCTCCAAAGTTTTTAACTGTGCATTCTATAAGTAAAAAATTTATTAGCCTGCATCTTCTCTTTCTACATAGCTATAAATTACATGCATGCTCTACTACTTTGCTAATGCATCATGCACATTATAAAATATTACTCATATAAATTAAAAGATGAGACAAAAATATAAATAGAAATTCCAGAATTTTCTTCTCAGCCCTGGGTGGATAATTGTTACATCCTCCACGGATGGCATGCTCCCGTTTCGAGGTCACTGCTGTAATGTGACTTCTCCCGCTTTCTCCGCCGTGACTTAATGATTCGGTCCAAATCAGACCATGTGGGCGTGGGTTGCTTATTATGCTTCTCTCTGCCTCAGTTTACCTCCCCTGATGATATAGCCTCACAGAAATGTAGAGATCAATGGATGGTACACTAGACTGTAAAGGTGAGGTCATTTTTTTTTGGTATATTGTGTATTAATTCCTTCTAATCTGTACTGTTTTCTGGGAAAACCTTATTTCATTGGATCATGTTGATTCTCCCATTAAGTGGGGGCTGAGAGAGTCCTCTTCAGTTTGAACTCTGGAATTTTAGCAGTTGGAGATAGCTTAGTTGTGACCTCTAGCCTAGTTTTTACCCAGCGACATGGGGAAAATGAGCCATAAAGATGACAGGAGGTTCCTTGATATGGCAGATAATCTCTGTTGCCTGCAAAACTCACCTTTCCTCCTTTTCTCTAATTTTGTTTACCCTCCTCTGAGCGGCCACACGCTTGAAGGCAGGCTGGGTTCCCTCTTCGGCCCCAGGGAGTGTGTCTGGATTAGGGTAAATCAGTCATGGAGACTGCATTCATGAGCCTTGCTAGGCGATTGGGTTTATACTTAGGCACATGACATGGTCAGACCAAGCTTCTTAGAAATTTCTTTCACTTTAAAAAAGGGAGACACCTGACAGACATTTCTTTGCTCTGAATCTCATCATCTGCGTGTGATGTGGATACAGCCACCTCAGGGCCACGGAAGGACAACCTGTCCAAGACGCATGGCGGAGTAGAGACATGGTCACGAGTCACAGAGCTGTCCACATAGCCATAGTGTAACTTCCATAACTCTGGGTTTTGTGTGATGAAAAATAATCAATACCCTCATTGTTTGATCACTGTTAGTTACATCTTCTGTTATTTGTAGCCAGATGCATTCTAACCAAAACGCTTTTTTTTCTTAAATATAATTTATTGTCAAGTTAGCTAACATACAGTGTGTATAGTGTGCTCTTGGCTTCAGGGGTAGATTCCGTGATTCATCTCTTACAGACAACACCCAGTGCTCATCGCAACGAGTGCCTTCCTCAATGCCCATCACCCATTTTCCACTCCCCCCGCCCCCATCAACCCTCAGTTTGTTCTCTGTATTTAAGAGTCTCTTATAGTTTGACTCCTTCTCTGTTTGAAACTATTTTTTCCCCTTCCCTTCCCCCATGGTCGTCTGTTATGTTTCTCAAGTTCCACATATGATTGAAAACATATGATATCTGTCTCTCTCTGACTTATTTCACTTAGCATAATCTCTTCCAGTTCCATCCACATTGTTGCAAATGACAGGATTTCATTCTTTCTCATTGCCAAGTAGTATTCCATTGTCTATATACCTAAAATACTTCCACAAGGGGGTTGGAGATGGCAGAAATGGAATAGGAATCCAGAAGTTTAAAACAGCAAGTACTATTGTGCTTGGTTTTTATTTACAAATCTTAGCTTAAAAGAGTTAATTCATCCTGCACGGTAAGGGGAGTTAGTCCCTTTCACTTTAGGAACGTTAGTCCCTGTGTACTTAGAAGGTTCTGGAAGAATATGAAATTATTTGATACAGGAATGTTCTGCTTCTTCACTTCCACTGAATGTTTGACTCTGATGACACCTTGATGGGTTTCTTCTGAGAAAACATATTTACTTTTTAGTATTGAGCTTCTGAATCAGAGATACCCAGTTACAGTATAAATTTCATCTATTGGCAAATATAATTTGCCTACTGAGACCTGGGCCAGCAGTCTTGCAGTGAATTAGTGGCAAAACGCCTGAGTGTGGAATCAGGGTAGTTGTATGTTCAAACTAAAGCTCCATTTGCTGTCTGTCCAAGCTGCCTTTGCTGCTGCTGATCAGTTGGGACACTCAGAAATAACCCAGAAGCTTATAAAGGTAATGAGTGGTTTCAAATCACCCATAGACACCCATAGTAAATGGAAAGCTTTTGTCAACATCTCTAATGGTTTCAGTTGGTAAATTATTAACAGAATATATGTGGAGTCCTCAGCATTTCAAATACATTTACTTTCTGAACAGGAACATTGGAGAACAGTCTCTTCCTGCCAAGCTGCAGGTGCCTCTCCCCGGCTCCTGCCTCCCTTCCTTCCTCTGCCAGATCGTGTGGAATCTTCTTCTCTTACTGAAAGGGCTTCTCCTCACACGGCTGAGGGCTCTTCTCTTCTGGAGCATGCTTACCCTTGTCCGGGCTCTGTCATGTGATCACTTTCATTCCATTCAACTCCTTTCCTGGCATGTGGGGGAAAGATCACAATTTGAAAAAAAAAAAAAAAAAAAAAAAAAAAAAGCAAAACTGGATTCCAGTGAAGAATCTGCCACTTACTAACTTAACTTTTAGGAAATCACTTAACTTCTCTCAGCCTTGTTTTCTTCCCCTGTAAGTTGGGCACAGTTGTACCGTATGTGTTGTCTGAATCTCATAGATGTCAGAATCAAGTGATATCATCCTTGTGGATGGGCTGTGAGGTTACGATTTTTAATATTTACAGATTTCATTGCTTGTGCTGATATTTTTCCTTCATAAGAGCTTGACACACATCCGCTCAAACGTTCCAATTCCGACTGACTCAGTATGTGGGAAGAACAAGTCCACATGCCAACGAGCGGAGTGACCCATTTGATACATTTGCTGGAAAATACAGAGTGTGTTGTGGTTTTTACACTAACAAACACTGAGAAGCTCATCCTTTCATTATTTTCCATGGTAATATTTCCTGACTTACACCTGGCGTGCTAGGTATCGTCTCTATGCTGGACATATTCAGTATTCGAGGTAGAAAGGTTCAGAAGAGTAAGGAGAGTGGGTGGGAGAGATAGATTATACCTTATTAAGATTTTTTAAAAGAGCACTAGCTGGTATATTGTTATGGTTCTATCTGTGGGGCAGGTGACACTATCTTGAATCAGAAGACAATAAAATACGGGTCTGTGCCTGTCCCTAACCTGATGACATTGGGCAAAATATGTCACAATCCTGAACTAGATGTCCCCATCCGTGAGATGGGGATTGGAATGGTACCTACCACACAGAGTTGCTGTATTAAGTGAGATAATATACAAAGAAACTAACACTCGATTATGATGCCTTCTGTCTATGTGTGTAAGTGTGCACATATGTTCATACTTTCATATTAGTCAGTTTTTGGTTTACCGAGAAGCTACGCATTCGACCGATCACTTATTGATCACTTATAAATTACAGTACTGCACTGTGGGGCAATGAGTTCTCAAGATGTTTAGAATCTGGATAAGAAATAAGAGAAGACAAGGGCCCAGCAAATCAGGAAGAGTACAGATGAAAAGTAAATAAAGATGCTAAATGCAGACCATCGTAGGCTGCAAACCCTGACACGAGTACAGGGTCCCCGAGGACTGAAACATTCACAGAAGTTGTGCTTCGTAGGCAGGGCCGTGGAGAGTGACTATGTTTTGAATTGGGGAAGACATTCTAGCTATAGAATCATCAGGAGCAAAGGCATGCTGAGGAGGCAGGAAGAAACTCAGACCGGCAGGGATGACCAGCCAGTGGGAACTGGCTGGATAGCAGAGGAAGGTCAAGCATTCTTTTCATGGATGTCACCATTGGGCCCAACACCGATGGAGTCCACCTAGTCATTCCTCATAGATTCTTGCTTCTTAAGGTAGCAGTTGTGATCAACAGTGCTTGGGGACACCTCATTAACATGTGATCTACACTGTGGCCTGCCCTTTCCCTGGGTGGCTTTGGTGTGCCAGGTAGGTAGACATCAAGAAAAGTTATGAAGAAAGTCGACAGCACGCAAGATATCCAGCCAGATCATTCTAATTATGAACATAGGATAAAACACACATGTAAAGAGAATGCATCTTTCTAGAATAGGATAGCTGCGTGTTTTAAGAAAAACATGTTTTTTCTTCAAAAACAGCGTAATAGAAACAGACCTCTGGGCGACATTCGCTGTTGCCAACACAGGTGGGGTTTTGGTGAAGTCGGTGTGTGTGCAGAGCGGTGTTTGGAAAACCTGAAATCATGATTTGACTGTGCTTTGCCTGCCTCAGACAGGCCCACTCGGCCCTGGCGAGCAGGCGGCATGCTATTTCCCGTATGCCTGGCAGGTTCCACACCGTAGTCTGATCCCGCTCCATCAAAGCAGGCATGATGGGTTCAACGATTTCTTCCTTTAATTCCTCTTCCTCATCTTCTTTTTTATTCATGCCACATGTGTCTCCATTTATTCCTCGTCAGCCTGACTCTTGGTGTAAGTTTCACGATTTCTCTCCCCAGTGACGGATGACTCTTTCTCCTCAGACCTCTGGGTGCCCCCTGCCTTCTTGCTAAGTGGCAGGGCAGGCACCACCCTGAGAGGTGAGTTGGCTGCATCTACAATGTAGAATTACACGAAAAGAAAAATATAAATGGGGATGTGAAAAAATGGTGTCAATCTATGACAATGAGATTAAGTCATAGCTATATAAGGTTTTTATACGTTCACAAACACAGCTGATAGAAACAAGGAGAGCTGTCTGTTTCCAGTCCGGTACCTGACAGATCTTTAGGAAGGTGAGGAGGAAAGACGGATGAGGATGTCTCTGTAGGAGCTCCCACCAGCGTGAGCTCCCTGGACCGGGCACTGGGTCTCTTTCACTTCTTGGGCCCTACTAGGGTGCCGAACACATCTTAGATGCCCGCTTAGAGCTTCGTGTGCATGAGTAAATGAACACACTCCAAAAGGGTTTCATGGATTGGTGACACCTTCAAGCAGATACATAGCCTTTGGAAGCCTAACTTCTAGATTTAGCAGAGGATCATTTTGGCTCTGGATTGTCCCCGGACCCATCTCCAGTTTTGGTAGTTTGGTGTTTCCCTTGAAATACAACCGCTATTTGAGACCCGAAACCGGAAAGTACCTGTGTAGCTTTTGCTCATGAAATACTATTGGCGGCTGCAATGCCTTTTTCTTCCCAGAGTTTTCTTCTTTCAGACTCCTTGCCATTATTGTTGGACTTAACTTTAAAATACCTTCAGACGGATGCCTGGGTGGCTCAGTCGGTTAAGCGTCAGACTCTCGATTTTGGCTCAGGTCATGATCTCATGGTTCAGGAGATCGGGCCCCACGTTGGGCTCTGCACTGACAGCCTGCTTGGGATTCTCTTTCTTTCCCTGTCTCTCTGCCCCTCCCCCCTCCTCAGAATAAATAAATCAACTTTAAAAAAATTGAAAAACTTTTTTTTAACATTTATTTGTTTTTGAGAGACAGAGAGAGACAGAGCATGAGCAGGGGAGGGGCAGAGACAGAGGGAGACACAGAATCCAAAGCAGGCTCCAGGCTCTAAGCTATCGGCACAGAGCCTGATGTGGGGCTCGAACTCACAAACCGTGAGATCATGACCTGAGCCGAAGTCGGACGCTTAACCAGCTAAGTCACCCAAGTGCCCCAACTTTAAAAAATTAAAAAAAAAAAAAAAATCAAATACCTTCAGAGTTTTAACCAAAAAATTTTATAGGAATTAACAGCATTTAGCAAGTGGATATTCAAAATACATACCTATTTATTTTCTAGATAAAGTATGCATAACTTCTCACAGGACTAAATAGAAAAAAGTGTTACATTTGAGAAAATTCACATTGAAACTTTGCCATAGTAATGTCCTTGGGGCTATTGTTATTTTTAAAAAAGAAAGAAAGGTCTATTTGTCTCATGTTCTAAGTAAGAATGGGTGGGGGATACAGGCATTTTCTTTGACTACAAAAGAATCATGGTTTGTGTCATTCAAACATTTTTTCTGTCTCTCTCCTTTCTACCAACCAAAGAACAGAACAAAACAAAACAAAAACTCTAAAAACAAAACAACAACTCACAAGAATACCAGCATCAACAACAAAAACAACAATGAACAAGAGGTTTTAAGTGGAAAGGTACCAAAAGTAGATCAGCAAATGAGAATTTAGAATTTCATGTGGCTTATATAATTCTGAGAAAGAGATGTTTTATATGTTGCTATCAAAGGAAAGTGGGAGAGAGAAAAAAAAGAAAAGAGAGAAAAAAAAAGAAAAGAAAAAGCTCCGTGTCTGGGTCAACGTTTCTCAACAGAGACACCAGGAGTATTTGGGGTAAGGTGGTCAGTCATGTTTTACAAATACAATAAAAAATTTTGATACAGACTAAAAATGGGTTGCATTCCTCTTGATTAATTGTACATCTTATTCCCACTTCCAAAATTCCTAATGTTTTAAACTTTTTTAAAAGAGGATTTCTTCCTGTTATAGTTTATAAATGTCTCAACGTGTGGGTGTATGGCAAACCATTCCAAATTTACCCTCAGAGAAATATTCTTTAATTTTGCCTGTTCTGGTTCTCCATTTGACTTTTGCATGAGAATTCGTCTGTCTTTAAACACACTCTCTCTCGCGCTGGGTAAAGTAATTACTTCTCATGGCTTTGACTGTTGTTGATGGCCTAGTTTTTACACCCATTCCTGACATTTCAACTACTCTTCAGCCCCATGTCTTAAACAGGGGTAAAAAAATCTGAATTGAGATCTAGTTTCCTCATCTAAGAAAAATAGGATAAATCTTGAACTCAACTGCTTTTCTCTAGCTCCCTTAATAAAGTCAATGATACCATCATTTGCTGAGTGTCTTAGTTTCACAAATATTTGAGTGACTATTTGATACCCATGATGTTAAGTTTTAGTACCAAACAGGTAGAGTCCCTGATCTCATGGAGTTTCATAAGCCAGTGGCAGAAGTGTATTAGTAAAATAACGACACAAATACGAAATGACTAATAGAGATAAAGGCCATGGAAAAACTGTAGATTCTTACAAGTGTATAACATAAAGACATCAGTTAAAAATGACTTTCAAGCCTGCATTTCCTTTAACTCCCACATTTGATCAATCACTAAGACCTGTTGGCTGCGGCCCTATTTTTAAAGTTGCCTTCTATTTCTCGGATTACTCCAACGGTATCCTCATTGGATTCTCTCTGTTGCAGACCATCAGCACGTGGTTTGCCATGTTAATATTCTTAAGTGTCCGTTTCTCTCCTATCACTGGAGAATTGTCAGTGGTCCTCCAAAGTCTGTGGAATCAACTTCAGGCAGATTTCCTTGCCTCAATGTTTTCATTGTACTGATTCGGAACATTTCTAGCACCACCTCCTGATTCAGCTTCATTCACGCTGTCCTCCACACTCAGTTCTGCCTTCCTTCTCTTATTTAACTTGCTCCTTATAGATGTCCATTTTCAAACTGTGAATGCTTGAAGATAGGGGAATCACAGGGGAGGGATGTGGAAAGTGGAGAGGGTGAGGGGTGGGCACTGTTCTCACGGCTCTGCGTTGGATTTCTGTGCAAGATTTCATTGAAAGAAAAGGGTCCGGTGTGAAAAAACACTTGAAAATGTATGTATCATTGAAGTTTCCAATGAAGATTCATCTTCCCCCAGGAGCGGTTCTTTACTAAGCCTCTCTTCTCCACACTGACTTTTCCCTCTACCTTCAACACTGTGCTCCCAGGTGGGATGCACTTGCTTACCTATTGCCTTGGGTTATACTTCTAATATACCTGCCTTCTTGAGCCTTATTTTTGTGCTTCTTCTGCATTCCCTCGGTATGTGCTTTATCTTGGTATAAATGAGTGAGTAAACCCATGAACATGTGAATACTCTGGTTATTTTAGCTAGTGGAAAATTTCTGTTTCTAAAATTACACTTTTAATCTATTCTCCATTTTTGGCAACAAAATAAATGGAAATAATAAGTACATCAAAAGTGACATTCTACTTGGAGTCTCGTGCTATATGAGGGTGAGTCTACATAGATGGTCAAGAAATAAAGGAGTGGATGGTGAGGAGTACTTGAGAATGTTCTCTCTGAAACTCCTCCTTCCCTGGGATCGATCTCCTGCCCCTCCCTGTCCTCCTCACTCCCTTCCAAGATTGACACGAGCCTGCTGGCTAATCTGTGACATGGAGTTTCAAACTTTGTATCTTACATCCCTTAGGGCAGAATGAAAATCTCTTTTAAGTCCAAGGTCTAATTTGGTAAGTTGTAATAATGTGAGTTTAATTGGATCACAAGTATTGTTATCACTTATTATTCAAGCCTGTTCCTAAACTATAAGGGGACACTTTTTTGATATATCTCAAATACCCAACTGGGAACAAACAACAAAGAGAACAAGTCTCTGCAGTGGCTTCTCCACTGAGCCCAAAAAACCACATCTGATAAGCTATGTAATTTGCTATAGCAATTTGTGCCAAAAATAAAGGCACACTTTTGCAGAGTCGCGCATTTCTAAGAAAAACCAAACTCCGCCTCATGCTAATCCAGCTTCTTTTCTTTCTCTTTCGAACTTGAGGTTCACGGCCAAAAAATACCAGGTTGAGTCTTAGTCCCATGCACCAATTCTATTGGCATCCCTTGGCCAAATGGCGAGGCCCATTCTCTGCTCGTCCCCCTAGCCTCTCTCCCCGTCACACTGAAACATGAAGGGTGAGCAAAGGCAACAGCAGTGGTCTGTTTTACAACACCCCAATAACATGATGTCTTTAACAGCACAGCGGATTCTTGGCTGATGGCCCTGGTTAAAGGAAGAGAGGCACAGAATCTTCGAAGTCATCAATTTTAATGAGCACTGCAACTATTCCAGTAAACTAGATCCCTTTATTTTTGATTGCTTCACAAAGAAACCTGATACATCCAAGACATTTATTCCTTTTTACTTCAGCACCAGGACAGGAACTTGTTTTTTCACCACCCGTATTAAGCCCCCAGTGGTGATAAAAATTCCTGTGCAGTCTTTTTGGAGGCAAAGAGTAAAAGAAGCTACACAGAAAAAAAAAAAAAAAATACAAAGTTTGAAAAAATTCAGGCTTATTTTGGCTCGGAGGTTAAACATGAATTGTTTGAGTTCCCTTTCAGAGTTGGAGTCTGCCAAGGTATCTCGTAAGGTTGGTTAGTTTCGTGGAAGTTAAAATAGAAATAAGAAATTTCATCTGCATTTTCAAAGGCAAAGGATACTCAGTGCTGTGTGTGTGTGTGTGTGTGTGTGCGCGCGCGTGTGGTTGTATGTGTATGAGGAAGAAATGGGCAGATAAATAAAGCCAGAAGCAGTTAAGAAGTCACTTACAGTAAAATATTTTGAAGGAATATTCTGAACTTTCTGCGAAAGTCACTCTAGAGGTACTAAGTAATTCCTGAGGTTCGTAGTGAGATAAAAACAGGTAAATTGCTCGAGATGTTTGTGTCTCAGAGAAAACAACAACCCGGCTTTTGCTTCTAATCTTTTTCATCTTTGTGCAAACTCACTGAACTCTCATTCCAGATCTGAAGGCAACAGGCAGGCATTTGTTTTAACTCCTTAAGTAAACTCAACTTCTCGAATCATTAAAGTTGCAAGTCCTTGTATTTTTCAATCAAAAGAAATTCCTCCTCTTCTCTGTTAAAAAATCCTTTAAATACAGGGGGGGAAAAACCAGCTCAGAAAAAAATTACGCAAATGGCAAGGTAGTGACAGGGCATCTATCAAAGTGGCTCTGGAAATTCCAATTTTTAAAGTGCTATAAAAATATCATTATTAATGATGATTGACTGGGTTTTCAGAGCCAGGATATTTCAAGGCTGCTAAGTTGGAGTGGCGTGAAAAAGTGGGGGTGCTAAAATGGCTTCAGGGTTCCCTCACTTTGTTTCTTCATTGATTTTTAAGTAACATGTGAGCACACTCAAATTGATGATTTTCATTTTGAAGTAGTTTGGCCTCTGTCATGGAGGGACTTCATCTCTTCCCGACCTTCAGTGTCTAATTCATCTTCATCAAGTCCCCGGCAGGAAGATTTGGATCTTATTACTTTTTGTTTTACAGTTTTATCGTTTACAGGAAATTGGGACCCAGAGAAAAAGGGAGAGGAATCTACCCAAGTTTTCAGTAAAATGACTCAATGGGAGAAGATACGCCTTCCCTCATGGATCTCGTAGAAGCTCCTGGATGGGGCGGCCCTAGGAGATGGGACAGTTGAGACCATCATCCGCTACTCCCTTGAGATCATTTTTCTTTGCTTGTTCGTTTTTGTTTCTTTCACATTCCTGAAAGACCTTAGCTCCTGGTTTTTGTAAATAGGATACCTTGTACCTGTGGTCCTTATTTTACAGATGGGGAGATTAAGGCTAGAGGAAACACATACAGGACTGGCAAAACCATATTCGATTTTGGTGTGGTTAGCGGTTCCCATGAAAGGCTTCTATTTTGCACTATTTTCAGTCACTGCTAAGACTGGGCAAAATGACAAGGATGATTTTGTAGAGTGTAACTAACATGTGCTTGAAGAACTTTACAGACACAATATCCTGTTTAGGTAAGGCCCAAGACCCAAGTTGGAGAACTTCTTTGTGGACGCCGGGAAACACATGTCCACACTGACAAAACCGATCATTTACTGAGCAACGAGGTTTCCCTTTCGACCCGCTAAAGCTTCTTTCTTCGCTTTCAACCCCCTGCTTTTGACAGCTAGCCTTGCTACATCCTTTCTGAAGACGCACACGTTCTCCAGTCCTCTGGGAAGATACTAGTGTGTCCTTTGACAGTGTGCCCAAGAGGGAGAGAAAGAAGAGCTTGAGCAACTGTGAACCAGGCAGTTTTTGTTTGTTTGTTTGAAAAAAGATCTGCCAACCTAGCCAAGACATCTTGTCGAAGTTACAAGACTGTCAGTCTTTATAATCGCTCTTCATTGTTTCTTTTCTGGACCCTGCATTTTCACGGAGGGTAGATAATCTTCGGCATTATCCTCATTGGCTCAGTTTTGCTTTCAGTCCCTTGGGGTCCTGCTGACTCTATAAACGTTCAACTCCTAAATCCAGTGCTGGCTCACCCAGGAAAGGAAAAAGCAAATTGAACAATAAAATTCAAGCTGTAGCTTCCGTTGTGACTCAAGAGCAGAAAATGTTTTTAAGAGCCAAGAGCACATAAGTGCCATTAATCACCAAGAATTTATTATTTCTCATTGGGGGCCCCAAATAAACACCATTTTGCCCAACTTCATTACTATCTGGAATTTGAAAAGCTTTTCGAAAATAATTAACTGACTGAATATTTACTGAGGGTTGACCATTTCAGAAGCTCTTTCATAGAAATTACATATGCCAAAACGGAGTAAGTAGCACTTTTTTCTTCTTTTCTTTTCTTTTTAATTTCTCCCTTGTGTTTCTCTTTCTTTCCTTACTGACCCTCGCTGTGTCAGCCTTTCTATGCATGATCTGTTTGCTGTGATCTATGGAAAACTCCCACCTCAGGAATTTGAAGCTTGTGGTAAGTCTTTTTATTTTGTTGAGTCCAGGCTATAGATTATTTTTGTTTTGAGAACACCTTAAAGGTTCGTAACATGGCCACAGTTTTTTATTCTTTGAGCTACATAAATAAATTGGGCCATTTTGCGGGGGAGGGGTTTTTGCAGGCATATGGTCAGGACACTCTTCTGTATTCCTGAAATATTAGCATTATTTGGGTGTTCACACAATAGATGGATAGGTTCAATCCTTCCTTCCTTCCTGCCTCCCTCCCTTCTTTCCTTCCTTCCTCCTTGTCTCCTTCCCTCCCTTCCTCCTTTCCTTTCCTTTTCTTTTTTCTCTTTCTTACTTTCTTTCTCTCTTTCTTTGTTTCTTTCTTTCTTCCTTTCTTTCTATGTTCCTTGTGCAGTCAATAAACATTGAAAGAATATTATAAATTCATTTGTTGGTAATTCTTAGAATACATTAGAATAATTGATTTGGGGAACCTGAGTAAATATTTATCATAACAAACCCATGTTTCTCGTTTCCTGTGGAAGAGAGCTGCATTTTCCTTCATGCATAAAGATCATATCAAAAGCTTATGTTAAACAATAGTTCTAAGTCCATTCTCTGGTCTTGGGGGACATTACTTCCTGAGATAGCTAGACTACAGTTTAACTAGAATATTTAAGATGCAAGTAAGAATTTTTCAAAAGTTTCTTTTTCTCGGTTGGGATTAACAACTTTAATAGAGCAGAACATTGTAATTTCATATGCTCCATCCCAATAGGGAGCTAATGGAGAAAGACCACTGCATTTGTTGAACACCTATGGTTTGCCAGGCTCAATGTGTATTTTCCCCACAGCCCTGCAGGGTGGGCATCATTATCCCTATTTCACAGACGAAGAAACAGAGGTTCAGAGGAAGTAGATGATCTAACCAATGTCAAACACATAATAAGTAGCAGCACTAGGAAGATCTATGTGGTTCCAAATCCATGTTTTTTCCATTATAACCTATTATTTCCTATAGGTGAGAAGGCTAATTTAATATTTACCAGTATTGCCTACCTACACAGGTAAATGCACAGAGAATACTAAGTCTTCCAGTGGTCTGCCAACCTTTGGCTAACCCATCTCTCCAAGAATCTTCAGGATGAGCAGAGTGTCTTCTTTGCCTCACTGTTCTGCCTAAGGGAAATGAGAAGTTCAGAGAGGCCACTCCAGAATTTCAGCCAATTGCCGAGTGTTCAAGCTGAGGAGACGAAGCATATGCAAACACTGCTGTATCAGCTGCAAGGAACTAAACCAGAGTCAGCCTGAGTTTTCCTAGGATCTTCAGGTGTGGTCTTTTTATAAGGTGTTGAGTCAAGACAACCTCACTTGACAAGATCAGAACAAGTGCTTGGTGGGACTGGGGTGGTTGTGGCCCAAAGTGCAGTTGGAAAATAGGCAGACTTATTTTCTGGGATAGAGGTTTCCTTTTCAGAGCTTCTGTCTCTACTATGGAAATTCCTCTTTTGTCTGTACACCGGACCTTCATATTATTTCTACTTTCCCCTGAACACCATCTGATCTGGTGAGCTATCACTTGGGAAGAATCTAAACAGTTATATCATCGCTTGCAGGAATGACTGATGGTAGAATTCCAACAATCAAAGTAGGCAAGTGAAGAAACTTCAAAGCAGCACAGGTTTCTTAACACCCTTCCATGTTTAAGACATAAGTGACCGTTCATTCATGAGCCATTCATGGGTAAGACTGACCCTGGAGGTTGATGGAGGAAGGCTAATGTAGGTGGCAGATGGGTGTTTGACCAGAGTGTACCTCTGGGAAACAAACAAACAAACAAATAAACAAACAAAACAAGAGTCCTTTGGCTGGCACGTTGCTGCTCTGTTATCTTCCACATCACTCTACTATGGACTCTGGCATTTGGATTGAAGCTGACTATGGGGGTGGGGGTGAAGGTGGGGAGTTGGGGGCCGGTGGGTGGAAGTATTTTCTTTCCTGCAGCTGGGTTCTCAGCCTCTGTAGAAGAAGGCCAAAATGATTCTTTCGCCTATTATAACTTGGTCAGAGATACTTCCTAGAGAAGAAAGAGTGATTATGAATACTGGCAGCCTTAGGCAATGCAGTATAACAGTGAAGCACAATTAAAAAAAAAAAAAAGTCCATTGACTGTCTATGATGCCAATAGAAGCTGATGAAGTTTTCCTAAATCTGTTTCCATATCTATTGCTTCCTGGAAGCGTTTTTGAAGTCCAAAACCTTTAGTTGTAGAAGTCAGGAAGGTTCCTGGAGTGTCAGCAATTTACCTATCCTCTTACTTATTGTAGGTAACTAGGGCAGAAGGACATTGCCAGTTTATAACATGATCCATGGTGTATGAAAACATTTTCTTTTTTTCTTTTTTTAAAAATTTGTTTTTAATGTTATTTATTTTTGACAGACAGAGAGACAGAGCATGAGTGGGGGAGGGGCAGAGAGAGAGGGATACACAGAATCCGAAGCAGGCTCCAGGCTCTGAGACACCAGCACAGAGCCCGATGCGAAGCTCCAACTCACAAACCGCGAGATCGTGACCTGAGCCGAAGTTGGACGCTCAACCAACTGACCCACCCAGGTGCCCCTGAAAACACTTTCTAAGAAGGAGGTTTCTTCTACAGCCATTCCAGAAGCACTGCTACGTTATCTAGAAGGTGAAGAAATACTGAAAATAAAGCCACTATTGCAATCTGTTGTGGGGTAGGTAGATGATATATTTCTTTTGTGCTTGAGGGGTTGGCCAGCAATGTTTGTGGTAATTATAACTTGTTTCTTGCTTAGAGGAGAAGGGGAAAGGGCTTGAGGAAAACTTCTGTATATTCCACACTGGAAGAAGGATGTGTTGAAGAACTAACACAAAAAAATAAGCCAGATGAAAAAAACGAGGAGGAGAAGGGAAATCTTTGTCAACAAGTAGATGCGAAGAACTAAGTATCTTTGTCCATTGGTAGAAATTAGGCTTATTCATATTTCTTTTTGATTTGATTTTTAAACTTGTATCCTTCCATTAGAGCATTACTCTAGTTGTTTTACATTGATTTTTCTAAGTTAGCCTCCCTCTAGTAGGTTATGAATGATATGAGGTCATGCATCATCTTTTTTTGTATCCTTAGCATCCAGCTGGACACAGAATAGGTTTGCAACAAGTGACCAATGAATGAGTGAGATTATTTTTTAGACTCTAGAATTTTAATTCTACAACAGTCACTCCTTGGGAATGGGTCGCCCTTGTGGGTCACCTCAGAGAATGTAGGGGGTGAATAGAAGCAACAAGCTGACGTGAGTTAGGCTAGATTATTGACTAGTTAAGAAGTGCAAGCCCCCCCCCCCCTTTGTTTTTACTGTCATTGACAATCTGAAACATGAATACAAGGAATCTAGTCAAAAATGATACCTTGAGACAAAGAAGGTGACACAAGATTGGAGGCTGTCACAAGAACAAGATTCTGGAAAGATGTGCTCGTAGCAGGGCTGGCTTTATGGAAGCCTAGCCTGTGTAGTCTCATAGAATCCTATCATCAGAGGGCCCTGTATTTGATTTATGCTGTCCTCTTGCAGTCTTGAGATTCTTATTATTTTTTGAACAAAGTGTCCCACAATTTCATTTTGCATTGGGCCCTGCAAATTAGGTAGCTGGTCCTGGCTGCTAATAAGATGATGGGAGACACAAGGGCCAAGATCAGAGAAGCCGCAATGGATAATATCTCCAAACAACAGGGGAAGAAGCAAGCATTGGTTGTAACTAGAACTCATCTTACCTGGCCCCTGAGTGTGTTGCAGGCACTGTACAGGGTGGATTTCCCAGAAGGGTGAATGATGGGACCACTGGTCAAGGACAGGTATCCTCTGGGGGAGGAGTGTTCAGGAAGTTAATCAGGAAGACCCTTTTCTCTCTGGGGTAATGTGAGAGACAAAGAGAAGGACTTACAGGGTTGGATGACTGGGCTGGTCTCAGAAAGAGTGAGGACTTGCCTGAAAATTCAGAGTAAAACAGCCTGAAGGGCAGAGAAGGGATCTTTAGGTATTTCTATTGTCTGTCTCAAAATAGGGCCCCATTGGAATGCCAGACGGAACAACCTGCAAAGCCCCACACCAGGGACAAATTTTAGAATGCAAGTTGTAGAAGACACTAAAAATCCAGAAAACCTCACTCTGGCTTCTAAATATACCAGATAGAAAGGAAGTCGTTAATGGGGTGCCTGGGTGGCTCAGTTGGTTAAGCATCAAATCTTGATTTTGGTCAACGTCATGATCTCACAAACCCTGCATCGTGCTTTGAGCTGACAGTGTGGAGCCTGCTTGGGATTCTCTCTCTCCTTCTCTCTCTGCTCATCCCCTACTTGTTCTTTCTCTCTCTCTCTCTCTCTCAAAATAAATAGGTAAACATAAAAAAAAAAAGAAAAAGGAAGTCAGAATTATATGCTAAGGAGAAAATAGCTAGGAAAACTTTTTTTTTTCTTTTTTTTAAAGAAGTTTGAATATCTTGGTCCTATGGGGAGGAAGATGTTTGGTACTGTAAGGTGACTCCAGAATTGTCACTGGGAGTAGCCTGGACTATAACAACTGTGACCCAGCTGAGGATGAGCAAGAGGAAATTAAACTGGGTGGAAACTTTGTGAGGTTCTTCTCCTGGAGGGCAATTCCAGACATACTCAAGTGGAGGCATTTTCCAGCCTCTAAGAGATTCCAAGAGATTCCTGGGCATTCAAAAAGTGATGGAACTGTTATCTCAATCAAATAAAAACATACGCATCATAACTATTTGATAGTGAACTCTCTGTTGGTTGGGAGGACGTGGCCATGCATAAACTTGGAGTATTCATGGGCCTATGTTCTATAGCTTCTCAGAGCAGGCCTCCAGATATGATAGAGAACCTGCCAAGATCACCAACCTCACTGACCCCTGCCACTGTGATGGTTCATGTGGGAACAAAAATTGTAGTCACAGGATCTGCATCTCTAGGATTAGGTAGGAAAGGGAAAACATTTAGGGTTGGGTGGGATGTTTTTTGTCCTCTTCCCGTTTGTGTTCATGACTCTAGAAGAGAAAGGAGGGTAATAGCTGGTTACATAGAAGGTATCTAAAGGAAAGAATTTGTCTTCTGGATCATGCTAGGAATGTCAGTAAGATGAACAACTAAAAATGGAAAAGGGCCCTGGATCAAATGGAGAACATATTTAATAAAGAAGAATTGGTAAAAGGGAAGAAGAAAAACCAAGACTAACTACCAGGGAGCTAATAAGGGTAGTCGGCATGGCAGAGAAGGGGTTTGTATAGCAGAGGTGGTCCTTTTGTAATTATTCTTTCATTTATTCAATGAATAACAGAGATGTTCACTAAGAGTAATATTTATGACCTTGGGAAACTATGTATGTCAACTCAGAAAAGGAGGTGGCAAAGTAACTCAAAGTTTTAAACCAAAGTTTTAAACCAAATACACACACACACACACACACACACACACACACATATATATATATATATATATATATATATATATATATATATATATTATTGAGAGGACAAGGCTTTAATGGGATAAAACTCAGCCTAAAAATATCAAGAGAAAAAATATTTAAAATCTGATATGGTAGAAGGAAAATAGAATGGTGCTACATATAACTAAGGTATACATTTAGATGAAAACAAAGGTCAAACAAAAGAGACATAAGCCAATTTGCTGTCATAAAAATATACCACTCAGACCACTTGGGAAGAGGAAACATACAGATATTATGTTTTTGGGGCTAAATGTTAGTATAAAGTAACCCTTTGCAGTAATGAGGGAATGTGACTACCTTTTGGAAAAATAACTTTGATAAAACTGAAGTATTTGATATGTGCTTAATTTTTAATGTTGACATTTCTAATCCTCAAAATGATGTCCCGGACAAGGGCAAATTGTTACTGGTATGTAACAAGATCGAAGTAAGTGTTTGGAAACTTTTATAGCAATTCTCATTATCACCATATTTAAATTTTATTTTATAAAATTAAACCTAATTCTTCACTGCAGATGCTTGAGAAGCACTCTCTTAGTTCATGACAAAATAGAATTCAAAAAGTGTACTGCTCCTTAGAATGCAGTTCATTAGGGAAAGGAATCTAAAGACAAAATGAAAGAATGGGAGAATTTGAGTGTACATTTGGGAATTATTCCAATGGGACAAATGAGGGAAATCATCTAAAAAGTAGTGTGATTATATTAGCAGCTCTCCCAATGAGAAAAAGGAGGGACCCCTTTCTATTGAGTATTATATATTGGACTGTTCTATTTAAATATCTTTTTTAATCTTCACCCTTCAGATAAATGATACTATTCTAATTTTTTTTAATGTTTTTATTTATTTTTGAGACACAGAGAGACAGAGCATGAGTAGGGGAGGGGCAGAGAGAGAGGGAGACACAGAATCTGAAACAGGCTCCAGGCTCCGAGCTGTCAGCACAGAGCCCGACGCGGGGCTTGAACTCACGGACTGTGAGATCATGACCTGAGCCGAAGTCGGACACTTAACCGACTGAGCCACCCAGGCGCCCCAATACTATTCTAATTTTTATGAAAGGGAGGGAGGCTCAGTGACTTTAGTGGGTTGCATGATGCCCCCCCCCAAAAAAAAAGATGTGTCCACATCCTAATCCCCGGAACCTGTGAATGCTACCTCATATGGCAAAAGAGGTAATTAAGCGAAGGATCTGGAGAAGAGGAGCTTATCCTAAATGGCTCCTAAATGCAGTCACATGTATCTTTATAAGACAGACACACAGAGGAATAGATGAAGAGGTGATGTGACCATGGAAACAGAGACAGGAGATGGCCAGAAGCCAAAAAAATGTCTGGAGCCCCTAGAAGCTGGAGAAGGCAAGGAGCAGATTCTTCCTAGAGCCTTTGGAGGGATTGTGGCCTTGCAGACACTTGGTTTTGGCCTCTGGCTTCCAGAATTCTAGAAGAATAAATTTCTGTTGATTGTGAAACCACCTTGTTTGTGGTAATTTGTTACAATTGCCTTAGGAACTTAATATAGTGACTTAAAGAATCTTCTAGAAAATGGAAAGTGCGATATTTAATTGCAGGGTTAACTCCAAAGCCTTTTACTATGACCTATCACATTACCAGCCTCCCAGACCTTATCATGCTGGGATCAAATGGTGAGAGGGCTGGGGACGTTTGTCTACTGACTTTACCTGGTTTCTCAAAGCCTCCATTCCCTCAACTGAAAACGAAGTGTCAGAAGCCAAATCAACAGTTTTACTGAGAGGATTGAACATGATGCTGTGTGTGTAAAGTTCTTCGCAAATTGTAGAGCTCTGTTCGAATACTAATTACTAAGACATATTCCACCCCCCACCCCCACCCCGGGAGACAGAAGAGGTGATGCTGGCCACCCCCTTTCCATTCACTAACTATCTGTTGCCGATGCAAGGGCACTGGGTTGCCTACTGTTTTGCCATCGCAGATGGTAACATGAACCTACACCTCTCTGGACGCACGGTCCTAACGTCACGTGACTGCAGGAGCAACAGGACAGCCCTGAACTTGTTGAGCAATTTCTTTTTGAAAGAAAACCTCAGAGCTACCCTGCCAGAAGAAAATAGTTGTTTCCAGGAGATATTTTTTTCAGTAGTCAGAGGGATAATACTAAATAACTCCGTTCAACAGGTGAGTTCATTTCTTCTTGTTTATTTACACCCTGCCTCGTTCCAGAAAGGGTTTAAGGTGGATTACCTATTAATACCATACAAGATAAAATAAAGTGAGAAGTAAGTGGTGAGGAAAGTAGGACAACAGGAAAATGAGACTTAGAAAAATAAAGGAAATCAGGAGTGGGTTAGACTGTTGAATAAGGTCTCCTGCCCTTACGAGGGTTGACTACACAGTCATCCGTAAGCTTTCTTGCTGTTCATACAAAAAAAGGGCTTTAAGTCAAGGACCCCAGCAACATCCTTTAGGATGTAATTTGAGTCTCTCAGGGCACCACCATGGCAGATCAAGGCCCCGACGATCTTGACCCTGGGCATAACAACAATCATTTTAGCCTGAATTGAAAATAAATCAGTAAAGCATCAATGAAATTTGTGTCTCTGAGGAACATAACTTCCTGATGTCCTATCTAATATAAACTAGGTATAAAGTTTACATTTGCAGAAACCATTGACAAACTAGCTGTGCTGGATGACTGTAAATCAGATCCATCAAAGGGGATGTCTACCAAACGCGGTGACGTGGGTTTCGGAAACGTTCATCTGCAGCCCTTCCTTTTTGGCACTAATCAAGGGAGGTTTGATCCGCAGCCACTCTGTTCATGGCAATAAACTCAGTGTCTGCTTATAAGAGAATGTCTATTCATCTCTTCTCCAGAACAGGGGAAATACGTTGTTTATAGAAAAGTGTCATTAAATTATTAAAATTCACATGGAAAAGAAAAGGCAGTCCAAGCACATATTTGTTTTTACCCCACTGAAATCACTACTTGAAGACTAATTCAGTTACTGTTTCGGTGTGAATTGTAAGCTAATTCCTCACGGGGAGCCCTTTATGATGTTGCAATGCTTAAAATAAAAGCATTTAAAAGGGCTAAATTACACTTTTTTTGTGTGTGTGAAAATTGATGGTGGGTAAGTAACTATAGCCATTAAGCCCCTTTAAACCTGAATTCTCTCTCTCTCTCTGTTCCCTGGCAGGAGTTGGCAAACTTTTTCTGCAAAGGGCTAGATAATAAATATTTTAGGCTTTGTGAGCCCTGTGTTCTCTGTTGTGACTATTCAACTCTGCCATTGTGATAAAAAAAAAAAATAGCCATAGACAATTCATGAGCTAATGGGTGTACCTACATTCTATGAAAACCTTATTTATGAAAACAGGTGTCAGGGCGATTTGGCCCATGAACCATAGTGTGCTGGCCCTTGCTCTATGATGTAGAACTGCCGGGTTTTAAGCCCTTGTTTAAAGTTCTCACTGTCTTCCAAACTGTTTTCTAAGAGAAATTTTGGTTTGAGAGTGTGCCTCCCTGAAGATGATGGGAAGGCCTTCCTTTTGGGTGAGAAGACCTTAATTTTTGAAATAGACCGTGGCCACCTGCATACCAATTATTTAAGCATGGAGCTCTTTATTGCATCAGTAAGACAGAAAACCCATATGCTTGACTTCCAGTCAAGCCTCAGCCTCGATGTATCAGCAGTCTGGCCACTTGTCAAGATCTGCCTAAATACAGATAAAGGAATGAACATAATGGTCACAATCATGAATTCATTACTCTTGACTTAAAAAATTTCAGCTTTGTATGAAGCCAGGTTATAAGAACATTTATTTATACGTGCTCAATGTTACGTTATGTTTTTCCGAAGTACCGTCACAGAAAGACCGTCTGACAACACAGCTTTATCTTTTATTAATGATCGTATGTAACAGGGACCGTTTAGAGAACATATTTCTTCTTTGGTGAAATTGCTATTGAAGACACTTTCCATGAGCTTGTTTTGTGTCCCTTATGTAAAACTCTGTCGGTGACCCCTCTTTGAGATAAGTGCCGTGGCAAAGTGTGTCTATTGTTACACTTCCTGTAATTAACCAGCGAGTGCAATGTATCTCCTCCTGTACTGCTTTCCCGTCCAGTTTTCTAGCTGGTTCCAAAAAGTAAAGCTAAGTATATGTTGCACTGCACAGATTATATTTAGCCAAAGTTTTCTTACCCATCCATCTTTTCTTTTTCATTCTTGATCTCTTCATCTTTTTCTAGTTTTGCTGGATCTGATTGTACTTGTATCTTAATATAGAATATCATAGGTTTATAAATAACAAATAAATAATAAAATTTGGGCTGGTTGAAAATGTTAAAGACCACAAAAGGACATTTTCTGTGTTTGAAAATAGAAGAACAGGAAGTGATCACCAGGCTGCCTGTGGCAGATGGTGTAATGATAACAGACAATAAAACTATTAAATTCATATTTTGCTTTCAAATTCTGCAGCAAGGAAAGTGGTCTGCAGGCTAGAAGGATAAGAACAAATAACACCTTGAATTTTTTTTTTTGAATCTTTGTTTTTGGGGGATTTTTTTTTCCTTTATACCTTGTCTCATTGTATTTTCACCCTGTGAGGTAGTCACACTAGTTATTATTATCCTCCTTTACCGAGAAGGAAATCGTGACTCAGCGTTAAATGACTCGTCCACATTCACAAACAATGCAAAGAGACAGTTGACTGCAACTGTCTGTAAATGAGTGGAAGTAAGATAAAGCCTGGTCAGGATAAATGAATTTTAGTTGCCATCGCTGAGTGCCAGTGATGCCAGGCTACTCAGAAAACTGGGGTGTTGGGCAAATAGTAGGTGCTCAAAATATCCTTTCTTTCAAGAATGAATAGGAACTGAGGACAAATCTCACTAATTACTGAGATATTGCAGAGACCAAAAGGTGAACGATTAAGGGAAGTCTCAATGCATTTTTCAAAAAGAGGGATAAATTCCACAATCCACAAACAGGTCAATTATTCTCAGAGGCCATCCCAGAAGAAGTCAAGAATAGATTTTTAAGCTCATGGTTTGTGAATATTAATAAAGCAATGTGGTGGTTACTAGGAGTGAACATAGGTCTATAAGGAATGTCATGTTACGCTAGCTTAATTTACTTTCTTGCTTTTGAAATAAAGCTACTTTAAAAGACCAGAGGATTGACTGGGAAAATTAAATTTTCACAATAATATCCTAAAAATAGAATGACTTGTTGAACACTTCCTATATAGGCCAGGCACTATTTGTTTTATTTCATTTACTCCCGTAATGATTCCAGCCGGTAGGTACTTTGTTTATCTCCCTTGTCACAGATGAGAAACAGAGGATAGTAAAAGCAAGTCTTGTACTCAAAGTCATATTGCCAGTGGGTGACTGGGCTGGAATTGAAGCCAGATTTGGCTGACCCAAAGCTGTTGATGGTAACTACCGCACCATATTGTGTTGACACACAGAGGGCTCATGAGGTCTTGAGGCTAAGGATACACAGGCTGGGTCATAATACCTTTAGGCAGATTCACAACAGGTTGAAAACAAACCTAAAGCATGTTGCTTGCTCTTTTGGTCTTAATTTGCTTCACATTTGAATCGATGAAATAAAACCGAGTCTTATCACTACCATTAATTCACGTTTGCATAGTGTGTCCCATTGTACAGATCTTTCACATAGCTTGTCACATTGGATTCTCATGCTTTAACAAGACTTATGACTAGCTCCCACACCTCTCTCTCTCCGCCTATCCCCCAATTTTTCTTTACAGTGAGCAGAACTGAGGTTCAGGGAAATCAAATGACTCAATCAGAGTCATATGGTGAATAACTTGGGGATTTTTGTTTTCTGTCCCACTGCCATAGATATGGAGTCATGATTAGAAATAATATCAAGACATGCAAATGCCAGATCAAAGCCATCAAGATGAAGTATGAAGGCGATGAATGTAAAGTCTAACACTGAAGTACAAAGTATGTTTTAAGTTGAGTGTTTGATATAGGCCAACATTTCTTTATGATTGCTTACAATGGTAATTTAATTTTGGCCTGGATGAAGGGAAACATGTCTACATCATGATAAGCAATACCCCCATTAAGCATGGAACTGTTCAAAGCATACATGGGACCCACGTTTTCTGAGCCCAGTATTTACTAAAAACTTGGGCTAAGTAGAGCTAGGACCTAGAGGCAGGTAACTACCGCAGAGGCTGTGGGTTACATGTGATAGTGGAAGGGAACGAGTAAATAAATAGAAATTCTAGTTCACTGCAAATTTTTGAGAATTAACATGTCGAAGAGCTAAAATAATATTTGTTCTGTGTTGGTCTAGGTCCAACGGGTGCAAGTGTCAGAAAGTCAGATTTGGGCTCCACATAAGGACAATTCTAACCAGTGGGCTCTTCTCAGGGAAATGAGCCTTGTTGTGAAGTTTTAGTGCCGGGTCATGGGAAGCATTCCCTCAGGGGCCGCATGGTCTTTCTTGCTCTTAGAGTCAGGTAAAAAGTGAAACTATAATGGCTTATGGCTCATCCCGTCTAATATTAAGCGATTGTTTCTAAACTCACTCTAGGAGGGCAAGGAGGGTTCCCAATTTGGTTTCCACCTAGGTCCAAGCGATGCTGGGTGTATAACAGATACTCAATGACTCTTCATTGAAATGAATCTTCAAAAGGGAAAGAAAAGAACTAGGGGCTGGTGGCGAAATAGGCACCAGGATACATTGTTTCTGACATAATTAACACTCCCTGGATCATTTTTGTGGGACAAGAAGAAGTGAGAAGTTCTAGTCTCCAGTGTTTGCACACACTGTGCCTCTTGCTTGGAATGTGCTTCCTCCTGGATTTTCTCCTGGCTCAGCCTCTCACTGTAGTCAGGTCTGTTCAAAAGGCATTTCATCAGAGAGACATATATCTGCAGTAGCGACCCCTTAAACTCCATCACTGCCCTACACACCTACCCTGCTCTATTACTGCCTAGCATTTTTCATTGCCTGATAATACACACACACATACACACACACACACAATGTCTCCCGTCCTTTGAATGTTAGCTCCGTGGTTGCAGAGGTTTTATTTTGTTGTTGCTTGTTACGGATTACATTTTGTCTCCTCAAAATCTGTGTGTTGAGGTCCCAACTCCCAGCACCTCAGAATGTGATGTTATTTGGAAATAGGGTTGTTGCAGATGCAATTCCTTCAGATGAGGTCATACGGAAGGTGGGCGTTAATCCAGTACCATGGGAGCCCTCACAAAAGAGGAAATTTGGACACAGAGGCATGCCCACAGGGAAACCGTCATGTGAAGAAGGGAGAGGTTGAGGTGATGCTTTTACAAAACAAGGAAAGCCAGAGTGACAGCCATCTCTCAGAAGCCACAAGAAGGGCATGGAACAGTTTCTCCCACACAGCTCTCTGGAGGAACCAACCCCACTGACACCTTGATCTTGGACTTCTGGCCTCCAGAGCTGTGAGACAATACATTTTTATTGTTTAGGCTAGCTGGTTTGTGGCACTCTGTTACAGCAGCCCTAGCAAATTAATATACTGCTGTATCTCTGTCTCTAGAACCGTGAATAGATAGAGTAAGCATTCAATAAATATTTTTTGAGTGAATGTTGAGTGAATGCATAAATAGATGAATGAATGAATATCTGTTACCTCAGGAAAGTCATCTATTTTTTTCTAATCTTCCATGTTGTCGTTTGTAAAATGACATCCACTACAGTCTAGAAGATTTATCCAGTTCTCATCTATTCTACCACATTCATAAAAAAGAACTCTTGTGACAGAAAAATTGACCATATATTAGAAGTTATCAAGGAAGCTTATTTAATCTGAATCTCTGTTAAAAAACGACAGACATGGTTTTAGGGTTGATTGAAATTTTAATTTGACCTGAGGCAAAAGTCCGAAACGAATAATTTCCTGAGTTCGCTTTTAGATTTCAATCCTGTGTTTTTCCTTGACGAATTTATCTATTTATAGAAATCAGGTCAGTGAGACCGTGTGAGTTATAGGCAATGCGGTTTCATTGCACTCCAGGCTCAACTGTCTTTCAGAGTAGAATCTTCCTCACCGAGGAATTGGGCCGTCAGCAAAGAAATGGTATAGAAATCATAGAGCAGAATATAGGACATTGTCTTCATGGTGGAGAAGTTTGGGGGTGTCATTACCTGAGATAATATTAAATTTATCTGTGTGTCTCCAAATAATGGGCTTTGAAGAAGGAGCTGAATGAACAATGAACAGAACCCTGGAGAGGGATCTGGAGGTAACTAGATTCATCAGTCTGGATTCTCTCTGGAAAGCGCCCACTGGCCAGAGTGAGCTTGCATTTTCAGTCCTTTGAGACTGGCCTCCGTGGGCTCTCCAGGGCTGACAGAGGTGATTTTCCAGAAATCCAGTCTGTGCTACAGAGCTCTGGTTCCATTTCCCTTCCTAGATCCCTCACCTTCCAGTGGACCTGTAGGGTCATGTTCTCTGTCTTCTAGCATTCAGAGCCTTTGACCCCTCCTTTGTGAAACTTTTTCAGGTGTCCTATAATTGAAAGTTAATACCTTCCACTTGCTTCTTTTCCCTTCTTCTCTTCCCAAGCTCACATTTCCTGAGATGGCTTTCCTGTGCAGTAAAAGACATTGATACCTCAGTGTGCAAAATGGATAGATTCATAGGCGGTGAGGAAGGAAAACACAGAATTTATAGCCCCAAACAGGAGTTCGACACATCTCCCATAGTCTATTGAGCCCTGTGGGGTAGATGTTTTGAGCTGGAAATTTAGTACTTTTGGCTTCACCAACTCTTGGGTTCCTCTTACTATCTTTCCTTAGCTCAAGTCCAAGAAGCCCAACACAGTGTTAAATATATGAAATCAAAATCAGCTAAGAGCAGAACATGACTCTTACTTTCCCACCCCTACCCCACTTTTGCAAATGGGTCAGTAAAAATAGTGTCCTTGATGTGGGCAAGAGTGTAAATTAGTACAGTGAAAACTCAAATAGAAAACAAATCCCCAGAACAGAGACTATTTATATATCAAATCTTTGGATTATGGAGAGCAGTTAGAAGAAATCTTAAATGTCATCTAATTTAACTCACTTATTTTACAAACTAAGAAACAGGATGTTCTGAGTAAGAGATCTTCTGACTTACAGACCCTATGTTTTTCATGCAGTTCTGTATTTTATATCTTAATTTTTGTTTTGTTGTTGTTGTTGTTGTTGTTTTAAGTTTTTCCTACATTCATTATCTCTGCATGATCGAGGACAAAAACATTTATAAAATAAGGGGGTGGATGAGTTAACCAAGGTCACAGAGCTAACAAAACAAAAGGACTCTAATGGGAGCCCATGTGCCCTGGTTCTTAGCTCAGTGCTCTGTGAGTTAATTGAGCATTAAAGCAAGCTCAGTCTGAGTGAGGAACAGAAACTATGGTCCCTAGGCTTTTAGGTAATGAATACAGTCTAATATTTTCTATCAGTCTCTATGGCAAAGATGCTAAATTTCTTTTGGAGCCAGGAGAAATAGTCCCCATTTAAGAGTTGGAGGAATATCAAAGATCCTTTTCCCAGAAAAGATGTGCACACACACTTTGCACACAGTTCAGGTGATTCGCATAGCTCTTTAATTTGAAAAGAGGCTCCTAGGATATGAACTAATGGTTCTAAATATTAATGTTGCCAAACTTTGCTGAGTGTTTGCCTTGTTCCAGGCATTATTCTGAGGACCTTGCATGTGCTGCAAATGTAACACTTGAAGTAACACTTGAAGCAGATTCCGTTCTCATTTCCATTTTATAGAAAAAATAGAAATATTTAGGGAACATCTGTTTATTTCACACTAGTTTTTGAAGCACTGACCAAAGCCGGGCATGATGCTTGGCGCTAGGGATGCTACGGTGCAATAAAATGGGCACTGTGCCCGCCCCCATCAAGCTTGGGATCCAGTGAAGCAGACTGATTGTACATTTACACAGAAACGTGGCACGAAGCAAACAGACATGGGTGAGGGTTTTGGGCGTCGATAATAACGCACATCCATGGAGTGTTAGAAGAATCTAAAGAAGGAATTCATGCCTGCACCTCTGAGAAAAACAGGTGCAGAGGGGCACCTAATGAGGGGCTGCAGAAGAGGTGAGTATGCCAGACCTTGTGTGGGGGCTAAATCCTGCACTGGAGGTCAACTTCAAAGGATAGATCTCAAACTCAAACCAGGTTCGTCTACTCCCAAAGTCAGCCCCTGCCCTGCTGTCACCACAGTTCAGTTCCTCTAACTACCCTGACTCCTCTGATACTTTATAATATCCCATCCCAGTCTCCTCATGCCTGTAGGGAGTGCACCTCCCTAACGTGCCCAAGACAGGGCTTCTCAGACCTTCTGTGGTGAAGGACCACGTTTCAAAATTTTCAATCTGTCACACTGTATTCTGATACTTTTTTTTTTTTTTTAGGTTTATTTTTTAAATTTTGTAATGTTTATTTATTTGTTTAGAGAGAGAGTGAGCAGGGGAGGGGCAGGGAGAGAGGGAAAGAGAGAGAATCCCAAGCAGGATCCGCTCTGTCAGTGCAGAGCCCAACGGGGGGCTCGAACCATGAGATCACGACCTGAGCTGAAACCAAGAGTCAGACGCCCAATCGTCTGAGCCACCCAGGAGCCCCGATACTTCGGTTTTTTATTTTCTGCTGGGTGTTCAACCTGTCACTTCCTCCTCAAAGCCACGGCCCCCAAGTTTGCCCCCCATGTCTGGATGAGCTCTAAGTAGGCGCACGGAGAATCTCCGATAATCCTGGGTTCGTGCCTAGTCATTTCCTGACCCACCCTAAATGTGGAGAGATTATGTATCCGGCCTGGTGCTGTAACTGGTGAAAAAATACTCTCTAAATCTGCTGAAAAATTACCTAAAAGTGTTTCAGCTCTCACTGTAGCTCCACATCTGCAGAGCCCTGCCCCCCAAACAATTGGGCCTTTATTTCTTCTTTCCAGAGCAATAGCTAGCAGACACACGTGACCTCCAGGCCCGGGGCTGGAGCCCTGCCCGGAGTGGCAGGGGTAGGTACCCAGGCCACGTATGACTTGTAGTGTGTCGTCCAGCTGATGCAGTGGGCGTGATCCCGCCGGCGAGTACGCGTGCGTGACAAACAGAAACACAGTGCTAATTTCAAGGTCTGTTAGAATCACAGAACAGTGGAAATAATGGTTGATAGACTTAAATGGTTGGAATTGTCAGGTTAAGAAGTCCTATTCTAAAAGCTTCTAGGAGATGTTGACTAACGCTGGAAAATAAATAAATACACTTCACAATAATAAAAATGTGCTTGACAATGTGCTTTTGAATGAGTACATGGACAATATGCGGATATGTGCCCATGGGTTTTGCCCCCAGCCCGCCCCTCCTCCTCCCCCCAGAACTAATGATCAGGTCTGGCCAACAACAGACATCTGTGCACATGTAAAAGGTATCAGAATGCAGAGTGTTCCCAACTAATACATTAATAACTTCCAACATCTTTCACTTCTGGACATGATGTAATTAATTTTTGAATTGGGAAAGCAAGATGGTCTGTGGTCTGATATTTTCATTTGAAAGCAAGTGGGAAGACAAAAGCAAACAGGCTTTTTGGCTATGAGAGAATGAATGACCTTCCAAGTAAGGAATTTAAACTGGAGCTTTCGACTTCAGAGGGGAATGAGGCCGGAGAACCTTTTGGTAGCAGAAATTTAAGGTGGAGAAATGGTTGTGGGCTACTGTGCCCCCTCAGTGCTCCCTGAACATGCACACCCTTCCCCATTATCCATACCACTCTTGAGGGTTCTGATGTCTCCGAACCACTTTTGAGCAGGAAAACATTATTGCTAACAGTTTTTTTTTTTTTTTTTTTTTTTTTTTTTAAACACAGGGCTGGCATGCCAGCACATGCTTGAATGCTCTCGCAGTTACATATAAACTTTAAAAAGAGGCCCCCTTTCCCCCGAGCCTGACTCATACTCCATGCATCATATAACCAGAGCTTGAAAGGGCTATGAGGAATGAAGATGGCAATTGGGTATATTTGGTCTGGTGATGCAAACAAGTGATCTAGTAGGGCACAGGAGTGTAAAGTCACAGGGCGCAGGTAGGGTGGGGAGGGGACGTGAAAGGCAAAAGGAAAGTTTGCCATACTTCTTAACTATTCCTTAGGACACTTAAGATGACAGAACTATCATATTTTAAAGACGGAAGAGATCTTAGAAATCTGAAATGGATATTCAGAGATACTGCCAATTCAAGATCATATAGCCCAGCAGAAGTGGTGGGAACCAGCCTCAAAAAACTCTGTGCAGCCTCCAGGCATTCCTCCCCACCAAAAAAAAAAAAAAAAAAAAAAGTACATTAAAAAAAAAAAAATCTAAACTTTCAGTTTGGAAAACTTCTATTTTGAATACCAATTTTCTCTGGTCAGAGTGCTTAAATTATTGGCAACTTTTAATGAGGTCCCCCACCGGAGCACCCCAATCCCTTTGGATCTGTGTTGAGAGACAGAAAGGTAGCCCAAAGAGGAAGAGGGATGTTAAAAACACCAAGTGGGGGATGGGGCACCAGGGTGGCTCAGTTGGTTAAGCGTCCCACTCTTGGTTTCAGCTCAGGCCATGATCTCATGGTTTGTGAGTTCGAGCCCCGCATCGGGCTCTGTGCTGATAGGGCAGAGCCTGCTTGAGATTCTGTGTCTCCCTCTCTCTCTGCCCATCCCCCACTCACTCTGCCTCTCTCCAAGATAAATAAACTTTAAAAAAAATTAAAAAAAAAACTAAGTGGAGGAGAATCTGCTCACCCCGCCCCCTCCTTCTGATTCAAGTTGTCCATTTCTTATTTCTTATTTTTTATTTTTTAAGAGGTTTATATATTTTTGAGAGAGAGCACAAGCAGGGGAGGGGCAGAGAGAGAGGGAGACACAAAAGCCAAAGCAGCCTCCATCCAGGCTCTGAGCTGTCAGCGGAGAGCTTGATGCAGGACTCAAACTCAAGCATGGAATCGTGACCTGAACCGAAGTTGGATGCTTAACCGCCTGAGCCACCCAGGCACCTCTTAAGTTGTCCAGGGTGAAGTATATGGAATTTTGGAAACTAAGTGTCCAAAGAGGGTTCATGGTAAGCCTCAAAGCTTCCCTTCTACCTGACAAAGGTGGATCAGAAGGCTTATAACCTCTCTTGATTTTTTGTTTCAGTGCAACTCCTGTCCACTTAGACTTGAAAGTAGGACTTCAAGGCACTTTACCACAGAAACCAGAGAGCAACCTTTATATAGTTCCAGAAGAGTCAAAGACTGTACTCTCATTAAGCTATCTACTGAGTTTAACTTCACCCACAGGAGGATTATTGATGAGGCCCAAGGAGTGAGTTTCTGGTTTTCTGATGCTTTAAGATTAGAGACAGTCATTCTCGACTATGCTGTTCTTTCACTATTGCCCTGGGAGGAATGAGAGTAAAGTGCGAATGACCTTCTCAGGGACTAAGTCTCCTTGGTAGGGATGGTAGTCATGTGACAGTTCCCCAAGGAGCTGCAATGAGAGGGGGCATAAAAGGAGGCTGCTTTGCAGTAGGAAGCCACCTGGTTTAGTGGGATAATTCTGTCATTGTCTCTGCTCTTAAATTTGGGTTCAAAGCCCGCGTTTACCATACTCTAGCTAAGAAGCCTGGGCAAATTACTTACTTCCAGCTTCGTAAAGTTTTCTTTCTCTCTAAGTGGAGAGAGAGCCGTTGATCTAACCAATCCATATACAGTATCTGTCCCATAGCATCAATTTCCTCATCTTCAGACAGGGAGTTTCATCTTGGGGAGTGGCTAACCATACTGGGGGATAAGAACATGCCTTCTATACAAGCCCGTAATCTCCAGAATTAGTGGGGATGGGATGGGAGTGTGTGAATGTTGGGAGGTGGTGTTTACACTCCTTGAAGTCAATCAACTTTTCCTCTAATTTGTTAAAAATATGCGAGGGCTTTTTTCTCTCATTCTTCTTAGCGTCTCCTATGAGTGTGTACAAAGAAATCATTTAGGCTGGCACAGTGCCAGCTCATCACCTCTGTCATCCAGGTGATTTGTTAACTGAGCCACCATCAACTTGTTACTAACTCAGCATGATATGCTGAAAAGAGAATTGAACTGGGTCTTGCAAGGAGAAGCAAATACATATTGACACTTACTCTGTCCAGACACTGGGCTGGGTGTTAGAGTCACAAAAATGAGGGAACCCACCAGAACATTGTCGAGTGAGTCCTGTGCATTAAATCTCCAGAGCTTATTCATCCTCTAACCGGAAGTTTGTATTCAATGACCAACATCTCCCCCACTTTTGCTACCTACTCGCCAGGACCTGGAAACTACCATTCTACTCTGTTTATACGAGTTTGGCTTTTTTTAGATGCCACGTATCATTCATACCATGCAGTATGGCTTTCCCTGCCTGGCTTATTTCACTTAGCATAATGTCCTCAAGTTTCATTTCATGTTGTTGCAAATGGCAGGATTTCCTTTTTTTCTCATGGCTGAATACTATTCCAGTGTGTATGTATACTACATCTTTTTTTATCCATTCATCCACTGAAGGGCATTTAGGTTTTTTCCATATGTTGGCTCTTGGGAATAATGCTTCAAACATGGGGATGCAGTTATCACCATGGTATCCTGTTTTCATTTCCTTGGATGTGTACACAGAAGTAAGATTGCAAAAATGAATCATAGTGTAGTTCCATTTTTAATTTTTTGAGGAACATCCATGCTGTTTTCCACAATAGCTGCATCAGTTTGCACTCCCACCAACAGTGCATGAGGGTTCCCTTTTCTCCACATCTTCACCAATACTTGTTGTCCCCTGTCATTTTGATGACAGTCATTCTAATAGGTTGAGATGACAACCCGCTGTGCTTTTGATTTGCATTTTATTATGTGTACCTCAGAAAAATGTCTATTCAGTTCCTCTGCCTGTTTTTTTTAATTGTTTGTTTTTACTATTGAGTTGTATAGGTTCTTTATATATTTTTGATGTTAACCCCTTTTGAGATATACAGCTTGCAAATATATCTTAAAAAGCCCTCGTTAATCCCTATGTCAAGGGGCTTTTTTTCTGTGTTTTCTTCTAGGGATTCTATGGTTTCAGATCTTACACTTAAGGCTTTAATCCATTTCAAGTTAATTTTTGTAGTGGTGTAAAACAGGGGTCCAATTTTGTTTTCTTGCACACGGTTATCCAGTTTTCCAGGCAAGAATTTTTTGTTTTTTGTTTTTGTTTTTGTTTTTGTTTTTGTTTTTACTAACCATAACTCAGATCTGAAAGATACATCCAAAGATTATGGATTAAATTTCTTAATCCAAAAACTGAGACGATGCATATGTGTTCTTGGAGTCCTCAAGAAGTTTCCTTTCAATTTAGGGCACTCATATTATCAAAGAAAAACACTGGCAAATGGGTCTGAGTTTTTGCCTTCCCCAACCTCTAACTACGTGATGTGTGGTGGTAGCTAAGACACTCTTTTAAACCCACTGGGTCTCAGGATCTTCCTCTTAAAACCAGGTACCTGGATCAGATGAGCTCTGAAGTTTTTCCAGCTTTAATAGTCTATGCCTCTATGCCTATGCCTCTAACTGGATTGTAACCTGGATTTCTTTGTAATTTCTGGTTCGGAGGAGAGAGCACTGGCCAGACATCAGATCTGTTCTAATTCTGCCTACAGAAATGATTGCCTTTAGAAATGATTGCTTTTAGAAATGATGGAATCTTTTTTCTTTTTATGTGTTGGGCTTTCCATCTGAGACTTGAAAATGGTAACCTAAAAAGAAAACTTTGAAAATGAGTGATAAGACATGCTTTAAAGCTTTGAAATACACAGCATTATTATTATGAAGAAGGGGAGCCCTGCAGTGACACTAAGGGAAAGGACAAATTACTATCTATAAGTTAGTCAGAACGCTATAGGCTATGCTGTGGTAACAAATAATCCCACAGATTAACTTCTGCTAGAAGTCAATGCAAGTTGGTGGGGGCTTTGCTCATCATAATTACCTAAGGATCCAGGCTCGTGGGAGCACCATCTCGACTCAGGGATCCCAGTATGACTAGAGGAGAAAAGTAGGAATTACACCTTGTCTCTTAATCATTTCACTGGCCAATACAAACCACATGGTCAGGCCTAAGTTCACAGGGGGTAAAGGACAAGTAATTCTCCTTGTGACCCAAAGGAGGGTATCTTGAATATTTACGAAATTATTATGACATTAGATCTTCACAAATATGACATCACTAGCACGTTAATTTTTAAATCTGGAGGCGAAAAACCGTACTGTAATTCCAGGTAAGAATTGTTTTAAAATGCAAACCAACAAAGTCAAGTTGAGTTTGGATTTGACCACATTTCTCCGAAGAGGGAGCTTTCCTGGAGAGGGTGAAGGAAGAGGAGGGCCATGTGGCAGGTGCTCATTGGTGGGCTGCCATGTTAGGAGAACTGGCCGGTCAGAATTCTGAGCCCTGAGAATGTGCAAAAGGAACAAAACAAAATTAACTGAGGTTAAAGTTCACGAAGCGTGAAAGAACACAGAGCAGTGATCAAAGGAACAAATGGTTTATGACAGAACTTCTTTATTAAGGATTCTGACGTGGAAGTCACGTTTGTGTTTCAAGCCGAATGATCCTCTATGGAGCCTGGGGAAGCAGGCTTGGAATGAAAGAAATGTGTTCAAAGGGAAGAGGTGTGACAAACAACAGGGGACGTCTGTAATGACAGTATAGTAAATATTTGAATTTCTATGTCGTGTCATACGAATTGGTTTTGCTGGTGGTATACCTTGACATTTATTACTTATGGACATTGCCACAGCATGGTTTACTCTAACCCGACAGGAGAAGTGAAAATTTTAAAAGAGAGGGATATTAGAATCAAAGTAGGTAATTAGTTGATTGCCTGGTTCATAAAGGCAACAACAACTTTGCTTTAATGTGGTATTCTGTCATCAGCCTGGGAGGTGAGTAGTCCTAAATACAGAGGCTTTATGGTTCCTTTGAACACACTGTTCTTAGAATGACATCATGGTGTAGGGTAAAATATTAATTCACGAATCACTGGAAACATATATTCAGATGTAGGGTATAAAACCGTTTTCAAAATGCCAAATATAACTTAAAATGATGCATATATGCATATATATGTTGTCCAATGCTGGCTGGCTGGTGATGGTTACATTTATTCACATTTTAGGTTGTTTCTCACGATCGTCTCTTATGTTGGTGTGTCTAGAACATTGGCTAGCGTTGAGATAGAAGGGAAGCCCTGCAGAGGAGAAAAGACAGCAAAGGCTGGCGACAAACTTAAAAATACCAAGAACCTAGGCAGAAGGGAAGAGAGAAAATTCCTTAAGTGTGATATGAATCTTCTGAAATGACTCTGCACGATTTGGAGGCAACAACAATTAGAAGAAAAAAATTACCTTCGTGTTTGAGACATAATATAGGATGCTTACATTTCTGTTTATTGCGAATGCAGATAGAAATGCACTTGGTGGGAAGAAGAAGCACCTCAAAACACTGAACTCGAGTCCGTGCATGCCATTTGCTGTCTTGTGTCATTTTGTAAATGAATCTCATGCTTGAGAAACACAATATATACACGAACGCTAATAGCGATGATAGAAATTTCCCGGTCTTGCCTACCCTAACGTCTGTCTTCCCCAAAGGCTATTATGGGATGCCACAGCAGTAAAGAACTAGCAGTAATGATCGGAAAGAATGTTCTCCAGCTGTTTGTCTAAGAGGAACATGGCCTTACACTTCAGGTCCTGCTTTCGTCCACGTACAGTCATAGGTAGCAATGAAAAGTCAACCAACATATAGCTGCTAATAGAAGTTATGACCAAGTTGCCTAATGACATCCTGAAATGGCCAGAAAGCAAATATGGAGAAAGAAAAAAGCCCTATAAAGGATAGAGAGGGGACCAGCAGTCACTTGTTACTCTCCTACTTCTGTTTGCTGCCCCACTCAGTTCTGATCTTGAGGGCTTATTATTTATGATGCCTCAGTGGTTAGGATATATGCATTCTTCATGGGACTATCTCCATGGAAAAGCGTTCCAATGGTTGATAACCCACTGCTATTGGAAAGAGAATGGCATTTTCAAGAAAAGAAATGAAAATGTGGAAAGACAGTTCTTGCCTGGTGTGCATGTGTGTGCACGTGTGCGCGTGTCCACCTGTATCAGTGAACCTAGCAAAGGTGTGACGGGACTTAGATTGACACTCATGTCTGGGCCTGGAAGGGCCGGGGCAGTGACTAAGGGATGGGCCTTTCCCTCCTGGAGCTTCAGAGGGCCTGTGGTTACCGTCTGTGAAGTTCTAGAGGAGAATTCAGATTATTATATAATTTGTTTTCAAAACATTCTTGTGGGGCGAGAAGGTGGGAGCTGTTCATAGCCCCTCTTGCCAGGGAAGTGCTGTAGCACCTGTGAATTTGCTACCCACTGTGGCGGGGCAGGCTTATCTGGTTGGCCAACCTTGTACATCCTGTTGTGCAGAGAATATTTTCTTCTCTCTCCACTTTTGTTGTTTACTTAGCAAAAGGCACTCCACCCTCACTGCAAGTTTTGACACTCGCTGATACACTGTATGGCTACTGTACCTTGACTTTCAATTACATTAAATCCTATTATAATCATTTTCTTATAACAAATCCTCTTTAACACCTGAAAAGCTCAGCTCCCATGGGCGTAGTGTTATGCTGTCAAAATAAAAAACAAAAAAAACCCCAAAAAAACCCAGAGGAATCCTACTGGAATTGCAGTAGCTATATTGCATGTCTTTGAAAATAAGATCAACATAAGGGCCTTCCACACTTTGCATTCAATTCTGGTAGCAAAAGAGAGAAACGTTATTCTAAGCCATTCAAATATGGCTTGACCTATAAACCAGTGGCCTTAACTCAGTGATTTTAAATCAAAGTGATAGCACGGTAAAATCCTTTCTCTGGGAAAGTATTTCTTTCAGCAGCAAGGTCCAGAATTCCTAATTATTACCATTATAATGATTAATGTAAGCAGAATATTCTTTACCAGTACATTATAAGAACACAATGCATGGGGAGGTTCTCATTTGTTTGTGTGCTTTGTTTCTCTTATGCTTCTGGTATAATGACCATAATCAAGTTTCAGATTTTTTACATAATTAATTAATTGATTAATTAAATTTTTTGAGAGAGAGAGGAAGAGGAGAGAGAGAGAGAGAGAGAGCGCGCGCGCGCGCGCGCGCGCGCATGAGTGGGGGAGGGGCAGAGAGAGACAGAATCTGAATCTGAAGCAGGCTCCAGGATCCGGGCTGTCAGCACAGAGCCCGACTCAGGCTCCGAATCCACGGACCACAAGATCATGACCTGAGCCAAAGTTGGCTGCTTCACCGACTGAGCCACCCAAGCACCCTTCAGGTTTCAGATTTTTTTGGCAGATGAACATGATGGATCACCTTTTCTGCCTTCATTGTTTTTGGCCAACATCTGTAAGTATGGCTCAGAAGACTTTTATTATTCCAGGTTTTGCGTTTATTCCATGTGGTTTGTTGCTGCTCTGGGGAGACTCAGGATTTTGAGGAACATCCTCAGGGTCAAAGGAGAGAAGTGGAGGTCTTAGGAAAGTAACAGATTTTGCTAGCAGTGCCTTCAGTGTTAGTCATGCCTTTGATTCGATGACCGACACTCTTGAGTTCCATCCAGGGCTATGAAAGCCCTTTGTGGATTAGCTGGTGGGAAGATGTCTCTCCAGTTAATCAAGTCCTACCCTAACAATCATTCCATTCCATATATAACCAAAGAACTGTCTCTACTTTTATCATTTTCCCCCTTGTGCTAGGAAAATGAGTAGCTTGACAATGACGTGACGAGAAGAATCAAATTTCCTCTTTTTCTTCTGAGACTTTCCTTCCAGTTGGCAGGGTGGTAAAAATCTCATCCCTTCTGGCAATGAACGTGTGCCACATTTTGTTCATTGTCTTGAGGGAAAAAATTAAGATTGCTGATGATTCTGGTCACCATATATGGCAACGAAGTCTTTTGCGACAACCTGGGAGAGGTAGAGTTCTCTGCTTTCATAATGTAGCTTTGGTTCAGGCCCATCTTTCAGCTAAGGGTAATGTGAGCCAGAATTGGTCGCAGAGGCACTGGCAGCTGGCTTAACCTGTTTATATAAAGACGGAACACAGTCACTGATTAAGAGAGCCACCTCCTACTGGTTGGTTTTGGAGTAGAGCCCAGAATTTTCCATGGAGATAGCTTTTAAAAGTTAGGTCAGCATCTCAATGAAAGATAAGGACACACAAGAAAGCCCTTGTGGGTTTCCCTGTCTTCAGAAGCCCCAGTGTTCAGAAAGAGTTAGAATAGATATATTTGACCAATAAAATGCCTCCACTAGGCGTATCTTCATGAAAGGACAGCTCATCTTGGAGTGATCCTCTGGACTGAGGATTAAGTGGGTCAGATTGAGCCAAGATCAGCCTTTAGCAATTTATACGCATAGCCCTGGTTCTTCAGGGTGGACTGGTCAGTGACATAAGATTAATTTGATGTCAGGACGTTGTATATCGGGGACATTTTCAAGTGGTAGGGACAAAATTGTAAATAATGAAAAACTATTGCTTGGTTTAAATCAGCAAATAAGTTTAAGGGGAGCAAATCAGGGGTGGGGTAGGAACCTGAGTGGAGAAACAAGGACCTGATGGAAGAATTATAGAGAATCAGTGCAGGAACTATAGGGCATCAGTGGTTCCGTGGATTTCACTGCCCCTTGACTCATCTAAAATACTCGAAGAAAAATTATTCCTAGAAAAATGAGAAAAATGATCGGCGGTCTTAATGTGATCTGTGGATGAAAAGGAATCCATTTAGTGGATTGGATTCTGCCTCTCTATTTTTATTTATTTAGTAGGCACGCACTGTTTCTTCAGTTTTCTGTGTGCTTAGAAATAAAGACCTAGTAATGCCAAGACGCTACTTAAGTTGGAGTCTTTAGTAGCTGGGGCGTGTGCAATTAAATGCGGTGATTGGAGGATATTCCTGCCCTCTAGTCTGTAACTTCCAGAGGTTAAAAAAGGAACATCCCACTTTTATAAAAGGGGGAAAAAAAAACCCTTTGCATAGATTATTATATAAATAAATCTTCTTAACAAGCACTGCAGTTCTTTTTTTTTTTTTCCAAAGCACAAAGAGTTATTGTGTGATTTATGTGAAAAGGTTATATAACTGTACTCTGTTACTTTAAATAGTGTTTTTTCTTTAAACTGCCAACTTCTTCATCACCAGCAAAGAAAAAAAAAATGCATATTTGCAAAGCACAAAGGTAATTTTCAAGGACTGTAATTAGCTCATGATAACTTTATCTTTTGTGATGTCTTTGCTGCGGAACTAGAAAAGAAATGGACTTTTTTCATTGTTAAATCTAAAGTGTGGCACCTGCAGTGTGTCAGTTCCATTAGAATCAGGGAGAAAGTCTGAAGTATTACACTTGGTCAGGGGAAAATTATGGACGGACTAAAGTAACAGATCTTGCAATTTTCATTTGGCTTCGTCTTTTCTTTCTACAAACATGACAAAGCTCCATTTCCCCTGTTCCTGTTCCCCAACTGACCCTTTTTTTCCAAGACATTAAAAGACTTATTTAAAAACCAAACTGCTTGATGTGGAAGGTGAAAACAATAATGAAATTATGATAAAAGAAGGTAGGAAAACAAACAAACAAAAAGTGTATTTGCGTCTTAAAAATTAATAGGACAAAACTGGCAAGAGATGGAAAAGTAAAAGAGGGAACAGGATTTGAGGAAGAGGCTGCTAATTAATTCATCCCAGGAAAATCAGTTACTAAGAAAATTTTTATTTCCTTGAAAACTTCCATCTCTGGGGGAGGTCAGAGTAGATGTGCACACAGGGGGTGCAGGGTGTGTGTGTGTGTATGTGTGCGTGAGAGAGAGAGAGAGAGAGAGGGAGGGAGGGAGAGGGAGGGAGGGAAGGAGGGGTGGCAGGGAGAGAGAGAGAGAGGGGGAGAGAGCTCCGATGTATTTCTGTGATTGGTTGAGACAAGTGACGGAGGAATGTAGGAGGTCACAGTCACAAAATTTCCCCATGGTGAAGAGTATTTACAAAGAGAATCTAGGAAGTTTCCTTCCTAGGAAAATAGGCTGTTTGGGCAGTGGAATCCCCTGGAGGTCATAACTAGAGTACATTCCAGGATTTGGAGGAGGGTTTTCTTCTGAGAAGTAAACGCCACCTTAGTCGCCCGAGATCGGGAATTGTAGAGCTATTTATCTCACCAGCGGACTATAATCCCTCGAACAACAGGAAAATCTATAAAGCACTTAAAGTCAAGGGATTGCAGTGTGGCAATAGGAGTTCAGGGTGTGTTTTCTGTGGGACTGTGAGAACATTATCACCTGTTTGGTCACCGACCTGCCCAGGTGGCAGTTTGGCAAACAACCAGGACGAACAACAACAACCTCTTGCAATGGACTGTGAAATATTCGGGCATAGTCGTGCTCAGACGTTATTGATCCCTCTCGGTTCAAACGTTAGATTTCAATTTTAATGGGAATAAAAACAACTGATATGAGACGAGAAATAAATAAATGCTTTTAGAGTTCAGGGATCAGATACCCACTTTGGCAACTCTGTACAGGGAGGAGGCAATTGATTCTTAAAGAGTGCCTTGCAGCTGAGACAATAGCCGCCTTTTTCAATATTTTATGGAAAACAATGTCAGTCCATATGCTTTGCAACGAGAAGCTCAGTTGTGAGCTTGATTGTTATATTTTTAAAGTTACATGGGAACGTGGAGCCTCTGTCAGGTGAAGTCTGCAGCATTTAGGATTCATTAAATCTTGTTGTCTGGGAAGGTGTCACATATACTGTTTCACAGATCAAATAAGAGAGGAGAAAGCTAATTTCCTAGCCAGGAAGGAGGAAGTCAATTAAAAACATACAGATGAAGAGTGATCAATTTCCTTCACACTAGAACCCAAAGGAAGTGTTTTGAAATGTGTATTTAAACTAAGAAGTAGAGTACATACCAAAGGGAAAAGAAAAGTTAAACTGAAAGCCAAGCCCAAGTTAGCCACGACGGTACACATAAGAACAGGTGCAACCTTTTCTAAATCCACAGCCACCCTCTCTGGCTTTAACACGTGGCGGGAAAATCTCTTCAAACAGAAGATTCTTTCTATGAGACGCAAGGGTTGTCTTCAGCTTCCAACAAAGGTTGACGAGTAATATAAAATCTTCCATGTGTTCCAAATAAGGATCAGACTAAAATTGACCCCACTTGTAGACAGAAGGTAGCTGAGATGACACGATTACCCATTATGCTGGACGTGCTTCTCTTTAAAAGTGCAGAGACAAAAAGTCTTTCAAAATGAATTGTGTGCCCAGTTGCATGCAGGCAGTGTTTCTTGGAGAGACACCTCCCTATTTCTGTCTTCTGTGGACTGCGTTTAGACCTTAAACAATTAGCCCTCTTAAGTTTGTTGGTTTTTAAGTCACCTTCTCTAGAAATTCCAGCATTTTGTATTTTTAGATGCTGGGGTCAGGGCAAGTGCAAGAAGGATGACGTTTTGTGCCTTTACAAGCAATTCTTTTTTTGACTTGAGCAGAACACAACAAAATGAATACTGAAAATGCTGCCTCATTCCATTTTAACCCATTAAGGTCAGAAGCACAAAGCGTAAATACTGGTATATTCTTAGGAGGCTAATCCTATCAGAGTGAATTATTTATTTTTGAGAGAGAGAGAGAGAGAGAGAGAGAAAGCGTGAGAGGGGGAGGGGCAGACAGAGAAGAGAGGGAGACACAGAATCCGAAACAGGCTCCAGGCTCCGAGCTGTCAGCACAGAGCCTGACGCGAGGCTCGAACTCATCAACCGAGATCGTGACCTGAGCTGCAGTCAGACACTTAACCGATTGAGCCACCCAGGCGCCCCTCCAGTGCTCCCTGTCTTAAAACTCCTCAAGGTCCTACAAACTACACATATAGGCACATTTATTTTCTTGATCTGCTGTTATTCAATTGCAGTCATAAAAATAAGGCAAAGAAGCTACTTTCTATCTTGATTTTTTTTCCCCTCTGACAATTCTAAATCGAGTGTTCTGTGAACAGTTTAGCTTTCTAAAGTATTTTTTCTCTTTTAAGGAGAGGAAGTGTGTGTTCTACTGGAGGACAGAACCTCCCGTCTTCTCAATTACACTAAAAAAACTCAGCCTCAGCCTCTTAGAATAAATCATACAAGAGGAGAAAGGAGGATGGCTTGAGAGAAAGAATGGAAAAACATACCGAATTGCATAAACATTTTAACTGTCAAAGGAACAGAGGCAACTCTTCATTTACGGTCACTTCTTATTTATGAACAGCCGGGTATGATTACACACCACCCCTCTTTGCCTTTTCCTCTGTAATCAGGAGAAGCTAACTCCTAAGGTCCCTCAACTAAAGCCTGAAAACCGTCTTTTTTCATTGCTTTTCATTCATTCATGCATTCACTCAACACATATGTGGTGAATACCTATTATGTGCCATGCACAGTGTTGAGCAGAAATAGACCTTCTGGAGCTCACAGTCTAGACTCATGAGCAAAAATAGCCTTTAATCAAACAATTACACGAATAGATGTAAAACCACAGCTCTGATAATGCAATGAGGGGGAAAAAAAGTACGTGGTGCTGTAAGAATAGAAAGAGAGGAGAAATTGAACCTGATCTAGGAGTTCAAAGAAGGTTTTCTTGAGGAAGTGATCAAAGCTGAAATGTGAAGTTTGGATAGGAATTAATTCACCCAGAAGGAAATGGAGGAACTTCCAGGTTAAGTAAGCAGCCTATTTGAAGATCTGCGTGGGGAGGGGGCATGAGAATGATAGAGAGAGGACCCATGTGGCTGAGGAGAAGAGGTCCAGGCAGCCTGGTGACAGCTAAGGCAGGAGAAGAGAAGAGACAGACAAATGGATCTAAGGCCAAAGTCGGATTCTGGTTTATCCTAAGGGAACTGAGGAGGCGTGCACCATGTATGGGTTTATCACAGGGCTGTGTGCGGGGAGGAAGAGGGGTCATGGCTGTTTGACGGGTGGTATTAAATGGGGAAAGTGTGTTCCCTTGTATTCCTCCACCGCTGCTTTCCCCCCCACCATTGTGCCCTTACCTTAGCACCTCCCAGATGCCTTATTTCTGCTTCTCACCCCTTGGTCATCCTGCTCCTTACTCTGGAGCTCCTGACACCTCTTCACTCTGGGTCTCTGCTTCTCCCCATTTTGGTTTCCTCACTGTTGGGGCTCTTGCCCTCTTGGCCTAAGGCCACAAAATCCCCACCACCAATTCAGAGTTAAGTCAGGCAGGGACAGCTAGGTGAGGCATCTATTCAGGCACCCCGAATTAGAATTTGAATGTATTTCCCCAGAGAATCAGAGGTACGCACGTCATCTTAACTGTCTACTTCAGCCATGGCAATGGGTGACTTGGTTTCGGAAGGCTGTTCTCGGAGTCGCCCATCTTAGGATGTTGTTTCTATGGGAAAAATGACTTTAACAAAGAACTTATAAGTAAACTCCCCAAGCCAATGCATTTTCCCATTAGGAACTGCCTTTATAGAAAGAAGTTCTTGTGTGGTGAGTACCTTTAGTGTTATTTCCCCCACTTTGTTTCTCACTCTTTGCAAATTGAACTCAAGTGTTGACTTCATGAAGAACTAACCAGGGAACCTGATGATAATCCCAATGAGAGGGGTTTTTGCTTTTTTTTTTTTTTTTTTTTGGTTGTTGTTGTCGTTGTTGTTCCAACTCTAACCAGGAGTTGGTTAAGGTCAACAATTTGAATTGCTAGTTTGGATAAAGTAGCCAATTTTGGGAAAAAAAAAATTCAAGCTAAGTGCTGAATGGATATTTAACTCATTGTGAGATATGATTCTTTTTGCAATTACTGAATTTTGCAAGACGAAGTACATACTTGTGTTTGGCTTATGGCCATTCTTCTTGCCCGCATTTATCAGCTGTCATTTTAGCTAGGCTGTCACTTTTGCTTTTTTCAATGAGGAATTCTTTTTAAAGCCCTCTTCCCTGTCTTCCCACACTGGGAGTAGGGAGGGATCTTCCTGGATGAAGTATTTGTTCAACAAATATTGTTGTGCACTTACTATATGCTGAATACTTAAGGTCCCGTGCTGCCATACGAAAGACAGGTGCAGTCTTTGTTCTTATGGACCATATAATCTACAGCAGTGCTGTCCGGTAGAACTTTCTGTGATGATGGAAATGTATTACGGTTACACTGTCCAATGCAGTGTATGTAGCTACTGAGCCACATGAGGCTAGTGGCTACTGTGCCCTTAAAATGTGGCCAGTGTAACTGAAGATCGAAATTTTTTGTTTTATTTAATTTTTAAAATTATTTTATTTTATTTTTTCATCATGATAAGTATACTCTTTGATCCCCATCCCCCATTTCACCCATCCCACTACCCGCTTCCCCTCGGGTAACCATCAGTTTGTTCTCTGTAGTTAAGAGCCTGTGTTCTGGTTTCTCTCTCTCTCCCTTTTCTTCCCTTTGCTCATTTGTTATTTTTCTGAAATTCCACATATGAGAGAAATCATATGGTATTTGTCTTTCTTTGGCTAACTTATTTCGCTTATCATTATACTCTTTAGCTCTATCCATGGTGGTGTGAGTGGCAAGATTTCATTCTGTTTCATGTGGCTGAATATATACACATACACACATACATACCACATCTTTATCCATTCATCTCTCAATGGACACTTGGGCTGCTTCCACAGTTTCACTATTGTAAATAACACTGCTATCAACATAGGAGTGCATGTGTCCCTTTGAATGACTGTTTTTGTATCTTTGGGGTAAATACCCAGCAGTGGGTTGTAGGTCGTTCTATTTTTAATTTTTTTGAGGAAACTCCGGGAGGAAACTGTCTCCCATGGTGGCGACACCAGTTTGCATTCCCACCAACGGTGCAAGAGGGTTCCTTTTTCTCTCCGTCCTTGCGAACACTTGTTGTTTCTTGTGATTTTGATTTTAGCCATTCTGACAGGTGATGTGATATCTCATCATAATTTTGATTTGCATTTCACTGACATGAGTGATGTTGAGCATCTTTTTATTGTCTATTGGCCATCTGGATGTCTTCTTTGGAAAAATGTCTGGTTCATGCCTTCTGCCCATTTTTTTAATTGGATCGTTTGTTTTTTGGGTGTTAAGTTGTATCAGTTCTTTGTATATTTTGGATGCTAACTCTTTATTGGATATGCCATTTGCAAATATCTTCTTTTATCTAGTAGTTTGCCTTCTAGTTCTGTTGATTGTTTTCTTCTCTGTGCAGAAACTTTTAATTTTGATGTAGTCCCAATAGTTTATTTTTGCTTTTATTTCCTTTGCCTGTTTTATTTAATTTTAATTAATTTAAATCCAAATAGAAACAATGGCCATTGTATTGGATAGTACAGGTTTAGGGGTACAGAGAGACAGGTCTAGTAGGGTACAAAGAAAGTGAACAGTTGGAGCCCGGGAAAATTACTAACTACCTACACATTGTAGAACTAAAGGAAGAAGTAACTGAGTTCCAGATAATTGCCATTTTATTTATTTATTTAAAAAAAATTTTTTTTAATGTTTATTTATTTTTGAGACAGAGAGAGACAGAGCATGAACAGGGGAGGGGCAGAGAGAGAGGGAGACATAGAATCGGAAGCAGGCTCCAGGCTCTGAGCCATCAGCCCAGAGCCCGGACGTGGGGCTCGAACTCATGGACCGCGAGATCGTGACCTGAGCTGAATGAAGTCGGACGCTTAACCGACTGAGCCGCCCAGGCGCCCCATATAATAATTGCCATTTTAAATAGGAGAAATGTGGGGTATATGACATGCACACGATCTTTTGGGAAATAAGTTAAAAAGTCTTAATAAAGCTGAAGCCCACTAAAAAAAGACGTCTGACCATTCACTGGCTCTTCTCCAAATCTACACGGATGAACCTACCTATTGCATTCCCCTTAAAAAGGACCCCGTGAGGATTTCTAAAACCAAATGCTCAAGCACTTTGAGCATTTTGGAAGTCATAAGGGACCCTTACATTATCATTGTGCTAGAAATCATTACCTAACCGAGCTGCATAACAGGAAAGAAGTTGAGCTTTTAAGGATAAATGGGTCATGCAATGATTTAAATCACCATTGAAAAAAATCTAGCATAAAACGTTTTGTTCTGGAAGAATATCACCCATTTTAGAAATCAGTTCAGAGGAACTCTTTGGCTAGAACAGTTTGTATCAGAAAGAGTTGTTTAAAAGTTGTATGTTGTGTTACTGGTAGCAACAGGCTTCAGAGATGTTTTGTTGTTGAAAGTCACCATACCTAGCTTGCAGCTGCTAATCAAAGAAGGAATTAGGGAAAGGAGGGAAACATTTTCCCTCGTATGTTGAAAAGAACAATGCCAGGAGAAAGGTTTCTTTGACTGGGAGGAGTTGGTCATGGGAAGCGGTGGGGGGGGTGGGCAGTCTGCAGAAAGAGAAAGAGTGCTCTAAATGTTGGTGATCAGCTTGTGCCTCTTTTATGTTTGGAGAGACGGTTCAAGACAGAAGCTGCAGCTAAGGCACTGGGGCTGGGAAGGAAATGAAAGCTGTGTATTTAATTGTTTCTAGAAAGCGAATAAGAGAAAAGAGACTACATTCAGATAGAGAGGGCACCTAGGGTTAGGCCTACGCCGGATTTGGCTCGAAGGCAGAGGATAAAGCATGGATTAAAAAAGCAGCCCAATCAAGTCTGGAGGGAAGGCATAGGTTAGATTAAATGGTGATCGAGACAGATTTCTGGGTAAAGTACCTGTGAGAAATTCAGCTTTATGCTATTTAAAAGTTGTTCGAAACACACTAGAACTGAAATAATGGGCAATATATTTTAAACTTCATTGACTTTGGCCCACTTGTGTCCGTCACAGGAATCTCAACTAAAAAGAAAGAAATCACCTTCTTGCCTTCCACCACCTGGTGACAGTTCTACGTGGAATATATTTCCCTAAGACATTTTTTTCACCTCTATATCTGTTTCTTTATCACTAGAATAAGGGTGTTAATATCTATTTCTGCCTGCTTCCCAGAAGTGACAATCAAAGAAGATAACAAGTGTAAAACACTTGGGAAATAGAACATATGCAAATATAAGCAATTTCATTTATTATTTGAATGGCAAATAATAGCCCTGAAAGTTAAATCTGTACACTTGCACAGAGGGTGATTACAACAAACACTGGGATGTGATTTACTCTCCCTACTGGCCAGGTGAAGGAAAACAGGCAACGGAAGAAGCCAGAACATGTGCTTCCTAGGGGGGCGTGGGGGGTGTTCACTCAGTAGGTGGATTTCTGAGTATTTCAGGAGCTGGACTTGTGAATGAAAAGACTGGAACAGGAACATTAAGTAAGGTCCAAAGTCTTTTCTGTCCATAATAACGAAAATCTAAAATGTGGATATGTTTTTAATTATGGGGTAACCTTTGATGTGTGCATACTGTTAGTTCCAGACACACATATAATATTTTGCCTGTTCATTGAGCAACTCTAGGTGAAGGTGAACAAATAAAAATTACCCCTGCTCTCTGATTCACAAGAGCCAGGCTGTCCTGTGTTTTTTGACTTGGAATCATCTACTCCTTTTGGGGTATGGTATTCTTACCTTTAGAATCAAGTCCATCCAAGTTCTTGGGTTCAAGGATCCCGAGATTAAGGACACATGAAAAGCTTACTTTAAGAAGGCTTACTCAGAGATGCCTGGGTGGCTTAGTTGTTTGAGGGTCTGACATCGGCTCAGGTCATGATCTCGTGGTCCATGAGTCTGAGCCCCGCATTGGGCTCTGGGCTATCAATGTGAGCCTGCTTTGGATCCCCTGTCCTCTTCTCTCTCTGCCCCTCCCCAGCTCATGCTCACTCTCTCTCTCTCTCAAAAATAAACATTATTTTTTTTTTAAAGTCTTACTCAAAAAAAGTAGCTGGAATATGACTGGATTTTTCCACTCCTTTTCAGATTATTCCCTTTGTCTTAGTCACTCTAGGCTTCAGGAAAGAAGGTGAGGCAACTCCCAGTTTGTGAGTTCAAGCCCCACGTGGGGCCCTGTGTTGAGAGCTCGCAGCCTGGGGCCTGTTTCAGATTCTGTGCTCCCTCTCTCTCTCTGCCCCTCCTCTGCTTGTGCTCCGTCTCTCTGTTTCTCAAAAATAAATAAATACGATTAGAAAGAAAAAGAAAAAAGGCTCACAGAGCTGTGGTAAGCATCGCATGCACCTAAGGGGCTCCGAACCCAGGGTTCTCAGAGGAAATTTGCCTGATTGGGGAAGAGCAAACTCACATTTATTAAGTGCCAACAGTGTGCAGAGACAGTACCAGTCACTTGAAATGCTATCATTTTGTCAACTGGGGAACAGCAAGAGTTGAATGATATCTTTGTTTATGCAATTTGGCCAGAAAGTGAAGTCCAATTCTGCCAGGTGAATCCAATTTCCTATCGACCTTCCCTCGCATTAGACACCATCCGTGTGGCTGCTTGGCCATCCCTCTTTCCTGGAAGTGTCACTTTTCACATGCTCAATTATCTTAGCAAATTTGTCATCTCGGTCATAACCAGGCTTACTTGAAGGGATGTCGTCATCATCCGTGCGTTCCAAATACATATTTTCCCCCTAAGTATGTGGGCCTTAAGATAGTGTCATTGTCTCCAGAGCCAGATAGAAGAAGGCCACGTTTGTGTTTCGAGTCTTCAGATCCTAATTTCTTTGTTCCAAATGCTGGATCCTCGCTGAGTTTCCACAGGGAGAGAGAACTCCGGGACGAGGGAGGCTGGGGCCATGCATCTGCGGGGCCCAAGTCCAAAGCAACACGCAGGCTGTCCTTGCGGGATGTTTCTTTGCAGAGTCTCTAGAATACTTGAATTTTTTTTTTTTTTTTTACTATTTCAGCAGCTCCCTTTATGAGGACTTGTTCTTCTCATCCACAGAAGCCCTTTTCAAACAGTACCGAGAAAACTGATAAGAAGGAAAAGCATTCACTGAAGGGTTCCCAGAAAGCAGGCATTCGATTTAACTACAGGGCAGTGCTGCTCTGATTAGCACGGGCCCAGCTGACGGCAAGGTTGCCAGGCAGCACTTGTTCAGCCAAGGGCAAGAGTGGAATTGAAGCGACCATGTGGTTTGTGTTACCAGTTTGCAGCTTTTTCAGGTTTGGAGAGGAGAACGTCACCGGCGATGATGACTCCGTTTGGAATGGATACATTTTCCGCGCGGTGTTCAGCAACTGCTGATTTGTTTGAAATCCTAAAGTCCAGAGGCACCTTTTACAATGTGGACAAGATAAAGCACAGGATATGTCAAGATCCTACCACATGCAAATAATGCAGTTTCTGGCCAAGTCTTCTTTTAGAGAAGGGAGGAAAAAAGAAAAAAAAAGAAAAAAGTAAAAAAGCTCTCCAGCATCTCTAAGCTGCTACTTACAGCCTTTATAAAGATAGTACAGGAAAAAGAAACCAGAGTCAAACAATAAGCTAAATTCTGCCTTCCTCTTGCTCACACCATCTTCTCTGAAGTCAGAGTTGATTTTTTTTTTTTTAAATGTCTCAGGTTAGAACTTGCCACAAAATAATCAATTTGTGTAAGCTTATGTTAAACCCTAAAATGCAAATGTTGTAATTTGTCCTTTATTACCTACATTTTTTAGTTTAAGAGAAGAGAGAGAAATCTGGGTTTATTCACACTTTGAATCCTCCTGGGTATTCTTGGAAATATTCTTCTCAGAAAGTCTGAAACACGAAATTGGAACAAATGATTCAATTCACAGACAAATTTGCAAAGTCATCTGGTTTGCTTGCGTTGAGTTGAGTCAAGTACTTTATGAATTAAGCCCTTCCTCAAAGACGTACATCCGTTGCCCTCTCAGTGGGCCACATCAAGGTCCCACAGCGTTGCTTCTAATCTTTATCCCTTAAAGAGACACATTTTTAAAAAACTCCTATTTTTTCAAAATCATTTTAACAGAATTCAGGTACCTCGTAAATGTTATTGCCTTCTTATAGCATTTTAAGGATTCTGGGAAAGCCACTAAGATACCGTACTCCTGGAAGCAAGATCTTTCCGTCAGAGGTTATAAAGCAGCAGAAACCAAAAAGAACCCATAGCTGGTGCACTCATACATTCTGCAAAGGCTTTCAAACAAAGAAAAAATATAACTTGTCAGTCAGGATGCCCTGGTCTAAACAAAATGCAGTTTTGCTTAAAGAGACGCTGTCAAACGTAGTCATTTGGGCTCCAAAATTATGCTTCGCAAAACACTAAATTAGTTTGGTCAAAACATAACCTTGGTTCTCAAAACATTGTCAGAACTTTCCAAGTTCAATAAAAGAAGGCAGCATTTGTGGTTTAGGTGGACGTTGTCCTCTGCATTTATTCTGCCAAGTATCCGTCGAGCCATCTTCTGTCTGTCCATCCATTCACCCATCAAGCATTACCGAATTTTTATTACGTGCCAGGCACTGTGCTGGACTCAGGACACAAAGAGAAAAAGACACATTCATAGTCTCAAGGCCAGGAGTCCTAGTGAGGGGATAGACGAGAATAATAATTGTAGTCAAATGCAATGTAGTCAAATGACCACTGTAATGGACAGCTGAGCAGGCGAGAAGCAAGAGCGGCCGTGTTGCGTTAGCTCAGGATACTCTCGGAGCTAAGCTGAAGACAGACCATTCTTTTCAGATGTTCCTAAATATTCATAGAGGACCTCGTGTCTGAGATCACCTTCTTTTTTCTTATGAGATGCACAATTAATGACACTATCACAGGGAACACACCGCCACAGGGACATACAATAAGATATCCAAAGCCATGTTTCTCAGAAGAGGGAGTTTTCCTGGAAAGGTGGAGGAAAGGGAAACTTTGGCAACGGCTGATTGGTAGGTTATCCCCCACTAGCTGGATCTACGTATTTTTCTCCCCTTTCAGGGAAACAAAAGAGGATGCAAATGAGTGACTGACATTGTGTGGCTAATCTGAATGTGATCTAATTTACTTAAAAGCAAATATTTTGAAAACTCTTAACAGCGACAACGTATCCCTGGAAGATTTCAAGTAGATGGTGACTGTTGGGCTGTTTCATTGCAGTTGACAATGACTTGTTTCAGAAGCTTACCAAAGGCATCTTTGAGGAGTTTATATTCTCCCGTGGTTATATAGCTTTTCGATACATCACTTTGGGAACAAATTAGAGCAAATACATTTGATTTTATAATTTTATTTTTGATGACACTACGTGTTACCAGCCACATAAATGGTGGCAACCAGAACTGCCCTCCTACTTTCCCAACACTAAGGATGAGAAAGTATGGTCAGACTCAATGGTTATTTATGGCCAGGGAAGTGCCCTGTCTGCCAGACCGCACTTGAGCAGAGCCCCAAAGGGAAGTTCAGAAAGCAAACGTGATAGTCTTAGGACAATTCTTCTGAAGGTCTTTGACTTCTAACAGCGCATGCCAAAGGATGTAGCTGCGTAATTTATCCATTAGGTCAGGGGTGGTGGTGGTGGTTGGGGTGGGGTATTCTCATCCTGGAGTCTGTAAGCTCAGGCGACATATGGACTAGGAGATATGCCAGACAAGGCGGTGTTCTCTTTATGTGATAGGTTAAAAGTGTTGTGTCTGTCCACACAATGGAGCAAACTGTGGCAAAACCAATGAATCATTTAGAATTTCTTCTTATCTTTGCACAATCCACTCAAGACCAATCAGTTGGGGCAGTTTGCTGATCTTTTTCAGTCACCAAAGCTTCAAATTAAAAAAAATCCTGGATCAGTGGTATTTTGGTCCATTTTTCTCCTTCTAGTCACTGAGATACCACTGATATTTCTAATAAATAAACTGTCCTAAAGCCATTAAGAGGCTCTAGGGTTTACCAAATTAAAGGCAGGGAAGAAACTTATTATTTCAAAATGTGATTCTTTAAATCTCCTCACCGTCTATCTCAGGATTTTCCCTGAATGTGTGATGTCAGCCATGGTCACCTTGACTCTGCATTGCTAGGAACTGCTCAGTGGCTCAGTGCGCGACCACCCTCAGCTGCCAGAGGAGGTAGCTGCTTCCTGGCAGGTATCGGCAGATATTTCTGAGGCCACGTGTGTTCCTAATGCATGCTACAATAATCTCCTTGGCTATTTCATCTTTAGAAGTCCATAATCAATGTCTATTCATTTAACTCAAATATATTTTTTAAGTTGGAAAAACAACCAACCAGCAAACCTTCAGTCCACCAATGGGGTGTGAACACTTACCATCTATTGTTGTCCTGGGGGGAGCCCTGTGAAGATGTCTGGATGGAACCATCAGAACTGCCCCCTGGCCATGTGGTGCTTAGAACAGCCTTCTGTGCCCTCTGACCGGAAGAAGTAGGTTCGGAACAGAATGGCGAGTCTATGGATACAATGCCCTATATGGGAAGGCCTTTTTTCCCTTCTCTATGTCCTCCAATTTTCTGATGTCCAGAGGGGTGCTGGTCTCTTCTATGGCTTGTGATTTGGAGGCTTTTCTTTCCTGCTTATTCCTGAAGGTCTCTTTCCTCAGTGTTAGTCTTTGTCTCTCCTGTATTCTTTAGCTCATTCCTCCATGGAACCTAGCTCTGCCACAGGCACTCTATAGCTTGGAAGCTGTGTCCCTTTCTTGTTTCTTGGATTGAATGCCTTCGGATCAGGAGCCCTGCTGGGCATTGGTCTGAACTAGCCCTGCTGCCCTCTCTTCTGTCCTCACCTCTCTTCCTGCCCTGGATTTACTCCAGTGTTGCCAGCTCTTACCTGGCCTCCCTTCTGTCTTAGGGTTTGCCCCACTTGCCAGCTCATTTCCTCTATGTCTATTTCCCTCCAGTGCCTTCTAGCACAATGGAATTTAGTGCTGGCAACAGGCACCTGGGTGTGAATTATTTTATTTGACCCTTGTTTGACAGCTGAGATTGACAAACAGGGAAAATAGACATGAGAGTTTTGGAAACTTCTAAGGTAAAGCAGGGAGAAAGGGGAAGGCAAGTCCTGAAGGAGAGGTGGAAAGACAGAGGTAGCAGAAATTGTGGGGATAAAAGGCAAATTGGACAATCGGCCTTTAACTTATTCACATAGCCTTCCAGCTCTGGTTCCTCTGAACCTGCAGGGTGTTGCCTGGTACTGTTGTTTTTGTGCACATCCGTGTCAATTCATCTATGCATTCTACACATTTTCCTTGATTGCCAGTTCTAGGCTGATCATATTATAGGCACCAGGCCTACAATGGTGAGTAAACTGCTCTCCTGTAGTCTAGTGGGAAAGAGATATGAATCAAATTATCCATGATAACTATGTATACAGGTGGATGAGATCTATGCTACAGAGAGAGGTTGTAGTAAGAGAATTTGTCCAGGTCAGTGATGTCTGGGAAAGTACAACTGGGGAAGTAAAAAACGTTGCTGAGATTTAGTGGAAATATGGGCTAAAACTCAGTGAACAGAGAAAGAAACGTCTTTACTGGAAAAAAAGAAGAGTATGAACAACAGCCCTGGGGTAGAAAGGAGCATGATAATTCACAAAACTGAAAGAAAGCCCGAATGTCTGGGAGGCAGAGTGGTGGGATATGTTAGGGGGCAGGGCTAGGAAGCTGAATGGAGGCTCTTACAAGCACATTAAGCATTTTGTTCTTTGTCCTAAAAGCAATGGGAAGTTATCTACCGTGTAGCAATTTGCCACCAACTTAGTGCCTTAAAAAATAATAATCATTTAGTATCTCACAGTTGCTGTGGAGGAGGAATCCAAGGGCAGCTTAGCTGGGCAGTTCTGGCTCAGATCTTTCATGAGGTTGTAGTCAAGATGTCGACCAAAGCTCTATTGTCATCTGGAGTCTTGGTTGGAGCGGAGGGTCCCCAACGTGGCTCCCCTACATATCTGGCAAGTCGGTACTGCCTGCTCTTGGGATGTCTCAGCTCTTTATCACATCAACCTCTCCACAGGGCTTCTTGAGTGTCCAATGCCATGGCAGCTGTCTTCCCTCAGAGCTACTGATGAGCGAGAGAGAGAGGGAGAGAGAGCCATCGTTTTTAAGAGCTGGTCTCAGAAGTCACACGGTATTTCCATCACATTCTATTTGTTAGAAGTAAGTCACCAATTCCTATGAACATTGAAAGGGAGGGCGATTAAGCTCCACTTTTCGAAAGAGGTAGTGTCACATCATTCGGGACATATTTTAAAAATCACAAAACCATTAAAGGGCGTTAAGCAGGAATGGTGACATGACCAGATTTGCTTTTCAAAAAATATTACTCTAAATGGAAGACAAATTAAATAGGGCCGGTATCGGTTAATAGATATTAGAGTGATCCAAAAAGAAATTGCTGGTAGGATGGAATAGGATGCTGGTGAAGATGAAGAGAAGCAGAAACAAAAGTTTCAAGATACATGTGGAAGGTAGAATGAGTCTCAGCAATCAATTGGACTTCACAGTTGAAGGAGAATAAATATTATACATTCCCAGATTTCTGGTTTGCATAAGCGGCTGTTGTGGCATTCAGTGGCATAGAAAATGCTAGCAGAATGCCAATTTTGGTCTATCAGAGGTAGTGGGGGTAATCATGGGTTTTATTTAAGATGTATTACATTTTAACTGTCTTTGAAATATCCAGGTACAGTTGCCAAGTCGTTCCTTGGTCGTAAAACTCCAGAACTAAGATGAGAGTTTGGCACTAGACATATAAATTGGTGAATTATCCATGGATAATCCGTAGACAGGAAGGAAATCGTTGGGTTTGATGAGACCACTAGAGAAAGAGCAAATGACCTGGAAAGAAAAAAGGGTCTTGGGGTATTGGAGTTTTGGCTAGCAAGTGTGCACGCTCTTCTTTTCTTCCTGTGGGAAGAGTCTACTTCCCTGTCCCATCGGTGCTGGCCGTGGCCATGTGATTTGGCCAGTGAGGTAGCAGCAGGTGGACAGTAGCAGGTGCTTAAAACATGTAGAGGAACTTTCCCTTTTGTGCTTTTTCCTCTTGCTTTGAAAAGAGCATGTCTTAGATAGCCACTGGTTCATGGAGAGATTAGCAGACCTGCGTCCAACCCAACGTCTGAGGCCAAACCTGGCCAAGGCTGGCCTGTATCAGCTGAGTTCAATGTACAGATATATGAATGAGAAAAAAATGCTTATTTTTTTATAAGCCAACAAAAGGTCAAGAGTTTTAGTTTAGTTATGCAATATTGTTTTGGTACTAGCTGGCTGATACAAGGGTTTAGGAGCTAGTAGAAAAGAACAGTCTCTTAAGTCCTTACATGCATTTGAAGAGCAGCATGTATCTCTGGTACATGATTGTGTTAGCAAAACCGAACATAAAGGCTTGGTCAGGCATCTCGTGAATGCAGGCCTGGACCACGATCTAATGTAGGCATGGCTGTTTATCTACCATGAATTTCTATAAGTCATGCACATATATTCCTAAAATATATTCCTCCAAGCAGGTTTTCTCAGATAATATGAAGAGTTCCACCAAACTTGGATACAGCAGTCATCAAGATCAACAACTACCTCCTTTCCCTTTCCCCAAATACTCTTTTTTATTACATGTTGTAAAGAAATGCTTAAGAAAATGGATGCTCTATCCGTATACTATGTTAATATTTTAGACCATACTTTATCGTTGTTGTTAAAGCAGATTTCAGGAGAGCAAATTTTTAAATAAAAAAAAAAGTTATTAGTGGCACTAAACAAAACTGTAAATAGTGTTCCAGTGGAATGAAGGCATTCAGAGTGGCTCTTTTGGCTACTAACGTTTTCATAAAAGCTTTGATTACTTGTGAGGTAATTGTGAGAGATGATGAGTTAGCCTCAAAGAAAGGAAGATAGTTTCTCTAGTTTAGCAGCTGTGGAATCTTTGGGTAATTGCTGGAATATTCCTTTTTAGTCAACTTAAAGCTTGCTTTTTTATGGCACAGTGGAATGCTTCATCTGAAATATATATTTTAACTTTATCTTATTTATAACCATCTTCTTCAGTGTAACTCTAAACTATAGTTGAAAAGAATAGCACTAGGATTTATATGTTACCTCTATTAAGAAGGAAGAAGACTCTATAGGGAAGGCAAAAAGGAGGCTGCATTTAAAATATGTGACTGTCACATTTTGGTATTAAAATGCGATCTCCCCCCTCCCGACACCCCACATGCACAACTAAGGTACTCATATTAAATGTCCATAAAAATCGTGTGCCTGGGTGCACACAGGACAAGTGTGGATGTCCAGTGTTCATAGGGGACATGTGAAATTGCACCTTGCCTAGTTTGACCACTGTGTGAAATTTTAAAGTATAAACATGATCAAAAAAGAGGAGTGGCTTCAAAAATGGAGAAACAACAACATTCCATTCTCCCAGAACCTTTTCAGTCTCTCAGTCAGACAGCTGCCCCCCACTCCCTTCTCCCAGCAGTCACTAGAAACAACATCCAATTCCCCACCCCATCCCCCGCCTCAAAGTAAAGGGCACCATCAATTTTGAGAAAGAAATTGTCTAAATAAGAAAACTTATTGGAGTGGATAGTTTCTCACAGAACCTGCCAATCAGCTACAGATGCAAATCTGCCTTCCTTATCCCTCACCCCACCCCTGAAGAAGGGAAAACAATGTACCTCCCCAGGAAAAACTTCACTTTTCAGCTAGAGAGTAATACTAATGCCATGGCCATCTTGGAATATTTTGCTTGTACTTCCCTTTTTCCTTCACACACACGGCTGTGTGTGTCTGTGTGTGTCGTGTCTTTTTGCCTTTTCATTTTGTTCAGGTTTCAAAAAGGCTATTTTAACTAAAAATATCACACAAACATGGTTAAAAAAGCAAACAAACAGAAATGTATGAAATTAAAATGAAATCTCTCCCTCTCCACACCCATGAGCCCTGTTCCCATTCTCTTAGACTTCCAACAGCAAAAGTTTTGTGAGGGAAAGAGGGTGTGTGTGTGTGTGCGTGTGTGTGTGTGTGTGTGTGTGTGAGAGAGAGAGAGAGAGAGAGAGAGAGAGAGAGAGAGAAAGAGAAAGGAGGGGGGTGGGAGGAAGAGAAAGAGTGTTAATATTGTCTTATTTTTAACTTAAGAAAAATATATATATCACACACATACACACTCCTCCTTTCATGTGTCTCTTACCAAAACCCAAAAAACAAATAAAAAAACCCCAAACCTCTGCTGTTTAGAAGTCTACAGGAATTGCTGGTTAAAGGTCTTTCAGATTAAGTTCATTCCAAAGACTTTCCAGTATAACCAAACAATGAGAAACACTGGTATCCAGCCAGTCGCAGCCCCTGCCATCTCTGATTTAGTGTAATTCGATGATGATTAACTCAAAGAGGAGACAGAGATGGGCTCATGTCATAGGAAAACAAACACACAACAGATCCCCTCCATTTATTCATATTTAAACTATCTTATTTTTATCTATTACCTTAGAAAATAAAGGCATGTATGTTGAAGGATGATTTTGTTGGTAGGGTCAAGTCTCTTGGGCCTTGCATTTTCATCGTAATTATAAAGGTTTGTGGAATGTTCTCTGAGAACAGAAACCCTTCCTCAAGGACTTGTTTTTCCTAGAATATTAGGAGCGTCTCTACTAGGTAAGCAATGATGTCAGTGCAAATGTTTTAAGACTCTCCTTTCCCATCCAAGTTGGCTTAATATGTTTTAGTTCTTTTACTTGACTGTTTTTAAAACAGATTGAAAAATTTGCTCACTGAGAGAACAATGATTAACTAAATCTGTAAACTGCCATGTCACTGGCTATCAATAGCCTAAAAGAAAAATCTAAATCCATGACTAATGGCCTGAGAGTCAAGTACTTGCTTTGAGGAGCCTCTTTAAAGTGTTATTTTTGAGATGTTTGGTTTTTTTTCTTCTTTCCCCATGTCATTCTACCTTTTTAAAAATGTACACACTCTATTAATAATAAAGAAATATTTATTCTTTATTCTCTTATTTTTTCAGTCTTTATTCTCTTTTTAACTACATACTTAAGTGTCTATAGTTGGTTTTTCTCTGAGGATCTGTTCTTGGATTTGCTATGAGACAGTGTAGGGTGCTGGTTAAGAACGTTGGCCCTGGGAACAGCCTCTCCTGACTCAAGCCTTACAAGCTACATGGCTTAAATTAACTTTCCTCATCTCTTTCCACCCCAGTTTTCTCAACTGTAAAATGGGCATACATTTATAATTATAATGTGAACTTGACAAGGTTGTTGTAAATATTAAATGAGAAAATGTAAGCAAAGCTCTTAATGTACTTCTGTACCACAATGAAACTTTAAAAAAATAAGATATGTGTTTAAAAAATAAGATATATGAAATGTTCAAAAGTTTAAAAAGTTTAAAAAATAAGATACATGAAATGAAAAATTTTAAACTTTCAAAAAGACCCCGAGTGAAAAAAAAAAAAAGAAATCAAACTATGTGGCCTTGGATAAATAAAGCTTAAATTATATTTCCACATCTTTCTATATCTCAAGGTCTGTGACACTGAGTATGAAAGCCTATATTATGATAGTCAATTCTATGCCAGACAGGAAGTAACTGACAATCTGGGGATGGCCATAGCAGTACACTGGTCAATGAATGTGGAGGACAGGTCAAGAGAAGTTATGTAGATCATAGAGAGGATCAGCCCAAATGGCCTAGGGAAAAATATATATTCATGATTGAATTACTAATTGGCGGGAACCAAAAAAAAAAAAATGACTAGCATAAGGGGCTTATACATTGTTGCATCTAGAGACGGAACTCAGAGCCAAAGAGATTACAGACTACTTTCCCTTTTGATCTGAAAAATTTAAAATCCCAATAACCAAGACTATATATCAAAGTTACAGCATAAATTCTCATCAGTTCCTTTTCATATGCATTTTCTCTAGAATTGGGGCATTCGTTCCTTCTGCAAAGAGTCCGCCGTGTGCATCTCTTTATTTACCGTGGCCAAGCCCAGTGGCCCTGCTCTCAAGGCTATTGAGGCAAACCTGAATTTCAATAGAGTATTTAGGGGTATGACTGGAGCCCTTCAGAGACATCAACCACTTTTGGTGGGGTCGAGGTGATGTCTGGTATCTTAGTTAGGAAATGACATCTGAGATCATTCTAAAACAGGAATAAGAGCAGAATTAAAGGGGAGAAGATGGAGGCAGTGGACAGACAAGATGAGCAAAGAGGTAGAAGAGATAGATTGGTTGATAGTTGGAGATGGACCCAAGGTCAAAGGAGGGTTCTTAATGAATGAGAGAAAGACGGAGATATTTGCAAGTTTGAGGGGGATGTCAGAACACAGACAAAGATTTAAGGTACAGGAAAGGGGGGGCAATTTCTCAGAGGAGGTGGTGACAGCCTTTAACGAAAAGGAAAAACACCCCGCCCACATTCTGGGGCTAGAGTAAAAGCAGATGTGGGGACAAACTCTGATAGCTATTATTGATTTCACTCTGATTAGGAAATGGATTTTTCTTTGAACACCATGGTAGAAAAACCCATTTGTTTACTTAGAATTTTCCTGAATGCAAAAGAAATAGGAAAAAAAAAAAAAACAGGGAAATGAATTTTATGGTTAAATGACTGTCAATGCTCTATATGGAGGACATTAACTTCAAATTTGTTTTCCTATTTCATCCATCTTGCAAAAAGATTCCTTTTATGTGGGTGTCAGTTGGCTGAAAACATTTTACATTTTTTCTAAAAATCTGAGTGGTTTAAAAACTTGTGTATACACAAGGCAGGGGCATTCTTCATATTATCAAATATTTGATTTCCTATGAGGTTAACATTTTTCATATTTTTATTTCTCTCTTTTATGAATTGTCAGTTTTGTCACCTGAAAGGAGGCTTTTTATGAAACCCCTTCAAGCTAAAATAAAAAGTCTAGGATCAAGAGAACTCAGGATGTTCTGATCTAGGGTGGATGAATTGGGAAAGCAGGAAAAAAAAATAACCAAGACGGAAAAAGCTGCATGGAAATATAGACTCTCACATATGAAAAGGACTTCAGCGGTTCCTGGTCTAGTCAGTATCAAATGAATTAATCTGATGTGCAATCTCCCTGTGGAGTACTCATGTAACATCAGTTTGATCACTTCTAGAAAGAGGAAGCTCCCTGCCACTTGAGGCTGCCCATTCCATTTTGGCTAAATGCTGATTTCCAAAAATATCTTTGGTGTGAAAGGGTCAAGGTTATTAATACACAATATGAATAGCTAGTACTTACACAGAGCTTTCTATTGCTGGCTTAGTTCTAAGTGTCTTACACGTATTAAATCATTTAGTGCTCAGAGATTCATCTTAGGAGACTATTATTACCTCCATTTTATAGATGAGGCAAATGAAACTTGGAGAGGTTGGATAGATTTATCAATGTCACACAGCTAGTAAATTATAGAGCAGGACATAGGACCCCAAAATTCTAGCTCTGGAGCCAAACCATGCGCTTAACCTCATCAATGTTCTTCCTTTCACTGAATGAATGTTCCGAAGTTTTTCTCACCCTTAGACTGGTCAGGTAGATTCTAGTGTCACCCACTCAGGTTTTTCCCCTTCTTTGATTTCCAAGGACAGATCTGCTGTGATCAGCCTATTTGTTTAGGCTCTGGTGGGGCACCTGGGTGGCTCAGTTGGTTAAGCGTCCGACTTCAGCTCAGGTCATGATCTCACGTTTCTTGAGTTCAGGCCCCACACCGGGCTCTGTGCTGACAGCTCAGAGCGTGGAGCCTACTTTGGATTCTGTGTCTCCTTCTCTTTCTGCGCCTCCCCCGCTCACGGTCTCTCTCTCTCTCTCTCTCTGTCTCTCTCTCTCTCTCAAAAAATAAACATTAAACAAAATTTAGACTTTGGTGATGCAGATTCAGCAACAGTAACGAGAAGAATAAAAAGCAAGCAGATGGGCTAACGGAAGACATTTCTGGGAAATATGGCCCAGAGCCAACAGAGTATGAGAAAATTTTTGGAGGGACAAAGGCAATTCTAAGAAGCATCACTGGAGATCGTATACTTCATATTGTGCAAGAAATGCAAGGGAGGAAATGGAATTATTCTTATGTTATTTTTTGTCAGCTGGACTATGTCTCTTGTTTGTGGCACCATTCTAACACTGGACTATGTGGAGCATGGATTTAGCAGGGTTACATAGCTGTATAACCCACATTTTTCTTCCTGTTGTGTTCTTCTAGAGCCATCTGGCTCAGACATAGCCCTTCAAGTTTTTAAGGATGCTTATCCTATTCACCTTATTTTTTCCTCTTTTCTTGGTTAAACATTTCCATCAGTTACTTCTTTTTTCCTTTAAAAAATAGCTTATTGAGGTATAATTGACATATGATAAACTAACCATATGAAAAGTGTATAACTAAGTTAGTTTTGACATATGTATATGCCCACAAATCATCATCACAGTCAAGATAGTGGACATACCCATCATCCTCAAGACTTTCCTTATGATCCTTGTTAATACTTTCCCTCTTCCTTCTACCCTGTCTCAGTCCCCAGGGGACCACTGATCTGCCTTTTGTCACTTTAGGTTACTTTATGCCTTCTAGAGTTTCATGTAAGTAGAATCATATAATATATACTATTTTAGGGAGGGTGGATTGGTAAATCTGGCTTCTTTCAATCAGAATAATTATTTTGAGATCTGTATATGTTGCAGAGCATTCCAGTATATTTTTTGTGTTGATGAATAATGTTCTGTTTTACGGATATACCTCGATACGTTTGTTCATTTACTTGTTGATGGAATTTGAACTTTTCCCAGTTTTTGGCTATTACAAATAAAACTGTTCTGAACATTCCTGTACAAATCTTTGTATAGACATAAGACTTAATTTTTCTTGGATAAATAAGTAGGATTGGAATGATTAGATCAGATGTACATTTAGTTAAAAAAAAAAAAAAATCCGCCAAACTATTTTCCAAAGTGGTTGCACCATTTAAAAAATCCTACCAGCAGTGTTCATTTCCTCTATATCCTCACTGACATTAGCTTGGCTTGTATCAGTCTTTAATTATCCTAGATGTTTAGTGCTTTTGCAGCTTTAATTTGCATTTCCCTAATGTTGAACATCTTTTCATGTGCTTATTTGCCATTTGTATACTTTCATTGGTGAATATCTGTTCCACTCTTTTGTCCATCTTTTTAACTGGATTTTTGTTTTGGAAGTTCCTTTTCTTCTCTGGATACAGTTCTTTTATCAGACATATGATTTGAGAATATTTTCTCTAGCCTGTGGTTTGTCTTTTTGGTCTCTTTAACAGTGTTTTTTTGAAAACAACTTTTAATTTTAATAAAATCCAATTTATCAATTATTTATTTTATGGATGTTTTTGCTATTTTATCTATGACGTCTTTGCTTCACTGAAGTTCACAAAGAAATTCTGACACGATTTCTTCTAAAAGTTTTATACTTTTAGATTTTACATTTAGATTTAGAATCAGTTTTGAACTTTTGTATATGCCTTTAGATAAGATGGGAGTTCATGTGTTTTGCCTATAGATATTCAATTATTCCTGCACAATTTGTGAAAGAATACCCTTTTGCTACTGAGTTCCCTTTGCAACTTGATTAAAAATTAGTTATTTATAAATACAAAGCTCTATTTCTTAACTATTTCACTGATTTATCTATCTTTACATGGCTACCATATCATCTGGCTTACTGTAGTTTTATAATAAGTGAACAGTAATAAGTCTTTGATAAAAATAATACAATAAGTCAATCATAATGAGAAATCAGATAAAATTAGTCCTCCAACTTTATTCTACATTTTCCAAGTTGTCTTGATTATTCTAGGTCCATCACATTTTAATATATTTTTTGAATCAGCTTGTCAATATCTACAAAAACCCTGCTGGGATTTTGGTTGAGGTTGCACTGAGTCTAGACCAATTTGGGGAGAATTGACATCTTAATGGAGGATTGCTATCCTTTTGTTTGCTTGAGTCTTCTTCAATTTCTTTTAGCGATGTTTTGTAGATATTCACACATCAGTCTTGCATGTCTATTGTCAAATTTATTCCTACAAAATTTGTGTTTTTAATTATTTTGAATGGTATTTTTCAATTTTTAATTTTTTTGCCAGTATATAGAAACACAATTGACTTTTTATTTTGTATTCTGAAAACCTGATAAATTTACTATTAGGTGTAGCAGCTTTTTCGTAAGTTCCAACGTATTTTTTATGCACCCATACTGTTTAACAATAAGGAGAATTTATGTCTTCCTTTCTAATCTGTTGCCTTGTATTTCTTTTTCGCTCCTAATTGTGTTAGGTAGAACCTTTTGTGCAGTGTTAAATAGATGTAATAAGTTCAGACATCCCTGTGTTTTTCCTAATCTTAGGGAGACAATATTTCTATCATTAAGTACGATGTTTGTTGTAGGTTTTCATGGATGACTTTTATCAAATTAAGAAAGTTTTATTTCTAGTTTGCTGAGAGTTTTTAACAGAAATACATGTTGAATTTTGTCACATATTACTCCTGCATTTATTGGGATGATCATATGATTTTTCTTTTCCAGTGTGCTAATTTGACAAATTAAATGAATTGACTTTCAAATGTTAGACCAAAATTGCTCATCAACATTGCTTTCTTGGGATAAACTCCACTCTTTCATGATGTATTATCTTTTTTTATGTATTGTTAGATTCGATTTGCTAAACTTCAAAGAATTTTTGCATTTTTATTCATGAAGAATATTGGTATAGAATTTTTTTGTCTTAACATCCTCATCTGCTTTTGGTATCAGGGTAGTGATAGACTCACAGACTGAGATGAGGAGAATCTTTCCTCAACTTTCTAGAAGAATTTGTGTAAACTTGTTATTTCTTTCTTAAATTTTGAAAGAATTTTCCAGGGAAGCCATGTGGGCATGGAACTTTCTTTGTGAGGAGATTTTAAATTACAATTCATTTTCATGAATAAGTATAGCATTATTCAGATTAACTATTTCTTCAATGACCTTTGGTCATCTATGTTTTTCTTTTTTTTAATTTAAAAAAAAATTTTTTTTTAACGTTTATTTATTTTTGAGACAGAGAGAGACAGTGAGAGACAGAGCATGAACAGGGGAGGGGCAGAGAGAAAGCGAGACACAGAATCTGAAGCAGGCTCCAGGCTCTGAGCCATCAGCCTAGAGCCTGACTCGGGGCTCGAACTCACGGACCGCGAGATCGTGACCTGAGTGGAAGTTGGATGCTCAACCGACTGAGCCACCCAGACGCCCCATATGTTTTTCAAGAAACTTCTTCATTCATCTGTTGTTGAATTTGTTAGTACAAAGTTCAAAGTGTTTTCTTATTTTCCTTTTATTATCTGTAGAATCTGTAGTGATGTAACTTCTATCATTTCTCATGTTGGTCATTTGTGTATTCCTTCATTTTTCTGGTAAGTCTGGTTAATGGTTAATCACTTTTGTAGATTTTCTTCAAGAAACATAGCTTTTATTTATTCATTTGTTTTCTAAATGTCACCGAGTTTTTTATGTGATCCTTATTGCTTGTCTTTTTCCATCTACTGTGGGCTTAATTTGCTCTTCTTTTTCTAGTTCTGGGGTGAGTAAACCTTTTAGGCAAGGGACTAGATGCAATACTTTAGGCTTTGTGAGCCCTACATTCTCTGTCCAACTACTACTCAATTCTGCCACCACAGTATGTATGTTGCCATAGAATACTGAAGAATGAGCATGACTGTGTTCCTATGAAACTTTATTTCTACAAAAGCAGGCAGCGATCTTGATTTGGCCCATGGGCCATAGTTTTGCCAAGCCCCGTTTTGGTTTATTATGGTTGAAACTGAGTTAGTTGGTTTGAAATCTTATTTTCTAATATAGTCGTTTAATGCTATAAATTTCTCCATAAAATATTTTGACAGCATCTTACAAATTTTGATATGTCATATTATTCTTTTCAGTTTAAAATACTTCTTAATTTGCATTTTAAATTCTTCTTTGCCCTTTGGGTTATGTAGAAACTTGCTATTTAGTTACTGGAGATCTTTCTGTTACTGATTTCTAATTTAATTTCTCTATGGTCAGAGCAGACACTTTTTATGACCTAAATCCTCTTAAAATTACTGAAATTAGTTTTATGGCCCAGAATATGGTTTGCTTTGCTAAATGTTCCCTGTGCACTTAAAAATAATGTGTATTCTCCTATTGTTGAGAGAAGTGTTCTATAGATGTCAATTAAGTAGATTTGACTATTAGTCTTGTTTAACTATCCTATGTCCTAGATAATTTTCTGTGTACTTGTTCTATCGAATATTGAAAGAAGGAAATTTTTATTTATTTATGTATGTATTTAGAAGAGTTTCTATTTAAATTCCAGTTAGTTAACATATACTGTGATTTACACTGTGTGCAACATAGTGATTCAACACTTCCACTTCCATTCAACACCCAGAGCTCATCATAACAAGTGCATTCCTTAATTCCCATCATCTATTTCCCCCACTCACTTCCCCTCTGGTGTTCTCTATAGTTAAGCATTTGCTTCTTGGTTTGTCTGCCTCTCTCTCTTTTTCCCTTTGCTCGTTTGTTTTTTCTTAAAGTCCACATATGAGGGAAATCATGTGGTATTTGTCTTTCTCTGACTAACTTATTTTGCTTAGCATAATACCCTCTAACTCTATCCACCTCATTGCAAATGGCAAGATGCCATTTTTTTAATGGTTAATATTCCATTGTGTATTATATATACATCTATCTATCTATCATCTATCTATCATCTATCTATCTATCTATCTATCTATCTCACATCTTCTTTATTCATCAGCTGATGGACACTTGGGCTGTTTCTATAGTTTGGCTCTTGTACATAATGCTTCTATGAACATCAGGGTGCATATTTCCCTTTGAATTATTATCTTTGTGTTCTTTGGGTAAATACCTCATTGCGCAATTGCTCGATTATAGGATAGTTCTATTTTTAACTTTTTGAGGAACTTCTATACTGTTTTCCACAGTGGCTGCACTACTTTGCATTCCAACAGTGCAAGAAGGTTCCCCTTGCCCACATCCTCTCCAATACCTGTTGTTTCTTGTGTTGTTGATTTTACCCATTCTTACAGGTGTGAGAATTGTAGTTTCTGTTTGTATTTTCCTGATGATCAGTGATGTTGAGAGTCTTTTTATGTGTCTCTTGGCCATCTGGATGTCTTCTTTGGAAAAATGTCTATTCATGTCTTCTGCCCATTTTTTAATTGGCTTGTGTTTTGGGTGTTGAGTTTCATAAATTCTTTGTATATTTTGGATACTGAGAGAAATAAACTTAAGCATCTAGCTATAATTTGTATTTCTCTATGTCTTCTGGCAGCTCTATTAGATTTAACTTTATACATTTGAAGCTCTGTTATTAAATGCATAAGTGTTAACATTTTTATATCCTCTGGATGAATTGGTCCCAACCATTGAGAAATAATCATTTTTATCCCTAGATATATCTTTTGATTTGATACCCACTTTGTCTATATTAATATAACCACTTCAATTTTCTTTTTGGTTAGTGTTACCATACTATACCCTTTTCCATTCTTTTATTTATAGTTTATTTGTGCCTTTATATTCAAAGGGTGTTTCTTTAAGTAGTGTATAATTAACTCTTATTATTTTGGTACAGTCTGACGATCTTTGCCTTTTAGTTGGAGTGTCCATTTCTGCTAATTCTAACATCTGCCATTAGTTCTAGTTATGTTTCAATGAGTTCTCCCCCCACCCCCTTTTTCTCTTTTTGGCCTTCTTTTGTATCAATTATTTTTATGATTTCATTTTATCTCCTTTTTTGGCTTACTAATTAAAACTGTTTTGTTATTTTAGTTGTTGCTTAATGGTTTATAGTAAGCAATTTCACTTATTTTGGTCTATGTTTCAGTGATTTTTACCAATTTATGAATAATATAGAGAACTTAATATAGTATATTCCATTTCATTCCTTCTGATCTTTGTGATATTGTTGTTATACACTTTATATTTTTCTTTTTTTAATTATTATTTTTTCTCTCTCTGCTGCATTTGGGAAGTTTTTATTGCTATGTCTGCAAGTTCACAAATCTCATTCATTATATTTTTATCTAAGACATTATATAGTTCTCATTTCTTAAAGTGTGTTATGCATCTACAGAATTTTTTGTAACATATTGAATGCATTCATCATGACTGCTTCAATGCCCTTTTTTGCTAATTCTAACAGCTGTCATTAATTCAAGGTATATTTCAATAGAATTTTCCTCTTGTTTTGTCATATTTTCCTTCTTTGCATATCTAGTAATCTTTGACTGAATCGCAGACATTGTGAATTTTACTTTCGTGGTGCTGCATAATTTTGTATTCCTAAAAATATTCTTCAGATTTCTTTTGGGATGCAGCTAAATAATGTGAAAATAGTTTGGATCTATTTCATCTTTCTTTTAAAATCTTTTAGTCACAACCAGAGTAACATTTACTCTGAGGCTATTTATTCTCTATTACTAACTCAGGACCCTCTGAATTTACCCATGCCCTATAAATTTTAAGATTTTCTAGTCTGGCTTGTGGGAACAGGCACTATTTCCAGTCTACTATGAGCACTAGAAAGTGCTATGATCCTTTCAGATGGTTTCTTTCCCTAACATCAAGTATTTCCTCACATGTATACTCTGACTAGTAGTCTGCTAGGTACTTGAGGAAGATCCTCTGCAGGTCCAGGAGTTTCTTTCTGTTCATCACTTTCCTCTGTAGTACTTTGTTTTATGAACTCTAGCTACTTTGATCTCCTTGGACTCTCAGCTCTGTGTCTTCAACTCAGGGTGCCATTAAGTTTCATCTGGCTTTCCTCATTCTGAGCCACTACCTGATATCTCTCTCAAAGCAATAACCTGAAATAATCATAGAATTTACCTTTCTTCCCCCTACCATCTCTCAAAAATCACTGTCCTTTGTTGCCTGGTGCCCATTGTCTTAAAATTTTGTGTCACGTACGTTATCTAGGTTTTTGTTTTTTTTGTTTTTGGGCAAGATGGCAAACTTGCTCCCTAATACTCCATCCTGGTCAGAACAGTTTATCTGTTACTTCTTACTCATTACTGTCTGCACTAGAAATTCTCTAGTTTGCCTTTATACCTCCTCAAATATATTACCTATGCCAGGAGACAATATTATGGGTAACTTCTGAAAAATGCAGAGGAAATGAGAACTTTTCCTGTTATAATCTAGTCTTCATAGTCCTATCAGTGAAGCGTAAGAACACATTCCTTTTCATCAGGCTGATCATTCTGTGGCCTGTCAATGTGCATGCAAAGAAGTAAAACCCCTCGGTATTCCTTACTTATGTAGCTATAAACTATGACTCCATCTTGTGTTTTTCAATTGCGTATAGTTTTTATTTCTAGTTTCTGAGTTTTGATTTATTTTTCAAATTGAATTTCACTTGGTTAGATTTTAAGCAAGCCTCAGTAATTCATAATGGAAGAACAGATTTTAGGAGGTACCAAGAATCAAAGCCTGGAGAAGGAAGTAGGGAGAAAATCAGATTCCTAGGAATAGACCTTAGGAAAGATCAATCAAGTTGATGATATTTTCTGTAATCAGAAAAGAAAGAAAGAGAGAAAGAAAGAAAGAAAGAAAGAAAGAAAGAAAGAAAAGTTTAACAAAAGCCTTCAGCTGGTAAAGTCTTAGCTGATGTGAGCACTTCAAATATCTTAAGGAAATACTTCACTCTTGGTGTGGAACTGGAATGCACTAGTCCTCAGGATTGAAAACAAAGACCTAGAGAGTCCTTGGATTAAAGTAAAGTGACGAAAAGGAATTGCTGGAAAGAATCGTTAATGTTTTGAACGAATGCCAGGAGGACTGTATACATGTGAAGATTGTAGTTGAGATTTTCTACATCTTATCTATGATGACTATCTGTGTCATTCAACTGAACCAAAATTTATTTGTATAATTTGAAGCTACTGTTTAGGATGGGTGGCAGGAGACACAGTTAGAGGAAGATGTTAGGTCAGTGAAGAGAGTGGGGAAAGGATTAGACCCAGGTATATTGTCTTAATGGAAGTAGTGTTATTCTTTCCATTAGTCTGCACAATATCAATGCCAAGTTGACCCATGACCAAGCAATAAAATGTAGGAACTTATCTAAGTGGAAGATGAAGGTCTTTATTGAAGCTATTTGGTGATTTGGAGGCAAGCATTTCAACTCTTTGAGATATCAGGGATATCAGTTTTCATTAGAGTTACATCTGAGAAAGTGAGGTTTAGGTGGATGGAATACTCCAGGCTTCAGCAGAGGCTGGAATACTATTTTAAGAAAGAAAAAATGGGGTGGGGGAGGGTGGTTTCTCTCTTTCCTTAGATGTTGTTCCATTCCTTTTCATTTTTGCTTTTTTTTAAATTCTAAAAAACTATTTTTTAATGTTCATTTTTGAGAGAGAGAGAGAGAGAGACAGAGACAGAGACAGAGACAGAGACATAGACAGAGAGAGAGCGCATGAGTGGGGGAGGAGCAGAGAGAGAGGCAGACACAGAATCTGAAGTAGGCTCCAGGCTCTGAGGTGTCAGCACAGAGCCTAATGCGGGGCCCGAACCCATGAACCATGGGATCATGACCTGAGCAGAAGTCAGATGCTTAACCAACTGAGCCACCTAGGTACCCCTGCTTTTGCTGTTTAAATCACTTCTTCTAATTTGTGTTTCTTCTCCATTATTTTTATTTTTAATAAAAAAATTAATGTTTATTTATTTTTGAGAGAAAAAGAGAGACAGAGTGAGAGTAAGGGAGGGGCAGAGAGAGGGAGACAAAGAATCTGAAGCAGATTCCAAGCTTCTGAGCTGTCAGCACAGAGCCTGACTCAGGGCTTGAACTCATGAACCATGATATTATGACCTGAGCTGAAGTCGGACGCTTAACCAACTGAGCCACCCAGGTGCCTCACCCCCCACTGTTTTTAATATTTTGTGTCTCTTCCTTTCTTTTGTCTTTGTTTTTTTTCTTTTTTTAAATTTATTTTTAAATGTTTTTATTACCTCCTTATTATTTCCTTCTAATAACATTTTATCTGCCACCATTGCAGACAATGTCTTCATGGGAACAAAAAGAATTTTGGACAGGTAGAAAGTGAAGAGGGAATGAGGCCATGACTGAATCTGCTTTTTCTGCGGCAATCCATATTCATCGCATGGAGGGGGGAGACATTTTTGTAGCGGTCAGTTAGGCTTAATCATGATGGGGCCACTCAGAAGAAAAGTAAATAGGAAGTGGAAAAAAGAAAGCCGTGCCTGCTGCAGAGTAGTTTCCCCTACTTACTCATGCAGCAGAAATATGAGACCATAATTGACAAGTCAAGGACATTATATTTTGAGTCACGGTCTCCCCCAACTTTGGGAATTTTCCTTCCTGCATGCCCACAGCAGCAAACTTCTCCCACCCTTCTCTATGGGCTAATACAGTCACAAGTGGCAAACCTAGGTATTCTCCCCCGTACAGAATCTGAGGGAATTTCCATTCAATAAACATATATTGAGCATCTACTATGCCCAAGGCACTCTAAGTTTAAAGTTGCACAAAGCAGGGTCTTTAATTTTTAGGAGCTGTAATCCAGATAACCATATAAGACGCAATACTGAAGGTGGCAGAAAAGAAAAATAAAAACAAAAATAAAGACCATAAGAAATGAATATAGTACAGTGGGGGGCTAGAGGAGTGAGAAGCTATTTCTTGCTTTGAGATAGAGGGAGACTTCATGGAGGAGCTAGAATCTCATCTGGATTCCAAATAGGGATGAAGATTGAGGAAGAGAATGTTATGTAAAATCTGAGAGATAAGAAAATGTGTCGGACATTTGTGCAGTGAGTGATAGAAAGACAATGACATTGGAAGGACACTTCAGATAAGAATAGGAACCATGCTGGGGTCTACACTAAGCAGCCTGGACTTTGTTCTGCAGGCTAAAGGCAATCACTGATGGACTTTAAACGGGCATGATGACTTGGTGTAATCTACTTTGGTAGCTGTGTGACGGTGGGCTAGAGACACTGAAGACCGGGAGATCCGTCAGGAAAGGGAAGGAGGGATAAGAGCCAGTTCTTGGTGAGAGGTGCAGCAGAGCACCGAGTGCCTTCATCATGTGCCTCAGAATCCTGGATTTACAAGCCATGACCTTGGGGGAAAGTGTCTTATTTTCTCTATGCTTTAGTTTCCTCCTCTATTAATCAAGGATCAAAATAGTTACTTCATCAGGTTGTAAAGATTAAATGAATTGATATGTGTCAAGTCCTTAGATCTGTGTCTAACAAACCATAAACACTCAATAATGTTATGTATTTTTAGTAAGGCAGTGGTAAGAAGAGACAATAATGAGTGGACTTGAAAGTTATTATACTATATAATTATGTCATTATTTATACTGGAGTTATTTTCAGCTATTTGCCTACTGAACATAGTTCTATTATTTAGTAAGCAAAGCAAGAAATCAAGTAGTTACCATAGCATTTATTATATTTTATTTATTTCTTGTGATTGATTTCTTCTAGGATATGCCTCAGACTTTGAGATAATATAGGAGGTTGCCCCTGACATACATTAGTTTTGAAAAGGAGCTTGGAAATGTAATAGGGCCATTTGAATTATGCAGTCAGAGTTAGTCGTAATGGATGTTTTATCATCTATATTCAACTATCTATCATAAATGTACGTATCTATGCATTTCTACTTCCTTACACTGCACCTAACCCACGAGAACTTAAAAATTGAAAGATCCTGGGGTGCCTGGGTGGCTCCGTCGGTTAAGCATCCGACTTCAGCTTAGGCCATGATCTCGCAGTTTTGTGAGTTCGGGTGCCACATCAGGCTCTGTGCTGACAGCTCAGAGCCTGGAGCCTGCTTTGGATTCTGTGTCTCCCTCTCTCTGCCCTTCCCCTGGTCTTGCTCCATCTCTCTCTGTCTCTCAAAAATAAATAAATGTACAAAAAATTAAAAGACTTGTAAGATCTTTTGGAGATAGAACCATGTACCTTCATAATCTCTTTGAAGGAGAATGTATTAATGGAGGTTTAGAGTGATCCTTCTTAGTGGAAGATGATTCTACTCCATGCTTTCTGTGCCAAAATAAAGGAAGAGACAACAATGGAAGGTAAAAGGGAAATGAGGACTGCCCTGCCCTGCTTTTCTTTCCTCCTTCTCCCCTTCCTCCACTACCTACATTACGGCCACAGAACGAGGGAGCTCCTCTCCTGGAGATGTCACCCAGGAGCTGTGAGGGGAGCTGGAAAGGGCCTTCTCTGCTTTCCCTGCCTGCTGCTTTGGGATCTTGGGAAAAATACATAAGGCAAAACGAGGCTGATAAGAGTGGACAAAGAAGCAACTCTTTGTGTTCAGGACCAGGAAAAGAGGAAAAGAAGGGGGAGATAAGCAATTTTCCTTTACTGTTTCCTGTGCATTCTGAAGTGGACTTATCTATGGTCTAGACCACACTGAAAATACGGAGGCCACGATAACAGAGGCATCTGAAGTCTTCATCTAACTGTAAAATGTTTATCTTGATCTACTTTGGGCTTTAATAATAATCCAAGACCTCGGAAAGGAGCCATAGGTAAGTGTTAGTGGCATGGCAAAATGACCAAAGCGTCTCTAAGAGAAGAACGGGAGTGTGGGATGTTCTTGTGGTTCAAGTTTCCTGAGCCCCTTCTCTGGGCACCCTTTGGCCTTCCCATTTCAGGAACCCCTTCTCAGCAACAGATACCTGGCTGCCTCCTTTCCCACCTCTGACAGAGGGTGAGGTTGAAGGAGCAGGGACTTGCCTTAATGCTTACCCTGAGCACAAGGTGAGTCAATAGCAGAGGCAAAGCGCTTACGGGCTTTTAGACATGCCTCTGATGCCTTCCTTTCACCTCTGCTGAGGAGGAGTTATCCAACATCAGAAAGAGATTAATTCACATGCAGCCTTTCAAAGTAAATATGGAGGAAAATTTACTGGCAGGAAAATTTGTTCATGAAGTGCTGTTAAGAGCAAAAGTACGTAACAAATATCGTGTACCGTATGATCTCTACTTGTGAGATACACATCGCACAGGCACCCTGGGAAGTTTAACCAAATTTAACCTTGGCCTCCTCTGCTGGGGAGAAAATAGGGGGTTTACGACACACTTCGAAGGTGTGTGGGTGTGTTCATTTTTTCCTATCAGTGAAAATCAGTTTTAGTTTTCAAAGCAAGAAAGACACTAACCCAAAATTCCACAGCAACTAAGTGGTTAGAGCCTCCCCAGATGTATCCCTTAGAAGCTGGTATACATAAATGTGAAGAGATCTGGGAAATAATGCAGTCTTTATTTTTTATTTATTTTTTTGGCACAGAAAGCATGGAGTAGCAATCTTCCTTTTCCCCTAAGAAGGATCCTGGAGTGTGAGTGACTGAACAATCCAGAAAGGAGACTCCCCTTTCCTTACACTTCCATGTGCCAGTCAGCTTCCTGAACAAGCCACCCCTCCCCCAGCTTCCTGCCAGTAACTCTTTAGAGGAAGGGAAAAACTGGACCGAACTCCTAACACTTGGGAGACATATCCCATTCCCTACCCAGGTATTATTCCAGTGGAAGTGCTGAGTGGGGGTGTGGAGGGTGCGAGATGGAAAAATCTGTCCTTGGTATGTGTCGTGTTCTAACCTAACCACTTTCAATCAACAATGTCACAGGGTTCATCAGCTTCCAGGCTTTTGCCTTCCTTGGCTTTCTATGACCAACGGCCCATGTGCTTGCTGTGCTAATTTTTTCTCTGCAGAGCTGACTTTTAAACCGGCAACAAAAGCAGCAGTTACACTTACACAAGAGAAGGTGAGGAAATTTCAGGCAGGTTCCCGTGTTTGCTCATCAACTGACATTATTTGGGCCCCTTCTGAAGAAGGAGAAAAACAGCAGGCCACAGAATAATTTGAACCACAGTGACAAGGAGCCGGTCAAAGCCAGAAAATCCTAAGTGGGGTGGAACGAAGTGTGGGAAACTCTTTCTACAATTTCACTGATTAACCATTGATAAAATAACAGAAGTCTATTTTTCGCCTCTCAGGGCCCCCTTTATTCACAACCTGAATGTGAAAAGTAAGAAATCCAACTTACCTCAGCTTTACACTGCGCTAATTGTGTGCGAGGTGCTGTCATTTGAGAGTGTGGCCTCAAATATCTTTTCTGAAGGACTTGGTGCAGAGCAAGTGCCCTGTCACCTTCTCTCTCCTTTGAGGAGGTTGTGAGAAGCACAACAGTGCATTCTTTCATTCTCACCATTTGTTTTAGGGAGGTATTGGGCGTTAGTTTTTTGGGCTCATCTTCCTGGACTCCTGCACCAGCAGGGCTCCTTCCCTCTGCATTATCTTCTGGAGGCGCATTTCCATGTCAAAGACCTCTCTGGAAAGAAAGCTACTTTTTCTTCCACCCCCTGCCTCGTGTTTGTGCCTGACTCACCTTAACTCCATCCTTCCCAGCCCTGTCCCACATTAGCGATAGAAAGGAGCAAAGCCTTATTTAGAAATCAAAGCCACAGAAAAAAATCTGCTTCTTTCTGTCAAGGGTAAGAACAGTTTAATTGCCCTTGAAAATATCAACTTGTAAGAAAGATCACTATCTTCCTATAGTAACCGTAGAAAAAAGAGTTATTCTTCAATGAAATGGTAGGTTTTCCTTAGGAAAAATGGAAATGTTAATACTATTATACACAACTAGGTAAATCCATGATGGGCTTGTCGAGAAGAATTGATAAGGGAAGAATGAGTATAAGTTAACTTGTCTTACATTTATGGACTGTCTTCTGATACACTCATTCAGTAGAACAAATAGGCAATTTAGTTGGATACAGACAAGGCTGTCCATGTTCCTACTCTTCTAGGGTTGGGGAACCTTGAAACCCATTACTGCTCTTATCCTTCTGGCAGAGCTTGGGGACCCAAATCGCTTTATTTCCTGTCATTTGTCCAGATAGAAGGCACTCATGGTAGGGCTTCACCTGGGAGTGGTTCTCTAAGGTTCGATCAGTGCTGTTTGCACATTCTCGTGAGGCCACCAAAAAGCCCATGAAACTCCTGCACCGACCACTCACCCATGAGGGACTCAAGCTCATTAGCTCTTAGCTGACACTAGCATAGACACATTATTGGGCTTCGGAGAGCACTCTAAGATGGTCTTAGAGCCAGAGGAAAAGTCAAAGTCTTCAGGTTCCTGTTTATTTCTCATGCCCCAGAGCTTGCCCTCTCCTCTTCTACACTAGATGTGAATCATACTGAAATACTGAGAGTTCTTGAACAGGTCTGCTCTTTTCTTTCTCCAGATATTTCACAAAATATCCCTTTTCTTTGTAACACTCTTCCCCCTCTTTGTTCCTGGCTGACTTCCAGTTGGCTAACTCTTATGTCCAATTAACTCCTGAGTCTTTAAAAGTGTTCCTCTGTTAGTGTTCCTCCTATATAATGTCACAACTGGCAGGAGAAACAAAACAATCATAGGGAATAAATACAAGTTTCAGAAAACCCTCCAATTCATTGCCTCTTACTTCTCTTTTTTAATGCAGGACTTGGAAACACTAATGACCTTTTCTTTTATTCTTGAAAAAGTTGATCCATGTCTCTTTGAAACCAGAGCAAGAATCTAGGTCTAAATGAAATGAGTCTGTACTAGGAGGACTTTTAAGAGCTCCGTAGATAAGCCAGTTAAAGAAACATAGGAAGTGGTTCTCACTGTCAACTTACAGCATTTCCCAAAGTTATACAGAAGATATACAGAAGTATACAAAACCCTGGTTTTAAAATAGTTTACAGTCTAGCCGTGGGATATGGCACTTATATTAATTTTCTATTGGTGTGTAATGAATTACCCACAAACTGGACAGCTTAAAACAACACCCATTTATCAGCCCACAGTTCTGTAATTCAGCAGTCATGTGGCTCAACTGTGTTCTCTGTGTCAGGGTCTCATACTCAAGGTGCTGGCTGAGCTGAGTTCTTATCTGGAGGCTTGGAGCCTTCTTTCCGGGCTCACTCGGTTGTGAGCTTGGAGGCAGTTGTAGGACTGAGTCCCTATTTTCTTGCTGACTAAGGACTGTTCTCAGCAATTAGAGGCCACTCTCAGGTCCTTGCCATATGCTTCCCTCCATCTTCAAAGCCAGCATCAGAGAATCCCCCATTGGTTCAAATCCCTCTCACATTTCAAATCTCTTCCACCTGTCCCTTTTATGGTCTCATTGAGGAATTCAGATCAGGTCAACTGTGACACAGAATATGACCTAAGCATAGGAAGGGTATCCCACGTATTTGCGGGTCCTACCGATACTCAAGGGGAGGGGATTATATAAGAGTGTGGGCCATTGTGGGTCATTTTGGCATTCTGCCTACTTCAGTATTCAATGGATAAGACAGAGTAAGGTAAATTCCACTTGAAAGATATAAAATACTACATGGATGCAGAGTAGGGAGAGAAACTTCCTGTATGTACTTAGCATATGGTAGATGCTCATCCAGTATTTGTTAACATGTGGGAAATACATATATATCCCAAGAGCACAATCATGTATTGAACTGTATTAATTGGAATAAACTTCGTCAGTCAAATAAAAAAAAAAAACCCACTTTTGACCCACAATTTGGGTAGTTTGTCAAGTTTCTGTGTTTCTGGGTTGGGGAGAGTGAACTCCAGAAGGTAACATCAAGGGAGGGCTCGGTAGGTAAAGAGGCTTCACATTTCTGGGCATTTTGAACCACTCTTGGGGTGGGGGGAGAGCCAGCAGACTGGAGATACAGGAATGCAGCTCAGTCAGGAACCACAGCAGGTAGCTTTGGAGGAAGGGCAAAAACAATCAGGCACAAGCTGCCCAGTGTTTTTCTTATTTGGTGAGGTGCTCCACTTACTCAACACGGGTTACTAAATTTCCATTCGATAGATCACTCCTTTTGAAAGAGTTGATGAGCTTCTCTAATGTGCAGCTAGGGAGATAGATCTACCCAAACTGGAGTTCAACATCCAGTCATGTTGGCAATATATTCCAGTGTCTAATAAGAGATTGAACTGTGATTATTGAAAGTGCTTTTCTGGGATCACTCTAAAAACAACAACGGTGCTTTCTTCTTACATAACTCCATTTGAAGCAATTTCAGAATCTTATGGACAGGTCCGTTTAGAGCTGTCCCCATTCCTGTTTCACAAATGGAAATAAGCTGAGGTATTCTGAAAGAAATCGACTTGCCCAAGGTCTTAGTAAATCATCTGAAGCAAAGGAAAGGAAATGCAATATCCCCAAATAGTTTTAAAATTTCTCCAGTATAGACAACAAAGATCTGTTGGTAACCCTATATTCTCCAGATTGATGTCCACATATCTAAGTTGGATATTAATTTTATACATTTCATTAACAACTCTGTCATGGCTGTCAAAAGTCTCTAATATTGAAATCTTTGCATCTATGCCTTATGCAGAAAATCTGGATATTTTATAAAGCAACTTAGCTGTTGAAGATTCAGATAGACCCTAACTGAGGATGCATGTTTGGAGACTTCTAGGTTTAAGCATTTTTATGTTATTTAATTGCTAAATATACCAATGAGTTATTTGACAGAGGTAACCTGTCTCATTATCTCAAAGTTATGCAAGAAGTATTAGGAACTTCCTCTGCAGTTCTTGGGAAAGAATATTCAAACCTTTGTTACTTCTTATAGAAAGTCCAGCCCTAAGCACTCCCTAGTCGGTTTGGAAATGCTCTGCCACTGCTTACCACACTCTTAGCTGTTAAAGGAGAAGTCAGAGAGGCACATAAGTAGAAAAGGATGGCTTATATAACGGAAGGAAATGCAAGTATAGTCCTAGTACAATTTCAGTTCACTACAGCTGAAGTTCTAATGCAGCATAAACAAAGTTACATCTTGTTATGTAAAAGTAATGGGTGGGTGTAGGGAAGGGCTTGGACATCTATGGCGTGTATCTGTTTCTACAATGTTTTTCTCATTCCAATGGTGATGGCTCTAATTTCCACTGGAATGTCACTTCTGTAGATACTTGGAGATGTTTGGGTTAAGGCGAATACGTTCAGGGAATATAACAGGCATGTATTTTGGAAATTATGTCTTAAAAATGGACCATAAGTGATATTGATATTGGATATTTGTGAAGTAAGGTCCTAAAGCATGAGTTTGTATGTTTTTATAAAACATTGCTATTAAACTAGAATATTTGGGGTATTTTCTTACATTAAGTAGCAGGACGTAGAAGATCTTAAAATGGTGAGTTTTAAATTAGGAAACAACAGCAAAGTATCTAGAGGGACAGAATATGCCAAAGGAAACCCACAAACCACAAGCGAAGACGTAGCTGCCATGTGGACTGACCACGACAAAATGCTCACTCCCTGTCCCCTCACCACGGCTGCTTTCAGCTCCGTACCAAATATCGTTGACATAAAAAAGGCAGAGCACAAAAAACGTAGCTACATTTTCCTCCTAGTGTTTGTTTTCTTTCTTGTCTATTCCAATCCTATGTGAAAAATGAGAACAAAATGTGACCCCGGTTTCCGTAAAGCAGGAGCCAAAAATGAAGAAAGACTGCCTGTTTCAGAATGGCGCCCAAACCTGGTGGCTGTTGTTATCTTTCTGATGCCATCACGAGGGGATAGAGATCATGCCAGGATTCACTTCTAACCAAGCAAGTCTCTCCTTGCTCAGAAAATTAAATGCATATATGAGAGCACTGACGGTCAATATCGCCACTTGATAGCAGAGGCTTCGGAACTGTGCTGGCGTCATGTCAGGTTTTGAAGGATCTTGGTTGGGGAAGGAGAGGGTGAGCAGCAGGAAAGCAGCAAAGCCATGGGCAGTTCTCTCTTCTCATCTTTGTCATCTACCACGCCTATAATGGCTGGGTGAATAAAATGAGAAAATCACTCTGTCTCGACAGTTGTAAGTTCCATGGATGATATCCTGGAACAAAATCATCTAAAATTTGGGCTCTCTTCTTCTTCTTCTTCTTCTTCTTCTTCTTCTTCTTCTTCTTTTAATGTTTATTTTTGAGACAGAGAGAAATGGAGCATGAGTGGGGGGAGGGGCAGAGAGAGAGGGAGACACAGAATCCAAAGCAAGCTCCAGGCTCTAAGCTGTCAGCACAGAGCCCGATGCGGGGCTCGAACCCACAAACTGGGAGATCATGACCTAAGCCAATGTCGGACGCTTAACCAACTGAGCCACCCAGGTGCCCTGACGCTCTCTCTTCTTAAAATTCTAGAGAGTATCTGCAATGCAATTGTTGCATATAGAATTCTTTCTGAAACTCACATTAATGAGAGATGTTTTTGTCTAAGAGAGATGTGTGCCTTTTGTCAGATGTACCCTTTGTGTGGAAAGCTCTTCTCCCAGATTGACATGTAGCTCTTTCCTTCTTGTTATGTAAGTCTTAGTTTATATGTCATTACCTTGTGAGGACTTCTCTGACCACCCTACCCAGTCTCCCTGTAAGATACGTTTTTTTGTTTTGTTTTTTGTTTTTTTTTTTATCAGAACACTAGGCACTACTTGCTTTCTTTTATTTCTAATTTGTTGGTGGTCTGTCTCCCTCCCTCTTTTTGAATTGAAGGTCTGTGGAAGCAGCCACTTTGTCAGGCTGGTTCATTACAGTTTCCCTGTTTCTAGAACATGGCAAGCCAACGGTAGGTTCTCAGTAAATGCTTACGGAATGAAAGAATGAGTAAATGTATGTGCTACTGTAGAGATATATTCTGCTAGTATTGAATTCTTGGTTTCCCAGGGAAAGTTATTTGGTTTTAGTATTCTGCCTCTCACACTCTCTCTGTTCACCAATAACGTGAAAATGCACGCAGTTGTCCGTGTGTAGGGGTTTACGTAAAACTTTTTGTGTGCGCTTAGGAAGGCTTTCTCCAAGAGGGAAATAAGCTTATCAGAGAAATTGATGCTTAAAATAAATAAATGATAAAAACTAAAGATGGAAGTTATTTTTAAAAAGATAGAATATGGGGCACCTGGGTGGCTCAGTTGGTTACGTATCCGACTTGATCTTGTGGTTCTTGAGTTCCAGCTTCACGTCAGGCTCTGTGCTGACAACTCGGAGCCTGGAGCCTCCTTCAGATTCTGTGACTCTGCCTGTCCCCTGCTCACACTCTGTCTCTCTGTTTCTCAAAAATAAATAAACAATAATAATGAAAAAAGACAGAATAACTCCTAAGCCTCTAAGATTTGATTGATAACAGATATAATGTATTATATCAAAAAGAAGAAGAAGAAGAAGAAGAAGAAGAAGAAGAAGAAGAAGACTAAAACATTGGTTAGCCATGAAAACATTAAAAATAAAAAGTCTTGGGGTGCCTGGCTGGCTCAGTCGGCTAAGCAACCGACTTTTGGTTTCAGCTCAGGTGATGATATCCTGGTTTGTGAGTTCGAACCCCACATCGGGCTCTGTCACTAGCACTGTGGAGCCTGCTTGGAATTTTCTCTCTCTGACCCTCTCTCTCTTCCTCTCTCTCTGCTCTTCCCCCACTTGCGCTCATGCTCTCTCTCTCAGAGTAAAGAAATAAAATTAAAAATAAATAAATAAAAAGCCTTGGATGCTAACTTGCCAGAGGCCGCTGACACATCTGAGTGCCTTGGGTCCATGGAGAGAGAACCCGAGCTACCGAGCCTCTGTACAACTCTGTTCTGCGAGATGGTTGCATCTGGCCATCGCAGCCTGCTACCATTAAGTATTTGCTTCTTTCACTCTCTTTGTTCTGCTTCCCAGGCCCCCAGGAAAACTTGGCGGTGTGATTGGGTTTTCCACAGGTGTGCCCACTGTGGGAGATGTACCAGCGGCATCGGCTTGAAGACTTCCAGTCCCTGTGATGGTCATTGCTCATTCCACACAATTAATAAATCGCCTTCAGGTTTATATATCTACCCTGTGAACTTGGTAAACGTGAATTGCCCCTGCAGGAGATGTGCTGACAATTCATACATCTGAGCCGGCCGGATTCCGGGCAATGCCCTGGGTCCCGGTAAATTCGCCAGGATGATGGATGAAGACCTTGTGGCACAAGCACTGAGCCAAAAATGGTATTTGGAGTTTTGAATTAATGTCCATCTGCTATCAATGAAATTAGTTACTTAACCAGTTAGTTACTTAACTGAGTATAATTTTCTCAATCTTTCTGTCCCAAAGGGATGGGTGTATGTCGAAGTCCAAGTGACCATCCTTACCTCTCTGTGGAAGATAGGGGTAAGGAATTTGGGGCACTAGTATTGAAAGTTTAGGTCTTGAGCTCATTAGTCCTTTTAAAGTCTCTCCTGGAACAGGCCTTAACACGAGGACACAAGGAGAAAGTGTGGAGAGCCGAACTCTGGCCGCCTGCCTCCATACTCACAGCTCCTCAACAGGTTCCTGGGCCAGAGTCTGAGGTCGCGGGGCCCAGATGGGACACGAAGAACCTCTGGATGCAGCCTCTGTCTGCCTGTGTTTGGCTGCATAGAAATGTGACCAGACTTGGCAAAACAACCAGCTTCGTGACGTGTTACTTTGGCCTCTCCCATCTCTGCTCTCTAAGTCTTTTTCACCAGAGATGGTGTCCTTCCTGATGTCAGTACCTCTCATCTTGCCATTTATATTTTGATCAAATCTCATTCATATTGATGCCTTATTTCTCTCAAACGCCCTTTGATTTAAAAAGTATTTCTTCTTTAATTTTATGTTGGGATGAAGAAGACAACACTAAGGAAAAGGATGCCATTTCTTTGTGTCAAAATCCATGCTGTAGTTTGGCATAAGTTACAGCACGGTGGCAGATGTGAGGGTCTTTTGTGAAGGCGGTAGAGTGAAGCAGTTATGAATTTTGACTTGACTTTAGGAAAAGCTGGTTCAAAGCCTCGTTTTTCCACTTACTCCCCATTTGGCGTAAGGCATGTTTCTTAGCCTCAGTCTTCCCATCTGCTAAATGGCAGGAGTGTGGTTGTTAAGGATTAAACAGTTAATGAATTTAGGGCTTAGTACGGTCTCTGGCTCATAGTAAGCCCTGAACACACACTACTATTATTTTATTATCTCGGCACTCACTTTTAGATCCCTTTCAGTTCTTCTCAGAAGGACCCTGCTAACCGTGGCCAGTGAGGACAGCTCCTGGGCTCAGGGGAACCTGCCAAAGCTCACGTCTATGTGACCACCTGATTGTTTGCTTTCCCATCTTTTCTCTTTGCTATTCTCCTAGCCCCTACCACATCTCATCCTATATTTCTACCTTTAAGGATCTGAGTCCCTTTTCACTGTGCCTTGTCTTTTTTTTTTTTTTTTGTATCTACTCTACCCTGAGACTAATAAAGAAACAGTTCTGCAGACACCCACTTGATTTAACAGAGAAGCCATGAACTGATGGACAGTTTCCATAGACTTGAGACCTTAGCCTGGAGTTTGTGGGCAGGTACCAGGAGGCCATGGACAGGGCTGTTCTGTTGAAGGGGAGAGTTTGGCAATGCCATAACTGGGGACACAAAAGGGTGGGAGTGGAACCCAATAAATGTCATTCTTGGATATGGAGGCTGGGAGTGAAAATTAGAGAACCCAGGCTGCTTACTGATGGACACCATGCTGCCATTTCCATGTGTCTTTGGCACCCTGCGCAGGGTGCCTAAAGCAGGCCTTCAAATGCAGTTGGGTGATAATTACTAGGGGGTAAAACCCGGGAACTATGTTGTCTAAATCATGTGTGTGATTGGAAAGCTGTTGATTCACCTGAATGCTGGTTATAGCCTCTCTAAAAGAAGGCTACAAACAGCATGTTTACTTTGCCCGTGTAAAAATTACACATTGAGTGATATTTATGTGAGCTGCTTATGGCTTATTAACACCTAGCACCATAACACTTATTATACTTGTCATCACATGTGTATCAGATTAACTTTGCTGTCCATTGTGTTCGATTGCAATAGCAAACTTTACTTCTGCTTAAGATACATTTATAGAATATGGAGCTTAATCCACAAGTAACAACCAAAGTCCCTCTCAGTTTTGCGTAGAGAACAGGCAGTGCAGAACATTGGGACATGAAGAATATGAGGCATTTGGAGAAACCCATTGACCACATGGATCTGTGAGCAGTGAGGCAATGAGGGAGAGCATCGCAAGGCTGATGGAAATCTGGATGAATCATGAATTTTGAGTCTCCTCTTCTGGATACAAAGGTAATCCCATTCAAATCCTACTAAAGAGACACAGATTTCCATGGCACCATATTCAATGCCCTAAATTTGGAGTAAAAAAGCCTGAACAATTTACTGATCAAAAGCCTCTTTTTTTCCCCCCATAGAGAGTTAATGGAAGGATGAATATTAGATGTGTAAAATTAACTTTCTACCCATTTGTCCTTTTCATTTCCCAAATACACGTTTGTGAACATGGTTTGTGCTGCCCTAAATATTTTTCTTCTAGTTCCTATCAGAGTTTCCCACATCCAATCACTTCCCAAGTGACTACAAGTTCTGTACATCACATTCTTTTTTTTTTTTAATTTTTTTTTTTAACGTTTATTTATTTTTGAGACAGAGAGAGACAGAGCATGAACGGGGGAGGGTCAGAGAGAGGGAGACACAGAATCTGAAACAGGCTCCAGGCTCTGAGCTGTCAGCACAGAGCCCGACACGGGGCTCGAACTCACGGACGGTGAGATCATGACCTGAGCCGAAGTCGGCTGCTTAACCGACTGAGCCACCCAGGTGCCCCGTCACATTCTTTTTCAATAGCTTTCAAATCTTCTGTCTTAGGACACGTTCACCAGGAGGACATCTCAGGGGGAAAGAATCATGTGTGAGTGATTTATTAAGGAAGTTCTTCCAGGAGAAGCAGGTAGGGGAAGAAGGGAAGTAAAGACAGGCGAGGGCCTGGTTTTAGCTGGTGCCAGGGACAACTTTGAAGTGTGACTTATGCTTGGGAATTTGTCCCAAGCAGAATGAAAGCAACTAAGCTTTTATGTTTTCTATTTTATAATCACTGGCTGAGGACTGTGGGATTTGAAAGGTTAGTGGTGGGGGGGCGGGGTGCGGAGAGTAAATTTGTAGTCCCTTTGAGCTCTTTTTGCCTGTGGGCAAAGACCCTCCAGTGGCCAAGCAGTGTCTTTAAAGGAGAAGCACAGGTGGGGAGGGAGACTATGAGCATTCAAGCCCAAGTGCAGCTACAGGGGATACACAGAACGTGTTACCAAGGATGACAGGGGCTCTCGGTGGACACAGGGAGTGTCTACAACCTCTTCCTGATTCTGCCCACCACTGTCCTCCTTTAGTTCATGTCCCTGTGATGATTTCTTTTCTGGAACATCTAATGGGTTCCCAGTTTATATTCTCTGATCCACACAGGCCTCCTCTAATGAATCCTTGTTGTATTCAGCGATCTTCCTAAACTACAAAGTTAGTAGTGCCGGTCTGGTGCTTAAAGCCCTTATTGCCTCCTTACCATGACTTGCCTGAGCTCTTGATCTGATCCCTGACCCCAGACTCCTAGGACTGCAACCTGATAGCCCATGGTAGTCCTTCCTGCTCTCTGACCTCTGGGATTGTGTAAAGATATACCCACTGCCTAAAAAGACCTTCGCCCACCTACTCGCCTGGCGCACTGTTATTTTCCTCTGAAGATCCAGCCTAGTCTTCATGACCTCTGGCTTCCCGCTACACCCTGGCCTCACCCTGTTAGATTTGCCACATTCTGTTTTCCCACCAAACCATTCTTTCCCCCATCAGACATTTCTCTTTAAGAAAGTCCTGTGCCCCGTTCATCTCTGATCTCTTCATTTTTGGATTTCTGATAGAAGATAAGGCGAAATGAAGGAGGAGTGGGGATCTGTCTTTGCAGGTATCGGCAGAATGAATGTGGTCTGCAGGCTTCAAAAGCCTCATTCTTTATGTGTGAGGTCACCGGAGCCAGGCAAAGCCTTGGTCACCTCTATGTGCCAAGTAATGGCCTTAAGGTACCTTGTCACATGCAGTCTCCTTGCATGAAGACTGAGGGGAATGTTATTATCCAAGCCTCTGATGATCACATTGATGTCTCTGGAGATCAGAGGGACCCGTTCTCTTATCAGAGATTTTCTGGCTTCCTGATGGTTCTATGTTTCAGGGAAAAAAAAAAAAAAAAAAAAAAAAAAAAGTTGATCCCACGTTCAGTTTGGCCGACATCTATACTGAAAGCGGCAGAGATATTTAAGCCAATTAAACACACATTATTGAAGGTCTTAGACCTCAGGCAAAGAGCTGGCACTGTGCTGGGTATCAGGTATGCAAAAAGGAATAAAGCCTCGGACCTGATTGTTATGATTTGAATTGTGCTTACCGCCCTCCCCGCCCCCCCCTCCAAATTCCTATGTTGAAGTCCTAATTCTCGGTGCCCTATTTGGAGATAGGGTCATTGCAGATGTAACTAATTACCATGAGGTCATACTCAGTAGGGTGGGCCCCCAATCCAACTGACTGCTGTCCCTGTGAAAAGAAGGGCATATGGAGAGACAGACACGCACACAGGGAGAGTGCCACTTGAGCTTGAAGGCAGAGATGAGGGTGAAGCCTGTACACACGACGGTATATCAAAGATCGCCAGCAAGCCAGCAGGAGCTGGGAGAAAGCATGGAACAGATTCTTTCTCGCAGCCTTCAGCAGGAACCAACATTGCTGACAACTTGATCTCAGACATGTAACTTCAAGGGCTGTAAGACCATACGTTTCTGTGGTCAAGCCACCCAGTTTGTAGTAATTTGTTATGACCACCCTAGCAAAGTACTGTACCAATCCCGATCAACTCAGAGCTAGACATAAACATGCTATGTTATCATGTGATGCGACCAACAGTGGAGAGCTGAACAAGATTCACATGCAGCACAGGGAAGGCTGCGAGTTTTGTGGAGGTGTATACAGGTGCCGGGGGTGGGCGGGGGGTGGGGGGTGGCTGCACAGTGAAGGTTGCCTCGTGGAGAAACTGCTGAGCTAGGTTTTGAAAGCTGGAGATGATTCAGACTGCTCTCCCTCTATGGCAGTTATGGCATTCACAGATAAAGCCAACCACGGTGCGATATTACCCCCCGTTTCCTGTTAATAACTTTTGGTGGGAGCTGTACAGGGAGGCCTCAGCGGATCTGGAAGCAAGCAGGTGGCTTTGGGGCCTGACAACAGTGGGTAAACTGTTTGGGTCCTGCACCAACCGGGCCGTCACTGCATTCTCCTTCCCCACCTCTTTGTAGCACACTTTTTGTTCTCTTGGATCTTTTTTTTTTTTTTTTTCCTTTGAGTAAATTTGTTTACTGCCCGGAAGAGAACAGGGAAGGACTAGGCTGGTTGCCCCGGGCAGATGGTATAATGTTAGTAGACACCCTGAAAGCAGAACTCCTCAGCTCCCGTCTTTTTTTTTTTTTTTTTTTTTTTTTTAACATTCGCCAGCAAGGCTCTTCAAACTAAATAGCATAAAGCAAACATTAATAAAAGGAAACTGAAACATGAGTCAAGGGAAAAAATAGTCAGGGAACCCCTGCCTGGTTTAAATGCCTCTGTGTCTTCAGATCTAAGTGAATTAAATCCAAATAATCAAAGAACTTGTAGAAATGACCAATAAACCACCGAGGAGATATTAATTTCAGGTGTTTTTTGTTTGTTTGTTTGCTTTTTGGTTTTGGGCTCAGGTTCGTTTTTTAGAAATTTTGGGTAAAACGTGCCTGGAGCCTGGAGAAGAATAAAGGTTGCTCTCATATTTAGAGAAATATAAAAGAGAAACTCACAGAAAGTACAAGTTCAGGTTGATTCCCTGCAGACCTCGACAAAATTTTTATTTTACCTCTCCACTTACAAAAATACGAAGAAGAAAGGAAGCAGAAAGGGGCAGAGAAAATGAAGGAAGGGAGAATGAGAAGGGCAAAGAAAGGAGAAGGGAGAAGAGAGCAGTAAAAAAAAAAAACAAGAAGAGAGAATAAGAAGTTCCTTCGATTTATGGAAATTACCTCAAGTTTACAGAGTACACACAACTCAATTTGCCTACAGTTGTGACCTCAATAATCCTGCAAAATTTCAGGACGGGCTATTAAATAAACATAATGTATGCCTTGACAAAATAAAGGAGATGACTAATAAGAATCAGAGAAGGTTAATTAAAAAAAAAAAAAAAATGATGCTCCACTTGGAGCTTCCTTCCTTTTCAATTTCCTTTGCCTTGTCTTTTCTCATTTCCCCAGAGTGGAATCCACTCTGAAGTCACCCAGAGAGGCAGCAGTGCCACCGACACCAGATAGAACGTGACAGTCTCCAAGCTGTTCTCTGGAAGTGAATCCTAGCAGGAGAACAGGCCATACGGGTCGTGGTGCTCCCTGTCAGGCCCTGAGTTGTAGTTTTTGCTCTCTAAGCTCCTTATCCTGACGTCTCCTTCCCTGGCTTTGTCTCCCCTCAGTACCCATAAATCCTGGGCTTCTGAGTTAGCCACCTTCCCTTTGTTCCTGTTCTGAGAATCTTGCCCATCCAGGAACTGGCTACTGGTTTGCTTTTGTCCATTGATTTCTCTAGGGTCCATATCCTTGATTGATGGGTGCGACCAGGAAACCTCTGGGCAGCTACAGATGCCTTTATGGACTACACCTATTTTGAATTCTCATGCTCTTCTCCCCCACTGGGATTATTCCTGCTTCTTAAACTATGCCATTGTAATTCCTTTATTCTATGATAATTGGACACCAGCTCTCTGAAACACGTTATTGCCTTAGGGTTAAGAGCATTAGCTTCAGGATAAGAATGACGGAGATTTTATCGCTCAAAAATATAAGTCAGATCATCTCTCTCTCGCTTCAAATCTTCCGAAGGTTTTTCATCACACTTGGAATAAAATCTCAACTCTTTACCGTGGTCTGCAAAGATCAACACAATGTGGCCACTGCCTACCTCTGTTCTTGAACAAGTCAAACTTGTTCCTGCCTCAAGGCCTTTGTACTTGTTTGCTCTCTTCCCTTAGATCTTCACATTTCTGGATTTTTCACTTCTTGCAAGTTGCAGTTTAAATTTAACCTCTAGGGAGAAGCCTTCCTGACTATCCTATGTAAATCAGCCCTCTTTCCCCACCACCAGTAAATCTTTGTCAACATTGTGCTTTTTTGGTCATCCCAGCACTTAACACTCTCGCGAATTGCCAAGTGTATTTATTTGCTTTCCTTGTTCATTTTCCTTTTCTTGACCCCCAGAATGCAAACTTCATGAAAGCAGGGACTCTGTCCCCAGCACCTGGGCAGTTTCTGATATATGGCAGGGGCTCGATAAATGTTTGAATGAATGAATGAATGAATGGATCTTGATCCATACTTACTGGCTACATGATCATGGACTAATTGCCTCCATGGTCTTTCGTTCTTATCTTTAACGATGTGGTTAGCGATTCCCATCTCATTAGGATTTGGTGAGATTTGAATGAAATTAAACAGGTAAAGTGTCTACAGCAGAGCAGGGGATAGAGAAGGCACACAATAACTCCCAGTTGGGCTTATTATGATACGCTAGTCTCTAAGAAAGGCCATGGGAGCACAGAGACGGTTCTAACACAGTCCTTTTCCCCAAAGTGCTCAGTTGCTTTGTCGGAATGAGGATTAGAGACATTGCCTCTTTTGGACACCACACCTTCTCTGCCCTGCTGAACCTCTTCTGAGAACTGGGTGCTCCCCAGGGCCCGTCACACCCAGTACGTGGGTCACGTTCTTGGGCCTGATTATCTGCATTGGCTTGTCTTATTGTGAATACACAGCCAAGGTGCAATGGCAATCCTCAAGATTACAAAACTAACCTAATTCCCTTCTATGGATAGAGCTGTTAGACATGTGTTTCTAGGCATATTATAGGTAGTATGTCTGAATTTCAGTAGAGAATAGGAGAGCCTTTTATGATTTTTTTGTGTGTGACTGTTACAGATAAACATAAGATTTTGTGTCTCTGACGTTAATGACAATTTAAGTAGATAAACCTGAACGACTCCCGGTATTTTCTAAGATCCAAAAGCCCTCTTAAGATTACAAATTATAGTGAAGATTCATAGTTGGAAGACTGAATCTCCAAATTAACCCATCTGTACGACCAGACTTGATCATGTAGGGCGTGTCTAATTCATTCACTTTTCTATCAATCAGTCTCTGTCACTTCACCCCCGAGGGTGATGAGCCTCCGAGCTCTAGTATCTCTATCTTCTAGTTGATTGAACAGAGTAACAAGGCTATAAAATGGTGTTTGTAGAATGACACCCTTATACCGTAATGCAACATATATATTCATGCATGGGAGAAAAACGGCAGATGGACACATACCAAAATGTTAATAGCGGAAGGGAAATTTTAGGCTTTTCTTTCCTTTCTCTAGGTTTTTTTTTCAAACTGTGCTGCCTTGATTAATTAGGCATGACTTTTACCAGTAGAAAACAAAATTATACAAATCAACCGCACACTTACAGGATGGGGGGAGAGTCAGCAGCTTGTGAGTTTTCATGTCAGGAGGAGTTTTCATGGCAGGAAAGTCCTCCAGAGCTGAGCTGATTGTGCGTCACTGTGTAGCGTCACCCGGGATATGCGTCACCCGGGGTGTGGACCGGTGCCTCCAGAACAGGCGGGATACAGGTCCCATGGTGCAGCGTGCACAGGTCTCAGTCCCACGTTTTTTGTTTTTTGTTTTTCAATGTTTGTTTGTTTGCTTATTTATTTCTTTAGAGAATGTGAGTGGGGGAGGAGCAGAGAGAGAGAGGGAGTCAGAAGATCCCAAGCAGGCTCCGCACTGCCCCCGCAGAGCCATACCCATGGGCTCAATCCCATGAACTGTGAGATCATGACCTGAACTGAAATCAAAGGTCAGAGACTAAACTGCCAGAACCACCCAGGCACCCCTCTGTCCCACATTTTAAGAGACTTATTCTGAAGTTAGGGTGAAGGAAACATTGGCTTAGTTTTAAAAATACATTTGGAATAAGTATAGCCAAGAAAAAAATGGCCATTTCATTAGATTGTAAGTTCCACATTCACAGGTGGCCTTCCTCTGACAGAGGTGAGAGAGGAGGATTCCTACACCGGGGGGTGGGGGGGGGTGGGGGGACAAGATGATGTCTAATGTTTCATTCTAGTCTAGAAGCTAGGCTAATCAAACTTGTCACTTTCATTTATTCATTATTCGTAATAGCTCCAGGAAGTGAGTATTAATTTTTATCCATGAAGAGACTGATGCTCAGACAGGTTAAATAATTTGCTAAATACCCCAGTTCTTGTAGGTTTCTGAGCTGGGACTTGAGCTTAGATCTGTTTGGCCCCAAAGCCCTAAACTTTTGTTATGACATGCTATTTTCTAATACTGATTCTGTGCTCATTTCCTCACTTTCTTTCATCTTCCTTCTGTATATTTCCTCACTTCTTTCCTTTCCTTTCCGTGACCTCTGCAACAATGGCATCTGGTAACATATTTGGCTTTTATTTAATTCTTGATATTGACATTCAAGGGCAAAGAAATAGATGACTCCTGGATAATGGTACCACTACTACTTATTATTATTATTATTGTTATTATTATTATCATTACTATTATTTTGACACAGTTGAAGAGGTTAAAAAAAAAAAAAAAACCTTTTAGTGACTGATCAGTGTCAAAGAAAATGTTGAGATTAAGTATCTAAAGATCACCGCCTTTGAAATGTATAGTATGAGGCTTTCAGTAAGAAACAAATGGGAGACAATAGAACAATAAATTGGAAGTAACATGATTCTGTGCTGTTCTAATTTTAGGTTCTCCAAATTTCATTAGTACATCTCCTTCTTCTTAAGGCTTCGGTGAACTGACCCCTTGACAGCCTAACATGGAGGCCTTTATCTTTGATTTAATACATTTGTCAACTTGACAGGAAGTTGGGGCTGCAGACTCTTGCCCTCATGAGACTCTGAGGCTTTGCAGGAAGAGCCTGGGCATGAAAGTCAAACTCAGGGCAGAGCAGTCCTAGCCATGCAACTTACTGTGCTAGGGTCCTCTTTCCCCTGACTGTAGTTTATCATCCATAAAATGGGGTCATAATAACTCTTCCCAAGAGTTTTGTGAAGATTGAATGGTTAATGATACCGAAACGACGATGTGGAAATAAACAAGGAAATAGAAGCCAAATAATGGGTGAAAATCCCCAAATCAAAGCTCTGCTTCACAAATCTTTATGCTTGATTTTTGCACTGGTCAAATAATTCTGATCTGTTATGGAGATTCGGTCCTGGCCTCATTATCTTGCCAGGCTAAGAAGAACTGCTTTTCAAATTGAGCAGCCCGATATAATGGCCAAAACAAAAACAAAAGTAAAAACAAAACACAAATAAACCTGTGGGATTGCACATGAAAAGTAAAGGCAATGGAAATAAACAAAGCTGATTAACAAATAGTAAATCACTACTTAATCGCATTCTGGGAAACACATCTTTGCACTTTATTACAGCCATTCCGTCTTTGAAATTACTGAGTTTTATCAAAAGAGCATAAAACTTGAAATGTTTGAGATTGAGAAATGATACATTTTTCACGTTTTCAACGTGTCAGTGTCGGATTGGCAATGAGAGTAGTTATTAAAAACCTAAGCTGTGCTTTCAAATAAGAAATGAAATAAAACATAAATTACTTCATGCAATAAAGTTAGCTAAATGATTACTAGTCAATAATATGTGTTATTTATTCTACCATGGAGCAAGGGGCAGAGACGTTTGAAAAGGACTGGTTAAATATCAGTCCCTTTTATTTAACAAGTGATAGTTATTTCCTACATTAAATAAAACTCGCTCTACTTACCCAGAACTCACATTTAAGTTTCAAATCCAGCTTTGGCCGAATAATCAGAAGCCATCATTGTGGACCAAAGCGGGGACACTTTTGGTAAGGATTTTGTGACATGGTTGTATCGAAGACCAAATGAATTTGGTTAAGGCTGGATTACTTACACAAAGTCCAAAGATAAATTTAGTTGAAAATTGGTCACAGGTAGCCTTGCAGTCTCAAAGGGCATTTCTGACTAGACAAACAGCATCTCCCAACATCCCTTCTGCTGAAATAAACAGCCAAGTGTTCCCTCGCCACAGGCTGGGTAAATACTAACTGAACTGTCTGCCTGTGTGCGAGTACGAGCAACACTCCCAATTTTTTAGCAAAATATTTTTCCACTCTGGCCATCCAAGAAACTCTCCAAATCCAATACTTTTCAATGGACTTTTAAGGCTTCTCTATTTTTCTCACTATTTATAGCTTTCAGATGTTGGCAGGTAGAGGACTGCATTTTCTTCAGAATAAACTTCTAAATGGTGATGATGGAGTTTCATCATCTGCCACACGGTATTAAGTATTAAAACAATCCTTCTTCCCTATGAATGTAAAGGCTGACAAAGCTCAGAAACCAGAACAAAACTCTCACAGACGTCATATCAAAAGTCCTGTTGAGATTGTGAAGAGTTTAGCTCGGTGAGGACACCGGGGCTGGACCCAGAGGTGAAGCCCAGGCTGGGTTGGGGCTCGTGTGCGGGAATAGTCCTTCGACGCTGGAGGACAGAAGTCCAGGATGCTGACATCTGCTCCCTCAGTGCAGCTACAGCTTGGGAAGGCTCATAAAGGGAATCAATCTCAGATTGCCTCGGTGTGTACAGTCGTTTATAAATTTGGTCCTTCTAAACAATCCTGAGCAATAGACAAGGTAAGTATCCATTCCGATTTAAGGATGCGGAAGCTCGGTTGTAGAGCAACGATTGGACCGAGGTGTCACGGTCAGAATGTGGCAGAGCTGGAACCTGCGTTAGCTCTTTGGACGGCTAACCTTGTTTCCTTCCACCCTGCTCCACACTGCTGCTCTTAAGTATTCAGCCCCGCGGTTTTACAGTCTCCCCGGGAAGACGATCTAGTCACATGAAAGAGCCAGTGAAGAAGAAAAAAAGAAGAAATTAAAGGGATTTACTTAGAGAATGAAAACCAGAATTCCAGTCGCTAGTAAAGGATTATATTTGGCTGATTAGGAAGCAATAGTCTGGTATAATTGAAATGTGGAAAAGTTGAGTTTCAATACTCCGTTCTGTGTCTAGCCAGCTGGTTTACCTTAGGAGTTCTTATCTGTAGAGCTATAAGCCCCCACCCTCCCCTCCGCCCCTGCCCCTCTCTGGGAATTGTGAAATCACCAAAGATGAAGCCTGTCGAGGGCGACCTGAAATAGAGCGGCTGTTTTCCCCTAAGAGTGCCTGCACCAGGATTCATCATGGAGACAGGACTTACTGTTTATTATTATTATTTAATATTTATTTTTGAGAGAGACAGTATGAGTGGGGAAGGGGCAGAGACAGAGAGAGAGAGAGAGGGGTGGTGGTAGGGGGTGGGCACAGAATCCGAAGCAGGCTCCAGGCTCCAAGCTGTCAACACAGAGCCCGACGTGGGGCTCGGACTCACAGACTTCAAGATCATGACCTGAGCCAAAGTCGTAGGCTCAACTGACTGAGCCACCCAGGCACCCCACGAGGCAGGACTTGAATGAGGGAACCATAGCTAGATGAGGAAAAGTGGAAGGGAACTACTCACAAGGAAAAATAGCCTGGGCAAAGTTATGGTGGCCAGGGCCAATGTGCTGTTTATATGAGACAGCAAGGGGACATTTGATAGATAGATATAAAATAAAATGTGTGGAAAGTTCGGCAATTATTAAATCAATGTTATCCATGTAGTTAGTCAGTCTGGACATTTCTGGTTAAAATCTACTCCAATTATAGAGATAGTCATCCTAAGACTTTTTGTCCTTATCTCCCTCCTCCTGCCTCTACCCCCTTCCTGCGTCCCTCCCTTCCTCTTTCCCTTCCTCCCTCCCTTCCTTCCTTCCTCCCTCCCTCCCTTCCTGCCTCTACCCCCTTCCTGCTTCCTTCCTTCCCTCCTTCCCTCCTTGCCTTCCTTCCTCCTTCCCTCCTCCCTTCCTCCTTTCCTTCCTTCTTCCCTTACTCCCTCCCTCCCTCCTTTCCTCCCCTTCCTTCCTTCCTTCCTCCCTTCCTTCCTTCCTTCCTTGCTTCCTCCCTTCCTCCTTCCTTTCCTTCCTTCCTTCCTTCCTTCCTTCCTTCCTTCCTTCCTTCCTCCTTCCCTTCCCCTTCCTCCCTCCCTCCCTCCCTTCCTTCCTCCCTCCCTTCCTCCCTCCCTTCCTCCTTTCCTTCCTTCTTCCCTTCCTCCCTCCCTCTGTCCCTCCCTTCCTTCCTTCCTCCCTCCCTCCCTTTCTGCCTCTACCCCCTTCCTGCTTCCCTCCCTCCCTCCTTTCCTCCTTTCCTTCCTTCCTCCTTCCCTTCTCCCTTCCTCCCTTCCTCCTTTCCTTCCTTCTTCCCTTACTCCTTCCCTCCCTCCCTCCTTTCCTCCCCTTCCTTCCTTCCTTCCTTCCTTCCTTCCTTCCTTCCTTCTACCTCTCCTGTGTGTAGACAGACTACTTTGGAGTATATTTCAGCAGGGGTGGATTTATTTGTCTAAGGCAGGGAGGGAGGGTTGTCAAATACAGGTCATGCATGCTGCCACACCCCTGCCTGACAGACAATGCTAATCAATCACTGCTCTCTGTGCACAATATCAGGATTCGTTTCAAGGTGCATGGGTTAGTTAGAGTTGGCACAAGGGATGGGAGCTATTTGCCAAGACAAATCTAGGACACAAATGGATCAAATATGGCTTTCCAATAAAAAAGGGTAAAAATATACTAGAAAATGTACTTCCTCTACCCTTTTCAAAGGTTTCCCCCTTGCTGGTTTTTTTTTTTTTTTTTTTTTTTAGTTTTATTTTTTATTTATTTTTGAGAGAGAGAGATAGAGAGCAAGCAGGGGAGAGGCAGAGGGAGAGACAGAATCCCAAGCAGGTGAGATCATGACCACTGACTGAGCCACCCAGGCGCCCCTCCCCCTTGCTGTTTTGATCTCAGCAAGAACCTCAAGCAGAAACAGACAAATGTTATTTGAAGTCATAGTCTAGCGCACTGAGAGTCTAAAAACGATTTTCCAGAAGCCAAATATGTCTCATGAATGGATTTTGTTTTTTGAATATTTGTCAAACAAAGTGACTTCTGGACATTTTGATATTTGTCCTCATGTAAATCTGAATTTCCCTGGTGCTAAAATTCGGTTCCTTAGTTCTAACGCAAATGTATGTATACCTATATGCAGAGATTATGAGCTCAGTTTCTGGAACCAGAGTTGGAACCCCAGCCCTGTCTCTCGCTAGCTGAGCGCCTTAGAACAACTTAACTTGACCTTCCATAGCTTCAGTTACTTCATACCGAAAAAGGAAACAGTAATCATTCATATCTCATAGGGTTACAGCGAAGAGTAAATGAGATCATCCACGTAGAGTACTTAACATAGCATCTGGCACACAGTAATACTCAATACATGAGGGTTTCTGTGTGTTGTGTGTAGCTGGTATTAGCGAGGGGTGAACTAAGGACTCTGATGCTCTCTGAATTGTTTGGTGAGATGCTGCATTTCTTTGCTTTGTGAGTTGGAGTCAGAGTTTTAATGCTACTTAAATTCACGATTATTGTGTGTGTTTGAACTCCAAGAAAAATGTCCCCTCTTTTGGTAGCTGATATATTCAAACCACTAGTGCTGGAAGAAAAATAATCTGTCATTGAAGTAGATGAAAGTTGACACGACAGACTGTGCACTCTGTCTTAAACATTCATAACATGCATAATATGGTCTCTGTGGAATGAAATAACTCCTTTAGCGTCTTTGCAGTCGCTTGTATCATGGCTCTCATAGAGTGAAGCCATTATAATTCCAAAATAGCTACGCCTGTTTGGGGAGTAGGACAGCAGGAAGAAAAGGCAGTTCACACACGCAACAATTGACACTTATAAGTTGTTTATAGATACGTGTGCATACATGTGCACAAGTGTATGTGGATGGGACATGCATATATTCGTTGCACATAGGTGTGTGTGGTGTTTTAAAATCTGGTGTTTGCTCTATTATAACTTACCGGCTAGAAGTAAGTTCTTTGGAATCTGAAATACTTGAATTTCAATCCTGACTTTACTCTTTTACTGCTCATGTGATTTTAGACAAGCCTCTCCACCCCAACCCCCCAATCTTAGGTAACATATTGAAAATGGGGATGAACAGGGGCGCCTGGGTGGCTCAGTGGGTTAAGCGTCTGACTTCAGCTCGGGTCATGATCTCACGGTTCATGAATTCAAACCCCACATCAGGCTCTGTACTGACAGCTCAGAGCCTGGAGCCTGCTTCAGCTTCTTTGTGTCTCCGTCTCTCTCTCTGCCCCTCCCCCACTCGCACTCTGTCTCTCACTCTCTCTCTCAAAAATAAATGTTAAAAACAAATGTTTAAAAAAATAAAATAAAATGGAGATGAACATACTTTTATAATCTTTCATACAAAAGATTCATGTGAAATATTGCAAGTAGAATGTATCGTGCAGTATTTAACACATATCAATCTCCCCATTTATAGAGCTATTAATAATAATAAATAAATAAAACAAGTAATTAAAATAATGTCCATACAAGGAAAACTGGCTTTCAGCTTCATTATTCAATGTCCTGCTTTGATTTTTATTTTATAGAAAAATCATTTGGTAGCTTAACTAATACATCATTCCTTAATTATAACTGTCAGGTGAAAACTTCACTAATTCATGCCTCTTCTGAGAAGTATAAGCACTTGAGCAAATAACTCAAACTTCTTGACCCAGAATTTCCTAATCCAAGAAGAAATCTACCTCTCTGACTGTGTTTTGGCATGGCCATTCCTGTTGAAAGGATGCAATCAAATAATGGATTTTACAGGTTCTTACAAAGCACAGATTGGCCATTCAACTGGAGAAAAGTTATAACCAAATACATATTTATTGACTGACAGGTAGCTTCTCTAAAGAAGACTAGAATATTAGTGCAGACAAATAATCAGTGCATAGCAGGTCGTGATTACTAAATTTGATAATTGCCTTTCTCATTTGGAAGACTTGCCTTGTATTTGTTTTTAATAAGAAAGTACAGTGCATGCTAAATTTCACATTTGAAATTCATTGGTTTGGAGATAAACAGTATTCCCAAGAGACCTCTCGATCTTATAACATGGTAGGAAATGTTCACAGATCTATCAAGATGATATATTTCCATGTTAGGAAATGTTCACAGATCCATTAAGATGATAACATTTGGTCAACATATTCTACTTGGAGTAACCAGATACTGCTGGGTCTCTGTTGATCATGCTCCTGTGTGTGGGACCACGAAAACAGGCTTCACTAAATGTTCCAGAATAAACGCCTCTCTGCTTGTCAAAATTTGGCTTTGCACTGGAAAACAGAGCTATTTCAACCCTCTTTATATTTCCAGGAGGGAAGAGAGCCAATGTGATTTACCCAATTTTTCAATGAGAAACAATGAATCAGTCTAATGGTTTAATTTTAAGAAGAGTGAATTTGGAGTTAGGAGACAAAGCTACCATTTACTTGTATGTGTCTGTGGATTGTTTTTAATGTTTATTTATTTATTTATTTATTTGTTTGAGAGAGAGAGAGAGAGAGAGAGAGAGAGAGATAGCATGAGTAGGGGAGGGGCAGAGAGAGAGGGAGAGAGAGAATCCCAAACAGGCTCTGCACTGTCAGCATGGAGCCCAATGCAGGGCTCAATCTCATGAACCATGAAATCATGACCTGAGCTGGAATCAAGAGTCCAACACTTAACTGACTGAGCCACCCAGGTGCCCTGCATCTTTGGATGTTAAATTTATTATTTCTGCGTGTAAACCCAGGCTGATTATAACTACTTCACAGGATGCTTATGAAACATTAATAAAATTACATGAGAAATTGCTTTGTGAATCACAAAATAAGGTAAATTTGTAAATCAATAAAATATTATCCTAGTCATTCTTAATTACCACTGAAGTTGTGATCAATTTGTGGCGTTCACAAAAGTTACCTTTCATCAGTAATTCACCCACCCAGGTTAAATTTGGCCTTGAGCAGAACAACTCAAATCTAAAGATACTTATTTTCAGTTGTGTTAAAAAATGAGAGCTCAGAGCTATTTTCTACTGTTTGCAGGTCCTAAGACTATATAGTTGGGGGTTTGTAAAGTAAAAAGTTCCTCTCTCATCTCCACTGTGGTATGGAAGAATACAAGTGGGGCCATGGCAAAACCTGGGAAAGAGGAAAACGAGTAAAGCATTGTGAAATAATAGTTAAGGGCAAGGAAGATGCAGTCATCCAGACTCAGGTTTTAGTATAACCTCTGGTACTCACTAACGCTTATTGTTTGCAGATAAGTTAGACAATACTTCTTAAAGTCCTTATCAAGTCTGTGATAATCTGATACCACAAATATCAAGTGAAAAAATTATATGAAAAAATAGTAATATTCAACTTGGACTCAGCTAGTAGGGGAATCTTTTTCTTCTGCAAAGAAAAATGCCTCAACTTTAAAGCAGATGAAGTGGACCAACCAGGAGGGACATGAAAAAGAATAGGGATATTGTCACAAATCTTTCATGGTGCTTGAGATGGACTGGAAGTAGAGGGCGATGGGAAATGTTAAAAATTGGAAGAACTGAGAGAGAATCTCTTTGATTGACCGTAAGTAATGTGATAACAGAAAAGGCAGTAGTAAAATACAAATATTCATATATAGTTGACCCTTGCACAACATAAGTTTGAACTGCTTAAGTCTAGTTATGTGCAGATCTTGTTTTGTTCGTTTGTGTGTTTATTTATTTATTTATTTATTTATTATTTTGTGAGAGAACCATGGGAGGGCAGAGAGAGAGAGGGAGAGAGAAGAAAGAATCCCAAGCAGACTCTGCATTTTCAGCTCAGGGCTCAATGTGGGGCTCAAACTCACCAACAGTGAGATCATGACCTGAGCCGAAACCAAGAGTCAGACACTTAACCAACTGAGCCACCCAAATGCCCATGCAGATCTTTTTTTGATAACGATAGTACAGTACTGTAAATGTATTTTCTTTTAATATTTTCGTAAAGAAATTTTCTCTAGCTTACTTTGTGGTAAGAATACAGTATGTAATAATATGTATAACATATAAAATCTATGTTTGCTGACTGTTTTTGTTATCAATAAGGCCTCTGGTCAACAGTAGGCTGTTAGTGGTTAAGTTTTTGAGGAGTCAAAAGTTAGTAGATTTTTGGGTGTGAGGGGGGTCGTAACTCAGGGCTGTTAAAGGATCAACTGTATATGCATATATTGTGTTACTGAAGTGTAATTTTGTATCATACAATTTAACCACTGTAGTACTTTAAACACTGTAGTAGTTTAACAACTTTTAGAAATCTTATGACTTGTAACCATCTCAAAAACAATCCAGTCTCAAAACATTTCTACCACCACAACAAAAAGTTTCCATGGGTCCTTAAATTGTCAATCCCTGCTCCAAAAATATAGCCCTAGGCAATCACTATCTGCTTCTGTCTCCATAGTTTTGCCTTTTTTTGAGAAAAGTAATATAAAAGGAATCTTACAATATATAGTCTGGAGTGTGACCTTCAATTAGCATAATGGTTTGTAGGCTTATTTATATTGTAGCTGTATCAATGTTTATTCATTTTTATCGCTGAATAATATTCCATTGTAAAGATAGCTCACATTTTGTTAATCCATTCACTAGATGATGAACTCCTGAATGGCTTCCAGTTTTGGGTTATTATCAAAAGTGCTGCGACGCACATTCATATGCAAGTATTTGTATAGACATGTGTTTTCAATACTCTTGGACAAATATCTAAGAGTGGAATTGTGAGGTTATATGGTAAGTGTGTTTAGCTATTTAAGAAACTACCCAGTTACTTTCTGATGTGTCTGTGCCTTTTTTTTTTTTTTTTTTTTTTTTACATTTCTACCAACAATATATGAGGGATCTTATTTTTTTCACACTCTCATCAATGCTCGGTATTATCAGTCTGTTGGATTATAGCCATTCTAGTAAATGTGTAGTATAAACCTTTGTGGTTTTAATTTGCATTTCCCTAATGACTAATGATATTGAGCATCTCTTCATGAGCTAATTAGCCATTTGAATGTCTTCTTTGTTAAAATACCTATTCAAACCTTTTTTCATTTTTTTCAAATTTTTATCTTAGTATGATTGAATCGGAAGAATTCTGCATGTATTCTTTGTACATTTTTTTTTTATAAAACATATGATTCGCAAATATTTTCTCCCAGTCTGCGGCCTGTTTTTCTTAATGATGCTTTTTGAAAAAGGTTTTTATTGATAATGTCATTATTTATTATGTTTTTCTTTATGGATTATGCTTTTGGTATCATACCTAAGAAATCTTTGCTTAACAAGTCACAAAAATTATCTCTTATATCTTATTTTATAATATTTATAGCTTTAGCTCATATGTTTAAAAAGATTAATGTTTATTTATTTTTGAGAGAGAGAAAGAGACAGAGTGTGAACAGGGGAAGGGCAGAGAGAGAGGGAGACACAGAATCCAAAGCAGGTTCCAGGCTCCGAGCTGCCAACACAGAGCCCGACATGGGGGCTTGAACCCATGAACCGTGAGATCATGACCTGAGCCGAAGTTGGACACCTTACTGACTAAGACACCCAGGCACCTTTCTTATATTTTAAATTACTTTTTGTGTATGGGGTGAGTAAAGGGTCTAAATTAATTTTTTAACATATGCATATCCGGTTGTTTCAACACTAATTGTTGAAAAGACAGCACCTCATTCATTGAATTGTCTTGATAGCTTTGTCAAAAATCAGTTGACAGGAGTAAGGGTTTATTTCGGTCTATTTAGTTGCAATGATTGATATGTCTATCCTTAGGCCAGTACCACATTGTCCTGATTATTATAGCTTTCTCCAAAGTTTTAAAATCACTTAGTATAAGTTCTCCAATTTTGTTCTTTTTAAAAACTGATTTGGCTGTTTTAATTGCTTTGCATTTCCATATAATTTTTAGGATTATGTTGTCAATTTTTTTCAGTAAACCAGCTGTGATTTTGATAGGGATTTCTGCCTTTTTCTTTCTCTCCTATGCTTTTAAGAATTCTATTACAGGAATATTATTATGCTTGGGATCACCAGTTAGTCTCTGATGCTCTATTTATTTGTCTTCAGTGTTTTTTTTTTTCTATTTCTATTTCAGGCTGAATAATATCTATTAATCTGTCTTCAAGTTCATTGACTCTTCTGTCGTTTCTAATTTGCTCTTGAGTCCATGTTAGGCATGTTTTGTTTTAATTATTATATTTTCAATTCTTAGGTTTCCAATTGCCCCCCCCCCCTTTTTTTTTTGTAGTGCACATTTCTCTACTAAGATTCCCTATTTGTTGGAGCATTATTCTGATAGTTTACTTTAATTCATTGTGCATGAATTAAACTCGGTGTTTGTGCCCACTCAGAATTAGGTTTTATTAACTATATCCCTCCTACCCCCCCATGCATAGATCAAATTTTCTTCGATTATCTTGTATTTTTTGGCCACAAACTTGACATTTTATATACTGTAATTGTAGCAACTCTGGGTTTTGATTTACTTTTCTGATTTTTTTTTTCCTCTTTGTACTTTGTCTGGGCTAACAATGTAAAATCTCTCTCCCTATAGGCATCTACTAGTGTCCCTGCTTAGTTTTTTATTTTTACTTTGATTTTTTTAGGCTGGCTTCATAGGTGGTACCCCTGTATCTGCACAACTTAGGGGAGAGACAATAATTCAACTAGAGTTTATACTCAGACACTGTCAGCCCATAAAATATCCACCTTCTGGCAATCACCATGCGTGTGGTTTGGGGAGCACGTTCACGAGTCACCCGTGGTTTTAATTTCTAACTGGGCTCTCTCAGGTTTCCCTTTTGTATACTTGTGGTTTCCCAGCCAACCATGAGCATGTAGAGGACTTATCTAGTCTATAAACAGTGCTCTCTTTCCCAGGATGTCTCCATATAATTTCTGTCTATTCATTGCTTGCCCCAAACAGGACCACAGCCTCAAGCTAGTAGAGATGTGGTTTTTTCTCATTTATTCTTTATGTTGTTTGCCACAGTCATGAGTTTTTCCCCTGTCCCAAAGCAAATTTCTTTCTGGTAGCAAAGCTGCTGACTTTCTGCCCAGCTCTGCTTTGGTCACCAAATGAGCAAGGGAAGAAGGCAAAAATAGGCACATCTCCAGGCAAGAAGGTCACTGACTAAAGCTGCTTCTACCCAAAGCTCTAGCAGTTTTTCATGAATATATGCTTCCCAATTTGTTGTCTGCTTTTGGTCACTTTCCAGACCTCTGACATGGTTGTTTATGCCAGTTTTGTCCAGCTTATACATGTTTTATGAAGAGAGATTCTCCGATTTCTTCATGCCACTATAGCTAGGAATTTCCTTTAAGCCTGGAGGTATATTTTTAATTTATAAAATATCTGCATTTTAAGATGTGTTTTCTACTTTCTTTCCTCTCTTTCTGTGTATGCGTATGCATATTTATTTATGTGTGTAAACCCAACATTTTAAAGATTGTGGCATATTTACTTTGGGCATGGCCCACGGTGACTCCATTCCTAATATTATTGCCTAATTAAGGCTTTTGACTCCTAAAAAAAGTGCATGGCGGTTAGAGACATTGGGTTTAATATGTATTAACTTTTAAATGTCTATAATTTATAAGCAAATTAAATGTATATGGATACATTTGATTGTTGTTATCTGCCACACTTATGCCATAATTTTTTCGTGTCAAAAGCATTTTTTTCCTGCTCCATTTATAACTTGGAAACGCATTCTAGGGAAAGTATATTTGGTGGTGATGCCTCAGGAAATATCTGATACTTAAAAAAATTTTTTTTTTCAAGCCATGTTTGAAAGCTATCACCTAGCATATCATCCTACCACTACCATATATTTTCTTACTCTATTCAAAGTGATGGCTTACATTTAAGACATTAAAAACCAGTATAGAGGGGAAAAGAGGTTCACATTTGCTTAAAGTAATGCTACAAATTACAACTTTTTTCACCTATTAGGTATTAATAAATTGTAAAAAAAATGCAATAAAATGCTGATGAAAAAGCCAATGATACAAATAGTTTCATATATTAGCAGTAACATAATATTAGTTTTAAAAACCTATAGAGTTATACCAACAAATAGGACAGCATAGAAGAAATGAATACGTTTTCGCAAACACACAAACTACCCAGGTGGAATCATGAAGAAATACAACATCTGAACAAATTTGTAACTGGTAAGGATGTTGAATCAGTAATCCAAAACCTCCTGACAATGAAACGCCCAGGGCCGGATAGCTTTGCTGGAAAACTCTACCGAACATTTAAAGAAATAACAACGGTTCTTCTCGAACTCTTCCAAAAAATTGAATATGAAGTAATACTTTCAATTTCACTCTATGAGGCCAGCATTATCTTGATACCAAAATTAGAGAAAGACTTACAAGAAAAGAAAACTTGAGACCAATGTCTCTAATAAATATTGACGCAAAAATTCTCAGTAAAGTACTAGCAAGACAAATTCAACAATACATTGAAAGGATCACACACCATGATCAAACAGGATTCATCCCTGGAATGCAAGGATAGTTAAACACATGGAAATCAATGAATACAATACACCATATTAACAGAATAAAAAATAAAAATCAGGTGATAATCTCAATTGAGGCAGAAAAGGCATTTGGCAAAATTCAATGCACTTTCCTTATTGAAAAAGTCTACAACCTAGGAATAAAAGAGAATCACCTCAATATAAAAAGGGTCATGTATGAGAAGCCCATAGCTCACATCATATTCAATGGTGAAAAATGGAAAAATTTCCCCTCTAAGATCAAGAACAAGGCAAGGATGCCCACTTTCATCACTTCTATTTAGCATAGTATAGAAAATCTTAGCCACAGCCATCAGGCAAGAAAAGGAAATAAAAGACATCCAAATTGGAATAGAAAAGTAAAATTATGTTTGTCTGCAGACAATCTAATCATATATGTAGAAAATCCTAAAGACTTTACACACACACACATACACACACAGTTAGAACTAAAACAAATTAAGCAAAATTTCAGGCTACAAAACCTGATTGTTAACAATTAACAATCCAAAAAAGAAATTATGAAAACAATACCATTTATAACAGCATTAAAAAGAATAAAATACTAAGGAATAAACATAGCCAAGGAGGTGTGTACTGAAAACTACAAAACATTGCTGAAAGAAATTAAAGACACAAATAAATAGAAAAACTTCTTATGTTCATGGACTGGAAGACTTGATATTTTTATTTTATTTTTTTATTTTTTTTTAAAGTTTATTCATTATTGAGAGATAGAGAGAGACAGAGCATGAACACGAGAGGGGCAGAGACAGGGGGAGACACAGAATCCGAAGCAGGCTCCAGGCTCCAAGCTGTTAGCACAGAGCCTGACGGGGGGCTTGAACTCACAAACTGTGAGATCATGACCTGAGCTGAAGTCAGACGCTCAACCGACTGAGCCACCCAGGCGCCCCAAGACTTAATATTTTTAAAATGTCCATACTATCCCAAATAATCCACAGATTCAAAGCAGTAACTATCAAAATCACAATGGCACTTTCTTGAAAATTGAAAAAATTCTGAAATTCTTATAGAATTTCAAAGGACCTCAAATAGCCAAAATAATCTTGAGAAAGAAAACCAAATCTTGAGGCCTCATACTTTGGATTTCAAAACGTACTACAGAGCTTTAGTAATTAAAACCGTATGGTACTGGCATAAAGACAGACATCTAGGACAATAAAATAGAATAGAGAGCCCAGAAATAAACTTTCATGTATATGATCAAAATGGTCTTTGACAAGGAGTTCAAGGATACTCAATGAGGAAAAGATAGGCTTTTTGACAAAGGATGTTGGGAAACCTGGATATTCACATGCAAAGGAAAAAGCTGGACCCTTTTATTACACCATATATAAAATCTAACTCAAATTGGATTAAGATCCTAAATATAAGACCTTAAACTATAAAACTTCTAGATGAGAATATAGGGGAAAACTTCATGACATTGAATTTGGCATTGATTTCTTAGAAGATACCAAAAACATAGACAACAAAAGTAAAATAGACAAATAGGACTAGATTGAACTTTAAAACTTCTCTGCAGACAACAAACAAGCAAACAAACAAACAAAAAATAGCAGAGTGAAAAGGCAACTTATGGAATAAGAGAAAATATTTACAAACCATATATTTGGTAAGGGATTAATACCCAGAAAATATAAAGACATCCTTCAATCTGACAACAACAACAGCACCCCCACCACCACCACCACCAATGCAATTAAAACATGGGCAAAAGACTCAGATATTTCTTAAAAAAAAGTTATACAAATGGCCAACAAACATACATAAATAATGCTCAGCATCAGTAGTTCTCCTTGAAATGCAAATCAAAATCACAATGAGACATTGTGTCATACCCCTTAGAGTGGCCACTATCATAAAAATGGAAAATAACACGTATTGGTAAGGATGGGGAGAAATTGGAATTGCACAATGTTGGTAGGAACTGTCCATTAAAGGGAAATGGATAAAGAAACGTGATGTGTGTGTGTGTGTATAATATTCTACCACACGGTGTATATATATTATTCAAGTTTTAAAAAGAAGGAAATCTTGTCATATGCTACAACATGGATACACCTTGAGGACATTATAAGTGATGTAAATCAGTTATGAAAAGACAAATACTTCATGCTTCCGCCTATATACAAAGTACCTAGCGTAGTCAAACTCTTAGAAAAGGAAAGTAGCATGGCAGTTGTCCTAAAGATAGGGCCTGGGGGGAAAGAGAATGGGGAGTGGTTGTTGAATAAATACAGAGTTTCAGATTTACAAAATGAAAATATTCTAGAAATTTGATGCATAACAATATAGTTATCGTTAATTATATAGATAACACTATAGTCAACACTACTGTACTCCAGACATAAAAAAAAAATGCTTAAAATGATAAATTTTATGTTGTGTGTTCTTTACCACACACTCAAAAAATCTACGGAGGACTTGTGGTTTCAGCACTGACATGTAATGTGCTTGGACGTCATCATTCTCATCCTTAGAATAAGAAATAGCTGAGCAAACGGAAAATCAGTTCCTTGGACGGATCAGAGAAATGAGATTGTAGGGTTAATAGCTGCCTTGAAATCTGGAGACACAGATGCATCCAAAGGGTTACAGCCATTGAGATCTAATGACCTAGAGCCAAAGTCATGAGAGCCATGAACTTGTAGGAATACGTAAATGGTAAATTTTTTGAATTGCTAGAAGCTGAGTTTAGATGAGCTTTGGAGTGAAAACCTTCTTGGGGTGGGCGTGGGTGCTGCAGTCTTTGGAGGTAGGGGCACTTTTGCTGTGGACTTGCCCTCCAAGAAACCCACAAGGTTCTCAAAGTAATTATGTGAGAAAGATCCCCTCACGGCACTGGCGGAAGGATGGGGAAAAATAACTATCGTGAAACTACCGTGTCTCCAGCTTTTCCATATCAAGGGCCTACTCTCCAGGTCAAAGGTCATTTTGCCAGAACACAATTCTGAAGCCTTCTCCTAGATGATGGAAAGAATTCCTCCCCACTCTTACCTCCACCAGCCTTTCTGTATTACCTATGAGGAAAAAAAGGAAACATAGTCAACACAGGAAATGCTTCAAAGAAACAGACTGGGAATATTGCATCCAGAGAAGGGACTGAGGGGGAAAAATCTACAGCACTGGAGTAGAGACAGAGACTTTCGTGAAGGCTACAGGCTGGAGACACAGTCTACTAAAAGACTGAGACTTAATCAGAAAATTATTATGGAACTCTCCTCATCCCCCACACTTTACAGTATCAGATGAATAATCTAAGCACAGAGGTGGAAACCCTAAGAAATAATGAAAGGGATATGCAAGATTCAGCCAAGGAAAGAATAAGTAAACTTAAAGATAGGTTAATAGAGACTTCCCATGTTATAACACAAGGAGAGAAAATAATGAGGGGAAAAAACTCAGAAAAATAGAAACCTCAAGAACTGTGGGGCAATATCAACAGGTGTAACATAAGCACAATTGGCATACCAGAAAGTGAGTGAGTGAGAGAGAAAGAGAGAGAGAGAGAGAGAGAGAGAGAGAGAGAGAGAGAAAACTGGATAAAAGAAATATCTGAAGTAATAATGGAAGAGAACTTTAAAAAATTAATGAGAGGGGAGCCTGGGTGTCTCAGTCGGTTAAGCGTCTAACTTTGGCTCAGGTCATGATCTCACAGTCTGTGAGTTCAAGCCCCGTGTTAGGATCTGTGCTGACAGCTCAGAGCCGGGAGCCTGCTTTGGATTTTTTGTCTTCTTCTCTTTTTGCCCCTCCCTGGCTTGTGGTCTCTCTCTCTCTCTCCTTCTCTCAAAAAGAAATAAACATTATAGAAAAAAAAATTGATGAGAGACACCAAACCACAGTTAACTGAAAGAACTCTCAATTGCCAGGTATGGAATAATTTGAGTACAAAAAATGTAATAACGTAGTATTATGTTATAATCCAAAGTATAAAATAAAATGCCGTGAACCCACAATGATAGAAATAATTGAATAAATATGTCAGTTGGGTGAGAGTAGACATATCTCTCATAGGGAAAAATTCCGAATAACTTATGCAGCCACTTCTCCATCAAGGTGGTGGAGCATAGATCCCACCCTTCGGTGCAGGCTGCACATGGTGATTTTCTTCCAATGAGTACAGTCTGGGAAGGAGGAAAAAAAAGTAACTTCACAGTGGGAAAACTGGCAAACACTACCTCTGCGATCACTTATCTATAGCGGAAGTCATGTTAGTGGCCTGTACTCCTGATAGTATGTGAGGAGAGTGGCGCTTTCCCTCTGTGTTCATCCTCCTCAAAACCCACAACCCCAGACTAATCATGCCAAAGACATTGGACCAATCCAAACGGAGAAACAGTCTACAAAATAGTTGACCAACACCCCTCAAAATTGTCAAGATCAAGGACAGTCTGAGAAATTGTCACAGTCTAGAGCGGCCTAAGGAGGACCCATGTCCAAAGGTAATGTGGCATCCCGGATGGGATTCTGGAACAGAAAAAGAATATTGGGTAAAAACTAAATAAATCTGAATGAAATATGGACATGAGTGAATAACAAATATTAATATTGGTACATTTATTGTTACAGAAGTTTACAGATTAAAGATTTTAACAAAAGAGGAAACTGGGTGTGGGCTTTATGGAGAACCCTGTATTATCTCTGAAGCCTCTCTGTAAATTTAAAACTATTCTAAAATGAAAGTTTATTTAAAAATCCTATGAAGTCTCTTTCATACTATGTATAAGAAAACAACTCTAGATGGGCCAATGTCTTAATGTAAAAGGAAAGTCTAAAATATTTAGAAGGAAAAAACGACTTTAGATAAGTAATGAAACTGGATAAAGAGATAGCATACCATGAAGGCATGCATATGGTCAATTGTACTTTACAGAAACTAACAACTTCTATTTATAAATGCTGCTTTGAAAAATGAAAAGAAAGGCCGTAGTTTGTAAAAACAATAGAAATGACCAAGGATTAATATGGAGCATTTTAAAGAACTCCTATGAATCAACCAAAGTGAGTTTCGGTACTTAGAATAAAAGTATACAAAATACATTAAGGAGCATATTGCCAAGAGGAAAGAAAAATGGTTAATATGTGTCTGAAAAGATGCCCAACATCATTAAGAACCTGAGAAATAAAACACAATGAGATACTACTCCATACCCACAGATTGGTTAATAAAAAAAATGGGTAAATACAAAAATGTTGACAAGAATGTGGAGTTTTGAACACTCAGCTGCTGGTATGATGGTAGAAGGGTATAAGCTTTTAGAAAATCGATTTGGTAGTCTCTAAGAAAACTGAAAATATGTATCCCCTGCAATCCAGCTGTTCCACTTCTAGGCAAAAACCTTGGAGCTCTTGATTCGTGTGTGTGCAGCAGGTACGTATAGGAATGTTCCCCATAACATTGGTTGTGAAGGCAAAGAATTGGCAAGAGGGGTTAATGTCTATTGGCATTAGAATGGACAAATTGTTATCTCTTCATATGTGGTGAAGATCAACAAACTCGGCACATCAGAGTAGATGAATCTCAAAAATAATTTTGAATGATAAGAGCCAGTCTCGGAAGGCTTCATACAACGTGATTCCATTTACATAATGTTCAGAAACACACCAAAGCAAACTTAGATTGTGTTTGGACACATAAAACATGGCAAAATTATATACATATTGGAACACTGAGGAATTCAAATGTTACACATACATTTTTTTTTTTTTTTGAGGACTTGTAGCTAAATTTTATGGGTTTTCTGCCTCTTTCTCTGGATATAGGACGTCAGCTTTCATTTTTCATTATGTTGAGTATGCTTCTAGCAGTACTCCCCCGTGCCCTTGTAATTTGCTGCATTTTATTTTTGGTGGCCTGGGAAACCGGGAAACCAAGCTCGCTAAAATGTTGCATAAGACAAGCAGTCTCCAGATTTGGGCCTAGGGCACTCCTATGAGCAAAATGCATGACCTTTTGTGCATAGGCAATGTAACATTCATTTATTTAACAAACATTTAGCAATTTCCTATCTCATGCCAGAATCTATTCTGGGTTCTAGAAAAATACAGCAATGGACAATAAGACAAAATTCCTGGACTTATATAATTTACAGTCCAGTGGCTTCTTTTTGGGCTCTTGACTCTAGTCTAAGTAGACAAGGCTGCTTCATAAGGCCAGTTTGGGTGAGTGAGGCATTTATGTAAACACAAACACACGCATTCCAGTGTGTACATGTAAAAATATGATGTCTGTAGCCATGTAGGCATTAGCTTTATGTGTAGGACTATAGACAATGAGTAATTAATTGCTGATAGAACTGATAATGATGTTATGTGAAGGTATAATGGTACTGTAACATTAGATATGTTCTGTTTCCTAGATTATGTTTGCTATTGCCTAACCAAACAAACAATGGTTGGTAGTAAGCCAAAATGTTGAAGGGAGTATTATTGGTATGAAAGATAGGCAATGTTTCTAAAGTTGACTTGCAAAACACGAGGAGTGACACTCCAGAGATTTAGGTTATAAACTGATCATCTAAGGGTATATGACATTGTGCTTTAAGGGCAGTGTAAGATTTTCTTCTCTATACATATTTGTCGTTCATCACGGATGTTGGGTAAGTTTCTCAGCCTTTATTCAGTTTCTCTTAGCTAGTTCTTCATTTCTAAAGAAAATTGTTTTCATCTACTTCTAAATTTAATATAATGAAACAAAGAAATAAAACATGCCCATTCATCCAGGATGGCATATTGTGATCTATATTTGTGATATGTATTAAGTGTCTAATAACAATATGAAGTTATTTTGTGTTTAAATTCAGAGTCACCCTTCATGGATCATTGTTCTAACTTTGTAACTTTGTTATCTGGCTCAGAGACATGACCTGATTTCAAATGTCCACTTCGGTTGTCATTTGAAAACAATGCCTTCCCACCCACCCCCCGAATATTCAGACACTAGTAGTAGGCTGGAAAGCATTTGAGAACAAGAAGACGTTTGAATTTTCTCACGGTATGAAAGTGTGTGGCCTCTGGACCCATATTCTGATTTCATCGGGTAAAAATAATGACTAATCAATATGAGGGGCTAGGTGGCATCATAGGTTAATTCACTGGGAGTTAGCATTTCGACCTGGGAGTTTACATAAACATCTGTCTCCAAATGAGTCCAGTGCTTAGATGTTTGTGGTAGGCTGGTTTCCCGCTCCCTCCCCTGGTTTAGAACAACACATACTTTAAATAGTTTGATTCAAGTCAGATGATGGTTGTTTCTCCTGAGGAAAATCCCAGCACCGGGTCAGCAGGTGGGTTACAGATTAGTGCTGCTGGGACATGCTGACAGCTGCATGTTGCTCGTATCTCCTCTACCTCCCTCCTTGCAGCCACTCGGGGCTTGCCGGTCACTCCTGGAATTGCTGCTGTGGCTGTAATTTATTAACTCACTCAAACTGTAGTTTTGAAAGGCAGTGAAATAAACAGAATCCGTGTAAGCATGGAAGGCACATATAATGTATAAGGTCTATGGATAAAAAAGGGTCTCTATGCTATCGTTCTAAGTGAATCATGTTATGCTGCTTTACAAAGTAAACTTAACACGAGGTCATAATGAATGAATCCCTAGATGTTTACTAACCCCCTACATTTAAATTGCATTCTTAATTGTTTTGCAAATGCATTGGCTCACCTAATTAAATAGGAATGACTCTATGTTGCTACAGAGGATAGAATATTGAAGCCGTTAGGACTCAGTTCAAATTAGCTATCCTTCTTGATTAACGAATTTGGCCCATTCAGGTTTTTTGGTGCTGTGAGTAATGTTATACCACGAGACGGCTGAAACGAATGTTTTTCAAAATATGCAAAGCATAATTATGAGTTTGGAGTGTTATACATAAAAAAAGAATGAAATACATATGCTTAATTCGGGATTTCAATTTTGTAATTAAAAATTACACTTCTTATTCTTATACATTTTGAAGAAACAAGTAAAAATAAGTTTAAAAATACTTTTCTAGATAGAAAAATAAGAGAAAGATTCATTTATATGTAAAGTATTATCATAAAAATATTATTAGCAGAAGCACACAAAAGAATTGATGTCTTGAAATCTCAATAATTTTAAAATTAAAAAAAAACAAAAAACATTTGGACACGTATAGATAGTCCAACATCAAACTCTATTCTACAAGAAGATAAAGGATGAACAAGTCTTATTCTTACCTTCGTAGATTATTATTATTTGTTCATTTCCACTTATAAGCTAATGTTACATCTGAAAATATTTTGAAAAAAAGTGGCATAAAATAGAAACTGTGGATTTTATTCTTGTAACTAACTCATTCTCCCTCCCCTCCCGGTTTTTGCAACTTCCCGAGGCCTATCCTCTACTTTTGAAAAAAAGTACTACTGATGCCATCGTTTGTATCTTGTGAAAGGGGTTCTCCAAGGTATCTGTGTTTTTAATAAAAAAATTTATAATTTAAAAATTCCTCAGAGGAGAACTAAAAAGGAACAGTTTTGTTTTGGTAGATACTATCTATTTTATTCACTCTTCTTGTCCTATTAGCATTTATGAGAACAGATTCTTGGAGTTGCAAGGGTTGCCAGCATACCATTTGTTTGTAAGAGACTTTTCTCCTCAGAGTTTCGTTAGGAACTTTTCTTGATGGTCTGCAGTCATTCAGTAACGGGATAAAGGCAGCTGCTCCTTGTGTAGTTGACAGCGACAGGTATTACCTTATAAACTAATCATTTCCTTATCATTTTGTTAAGGGAAAAGCATGTTAAAGAAATGAGAAGTGAAGCTACTTCTGGATTCTCTGAAAATGTGTATCTACATTTTCAGCTCTTACGATCATTTCCTAAGACTAAGATTCAGAAGGGGAAGGAATTTCTGTTTTGTATGTCAATTATGAGACCTCGTGAATTTTTTTCCAAGGGCCACTAGGAATTGGAAGGCCTGGGGGGGGGGGGTGCGGGGGGAGGGGAGAATTAGAGGGTTTTTTGTTATTTTTTATTTCCCTTTGAGGAATTTTTAAATTGAAAAAAAATTTCATTAAAAACAAAATTACTGTAGAAAACTCCTTTATGACAGCAGCTGCCCTGAGAAGAATCCAGAAGAATTTTTACTACTCTAATAGGATGGGGAAATTTTAACTGCCAGAATTCCTCCAAGGGAAAAGTTCTGGGGGAAAAAAAAAAAAGAACAGAAAAATATATATATATGTACTCCAGTAACAAAAGCCCTAAATGATCATCTAAGAAAGTAGGTCCTGTTAAGCAGAAGTCCCCATGTTCTGTGGAACTCCTTGGTGATTTGGATAGGAAAGATGAAAGACAGTGGCTAGGCCACAGGTACAGAGTTCTGAAAGAAAAGGGGGGATGGGCGGGTGGGAAATGCATAAGACATCGCTGAGGAATGGGAGCATTTGGAAGGGAGGAGAGGGAAATCTGTGGTTGCACACCATAAAAGGGAAAAGAAAACATCCAAAAACCCTGGTGCAACTTGCTGAAGAGGGACTTAGAGTGAGAGTGATATTTCTGCTAACGTGTTAAGTTGCTCACAGAGACTAGTAAGAGTTAATGGCACCTTCTTCCTCCTCTAGTATCTTCAGTAAAGGCTGCATCGCTCATCATCATTAGAGCAGATGCATTCTTCTGGGTGAAATCAAATAGGTATTGAGTTCTGCACGTGGATATGGATGAAAACAGCAGATAGGGGAACTGACCTTGGGGAGTGTGCAGCTGACCTTGGGGTCATACTGGAACTTACCCTTTTCATCGTGACAGCGCATACTCATTTAAGGTGGAAGGCTTTTAAAAGAAAGTGATTTATATAAATGATCTTAAAATATCTTTTTCTTCATTCATAGAATTGTATTGCATAGCCAGTTTATAAACATAGACTGGAATTAACACAGACTAGTGTCCATTTATATGGAATATTCCAGCCGGACAACCTGGAAAGCTTTTCACATCTCAGCTGGCTGTATGACAGTGGGATATGAGTAGTTAGGACCTTTGGTTGTAATAGGTTTGGAATTAATTTGATATATGGTAGTTTTAGAGGAGCTGAAAAAAGTAGATCCAGGGCTTGCCTTGGCCATAGGACCTTATGGAAGTCCAGGCTTAGCTTTATTGGGTAGCAATTAAGGAATGTGGATAAATGACCATGAAGGTACCATCCAAATCTAATGTGGTGAGTTTATCATTAGAAAAGGTCGCTCCATAAGTGATTGTAAATGTCGTTTTGATCTTTCTCAAGGCCTTAATTTTCCAAATGGTGTATACATTCTGGAAATACTAATGAAGTAGATCCATAGGCAACTCTTCATTCTAAAGTGACCTGTCAGCCACAGTATGGCACTTCTGGAGTCTTTTTATATTCTTTTTTGAAGGGCATTTTGTTTTCACAAAAAACATTTCATAAATAATTGAAGGATAAAATCTAATTAATGAATGTGAGAATAGTTATAAAATGCTGTGTTATGAAGGCAATGATATTGACAGTAAACTATGATGATAATAATAGTAATAAACCTAATTATAGCAAATCTTTGTACTGACAGCACTTGTCATTCATAACAGAGCTCGAAAACATTATGGCTATTTGAAAAGTGATCAAATTGAGAAGTTTCATAATTTTTTAGATACAGAAAAAGAAGTCTGTTGACTAACGGGCTGATATCCATGCATTCATTCATTCCTTCAGTAAAGGAATCCACTGCTAAAAATATCAGACAGTGTCTCCTTTTCATGAAGCTTACAGTCCTGGGAGAGGGTAAGATATTTATCAAACAAATACCCAAACAAATGTAACACTGCACCTGTGATGTCAGCAGATCCTTCAAGGAGAATGGGGAAGGCTTCCTTCAGAAAGTGATACACGGGCTGACACCTGAAGGAAAAAGAGAAGTTAACAAGGAAAAGAAGGAAGAAACGGTGTTCCTACCAGAATAGCCTGTGGCAAGCTCAAGTGCGGTGAATCACCTGAACTGAAGAAGGGGGTCTGTGGCCTGAACAAATCAGTGGGGAGCATGGAGGCACGAGGTTTGAGACGAAGGTGAAAGTCAGACCATCCACGGGCTGGCTTGTACACCACGTTGTGGTGATTTGTCTTTATCTTAATAGATATACTAAGCCACCGAAGTTCCTAAGCAATGGTTTGTAGCAAGGTGGGAGCTGACATGATCATAGTCAAGATTTGGGAAGTTCACAGAAGCTATGGTTTGGAAAGCAGATGGGAAGGAGGCCAGTTTGGATGTGGACAGATTAGATAGAAGATGATTGCGGAACTCCAGGAGAAAGTTCATATCAATTTGGACTAGGAAGGTGATGGTGGATGTAAAAAGAGGTGGCCACATTTCCAGGGCCGAGGGAGTGATTCGATTTTCTTAGCAAATGTATCTGGCAAGGTTTATGTGTATTTCATGAAAGCAGCTTTACTGGCAACTCCTACACTTAACTAAAATCTCTTTCCCATGTTTAGACTTCTGATAGGGTAGGAAATAAAATGAGTTCTCCACAACTTTACTAATTACTTTTGCCTTCTCCACTTTGGCTTTTGGACATGGGGGGTTTTGAGCCAACATGCTCCAGGTTTACTTAGGCTTATCTGGCTCTTTCAGAAGCTACATGGCAAAGCTGGGCTCATTTATCTGGGTGACACTTGGTGGTTCTTTCCATTTTCTGGGATCTATACACTCTATTCTGCCCAGATTGGGCTTAGTTGTGTGCTTTTTATAACCGGAATTGCTGGAGTATGTGGAGGTAATGGAAAACCTTGGAGAACATTATCTTTTTCGTGAAAAACAAAAGCTAAAGAAAACATTTACCTATGACCTTTCTACTCTTCCTTCCTGGCAACAATGTTTTCCCTTGGCACACATGCCTGATTAGTGTATCCCTTCTACCTAAATCTGATAATAGGACACTATTACCCTAAATTGTACAAAGTAGGAAGAAGCTTTTTTTCTTTTTCTCTTCTTTTTTTTTTAATCTCACTCCTGTTTGAGCTGTTTGTTCCAGAAGAATTCCCCTTAGGGAGATTTTTTTTTTTTTCCCCTAAGAAAATACCTTAATGGCTCTCCTGACTACGAAAAGTAGGCCAAAGGCCCTCATGTCAGTCTAGATGGGAGAGAGCTCTATGAAGTAGAGTATCAAGTGTTCAAATATGGCAGGAATTTAGCGCTTCTCTGTTGTTGGCTCTCGAAAAGATGAAAGGAGAGGAAAGTCTAAGAAGATTTGGGAAGAAGGGGTCCCAGCAACCTGGCTGCAGACTACAACTCCCTCCCCCGCTCTTTCCCTCAGTTTTTTTTCTTTTTGCATTTTTTAAAAATTTTATTTTTTTAAATTTACATCCAAATTAGTTAGCATATAGTGTAACAATGATTTCAGAAGTAGATTCCTTAATGCCCCTTACCCATTTCGCCCATCCCCCCTCCCACAACCCCTCCACTAACCCTCTGTTTGTTCTCCGTATTTAAGAGTCTCTTATGTTTTGTCCCCCTCCCTGTTTTCATATTATTTTTGTTTCCCTTCCCTTGTGTTCATCTGTTTTGTCTCTCAAAGTCCTCATATGAGTGAAGTCATGTGATATTTGTCTTTCTCTGACTGACTAATTTCGCTTAGCATAATACCCTCCATTACAACCCCCCTTTTTATAGTCAGTGAGAAATTTCTATGAAGTGAGGACAAATAGATTTCTAGGAAAAGTAACATGTGAAATTCACTATGCAAATGTTTTCAGCTCTGTGCTGTAATTATTCCTGTTATCCTTAAATTTTGGTAATGCAAAAAATCCTTAAGCTCTGTTATGCAAAACAGCTTTGTGTTAGAATTTCTCTGAGGGAGCAGGAGAGAAGAGACCATGTCCATACTAGTGAAAATCAGACGAGAGAGGAAAAAATGACTCAGAGAAGGGGATGGGGAGCAGAGTGCAGAAAATGGAGTGGGGGCAGAAATCCCTAGTAAACACCAATGGAAAACATGAATGCATCCCTAACGCCATGCCTCAGACATGTTAAAAAGGGCACCAGAATTCCATCGTAACAAGAATGGGGACTTGGGTCACATTACTCAACTCTAATAGGGTCACACCAGAGAGCTAGAGAACTGGGGCCATCTTGGTTGTAATTGGTTTTTAGCTGTTTTGGAGTTGGAATCAGCAAGATGGTGCTCCCTGGACCCCAAATTGCCTTGGGATAGATGGCTGGGTGATAAGGACACAGGAGGCACTGGGTACAGACACAGAACTTGGGACTTATTTACCTGCATATATATATATTCGATGGGTAAACCAACTCCTTCCCCGATCCCATCACTATAAATGTCCACAAATTAATTGCAGATTGCTTACCACTTTTTTCTGATCTTGTTATTAAAGGAGGTCGTGCGGCGCCTGGGTGTGTCAGTCGGTTAACCGTCCAACTTTGGCCCAGGTCATATTCTCATAGGCATGAGATTGAGCCCCGTGTCAGGCTCGGCACTAACAGCTGGGAGCCTACTTGGAATTCTCTCTCTCTCTGCCTCTCCACCACTCTCTTTCTCTGAACATAAGTATTTCAAAAGTAAGTTATAATTTTTCAAGCAAAGTAAGAAAGTAATATGCAACAACACTCCAACAACATCGAGTATCCTCTCTGCTAGACAGATGCATTTACACACCTATTTGAAAGTTTTTGCAGTAACTTCTTATGTTAGTGTTACCTTTGTTTTGCAGATGGAGAAAATTAAGTTTAGAGAGGTTATATAAACTTCTACTTGTTTATTATGGAACCTCAACCTGAATGCAAGACTTGTGACTGCCAGTCCAGGGCCCTTCGTTTTATCATGCCAGTTTTTTGAATTTATTTCAACCTGAAAACATTTGAGAGGTATATATATATATATATTTTTTTTACTGTGATTATCCCCATGTTCCAAATCCCATTATAGACAACTCTGGGTACAGAAGCATCTACGGATCTAACTTGGTGACATTATTATATTTTATATTAATTTCTTACAGCCATAAAGTAACAAACGAGATACAAAACTAAGTTGAAGTTCTTTAATTCAAAATTTATTTTCATGTCCAGTTAATTTTCTCCCCAGTAGGTAAATAATGCCTCATGTGAGAGAATTGTAAGAACATTCTCATTATAAGTAGTACTTCGAGTTTACAAGAGGTTTAGGGGAATAGCTTTTCAATCTGGTAATTCTTTTTATGTATTCACTTCCTGTTGCCCCAGGAACTCAGTGAAATGCTACTTGTTCCCTGGAGAAATTATTTCAGATCTCTATATTGATAAGACACCACATATATGCAGGTTTTCACTTAACATATTAATTCCAGGGAAATAAGAACAAAGCTATACGCAATTTCATTAAAACTTGGCTTTATTCCTAGTTTCATGGGCTAGTGAATAACCTGAAAGATCACATCTTCCAGCCTCTGCCTCTAAGTTGTGTGGTGTTGGGGCGCCTGGGTGGCTCAGTCGGTTGAGCGGCCGACATCGGCTCAGGTCACGATCTCATGGTCCGTGAGTTCGAGCCCCGCGTCGGGCTCTGTGCTGACAGCTCGGAGCCTGGAGCCTGTTTCGGATTCTGTGTCTCCCTCTCTCTGACCCTCCCCCATTCATGCTCTGTCTCTGTCTCAAAAATAAAAAAAAAAATAAACATTAAAAAAAAAAAATTAAGTTGTGTGGTGTTGACATAATTTAAAATTCCACAATTTACCTTGGTAACCTAAATCTCTATGAGACCACAGTTTCTACCCCAAACATATCTTTCCATCCAACTTAAATTCATCTTTTTCCATTCTCATCTGACAATGTCACCCTGGAACTTTGTGTCCTGTCTCCACTAGAGACAAAGCTCAGGTGGTCAGCCACCTCTGTACAAAGATGACTCAGAGATTCTATACCTATAAAAGGTTAGCTCTCAACCAGACCAAATAATCTCATTTTAAAGGCCATTTATCTTCTGGGTTTAATTTTCCATCCTTATAGCAACATTAATGGATTTTGTTTTTTTTAGATTTTTGTGTCTTATTCATTCATCCCCAATCTGCGGGTTCCAAGATTTTATGTGGCCATGAGTTGGTCTGAACACTCCTGGGTCAAAAGTACATTGACTTTTGTGTTCTAATTCTAGTATGAGCCAGAAAGACTGACCTTTCATTTTTTTTAAGTGTATTTATTTTTGAGAGAGAGAGAGAGAGAGAGAGTAGGGAAGGGGCAGAGAGAGAGGGAGAGAGAGACTCCCAAGCAGATTCCTCACTATCAGCTCAGAGCCTAATATGGGGCTTGAACTCACAAACTGTGAAATCATGACCTGAGCCAACGTCGGATGCTTAACTGACTGAGCCATGCAGATGCCTGTGACCTTTCATTTTTAAGACTTCATTTAGAAATGATCACATCTAGTGTTTTACGTACTGCCTTTTTACCTGCTAGGGTAAAAAGAGAGGAAGCTGCTAACAAGGTCCATAAAGTATTCATTTTTTTATTTAAAAATATTTATTAAGAGCCTATTACATGCTGGGTATTGTACGAGGGTTTGGGATATGTCAGGGAACAAAAGAAAAATCTCTGTCCTCTTGCAGCTCACATGACCGATGTCCATATATTATATGTACTGTGTGGCATGATTTATGGCCTAAAATCTGGAACCTTTACACATCTAGATAGGGTCGCCTTCTCATATCCACACAAGCTGGGGAGTAGGGATCATGGGAACTCCCAGGTCCTGGAGAAAGCAAAACTATGAATATACTTTCATTTTTTTCCCCCAGGGTAAAAACTATGAATATACTTTCAAATGAAACATTGTACATCTGGTGGCTACTTGCATTCTGATACTTTCTATATTTGGAAGGCATTTTGTGGGTTCCTGTGATGTCTTACCCTCTTTGTAGGACATTATTTCTGTGGGAAAAATGTTTTGCCCCTCAAAAATTGACTTGTAATCAAACATTTGGGATCAAATGTTCCAGTTCCAATCAATGTTCCAATCAAACATCCCAGTTTGTAAATTGGGAATTGTCTGTGCACCTGAATAAATCTACATAGAGAATGGATATGGTGTGTTTTTTGCATATTTAGACATACATTCGTATAAATATAGCACAAGCAAGATAGAAACTGTTCATTAAGCAGTCATTGTGTACCTATCCTCTACCAAACGGACTCTTTCAGTAAGAGTAAGGAGCACAATGTAGTTGGGATAAGAGAACCTGTTTCCAAATTTGATTTAGATGCTTCATGTTCTTTCTCGTTGTATGATTTTGGGGAATTCACTTATCTGAGTTTCAGTTTCTTTATCTGAAGATTTGGATAGTAGTTTCTAAATTTCAGTACTACCTGTTGCTAGAATTAAACAAGATGATATATGTGAATGGTACCAGGTACTTAATAAATGCCTATTTAACAAAAATAGATATAGATCCTGCCTTAAGGAAGAATCAAACATGTGTATATGTTACTCTTGTTTTGCTTGTTTGTTTGTTTTTGTTTATTTCATATGTTACTCTTGTAAGAGGCAAGAAGAGATACAGATATATGGATGCTGGTAGAATCCAGGGAGAGATTGAATTCCGTATATGTGACAAGGGCAGGGATTGACAAACCAGAGGAACTGGCATTTGAACAGGATGGGATTGACACAGGAGGAAATGGATGAGTAGTTTTTTTAAATTTTATTTTTTATGTTGATTCATTTATTTTGAGAGAGACTGGGAGTGAGAGAGAGCACACAAGCAGGGAGGGGCAGAGAGAAGGAGAGATAGAATCCCAAGCAGGCTCCCTGCTTTCATCAGCACAGAGCTTGATGCGGGGCTTGAACTCACAAGCCGTGAGATCATGACCTGAGCCGAGATCAAGAGTCAAGACGCTTAAACGACTGTGCCGCCCAGGCGCCCCAAGAGTAGTTTAAATAGAAGTAAGATCATACGTCAGATAAGATCACAAGTAGTAAATATAGAGAAGCTTAAAGAGTTTAGTCACACGTGCACACATATCCTTTACGTTGAAGAGGATATTACAAATGTGCTGCCTTCTCAGTGTGTGCTGTGTGATTTAAGACAATAAATTTGAGCTGAGACCATAGTCACTTCATCATCTAAAGTCTGAAAGGACTTGATTTTTCTATCTCACTTTCTACCTTCTAATCCAATTGCAAAATTAAAAATCTGAAGAATCACCTGATTTCTAATTGTCACATATTCTTGAGTGCTATCATGTTTCTCTATGTCTCTCTATCACACACACATACACACACACACAGACACACATACATACACACACCCCCCACCCCCTCCACCCCCCCACACATACACACACAGACACACAAACACATACACACCCACAGACACACACCCACACCCATATACACAACCCCCCCACTCACCCTCCCCACATACACACACATACATACACACCCACACACACATAGACATCCCCCCCACCCTCCAACACCCCCACACATACACACACACACCCATACACACACATACACATGCACACACACACACACACACACACACACACACACACTCTGCTGCCCTCTGGACACACCAAACTAGTTAAGGCTCCTGACTCACCCAACTTGTTCATGCTTCTGTGCCTTTACACAGATTTTCTCTCAGCCTGGAATGCCACTCCATTTCCCCCTCTGTTTGCTTAAGGGCCCCTACTCTGCCTTCCTGACCAAGTCCAAGGCAGTTTTTCTGAAAAGCTGTCCCTGATGTCTACAAGGAAAATGATTCTTTATGCCTCCTTTATTCCTCAGTATTGGCATTTATGACCCAATACCATAATTCATTTTGTTCCTGACCATCTTCCCTCTTATGCTATGAGATCCCTCAAGGAAAGGCTTATGCTTTAGTAAATTTTCATAAAGCTTACCTTATGTAGCGGATATGTAGGAAATATGCATTGATTGAATACGTAAATGAAAAAAAAAGAGGTGATGTGGGACCCCTTTTTCCCTTCCTGTCTTTTCTACACCTAGAATGATTGAGTTCGGTTAAGCACGGTAGACGATTAGAGGGGAAAATCTGGAAGCGAAGGTGAGGAGGAAAAATTACGTGCTTTTATTTGTCTTTTTCAGGCTATTCTGCAGAAAAAGTATCCAATTCTTAAAACAGTGCTCCACGACCTTGGATTCACCTGGAAGATTTTTACAAATGTGAAGCCTGGGTCCCAGTGGTAGTAACTTTGATTTAATTGGTGTTCCGTTGCAGCCTGAGTATTAGCTCCCCCAGTGATGCTAGTGGACAGACAAGATTGAGATCCAAACCCTCCGTGACGCAGATTGTTGTTTGTGCTTCTGTCAGAATGAGGCTGACGTGAGCGGAAGGATGGGCGCATGCGGTGTGTGCGCGAGTGTGCGTGTGTGTATGTGTGTGTGTGACATTGGTGAAGGAAGTGAATTCGTGATGGGCAGGGGGGGAAGGTGCTTTTGAATGTATTAATTTCTTACAGTTTTGAAGTGCAAGTCTCAAATTAGTGAAGAGCAATGTTTATTACGTCGATTTACAAATAGGGCACCCAAAGAGGTCATTGTAAAGTCAAACTATTCTGGAAGTGAGTTTTCAAAACCATTTAACTTTCGCTTGAAAGTTGATTCATTTTTAAACTTCTAATTTCGGACTAAATAAACACACAAGTAGATTATCTAGGTAATGGAAGCCAAACCTATTTTAGGCTCTAATTAGCCCCACTACTTCAGGTGAAAGGGAGTATTTTGAATTATTTAGTTAATTGAGGACAAAGCACAGTTTTTAATCTGTTTTCTCTGGATAATTTACAAGTATCATTGCAGGGCTTAATATCTTCATTTTCCGAGGAAAATGTAGGCACCTGGTGTCAGGATGGGAACTTCAGTTTGTAGCTAGCTAGCATTTATACTGCACGATCTGGAGTTTTTCTAACATACAAGAATTAATTTCTAAAATGTTGCTTTTCAACAAAATACTGGCTGCATAATCCTATATTTCAGTCCTAGAGCCAATTGAAGACTTTGAACCTCATCCAAGATTATCCAGATTACCCGGCGTCAATGATGGGCTCTGATTCTCTCCCTTCACTGGAGCCTGAAATCTCTTAGCACCAAACCTGGGTTTAAACTAAATCAAAGACTGAAGGCTCTGAAATGCTTTGATAGGATAGAATTATTTTTATTTCTATTGTTGTTTTAATGTGGAATTCATGAGAACGGTGCTTTTTTTTCTTTATTTAAACTTTTCACATACAAGGAAAATCTCCACGGAGCAACAGTCCTCATTTCAAAGGGTACTCGTATGAAAAGAGTATTTCTGTTCTTTATTCTGTATTCCAATAAAGGGGCAAAAAGCCATGAGAACTTGCTGTAATGATGCCATAACATATGGTCTGCTATCCTTAGAATGCATCAAATTGTAGACTCATCTTGGACCCTGTCTATGGTAAAAAGGAACTAGGAGATCCTTGCTATTATAATTGTAAGATTCTGAGAAGTATGGTAATATTTGATTGGAGATAAAGAAATAGAAGAAATAGATATTTGTGGGCACAATTCACTTCATAGCACAAAGTGCTAAATACGTACCTTGTATTGATGATACTTTAATAAAAGTCTAGTAATATCACCTGAAATTTTATTTTTAAATACTATTTTATTTAAATAGCAAGGCTCCATGTTTCCTCTAAATTCAGTGTAGAAATATGAAATTATGTATGTTTCTCGCTCTTGTACAGAGTTATCTTTAAAAGTAGCTATTTTAGTCCACATTTACCAAAGAATCATGACTCACCGAGAGTTGTTCAGTTCTTTCCATACATCAGCTGCAGCTCACTGACAGCATGGATTTAGTAATAAACTTTCTAATATCTCGTTCCTTTCAGTCATTCTGGTTTTCACATTTTGGCTAATGTGAGTCTACTTGTTCCTGAGAAATGGGGGCAGTCTTGGTTTATGTTTAGGCCACACTTGCTGCTTTCCATAAAAATCTTCTGTTAGTGTTTCCCAGTGTATTTTCAAGGAAATGGGTCTTTTGAAAACGGTGATTCCTGAGACGTCCTTGACAGCTTGCACAAGGGTGGTGAGTGATGGGTTAGTGATTATGATAAAAGCTAGCTGACTGAGGAAACCATGTGGGGAAACACCTTCCTAGTACTTCACGTACATTAACTCTTCAATACTCACGACAACCTTAGGAGGAAAGTATTATTATCATTCTTAGTCTCCAGATGAGGAAAAGAGAGGTAAAGTAAATAGCCTAAGGTCAACAGCTAGTAAGTGAAAGCGGTAGAATTCAAACCAAAGCATCTGCTTCCAACACTTGGCATCTTTACTATTAGGTCATACTGTCCTAGAAGACAGACTGTTGTAGTTAGTGGAAATAAGAATAGTTCTTGGAGACGTTACTTATGATGGAGATAAATCTGATTCCTTAAAGGTACTTTCAGAGCCTTCTGTAGGATTATCTGACATTAGGAGCATTCTAACACCATAGGAACATTGATGTTTACTTTATTAGAAGTAAATTGACCAATGAAAGATTCAGAATCATAGTGTAACTGCTGACTTCCTATAGATCACGAAAATGTCATTTCTGGAACTGAACAGTTGCACACAAGGCCAGTTAGAGAATAAGCTTTAGGTTGAATTGCGATGCTTTCTGTTTTTATCTTATTTTATTTTTTAAAAAATGGTACCTTTTTCCAGGAAGAAAAATCCAGTTAACTTAAGAAAATACATTTTGGAGTGCAAAAGTCCAGTCTAATATGTTTTGCTCAAATCCAGGAGAACTGCATTTATTCGACCATAAAATCATACAGTAGAGTTCAACTGAAAAATGTGGTCTCATGATAAATAATTAGATTGTAAAGGAGAGAAAATAAAATCTGATGGCAGGCATCTTGAAGCTTATTATTATTATTTTTTTTTTTGCTTTATGGAGTTTTGCAATAGAGTTTTGGAAAAATTTACAAGATACTTGGAGAAATAGGAATGGCTTAAAATCATAGTTGTTAATAAATGTAAGGGGTTTTGTTGTCCACATTCTTGTATCTTAACATTCATGGAAGACACGAGCTGTATCTATACAACAGTCAAAGTTCTTTAATTTTTTCATAGTTGTCTGGTTTTGTTTTTGACTTAAAAGTGTTTGTTTTCTGACCTATTTGGATGGACCATATCCATTTAGGCAATCAAGTTGAAAGTTTGAGCTGCTCTTATATTTTCATTATGACACACTTTTGTTGGAAAATTAGATTCCTTATGATTTGATTGATGAAAAAAATCATAATTTAAAAATTCTGCTGTGTATTCATGCTGCCGTTTATTTTGATTTGTTCTTTTTTCAATTGGACAGTTACCTTGGAACTATCAAACTGTGATAACTGAACCTGGTGGAAATACACGAGCTGACATGTCTACTATGCAAGAAGGTAAGTGATTCTGCTTTGAAATGTGAATTTTGTGTTGCTCTCACCTTTGCAACATGAAGATGTAGCATTTTTCTCTGCTTTTAACTTGGACAAGCATAACATTACCCACACTTGAGTCTTCCCATACCACTTCCACAAATTTTTGCTGCCTGCCACCTGTCTTATTATTTACTAAATAGATATATATATATATATTTTTATTAAAATTTTTTAATGTTGATTTATTTTTGACAGAGAGGGAGACAGACAGAGCCTGAGCGGGGGAGGAGCAGAGAGTGAGGGAGACACAGAATCTGAAACAGGCTCCAGGCTCCGAGCTTTCAGCACAGAGCCCGACACGGGCCTTGAACTCATGGACAGCGAGATCATGACCTGAGCTGAAGTCGGATGCTCAACCAGGCGCCCCAGTAAATATATTTTTAATTGACTTATTTTTGTACTTAAACATTTTTTAAAGTTTATTTATATTGAGAGAGAAAGAGAGAGAGAGAGAGAGAGAGAGAGAGCAGGGCAGGGGCAGAGACAGAGAGAGAATTCCCAGCAGGCTTCATGCTGTCAGTGTGGCGTCCCACGTGGGCCTCAAACTCATGAATAGTGAGATCATGACCTGAGACAAAATCAAGAGTCAGCGCTTAACCTACTGAGCCACTCAGCTGCCCTTTTGCTTAACCAGTTTTAAGCAACAATACTTATGAAATGACAGATTTGATGGACTAATTTAATGTTCTCCCATTCCTTAGTAGTAACACAGGTACTACCGTGTTAAAATTCAAAATGTCTTATCTTTGTACCTCCTAAAATCAACTGCAGTACCAATGTTTGGGCAAACACTCTCCTGGTATGACAACTGGGTGCATTTAAAGGAAAAGGATTTTTAATATTTTTATCTTCTTTTTTTCTTTCTTTCCGTGTTGAAGTCCGGAAATGGTGAACTGACTTGTCCCGTTACCCCTCAAGTAGCGTTGCTTGATCTCTGTTCCTCCATCTGGAAGGATGAATGAGAGAGAGCTCTCTGTCCGGAACCAGTCCCTGAGCTGTTGGTTATTGTGAACAAGTGTGCCATAACTCTACCGCTTTCTCTCCTGCCGAAGCAAGTATAACAGAATGCAAGTGAGGCAACCTTGATTTTCTGTATTTTTAAGAGTAAATCATTTACGAACTCAGTCCTTTAATTACGAGTAGTAAAAAACAATTTCCTTGCAACACGCCCCTCTACTGATTGCAACACCGTGCTTGAGAGCCTCTGCTCTTACAAATTAAAAGGTGCTGCCAGAATTTTTATTTCTGCTTTAAATTTGCATTCAAGCAACAATGTGTGTGAGATTATTATTATTTTTCAACTACAAATGATTGCTTTAATTCTGTTCTCTTTAATACCTTCTTTTCTTCACTTTCCAAAAGATGCTTTTAATCTCAGAATTTTTTTTTTTTTTTTAAAGAAGGCTACTCTAATGAGAACTCTGTGTGACCTGATAGATTATTATGGGGATTATTCTTGGTAATTATAGGGTAACTAATCCATGTCAGTTTGCCTGGGACCTTTCTGTTTTTAGCATTGAGGTCCCACTTCCTGGGAAATCCCTCAGATCTGGGCAAATGGGACAGTTGATCACCCTAAAGCAAACTAACATAAATTGAGAAATGAAATGGATAGGATTTTAGTTGGCTTTATAATTTGGTAGTCCAAATATTCAAATACGCCGAAATCTTGGACTTCAACCTAATGACCGCAGCTAAAAATGGGCAAAGAGATCTCCGTTGCTCAACTTGTCCATTCTCTAAATTGCTTCTATAATGAGCTATCAAAAGCACACATCTTAATCACGTCACTGCATTGCATAACAAAGCTTCCCATTTATTTTTGGATAAGTCCAAACTCTTGAAAGTGACTCATCTGGCCTGGCTTGATTTAATCCGGTGGTTCTCATACTTTACTCTGGGAAGAACCACCTAGGAAATGTGTTTAATTGATTCAAAGGGAATGAATCTGGAGAGTAGCTAAAAGCATTAAAAAATAACTAAAGTGGGTGATTCTTTTTCAGGTCGTCCTTACACTGTGTATTTTTTTTTTTTTAAGTTTATCCACTTTGAGATAGAGAGAATGCACGTGAGTACAAGCAGGGGAGGGGCAGAAAGGGGGCGGGGAGAGAATTCCCCCACTCTGCACTGACAACACAGAGCCTGATGCGGGGCTTGAACTCACGAATAGTGAGATCATGACCAGAGCTGAAAAAGAGTCGAATGCTTAGCTACTTAACCGACTGAGCTATCCAGGCATCCTTTGGACCGTGTTTTTAAGAAACCAACCTAGTTCCTGTTTTCTTTTTTAGATATTTCTTGCACCCTCCCCTTCCACTTTATTCTCTGAGCTTACTAGAATTTCTTTAAACTTTTCAGTGTTTCAGGCCTTCACACCAACAATGGGTCTTCTACCTGAAGCCCTCTCCTAGGTCTTTGTTTGCCAATCAGATTTCTACCTAGACATCCCCTTCCCCAGGAAGTCGCTGCTGAAGCCCCTAATGAGGTTGATGTCTTCTCATTGCCCTCCATTAGGAGCCTGCCTCCTCCAACCAAGTGCACAGAGCAGAGTGTCATAATTGTCTCCTCCTTGTGTGTATCTCCCTTTATTTTTAAAAAAAAATTTTTTTTAACGTTTATTTATTTTTGAGATAGAGAGAGACAGAGCATGAACAGGGGAGGAGCAGAGAGAGAGGGAGACACAGAATCTGAAACAGGCTCCAGGCTCTGAACTGTCAGCACAGAGCCTGACGCGGGACTCGAACTCACGGACCGTGAGATCATGACCTGAGCCGAAGTCGGACGCTTAACTGACCGAGACACCCAGGCGCCCTGTGTGTATCTCCCTTTAAACTAAGTTCAGCGCCCACAGACACCTCTCATTTATCTTATTTATGGTTGTGTCTCAGTTTTTAGCTTGTTGTTGAGCACATGTTCAGAGCTCGGGATTATTTATTGAAGAATTCAATTACTTCGTTAATGGATAGACTGATGTAACACAAAGCCCCGGCTGGGCTGGAACTGAGGCTTAGACGTGCCTGGTGTCGGGTTATCCCCTTCCCCAGCCTTTCTTGTATTTATTGACGTGTTTGGGAGGGTTTGTTTTGTTTTGTGTTTTTTTGGCTAAAGGAGTACTGAGATGAGTGAGGTTGTGGGGAGGAGTACAGGGTCTCTTGAGAGGGAGGAAAAGGAACGAGAACTTCCAGGGTTAGAGAAGTGTTGTTGCGTTCCTGCCCAGATGGCCCTGCGGGGCCGATCTGGAGCGTGAGCACAGAGAGTGGGTAGTAGAGGCAGTTTCATCCAAGTCACAGAGGTTCAAGGGCAGAGTAATGCAACCGGAGCCTTGGGAATAGGGAGCCACATGCATTGTCTGACACCACACACACACACACACACACACACACACACACACTGTGAATCACACACAAATATCACATACACGCACTGTACACACCCTCCTCATACCACACGCACGTACAGGGCTTCCCTGTCCACCACCACCAAGGACACAGCTTTGCCTCTGAAGCTCTGGGCCACCATTGTCAAGATCCGGCGGTGCCTTCTTGGAGGACAACAATGCCATAACAACTCAGGAGCCCCTGATCTCCCTGGAAATTTCATAAGCACTCCAAAAGAGATTTAGCGGCAGTGTTGAAAGGAAGATTATGAGCTGACACCTTGCATTAACAAATGGGGACAGCATGCTTTGGTAATTTGGACTTCACTTGTGAAAATCGGACATTTGAATGAGTCTGAGAAGAAATGAAATCCAGCATTTATTTTTTTTTCATTTTCATTTTTTTTTTTTTTTTTGAGAGAGAGTAAGAGAGAGTGCACATGTGTGAGTCGGGGAGGGGCAGAGAGAGAGAGAGAGAGAGAGAGAGAATCCCAAGTAGGCTCCACACTGTAAGCACAGAGCCTGCTGTGGGGCTCAGACTCACACACTGTGAGATCATGACCTGAGCCAAAATCAAGAGAAGGTTGCTTAATGGACTGAGCTGCCCAGGTGCCCCCGAAACCCAGAATTTAGACAAGGCCCATCATGACAGTCTCTCACAGGACTGGACTGAAAGATCTATGACATAGGCCAGCTGACTTTTAAAGTTTTATTGCTTTCTGGACTTCCTATGTAAGCCGTTCACCATAAAAGGCACCACAGTTCCTGACAACTGGTGGAATTCTTTTCTGGTTCTTGAGAAATTTCCACTGAGGCAGTGCACAGCAGGTGCTCTATCCAGTCCGTTTTGTGCAATAGGAGTTGACCCTGTCGGTAGTGATGCCAGTGAGGTGCTGCCAGATTAGATGGTGCTGAGCCCCTCTTAGCAGCGAGGGAAGTGGCGGGGTGTGAACACGCAGCGGATTTCTGCCGGGGAGAGGTTCACTATCATGTGGATGATGACCAGTCAGAGGTTCAATGTGAACATCGCACATTTACTAAGGGCAGTATCGCCAACCCTGCTCAATGGTCTGGTTATGCTCCAAAGCAATACGCAGGGGTACTACGTGAGTACTTCCTGGACCTCAGCACCTCACCCTGTCCTGGTAACAAGGAGAACTTGGCATTTCTGTAGAGGTGTCTTGAAATATGCCTTCCATCTAGGAAGAATGAGAATAAATATTTCAATAAGCAACCAGAGTGGGCATTTCTTTAATGAAATAACACCTAGTAGTCTGTAATTTTGTTTCCTATTAATGGATGTTAGGTCCACCAATGTAACTTTCATAGCAAAATTACATAATTATAAATCATCATTTTTATTGCTATTCAAAATGGGAGAATATTATTCCTGAGCAATGGGGCAAGGGTGGGGTGGGGACAATGAAATTAGAAAGGAGAGGCCAACTTGTAACAAAGTAATGTATACATTTTTTTTAAAAAAAGATCACATATTTAACTTTCTTTAAAAAAAAAAAAAGGGAAAGAGAGTGAGGGAAGTGTTCATGTAAATTTACCGCAATTTTACAATCTTAACACCAATTAAACTGAATGTTTGAAAGATACCAGAACTCTCATAAATGTATACGGCCAGGGAAAGCTTATACTTGACTTTCACTTGGGAAGCAGAATGCGATGCCAAGTGGGATGAGTGGGAACTCCAGAAAACGCAGAGAATTAGATGACTTCATGCTCTGGTTAGAAACCGGATGGAGGATAGCAGCTGGTCTGCTGTCTAGAACAAAGGGCAGCAGAAAATGAAGCAGTTTCCAAGATCACGAAGTAGGTGAGTTTATAGGAGCAAACTCACAAAAACCCCCGGATGTAAGTGGTTATATGTCAGTCAGTGATATGGATATTGTGAAGCTTCTGGGACAGGGTCAATTGGCTGATTTCTGCCTCTAAACTTAGCATGCCCAACCAATGTAATTCCATTTGATGGAAGAAAATATGTGCCTCTTTCCAAGCTCAAGCCAAAAATAGGGGCAGGTAGGCAAGATTTGGAGGCAAAACTGAGGTACCCTATTAAAATTTGAACATAAGGAAATACCCCTAACAGCTGAACTACAAACATGTTCAATGAATCACAGTAGAAATACGTAAGGGTGCGTGGGAGGTGCAGTTGATTAAACATCCAACTTTGGCTCAGGTAGTGAACTCATAGTTTGAGAGTTTGAGTCCTGCATGAGGTAAACTTGAGCCCGCATTGGATGAACTTGAGCCCCGCTTTGGGCTCTACACTGAAAGTGTGGAGCCTGCGTGGGTTTCTCTCTCTCTCCCTTTCTCTCTGCCTCTCGGTCACTTGCACCCTCTGTCAATCAATCAATCAATCAATCAATCAATATTAAAAAGATGTTATAGCTGCTACTGAATGGAATTCAGTGTTAAAAAAGAAGAAATATGTAAATGTATCTTATCTGCAATTCTTAAAATGGAGACAGTGGTGGTCTTATCTCCTTATCATGACCATAATGGAATGATCTTATTTTTATTTATTTATTATTATTATTTTTAAATGTTATTTATTTTGAGAGAGAGAGAGAGAGAGAGTGAGAGCACAAGCTGGGGACAGACAGAGATCCGAAGTAGGCTCTGCACTGTCACCTCAGAGGCCAATGAGGGACTTGAACTCATGGACCATGAGATCATGACCCAAGCCACAGTTTGAGCCTTAACCAACTGAGCCACCAGATGCCCCTAGAATGATTTTAGTTTTAAAATCACCTCCGTCTCACCCTCTCCTAACTTCACTACTATAATTTAGCCACAGTTATTGGTGATAACACATCATTCCTCTCAAGTATGCTGGGGTGGAAAAAAAAATGTAAATCTCCCTGTCTTCAAGTGACTGAATGGTTGTGGAATCGTCCATAATAAGATGAAAGCTACTAGATGTGAAGTCAGAAAGTAATGGGAGTTGGTCAGCTATAGAAACACTGCAAAAGTTGAGGGACAAAGGCAAACACCAACGGTCCTCATCCAAGAGTGTTTCAGAGCAACCTGACCTAGGATTGAACTGCTTGCCAGGGTGGCAATTCTATCTCTGTAAGTGGAGATAAAAACATGAAGCTCTGAGAGTTTGATGACAGTCCAACTAAATCCTCTTACAGTATGTGATTCCATGCTCAACAAATAATAACATTTCTTCTAGTAATACTTTTATTTCACATGTACATAGGTCTGTGGAGTGAACCCTATTCATCATCATAGTCTGTTATGGTTTAGGGCCTCAGTTGAAATAAACAAATTGGCTATTGGTTTTCTGTACATTAGTCTTTGAGAGCTTGGTTAATATAAATCCACCCTTGGGGCACCTGGGTGGCTCAGTCGGTTAAGTGTCCGACTTCAGCTCAGGTCATGATCTTACGGTTCGTAGGTTCGAGCACCGCATTGGGCTCTGTGCTGACAGCACAGAGCCTGGAGCCTGCTTTGGATTCTGTGTTTCCCTCTCTCTCTGCTCCTCCCCCACTTTTGCTCTGTCTCTCTTTGTCTCTCAAAAATAAATAAATGTTAAAAAAGTTAAATAATAAAAAAATATATAAATCCACCCTTGTCTTAGTCCATTGGGGCAACTATAACAAAATGCCATAGACAGGGTAACTTATAAACAACAGAAGTTTATTTCTTACAGCTCTGAATGCTGGGAAATCCAAAATCAAGGCACTGACAGGTGTCTGATGAGGGCCCACTTCCTGTTTCATAGACAGATGTGTATGTCCTCACATGGTGAAAGGGAAAGTGAGCTCTGTGGGGTCTTTTTTTTAATAAGGGTACTAATCCCATTTCTGATGGCTCTACCCTCATTATCCAATCACTTCCCAAAGGCCCCATCTCCAATACCCTCACACTGGAGATTAGGTTTCACCATCTGAAGTGGGAAGTGGGGGACAAACATTCAATCTATAGCAACCTTAGAAAGGCGAATTATTTCTTAATAGGATGGCAAATTTAACTTCTAGGGTTAATGGTCAGACCCTAGACTCTGATGAATTCCCTAATTTGATGCCTTGTGACTTCTCACTGAGTGACATTTGCCCTGTGACATGTGACCTTGAAGGCCGACTTTTCCTCACACTGATTTAATACAGTTATGGGAAGAAAGTTCCTTTCCGGAGGGGCACCTGGGTGGTTCAGTCAGTTGGGCATCAGACTTCTGAATTAGACTCAGGTCATGATCTCATGGTTTGTGGGATTGAGCCCCACATCGGGCTCTGTGCTGACAGCAAGGAGACTGCTTGGGATTTTCTCTCTCTCTCTCTCTCTCTCTTTCTCCCTCTCTCTTTGTCTCTCCTCTCTCTCTCTGCCCCTCTCCTGCTTGCACTCTCCCTCTCTCAAAATAAATAAACTTTAAAAAAAGTTCCTTTCCAGATATATAATTCATAGGGGTTGCATATAGAAAATTGATAAACTTGATTTGTTAATAGGCCTGTTTATAAAATATAAATGTATAGTCATAGTTCAATTTAGAGAAAAGGATTACCGATTTTTTTCTTTTGGGAAGGGATATGTGGTAGCCAGCTTCCAGTGATCATCAGTGCTCAGGCCTTTCCATAGTCCCTTTCAGGTGGATGAGGGCTGGTCTGTGTGGCAAATATGGTGGAAATGAACATGTGTGATTTTTTTTTAAGTTCATTGATTTATTTTGAGAGCGTGAGAATGCAAGTAGGGGAGGGGCAGAAAGAGAGATGGAGACAGAGAATCCCAAGCAGACTCCACACTGTTGGTGCAGAGCCCGACACAGAGCCTGATCCCATGAACCATGAGATCTTGACCTGAGCTGAAATCAAGAGTCAGCCGCTTAGCCAACTGAGCCACCCAGGCGCCCCTGAACGTGTGTGATTTTCAAGACAGACTCATAACATGCACTGTGGCTTCCATCTGACTCTCTTAGCTCACCTAGTCTGGGGAAAGCCAGCCACCATAACATGAAGACACCCAAGCAGTCTTGTATAGAGGCCCACAGCGAGAAGAATTAACTTAACAGCCATATGACTTAACCATGTTAGAAATAGATCCTATAGTTTTGGTCAAGATTTTAGGTGCTTGTAACCCCAGCCAGCGTAAGACTACAACCTCATGAATGCCTCTGAGTTAGAAATGACTAAGCTAACTACTCTGGACTTCATGGTCTAAGAAAACCATAAGAGACTAGAAGTGGTAATTGTTGTTTTAAACCACGAAGTTTTTTTTCAGTTACCTATTTTTTTTTAATTTACATCCAAGTTGGCTAGCCTATAAGTGCAATAATGATTTCCGGAGTAGAATCCAGTAATTCATCCCCTACATATAACACCCAGTGCTCATCCCAACAAGCGTCCTCCTTAATACCCCTTGCCCATTTAGCCCATCCCCCCATCCACAAACCCTCCAGCAACCCTTAATTTGTTCTCTATATTTAAGAGTCTCTTATGTTTCGTCCCCCCTCCCTATTTTTATATTATTTTTGCTTCTCTTCCCTTATGTTCATATGTTTTGCATCTTAAATTCCATATATGAGTGAAATCATATGATATTTGTCTTTCTCTGGCTAATTTCGCTTAGCATAATGCGTTCTAGTTCCATCCATGTTGTTACAAATGGCAAGATTTCATTCTTTCTGATTGATGAGTAATATTCCATATACCACACCTTCTTTATCTAGTCATCTGTTGATGGACATTTGGACTCTTTGTCCCAATAGTTCATTTTTGCTTTTGTTTCCCTTGCCTCTGGAGACGTGTTGAGTAAGACGTTGCTGCGGTCGAGGTCAAAGAGGTTTTTGCCTGCTTTGTCTTCTAGGATTTTGATGGCTTCCTGTCTTACATTTAGATCTTTCATCCATTTTGAGTTTATTTTTGTGTATGGAGTAAGAAAGTGGTCCAGGTTCATTTTTCTGCATGTCGTTGTCCAGTTTTCCCAGCACCATTTGCTGAAGGGAATGTCCTTATTCCATTGGATATTCTTTCCTGCTTTGTCAAAAATTAGTTGGCCGTATGTTTGTGGGTCCATTTCTGGGTTCTCTATTCTGTTCCATTGATCTGGGTGTCTGTTTTTGTGCCAGTACCATATTGTCTTGATGATTACAGTTTTGTAATACATCTTGAAGTCTGGAATTGTGATGCCTTCAGCTTTGGTTTTCTTTTTCAGGATTGCCTTGTCTTTTGAAGGTTTTTTCTGGTTCCATGCAAATTTTAGGATTGTTTGTTCTAGCTCTGTGAAGAATACTGGTATTATTTTGATAGGCATTGCATTGAATATGTAGATTGCTTTGGGTAGTATCGACATTTTAACAATATGTGTTCTTCCAATCCATGAGAATGGAATACTTTTCCATTTTTTGTGTCTTTCTCAATTTCTTTCATAAGTTTTCTATAGTTTTAATTGTATAGATTTCTCACCGCTTTGGTTAGGTTTGTTCCTAGGTATTTTATGGTTTTTGGTGAAATTGTAAATGCGATTGCTTCCTTGATTTCTTTTTCTGCTGCCTCATTATTGGTGTATAGAAATGCAACAGATTTCTGTGCATTGATTTTATATCCTGTGACTTTGCTGAATTCTTGCATAAGTTCTAGCAGTTTTTTGGTGGAATCTTTTGGGTTTTCTATATAGAGTATCATGTTGTCTGCGAAGGGTGAAAGCTTGACTTCCTCCTTGCCAATTTGGGTGCTGTTTATTTCTTTGTGTTGTCTGATTGCTGAGGCTAGGCTTTCCAAGTTGAACATGGAACAAGCTATGTTGAATAACAGTGTAAGTCACTAAGTTTTGAGGTGGTTTATTATGCAGCAATAAATAACTAATATGCAACTTGGTATCTTAGAGTAGAGCAATGCTATACAAACCAAAAAACAAACAAAACAAAACAAAAAACCCCAAAACAGAGGGCCCAGAGAGAGGAGACAACAACCGTGGACAAAACTTCCCAGGAAGAAGTAGGATTAAGCCCCAATCAAGGATCTGGCATATGTGCTAGGTAATGAGTTCCTGGGCCTTGAGCCTAAGCTGATGCTGTAATGGGATGAGAATTTTAGTGGCCTTGGGGTGAGGTGAGTGAGTGAGTGAATGGGTGGATCATTGAAAGTCAGATATTGGGCCATGGTAACTTGCCTCCAAGAGAGTGCCACATGACCCTCATCTCCTGGTACTCAGACCCCTCTATGGCCCTGTCTGTAAGACATTCATCTGGGCTTCAGTAAAAGAAGAACACAGACTGAGTGGCTTATAAATAACTGTACTTTTGTACAGTTCCAGAGCCTAGACAGTCTAAGATCAAGGTGTTGGCAGATGTCTGGTGAGGGTCTACTGATTCATAGACAGATGTCTTTCACTGTGTTCTCACATTGTAGAAGGGGAAAAAGAGCTCTCTGAGGTCTCTTTTATTTATTTATTTATTTTATTTTTTAAATTTTTATTTACTTTTGAGAGGGGGGATAGGGGCAGACAGAGGGGGACACAGAGGATCTAAAATGGGCTCTGTGCTGACAACAGAGAGCCCGACACAGGGCTTGAACTCACAAACTATGAGATCATGACTTGAGCAAGAGATTGGACGCTCAACTGACTGAGCCATCCAGGCGTCCCTCTGCGGTCTCTTATACAAGGGGACTGACCCAATTCATGTGGCTCCACCTTTGACCTAATCACCTCCCAAAGTTCTTACTCCAAAATGCCACCACATCGGGGATTAGGTTTCAACGTTTGAAGTTCGGGAAGGGCACAAACATTTAGTCTATAGCACTTTTCTACACTGAATCAAGATTGGCCTGTGTGGCCAATAAATTATGACAGAAATGAGGGTATATATCTTCTGAGGTTAGATCTTAAGAGGCATTACAGCTCTGTGGGAAGCTAGCAGCCCTGTGGAGAGGCCCACCTAGAGAGGACTTACCATGCCGACACCAGCTTGCCAACCATGTGAGTGAACCACATTGAAGATGGTTTCTCCATTTCTTTTGGGTGACTGTAGCCCCAGGTGACCTCTGACTGCAACCTCACGAGAAATTTGATCCATAACTACCTGACTGAGCCACTTCTGAGCTCCTGACCCAGAGAAACCTTGAGTACGTGAATATTGTTATTTTAAGCCATGAAGTATTGGGGTGAATATTGTTATTTTAAGCCATGAAGTATTGGGGTGAATATTGTTATTTTAAGCCATGAAGTATTGGTAGATAAGTAACATGGGGTATAAAGATGAATAAATAACATCAGTATCTTTCTTCCTCATTTACTGTAAACAAATTCAGAATAACGTGCCAGACAAATTTGTATCACAGTCTTTTATGATGCCAACAAATAACACCATTTGTAATGTGAAAAGGGAATGTCCTTTCTGTTAAAGAGCTGGTTAATTTGACATTTGTAAAGGATTCAAAATTCATTCATTCATTCATCGCCATCCTCACAAAAAAATGAGGAATAATAATGGCAAACATTTGCAGAAGGCTTGTCTTATCAAGTACTTTGCTAAATACTTTGTAGGTAGTCCATCATTTGTTTCTCAGAACAAGCCTATGATGCAGGTATATTATCATTATTATTCATTATTATTATTATTAGTTTTGGATGAGGAAATTGAGGTTCAAAAAAGTTAAATAGAGTGACCCAAGGGCATACAGCTATTAAGGGTCAGGTCTTCCTTATCAAACTTGTTACTTCCTTAGCTGCGAGTTTTGCTTGGGGAGCCCTTGAATGCAGAATATAGAACCCAGGTTTCAGCTCTACAGGGTCCAGAATCAGAGTGCCATGGAAATTGAAGCGACCATGTGAACTCTGTTCTATTCTATGAGCTATTCTTATTACCAAATTTCTAGTGTGAGTTTATATAATAGGAATCACATGGTTCGCACTCTCATAGTGATACAGGAAGATAAATGAGATGGCTACATGCTACAACTAATGACTTCTGGGCCTTGATTTCCTGCTTGCATTTCCTAACTGAAGACACTTACTGGGATCACAGGCTGTCACTAACGTTAAACAAAATAAATCATGGGTTGTAAAATTAAAAACAATAACCCGATTTTATGGCTGTTTTGCTCAGACTGTAAGATCACTGAGGATAATGGTCACGGCTGAACCAAGCTTAGATACTGCTAAGGCCAATTTTATGCCTTGTCATGCTTTTCATTTTCCTTTGCTTCAAGCTAATGGTAAAACAATTGGAAGATTGCTTGAATCAAACATACCACAGCAGAAACTTTAAAGAAGAGAATATATTAGTTTAATAGCTCAATAAAGCAAAATTCAAATGCTCCTTTTGGCAAAAGTTTCACTTAATTTCAGCTCAAATTTTCCAGGATATTCTTCAAAAGGTAATGAATTGGCAAATTATTTGCTATTTCTAGTTGGATATGGAAGTGAAGATAAATCTTTACGGTTTTCATATTGAGAAGTTATGGGTGACTACTTCCTTTTATTGGAAATTAAAAATCCCTCTATCAGCCACAAGAAAAAATGGTATAGATGTATCTCTGATGACTTGTGTGGAGGGTGGGGAGAGGAAGGGGTAGAGAGGGGGTCAGGAAGCAAAGGGGCACAAGGTAGAGCCAGAAGAGTAGTGAAGCTCAAATTATTGTTAAACTGGAATTCAGGTGGAGAATAGCAGTCAGGTGCCTCTAAATCAAAGTAAATCTCTATCCAATTGGGTAGGAGATTCTATCTCAGTCATTTTGGGACCCTAGGGTCATCAAAAAGCCAAAATGGTGCTTAAAAAATTGTGAAAGAGCCTTATGGCCACTGCTAAGATCCTCATTGTTTGTGCCTTACTAGTGCTTAAATGTGGATGGCTCTGTTGTCCTAATGCCAAGTAGGCTGTGATGGTGCTTGCTTGATCTGGGAGCCACACTTCCTAGGACTCAGCCTTCTAGATATACAAGGCAGCCATTTCTCTATAAAGTTATGCTACTTTTCAAAGTCCTGCCAGAAAGTGAGCATGTAGCCTCACCACCAATGGGCTCCTCCGCTCCACTCCCTTTCCAGGGCAATGCCCAGCTTTCCACTGATGTTTCCATACCTTACCTACCAAAAGCACTCCCTCTCTCTACCTGTTCCTGACTCTTAGCTTAATATCTTCAAGCAATCCAGAATTTCTGAATGCAAAAGTAACAAAAAGAGCAGAGATGTTTTCAGGAAACTTCTACAACAAAAATCTTTGATGTAGGCAGCACACAGGCCTGGCTGCCTTTTTGGGATAAGGGAGAGGTAAACAAAAAATGCAGAGGATAAACAAAACCCAAACTAATATCTCAATATATTAACCAACCTCACTATCAGGGGATACAGATTTCTGGCAAAGACATACCAAATAAGTAACACCTCACTAGCCATGTTCAGATTGACTCCAGAAGAGTGGAAGTTCAGTTGTTAAATACAATCTATAAATTCTTCATAAATACGATTTGGCCATACTCCTTACTCTGGGCAAAGGTTCTTTAGGGAGGATCAACCAACACTGTCTTTATACGAAGAGTCAGGGAGGTTGAGGGTTGGTGGCACTTTAGGAGATTCCGCAGTAGGTTTGGAGTGAGTCCCAAGAGGCAATTGTATAATCTCCTTGGAGAAGAGCTTCCTCAGATAAATGTTACATCTGGATCAGAACAGAGCATAGCTCTTAACCTGCCACTGTTTGGCTCCTTGGTCTGTTGCTGGAAAATTCCTCTTGTCCAATGTTATCAAATGAACTGGCTAAATTCTAGAGAAAGCTGCTCATACAACTGATAAGAGCCCGCTCTTAAAACACCTAATTTGAACTTTATCTTAGAGACCTTGAGAAACTGGATCTGCATTTTTATAATCCAAGAGTTGAACATGTTCCTGCACAGTTAGGTAACATTTGACCTTGAAATGTTGTTCTAAAAGTCATGTTTCCCCCCTGCCGGCTTTGGTGTTATCTGTGCATCAGTGCACACTTTATCATGGTGACACTTTAGGAATGTGCAGAATGGTTAAGGAGCTTGAATGCCATGGCAGTTTCAAGTCTTCTGGGCTCTTGTAACCAGTCACTGTGTCAATCGTTAGAAGACTGTTTTACCACCTATGGTGCAAGAGAACTGATGTTCATGACCAAGTCAGCCTTGAGGGAAGTTCAAGGCGTTGGCTAACAAGGCTCTGGGCAACTGATGCTTTTTTCTTTGAATAGACTCTCTCATTGCTACTGAGATATGCCACAGAAGATGCTTATATTCTTTTTTTTTCTTTTAGAGAGAGAGAGAGAGAGAGAGAGAGAGAGAGAGAGAGAGAGTGCGAGTGGGGGAGAGGAAGAGAAAGAAGGAGACACAGAACTCGAGGCAGGCTCCAGGCTCTGAGCTGCCAGCACAGAGTCCGACGCAGGGCTTGAACTCATGAACGGCGCGATCATGACCTGAGTTGAAGTTGGACGCCCAACCAACTGAGCCACCCAGGCACCCTGAAGATGCTTATACTCTTATTTTGGTTTCAGGGAAGCTATTGCAAGTGGTTTGGAAAGAAGTAATTGAGTTTAACTTTTAAAAATGGGGTGCTATATGGTAATGCTTAAGGATACCCGCTTTGGTATCACAGTCCTGGGTTTCAATCCGGGTCTGTTCCTTACTAGCTGTGTGGATCTGGAGTTATTATCTTTGTCTCTTTGAGTCTCAGCCTTCTAATGTGTAAAATGGGTAAAATAATACTTAGCTTTCCAGATTGTTGCATGTTATGTTGAAGGAGATCATATATGCTATGCCTTTGGTACACTAAAAAATAGGAAGGACTCATTAACTATTCTTTGGTATTATTCACTCTGTTTGTTCTATATTTCCAGCGGGATTACAAATTTATTGAAAGTAGACATCAGAGTGCACTTTGCTTTACATTTCTCATGCCACGAATGACAAGGACATAGCAGATAGTCAATAAGTACTTGCTAACTCTTGCTTTTTCTTTTGAAATTATCCTGTTCTTTGCCCAGTTACACTGATTTCTTCTCATTTGAATCCCTCCTTTTTCTTTACATTTGTAAAGAAGTCATAGAACATAGAAAAATATTAGAAGTATTTAAAAAAATTTTTTTAATGTTTAGTTTTGAGAGAGAGAGACAGAGACAGAGACAGAGAGTGAGCAGGTGTGGGGCAGAGGGAGAGGGAGACACAGAATCCAAAACAGGCTCCAGGATCTGAGCTGTCAGCACAGAGCCTGATGCGGGGCTTGAACCCACAGACTGTGAGATCATGACCTGAGCCGAAGTCGGATGCTCAACTGACTGAGACACCCAGGCACCCCGAAGTACTTTTTTTTCTTTTTTTAAATGTCAGCATCTGGTAGGTTTTCTTAAAAAATGGATTTTTATTATGTAAAAACTTTTGACAATAGTCATTAAGAAAAGGTACTGAAATGCATTTAGGCAGAGAGTTCTCTAACTGGTGTTCTTTGTGTCTTCCTAGTTAAGATGAGCACTTCACATGTCTTAATAATCTGCTTGAGGGACATGTCGAGGTTACCTCCAATTTTGCAACTTTATAGTTGATAAAATCCTCATTGAAACTGAGCCATGTGTCTATGCAATTTTGGCAGCAATATTCAGGATGTAGAGTAGAAGCAAGGAAGGGGCTGAAGACCCATTTTTTTCTTTTTCGTATCATCTTATCTTTCTTACTTTCAATGCAATAATCACTTTTATATTTGAAAAATGCACTTCACATATAGTGTTGCACCCACATTTGGAAAATAGTTATAAAAGAACTCCCCTCCTTGAACGAACAAAAGTAGAGTTGTTTGCATGAATTTTCATCTCGTTTCTCAAACCCAGAGAGACTTATCTGAGCCACAAAAGTCTAAGTTAGAGCTGCCAACGTATAATTGGTCTTTGAATGATAGATGACTTATTGCTATGTTTAGTGATGCCTAGTTTCCTTATTGAAAGTTCCATATCACAGAAGATGCATCTCAACTTATATTTCACTCAGAGGTGATATAAAAGAATGTGAGCAAGGTTTTAGGTTGAGTCATATATTGTAGGAGGTTTTCTGTCTATTTGTTTTTCTAAGTTAACAACAAGGTTACTCACAATTCACATCAGAAACAGAACACATGATCATTAGAAAGGCAATTCATGAGACTGTTCATGATCTTTAGTTATTTACATAAGACCTCATTGCAGTTCAGTTACATGAAATCCCCATCCTAAAGTTCTGACTCCTCTCAAATGTATAATATCAGTTGCAATGTAGTTGATAGAAGATTGTGCCTTCACAAATTTCAAATGTGCTAGAGAGAAAGGTCAAAAATATCAAAGCAATAGGATAAATGGTTGGTTATCATTTTAAGCAGTTCCTTTTTTTTCCCCTCGCAACTGTATTTCACCTGCTTACCAATAATCATTTAAAAAATCTTAAAATAGTTCTAGAGGAGCCAATGGTTTCAATAATAGATTAGAATTACCGGATGGCCATTTCTTGTGGTTAATAGCAGGTGTACTGTGTTGACTCAGAACATAAAAGGGTGATTATTCCTAACAGATATTTTCTCCTTCTCCATAAAACAAGGAAGTATACAAAAAAGCAAAACTGACTGTTCATGGTAAGTAGATTTTAATTTGTATCTATACTGTGGTCTTCTCACTTCATTAGGCTTAGAATTTGTGACTGAACAGCACTGCCTGAGCAGGCTGCTGCCTAGTTGGAGATGTCAGAAGCAATTACTTTCACAGATTTAAGATTTTATTATCACACATATCCTGTCTTTAGCTATGTGAGTGGACAGCCCAATCAAGAACGATATGTCATTTCATCATCTCTTCCTTGTTGTTGTGCAATTTTAATAACGGCTCCAGTAACATCCCACTTTGCACATCAAGAATGCAGCAGCTGGATGAACAGTTAGACGAAGCCATCCGAAGTGAGACTATTTACTTCTTTTTCTAATTCCAAATTGTTTCTACAGAGTAAATGAGCTCCATTAGACACAGTGGTCAAGAACCTGCAAAAAGCCATACCTCTTTTTCAGTTATGTTGATAATTCTCCAAAAAAAAAAAAAAAGTAACTAAGGGAAGGTTCTGGAATAACAAGTATACTAGGTATTAATAAATGGTTCCCACATCTTTATATTTTTGGAAGAGGCATGCGTTAATCTGGCCTTCCTCTTTCAACCAGAGACCAAGGGGAGACCTGAGGCATTTCCTTTTTTGATAGATATCATGTCATGATTCCCTCTCTACTTTGACAACTAGTCTAAGTTTTTTTCTTGGCCCAGCTATTATAATAGCATTCTAATGGTTTTACCTAATTCCTTCTTTCACATAGTCACCACAAAGCTTTTGAAAAATGCAAATTTTTCAATGATGTCTGAGAATCACTGACAGTTTTAGAGATCAATAAATGTCTGGCTTGCTGTTATTATGGTTGATCACAAGCTCAGTTTAGGACAGTGGTACTCAAACTTATTGAATGTCAGAATTGCCCAAATCTGGATGATATTCTAATTGCTAGAACCCCAAAGAAAATCAAATTTCTCATTCAAGAATACTGAGGAAAGAATCCAGAAAGCTGCCATTTCTTAAAAAAAAAAATTGATGTTTATGTATCTTTGAGACAGAAAGACAGAGCATGGGCAGGGAAGGGGCAGAGAGAGAGGGAGACACAGGGTCCAAAGCAGGCTCCAGGCTCTAAGTGGTCAGCACAGAACCAGACACGGGGCTCGAACCCACAAACCGTGAGATCATGACCTGAACTGGAGGCAGACGCATAACCAACTGAGCCACTCAGGTGCCCCTAGAAATCTGCCATTTCTATATGTACTCCAGATAACTCTGATACAGATGTATGAGGAGCAGACTTTGAGGAAAATGACTCATTCAGTTATTTATTGCTGCATAACCAGCTACCCTTAGTGGCATAAACAAACACTTAGATACTTAAAATACAACGTTTATTATGGGCATGGATCTGAAGTCAAGAATTTGTCTAAGACACAGGAGAATGATTTGGCTCTGTTCCTTAACACCTGGAGTCTCAGCAAGGAAGACGCAGAGGTCTAGGTGACTTGAATAGCCAAGGGCTGGAATAGATAGGCCACAGGATCTCTTGCGTTGCGGTTTTCTCACTCCCATGGCTGGCTCCGTGGTCAGAATGACTCAAAGGTTGTGTTTGGCTGAGACTGTCAACAAGAGAAACTACATATGGCTTGGACCTCTCACAATATGGCATCTGGGTTCTGAGAGGGAGAGTCCAGGCGAACATGCATTCAAAAGAACTAGACAAAAGCTATATGGCCTGTTATGACCTACCTTCACTTTCCTATTTTTGCGTGGCTGGGACAATTGCAAGTCAACTCAGATTCAAGGTACGGGGGTGTAGACCCCACTTCTCAATGGGAGAAGTATAAAAAATATTGGAGGCCATGTTTTAAAACTGCCAGGCTGATTTGAACTTTCTTTTGATATATGTTCTCTACTGGATCTGTAAGCTATTTGAGGATAAAGATAGCGTCTTCTTTAATTTTGAGGTCTTGGAACCTCAGACAAGCCTTGGTACCTAATATAAACCCAGTAAATACTTGTTGCTTTTAACGTATCTAAAGGTCAACAACTCTAACCCTTCAATGACTGGGTATTATGGGGTATTGATCTAGAGACACTTTTTCAGCAAGAAGTTCTTTGTACAAGACAAGGGACTTGCCTCACAAAAGTTGGCTGATTGATTTTTCATTGCTGCCTGAATCTCACTTCCCCCCTTCCATGACTGTGCGATCGTGGGCAAATTCCTTTAACTCTCCCTCTTCTGTTTACTTTTACTCATCTCTGATGTGGAGAAGACAATCAGAGGTGTGGTGTAAATATCAAATGAAATAAGGTTCTTTAATAATGAAATGTAATGGGATTGAACAGAAGGCCCTCTCATTTTAAAGATATTACTATTCTTGCTCTAGCTATCAGCTGTTAGTGTCCCTCAACCAACTATTCATGTAGATAAACAGTTAAATTATTGCAAGACAGGCTCATAAGATTTGTTTGTGTGTATAGATATGCATGTAAGGGTTGATGTATAAGTGGTTTCATAAAAGTATACTTTTTGGTACGGTATAATATATATTCAGCAAAGTACACAAATCATAAGTGAGGAACTCAATGAATTTTTACAGTGAACATTTACGTATGCAGATACCATGTAGGTCGAGAAAAAGACGTTTCTATAGCCCAGAAGCTTCCCTTGTCCTTCTATCAGTCATACTTCGTTTTCTACTTATCAGTCTTCTCTTCTGACTTCTATCACCACAAAATTTTTTTGCCTCCTTCTGAATTTTATATGCATGGAATCAGATACTACATACTTTTTATTCCTGTTCTTGTACTTGTCTTTGGCACATGTATGTATTCATTTTTTGGGTATGTAGTAGAGGAATTTCTAAGTTATAGAGTTAGACAATTTACTGTTTTACCTTGCTGTTCTGAAGTAATAAACATACACACATATATACACACATGCACATATACATATATCTGATACATTTTCCTATATCAGGTAAATATGTATATACCTGGGCAAAAATCTCCTGTTGAATGTATGTATTACAAATATCTTTTCCTTCTTAGTGCCTTGCTATTTTATTAATCTTATGATAACTGGAGATGAATAGAAGTTCTTAATTTTAACAGAGACCAATTTTTCAATCTTTTCCTTTATAGTTAGTATTGGTTGGGCCATGTTTAGGAAATCTTTGTCTTGACTAAGATTAAGGAGATATTCCTCTACGTTTTCTTCTAAAAGGTTTGTTATTTTGCTTGAAAGGGAAAGTTTGGGTCTGCAATCCCCTGGAATTGATTTTTGTCTATAGAGCATTATAGAGGCCATTACTTTTGTCCCAGATGGATTGACAATTAACTCAGCACCAATTTTTGGGAAGATTATCCATTTTCCACACTGTAGTTCAGCAAGTCTAGTTTTAGACTCTATTTTGATCAATGGGTCTAATATCCGACTTTGTCCCAATATCATACTGCTTACTGTCTGAATTATGAGAGCTTTAGAATAAGTCTTCATACCTGCTAGCTTAAATTATCCCAGGTTTTTCTTATTCAGGATTGTCTTGATCATTCTTGGCTCTTCATATTTTCGTGTAAATTTTAGAATTACCTTCTTGATTTCCACACACATTCACAAATCTTCCCGGGATTTGATTGAAGTTTTCTTAAATGTATAAGCTAACTTGGGTAAAACTGACACTAGTACAGGGGCGCCTGGGTGGCTCAGTCGGTTAAGCATCCGACTTCGGCTCAGGTCACGATCTCACGGTATGTGAGTTCGATCCCCGCGTCGGGCTCTGGGCTGATGGCTCAGAGCCTGGAGCCGGCTTCCGATTCTGTGTCTCCCTCTCTCTCTGCCCCTCCCCCGTTCATGCTCTGTCTCTCTCTGTCTCAAAAATAAATAAAAAACATTAAAAGAAAAAAATTAAAAAAAAAAACAAAACTGACACTAGTACAAATTAAATGGTACCCCAAGAATGGATTCCTCCATTAACTTAACATTTCATAGTTTCCCTCAGGAATGTTTTATTATATTTGATGTAAAGATCTCTTCATATTTCAATAGATTAATTTCTTCTTTTTTTGAATGTGTGTTTACATTTATTTATTTATTTATTTATTTATTTATTTATAAAATATAATTTATCGTCAAATTAGCTAACATACAGTGAATAGAGTGTACTCTTGTCTTCAGGTGTAGATTCCCATGACATCACTTATGTACAACACCCAGTGCTCATCCCAACAAGTGCCCTCCTCAATGCCCATCACCCATTTTCCCCTCCCTGCCCCCCATTAACCCCGCAGTTTATTCTCTGTGTTTAAGAGTCTCTTATGGTTTGCCTCCTTCTGTTTTAAACTATTTTTTTTCCCTTCCCTTCTCCCATGGTCTTCTGTTAAGTTTCTCGAATTCCACATATGAGTGAAAACACAAGATATCTGTCTTTCTCTGACTGACTTATTTCACTTAGCATAATACCCTCCAGTTTCAACCATGTTGTTGCAAATGGCAGGAACCCATTCTTTTTCGTTGCTGAGTAGTATTCCCTTGTATATATATATATATATATATATATATATATATATATATATATATATACCACTTCTTTATCCATTCATCAGTTTATGGACATTTGGGCTCTTTGCATAATTTGACTATTATTGATGGTGTTTCTATAAACATTGGGGTATATATGCCCCTACGAATCAGCACTCCTGTATCCTTTGGATCAATTCCTAGTAATGCTATTGCTGGGTTGCAGAGTAGTTCTGTTTTTAACTTTTTGAGGAATCTCACACTGTTTTCCAGAGGGGCTGCACCAGTTTGCATTCCCACCAACAGTGTAAGAGGGCTCCCCTTTCTCCACAACCTCACCAATATCTTTTGTTTCCTGAGTTGTTAATTTTAGCCACCCTGACCAGTGTGAGGTGGTATCTCAATGTGGTTTTAATTTGTATTTCCCTGATGATGAGTGCTGTTGAGCATCTTTCCATGTGTCTGTTAGCAATCTGGATGTCCTCTATGGAAATGTGTCTATTTGTGTTGTCTGCCCATTTCTTCACTGGATTCTTTGTTTTTTTTGGATGTTGAGTTTGACAAGTTCTTTATAGGTTTTGGATACTAACCCTTTATCTGATAGGTCCTTTGCAAATATCTTCTTTCATTCCATTGGTTGCCTTTTAGTTTTGATTGTTTCTTTTGCTGTGCAGAGGGTTTTTATTTGATGAGGTCCCAACAGTTCATTTTTGCTATTATTTCCCTTGCCTTTGAAGATGTATGGAGTAAGCAGTAGCTGCGGCTAAGGTCAAAGAAGTTTTGCCTACTTTCTCCTCTAGGATTTAATGGTTTCCTGTCTCACATTTAGGTGTTTTATCCATTTTGAGTTTTTTTTTTTTTTTATAGTGTAAGAAAGTGGTCCAGTTTCATTCATTGTTGCTCTCCAGTTTTCCCAGCACCATTTGCTGAAGAGACTGTCTTTTTTTTCCCATTGGGTACTCTTTCCTGCTTCATGAAAGATTGGTTGGCCATACATTTGTGGGTCCAATTCTGGGTTCTGTATTCTGTTCTATTGGTATTTGTGTCTGTTTTTTGTGCCAGTACAATACTGTCTTGATGTACAGCTTGTAGTACAGGCTAAAGTCTGGGATTGTGATGCCTCCAGTTTTGGCTTTCATTTTCAACATTACTTTGTCTATTTAGGGTCTTTTGTGGTTCCATACAAATTTTAGGATTGTTTGTTCTAGCTCTGAGAAGAACGCTGGTGTTGTTTTGACGGAGATTGCATTGAATGTGTAGATTGCTTTGGTTAGTATCAACATTTTAACAATAGTCATTTTTCTAATCCATGAGCATGGAATATTTTTCCTTGGTTTGTGTGTGCCTTCTTCAATTTCTTTCAAAAGTTTTCTATAGTTTTCAGTGTACAGATCTTTTACCTTTTTGATTAAGTTTATTTCTAGGTATTTTATGGTTCTCAGTTCAGTCGTAAATGAGATTCAATCCTTGTTATCTCTGTTGTTTCATTATTGGTGTATAGATATGTAACCAATTTTTGTACATTGACTTTATGTTCTGTGACTTTGCTAGATTCATGTATCAGGATGTGGAGAGAGAGGATCTCTTTTGCACTGCTGGTGGGAATGCAAACTGGTGCAGCTACTCTGGAAAACAGTATGGAGCTTCCTCCAAAAACTAAAAATGGAACTACCCTACGACCCAACAATTGCACTACTAGGCATTTATCCACGGGATACAGGTATGCTGTTTCGAATGGCCACATGCACCCCAATGTTTATAGCAACATGATCAACAATAGCCAAAGCATGGAAAGAGCCCAAATGTCCATCGATGGATGAATGGATAAAAAAAGACATGGTTTATATACACAATGGAGTATTACAGCACCAGTAGGTACGATTGGCCGGCTTGTCCTGCTCTGCAGTCTCCCAGGCCTCCTAGGCACTGGGCTGGGATTCAAACTCTAACGTCTTAAAGGATCCTGCTCCACATGCCCCAGTTCTGGGGTAGTGCCACTCTGCCCAGCCAACAAAGGGTCTCTGGTTGGCGCCTGCAGGGTATTTTTTCCTTGGAAAGGCAACATACCCTCTTCTCATAGCACTCGGGGGAGGGCACAGCTGTCTCCCAGTGCACCTCTGAGTTCACTACTGAGCCTGGGACTGGCTCCCCCACCCCCACCCAGGCATGTGCACATGGCAGGTGGCTGTGGTCTGGAGAAAGTCGCACAACCCTGGATCGTCACTCCCAAGGCTGTTTGCAAGGTAGAAACTGGCTCTGTTTTTTTTTTTTTTTTTTTTTTTTCCATTCCCCAGTTCTGGTCCAGAGAGATTTTTCTGTTGCCCAAACACAGTCCCACACTTCCACCGCCTTTCTCTTCCTTTTGTCTCTCCCGCTCCGTGCTTATGCCACCTGTTTTATCTCTCCCAATTCACGAACATGCACCTCTGTCCTACTAAGCTGTCTCTGTGGGTTCCTGGAGGTGTTTTTGTCACTCTGTAGCCCGGATTTCTGGAATTCCAAGTGTTCTGACCTCAAAACTGCTATGTTTGAGGGAGGAGGGAAATTCGGGTCCCCCTACTTCTCTGTCATCTTGACTCCTCCTCCTCAATAGATTAATTTCTAAGCATTTGATATTTTTAATGCTATTATAAATAGTATCAGTTTAAAATTTGGTTTTATTACTCTTGTATATATTATTTACATATACAAATGCTATTTTTGTATATTTTTAACATGTAGCAACCTTGCCAAATACATGTAGTAATTTTAATAGCTTACTGTAGATGCTTTTGGGTTTTCTAAATCCACAATCATATCACCATGAATAGTGATAGTTGTTTCTTCATTTTTCACCTTTATATATTTTCTTCCTTTTTCTTATCTTATCATGCTGATTAGGACCAACAGTAACATAATTTACCGAAATTGGTAGCAGGCATTCTTATTTTTTTATCTGAATAGAAAAAATAAAGCTTTAAATATTTAGCTAAATATGACTTTTGCAGTAGGAGTTTTAGAGATATATTCAGTCATGTTGAGGTTTTCCTACTGTTCCCAACTTGCTATACATTTTTGACATGAACATGTTGAATTTTATAATTGAATTGCATCATTTGAGATGGTTATGTATTTTTCTCCTTTACTCCTTTACTTAATATATATTAAGATATATTCTTTAATAAAAAAGTGTAATAAAAATTACTTAATATATAATAAAATATATTCTGTAATAAAAAAGTTTTTATACATAGATGGATTTAATTTGCCAATATTTTGTTCAAGACTTTTCACCCACATTCATGAGAAAAATTGGACTATAATTTTCTTTTCTTTAAATGTCTTTGCCGGGTGCTGGAATCAAGATCATGCCAGCATCAGAAAACAAATTGGAAAATGTTCTCCCTTTTTGGTTCTCTTCCTTAGTTTGTGTAAGATTGCTCTGTGTGTGTGTATGTGTGTGTGTGTGTGTGTATGTGTGTGTGTGTGTTTCCTCTTCTGAAGTGTTGGAAATAATGCAATAATGAAGATACCTGCACCTTGAATTTTCTTTGCAAGAAGTTATTTATTATGGATATAGTTCATTAAATGGGCGATTCAGACTTCTTGTCTCTTTTCCTATGTCACATTGGGTAAGTTGTATTCTCTAAAGAAGTTTTTGGTTTATTTTACCTATTTATTCAAATGTATTGGCTATAAATTACTCATAATAATATTCTTCTCATTATTAGTAATGCCTTAATTTTTTTTTTTTTTTTTTTTTTTAATAGAGAGAGAGGGAGCATGAGCAGGGAAGAGGGACAGAAGGAGAGAGAGAGACTCAGCACAGATCCAATGACCCTGGGATCATGACCTGAGCTGAAATCAAGAGTTAGATGCTCAGCTGACAGGGCACCCAGGTGCCTCAGAAATGACTTTAAGGTATGTGGTGATGTTTCTCTTCTTATTCCTGCAATTTGGTCATTTCTATCATTTCTTTTTTTTTTTTTCTCGTTCAGTTCTGCTAGAGTTTATCACTTCAAGAAAGTAACATTTAACTTTATTGTTTTTCTCTATTATACATTTATTTTCTATTTTATTTATTTATGCTATTATTTCTTTGCTTGTACTTTTTTATATTTAATTGGATGTTCTTTTTCTACTTCTTGAAGTGGACATCTGGATCACTGTTTTTGTTTGTTTGTTTATTTGTTTTGCCTTTTTTCTTTTCTAATATATGCACTTATCAGAAATCTCCCTCAAAGCACTAATTAGGTGTATCCTACAAGTTTTGATATGTTGCTTTTTTGATAGTATTCATTTCAAAATATTTTCTAATTGCCTTTTAATTTTTTTTTTTAATTTTAGATTATTTTAGAGAAGAATCAGTGAATTTCCAAACATACCAGAATGTTTTAATTCTTTTTCCATTATCGATTTCTGGCTTAATTTTACTCCAGCCAGTGAATGCAGTTGATATAATTTACATATTCTGAAATGTTGGAGAATTTTTTCCCCCAACATATGGTCCACTTTTGCAAATGTTTTATGTGGATTTGAAAAAAAAATGGACTCTAAAATATAGATGATCTATATAGGTCCTTTAGACCCAATTTCTTATTCAAGTCTTCTATATAGGTATAAAATTTTTGTGTGTGGGGGTCTTCTTGTCCTATCACATACTAAAAGAAATATATTAAATTATCCAATTAGTTTTGTGAATTTTTCTTTTTTCTCTCAGTGCTGTGAATATTTGCTTTATATATTTTTAATCTATATGTATACATTCATAGAATTGTTACATGTTTTTGGTGGATTTACTCTTTTATTTTCATGACCTGTTCACTCTATCTCTAGCAACTCTCGTCTTAAAGTTTACTTTGGTCGGTAATAGCAGCGTTAGGTCATTTTTATTTTGGTCAATGTGTTCATGGTAGATAATTTTCATCTTTTTTGTATTCAATATTTTGTGGCCTTATATTTAAATGTTTCTCTTGTAATGGCATAAAGTTGGGCTTTTGAAGAACATCTAGTCTGATAATTGTATTTTAGGTGGAATTTTTAGTTTATTTACATGTTGGGTCATTTGATACATTTGGATTTAAATAGACCATGTCACGCATTTGTATCCATTTTCCCATTTGTGTTTTTCTTTCAACTTTTCCTATCTTTCTTTGTATTAATAAAAATTTTTAATGATTACACTTTTGTCTCTGTTAGCTGTATTTTAGTTGTGATTTGTAAAGAATTACATTAGGGTTCAGTGGCCAGGAGTATGACACGCTTCCTTTCTCTATTATAGTCTACTATAATGTAGTACTTTTACCACTTTACGGAAGATATGAGGTCCTTAAATCCTTTCTATGTCATTTACTTCCACCTACATTTGTGCTATTTTTTTCAAGTATGTAACTCTCTATGTTTTAAACTTTGTCAAGGATTAAGATTGTTTTAAATGGTCAATTTTCATTTATGCTTATCCACTTATTTTCTTTTTCTTTGGTCTTCCTTCCTGCTTCCATTTTCCTGTCTCTGAGATTATTTTTTCTTTTGCCAGGAAAATGTACTTTTCATGTGGGTCACCTGGAGATAAATTTTCTCAGACTTTTTTCTTTTTGTCTGACAATACGGCCATTGTTTTTGCTGGTATAGAATTCTAGGTTGATAGTTATCTTCTTTCAACTTTTGAAAGTTGTTAATTCTTTTTTCCTCCTAGTTCATTTAGTTTCTGTTGAAAAGTTCACTGTCAGTTTTAGTATTTCTTCTTTCAAGTAATGTGCTTTTTTCACTGGCTCCTTTTGAAATATTCTTTGTCCTTATTATTTAGTAGTTCAAATATTCTGTGCCTAATTATGTGTTTGGTGTTGTTGTTGCTATTGTTGTTTGCCTGTGTCCTGCTTAGGGCTTCATGAACCTGTAACTTGGTGATATTGTATAATTTTGGCAACTCCTTCAAATATTGCTTCTGCCCTATTATCTCTGTAGTCTCCTCTGGGATTCCAATTATGGATATGTTAGCCTGTTTCCTCAGGTTCATATGCTCTCTTTTATATTTTCTATCTTTTTTCTTACTGGATATATTTTACTGATTTTTAATATTTCTCATTGCTGGTGTATCTAACATGGTTTGGACTCTAATGAACTATTATTTTCAGTTACTTTATTGTTTACTTCTAAAATGTTATTGTCTCATTTCTTTAGATTCCAATTCTTGGTGCATTCTCCATCTTATCTATTTTCTTAACTAGAACAACCACAATGATTTTAAAGTCAGTGTCTGATTACCTCCAAATTTATGTTTTATTTGTAGTGTGATTGTTCCTATTGTCTGTTTTTATTTTAGATTTTGGTTATTTGGACCTGTCTTCTGGTATGCCTGGTAAATTCGGATTGAATGCCACAAATTCTGTGACTACATTATTTTATGTTCTTCCAGAGAGACCTGGCTTTACTTTTGCCTGGTTGTTAGAGGCTTAGAGGATATCTCAATTCAACCAAGGATTAAGTTGATTCCAGGTCCTGTTTGGGTCTTTTTATGCTGATGTACGTCTGGTTTGCCTTTTTTCCTAAATCTATTCCTTCATAGGTATCAGCTGAAAATTGGGGGAACTTTTTATAATCTCTTCGCCTCTACTTTATATGCACTATTCTTTCACTTTTGTCTCTCTGGCATAATACTATTACCGAAATCTCCAAATAGCTTTTTAGCCTCTTAGGTATAGATTTCTGTTTGACTTCTCTGGCTCACACCTTATGCAGCTTTGTATTTTTTAAATGCTAAAGAGAAAAAATGTGGTGAAAAATGTCAAAATATTGAATTTCCTTCCATGTTTTTTCCCTTTTCTCCAGACTCTTGGTCCCTTAATTTTGATCAGCTTAGTAGCCTCATAATTCATTTTGCTCTCTATAGACTTGTGAATTTGCTTAAACCTCTGCGCTGTCATTTTCTGCTTGGCATCTCAGACCCATGCCACTCACTAACTGGCAAATAATTTAAGAAGAAATGTGGCAGCTGTGTTCACCTGTGTGCTTTGTTTTCTGTCCAGAATATTGGCCTCTCAAGTCCTGATGTCAGGGTGAATATCTGATGTCTTCAAACATTTTTGTTTGTAATGTTATGCTTTTTTTTGATTGTTGTTGTTGTTGTAGTTTGTTTGTTGGTAGTAGAAGTAGTAGAATTGGTCTGTTCTGGACAGGAAAATTCTTCTGACAAGGAGGTCTGTCACGGTTGGAAGTAGCATTTTTCATATTGCCTGCTTTTGAGTGCTTCTTTTCAGAGATAAATCTCTCATTTTTGACTCTTTCATGATTTTAAGTATGGCTTAGCTTGAGTATGCTTTTTTTAGTTTTTTTTTTTTTTTGTTCTCATCAATTGGCAATAATTATTCATATCCTTATGTTATTTGACTTTAATGTATAAATATTGGAGCATCTTATCTAGCGTTGTGGTATATCTGAACATAAAGATATTTTAGAATTAAGATAAGAAATTAGCTTTTTTTTTAATTCCCAAAATAACATGTGATTTTATGGGACCCTTTAGGCCATCAAAGCTCTTGACACAGTTTTCACAGGAATTTGTGTCCAAAAAAGAGCACCAGAGAGCTCACTCTTGGTAATACATTTTCCCTCATTCTCAAGCTCTGTGGAGAGCCAACAAGAAAGGGTGATTAGGAGATACACCATGATTTTTATTTTTATTTTTTATTTTTTTAATTTACATCCAAGTTAGTTAGCGTATAGTACAACAATGATTTCAGGAGTAGATTCCTTAATTCCCCTTACCCATTTAGCCCATTCCCCCTGCCACAACCCCTCCAGTCACCCTCTGTTTGTTCTCCATATTAAAGAGTCTCTTATGTTTGGTCCCCCTCCCGGTTTTTATATTATTTTTGCTTCCCTTCCCTTATGTTTATCTGTTCTGTGCCTTAAAGTCCTCATATGAGTGAAGTCATATGATATTTGTCTTTCTCTAACTGACTAATTTTGCTTAGCCTAATACCCTCTAGTTCCATCCACATAGTTGCAAATGGAAAGATTTCATTCTTTTTGGTTGCTGAGTAATACTCCACTGTATAAATATACCACATCTTCTTTATCCATCATTCCATCGATGGACATTTGGGCTCTTTTGTACTTTGGCTATTGTTGATAGTGTTGCTGTAACCATTGGGGTGCATGTGCCCCTTCGAAACAGCACACCTGTATCCCTTGGATAAATACCTAGTAGTGCAATTGCTGGGTCATAGGGTAGTTCCATTTTTAATTTTTTGAGAAACCTCCATACTGTTTTCGAGAGTGGCTGCACCAGTTTTCATTCCCACCAGCAGTGCAAAAGAGATCCTCTCTCTCTGTATCCTCGCCAACATCCATTATTGCCTGAGTTGTTAATGTTAGCCATTCTGACAGGTGCGAGGTGGTATCTCATTGTGGTTTTGATTTGTATTTCCCTGATGATGAGTGATGTTGAGCATTTTTTCATGTGTTGGTTGGCCATCTGGATGTCTTTTTTGGAGAGGTGTCTATTCATGTCTTTTGCCCATTTCTTTGCTGGATTATTTGCTTTTCTACGTGTTGAGTCTGATAAGTTCTTTGTAGACTTTGGATACTAACCCTTTACCTGATATGTCATTTGCAAATATCTTCTCCCATTTCAAAGGTTGCCTTTTAGTTTTGCTGACTGTTTCTTTCGCCCTGCAGAAGCTTTTTATTTTGATGAGGTCCCAACCGTTCATTTTTGCTTTTGTTTCCCTTGCCTCTGGAGACGTGTTGAGTAAGAAGTTGCTGAGACCAAGATCAAAGAGGTTTTTGCCTGCTTTCTCCTCAAGGATTTTGATGACATCCTGTCTTATATTTTGGTCTTTCATCCATTTTGAGTTTATTTTTGTGTATGGTGTAAGAAAGTGATCCAGGTTCATTTTTCTGCATGTCGTTGTCCAGTTTTCCCAGAACCATTTGCTGAAGAGAATGTCCTTATTTCATTGGATATTCTTTCCTGCTTTGCCAAAAATTAGTTGACCATATGTATGTGGGTCCATTTCTGGGTTCTCTATTCTGTTCCATTGATCTGGGTGTCTGTTTTTGTACCAGTACCATACTGTCCTGATGATTACAGCTTTGTAGTACAGCTTGAAGTCCACCAGGAGCTTTAGATAATAGGGCACAGTTACCTGTGTTCCAATCCTGGCCCCTTTCCTGAACAGTTATGAGGCCCTGGAGAAAACATTTAGTTTCTCAGGCTTCTATCTTAACATCTGTGAAGTGGCCTTCCCACACAAGACTTTTGTGAGGATGAAATGAAATACCTATGAAAAGAAATGAGCACAGTGAATTGCACAGAGTAGGTGCCTGATGAATGTGAATTCTCCCCTGTCTTCCATTCCATAAGTGTCCCTGTGACAGTGAAAAGTGACTCTGATGAAAGGTACATAGATCACTGTAGGCTGTTTGATGGCTAGTAGTCTAGTCCAGTGGGTTAAAACTATGTAATAATGAGGCCTGGGTCATGGGTTAAAAATTCTATGTGAGCCTCTCTCTCCTTCCTTCCCTTCTTTCTCTCTCCCCCCACCCCACTCTTCATCTTTGGAAATGGTCTCTACCTTCTGGTTAAGAGGTAATAGAGGAAAAAATGTGCACAAGGACCATGAATACCCATTTCCACTACAAGGAAAAATAACTTAAAACTGTGCCTGGAAGGTGGGTCAATACCATTATCTTCACATATGAGGTGCAGCATAGGACAGAACACAAAGCTGTTAGAAACTTTTTTCAACCTAATTCTGTCCCATGGCCTTAGGTGGAAGACAAAGGAGCCCATGACACCTTTGAAAAGGAACAGAGGTGACCTTGTTACAACCCACATTAACTATACAGTATTTTTAAAGCTTATTCTTAGAGCTAAGGGGCTGTGCAAGCTCTTGCTGAGCAGTTAATGGTTCCATATTTGCCTCCCAAATCTGTGTACTTCTGGTGCATGACTCATTGCTTTCGGGTGCAATAACTTGAACTACATAAAACCAATTTTAATTCTAAATATAATTTTGACTCTTAGGGAAATAATATACAGCATGCATCACTTGCATTACAAAGTAGATAAAAATAGTTGGAATTAGGTTATCATCTGTATGTCAGACAGGGTGATTTCTCAGCTGCATTTTGAACTGTGGCATGTAGCGATTTTACAAGTAAAGCTAATTTAAATATAGCACACAGGCACGCAGTCCTCTCTAAGGTATTCAGTTAATTGGAGAATGATGCCAGTTTTGTTCTAAGAGTTCACTCTTATTCTTTTGCTTTTTCATTTTAATAAGGTTTTATCCTTTATTTCTTGAGAGCAATATATTTGCTATCCTTTGGCATTCTTAGGGAATTTAAGTTGTAACTTCAAATTGGCAGCTTTTACAGTGTTAGGAAGAAGACTGACTGTTTTTTGATGGATCATTAGATTTGGTTTTAGGGTTTTCCTCTTCCATTTACAGTAATCAGTTTTATGTACCTTGCGTCTTGGTTCTTTTTCCCTGTTCACATAAATATTGATGTAATCTTCAACTGAAAGTTTCAAAAAAGAAATTAGAATGAGAAAGCTGGCTTCAATAGCCATCAGTTGTAAAATCAATTCTAGTCCTAACTATCAAAATTAGCTACTTTTTTTCAGTACATAAAATCCATTTATGCAAAAGGAAAATCAAATAAACTCTCATTAAAAAATCTGTATTTTTTTTTTCCATTTTAATCATTAAAAATGACTTTCTACCACTACCGAATTATGGTATTTTTCTAATAGCTTTTATGAATAATCTATCCGTTTATAAAATAATCTTTTTATAAAATTGCTTAACTGTTTAATTTCTCCATTCATTTTGGGCTTCTTTTAGTTTATGAGTAACTTAGTTTAAAATAAGATCATACCATTGCTTCATTAACATAGGCTGAGGTTTTAAACATATCTACTTAATGAAGATGTACTTGGTAGAGATCTTGTAGGATGATGAATGAAAAAAAAAAAAAAACAGTTACCTGACAGCTGAGTGTTCTGGAGCCCTGCAGCTCTATACCTAAAGTGGCCAACATGTAAGCCTGAATAAGGAGCAGAATCTGAGGGTAGTCATATTTATCTGTCTAGAATTTTCTGACCTGCTCCTCCCCCCCCAACTGCTTTCTATCCTATTTTGCCAGAAAGCTATAAAAATGTCCAATATAGTAGTCAATCTGTGGCTATTGTTTTTATCTTCAATGAACATTTATTTTTTAGAGCAGTTTTAGGTTCACAGAGAGATTGAGAGGACGGTACAGAGATTTCTCACATTCCCCTACTGCCCTACATGCTTAGCCTCCCAATATCTGTCTCTCTGGTCAGATTGATACATTTTTTTACAATTGATGAACCGATATTTATTGACACATCATTATCACCCAAAGTCCATGGTTTACATTCAGCTTTACTCTTGGAGTTGTATATGCATAGGTTTGGGCAAATTTCTAATGACATGTATAAACCAATCATGCTATCATACAAAACTATCTCACCTTTCTAAAAATCCTCTGTACTTGACTCTTCAACCCTCCCTCACCACTAACCCCTGGCAACCACTGATGTTTTTATTGTCTCCAGAGTTTGCCTTTTCCGGAGTGTAATACAGTTGAAATCGTATTGTATGTAGCCTTTTCAGATTAGCTTCTTCTACTTAGTAATATGCATTTAAGTTTTCTCTATGTCTTTTCATGGCTTGTTACCTCATTTCTTTATACTGCTGAATAATAGTCCTTTCTCAGGATGAATCATGCTTTATTTATCCATTCACTTATGGAGGACATCTGAGTTACTTCCAAATTTTGGCAATTGTGTGCCAAGGAGCACAATTGCTGGATTGTATGATAAGAGTATATTTAGTTTAACTTTTTTTTTTTTTAAATGTATATTTATTTTTGAGAGAGAGAGGGAGGAGCAGAGAGAGAAGAGAGAGAGAATTCCAAGCAGGTTCATCACTGTCACGGCAGAGCTGGACGCGGGGCTCGGACTTATGACCTGTGAGATCATGACCTGAGCTGAAATCAAGAGTTGGATATTTTCCCAAGTGAGTCATGCAGGTGCCCCTAGAGTATTTAGTTTTGCGAGAAGCCACAAAACTGTCTTCCCAAGTGGCTGCATCATTTTGCATTCCTACTAATAATGAATGGAAATTTCAGTTGCTTGGCATTTGGTATTAGTGTTCTGGATTTTGGCTATTCTAATAGGTGTGCAATGGAATCTCATGGTTGTTTTAATTTGCATTTCCTTGATGACACATGACATAGGGCATTTTTTTCACATGCTTAATTTGTCATCTGTGTATATTTTTTGGTGTGCTGTCTGTTCAGGTTGTAGGTCCATTTTTTAACTGGATTGTTTGTTTTCTTATTTTTGAGTTTTAAGTATTCTTTGTATATTTTGATAGCAGTCCTTCATTAGATACATTTTTCACAAATCTTTTTTTCCCACAGTGTGGTTTGTCTTTCTACTCTCTTGACAGGGTCTTTCTTTCACAGAACAGAAACTTGCAATTTTAATGAAATGCTTATCAATTCTTCCATGCATTATGTCTTTGGTATATTACCAAAACCAAGGTCATCTAGTTTTTCTCCAATGTTATCTTCTAAGACTTTTATAGTTTTGCATTTAAATTTAGGTCTGTGATCAATTTTTAGCTACTTTTTATGAAAGATGTAAGGTCTATAGATAGATTCATTTTCTTTTTTCATGTAAATGTCTGGCTGTTCTAGCACCATTTGTTGTTGTTGTTGTTGTTTTAAATGTTTATTTATTCATTTTTGAGAGAGAGAGAGAGAGAGAGAGAGCGAGCACATGGGGAAGGGGACAAAGAGGGAGAGAGAGAATCCCAAGCAGGCTCTGCACTGTCAGCAGAGAGCCCAACGTGGGGCTCAAACTCACGAACTGTGAGATCATGACCTGAGCTGAAATCAAGTCAGAAGCTTAACCAACTGAGCCACCCAGGTATCCTTCTAGCACCATTTGTTGAAAAGACTATCTTTTGTTTATTATGTTGCCTTTGCTCCTTTGTCAAAGATCAATTACTCTACTTAATGTGGATCTTTCTGGGTTCTCTATTTGGTTCCATCGACCTGTTCTTTCACCATTACCACACTATTTTGATTTCTGTAGCTTTATAGTAAGTCTTGAAGTTGGGTAGTGCTAGTCTTCCAACTTTGTTCTTCTCCTTTAGTACTGTGTCAGATATTCTGGATCTTTTGTTTCTCTATATGAACTTTGGAACCAGTTTGTTAATATCCACAAAATAACTTACTAGAAGTTTTACTGAAATTAAATGACTCTATAGATCAAGTTGGGAAGTAGCGACATCTTGAAGTTTTTTCCTATCTATGAATATGGAATATCTCTTCATTTATTTAGTTCTTTAATTTCTTTCATCAGAGTTCTGTAGTTTTCCTCATGTATCTCTTATACATATTTTGCTAGATTTATACTCAAATAATTCATTTTGGGGGTGATAATATAAATGGAATTGTGTTTTAAATGTCAAGTTCCATTTGTTTGTTGCTAGTTTAAAGGGAAGCAATTGCCTTTTGTATATTAATTGTGTATCCTCCACTTTGCTATAATTATTTATTAGTTCAAGGAGTTGTTAATTTGTTTTTTGTCACTTCTTTGGATTTTCTGCATAAATAATCATGTCACCTTTGAAAAAAAAACATTATTATTTCCTCTTCTTTTTGTCTTGCATTAGCTAATTCTTCTAGTACAATATTGAAAACCAGTGACGAGGAGAAGCATCCTTGCCTTGTTTTCCTGCTCTTAGTGGAGAAGTTTCTCATTATGAAGTGTGATGCTCGTTGTAGGTTTTTGCTATACATTCTTTATCAAATTGAGGAGGTTCCCCTTAATTCCTAGTTCATGAGAGTTTTTATCATGAGTGGGTGCTGGATTTTGTTAAATGCTTTTTCTGCATCTATTAATATGACTATGTGATTTTTGTTCTTTAGTTGTTGATATGATAAATTATATTAGTTGATTTTCAAATGTTGAACTAGCCTAGTATATCTAGGATACATTCTATGTAGTGATGACATATAATTCTTTATTTTTTAATGTTATTTGAGTTGATTTGCTAATATTTTCTTGAAGGTTTCATATCTATTTTTATCAGGCATATTTGTCTGTGGTTTCCTTTTCTTGTAATGTCTTTGTCTGATTTTGGTATTAGGGTAATTCTGGCCTTATAGAATGAGTTGCCAAGTATCCCATCTACTTCTATTTCCTGAAAGAGATTTTAGACAATTGGTATAATTTCTTAAGTTTTTAGTAGAATTTACCAGTAAACTCATCCAAACCTGGTGTCTTTGGAAAGATTATTAACTACTGATTCAATTACTTTAATGGATATAATCCTATTTGGATAGTCTATTTCTTCTTGTGTGAATTTTAGCAGATTATGTCTTTCAAAGAATCAGTCCTTTTCATCTAGGTTATAAAATTTGTAAGCATAGAGTTGTTTATAGTATTTGTTTTTTATGCTTTTAATATCCATGGGATCTGTGGTGATATCCCCTTTTAAATTTTTGGTATTGGTAATTTGTGTCCTCTCTCTTTCTTAGCCTGCCTAGAGGCTTATCAATTTTATTAATCTTTTCAAAGAAACAGCTATTGGCTTCATTGATTTTCTCTATTGATTTCCTCTTTTAGCATCAATGATCTCTGCTCTAATTTTTATTATTTCCTTTATTTTCCTTACTTTGGATTTGATATGTTCTTTCTTTTTCTAGTTTCCTAAGGTGGAAGCTTAGATGATTAATTTTAGATCTGTCTTCATTTCTAATATGTGCATTGAATGTTACAAATTTCCTTCTATGCACTGTTCTCACTGCACCCCCCCTCCCCCAAATTTTGTTTTGGTTTTTATTTAGTTAAAAATATTTTTAAATTTATCTTGAGATTTTTTCCTTTGCCCCGTGTGTTATTTAGAAGTGTTTTATTTACCTTCCAAATATTTTGGGGTTTTCTAGCTGTCTTTCTGTTATTGATTTGTAGTTTAATTTAATTATAGTCTGAGAGCATACATGTTATGGTTTCTACTCTTTTAAATTTGTTTAGGTATATGCTTTATGGTCTAGAATGTGGCCTATCCTAGTGTATATTCCACATGAACCTGAGAAGAATGCGTATTTTGCTGTTTTAGGAAGTAGTCTATATATGTCCATTATATTTGGTTGATTGATGGTGTTGCTGAGTTCAACTATGTCCTTACTGGTTTTCTGCCACCTTGTCCATTTTTGATACAAGTGAGTTAAAATCTCCAACTATAATAGTGGATTCATCTATTTCTCCTTGCAGTTCTACCAGTTTCTGCCTCGCCTATTGTGACACTCTTCTGTTAGATGCACACATGTTAAGGATGGTTCTATCTTCTTGGAGAATTGACCCCTTTATCATTCTGTAATGCCCCTTTTTATCCCTGGAGACTTTCTTTGCTGTGAAATTTGCTTTGTCTGAAATTAATGTAGCTACTTTTATTTATTTATTTATTTATTTATTTATTTATTTATTTATTTTAACGTTTATTTATTTTTGAGACAGAGAGAGACAGAGCATGAACGGGGGAGGGTCAGAGAGAGAGGGAGACACAGAATCTGAAATGGGCTCCAGGCTCTGAGCAGTCAGCACAGAGCCCGACGCTTGGCTCGAACTCACATACCGTGAGATCGTGACCTGAGCCGAAGTCGGACGCTTAACCGACTGAGCCACCCAGGCGCCCCTCTATTTATTTTTGATTAGTGTTAGAATGATATATCTTCCTCCACCCATTTACTTTTAATACGTATGTGTCTTTATATTTAAAATGGGTTGCTTGTAGGCAACAAATGGTTGGCTCTTGTTTTGTGATCCACTGTAACAATTTCTGTCTTTTAATTGGTGCACATAGATTGATGTTCAAAGTAATTATTGATATATTTGTGTTAATATCTACTGTATTTGTTACTGTTTTATATTTGTTGTCCTTGTTTTTTGTTCCTATTTTCTTCTTCCAATCTTTTGCTACTGTTTGTGGTTCTACATGAGCATCTTATATGATTCCATTTTCTCTCCTTTCTTAGCCTATCAGCTTTACTTGTTTTTTCTTATTTTTAGTGGTTGCCCTAGATTTTGCAAAGCACATTTATAACTAATCCAAGTCCACTTTCAGATAACACTATACCACTTCCTGGGTAGGGCAAGTACCCTCGAATGACAATATAATCCTAATTCCTCTCTCCTGTTTCTTGTATCTTTGCTGTAATTAATTTCACTTGTATATAAGCATATATATGCATTTATACATAAGCATACATAATTGAATACATTTCCTGGATCTGCGATTTGGTGTCTGACATTAATCTGGGGACATTATCAGTCATTCTTATTTTGAATATATCTTCTGTTTCTTTATCTCTTTTTTCTTCTTTTGGTATTCCCAAAAGAAGTCCTTAGACATTCTATTCCGTCAGACTTTTTCCATTTTCTTTTCAGTTTTAGAAATTTCTACTGAGATATCCTCAAACTATGAGATTCTTTCCTCAGCCATGCCCAGTCTACTAATAAGCCCATCAAAAGCATTCTTCATTTCTGTTATAGTATTTTTAATCTCTAGAATTTTTTTTCTTGCTTTGTTCTTAGAATTTCCATCTCTATGTTTACATTGCCCATCTGTTCTTGCATGCTGCTTACTGTATCCATTAGAGCCCTTAACATATTAATCATAGTTGTTTTGAATTCCTGGTGTGATAAGTACAAAATCTCTGTCATATCTGAGTTCTGGTTTTGATGTTTCTGTACCTCTTCAAATTGTGCTTTTTGCCTTTTGTTATGCATTGTAGCTTTTTCTTGATAGCTAGGCATGGCATACTGGGTAAAAAGAATTGTTCTAAAGAAATATTCAGTAATATGGTGGCAAGGTGTTGGGGGGAAGGGAGGTGTTCTGTAGTTTTCTGATTAGATCTTAGTCTTTTAGAGTCTATGCCTCTTGAGTATGAACTTCACAAGTGTTTCTCAGCAGGATGGCTGGAGTGGGCTGGAGTAGGGTTATTTCCCTTTCTTCATGTGGAAGACTAGAGACAGCTGAAGTTGGGTATTTGCCTTCTGCCAGAACATTACGCTCTGATAAAGCCCTAGTAGGTTAGGCTCTGGTTAAACAGTTTTTCCTGAGTATAGACCTTGTCAAGAACAGAATACTCTGGCATAATTCAAAATGTTTTCTTTTCTCCTCCCCCTAACGGAAGCTTGAGGGGATTTTCCTTTGATATTCCCTGTGAGAATGTAGTAGAGCTCCAGGCAGTAAGAACTTGCAAGTGTGTCCCCCTTCTCTTCAATGACTGGGTTCTCCCTTACCCCCAATGACCAGTTCCCCCCCTAGAGCTTTTATCTGTCAGACTTGTTCACATTGAGTTTCTAGCAATTTGTCAATTATAGTTTAGGTTTTCCTACTTGGGTACTGGTTTCCACAGAGATTGCACTTCCTTGGTTTCTGCTCAAGTAAGTTGTGATTCTCTCTATCTTCCTGTCAGTCTTTCCAATTTAGAGGGCAACAGCTTGCCCTGCAATGTCACTCCTCTAATGGAACTGAGACGACTTGTTGAGTTTTGTTTGTTCAACTTTCTTTTTACTTGTTGGTAAGATAGAGTGGTGACTTTTCAAGCTTCTTATATGTAGGACCAGAAACTGGAAGTCATCTTGGTATTTAAATTAATTAAAATTAAATAATATTTAAAATGCAATTCTACAGTAATATTAACTACATTTCAAGGACTCAAAATCCACATGTGACTAGTGGCTACTGTGTTGACAGTGTGAGTATAAAATATTTCCATCATCACTGAAATTCCTATTGTATTACCCTGCTCTCTAATATCCCATAACTTCTCTGTTTGGCATGGAAACAAGTGATGAGAATTGGGAGAAATAAAGGAAATACTAAAGCCAAAGTATTGCCTATATTCAGAGTATTATCCTGGCTTTTTGGAAGGCTAGGACTCTGGCAGCCAGACGCTGAACCATTAATCTGGCTTCCACTGTCATTATTTTATTAATAATGGAGATATTCATTTTTGTTCCCCATTTCACTTCCTGAGTTCTTTCCTGAAAATACTTTGCTTGTGGGCTCTGACTTATTTAATGGATGATTGTTAACATTCTTTGGCTTTTCGTTATGTTTTCCATCTGTGATATATTGTGGCTTATCAGCACACCAGGATATTCAGTCACAATTTTAGAGTGCTTTTCAACTACCATTCTGTTGCAATTTCTTTTCCCTTTTTCAAAATTGAGAAGAGGGTGCCTTTTTAGCTCAGTTGATTGTCAGTCTCCAGTTCAACTTGAGAAACACAATTGGGCAAGTACTTGAAAGTTCAGCTTGAAAGGACCATGATTCCTGAGAATAGTGATTCCTTTGCAACTTTGTCAGGAGGTGGCTCTTTTCTTTACCACACCCCTGCATCAGGAGGACTCTGGAAGGTAGGATTGGTGCTTTTCTTGCTCCTCACTTCAACTTCCAAGCCATTATTTCTCCTTCTCCTCCCTAAAATAACACCTTCGAATCTCTAGTTGTTTGACTATACTCTCTGCTGCCCTTCTTAGTTGCCTCAGCCATAGAACCTGTTTACTTTCACATTTTCTCTGATGCTCCTCAATGCGAGAGGTTTTAGCTCACTCCTATATTCTCTCGAGTGCTGCTGTCATCATAACTCCTTATGGCTTCTATACCACACAGATGATCCTTCAATTCCTGGTCTATCAGCTCCTTGTCCACTTCCAAATTGAGTAGTTGACTGCCATGGTCAGATTCTAGACCTTGTCATATTAATACCTTTAAGCCTTCCACAACTACCACTTCAAACATCCTCTTCTCCAATGACTACCTCTTATCTTTCTTCTCGTTTTCTCTAATGGTCATACCTCAACAGTACTGTAGGAACTATAATCCACCTTTTCCCACTGTCCATTACTCCCTCATATTCTCACTTCTTACCTTTCATCAACTCCCTTTGCCTCCATCTCTCTTCCTTATACTCTTATACCATGTTGCCATCCAACTCTCTTTTCAACTCTGTGAGGGTTCTAATACAGGTTTGAAAAAAGTACCCCATCTTCTCATTTTAAATTCAAGTCTAATAACTTAAGATGATCCTTCAGTTTTGCCAGGCAGTCAAGCTACATTTCCTTTATACATCCATTGTCTCTCTCCTGGTGACTGTTTCATGCATTTCTTTTATCCTCAAGCTTTCACACTCGTTTGTTGATTTTGCTGACTTTACCAAGACAAGAGCAGCAATCAGAAGAAAACTTCCATAAGCGCTCCATTCCATTCTACCCATTTAGTATATCTGTGCCTTTTTCCTCATCCTTTTCTTCTGTTGCTATGGATGATCCATCTGTGCTCCAAAGGTCACCCCTTTTCTTTCTGTTCTCAATCAATCCCATCCCTCGTGCCCAGCCAAAGGCATTGCTGCAGCATCTCTCCCTTCTCCGTATCACATTGTCACTATTAAACAATCTATTGGATTATTCTATGAGGATAAAAACATGCTATTATTTCTTCCATCCTTAGAAAAAAAGATTTTTCTTCCCTTCCTATTTTTCTTCCTAGACCAGTACACTACTCCATTTTTTCCCTCCTTTTCATAGCCAAATCACTCAAAATTATTCTCTACATTCACAATACTATTTCCTCTCCTTTCATTCACACTTGAATTCAGTTCAGTCAGGACTTTGACCCCACCATTGCAAAGAAATGGTGAAAGTCATTACTGATTGTCATGTTATGAAATCAAATGGTCAATTTTCAGTACCCGTCTCATTTGACCTAGCAGCAATGTTTGACCCACCTGATCACTCACTCCTTGCAAAACTTGCTTCACTCAGTTATCAGTAGAATTCAGTCTTCTAAATTCACTTGGCTTCATGGGTCTCTCCTGAGTTTTGCTTGTTGGTTCCACCTCATCTCTCTGATATTTACATGTTGAACTGCTGCAAGCTTAAGATCTTGGATATCCCATTTTTTTTTACCTATACTAACTTCTTTGGAGGTCTCATCAAGTCTAATGTTTTAAACACTTTTACATGCTAACCATTCCTCAATTTCTATTGAAATTATCTGGCCTGGCCAGATAATTTTTTGTGGAACTAAAGACTTATATATCCATTTGCCTTCTCAGTGACAAACAATAAGCTCACATTTACATGTGCAAAATTCATGTCCTGATCATTTGATTCTTTTTACCCCATTAGACCCCAGTTTCATCTTCACTTCTTTGAAGGAGCGTTTCTCCACATGAAGGAGATCAAAAAGAAATAACTGAGGAAATAATAAGTAGGTCTAGAGGTCTTAAGGGACAGATATGATAGATTATATACAGGGCACATCCTATTAAAGTAAACCAGGAATATTTACCTGAAATAGTCTATGTCCAGTTTTGAAGGTGCCACTGATCTTTTCTAGTTGTGAAAATATCAAGCTTATGAGTATAAGATTTAAGAGTCTATAGCACTGTGGTTAAACGTATGGGATTTGGAATCAGAATATTCAAACTCTCTTTGAGGGTCAGTTCTTTATCTTTTAAATGGGAGACAATGACAGTATCTGACTCACAGGGTTTCTGTGAGGATTTGATAACATGGTATACATATTAGAGAGTAAAACCTTAATAAATGTTTAATATGTGATGAAAATGATGATGATGCCCTGCATTAGCTGTACATCAAGAAGAATATTCTGGAACACAGTGGCAGAAGGACCTAATGCTGCTTAGGGAAATTAAAAATTGCTTCACAGAGAAGGTAATGTTTCAGCTGGCCTTTAAGGATGAGCAGGGGTTGTCATGGAGAGAATGGAAGGAAGGTACAGAAGACTAAATGAGCATATTCAGAAAATATTCTAAGGAAAATGTGGTTAGAGAGGGATGGGAAATTATCTGAAGCTAGGAATTAAAAAATATATATTCCCTATGCTAATTTTAAAGTCCAAAATGTTGAATGAACACATTTCTTTAAATGCTTATAGCATCTGTTTAATCTTATTATAAAGGAAATTAATACATTTTAGGGAAAATCTGAAAAAATATGGAAAGCATATATATATATATACACACACACAATACATATACACGTATACACACACATATGTGTATTTGTGTATATGTATAGTGTGTGTATATATGTATGATATATATGTATATACACACATACACACGTATATAATTTATAGGTGTCCTTTCTGAAGATCATCTCTATTTGATATTTTAATATTTCTTTCTAGTCTTTTTCTTATATCCACATGCATTTTTATATATACAGATTGTAATATGTAAATGGTTTTGAATTTCCTTTCCTTTTTAATAATTTGTAGTAATTGCTGAGTGTTTGCAATGTGTCCTGCTTTGTACTACTTGTTATGTGTATTATTTCAAAATGACTATGTGTTTGTAAGTTTCATGACAAATTAGAAAGTTGAGATTTTTCATAGAACCAAATAAAGTTTTAGAATCAGGATTCAAACTCCAATCTGTCTGACTTCAAAGTACATCCTTACAACTTTAAAACCTTCATAATGGTATTTAATTGCTACATTATAATATTTCATTGTTATGAATATACTGTAATTTACTTTAATATTTCTCTATTATTGAATAATTTGGCTGTTTGTAACTTGTCACTATTTTATAAATAATGCCAGTAATGGACATCTTTGGTCTATGTTATTTCTTGTATTTAGAGCTAATGTATTACAACAGATTCCTAGAATTCATTATGGGGTCAAAAGGAACGAACTCTCAGCATTTGACATTTTGCTTTCCAGAAAAATCCATGGCATTTCCGGAATTCCATAAACAGTTTACTTTAATGAAAATATTTCCTGCTTTGATTAATGGGCTACAGATACAGTGCTTTATTGATCACCTTATAATGAATTCACTACCATAAATGACTCAAATGCAGTATATTCTTTATTCAACCTGAAATTCACAAAACAGTTACTGATCATAATAAATAGAATTTTAAAAAAATTGATCTGATTGCAAGTATAGGTAAAACCCCAGGTAAACAATATAGATTTGAAAAAAAACCACAAAAACTCCAAATAACAAAAACTGTAATAATGACAACAATATCAACCCCAAGTCCCTCTTTCCAACCATCTGAATGTGTTTGGTTTCTGAATAAGGACTGTGTTATTTTCTAACAAAGCAGTTTGCCTTGTGCGTTTTGTGAAGGGTGAATGTTACTCGGAGGTGAGACTTTGATCACCCTTTCTATTTCTAGGACATGCTTATTCATTGGCAGTAACTGAAATTTATCCAAATAGACTTTCAAAGCTCCCAAGTGTTCTAAATTTATCTCACTCAGTTTCTTTGGTTTAGAAACTAGTTTGGAAAGCTTACAAGGCCAACTTGTCTTCAGTAATTTCTAGTGCTTCTTGTTTGGGACAGGCTAGAAAAAGCTCTGAAAAGCTGCTAAATTTGGTGCTTGGCAGAAACCATAATACACGGGGAGAAATACATGAAGTGTAAAACCTAAAATATCAAAACTCTTTGACATTTCAAACCAATTTCAAATGTACAGAAATTATAAAATCATAACATCCGTATAAATCAGCTGTGTGCACAACCTATACTAGTGAAAAGAAAAAAAGGAAGTATTAATTGGTATATACACTAATCATTTTATAAATCTAATGTTTGCATATGAATGGGATGACTTAGCCCAAGGGAAAAAGTCTATATATTTTTTCCTACTGATTAAAAACAGTGTTAGAATGTGCTAAAAATGAACATTTATTGCGTGGACCTACAAGAAAGACTCAGACTGGGATATGAGATAGAATTGCTTACAGAAGACCTGGGTTTGAGTCCTGGCTTTGCACATGCTTACTGTACAATTTAGGGACCGTTTACTCGAATAGTCTGTATCTTAATTGTTTCATCTGTAAAATGGAAATAACAGTATCTACCAACCTGAGAATGCTTGGGAAAGCACTGCAAAAACTCTAAAACCCTATATAAATATGAGGTGCTATTTTTATCACGGTTAATTGTAAATTAAACTAAGAGTTCCTGAGATTAATGGAATGTGAATTTCTCATGAAGTTGAAAAATTTTTTTATCCTTTGAATTTGGCAAAGAGTAATTGCTAATTAGATTGGGTTGTTGTATATGATTATGTCTTAGGTATAGAAGCTTAGGCAGCTGTTAATAAATTATAATTCCCCCCCCCCCACACTCCCTGCACACACACTATTCCCCCTTCTTCCAGTTAATCACAGAGGAAATGCAGTTTTATTATCCAACTGCTCTTTTCAAGTGGCAGGGAAGGGGGCAGTGACAAATGAATTTTCCTCAACAGCATGGACCTGTCCGTGGCTTTAAATGATACATGAACCGATAAGAAAATGGCTGAATTCTAGGGATATATTTAGACATTCTACTCCCTCCCCCATCCTAACAAAGTAATGTCACTATGAATAGAGAGAGTTTGGCAGGGATGATACAGTAGGAAAATGACTGTTCTGTTTGGGGAAATTCCAGGCCAATTGGATATTAAGGGAAAACCCATAGATAGGTATTTGAACCCAGGCCCATTACTGGTCCTTAGGCTCCCAAGCCAAGTTCCTTGGAAGGATAAGTCAACAGCGTCCTCTGATACTCAGATGTCTTTTCAAAGGCAGTATGTGGATGGCCAAGAGGAGATTTTGACTATGGTTCTGCTGCCTTTGGCTGGAGAGCTCATGTTACTACTAGTAATAGGCTTTTATTCAAATATCTGTCTGTGAGTACTTGCAGTCAATGGAAATTGCTAGTAACAGGAGGATGGATTTGGCATTGCATTCTGAAGACTGGAACAACTGCTCAGTATTTATTCTGCCTATAAACTGGTAGTTCAAATATTTGTTAGTCATCCAGACAACTTTTCCTTGGTAAATATATTTTCGAAACCAACTTTTTTTTTTTTAATTTGTTAATTTGTGGTCTTCCAAGATTTTTGACTGGTCTTGTTATTTCAGGATTGAATCTCCTTTGCAAATATGAATTAAATGTTATCTTCTTTCACCTTGTGAATACAAGATTTCCCTTTCATATCTTTTGTGATAAAAATGTATTCTGAGTCCTAAAAATTTTAACTGTCCAAAAGCTAGTGGGAAAGTTGTTTAGGGGTAGAGTTTCAGTTTTCCAAGAGGAAAACAGTTCTGGAGCTGGGTTGCATGCCAACATGAATGTACTGTATTGTTAAGAACGGTTAAGATGGCAAATTTTTTTGTCATATGTATTTTGCCAAAATAAAAATTGTTTAAACTTTGTTTTGAAGTTGATGGAATAAAAATGAAAATCTCCCTTGTATCTATGCCTCAATCCTGCTTTCCTTCCGAACCCTGGTTGGTCATTCGTGTGGTCTTTAGGTGCCCTGTAACCTTGAATGCAGTTACAGCCTTTGGGAGAAAGGCAGCCCCATTTTAATCAAAACAAAACTCCTTTACAAAGAATCCCATTAGTAATAGTGGCTAAGAGCCCCATTTTTAATGACATCATCTCTCAAGTTATTGCAAAATGAAAACATTTTTTTCTGTTCTTATTACTTTGTGACTGATTCATTTTTATTCAGTGGAGACATTTTAAGATCGTATGAAACACAGAGTCGCAGAAACCATCACTGGGGTTTTCCCCTTCTATGACAGCCCCTCAGGGACCCCGGGCCACCAGTAGAAGAAAAGAAAAACATATTTAAGCTTGTCATCTAATTAGTGCATATTTTCTTTTACATAGTGTCCTCATCCCCATATACCTGTCTGGTCCACGTTATTGACGAAATACTAGCAACTTGGGTGCTCGTCTGCGTGCCTGGGGTGGATCTGCGTGAATAACTGTTGTGTGTTCTGTTCCTTGTTCTCTGAGTCATCCCTTCCCCAACTGCGTGTTTTTGCCAAGACGGTGCACAAACAAGTTGCTCATTGTTTAATGTGTCACTGGGGCCAGGACTTGAAGCTTCCACAAGCTTCAGGTATTCAATTTTACTCTTTCTCATCTTTTCTTTTTAAATGTCTTGGCTTCAGAGAGAATGTCTTTCACCTAATTTTCTAAAAGGAGAAATCCTTGTGCAAATTTCCTATTAAAATGAACTATGCACCTTCAGTGTTGTTTATTTTTTGCTAGAACAAATGAATATTGGGAGCTGTGGTTCATAGCTGCTCTGCAGCAGTGTGGTTACTAGATGCTTGGTGTGAGAAGTGTGATGTGGCTGCTAGGGACGTCACTGGAAGGTAGATGGATTATTGGAGAACTCCAGGGGAGACGAGGAAAGGGGAGGGGCATGCAGGCCCATATAGCCAAACCATACCTGGAGCGTGATGGTCTTACCTGGGCATCACCTTGATTTCAGAGTTGGAGGCTTAGAATTCAGGTAGCTGGGTGAGGAAACCTGAAACCTCATCCTGCATTAATTTAATCGTATATATTGAATTCCTACGTCTTCTCTAGGCAGTGGAGATTCTAGCAGTGAGAAAATTCCTGGTCTTTATGGAACTTACATGCTGGTTGGGGTGGCAGACCACAGACAATCAGGCAAGTCGATAAGAAGCTATTACACAGTGATACACGCTAGGAAGAGAAATAGGTAGAATAAGGGAGCTGAGAGTCATAGGGTGCTATACAGTGTTCAGGGAAGGCCATTCTGTTGAAGTGACACTGAATGGACACCTGAATGGAGTGGGCGAAGGAGCCATGGAATACCCGAAGACAGGGTGTTCCAGGCAAAAGCAATAGCACATGAAAATGGCCTGAGATGATGCTACAGATTGAATGGCTGTGTCTCCCAAAATTCATGTGTTGAACCCTAATTTCCAATGTGATGGCATTTGGAGGTGGCCTTTGAGAGGTGATTAGTTCACGAGGAGGTACCCTTATGGATAATATTAGAGCCCTTATAAAAGAGGCCCCAAAGAGCTCCTTCATCCTTCCACCATGTGAAGATACAGTGAGAAGATGGCTGTCTCTGAACCAGAAAGTTGACTCTTAACCGGACACAGAATCTGTTGGTGATTTGACCTTGGACTTCCCAGTCTCTATAACTGTGAGAAATAAGTTTCTGTTGTTGGCAAATCACTCAGCCTGTGCTATTTTGTGATAGCAGCCTGAATGGGCTAGGACAGGTGGGAACATAGGAGCAAGAAAACTTTGAGACTAAAGCAGAATGGAAAATTAATGGTGATAGGAAGTGAGATTGGAGAGATGGCCTTATGGGCCCTGAGATAAACATTGCTTTTGTTCTGAGCGCGATAGGAAGGTGTTGGAAGGTTTTGAGCAGGGAAATGGTTGATCTGTTTCATAGGACCAATCTAGCTGCTGTGCAGAGAAGGTGTGGTAGGTGGGTCCGACTTGACGACACCACAGATGTTCAACTGGTGAACGAAGGTGAGAGGTAGGGAGAGGAACGTGGCAGCTGCTTCGAATGTTTAAAGTACTTTTATGAGAAAGAAGGAGTTTGTTCTTTTCTATATCCTCAAATAAAATATGCTTAAGTTATTTTAAAAAAGAGAAATTTTAGTTCAATTCAAGGAAGGACCTACTCTAAATTTACTTTTTCTCTGAATACAGAAGTCACAATTTTTTTTTAGAAAGTGTGTAAGAAAAGAGTAAAGTATAACTAAAATATACTACTCATAATCCCACTGCTCAGAAATAACTATTAACATTTTCTGTAAGTTTCCAGGCTTTTTTCTGTGCATGCAAATATGAATTAAAAAATATTTTGTGCTGTGCATATATTGTTGTACTGTTCTGTAACTTAACTTTTTACTTGCCAATATAGCATGAAATATTATATAAAGCACAATTTTTAAAAGATACGTAATCCTCTTATACACATGCACCGTCATTTGTTATAACCCTTAAAAAAATTTTTTTTTAATGTTTATTTGTTTTTGAGACAGAGAGAGACAGAGCATGAATGAGGGAGGGTCAGAGAGAGAGGGAGACACAGAATCTGAAGCAGGCTCCAGTCTCTGAGCTGTCAGCACGGAGCCCAACACAGGGCTCGAACTCACAGACTGTGAGATCATGACCTGAGCGGAAGTCGGCCGCTTAACCGACTGAGCCACCCAGGCGCCCCTGTTATAACCATTTTATATAGTTGAGCAATCAAATGTTTTTCAGTTTTCTTTCTTTTTTGTTATTGTAAACAAGATTGCAAAGGACAACCTAGAATACACATCGTGGTCTATATCTCTGGTAATTTCTTTTAGGTAAATTTTTAGGATTACCTGCTTACAGGCTCATGATTTATTTTGTGAATGTTTATACCAATTTCACACTTCTAGCAACTAACATGTTCCATTGCTTCTCAGTTTCTAATCTGAGAAAACTAAATATGGGACAAGCTCCATTAGGAGGAAATGAGTTCCATGTTACTGGAGGCATTTTAGTAGGTGCTGGAAAGTTAGGGGGGGATGGGATATTAGCCAGGGAAATCTAGTTGAGTATTTGAACTGTCAGTGAAGTTTTCGAATTCCGCAGGATGGAGGTAGAGGAAAAGAAAGAGGGAAAGATGTTGAATAATTCTGTTGCCTGTACTCTGTTTTATATATACATGAATCAGTTGATTTTGGTGACAGTTTATATGAAACAGTAAAAAAAAAAAAAAAAAAAAGGTAAAAACAACAGTGGGGTGCTTGTAAGCAATTCTCTACAACTTGGAGGTTGGAGTCAACAAAGGCCCCGAGTCGGATAACTGAGGTTGGAGATGTGCCTTAATTAATAAACACTCGATGTAAAATAAATGCTATATAGATGAAGAAAAGGGAACTATTAATTGTTTTAGACTTTCCTATGTGCAAAACACAGCAGTGCATGGCCCAGATACTGCCATCTCCGTCAGTTATTTAGTGGTCTATTGATTCAGGCATGCATTAATTAAAAATATTATCAAACACACGAATCTTAGGTAGTCTGCTGGGCTCTGGGAATACAACATCAAATAGAACATGATTTCTGCCTTAATGGACTTGTAACCTACAGGGGGAGATAGGCAAGTAATTCAGTAATTTTGGAAGGCTACAATCGATGTGCTAAGGCATACACAGCATGTTATGGCAGGGGAGAGGTATCATCATACAAATGTTCATGGGGACAAATCATGCTAGTTTCAGAGAAATTAATGGAAGAAGGATTGGGAGATCAAAGTTTACGTTCTCTCTTGGATACCACCTGGTTGGATGAGGTTGGGTAGGTCATTTAGCCAAACCTAAATGAAATGGGAAAAATAATATTTACTGGAGATGATTTATTTGTTTTTTTAACTGAACAGCATGTGAGAGCAACTTGCACAGTGAAAGGCATGCACCAAAGCTTAGTAAATGTTAGTGGAATCATCGAGACATACGAATAGTTTGATAGAATAGATCTTCCCAAGAAGTAATTTCATGCACAGCCCACCAGAAAATCACAGAGGGAGACAGTATTTATTGAAACTGGAAATAGATTTTTTTTTTTTGCCCTAAACCAGTGCATTTTTGCCAAATAGTATATCCCACATGAAGCTGAGGTTAAAATCATGAATTGTGTGTGAGTTTTCATGACGTTAGGATTACAGAGTGAGATGGATCACAACTGGACAGCACTCAGGAAGTCAAATAAAAGTTTTCTATTCATAGCACACACTGGCAGGAGGAATTTCTCTTCGCTAATTATCTCATGTCCTGAGCAGCAGCACAGAGATGATTGCTCTGTGCCTAATGATTAGGAAGGTCAAGTTAAATTTACAGATAAATAGAGGGAGCATTCAGTCTACCAAACTACCTCTTCACGGAAAGACAAAAGTGCTCCCAAGTGGCGAACACTTCATGGAAGTTATTGTAGGGTATGTCTGTGGGGGAGGGGAAATTCAGGATGTTAGCCTCTTTGGAGATGTCCCTCTGTCCTATTCCAGACTGACTTCTCCCACGTGACATCAAGTCTGACGAACAGAGGAAGTTGGTTGCTGTCTCCCAGGCTGTGCATTGTGCACCGGGGACACGGCACCGAACAAGACTGCCAAGTTCTGGGCGTCGTGAAGCATAGAGTCTTGCAGGAAATACATCTGTTTAAAAATAAGCACCAAGAGATGACGCAAGTGGAAGTCTAGGAAACTATGACAGGTTCTGTTGCAAATGGTACCTGGCCCAGGGCGCTTCTGAAACCTGGAGTGAGCTGAGAAGTGTGTGACTGTCAATTTGTGGGCAACGAGATGATTTTAGTGTTCACATGGGGTGGTGATACAGCAAGGGGCAGAAACCTTCATGCTGTTCCGCATGGAGATGACCTGAGCTGTTGATTTTGACCTGATGTGAGTTCAGCCTTAGATCCCCCCCAAATAAATACAACCAAGTGACAAAGGGGAAAATGCTCAATGTCACTAGTAATCAAATAGATGCGGATTTGAACGATCCATCTTTTCAACGATCAAATTAAAGATTTAAGTGATAATTTTCAGTGCTGTCAGCAGTCAACGAAACACTCATGGCTGGCAGGAGTGAAAATTAGTATCATCTCTTTTAAAGGCAATTTGGCATAAGTGTATCAAGAACCTTAAAAACTCCATAGCCTTTGGTCCATTCATTCTAATTCTAAGACTGATCCTTAAAAAGAATCCAAAATATAGGGGAAAAGATCAGTTTATACAAATATGATCATTGCAGAATTATTTGGGACACTGACATTGTGGAAATAACCTAAATGTCTAACACGAGAACTACTGATTAAATTTTGTACATCTAATGAAATCTCCACGGGATGAGGAGCCAATAAATCTAATGGTTAGAATGCTTTGTTGTAATGTTAATAGAAAAGCTTAGTTTTGGCTTCCCATGAAAGAAGGAACTTCTAATGGATTTATAACGTGCTAGCGTTTATTTAACAATGCAGTACCTTGTGCCGTGTGACATCTAATACTGTTGATTTTAGTTTTTAAATATGCACTGTTAATTAATACGATCATAACTATGTCAAATAAAATAATAAACCCCAAGGTTGGCTCTTAGTGGTGGGATGTGTGATTCTTTTCTTCCCTTCGTTTTTCTTCATTTTGCAAATACCAAAATTAGTGTATATTACTTTTAGAATGGACATATGGACATCAAGCCCGACGAGTTTTTTTTTTTTTTTTTTTTTTTTTTCTTTTCTGAAAAAGCTGTCCTGTTTTCTGGGCTGTTGTCCTGGGTGAAAAGAAAGCCTGAAACGCCAGCTTAATAAACAGGCCTCTTATAGTTTAAGAAAGTCAGAGACCCATTGAATCTTAGGGTTGAGAGGTCACTAATGTCAAGTCAGTACCACTTTTTCCAGAACAAGAAGACAATTATTGAGTGCCTACTATGTGTAGAACCCCCTTTACAACAATTGCCTACCTGCTTTCCACAGGCAAAGTACTACTCACTGATCCCAGAGAAGAGTCAGGCACCCCCTACCTTCCATTGAAGTCCTCAGTTTTCTTCAGTATCTCCCCTCCCCTGCTCCAGATGATCTGGACTATGGCCCTTTCTGTTTCAGAGGAGATTATTTATTTACTGTTTAATTTTTTTTTAGTATTTATTTTTGAGAGAGACAGAGAGAGACAGAGCATGAGCAGGGGAGGGGCGGAGGGAGAGGGAGACACAGAATCCGAAGCAGGCTCCAGGCTGTGAGCTGTCAGCACAGAACCTGACGTGGGGCTCGAACCCATGAGACGTGAGATCATGACCTGAACTGAAGTCAGATGCTTAACCGACTGAGCCACCCAGACACCCCTCAGAGGAGATTATTTAATGAGAGCTTTCTGAGGGCAAGGGTGGGATCCCCAGCTGCTGGCACACAGCGAACACGTAGACTGTTGAATGAATAGGTGAATGAATAATTATTGAAGGCACTATTTTAGGTGCTCTGGAAAGATGGAAAGCAGTATGAGAAATGGTATTTTCACTTAAAGATTTTATGAATAATTGTAATGTAAAAAGCTAATTAACAGTGCATATTTAAAAACTAAAAAAGACAGCAAGTGATGTCAGATGGTTCAATGTACTTGTTAAATAAAGGGCAGCATGCAATTAATGCTTTAGGAGTTGCTGCTTTCATTGGAAATCAAAAGATACTCAGAAAAGAAGATACCAAATGGCTCAAGTGTACCTCTTGATATGATTAAATTACGTGGTTTTATTTTATGAGTTTTAAGTCAGTCAAACAATAAACTATTAATAATTCCATCTTCTGCATACACAGATTTAAGAAGTCATCAGGAAACCTTTCATGGTTTTTTGTCAGGACTAGTTTCCCAGTTGATTTATAGCTGAACAAGTGTCAGGAAATGTCATGTCTTCCTTAAAATATATGGATCCTCTTGGAGGAGTTGTGTGGCTGTTAGCCTTTATTAGTTATTGAGTTACCTACCACGTAAGCTAATACGGTCAGCTCTTCGGAAGGCTCATGACTGAGCCAAGGTGGGAAAAAGCTTTACTCACGTTAGTAAGCGTGGGTCTCCTTTTTCAAATCTAGAAACTGCACGTACTCCTGGATGGGCAGAAATGGGCTTCCCGCTGTTGTCGCCTCTGGAGGCGGTTTACACATTACCACAGCAATGAACAGAGGAGATCCTTTCATGCAACTGTTCCCTTCACTGCGTGGATGACTTGGCAAGTTCTCTCGAAAATGTCAATTGACTTCTCTTTCTCCTTCAACACACAAGCGGGGGTGCTACAGGGAGACTTTCCAAACTTTCTATTGCACTCAATGTAAATGATGTCAAAAATTCTAATTATGTTAACATTTTATTTAATGATAGAAACACGAATTTCACTGACGCCGATTCTTTCGTCTATAAGCCACGGCCTCTTGCAGAACTATCATCTGTAGAGTTTAGCTATGTGGAATCTATACCATGGGCTTCATACTAGGATGCATAAGGTATGATGCCGGCTGGACCACGTCTGTCCACAAATATCCCCAAGTAGCGTAGATGTAGGCATTTTTCACCGTGCAAAAACGAAAATTATAACAAACACCATCTACCGGAAATTTAGATGCTAACTCTAAGAAGAATATAAACATTTCAATCTGCCTAGGAAAATGTGTCTAGCAGTCAGAGAGAGAGATTAACAAACAGAAGTTGTTTCTAGTGGAAAGTTGTAAATAATGAATTTGATGCAAAGAAGACACTGAATTACTATAAAGTAATCATCAATTATACATAAAGGTTAATATTTTATCACAGCATTTACATTAGGATGGCAGGAAGCTGGGCCCCAGGAATCCAGTGGGCCACGGGGTTCTTTGTCCACCACCTCAGTGGCTCTTGACGGTGATGCTGAGTTGGTATCTCATGTCAGACTTTGGGAAAATGGGGAACTCTGGCAGCATGCAGAAGTCCTGAGAACTCAGGGGAGCACCATGGTATAGTGGGAAAATTGTTTTTAGTGGAAATCAGAGAACATCTGGAGTCCTGTGGACACTGACCAACTAGTCATTCCTTCCCGGTGGAGGAAGACAAGGTTGATGAGGAGATTGGACAATGGACTACCTGAGGTCAAGATGAACATGATTCGGGGTGCCTGGGTGGCTCAGTCGGTTAAGTGTCTGACTTTGGCTCAGGTCACGACCCCGCGGTTCGTGGGTTTGAGCCCTGTGTCGGGCTCTGTGCTGATAGCTTAGAGGCTGGATCCTGCTTTGGATTCTATGTCTGTCTCTCTCTGCCCCTCCCTCACTTGTGTTCTCTCTCTCCCTCTCAAAAATAAATAAACAAACATTAAAAAAATAAAAAATAAATAAAAGAAGATGAGCATGATTCAGTGCCGTCCTTGATAGGCATTTTTCGATCGCTGAGTAGCCGCCATATGGTAGAAGGAGTAGCCCACGAACAACAGTATTTTTTCAAAAGCCAGAACTCAGATCAGTGAGTGGAAAATTTAAGGAGGCAGATTTTGATTTAATATTTATGTAACCTGTGTGTTGCATGTTATTTCAGGACATAGCATGATATAGTGAAGGGTCAGACCAATTTTCAAATCCTGTCGAGTTCTGATTCATGATCGCAATATCTACTATTGGGGCCAGTGGTTGGCCAGACACATACAGCAACTTGATGATTTTATGTCCTTTTTCATCCCTGCTGTAGTCTGGCCTTGTTCTCTCTCAGGAAAGAACCTCAGCCCTGGTATGCTGCCCATAGTCAACATTGTGTCTTACCCTCAGTGCAAGCTGAATTCAGTCAATGTTACCCTGTGATCTTAATGTCTCATATAGAGATTTGTTTTCTTTTCTTTTTCTTTTTCTTTCTCTCGTTCCTTTTTTTTTTTTTTTCAGTGTGCTTACTGCTTCAAAGGACTCAGTCTATCCAGTATATCAGAGCCCACTGGGCTAGAGGGAAACATGGAAGACTGACAATGTGGTCTATTCAAAATGGCCTTACTGACACCGGGGTCAAATTTATGTTTCTTGAATCACTCTTCTATTGGTTAGCCCGACCCCACCACCTCCACTGGTTTGACAAGCACATCTGAACGAGAGGGTCGCTACAGCTCAGTTCTCAATTTTATATTCCTGCTGCATAAAGAAAATGTTTTAATAATTAGAGCTGGTCTCAAGTGGAATGACGTAGCTCAAGAAAAAATAACCTCCTTCCAAAGGAAATATGCACACAGAGGCTCAACACCCATGTGAAGGATGTGAGGGAAATAGTTCCCTGTGAAGGAAGGGCAGGAGTGGAGGCTAAGTCTCCAATAAGGTTCTTCTCGTCTATAATGTTTTATGGGTCTCTGGAGAATTCTGCCACTACGCTAGTACCCCTGACAGGGTAAGTAAGATGTCTACCAGCAGCAAGAGTGAGACAATCGAACAAATGTACACAGGTGCACACACAGGCTCATGGAACCCCTATATAATGCCCTTTTGTCAAGAACCGGTTTGGTTATTTCTTTAGTTTCCTCTTAGGGATTATTTAACGCTGTTAAAAGATGTTCAGCAGCCTTTAGTACACCCAGTAACTTAAATATGGAAGGTACTAAATATATGAATAAGTGAACCTGGAAGATTGCCACTTTCCATTCATTTACTACCATACACTACAAGGTATCTTGTTAAGAGTTCATTTGCCTTGCCTTTTCAAGTGGAAGGACGGGCTCATGGCTAACCTCTTCTTACTTAAGACTCTCAGGGATTCTGGTTTTTTTGCCCAGCCTCAGAAGATGCTCGGTTAATGATTGAAGTCCACCGTTTCATCCATGGCAGGTTGTAATACTCACTGTGCTAGATCTAAAATGGCTCTGCTATGATCTCTGAGACCTGGGAAGGTCATTTTTTTAATGCGAAAGAATAAGAATTTTGAGTTGTGCAGAATTTTGAAATTTTTTTTCTGTACCATGCAACTCAGAAGTAAAATGAAAGTTTAGATGAAAGTAAGTGGAACAAGAAGAAAAAGGACCTTGAATTCTAGTTCTAATTCTACCAATTTCGAGCCATATGGTCTTGAACCAATTAATTAGCTTCTTTTGAATCTCTGTTTCTTCATCTGTAAATACCATTCAAATTGAGCTATAGTGGTATTATTTGCTTACTGAAGGACAAAGAGATGTTTATGTACCACACTCAAAAGGTCAAACAGATGGGATTATTTTAGATTGAAAGTGCATGTGTAGGAGTCATGCCTTTTGTGAGCCACATAAATCCCATGGGGTCTGGTAACTGGCTCTGTACGCAGCAAGAACCCAACAAGTCTTATGATGGTGATAAATATGATCCCATTAAATAAAGCCACGTTTAACACGAAGAGAAACCTGGGACAGAAAACAAAAGAAAAATCTAGACTTCATCTCTAGGTACTTTGTGTGACTTTGGATAGGTCACTTGACCACTGTCAGATCTTTAATCAGTTCATGAAAAGAAACAAATGCTAACAAAGGGAGCGAAGGTACATAACAGGAACAGTAGAGATTATTGAGCCAGTGGGTGGGAAGCACAATACTCTGAAATGCATGGCATCCTGGAATTCCTGGTTTCCCACATCTGTTCCCCTCAAAGGGTTAGAATTCCCATAGAAACTAGTGCCGGACAATGCTAGTCGAGGCGTTTATGGGAGGTGTTGAGGATACATGGTATGTTTGAATCGGGAGGAAGCTTAGAGATATTTCAGGCTAACCTCTTAATTTTATCGATGGGAAAGTAAGTCTCACAGAAGTTATGTGAGTTCTTCAAAATTATGCAATTCATGAGAGGGCCAGAACCAGACATGCAAGGCTGTGAGCCATTGGGGGGTTCAACTCTCTGTTCTGACCTATTTTGCTTATTTTTCAGTTTACGTGACAGAAGGTAATTTCATTTTCTTAATATCTTAGTTTTAGATGGGCTTCTTAATGCCCTTTCATTTCTTGTCAGTAGAAACAGAATGAATCTAGAGAGGAGTTAATTTCATAAACATACTGCCAGCCAGGCGCTGGCATTGCTATCGCATTGTTGGGCACTGCTGGGCATTGGTATTGCAATCTTGCTGCAAGGTACTTGCCGCCATTGAATGGATTGCTTCAATGGAAAGCAATGGATTGCTTGAATGGAAAGTGAATCGTTCCTTCACTTTTTTGGTGTTCGGCAAGCTGCTTAGTCAGGAAAAGACAACACATTGTAAAGATACAGGCATATATAAGAAAGAGGAGTTTAATACAGTGGCCTACATGTCGCACAGGCCAAAGAACAGTTTTCTCCATCAGACATTAACTGCTGTCAATTTCTTCTTTTATGAAATAAACAGGTTCTGTCTTAGAAGAAGACATTTTCTCTGTTAATGAGGTTTTTACTCCTCGAAGTTCTTCTGTTTAAATTCGAGACTGAAGGATAGAAGGAGTGGCTTCATCGAGGGGAGGGAATGGAAATGACAGCAGACCCTCCCTCTCTCTCCATCAGTGCATGGATGTGGAAAAGGGTTTAGACAAAAGCGGTACTTGGGGTGCCTCAGGTGGCTCAGTCGGTTGAGCACCCAACTCTTGATTTTGGCTCAGGTCCTGATCTCACAGTTCGTGAGTTCGAGCCCCGCATCAGGCTCTGCACTGACGGTGTGGAGCCTGCTTGGGATTCTCTCTCTCTCCCTCTTTCTCTGCCCTTCTGCCTACCCCGTCTCTCAAAATAAATAAACATTTAAAAAGAAGAAGCAGAAAGCAGCATTTCGAACAGCACAGTCCAGGAAACTGGGTGTCAAAGTCAATGCCTGTGTCAGGAGAGCTGCCCATGCTTCTTATAATGTCTTTTTGCAAATGCTTGCTTGGTTGTAAGACAAGTCAAAGAAGAGCCCGTGGTATCTCAGCTGAGAAAGAACTTGTAGTCACTGTATAAAGTATAGCAAAGAGAACTGTCTCTTAATAATAATAAAAGATATTTTCATTTAGGTCTGGTCTAGGAAACTCGCCCCCTTGAAACTCTTTTTTTTTTCCCCAAAAAGCAAAGTGACCTGAAAAAAATTAAATGAGCAAAGTGATGGCTTTCTGTATTTAAAGCTACTGAGTTCTTACTAATCTCCATTTATATTGAACATTCCACATAGATTCTGCACAAAAGAGGAAAGACTGACTGAGTCCCATCTGACACAGGAAGATGCAGGACAGGCAAATGAAAATTGTCCCAGGGGAGTGAATAATCTCTCCAGCCCTGGAAATGATTTGCATCTGTCCTATAGTTTGACTCTCCCAGAATCTGATTTCCAAAACAAACTAGTCTACCTCCCCAAAAAGAATACCAACTTTCCAATTGGCAATTACAAAAATGCCCCCGTCTGCGTGCATCTGATGAGTGAGTGCCTAGGTTACGGAAACAGAGATACCCTCTTCCCACTGTGATGTTTGTGTTGATAGGCTCTGTTTGGAAGATTAATTCTCAATGTCATCATTCATGAATTACAGGGAATGAAAAACAAGAGGAAGGAAAGCAGTGAAGGATGTGCTAATGTTATGATGTTTTGATAATATTTCCAAACCCTAAATTCTTCTACCGATCAGACCATGTCATTTAAATTTAAGACTGTAATAACATTGGCTTACAGAAATATTTTCACTTGTGTGACTTCAACTATCCTTGATGCCAGAGTTCAAAAGTGTGTGTAAATAAGGAGGGGGGCGGGGGACACTATATCACTGATCACCACTACCACCAGCAAAAGTGGCTCAAAACTGTTACCGCGGCTAAGTTGAGAATGAGCTTCATTCAAGTGAAGGCTTGTGAAAAATACTAATTAGTACAAAAGGGACTTTAAAAGCAGTACCTAATGAAAGAAGAGTAATGGGGCCGAGTCGTGACACAAATAGGTAACCTTAACAAATGTCACAGAGGAAGCAGAACCACTAATTGGTTCTATTGACATTTTCTCTATCAAGGATCTTCATATCGGAAAGGCATGAACATACATCACCATTATGATTGAACGAAAGCCTTAAATTGGTAATGTGATGGTAAGGACATATCTGTCTTTTAAAAATCATGTTAAGTATCTAAACTCGGAAAAATACATTTTTAGAACACAAAAATTTTTAATATTTGCTTACCCATTGTGTTTAACATGGAAAACTGTGGAAAATGGGCAGTGCCTCCCCACTCCCTTCCTGGCAACTCCAGAAAATTAATAGAAGATGGTGACCTTAATATAATTTTCTAAAAACTTTCTAGAAAATTATACTAGGCTTATCAGTGTGTTTTCATGCCTCGGAAGTATTGAGAGTAGAAAACAGCGATAATTAGACATCAGCCCTGACTTATTAAAATAATTCATGACAAAGTAAACTCGTTGCATTTTTATAGTCTTCAGTCCTCAGTGTGGAGTTTAATGCGAGATTAGGTGATACATGTAGAAATATGTGGAACTCAAGTCAGGGGAGAGCATGTTTATATGAATTCATGAGTGGTTGAAGAACTAACTACATGCTAGGAGTGCCGTAAAATAATCTATGCCCGGTGGAGAGGGTCTGTCTGGGTATGCAGCCAGAGTCTGTACTTGGATGTCTTTATTAACAAGTTCAATAAAGAAGTAGGAGTAAGTCATGCTTCGCAAGTCACTGTCATTCACCAAACTGGGCAATATACAGAGTCCACACTGCGACTGCAAGGGTGCAGGACTTGAGACTCGGAAGCGAATTTGAATTCTAGCTCCATTTCTGCCTCCAGTTGTCTGGCCCTTGACCTGCAGTTTCCTCCTTTGCAAAGTAATGACCTAGTAAGGCTGTAAAGATCAGATGAGTTAGTATACATAAAGTGCTGAACTTGGTGCCTGGCACAAGTGAAGGTCTTTTTCCCTTCTCTTACTCCTCCTCTCTTGCTTGGAATATAGGTTTCTAGAATAAATTTAACGGAGTCAGCCAGTGATTTGGTTTATACAGAAGTAGAGTCTTTTTTCTTTTCTTTTTTTTTTTAATGTTTATTTATTTTTGAGAGAGAGAGAGTCAGAGCTTGAGCAGAGGAGGGGCAGAGAGAGAGGAAGACACAGAATCCGAAGCAGGCTTCAGGCTCTGAGCTGTCAGCACAGAGCCCGACACGAGACTCGAACTCACCAGTGGTGAGATCGTGACTTGGGCTGAAGTTGGACGCTCAACCAACCATGCCACCAGGTGTCTCTACAGAAGTGGGGTCTTAAACAATAACCAATGTCGGTGCATAAATATCTGTATCACCTACGTGCAGAGTCAGAGATGACTTTATTGTTTGTGAAGGCTCAATTCAAATATCACTGCTAGTAGTTTCCGGCTTATTTTTTTTAGTGTTTTTACTTAGCAAAAATTCATATAAAATACTTGTTATGTGCTATTTGCCCTTCTTTCTACACAAAAGTTAACATAACTTTCTTTTACAAACAGTGCCATATACACTGTTAAGCACTTTGCTTTTCTCACCTAAGAATACATTCTGGCTATTGAAGCAGATACAGTGAGAGGTTACTTTCTCTGTAATAACCCCAGTCACTCAGTCTAGGTTTTGCAGGGTCAGTAGGAGTTTGCCACACAGATGGCAGAGGGAGTGGCTTTCCAATACGAGGAAACTGGATGTGTCAGGACCCAGTTATTCAATTTGTTTGACAAACGTTGATCAGTACCTTATATGTGCCAGACCGTAGGCTGAATATTTTTTGTTCATCATGTCATGCAATTCTCATCATGACTTTATGAGGTAAATAATACCATTATGCTCATTTTACGGATGAGGAAGTTGAGGTTAGGACAACTAAATACGTCATCCGAGGTCATAAAGTTACTCAGTAGGGAAAGTCAGCTTCAGAGCCAACATGTTTTATTTCAGAGTCATGTTCTTAATCATACGTTTTTGGCTCCAGACACAGGGCAGGAAATGATCAGAGAGGGTTCTAGATGTGGGGGCAGCACTGTCATTTTCTCTGGTGGTGAAGGAGCATGACGTGTTGAAGAACAGAAGCTCCCCTTCTGTTGAAGGAATTCTGAGTCGTTCCTTGACCTGCAGGAGCAAAGTAGGAAAGGTGGCGGAAGATGGGCTGAAGGTGTTGCCAACAGGAGGGGATGGAGAACCCGGCAGTGTGCAGCTGAAATCTTCCCTCTTGTGCTTGGGCCAGATAGCGGTGCGAGCATCTTTAGCCCTCAGTGCGAAGCTCCTGGAGAAACCTGCTTTGTCGGGTCCTGAGGCTGGAACTGAGAAAGACCACGAAGCCTGCAAGGCTGCAGGCTGCACGAAGTCATTTGCCACAGGAAAACAATTCCCCCGGGGCAGTTTGGGGGTGACTGGTGTTCCTGAAGTTCACCTGGATCTGGCTCCTGCTGGCTTGGGGCAGCATACTCTAGGTGGATCTGTCCTTTCAGCTGCATACCAGTTGTGATGGTAATGTAATCACCAAGGATCTTTATTTTCATCCCTCACTGTTCCCTTTAAATTGATTCCGGGGGTGGGGGGGGGTGGGGGCGTGGGGGGAGGGGGGGTGAGGAAGTGAGGAAGCTCTACCCTTTAGAGTGATTGGCAACCTCCATGTTTCCTGTGGTCATGTTTATCTGTACTTTAAGTCACTGAACATTGCCTCTTTGGAACCATTAAGATGTCCCATATCAAATTTGCTATTAGGTAAGGGGAAGTAAGGTTGGCTTCTGCGTTCTTCAGTCATGTGGTGATTTCCACTTCTCTTCCCTCTTTGGCCAACTGCAGATTCTGAATCCCTCCTAAAGTGGGGGTGAGGGGAAGTGGAGAGAAAAAGGCAGCGAGGAAGTCCTCACTCGCCTGATACTCTCCTGATGATCATGCATCATCTTCTCTCTGAACTTGGCAGGTCGGTGAAACCATCTCATTCTATCATGGACACTTTTGTGCATCTGTAGAAGACCTTCCTCCTCACCTTGCTCCCAGATCAGGGAGGGTCTCTCACACGCACTTCTTCTTGAAAAGGCAAGTGCTGTTTGACTGAGCCTGATTCCTTACTCATCTGTATTTCCTGTGTATCCAGCATAAGCTCCAGCTCTTGCCAGCGTGACAGCTTCTGGACACTCCTTCTGCAGGGATGTAGGATAGCCCTTTGGCGGCTCAGCTCTGTGCCGGCTTCCCATGCATGGCTCCCCCTCCCCACCCCACCCCCCCGCCCCGTCCTCCCCACATTCCTGGCCAGGACAGCAGACCTGCTGCCCCATCTCAGTACAGTAGTCTCCCTCACATGCCCACAGATGACCAGCCCATCTTTGTCCTTTAGGATTTTGGATGGGAGTCAGCACCTAAACTGCCGAGGACAAGCATTAAGTTCTTGGAGTAATCTTAATAAAGTTGCTTTTCTTCAGGGTGAGTTAGGGGCCAGCGTCTCCTATTGCTTTCTCCAGAACATTCTTCCTTCAACTATCACCTTGAAACTGTCTGACTAGATTTGAAGCTAGGGCTATCTCCTTCTCTCCTGGACCAGAGATGGGGTCGGTGTGACTCAGAACAAAGACTTCTTCAAATACATCTTCTCCTCTCCAAAAATTCTCTTCTAATCTCCAGCTCTAGACCCTTTTATACTTTAATGTGGTTGAGACATCTAAGAGTCTTCTGGAGTAGATCTTAGACTCTTACTTTGAAATATTTTTACTTCTTGGTCTATCTCCCTGTTTTGAATTGTGCCTGGGCTGAAACTCTACTTTAATATCAGATACATCATAGACATTATTACCAAAATGACATCTTTTCCCTCAGCTTCAATCAGAGTGCTCGTTTGTAGAGTACAAATATGACCACATGACTCTCCTGCTTGGAGCCCCTCAGTGAGAACCCTTGCAATGAGGAAGATGAACAGCACACAAGTTGACAGCAAGTCATTACCAAATCGGATGCTCAGGCAAAGACCAAAGGAGGAAGAGGTGAGTGGGGAGGAGCCAGGCTCTCTGCCTCCCAGCCTTAGAGCAACAGCAATTAATCAACAGTGTTAAAAGCATAAACTCTGACCCCACAGTGCCTGGGTTCAAATCTCTGCTCTGCCACTTACTAGCTATTTGACCTTGTGAAGTTACTTATCCTTTTGGTAGTGCCCTGGTTTCCTCATTTATAATGGGTCTGGTAAGAGTTTCTGCATATAATTGTTGTATTAAAGGAGTTACTGTTTTCAAAGTGATTGGAAAAATGCCTGCTATGCAGTAAGTGCTACCTAAAGTTTCCTAACTAAATATAAAATGTGCCCCACTCTCCTTTGTCTACAAGTCTTAGATCTTTGCCCTGACTGACTCAGAATTACTCTTCATTATTCAGCTTAGCTATCCATAGCCTCTTTTGAGAAGCTAAATCATCCTCAACATTCATTCAGGCATCCCTTTTATGTGCCATAAATGTATTATATACATATCAATATCACCACAATTACCCCACTGTATTGTAATTGACCTTCTCTCTCCATAAACTAGAAACACTCTGTTGAAAGCAGGGGCCATATCTTAATCATAGTTGTACAACCGGACTATTGGATATCCATTACATATGTGATGAATGGATAAATAAATGAGCGGGCCATGGAGAAATTCTGATAAGGGAAAAATTACATACTTGCATTTTGATATTTTTCTTTCTCTGCACGTAAGAAGAGTCTTCTCCAGTTGGTTAGAGATTTCACAGATTCTACTTGTCATCATTGTCCCACAAGTCCTTTGTAAAAGAAGGAAGTTTGGAGATTCATCTAAAATTTAGATTTACAAGTCGAGTTTGATTAATTATTCCATCTAAGTATTTCCCACTTTCATCCAATATATTGAACGTAGGATTCAATTCAGCAAACATTTATTGAGGGTCTTTCTGGGCGAATCAGCATGAAATATAGAAACACAAATAAAATGCCACCCCTGACATCTAAGAGCTTATAGTTTAGCAGAGAAGACGGACACACAGGGACTCAGTGCAAGGTGGAACATAACAAAAGTGAAAAACTGGGGGTTCTCAAGAAGAGAGGTTTCATTTATTACAATTTCTTTTTTTAAAATGTGTTTTTTTAAATAGTGAAGTCTCATTTCCAATTACTTTGTTGCTCTTTGATTTGTTATTAACGTTTTTCACTTCTCAAAGTTACTATACTAACTGCACCTGAAGAACAATTTCTTAATGATATAATTCACACAGAAAGCAAAAGCTTATTTTACAACATCCCTTCATTTTCCTTTTTCTAAATGCAGTTTTCTCATCTTCTAAATGGGCCTAGACTAATTTGTATAGCATTTGGGGTTCCTGTACAGGATATTAATGGTGTCATTGTAGAATTTTAGAGCTCGAAAGAAATTCAGAGGTCATCCAGTATAAAGTCTCCTTCCCTCTCCTCTTCCTTCCTTTCTTATTTTCTTCCTCTCTTTCCTTCCTTCCTTCTTTCTTTCTTTCTTTCTTCTTTCTCTTTTTCTCCTTTTTATTTTATTATTATCATATATGTGTATATATAATATATATGTATATTATATATTCATATATATTATACATACATATTTATATCTATATATTTTTATCCCCACAGAAATCTGAAATTGGCCCAATGTGATTAGCAAAGCTAGTTACTAGAACAGGCAAAAGAAACTCTGACATCCTGATGCCCAGTACAATTATTTTTTCCATGAATACCATGCTGCTTTTAGAATAATTTTAGACTATAGGAAATGCAGTCCTGGGGAAGATATTTATAACAAGTCTCTGGCTCATTTAGCATGCCGTTGTTTGGGATATCCAGCTGCATACTTTGTTCTTGTCGGTAATAAATTATTTCCTGGCAATTTGGTTGACAAACGGGATCCCAGCCCCAGTGATTTGCACACGTCTTTTAAAAAATGATCAGGTTAACTGTTCTAAATGGACTTTTTGTCCTTCACTTATCTTCTAGCATGAAGAGAAGGAAGATTCAAGATCTTCAATAAGAGTATAAATCACACACACAGACAGAACTCTGTTTATATAACATTTAGGGTGAAGGTACCCTTTTATGAGCTTTTGTAATCCAATGGAGATTCTCTGAAAGCCACAAAATCTCTCCTCTGCCCTGAAACTAGCTAAGTTTGCTTTTCTAACTTCCCAGTGGGCTAGGATACAAAGTATGTGGACATTTCAAATGTTTGGAAAGCAAAACAGAATCAGGAGGTGGGGGTGGGGAGGGGAATGTAAGGGTGGCCAATAAGGATTCTTTTACAACTCATATTTCTCTATTGAAAACTGAGATTTCTGGTCACATCAAGGCAGAATAATTGATAGCAGCTGCAGATGGGAAGGTTTGAGCATGCATCTCCCCAGGCAATATTTTCTTTGGTATTCTCTATGGTATGCTGTAAAGTATAACAGTTCAATATTGAACCACAGTTTCTCTAGTTCTCTTAGTAGACTAAAACCATGTATTTGTTTTTGTTCACAAAACTTGTCTTGTTCTGTGTTCTTCTTTAGCCCATCTCTGGTGGCCATGATAGTTGTCTGTCATCAAGGTTAGTGATGTTGGGAATACCTCTGGCAACATGCAGTGAAGAAGCAGAAAGTGAATGAACACAGAATGAAGACAGGTTGGCACAATCTTGGCGGCAAACTGGCCTCTTGAAGTTAAGAACCCCCTTGGCCTGATTAGTGGGAAGAAATCATACGTAAATGAATGGCTTCTCTTTCAGCCGCCATTGTTAATAATAGCAAGAGAATGGAGAGTAGGTTGATCTTCGAGATGTTTGAAGATAATAAGCAATAAGCAAATTGGAATTTAAGAGATAATAATGACTTAAAATGGTGAAAAAGGGGCCAGTATATTTCTAAACTGATGGGTTGAAAGGAGGAAGAGGGGGACTTTTTCCAGTATGGACCCTCTTAAAAGGGCACGTCTCTGATTTCTTCAGTAAAACGTTTCTTTAATACCTACCCATCTCTTTCCTTTAGTGAGGAGTTCTCATTTCAAATGCTCTTATTATGATAAATAGAATGGAAAGGGTATGAAAAGGCTATTAAAATAATTACAGAAGTTCAGGTCATAAATTATCTGTTGATTCAGGCTGTCAGCAGGTAAGTCAATTGCTTCAATGTTAAGACTAATTGGCTGGACTAGAGAATTGGCTATGAATGACTACAGACATCTGGATCAGTTGTAAGCCATCAGCTTGGCCAGTGGGATCCAACCTGCACTGAATGAATATTTCCCTCATTTGAGCAATAGACACTAAGCATTATTGAGTTACTGAAAGTTTGTGTGATATCAGTTTGCCACTCTGCTGCAAAGCATGATGGGATAAAATACAAGCCCTGTAACAGCATGGGATAATGGGATAAAGCTGCCAAGATCTCTCAGCTGAGAGAATATGGCCAAATCAAAAAGGTAGCTAGTGAATGTTTACCATGAACTGGGTTCATCAGCTAAGTACATTATTTTCTGATTGCTATGCTCAAGAAAACCCCTATTTAATCAGTTTTGCATGCTGTCTAAAACACCTAACCTAAAAACTATCATCCTGTCCAAACTTTTCCTTCTCTGCCCCTTGCCATAACATAAGACCAAGAATGGTTTATACTTCCATTTTGGCATGCATGTATTTATCTATCAGTGGATTGTGTGAAAAGAACCAGCAGGTTTTTAAAATAAAGAATCTTCAGAGACTAGAAAAATGTAGGGTTTAGCCAAACCTGGAAATGAAGTCAGCAGCAAGCCACCCCTCCCGTATCTTAACCCTCATATCTATTGTCCTCTTTCTGTAAACAGTGCTAATTGGTTAAAAAAACAATGAGACGAGGACAGTCAACAACATTCTGCCTTACTTATTGCGTTTGTCTCGTCACCGGTAAAACATTTTCAATGTGACAACAGGATTATTCTCTTCTAGGTAAAACTTCTAGTCCTTTACTTGAACTTCCTATAGCTTTTTACTTCAACAGAGTAATCATTTGAACTTTAAAGTTATATCAAGCCAAATATCTTACATAGTTCTGTGGTTGCCCAAGAAGGAGGTGTTCTGCAAAAATAAATTTCCTCAATATCTAAAAGTTACACTTTTTAACCTTAAAACTTAAAAAAATCTGATTATTTTCCATTTGAAAATTTCTGCTTTCTTAAATATACTAAATAGCATATTAAATATAACATTTTATGACTCAGGTATAACTATAAATATACATGTACCAATGCACTTATGGCCCATTAAAAGTATGGAGAAGTTTTGCCTTTCAATAAATCTCTATATCATCTCAAATTACTATATTTTATTTGTCTGCTTTTAGTAGTTTTTCTGTAGCTATTTATCCTTGTCATTGTTGGAGTGCTTTTTTTTTCTATCCCTTTTCCATTTACAGCTACTAATCTGCCAGGGGTCTAGGAAGTACATAGCTAACAGTCTTAAAATTGAAAACAGGAGAATAATGCCTTATGATGTGAATGGACTTTACCACCTGGATGTCAGGAAAATTATTTTGGTTCCCCAGAGACCTTATTTGCCTATGTAATTGAGGGACAAAAATTATTTGTTTTCAGATGACATTAGATTCCTTTGGCGGGAAAATTCTTTCATATCTGCATAACTCTACCACTAATGTTCCAAGTGCTTTGATACTCTGGTAAGTGTAGAATGAATCTGCTTATTACACTAAGGGCTCTTAAAGGCACAGAAAATGCACATCCTGGATTATATTCGCATTTAGATATAATGGAAAGAAAATGTGTCAGAAAATAAATGCTAAAAAGGTTGACACATAAATTTTGTGGTATATATGTTTTGTTTTAATATTAACTTGGCCATTTTAGTTAGAATAGGCCCGATAACAATCATCTGCTTATTTGTTTGTGTTTACACATTCTAAAAGAGAACATTAAGCCAAAATTCACAGGCAGAGATAACAATAAATTAAATAAATGAAAAGTGGAGATGGACAACTTATTGCCATATAGAAGGATGTAAAAATCTCAAAATATTTCTATGTTTTGGAGGATTCCATGAAATCTCTTACTGGGTTATTAAAAAAGTGTTTACTCACTTGATTAAACATTTTTCCCCTTTGCAGAATAAATGAAGCATTTCATGTGCATTTTTGACTTGTTCACACTTAATACAACAGTCTTTTCATTATAACAGAACACTTTATCCAAAAATCTTAGGATGTTCCGTCAGATGTCTAAGGCGTATCACAGACTTTTAACGAGCATTTATATTCTTTTATTTCTGATCCAGGAAGCTTCTTTAAATAGGCCACAGGTAAACTTGAACTTTAATTGCGTTTTGAAATTAAGGGCACGTTCAAATGATTGGTTACTGAAGTTGAAAAACAATGTGTGAAGTACATTGCTTCCCTTTTCAAATGAACATTTTGCAAAATCACTACTTAGAAAATTGCCCTAGAAAAATATATGTGAATTTGTATTCCTTTAACAAATTATTTTGTCAAATTGATTCCTCTTTAAGTTTACTTTATTTTTGAGTGAAAGAGAGACAGGCATGAGCAGAGGAGGGGCAGAGAGAGAAGGAGACACAGAATTAGAAGCAGGCTCCAGGTTCTGAGCTGTCAGCACAGAGCCTGACGAGGGCTCAATTCACAAACCATGAGATCACGACCTGAGCCGAAGTCAGACGTTTAACACACTGGGTCCCCCAGGCCCCCCAAACTGATTCTTCTTTAACATTTTCTACATTTTTTCTAAGTTGTTAAATTTTATCGATGCTGTTGACCTTGTCATATAGTTCCGTCTGCCTCTGTGGGACGTGTGAATGTGCCTGTGCGCGTGCGTGTGTGTTGTAGGTGGAATGGCTGGGATATGGAAAGTGGGTCTTGAAGGAGAAAATTGAGGTTCGAGGTGTGTATGTAGTGATGTGTTCAGGTAGCTGATGTCAACCTTGGGAGGTGATTGCCTTTGGTTTGACTGACAACCATTATTTCCCTTCCCTTCCCTTCCCTTCCCTTCCCTTCCCTTCCCCCTCCCTTCCCTTCCCTTTATTTCTTTTCTTTTTATCTAAAAAAAAAAAAAATTCCCTTACAAGTCAAGAGGTCACAGGATCAAATTAAGTACACTTGTTGGGAATTGCATTCATGTTGCAATGAACTGTGAGAATAGTGGATTTAGCCAGCTGTGGAGTTAGGTCCCAATTCCTGCTTTGTCATCACATACAGTAGTTTCTTTACCTCTTTCCTGTGGCTAAAAATGAACAACAGTAAATACAGAAACCATTGGCTCTGCATTCTGCCATCTTTCTGCGTGTTATGCAACGGATTTGGCTAATTTGGCAGAAAGTTACTGAGCTTGACTCCCAGGAGAGAAGCCAATTATGTGTGTCTTATTATAATGTTCAACAAGATCAACTGCGCCTTAAATATTACAGAAGTGCTCCTTTAAGGCACTTTTTCTGACCTTTAATGCAATTCATTTTACAGAACATGAAAAACAAATCATCAGAACAAACTTCCTGAATTGTATTTGTGGGCTAATTCTCAATCTACTTATAAATATTATTGGGAGTGCTGGCTAAATGCTACCACATGTTAGGGCAAATTTTTACAATCACAATGCCATACGCATTACAAAATAAATGGAGTTAGCTACATCTATCATCCTTAGTTATTTCAACTTTATATTTGTTGTGTGTTATGAAAGCTATTCCCCTCTAAAGGGACACGTGCTGTGTGTAAATTATTAACTCATTAATTTCTGAGGTCCTTATGCCCCAAGGATACAACAGTTTATTTTTCTCTGGCTTGCTGGTCTCATAAATGTGGAAACCAAAAGACTTATAGCAGGAAATCAGTGCTGGAGCGAAAAATAGAATTCAGGTCTTTTAGCATTTAGTGTAGAGTTGAAGAGCTTTTGCATAGAAGTAAATTATTGCTATTTGTGGGCATGACATCAATTAAGTTTAGGAAAATTGTTTTTGACCTACCATTATTTTTAATTATTTTAAATTGCTTTAAAGCATAAATATGACATTTTGGTTTGGGTGAAACATACTGCCCTTCAAGCAGTATCATTCAATTGTAATTCATTCTGTGAGCTTACTAGTAGACTGGGGGCAGGATAGAGTTTGATGGAGTGAACATAAGCAAGTTTGCCCCTCCAGTCATGTGCGTACCACAAGTCCAGTGGGAACCCACTGTGTGATGCTTGGTGTAAGAGGGGTCAGGCAGCGACTAGAACCAAGAGGAACGAGCCCTGAAAGGAAAAGAGAAAGCTTATGAAGGCTTTTGGATTATATCTTTAAGAATTCTCTGGAAGCCTCTCAAGCTATTTGACATTTTCTGAAAATAAATTTCCTAGTGTATATGCTATAATGATATGCTTAATAACAGCTTGTTTTAGGATCATCTGTGAAGAATGCTTTACAAATACACTTTGAGGATATGACTATAATAATAACAAAACATAAGGTAGCTGAATATAACAATAATCTGACAAACACTAATGAAGAGTTTACCAAAGCAGTCTTGACTTAAAGAGTGCCAATAAAGCCTAAGAAATAATAAGAGAAAGAAAACCCAAATGGGTGCAGTTTGTGTCTACAATAGAATACTTTAGGCAATATTTTACGTTTAAGCATTTTCGAAAGACTAATACTTTAACGTGTTTCTAAGCATTACTGTTACTTAATTTCTGTGAGAATCAGCACCGTTGCAATCCTACTATATAAATATATTCCCAGTCACATGACTTCACAAATTAAAGGAACAAGGCAGATGACCAATGGGTAGGGCATAAAGAGAACTGAGTAGTTTTACACTGGGGAGATCGAGGTAGAGAAAAAAAAATAAGAAATATATTTTTCTTTTCTTTTTTTTTTTAATTTATTTTTGAGACAGAGAGAGACAGAGCATGAGCAGGGGAGGGGCAGAGAGAGAGGGAGACACAGAATCTGAAGCAGGCTCTAGGCTCTGAGCTGTCAGCACAGAGCCTGACGCTGGGCTCGAACTCATGGACCGCGAGATCATGACCCGAGTCAAAGTCGGGCGCCCAACCGACTGAGCCATCCAGGTGCCCCTAAACCATATTTTTCTTAAAGTTGTTTTTCCTTTATATATATAGATTTGGCATCTCAATTGTGAAAATTAATAGACATTCATAATTATGAGAACATTTAATCCATAAGCGGTCCTATCCATAGTAGAATGCAACTATTGATTGTTTTCTAGAGAAGCTAGGTTTGGTCAGTTAAAGCCTATTTGGGGATGGGTGACAGGATTAGGGGTAGATGAGTGGTGAGGGCTATATAGAGGGATTAATGAGTGATGTTCTTGGTTCCAGTGGTTCTCCATACTGGCTATTCATGAAAATCACCTGAGAAGCTTTAAAAAAGTACTGATGTCTGCCATACCCTTCTCCCCATTTCCTCCCCTTCCCCCAGCCCCACAACAGCCTCACCCAATTATACTCTGATTCAGTTGAGATTGGAAGGCAAAATACCATTGTTGCACAAGAATGAAGGAGCAACCTCTGGTCTGGTGACTAGCAATGGAGATTACCTAGGAATAGTGATGGAAGGAAGAACCATGGAGAAAATTAGAATATAGAGGGGACCAAGATAGAAAAGATAATGGATTGACAGAAACAATGAAAAAGAAGTATGCCATTCATGGACAAATATGGCCAAGGAATTCAATTAAGATGAATAGAACGTGAGGTACCTGCGTGGCTCAGTTAAGCATCAGACTCTTGATTTCTGCTCAGGTCTTGATCTCAAGGTCGTGAGATCGATCCCCACCTCTGGCTCCGAGCTGGGTGTGGAGCCTGTTTGAGATTTTCTCTCTCCCTTTCCCTCTGCCCCTCTCTTGCTCTCACTTTCTCTCTCTCCCTCTCAAAAAAGAAAAAAAAAAAGAAAGAAAAGAAAAAAAAATGAATAGAACATAAGCGAATATTTCTAAGAGACATATTCTTTTCTGTGTATGGATGTAAAATAGATAATTGGTATTTCTAGGTTAGTCTCCCCAAAGCCAACTTTTTCACACTAATTTCCAGCAACTGCTAACAACTTCTGCTACGCATTCAGTTAGAAGTCTCTGAAATTGGTACCAGACAAAGCAAGCCCTCAGGCATTCTCAGCGGGCCACAGTAGTCTGGATCAATTAAGTAAGGAAGGAACAAAAGGACTAAATTGGTAAACCATTGGTAAGACTGAGCATATCTATGAGGTTTCTATCCTGAAACAGAAATAGCTCAAGAGTTATGCAATTTGTGTGAGGTTTCTGAGGAATCTTTATTTTGCAAGATTTGTAACACTATGTTATTTTGGCTGAGGCTACCATAAAAACAAAGTCATTTCAAACAGTGCAGTGAAAATCTTTGTCCTTTTTCTGTGTCGAGCATAGGGAACTACCCATCATTCTACAAATATCTGAGGCCAAACTACCTTTGCTGTTGTTTGTTTTCCCTCTTTTTGGATTGTCTTTGCCCCTTCAATATCATCTTTAAAATTGTACTCCAAAAAGCACAGTCTCTGTAAATCTTCCTGTAGTTGATGGAAACAATATTCAGGTATGCTCTCATCCAGAGCGCACACACATCTTTAACACCAGTTTTGTGTTTTTCTGTTTACTCATCTGTCCCTCCTTCTGGATGGACTGAGAGTAATTCAGGGAGGATTTATAGCCAGTGTCTTGCAGAGTGTCTGTTTTTAATTGCGTTGGAAAGCTAACCCTTCTGTTGGGAAACTAGAACCCCTAATGAGAGCTCAACAAATACTTGTTGCATTAAATCGACACCCTTCGCCTACTTGGAAATTTTCCCTTTGGCCAGTCCCGTTGAAGCAACTTTAGTTATGTCAGTGGAGCCTGTCTTGTGCTGTGTTTTTGTGTGAGTGTATTCATCAGCCTCCAGGGGTGTATGAATCAACTCAAGATATATGAAAAATTTTCTTGTTTGTACAGCACATACATTTGAAGGAAGGGGAAAAAGGGTCTATAACTTTATTAGATTCCTAAAGTGGTCTAAGGCCCCAAACAGATGATAAAACACCATCATAAACAGTGAAAAACTGAAGGCTTTCTCAGTGAATTCTGAAATAAGAAGAGAATAACCATTGTTATGACTGCATCCTTATTGGAAAATTACAGGCAAACTGTATTACCTGTGGCATTATGATAGTTTACCTAAGAGCAAAATCAAAATACAAAAACTGAAGCCAAATGAAACTTTACTAAAGCTCGTAGAGTTTAGGAAAGCAGCTAGAAATAAAACAGGAATCCAAATATGAATAGGTTTATATGAATAGGTTTATATGAGTAGGTATATTAGGAAAATCACTTGAAAATATAATGAAAGAAAAATCCCAGTTCATCAACAATAAAACATATATAATACATAGAAATTTAATAAGAAATTTGCAAGGTATCTATCAGGAAAAATAATATGGCTTTGCTGAAAGACATAAAGAAGACTTAATAAAGCTGTCCCATATTCCTTGGTAAGATGACACAAATGCTGTAAAGATTCCAAGTAAATATGTGTAAACAACCTCAGCATAGCTAAAAATGCAAATTTACACAATAATGAGATATATTTTATCTTTCAGGTTAGCAAAACTTAAAAATAAGGTGGAGTGGCATATTTTCTCATACATTGTAGATAGGAATGCACATTGTTGCAACATTTTTGGAGGTAACTTGGAAATAGGTAGCAATATTTTAACTTTAACTCCTTAGTTCTGTTTTTAGAAATCTATCCTCTGGAAATATCCAACCAAATGACTGTAACATTGATATATCAGAAACTTTGAAAACATTTGTCCATAGAGTTGGTTAAAAAATTACTTTCCATCAATGTATTGGATTTCAGCAAAATACTGGACAGACATCAAAAGAATGTGGCAGTTCTATACATCAAACAAAAACATTGTCCTTTATATATTGACAAGTGTACAAAGCAAGTTGAAACACACTGTTTGACATGGCTCTATTTTTGTTTTTCAATAAAAAAAACCGTGTGTGTGTGTGTGTGTGTGTGTGTGTGTGTGTGTGTTTGCGTGTTAAACATGCATGGAAAGAGTCCAGTAGGGAATAGCCCAAACGGCGGCCATCTCTGCAAGTAAAATTTCAGGGATTTTTCTCTTTTTACCTTGCCCATTGCCACAACTCTTCAAGATTTTTATAATGATAATTTATTATTTTTTTAAAATCAGAAACAAACATGTCTCTATATATGTGTGTGAATATAAATTCTTTAAGCTTTCATCTTAGGATTGTTGTGGCTTTATCTTTATTTTCCCCATGCTTAAACTTCAGGACACAGCCCCATTTGGGGGACACGGAGAACATTCATTTTTTCAGAGCTGAGCAAAATTAATGATAGAAAGGACAATAATAATGACAAGACAGGGCCTGAGTTTTTTGGGCCAACTTTTACTGTGTTCCCTTCCCCTCCTTCTGCTCTGAGTGGGAGTCTTAGAATATATGTCATTAAAGTTCATTGAATTTGAAGTGCATATATGAAAAGGGGAGAAAAGAGTCACAAAGAGTTCTGCATCGCCAAAAGAGAGACACATTCCCAGAGCGTCACTGCTTGGGAGGGCTTCCTTTAGACTGAAATTTGAAATTTCAGATTGAGAGTTTTTCTTGATAAGGGGAGAAAACCTTCCAAACTGAGCCAAAAAATTAAATTGGAACCATCAGAAATATTTAGAGAGCCTTCGTTGTTGGTTTCCAAAGTAGGTACGACCTCCCCGGGCCCCTGAAGTTTTTATTAAAATGCTTTTTCAGAACTACCTTTTCAATGCATAACCTGTTGGGCATAAAGAAAATGTTCTCATTGTTATCAAATACTGAAGCACCTTGAACAAACCCCATCGTTTCTTTAATTTTATTGCCGTTTTGATTGCATGATTATTTATTTCAACATTAAAGAATATTTCTGCTTTTAAATTCTCAACCGATCAAGCTCACAATGAGTTATTTTAAAACACATTCCAAATATTTTATTTCGCCCAGCTTCATGTTGACAGGTACAATAGTCCCATCTTAGCTTCTGTTCACACAGGAACACATTTTGAAACCCAATTAATAAAAGGTAGAGCTCTGCGAGCCCCGCAGAGCCCAGCACCTGCTGAGCAAACTGTCAAATGTTTGCCACGGTACTTAGAGCTGTATTATGGCAAAATGAAAAAAAAAAATAAGCATGGGAATGAAATTAAAAACTCACAATGAAATAGTTGATTAAGAAAATTAAGCCATTTAACACAGACCCATGCCTCTGCCTCCTGGAGGAAGCCTTGGGAGGTAGCTGTGAAGTCGAGCCAGTTAAAATGTTTGTCCTCAATGGCGCTGACTGCTTAATTTTATTCACAAAGGACTCCTCTGGCATTCATCTAAATTTTCAGACCCCCTTTCAAATTTATTCATAAGTTTCCTCTTTCCCAGTGACCCCAACATACTTGGTGCTGGGAAAGAGTCTGTCAACAAATGGCAGATCTGCACCTAAACCAGAATGAGGCCTTAGGGGTCCTGAGGCCCAATTTTAGGTATGGACTGGAGCTGGGCTCTCTGTCTCCCTGGGCCAGACATTTTAATTGCTGGATTTTTTTTTTCTCATGTTTAAGGGAGGAGGGGGAGGAGAGTGTGATAAGGGAAGCTTGGAAGGAATAGTGATGAATAGACCTGGGTCAACATTTTCCTCCTCTGGCTGGGCTTTGCGTTAAGGATTCTTAACGTTCTCCTGAGCAAAATCAGTACCTATGTCTGTCTTTCAAATGCTTCATATTATAAACTTGGTCAAATTCATCTTTTTCAGGTTGATTTCCAGGAAGCTGAGAGCCTCTTTTAAGGTTGTTCAGCAAGTTACATCAGCAGAATGCTCCTAAACCATGACGATATTCTTAGGTGTGGACCAGGATGAATTTTATGAGGCATGTTTATAGTGTCTTTCAATCTGGATGAACTTCACATCAACTGCTATTCAGTAAAAGCAGTTCTACCGATATCTATACAATGAGTTCCACAAATGTAATTTCTCCTGGTCTGGCTATGTTTGGGTATAGTTTTGAGAGTATCTGCCCAAATGGAAGGACTGCTCTACCAATTAAGTTGGGCTAGTTGGTGTTGTGATGACAAATAATCAACCGGGATGTCTTAGCCGCCTAAAATTCCAGTGTTTATTTCTTGTCCATGCTATATACTCATCATAGTTTGACAAAAGAGTAATGCGCACGGCAGTCACTCAGGAACCCAACTGATTATTGGCTCCATGCTTTCGTGATCACAGAGACTGGGGAAAAAAACACAGCAAACCACACACTGACTCTTAAAACTGCCCAAAAGCCGTGTTACGTCTACTGACATTTTACTAGCTGAAGCAAGTCGGCTGTGGAGCCAGGCCAGTCTTCTATAGGATGGGGAAGTATAATCTTCCCGTAGGGATGTGTATGGAATATTGTGAACAACAGTACAAGTCATGACAACCGTGCATCCTTAACAAAAAACTCTAAGGAATGATTTTCTCAGCTGACGTTTCCCGAGATCTTGGGTGACAAAAGCCTCTAAATTGTCTTATTTCCTACTGACTCCTTGATGCAGTATTCTCTCCTGGCAGTTAAAAAGGAGAACTGTCTGCTTTCAAGGGCAGACCAGCTGGAGGTAGAATCGATATTGTACCCTGAAAACACAGCAACCTCTCAAGACCCCATGCCAGAATACTCTCCATAACTAATATTTGTATTGTTTTGACAACAGGTACCTTGCTTTTTTCCTTTTCTAGTTACAACATATAGGCAACTAGACATATACACAAGCACATGCAGATTTAATGATGGTGTCTTTTATGATTCACCTTGACCATTCTTTTGTGACTCCTCCCATCAAAAACATTCAGTAATTCCCAGTGGCATTCCTAACATATTTGACACCCTGACTGGGTCATTTTTATAACCCCCTTTCCCCAGCTCCACCGTGTGATGAAATGATTTTCATGCAGTAAATAATAATCAACATAGTTTTTTTCATCTTTTCAAACAACAAATAAAATGGATGGTTTCAATTTTGAAGATTTCTCAGCTTCATAGAATATTTTATGTATGAACTAAAATTCGCACTTTTTCAGGCAAAAATATTACACTTGTATTTTGCATTTATTATAAGAAAATAGAAAACTCCAAGCGATCCCATACAATGACATCAGTGAGGTTGCTCAAGTTCTGATTTTTTTGACTCAACAATCCCAGCTGTGTCTGCCCAAGGCAAACTCAAAAATTCCCAATTTACTCTTGGATTCATGCAGCTGAGCGTGGGTGTGTTGGGGGCTAACCGTATAACTGGGAGTTTGCTGAAATAACTTCCATGTAGAACACAGTGCTTAGTAAAGGATAAATAATTAGAATGTGATCATTGAAACTTTACAGTGTATTTTTATTATTTATTTATTAAAAAAAATATTTTTAACGTTTATTTATTATTGAGAGACAGACACAGAGCATGAGCAGGGTAGGGGCAGAGAGAGAGGGAGAACTAGAACTCGAAGCAGGCTCCAGGCTCTGAGCTGTCAGCACAGAGCCCGACGCGGGGCTCGAACTCACAGAACGTGAGATCGTGACCTGAGCCGAAGTCGGACGCTCAACCGACTGAGCCACCCAGGCGCCCCTACTATGTATTTTTAAAACTCAACATTAATGACAGCAATTGTTTAAGAGTAAAATTTACAAATTGTTTTTTTTTTTTTTTTTTTTTTGAAGAGGAGGGGTATTTGATCACTTCCCTGTTTAGAATTTTAGGCACAAGGTGATGATTACAATCAGAATGACTGGATTTTATTATTGTTTTTCAAAATAATCTTTACAAGGGATCCCCACCCCACACACCTACTGCCCTTACCTGGAGCTACTCTTAACACCTCCATATTTAGTCAGCCACTGGTAACTCCCCATTGTTGACATAATTGGATGCAAAGTGATGACCGGTAACAAAGTTCTCCACCAATGGCCTCAACGTCTTTTTAGCCTACCCCTCCACATCTCCTCTCTTATGAAAGGAAGGAATCACCATCATCTAGAACAGTGGAAATACTCTGTTTCCTGATCCCTCCTCCTCCTTTTTTATTTTATTTATTTAATACGTCTCTGTATTTGCTCATAATTCTCCCTCTGACAACCTAAGTATAAAAAGCCCAGGCTTTAGAGCTAGAATTTTCGGGGTTTAAATTTGCTCTCTGTAGTTTATAAATTGTGGGGTCTTGGGCAAGTTATGGAACCTATCTAGGCCTTAGCCTCCTCACCTGGAAAAATAGTGACAAAAGCCCTGTTTACACATAGCAAGATGTGAGGAGATGAGAACCTAAAATATAATGAGATTGTCTGTCACAATAACTATCATTTTATCTTTTATCTCCGTTGCTAAATTTCACATATCTGATACTTACAGAGCTTTGTTCAAAATAGGCTCTCACAGGGGGCAACTGGGTGGCTTGGGAGGTTGAGTATCTGACTCCTGATTTCAGCTCACATCTGATCCAGGGTTTCATGAGATCGAGCCCCGTGTTGGGCTCCTTGCTGACAGCACAGAGCCTACTTGGGATTCTCTCTCTCTCTGCCCCTTCCCTGTTTGCATGCACATGCTGTCTCTCTCTCTCTTTCAAAATAAATAAATAAACTAAAAAAAAAAAAAAAATAGGCCCTCTTATCAATTGAAATGAACTGATTAAACCTTTTTAAAGAAAATTTTTTCCCCTTGTATTTGTATTTTCTGAGGTTGCCACAATAAAATATATTGTTTAAGTGATTAAAAAAAAACCAGTTAAGAGTATTTCTTAGACTGAATAGAAGACAAAATTCCAAAATAAACTTCAGAGAGCTGAAGCAGGGAGAACAGGCAGGAATATGGAGCCCTGAAGAGGTCTACCCATGTAATAAGGGCTGCCACCTGGGCGGGAGCAGGCACCTTAGCTGACACTGAGCCTCAAAGCCCTACCTTCCCCTGGCTCCATCAGAAGGTATGATCCTGGGGAAGGAAGAACAAGTGACATTTCAAGAATTGTCCCCACGTTACTTGAGGAATATAAAAGGCAATGATATTTAAATGGGATTTAATTACATAGCCATGTACCTAGATCGTTTCCAGGGGGGGAGAAGGGACACCGAACCATGGGACGATAGATACACCGTAGAGGCTCGTGCTCTAGTCCTTTCTATAATTACCTCAGCTATGAGCCTTAAGCATCATCATGAGAAGACAATCTCGGATATTTCTCGGTTGGCCTTAGTTCCTCTTCTTCAGCTGTCAAGACCTCTCTGGTTTGGAACAAACACCGCGACAAAACGGGGAGGCAGCGCATAGCTGGGAACCGTAACCACCCGGGAATCTGCGTGAGGTGTCCATTTCACCTTCAGAAACATCTTAGCATTTTGAGCGGCTCAGAGGTCAGGAATGCTGTTGTCATCAGGGTGAGGGCTGCGTCCTGAATAAATACCAAGTTAGAAGGAAGATGACTCAGCCCTCAGAGCTGCCTAAACCTCATACTCCTCTGATATTTTAAGCAACAGAGAGTGGTAAGCAGCTGTTAGATATCTTTGCTTCTTTGTTCAGGCAAAGCTTAGCCTGTTCCATTTGGGAAGAAAATATTCATAATTTCCAGCCCATTTTAAGTTCTCTTTTCTTAGAATTGTTATTGCACACATAGCCTGGACCGTACAACTTAGTTTTCTGTAGTTCCGTCTCATTTTCTAATTATTTCCTGGTCCCAAGTGGGTACTGGGATTGTTGCAGGAAGAGAACCTACCTTGCATTCTTCTTATATTCTCTCTAAACTTAAAGATTTAGGGCTGGGTGCATAGGAGGTCGTGCATACAATACTCAAACGAGCAAGTTACTTCTACATTCATTCTTTCCTTTGAACTTTACCACACCCCCATAGAGTAATTGTTATTATCTCTATTTCCTAGGCCAGGAAACTAAGGTTTGGAGAGATTAAGTACTCTGCCAGAGATCATATAACTAGTAATTTGCAGTACCTGAATGTACATATTTTTTCTGAAAATGTATTTACATAATATAAATTCTGTAAATTTATTATAAATTCCATCTTAAATTTTATGTAATGAGACCTTAATTGAAAGACTGTTAAACATATATTTAACTTCCTCAAGGTAGTGGCTTCCCGTCGCTCACCTTTTTTCCTCTGGCTCTGGAACCAGAACACCTTTTGAAATGTGTAAAGCTGTAGGTCTAGAACGTAATTATTTACACACACACACACACACAAGTTTATGTGTGCATATGTAAAAAGAAATGGCACAGGAAAATTCCCAACTAATAAGCAAACACAAATTCATTTGTATTTTTGGTTAATATGTTTGTAGTAGATGTTCTGAGAATTCACAATGTTCTGGGGGCATTATTATTTATCTTAAAGGTAAGGAAGAATCAACAATTGTCTGTGGTTAAAGCAGGCAAAAATGATCTAAATAGTTGAAAGAGACTCATTTCAGTCAAAAGGTATTTATGAGCACCTGTATTTTCTGTCACGGCCAGAGAGTGGTTTTGAACACAAAATTGGGGAAGGTCAGACACCCTGGACGTTCAATCCAGAGAACCCAGTTTTATACACCAAAATGACTCAGGAGGACCTGGAGAGCTACCTAGCTTTTTCATTCTGGTCTCGTGCTGCGAATGGACAGCAACTCTGAGATTGACGGAAGACGCCTGCCTCAATGATTGTGTTATGATTCATAGATTCCTGGTACATAACGTAATTGAGTATTTTGCCTTTAGAGGCTTCCTCTTTCAGTTCTTGCTAGGCTAGAGTAAATAAACATCCTATTTATATCAACAAAGTAATAATTTAAGCAAATTAAACGTTAAAGCCTATTAAAATTGTTAAAGAACTTGAGTTTCAGTATGGGTAAGTGCAAGCACAGCAATTTAGTCTTCATTTGAGAGATTATTGAATATGATGTGCAAACATTTTATGCTACTCGTGTAATTAATGTCCTTGGCAATTTACCACACCTTTTGCTTTATTTGTGAAAATTGTAAAGGATTAACTGTACAGAGATGCTTGAAGAAGTTGACTTAATGGATCACCAAAGTAAGGGAAGAGTGGTCCAGGGAGGGGTGGGGGATAAGAGAACACTCAGAAGATCGTTAATGTAGCTACAGAGAAATCTCTATTTCTGTCTCCTGGTTTGATCTCTCCAGCCTACGCCCTATGCACTAACCTAGAATAGATCACTGTGCTGCTCTGTTAAGGATAATGTACGGACATTTAGATTGATGATTACTGCTGCATTCAAGGTTCTGTAAATAATGATAACATTACTGTCTGGCACATTATATAAGATCACCTAAATTATAAGTAGAAGATGTATCATGTCATGATCACGTCTAATATATGTAATTTACAGGCTTAATTTTCACTGTCATAAGTGTCTGTTGAAGAGGGCAAGAGAAATCACTCTTACCCAGAAAAATATGGGAAGGAAGCCTATGTCTTTTTCTAAATCTGGAGTTTAAGAATTGTGCAATCGAAAGGAAAATCCCTCTCAAGGGGAGAAACGAAATCATTTACCATCACCCCCTCCCACTAGATTTCATCAAGCACATTTGGTGAACTTAGCATGTATTGGACATGATGCTGAGCATGGCGGCCTGGTGGAAGGAGGTGGAAAAAAAGTGTTGGACATCTGCCTTGCTTTCGCTAATACCACTAACTCATTGAGGAAAGTGTGACAGTCTGCCTTTTAGTTTTGGTTAGGGAGGATCCTGAAGTGTTATTAAAAATTCTCGTATTCAGTTTTCCTTTTGTCCTCTGAGTTTTAGGCATTTTGTTGTTGTTTTTCACTGAGAGCCTATTTAGCTAATTGTACCCTTTCTCTCAGTGATGATTATTCATTTTTCAAATATTTCTTCCTCTCCCCAAACAGCTTTATCATTTCTTACCTCATCTGTCTTCCCTTTTTTATAGTTTTGCTGTTTTTCTTTACATAACAACTTTGAATTCCATCTACCAAGGTTTTTTCCATCAGTTATAATTTTGTAAGTTGGTCTACAAACCTACCACCGTCATTACCTCCTGGTGCGTGAAGTTATTTCCAGTTCATAGCTTTTCACACATCCAGAAACGGCCATCCTTTTGTTTTGTTCTTTAGTCCATTCCTCTATAGCTGTTCTTTCACAAGTGACCATTAAGCATCTAGTGTATTAGGTTGAACTTTATGAAGTTGATATTTATGTAGGTCATAAACTGCCAAATATCAGCAATTGCAAGTGGTTCAACCAAATTTGTCTTTTCAATACACATTTGTCATTAATTATATGCATATAATTGAAAAATATACAACGTTTTGTGTATATATGCATATCTATTCCTTGATTAAATGAGTAGTGCCAACCTGTATCGAATACAGAGTCCATTTAAACAGGGGACTCTTCCTGGCCTCTGTATTCTGTTCCACTGGTGTTTGCTGCTACCCAGTTGTCATGAGAGACCATGACTTTGCTTCTTCCCCTTGTATTGTTTGGGTCTTTATAGTATTTTCAATCAGTAGATTTTAGCTGATATTAGTAGATCTGCTAATATTTTAATAATATTTTAATATTAATTTATTATTTATATTTAATATTATTAATCTAATTAATTAATTAATTTAATATTTTAATAATTATTCTCCTGTTCGCCTTCTCTTAGTCTATTCTATTGGCCTTTGGATTTCCCCAACATTAATTTCAGAACGTACGTTGCGTTTTTATGTTGACTAATATCATCTTCATAGCCCAGATCTCTGTCATGTTTTCTCATTGTTCCTTGCTGACCGAAATCTTGTTCTTGATTCATGGATGCAATATCTTCTCTTACCTCTTTAAAAGTGATAATAGCTTTATTTGTTTCTTTGTTTAGTTTTCTTCTCCTTTAAAGTCTCTTTTTCCTCCCACTTCCTTCTCATCTCACTCATCCTCAATGCCTGGTCATATTTAAGAGTGATGTTTTGCCAAGATGACTGGAGGCTCTGCGTTCATGGTTGGAACTTGTCAGCTGTGGGCTTTATTGTCACCTAAACTGGCTGTCTTATCAGGCAAACTGCAACATCAGTATCTTAGTGCCTCTCCTCTTTGCTCTATCAGTTTTCCCAGAGACAAATCTTCCAATTTCCAGCTGCAAGGTTCTAAGGCTGGGCTATTAGCATCCCTCACTAAGTGGAGAGAGGAATGGAGATCTCAAATTCAGTACGTAAACCTTTCGTTAATTCCACAATATGCAGCATGCCATTTCTTTTCTCCACTAGACTTGGTGCTCCCAAAGACAGGGAATTTTTGTTTTACTGTCTCTAGAGAGTCAGCTTCCGATTCCGCTGTTGGGTGGGGTAAGGATTTTTACACAGAATGGAGGGGGGCATATGGACATCTGTTTCACAAACAGTCTTCATCAGTCATCTTTTGTTTTTGTTCGGTTCCACTTTCACCCTCACTTTTAGGGATGCAGGTGCTGAAAATATCTGAGTGTAAGGGAGGTTTTGCGAGACAAATGAAAGTTTCTCAGATTTCTCTGCTACCAGTTTAGGATTCTCTTTTTTAGTTTGCTAAGCCATTTAATACTTATTCTTCTGTTTTTCATCATCTGAAGTTTTATTGCTATTCTTTCATCCTCTGTGCTCTTTGTCTTTATAGATTTATGCCTCAAAAGATCCCTTCACCATTGTTTTATGGGGTTTATGGAAGGGCTGGATAAAAGGCACACATCCAATCCCCCATCTTTAACTGGCATTCCCTGCTGTTATCTTTTATTATTTCCTTCTTGCTTCCTTGGTTTACTTGGTCACTCCTTTACTAGCGCTTTGAGTAATCACTTACCTCGTTTATTTAAATCTTTCTTGGTTTCCAATAAATGTATTTAAAATGAAAACTCTTCTCTCAGTACTCCTTCACTTCCAGAATTTGACCTGTAAATGTTCATTGTTATTTCACTGTAGATGTTCACAATTTTTTTCTTATCTTTTTCTTCACATTACGTTTACGTTGCATTTTTGGGTGGAATGCTGTATAGTTTACAGTTACATGGGATTTTGACAGTTGTCACTTGCTATTTTTTTTTTTTTTTATTTTACTGCATCGTGATTAGATCAAAAGGTCCATATGATATTGATTTTTTTTTTTTTTTTGGAATTCATTACAGCCATTTGGTGGCCTGTTTCATGACAGGTTTTTTGGGTCGTCCATGAATATCTGGGGGAAAAATGTGTCCTCTCTGTGGAGTGAAAAGATTTCCAGAAAGTTATACATCAAATTTATTGATCCTCATCTTCTTTACTCTGTACAGCTCCTTGGTCCTCCTTCATGGTTCTTCTATCCTCCTGCAAATTTAAAAATCCCCCTTTCTTGTCTACCATCTGCAGGATTACAGAAAGAGCCAGCAACTGCTGGAAATTATAATAGTTCTCCATGCTGTGAGTTTTCTTGACCTTTCTTCCATTTCATTAATACAATGCGATTTTGGCTATTTGTATTTTTCCGTTTAGCTGTTTGCTACAGGAGGCCTCTGTTCTTTGTTTATTCCTTATATTGTCTATTCTTATGTTTTCAGAGTGCCCTCAGTTTCATGCAGAAGTAGTACCTGAGAGTTGATCCTACCGGTATTTTAGAATTAAGTTAGATTTAGAGTTCATCCTGTCCAGATGAGTCTTACATTCTAAGATCAAATAAATAATTACAGAGAGGTAGGGGTTTTAAAGAGACTCACATCAAATATTTTAATTTTATAAGTAGAAAAACTGAGGCCTAGAGAAGTTCAGTAACTTCTACACTGGTTAATCTTCAACTGGTTAATCTAAGTTCTTCTGGTTAGTTTAATTGGACTAGTAACACTTGGCTCAATTTAAAATTGAGGATAAAAAAATGTCTTCATGGACCTAATGATGAAATATGATTATATTTGACAATATTTTAAGCAGTGAGAGGGTTTTAAAAAATGTTTATTTATTTACTTTCAGAGAGAGACAGAGAGCACAAGCAGGGTGGGGGGCAAAGAGAGAAGGAGAGAGAATCCCAAGCAGGCTCTGCACCGTCAGCGCACGGCTCTGTCATACCAACCGTGAGCTCACGACTGGAGCCAAAGTCAAGAGTTGACCGCTGAACCCACTGAGCCACCCAGGTGCCCAACAATGAAAGGATTTTTTATTATAGTTCTGCTAAGTTTCACAAAAGCAGAATTCTTCTGAATGCCTGATGCATATATCAGCCAGTATTGCTGTTAATATGTATCAGGCATATTGTAAGGGTTTCCGATTTCGGGAATGATGAAATATTCTAGCTCTCTCAGAACTTCTGGTTCAGTAGAGAAGGCACAAATATAAGAGAGAAACCCAATAGAGTGGGGCAAGTACTTTAGGAGAAGAAAGCTACAGGTCAGAGATTTTTTGTAAGGGAGTGTCCACAGCACCCAGGAGGTCAAGGGAGGCTTCACAGAAGAGAGATTATATTCTCCAGCAACTCTGAGTCAACATTGAATCCCTCACTTAAAATGACTATCTCTCCTTTATTATCTGATGAACACCCCCAGGAAATTGTGAGGCTTTTGGTACTTCTAGAGAACATTGTGAGAGTGGAGGTGTAGCAGAAACTGAGGTTTCAGTGTTGAACTGTGCTTGGTTTTTAGAGAGCCTATGGATCATAGATCTTGTAGAAAATGGGAAGCCATTGGAAGGAAATATTTATGTGTGGTACTGGTGATGTCTTAAGTACATTGGGCTATTCAAGAATAGACTGGGTCCCTTTGTCTGTTGGACATTCACAGGAAGACATTTTATTATAATTAGGCTTAGGGTTGCCATTTCTTTTTATCTATGGCCATTCCTCGTCCATGTGTTCTCATTTTGCTAGTAAAGCTATAATTAGAGTGAGCTGACAAGAACCCAAGTCAGGAAGAAAATTGAGGCAGCTGATGAAGAACCTGACAGAAATTTAGGGGAGTCACTTAAATGTTCTCCAGATTTGTCAGCCTCTCAAATTTCATTCAGATTTTCCTTTATATATCATTTCTTCTCTTGTCTCCCCACTTCCTACCTCCCTCTTTCTTTTCCCTTACTCTCTGTCTTTCTCTCTGGGCCATTAGTTCCTTCCTTCCTTCCTTCCTTCCTTCCTTCCTTCCTTCCTTCCTTCCTCCCCTGCCTCTTTTTTAACTTCTTTCCTTTTCTTCAACACAGAAACTGCTTCTATATTTTTGTTCCCTTATAGAAGACCTCTTGGGATGACAATGACATATTCTATATCATTATCATTGCTTGATGGTAAACCCTGAACCATCTGGGGCTCATTTCAGGCTGTGACAGAGTCAGTATTCTAAGCATCTAGACTCAGAATTTTTCTTTTTTCTTTTTTTTTTTTTTTTGTATTTCAGTAGGTTATACCTCATGTATCCAATAGGAGGAGAAGTCAGTTTTCAAACAATAAAATCATTATCAACCCGAATAATTGCTTTTCTTAATCACTAAACAAAGTAAATTCTATAAGGAGTAAAACCTTAAAGAGCCCATGGTTTCTCATGTGGGTTCCAAATCACTTGGGGTTGCATTACACGTGTGCATCCAGAATGGCAGTCTTTGGTTTATTCAGTTATCACTCTGTATTCTTCGGTAGTTATATACAAGTGGTAGCGGTGACACGACATGATAATTCATCTGAGTTTCTATCACATTTATATTGCTTTTTGTTTTGGGTTGTTCCAAGTTTGTGTCATAGTTTTTTTTTTTTTTTTTTTAATTATAGTTTGCCTCTCTTCTTTGAATTAGTCATATACGTGTAACATTAAAGGGGCAGCAAAAATAGACAGATACTTAGTTAAGCTCTTACCGAGATCAGAAGAGATGGTCTCTGAATTCTCAGAGTTTAAAATCTCAAGACATGATATGATCAATACTTACTACAGGCAGATTATGATAATGGTCATAAAATACATATTTAAAAAATGGTCTAGAAAATCAGAGTGATAAGGACACCTGTAGCTGAGGCACATCAAGAAAGGCTTCCTGGTGGAGGCATTTAGATGACCATTGAACAATGTGTGGGAGTTCAAGGATGTAAGGTGAGGGGGATTAGGGGCAAAGCACACATATAGGGCAAAGGCCTGAGTGTCTGAAGCGTGTGACCCAATCAGGGAGGGGACATAGGTCACAGGTAGGGAAGTCCTGAGAGGTAAATCTTGCTCCTGAGAGCACAGGGGACAGAGTCAGAATGGAGACAAACTTAAGGGCAAACTGAGAGCTTATAATTTATTCTACAGGATAATGCTGGGCAATCAACGCATGCTCTGAGCCAAAGAGTAATCAGATGAGAATAATACTTTAGAAAGATAATCTGGTGAGTTGTGTAACAGGGACTGGAAGGGGAATGTGACTGGAAATTGGGGGGGGGTGGGCAGAGAGAAAACAGGTGTGATTAGGGTGGTGATAGAAAGGAGTTGGAGGGAGGTGGTCGGTTGATGGCAAGAGACTCCCCGGATTTGGCCATTGATTTGAGGAAGGAGCAAAGGAGCCGAAGTTAAAAAACAAAACAAAACAAAACAACAACAACAACAACGAAAAGGAAAGACAGACCCCTCCCTCAGTGTTTCTGCTGGGGCGTGACTGGTAGCAATGGTGGCTCCCCAGGAAGAACAAAAAAGTTTGGGGAGGAGCTTTTGGGGCAGGGGTGAGGGTTGTGGATGGCGGATACGAGGTTGTTTTACATCTAAACTAAATGCCGCATATGTCAGCTTAAACCCCTGGACAAATAAGGGATTTAACACCTGACCTTTTGTTCTTCATGCAGCCTATGGGATGGTGCTGCCTTTTGCTCACAGCCTCGATTTTATGAGCGTGTCCTCATTGAAAAGTCCCCGGGCCCCTCTGGCAGTTGTCGCGATATTAGGATCTCCCGAGCTGGAAAACAACAGCGACAGCACCGCGGCAGTAACGTGGACAGCAATCAGGACAACGGTGACCAGCAAAGCCAGCAAGGGCAGAGATTTTGCAGGCTCACGGTGCTCACCATCGCATGAAACGCTACTCATTATATTGCTTCCCGCTCGGTGACTCCGCGCCAAACTCCAGCCTGCCCAGGGTCAGGGCTTGCTGGGGTTGCCGCTGCTCCATTGTGTGTGCTGCACTGGGATCAAAGCATTCTTTCCCCTTCCTCATCTACCTCTTCTCCCTACTGCTTGTCTGCCTTCTCCTGCAGGGGGTCAGGCTGGCCACATTTGCACGTCTCAGTGCATAGCCCTTTTATACAAAGTTTTCTTTGTTAATCAGGAGAAGTAAATGCAAATCCTCTCGATGGACAATGAACTGCTTTGAGAAGAAGGTGTGACAGTGATATAATGACCTGGTGAATTTTCAGGCAAGGGGAATCAAAATATCTTGGTTTTATTTTCCAGAGATTAGTATGTGAGAGGTGTGTGTGTGTGTGTGTGTGTGCGTGTGCGTGTGCGTGTGTTTGTGGGTGGGGAGATGTGTGTCTTTTTGCCCACATTCTTGCTCTGGCAAACAATGTCCCTATGTAATAGAGTTCTTGAAATCTCTCCTTTTCCACGGTCATATTTGAATTCTCCTTCGGATTTGAGTGTCCGAGCCAGAAGATTTTGTTTTTGTTGCAACTGCGGGATATGTCATCTGTGTGCCTTCAGTCTGCTCGATGAGTCTTAATACCTCACCTCCGTGTGTCCCTCTGGAAGTCCTTGGCCAGGGTTGGGAGGGGTACACGGGCCACCTTCCTGTCATTAGTCATGAAACCAGATTGAACTGAGACATAAGCACTGCCCTCCATCATGTTTCTCTGCAAGATATTAATAAAAACACAGTGGCCGTACATTCTATTTTTCACTTTTACCTGTCACTGCTTCTTGCACCAATCAAGCAAACAGTTGGTAATCATTTACTTGAAGTACGGGTAAGTTTGAAAGCGGTGTTTTGAAGAGCCCGGCAATCTTTGGGTCTAGCTTACCCTTGAAGATCTTCTTGGGGGACATACCAGGTAGTTATTAAGCACCTAAGAAAAAGGATGGAAGATGAAGAGGTCCGTGTTATGTTTTATTTAATATTCTTTTTCTTTTGTTAGGATAGTAGAATCAAGATGAGGGTCGCTTTATTTGACCTCCTCTCCATGGGAATAATAACTATAATGGGTTTAATTAACTATGTGGTATTGACGTAATTAGTTATCCTGGTGATTACACTTCTTTAATAAAAGCACTGCGTTTGAGATGCATTGGGGTTCTGGAGTCGCACAACCCCGCACCTATACTTCATAACTGTCTAGACATTGGAACCGTGTGCATATTTTACCAACAGCCCTTGAGAGAGGTTATCGTACATGGCTTAAGGTAATTGGGAACTAATGATTTTGCCCCCTGGTTTCAGACTCACTCTGGGCAGAGAGCAGAGAAGCCGTCGGGGGAGGGGCAGCGGCTTATTTTGTGTAGACTGAAAAGGAGGGGGAAGGGCTGGGTTTTGGAAACCATATGCTCTTAGGAACTGTTTCTCTTTAAGCCAGCAATCAGTAAGACAGTAACACCAGAGGGAATTGGGGTGTTTCATCTATGGGTGGACTGTATAAATACATTGAAATAAATGTACAGAGTGTATAGGGACATATGCTCCTATTAAGAGGAATCCTGGCTACCCACATGTCTAGTAAGCAACACGCGGTCCAATTCGGTATTAAAAGTAGATCGCTGCTTGCATTTGGTCAGCAGGTGACTGGCAACGTCCCTTTCACACGGCGCAGTGGACAATGAAGTCAGACCGTATGGAGAAAAAAATAGGACAAATATAAAAGAAGAAACATATAATGCCAAAATTTCCATATGAACATGTCAATAATAATATCACAAGAAACCCCAGAGAAGAAGAGAACAAAGGCAAAAAGATTATCTAGCTGTGTCTGGGACCGTTCACAATAAAAAAAAACGTGTCCGAACCCTCTTAGCCTCCTCACTATTCAAAGTTGGGAAAAGGAGGAGGAGGGGGAGGGGGAGAGGTGGGGGTGGGGACCTTGCCACCGGTGCGGACGCAGACGGGTTAGAAACCTAGCTGAAATAGACTCTGCCGAGAAATAATAGGTTTTGAGCACCATCTCTTTTGCAGCTAGAAGTGCTATTTCTCTTCCAGTCCGGTTTATTTGACTTTTCTTTTTTCGAAGATGTGCATTCCCCCCGTCACCTCTTCCCGCAGCTCTTTCTCCTGCGGTACCGTGCCGCCTCCCCTGCGCGGCTCCCTGTCTAGAGAGCCACACGGAAATCACTGCAGGCATTTGACCGCTTCACGCCGCACGGGAAGGAACACGGGGGGTCATCATAACAGCCAAACCCATAAACAAGCACCATCGCGAAACCAAACAAATGGGAGAGAAGTGCCTCAGTGGAGGTACCTGCCAACAAGGCTTGTTCCTCTGCCACAAGGGATGCTCCAGCAAAAGCCTCCGTCCCTCATTAAATCAATAAAATCAAGTGTCCTTTATTTTAAGCTTCTGCACTGTAATCCAAGGAGAGGGGCCCAGGCTTTTCATCTCATTGTTTCAAAACAGATCGTTTGGTTGGAATTGACAAAAGGTTCATTCCTTTACCTTTGTGGAAATGTCAGTAAAAAGGCAGGTGCTGGGCATTTGGACTCTTTTGCTCAGCAGAAGAAAAAAAGGAGAGAGTGTGTGTGTGGGGAGGGAAAGGGGGGGGGGGATCCGTGACAGGCTAACTACATGTACTGAAGCTTTCTAAGACATTTTGTTTAGCTTGATATTGTGCAGCAGTGAGGAGAGAGGTGGAATCTATTGTGTGCCAGCTGCATGAATCACCGGATTGAAGTCTAACAGCCTCAGATCCTCTTTTATACAGTAGAGGGGAGATTAAAGCAGGGAGCTCATATGTCACAAAATAGAGGTACAATGCAGTTCTGGCTTGCTTAGTGCACTCAGCCAGCATTTGATCCAAATTTAGCCAAAGGGAACGAAGGAACGTGTGAGGCTATCAGCCGGGGAGGTGACAAATGTTGGGCTGTAATATCCAAAATTCCTTTTCTGTTTCCAAAATGTCATCTCTCCTCTGTCAGCTTCATTATGATTGAATCTATGTATAGTCACAGACCAACTGGAAACAAACAAAAACACTAAACCCGAGCTAAATTATTCTACACCTGCCTCTTCCTAAGCTGTGTAATTGATAGGGAGCACGGAGAAGTTTTCTCTCTAGGACTTACAAACTCATTTGTTTAACAAGTATTTGCTGAATGCTATAGTATATTCTAGAAACTGAAAGGGATACACAAGGGATCTAACACATATCTTCCTACTCTCTAAAAGCTTGTAGTCTGGATAAGAAGACAAGGCAGACAGACAGACAGACGGATAAACACACACACATATACTCTCAGGAACAAAGGCAACAGAGCATTTTGTTTAATGACTAAATATGGGAGCATGAACAAGAAGTGTTATAGGAATTCGGAAAAAGTGAATTCTGAGCTAAATGTTTTTTGAAAACAGAGTAGAGAAAAGGAACAATTTATGTTTGGAGTATCAGCTCTTGTGGATATCTTACAGGTGCTATGCCACGTAAAACAGTGTGTGGATAGAGTCGTATTATTATCACCCCCATTTAATAGAGAAAGAAACTGAAGCCCAGAGAGATAAGTAACTCGTCCAGAGTGATGTCGGAAAAGAAGAGGCAGGGCAGGATTTTAAACTTTCAGTCTATTAACTCTTCACCACATTCTCAACCTGCTTGGAAAAAGAATGGAAGGGAGATGGTCTGAAGGAGCAATCAGCCTGGCCTCCCTTCCCTTTCCCCTTGCTGAGTAATTTCTCTACGTGTCTTCACTGAAACTTCCAGGCCCTTATCCCCTTATCTGTGTCAGTTTCAAATGAATTATCACTCACTTTCTCTGTATTTAGATTTCCTTCCCTGAACAGACTTCATCATCAAATCAGTAATAAAACTTTATTTCAGAAGAAATTTTAGTGGTGGCTTGCCTAAGGCCAAATAAGTTCTTATTTGCAGACATGAGATCACGATTTGTCTTTTGAAGCCCGGTCCAATGTTCCTTCTGTTGGGTTTGCCGCATCTATCACACCCCTGCTATTTGCTTTTCTTTTTGCTTTATAGACGAAACCTCAAATGAGATGGAGGCCCATGCAGCCCTGGCCATCTGCAACGTCAAGGTCCCCAGTTACCATTGAGTGGTCACATCTGCTCACTGACAGGGCTAGTCATCTCCTTCTGAGACTCCCAGGAGCCATTGGAGAGATTCTCTCTTTCCAGGTCCTCGATGCAATTGGTAAATGATCTCATTTTACAGTTTAGTGAAAACATTGACATCATCTGACATACCACCTTTCACCTGAATAAATTCCACGTCTGCACTCCCAACTCCCCTACTGTCCTGCCCAAAGCCAGAAGAGCTGCCCCTCACTGGACTTTCCGACACTAACTGGTAGGACCGTTGAGGGTTGTTTTGGGGGGCTGGTGTCCTTCTTAGCTTTCAAGGTTCCCCCCGTTCTGTCTCAGAAGTCTGGGACCCGTGAACCACCCGACCTCCCTCAGTGAGAATCCGAACTCAGAGAAGAGCCTAAGACATGGAATTGTAAAAATCTTTAAGGCTCAATAGTATTTTTCTCAGTACATGAGTTTTTAAATTTTTATTTAATAGGATAAAGCAGCCACATATAAAGAAACACATTGATAACTCTGGGGTATCAGGCACCATGGAAAATGACTAAGGCACTTGGGGAGCAACAGTCCTAAAATCACCTCACCTCACGGGTGGGTCATTTCTTCCATTTATACATGGACAGATTGCCCTGCTTATCAGCTCAAAGCCAAATCTTCAAACTAGGGAAACTCTCCCATTCCATTTACCTCAGGATGGACCTTGTTCTTATGATTTTTCTGGCACTTTCTATGGCCTTTTGTCATCTGTACTTCTTTACTTTCTATGGCTAAGGACGTATAAGTTCATTCAACTTGATAATTCTTCCTTTGATCCTGTTGCATACTTTCACAATTTTGGTTATCTCCCCCTTTTTACTGCCCTGGCTTTCAAGTGTATCTTCTATATATCCCCTGCCACTGTTTCTCAGTGACTACTCATGTTTTAGAAGATTGATTAACCTCAAATTGACAGTTTCTTCTAACAATCTTCTAACAATCTTGTCTTCTAGAATAATCACTCTCAACCCCTCAGACCCTCAATTTCTTTTAGAACAAATGCTTGTAATGCTGCTGTAAGTCTTGAAGTAAAATGCATTGACAATATAACTTTCCTACTCATGTAATTTTAATAATTCAACATAATGCCTTAACTGTATATAAATAAGAATTAAAGGAAAGTAATTTATAATAAAATAATATACATCAGTATAGCAATCCCCATCAAAATAACACCAGCATTCTTCACGGAGCTAGAACAAACAATCCTAAAATTTGTATGGAATCAGAAAAGACCCTGATTAGCCAAAGCAATCTTGAAAAAAAAAAAAAAAAAAAACAACAAAGTGGGAGGCATCACAATCCCAGACTTCAAGATGTATTACAAAGCTCTAATCATCAAGATAGTATGGTACTGGCACAAAAACAGACACCCAGATCAATGGAATAGAGTAGAAAACTCAGAAATGGACCCACGAATGTTTGGCCAACTAATCTTTGACAAAGCAGGAAAGAATATCCAAAGGAATAAAGACAGTCTCTTCAGCAAGTGGTGCTGGGAAAACTGGACCACTTTCTTACACCATACACAAAAATAAGCTCAAAATGGATGAAAGACCTAAATGTAAGATGGGAAGCCATCAGAATCCTAGAGGAGAAAGCAGGAAAAACCCCTTTGACCTTGGCCGCAGCAACTTCTTACTCAACACGTCTCCAGAAGCAAGGGAAACAAAAGCAAAATGAACTATTGGGACCTCATCAAAATAAAAAAGCTTCTGCACAGCGAAAAAAACAATCAGCAAAACCAAAAGGTAACCAATGGAATGGAAGAAGATATTTGCAAATGACATATCAGATAAAGGGTTAGTATCCGAAACCTATAAAGAACTTATCAGACTCAACACCCAGAAAAACAAATAATCCAGCAAAGAAATGGGCAAAAGACATGAACAGACACTTCTCCAAAGAAGACATCCAGATGGCCAACCGACACATGAAAAAATGCTCAACATCACTCATCATCAGGGAAATACAAATCAAAACCACAATGGGATACCACCTCACACCTGTCAGAATGGCAAACATGAACAACTCAGGCAACAACAGATGTTGGCGAGGATGCAGAGAAAGAGGATCTCTTTCTCACCCCTGTTGGGAATGCAAGCTGGTGTAGCCACTCTGGAAAACAGTATGGAGGTTCCTCAAAAAATTAAAAATAGAATGACTCTACGACCCAGCAATTGCACTACTAGGTATTTATCTAAGGGATACAGGTGTGCTGTTTTGAAAGGGCACATGCACCCCAATGTTTATAGCAGCACTATTGACAATAGCCAAAGTATGGAAAAAGCCGAAATGTCCATTGATGGATGAATGGATAAAGAAGGTGTGGTATATATATATATATATATATATATATATATATATATACATACACACAATGGAGTATTACATTACTCGGGAATCAAAAAGAATGAAATCTTGCCATTTGCAACCATGTGGATGGAACTAGGGGGTATTATGCTAAGCGAAATTTGTCAGTTAGAGAAAGAAAAATATCATATGACTTCACTTACAGGAGGACCTGAAGATACAAAACAGATGAACATAAGGGAAGGGAAGCAAAAATAATATAAATACAGGGAGGGGGTCAAAACATAAGAGACTCTTAAATATAGAGAACAAACAGAAGGTTGCTGGAGGGATTGTGGGAGGGGAGATGGGCTAAATGGGTAAGGGGCATCAAGGAATCTACTCCTGAAATCATGGTTGCACTATATGCTAACTAACTTGGATGCGAATTAAAAGATAAATGAATAAATTAATTAAAAATATGCATCAATATATAGAAACACCATTAATACAATAGATACAAATTCAGATTGATATAAATGTGAATCAAATATCATTAGCAGCACTACCATGAAAACTACGATTCCCGGGGCACCTTTGTGGCTCAGTAGGTTAAGCAAACAACTCTTGATTTTGACTCACGTCATGGTCTCAGAGTTTGTGAGACTGAGCCCCACATCAGGCTCTGCGATGATGGTACAGAGCCTGCTTGGGATTGTCTGTTTCCTTCTCTCTCTGCCCCTCTCCTGCTCATGCTCTTTCTCTCTCTCTTCCTATCTCAAATATAAATAAACATTTAAAAATATGATTAATGACTGATGAGCAAAGTTTGATAAAGATTTCAATAAAGAAAATATAGTAGTTATGAATTTAACAACAGGCAAAAACCTTTGTGTTTTTACGAAATAAATTTAGATCCTATCCTGAAATAATTGTAAACATTACTTTACATGTATGAATGTCCATGAATCATTCAAAAGGTTATTTGATGCAAGACCATTCTTTATTATGTGTGACTGTCTCAATCATTGAAAGATGTCTAGCATTCCTCCCCCAACACCCATCATTGCACACAATGTACACATATTCTCCACTATTGTTGGCAACCTAAAATTTCCAAAATACCCCTTACTGGTGGTGTGGTGCCTCTTAAGAACTGTATTCTAGATGATCTCATCTTTGGCTCAAGTGGCATTTCTCTTTTCCTTCCTGCTTCTCTGATCCCTCTTTTTCCTTTGGTGGGCAATTGCCCCTTTCTCCTATGCACTTTTAACTGTGGCCATTCTTCAAGGCATGGTCCTTGGTTACTTCTTATTCCCTCCCTCCCCTCTTCACCTCTTTCTCTATCTCTACTTTGCTTTATGGAAACATTATATTCATTTATACCCAGTATGATTTTCTGATTTTCAGTGTACAACATACACGTAAATGTATACAGCCATGCAAGTGTCCCCACATTCATGGTAGAGAATATTTTCATCACTCCAAGAAGTTTCTTCTGCCTCTTTACACTTAATCTCCTTTCCACAAGCCTAGTCCCTGCCTATCACTAATCAGTCTTCTCTGCCTAGAGTTTCACCTGCTATAGAATTTCTTATAAATGTAATCATACAGCATTTAGTGTTTTAGGCCTAACTCCTTTAACTTAAACATCATGTTTTAGATATCCATCCATGTCGTGGATGTTTTAGTGATTTGTTTGTGAATAGTAATTTGTTGATAAGTAGTATTCAGTTTTATTATAAACCAAATTTGTTTATTATTCACTTGTTGATGGAAACTGGAGTATTTATATTTGATCCTTTTAATTTTTTATTATTTTTTTAATGTTTATTTATTTTTGAAGGGGAGAGAGAGAGAGAGAGAGAGAGAGACAGAATCTGAAGCGGGCTCCAGGCTCTGAGCTATCAGCACAGAGCCTGATGCGTGACTCAAACTCATGAACAGTGAGATCAGACCTGAGCCGAAGTCAGATGCTTAACCGACTGAGCCATGCAGGCGCCCCTATTTGATCCTTTTTAAATAAAGCTATTCTGAACAGCTAAGAAATACATTTTTATTTATCTTGGGTAAGTACCTACGAGAGGTACTGTTGGTATATATCATAAGTATATATTTTCATCGTAAGAAACTGCCCAAATCTTTTCAAAGTGGATGTACCATTTTGCCCTCACACAAGCAGAGTATGAGTTCTAATTATTCTACATTCTAGGTATTGTCAATCTTCTTGAATTTGAACCATGCTAGTGGGCTTATAGTGGTATCTCATGGTGCCTTTAATTTGCATTTTTTTGCATGGTAACTAATGTTGAGTATCAGTTCATGTTTTTATTTTCATTTTTTCTTTTTCTGGAGAGGTATCCATTTAAATTTTTATCCACTCTGTAACTGGATTGTTTATCTTATTAGTGAGTTGTACGAGTTCTTTACATATACTCGATGTAAGTCTTTTAGGATTACATGTTTTGAAAATATTTATAAATTGTAGATGTGTAGCTAGGATCTAGCTTTTTTATCCTCTCTGGCATATTTGCCTTTTAGTTGGAGCATTTAGATCATTTTCATTTAATATACTTATCGATGTGATTGGATTTAAAACATCTTGCTATTTATTTTCTTTTTGTTGCAATTTTTCTTTATCCCTATTCCCCCGCCTCTTTATGCTGTCTTCTATCGGATTATTATGATTTTTTTATTTCTACCGTTGGCTTTTTAGTTATAATTCTGCCTCAATAATTTTTATAAATATATATTTACTACAGGTCTTTGACAATCAATTTTCTCTACCTTTGTCTGAAAAAAAACCTCACTTCATTTTTACATTTGATTAATATTTTTGCCGCATGTAGAGTTCTAGGTTTACAGTTTTTTTTTTTCTTTCCCCCTTAGAATATTTTAGCATTATCACTTCATTGTCTTCTGGCTAATGTTGCTTTTGGTGAGACATTAGCAGTCTTCACTGTGTTTGTTTCTCTGCACGTAATGTGTCTTTTCTTCTCCGCTGCTTTTAAGGTTTTTTCTTTATTATTGGTTATCAGCAGTTTGATTATAAATCGTGTGGTTTAGTTTTCTTTATAATTCTTCTTGGTAATCATTGACCTTGGATTTGTGGATCTTTGTAGCTTATAATTTTCATCAATTTTTGAAATTTTGGGGCCAATAGTTGTTAAAATATTTTTTAGTATCTCTTCTTCTCTTTCAGGTACTCCCATTATATGTATGTTCATTTGCTTGGTAATGTCCCACAAATTGCTGAAGCTCTGTTCTTTGTGGATTTTTTAAAGGCTTGTTTTCTTTTTTTAATTCATTTTGGGTAGTTTCTATTGCTACATCTTTAAGTTAGTAATAATTTCTTCTACAATATTTAATCTACTATTAATCTCATCCTGTGCCTTTTTAATTTCAGATATTACATTTTTCAACTCTGGAAGTTTGAGGTTTATTTTAATTTTTATTGTTTTGTTCTTAATAGACTATTTTTAAAGCAATTTTAGGTTTATAGCTACACTGAACCAAAGGTACAGAGATTTCTCATATACCTTCTACCTCTGCACATGTATGAGGGTTTGTGTTATAATTCACTTACTTTTTTTCATTAATTTTTTTTAATGTTTATTTTTGAGAGAGAGAGAGAGAGAGAGCGAGCGAGCATGCGCGAGTTGGGGAGGGGCAGCGAGAAGGAGACAAAGAATCTGAAGCAGACTCTGTTCTGTCAGCACAAAATCTGACATGGAGCTCGAACCCACAAATTATGAGATCATGACCTGAGCTGATGACAGGTGCTCAGCCGCCTGAGCCACCCAGGTACCCCAAATCACTTCCATTTTTTCCCTTATCACTTTCATGCTTTACTTTCTTTAATATAGATAATATACACATATATTTAAAATATTTGAATATATATTATAAAATTAGACTTATAATTATATTTTATTTTTATATTATATATCTTATTTTATATATTATTACAAATTCTTGGCCTGTTAATTTTACTACCTGTGTCAAATGTGTGTCTTTTCTATTGATTTATTTTTTCTGGTGGTTGTGGGTTATTATTTCCTTGCTTTTTTTTAGATGTGGCAATTTTCAATTAGATAACATACATTGTGAATATTATATTAATAAATATTGGGTGTTTTGTACTTTTCTCTTTTTTAAGTTTATTTACTTATTTTGAGAAAGAGAGAGCATGTGCCCACTGCAAGTGGGTGGAGTAGGGGGGTAGAGAGAGAGAGAGAGAGAGAGAGAGAATCCCAAGCAGGCTCTGCACCATCAATATGAAGCCCGACTCAGGGCTCGAACTCACGAACTCTGAGGTCATGACCTGATTTGAAGTCGGACGCTTAACTGACTGAGCCACCCAGGAGTCTTGTACTTTTCTTAATGCACATTTACTGGAATCAAATAGGTCATTTTAGGCTTCATTTGAAACTTTCTCGGATTGGTGGGGTGAAATCCAGGCAACCTTTAGTCTAAGACCAACATTCTAAGGGTCTAAGGCTACTCCTAAATTCTAAGAACTCTACCCAGTGTTCTGTGCCTATTTACATTGGCTGGTGGGAATGTGAATCATTCCCAGTTTTGTGTGAGCTCTGGGAATTATTTAACGTATTGATTTCCAGCAGATTTTTCTTCAGCCTTTGGTAGTTTCTGTTCCGTATGTGTGCAGAGCAGTACTCGCACAAGTACTTGAGGGGCCCTCTCTGCAATCCTTGAAGTAATCTCTCTGTGCCCTTCCTCTCTGATATTCTGAACTGTAGATTTTAACCACTTTGGCCTGTCTGAACTGTGGCAGAAATGTGGGTGCAATTTTAGGGTTCACCTCATTTGTTTTTTTAGGGATTTTTTAGGGATTATCGTCCTGAAATGTCAAATGTATAGTCCTATGTCAAATGTTTCAGAATTCTTGTTTCATATTTTTTAGTTAAGATAGGAGTATAAATCTGAGCCCTGTTTATTCATCATGGTCAGAAGAAAATTTCTCAACTGTTCTTGAAGGACCTATCATTCATAGAAATATAATATTTACCTTTATGGGTCTATCTCCCAAAGATGAACCTCAACCTGTGACCTCCCACTCTGCCATATTGGTAGATTGCCAAGTGCACATTCCACATGAGTTTCTTTCTTTCCTGTCAAAATTGACAACCTCTTTCCATTTTCCTAGAGTCCACCAAAGGCACTCATATATTTTTTACCAGATAATGAGGGTCTTAGTTTTAAAGTTATTTTTTGAATGCTTACACTTCTCTTCCCAAGGATCATCTGTCGCTAAGTTCTACAGATTCTTTTAAAATTTCACATCTGCCTTGCTGCTCCTATGCCCTTTGCCACCACTGTAGTCAAGAACTTTGTCATCTCCTGTCTTCAACGTAGAAGCATTTTGTAATGCTCTCTCTACCCTACTTTCTCCTCACATCAATTCAACTTGCATAAAATGTCATTCATTGCCCGGACATGCTTACAAATAAAAGTGTAAAGACTTATACCAGATCATTCGGCATTAAATAATTCAGCTCTAAGTAGCTTTTTATAACTTATCTTCCAGTCCTCACTTTATTTTCTACTTTCAACAAAATGCTCACAGCATTCTAGTACATGGTTTCTCCTCGGTGTCTTGTAAACATATCCCGCTAAGTCAGGCTGCAGGCGTGGCTCATAGTATCCTTCTGCTAGGAATTCCCGCCTTCATTTTCTCTGCTGTTTTGAATGTACCCCATTCCTCTAAAATCCAGTTTAATTTCCACTTACAATAAAGATTCTAACATTGATCTTTTTCCAGTCTCCTAACTGATTTTGTTTTCTTTCTATGCATTCAACATTTAATCTCATAATTTTGTAGAATATTAGTCCTTGGCTTAGTGTGGTCTCTCAAATATTCCCATTCGCTATCCTCAACCTGTCACATCCACACTTTCAGAGCATGTACAGCAGGGAGAGACTAACCTCTGACCTTCCAACTTCCAACCTTGAGTTGATTCCACGACTTCTTTATGTTGTATTACCTTTCCCGCCTACATTTTTTAAAATTAAGCTCTGTATTATGTAGGTAAGTGAATCAAACTGAGAAATCTAAGAAAGGAGGAGAAAAAGGGAACTTTCACTTCTTTGTAACAAGAAAGTAATTAAAGTTTCTTTTTTATATTTATATATAACTATATATAGATAGAGATGATATAGATAGATATAGATATAGTTAAAGATATAGATGATATAGAAAAATAGACATAGAGATAAATAAATCTGGTAAAGTACTATGGATATAATTCCAAAAAGTGTTCCAAATCTTTTTCAGGTAATTGCAATGGCATGAATATGTATCTATCTTCCAAGGATCCCATTGTTAAGCACTTTATTCTTGGAAGAAGTATAGATATAGTGATTCAAAGCACAAGTATGATCATGAACTTCTCCGGATTCAAATCTCAGCTCTGAAGCTTGTGAGATATGTGATGACACACAATTTGCTCTCTGTTCTTTGGCTTTTTCATGAGTAAGATGGAGATAATATTAATCCCTACTTCACAGAGTTGCAGTAAGTTTTAAATGAGATAATCTCTGTCAAGTGGACTGATGGTAGGAAAATTATGTTTTGGTAACGTTTTCAATCTGATGTTATTGGACAAAATGAAAGAGTTTTGACTGAGATGGTTAAAGTTCTATGCTGTTGATTCAGAAAAAGATCTAATTCTGGCTGCCATTCAAAGGTTTTGAATGTTGAAAGCAACAGCTGGGTTAGGCATCAGAAATTCACCATAGGTAAGAGTTAGTACCTATAACAGACAAGTTTTTGACTCAACTTTGTCCTCTGTTCTTTTTTTTTCCCCATACACTCTCCTTGAGTATAATTCACTTGTCCAGTCCCACAAACTCCAGCAATATTTCAAATCCCCCATCCAATGTGATAAACATAGATCGATCTATTTTTCTATGTATCTATAGAGAGATTAATTGCTTTGAATCTCAGTCAACACACGATTGATTTGACAAAATCGATTTGGCAATTGATTTGAAAAAAGAAAGAAAAATGTAATCCAAGTAGTTATTTAGGTCTATAGAAAACTTCTATAACCGTTCCCTTGAGTTTCCTCTCACTTCTTACTGCATTCAAACAAGCATGCTTGTGCAGCTGTAGTAACATATAGCTAACCTTACCATCATCGGTGGCATCTTCAAGATTGGCTTCTGTTCCTCTTGTATCTGTCATAATCTCTTATAATCTCTTATCATGAAAATGAATGTTCATCGAAAAAAGCATCTGTCCGCTGATCCATTAGCAGCACCTTGACAACAGAATCATAATTCTAACCAGAAGGAGTTTTAGTGGCGGCTGTTTCAATCAAGAATTCAACATTTTAGAGAAGCATAATGCTTACTTACCAGAAAAGACATCTAGGTCAGAATTCATCACCTCTAATTTCAGGTTCCTAATTTCGTTCTCACCTCGCATTGTTCCATCAAACCATCATCAAGAAAAACTGATTAACTATTCCCCTAGCCTACAGTAGTGTTAGAATTTTGATGATGTAAATTAATTGGTTATGGTTTCAGTCATTTGGAAATTTTCTGAAAGGTATTGCTTCCAAGCTTCTTCATATTTTAATTCTTAACCATGTTAAATGTTAAAATACCTGGTGAACTCCAACTTAAGAATAGTTTTATTTTATGTAGTTGGTTTACAGATAAAACTCAGGGCGTGTTTCAATAATTCCCGAGCTCTTTTATCAGTCAGGGATATACAACTTGGGGAGAAAGTTATATAAAATTAGTGTATAAAAGTTGATCAAGAGGTGGGTTAGAAATAAAATTTTTGCTTTTTCAAGTTTATTTATGTATTTTGAGAGAGAGACAGAGAGAACAAACTGGGAGGGGCAGAGAGAGAGGGAGAGAGAATCCCAAGCAGGATCCGTGCTGTCAGCGCAGAGCCCAATGTGGGGCTCAAATCCATGAAACGTGAGATCATGACCTGAACTAAAACCGAGGCAGGTGCTTAACCAACTGAGACACCCAGGTGCCCCGAAATAATATTTTTAAAAGAATAAAGTGTCGAATTTGAGACTGATCCAATAAAGACTAAATCAGGTGCATTCAATGGTATATCCGAAAATCATTACTCCCACTTTTACGGTGGTATTTTTCTGTGCATAGGAGAGAATGGATAGAGTTAAAGGCAGTATGATTGGAATCAAAGTAGTAATTAAACATCTGTTAGTCACTATTATGTGTCAATCACTATGTTTTATATGCATTGTCACTTATTAATTATTATTATTACTTTCGCCATGCTTTAGATAGGAAAGGAAAACTTAGAGATGTTCAATTAATGGCAGAGCAAGGATTCTAATGTAGTTCTGCCCAATCCTGAAGCTTAAGCACGGCAGTGCATTGTGTATATGCACATCACCCATTTCTAGTGGTATAGCAGAAATAAGGTCAAGAATGACTGTGCGGTGTTATGGGATAGATACCCATAAGATGCTTTATAGTTTACATGGCATGCTCACAATTTTTTCTTTCAAATCTCATAATATTACTGTCAGGTAGTGTTATTATTGCTATACCCACTATATAAGGGAGGAAATTGAAATCAGAAGTGCTGAATAAATTACCTAAGTTTATACGGCTGGTAATACATAGACACAAGGTAAAACTCAGGCCTCTGACTTAAGGTCCCCTTAGTATATCCATTACATTTAACTGCTTCCAAATGTAAACATAGCAGTTATCAAAATCAAGCATGTGCATGCCCATGTGGTAGAAAAGGACAACTCAACAGTAATATTTGAAGGTTTTAGTAGCTCACTTTCAATAATGGATAAACAACTAGATAGAAGATCAACAAGTAAGGCTTCAACATTATTAACCAGCTAGTCCTAATAGACATCTATAAAAGACTCCATCTAAATATAGCAGGATACATATTCTTTCTCAGTGCACATGGAACATTCCCCATTGGTTAAGACATAAAATAAGACAATTGTTGTATAAGTATTGGAATCGGATGAATATCATTGAATTAGAAATGAATAACAGAAGAAAACTGGGTAAATTTACAAGTATGTAATTTAACCAATATTCCAGAATAACCATTTGGTCAAAGAAGAAATCACAAGAGATATTAGAAAATACTTTGAGAGGGGTGCCTGGGTGGCTTAGTCAGTTGAGCATCCTACTTCGGCTCAGGTCATGATCTCACAGTTTGTGAGTTCAAACCCTATATAGGGCTCTGTGCTGACAGTTTAGAGCCTGGAGCCTGCTTGGGATTCTGTGTCTCCCTCTCTCTCTGCTCCTCCCCTGCTCACTCTCTGTCTCTCGCTCTCTCAAAAATAAAATAGAAACAGTAAATAAAAAAAAGAAAATACTTTGAGATGAATGAAAATGAAGACGAAACAAAACAAAATGTATGGTATGTGGACTAAGTATAGATTTAAGTCGCTGTTATTCATTTTTGTTTGTAAATAAATAGACCAAAAGATGGTCTTGGTAGACTTGGGGCTATATGGCACCTAAAATATTCCATGAAGAGATAAAAAAAATCTCTGAATTGTGAAAAATTGTTTGTATACACCTGGCATAGAGAAGATCAGAATCTTACTCTTGGACTGGGAAGGATATCCTAACTGTTAATTTAAAATGGGTAGAGATAATATTAAAGAAAAAAAGTCACTGCAGGGCCCTTGACATGCATTCCACAAAAGAGTTAGGAGGAAAATATAACTAAAAAAAATCCGATTTCCCACGAAAGGATTTAGCTGTGACCATTTTATCCAGAGGTGGACCAGATATTTTTTCTCTTTCGTGGTTTATGAAGTACATGAAATAACTTCCCTGTCCAGACTATTTTTGCCATTTGTAATGACTTTCTTCATCACTAGACTTTATTTTCATAGACTAAAGGTATTATTTCCATGAAAATTTACAAAAGTACCCTCTTGCCTCTATTGAAATCTATATTGTATATGAATCATTATGAGATTATTTTTAATCACAAAGAGTAAGGGAGAAGAGTACGTTGCACCAATGTGAGGAAAGGGAGAGAGAAGTGCCAGAAAGCTATACTATTTACTTGAAATGATGGCCCCATTTTGGGGCTGGGAGACCATCATTCATTCTCTTAGTCATTCAACAAACAAGTTGATGAGGTCCTGCCATGTGTAAGATGCTGTCCTAGGTACTGAGACACAGCATCGCTAGGTAACAGCACATGCTAGCCTCTCTTCCCCCAACCTCCCTAGCTTTCTGAAAAGATGTCAAGTCGTCCAACCTAAAGTATTTTGGATCAAACATAGTTTACCTGAAAAAATAATCAACAAGCAAGGTGATCCGGAGAGAGTATTTGAAAGAAGCCATTGCCTTTTTTTTCTTCTGGGCAGAGTGGAACATTCCAGAATGGTGAGCAACCCATTGTGGTAGAGTCGATTCAAAACATCAGAGTAGATTCAAAACATTTCACTGAGAAACATATCCCACAGTCTAGCATATTGTCCCCGAAGCTGGTGAGGGCTTAAACACTGTGAAAAGATACCTTTTTCCCTTAGGAGATTCCCCATGTTAACTCAGGCTCCTGTTATGCCAGGATTATTTTTTACAGAGCAGCTGTCCAGGTGGCAAATGTCTTCTGCTAACGGGATTGATCGAACAGTACGGATTTCACTCTTAGAGCCTATTTCTCTTGCTTCTGTGATGTGTCCAAGAAGATAGGCAGAACATGAGATGGGGAATCAGAGGGGAGACACAGACTCCCTGAATTTTGAGAATGGACTTTTATAGGCTTGGAAAGAAGTGTATAGTATAATACATATAGTTTGGAACAGTAGTTCCTCAGGTATGGTCTGGGGAGTCTTGGGCTCCTCACGACCATTTTGGGACTCCATGATATCAAAACTGTTTTTATAATAATACTGAAATGTCATTTACATTTTTCATTTATTCTCTTGTAAATGGTTGTTGGAATTTTCCAGTGGCTTGACAAGATGTTTGATATTGCAACAGATGGAACAGAGAAGTAGATGAGGATCCAGCTGCTTTCTATTATGCAAGACATTTAAGGTATTCGTAGAAATGTAAAATAATGCCACACTTCTATGTTTTAAAATATAGGTATTTTTGTAAAAAAAATATGTTACAGGGGTGCCTGGGTGGCTCAGTCAGTTGAGCGTCTGACTTTGGCTCAGGTCACGATCTCACCACTTGTGGGTTCGAGCCCCGCGTCGGGCTCTGTGCAGATGGCTCAGAGCTTGGAGCCTGCTTCAGATTCTGTGTCTCCCTCTCTCTGACCCTCTCCCGCTCCTGCTCTGTCTCTTTCTCTCAAAAATAAATAAACGTTATCAAAAATAAATAAACGTTAAAAAAATGGAAAAAATATGTTACAGGTAATGTGCTGTTAAAGCTATTTTAAAACAAATTAATAAATTAAAAAAAAATTACATTCTGTTTTTAATATCTGCTATGATGTACATAGCATGTAGTATACATAGATAAAAGTTCCTTGGGATCCTCAATAATTTTCAATATCACAAAGGGGTCCTGAGACCACCCCCCCCAAAAAAAACCTGATGCCTGATAATATTAGGGGAAAAGAGTTTTTCAGACATCTTCAGAATGTGAGAGAAGAAAATTATAAATTAGCTTTTGCTTTTCCTTAAAAATTGATTGAAAAATGACAAAGAGAGAAAAACAAAAATGGAAGCTATTCCATGAAATAATGGAAAGGCTGAAATTCTGATCTGAAACATTTGACGAAGAATTGCTAAACACAGTGAAAGGTGGACTAGAATAATAGAAGAGAAAGTGACACCACAAGATGGCTGCTGCTGAAAACCTTGGGCCAAGATGGCGAAATACACAATTCTCCTAATAGGTAGCCCATTTTAACTTTTCTTCTATTGTGACAAAATTCATATGCCGTAGAATCCACCTTTTTAAAGTGTACAATTCACTGGTTTTAGTATACTCACAAGCTTGTGTTACCATCAGTACTCTCTAATTCTAGAATATTTGTTGTCACCAAAACAAAACCTGTACTCATTAGCTGGCACACCCCATTCTTCCCAAACTTCAATCTACTTTCTACCTGTATAGGTTTGCCTATTCTGGACATTTTATATACATGTTATCATACAATATGTAACCTTTCTGTCTGGATTACTTCACTTACAATACATTCAAGTTCATCCATCCTGTAGTATGTCAGTTTTTCATTCATTTTTGGCAAAATAATATTTTATTGTATGGATATGCCACATGTATATAGCCATTCAGGGGTCAGTGGACATTGGGGTTGTTTCTTTCTTTCTTTTTTTTTTTTTTTACTATTATACATAATGCTGCAATGAGCATTTGAATATTCATTTTGCCATGCACATGCTTTTAATTCTCTTGTGTATGCATCTAGGTATGGATTTTCTGAATCTTACAATAACTCCATGAGAAACTGCCAAACGGTTTCCAAAGCATCTATGACATTTGATATTACCCAGCAATAAATGACAGTTCCAATTTCTTTGTACGCTCACCAATACTTGTTATTATCCATCGTGTCCTTTACTACACAAAGTTTTACATTTTCATGAAGTCAAATTTAAGGGTTTTCTTTTGTTACTTTTGCTCCTGGTATCATACTTAAAAAAAAAAATTATTACTTAATCCAAAGTCACAAAGATTTATGCTTATGTTTTCTTCTAAGAACCATATACTTTTAGCTATATACTTTTAGGTGTATGCATTTAGATCTTTGATTCATTTTAACTTAATTTATGTATCTGGTATGCGTTAGGGCCCAACTTCATTATTTTGCATTTGGGTATCCATTATTCTGAGTACCATTTGTTGAAAAGACTACTTTGTCTCCCGTTGAATTTTCTTGGCACCATTGCCAAAACTCAATTGACCATAATTTTAGAATTTTTTCCTGTCTCTTTTATCCCACTGACCCGTATATCAGTGTCACACTGTCTTGATTTCTTTTGCATTGTGGTAAAATTTGAAATCAGGAAATGTGAGTCCTCCAACGTTGTTCTTCTTTTCAGGATTGTTTTGCCTATTCTGGTCCCTTGCATTTCAGTATAAATTTTAAGATCAGTGTATCCATTTCTTACAAAAATGAGCATCCAGGATTTTGATAGGCATTTCCATCTTATCACTCAGGTGGTTTTTCCTTTATCTTCTTAACGTGATTTATTACATTGATTGATTTTCATGTGCTTAAAAATCATGCATTTCTGGGATGAATTTTATTTCATAGCATACACCTTTTTTGTGTGTGTCTGTATTTAATTAATATTTCTCTGAGGATTTTCGTGTCTATATTTGATCTGTAATTTTCTTGTATGTCTTCAGTTTTGGAATCCAGATAGTACTTGCTTCATCAAATGAATTGGGAAGTGTTCCCCTTTCTTCTGTTTTTTTTTTTTTTTTTTTGAAGTTTCCTTTGTGTGTGAAGAATTGGTATTCTTCCTTCAATATTTGGTGGAATTCACCATTGAAACCATCTAGTTCTAAGAGTTTTTTCTTTTTGTAAGAAATTTTGGATTACTGATTCAATTCAATCTACTTATTGTGTAGTCCTATTCAATTTTTAAAAATTTATTCTTTAGTGAATTTCAGCAGTTTCTCTCTTTCTCAGAATTTGTTCATTTCATCTAGGTTATCTAATTTGTTACTATACAATTGTTCATAGTATTACCTTATAATCTTTGTTATTTCTGTATGGCCAGTAGTAATATCCCCTTTTCATTCCTGATCTTTGTAATTTGAGTCTTCATTCTCCTTTCTTGGTCAGTTTACCTAAAAGTTTTTAGTTTCTTTAGTTGACTTTCCAAAGAACAAACTTTTGGTTTCATTGATTGTCTCTTTGTTCTATTTTTTATTCAACTTAGTTCTCTCGTGGTACTTATTCTTTTCTTCTTTCTGCTTTACTTGAATGTAGTTTTCTCTCAAAATTTACCTCTAAGCAATACTTTAGCTACATCTCATACATTTTGTTTTTTGTTATCCCTTCATTTTCATTCATCTCAAAGTATTTTCTAATATTCCTTGTGAATTCTTCTTTGACTAATTGGCTTTTCTGGCAGATTGTTTAATTTGCACATTTGTGAATTTCCCCAGTTTTTTTCTGTTATTAATTTCTAATTCAATATTATTTGTATGATTCCAATACTTGCACAACTGTTGTCTTATATTATGGCCTAACCTATGGGTAATGTTCCATGTGCAAAGGGAAAGAATATACATGCTGCTATTTTTAGATGGAGTACTTTATAGATATCTATTCAGATTAGTGGTTTAATAATGTTGTTCAAGTTTTACCTGTTAATCTTCTATCTAGTTGTTCTATCCATTACTGAAAGTGAGTTACTGAACCTTTAAATATTGCTGAAATGTCTTTTTCTACCTTAAGTTTTATCAATTTTTACTTAATGCATTTTGGGGTTCTTTTTGGTAAGTGAATATTTGTTTATGAAAGTTGTATCTTCTTGATGGATTGATATTTCATCATGATAAAATATCTTTTTTTTTGTTTCCAGTTATCATTTTTCTCTTAAAGTGTATGTTATCTGATATCCATATAGTCATTCCTGATAGTTTTTAATTATTGTTTGCATGATATACTTTTTTCCATCTTTTTACTTTCAATCGTTTTGTGTATTTGCATCTAAAGTATGTGCCTTGGAATCTAAATTATGTCTCCATAGATGACATATACTTGGATCATAGTTTTAGTGTATTCTGCAGATTTTTTACTTTAGATTGGAGTCTTTAATCCATTTATAATTAATTTAGTTATTGATAAGGGATGATTTATAACTGCCATTTTTTATTTGTTTGCTAGGTGTCTTTTGTCTTTTTTATTCTTCTGTTTCATTATTATTGGACGATAAATTCTATCTCTTTATTGATATTCTACATTTGGTGAGACATCATTCTGATTCTATTCTTTAGTTTGTTAGCACAGTTTCCTTTAGTTACTTCATTTTTGAACATATTTAAAATATTTGATTTTATGTTTTGATCTAGCATGTCCAAACCCTGGAGTTCCTCAGAGGTCTATTAGCTGCTTTTTTCCTCTCTGGTTTATGGCCCATACTTGCTTGATTCTTTGAATATCTCACAATTTTTGTTCAGAAACAACAACAAAAAATATATGAAACCTGATATATCTTAAATATTCCCTTCTTCAGAATTTGTTGTTGCTGTTTTTTTTTCTTTTTTTGTTTTGTTTTGTTTTGTTTTCTGAATGACTCAATTCACCTAACTCTGTAAAGTCTGTATTCTCTAATGGGTGTGACCACTGTAGTCTGTTGCATTAGATTAGTGATCACCAAATGATTGGACAGAGAATTCTATATGTAGAATAAATGTAAGAAGTGTGTAAGATCTCTATAAAGAAAGGTTTAACACTTTTCTGAGTGATTCAAGGGCTTAAACAAAGTGAATCTCATAACATATTTAGATAGGAAGATCAATATAATATAAATATCAATTTTCTTTAGGTGAACATATTAGCACAATAACAAGAAAACGTGTAGATGATTTTGGGGTATCTAGACAATCTTGAATTCATATTCAAAATAAATAAGCAGAGAAAATTCTGAATAAAAGAATAATATACAGTTGCAAAAATCAAAACAATGTGGTAATGGCAAAAAAAAATGGGTGGACCAATCAATGGGACAGAAATAAAAGTCCAGAAATCATTCAATGCACAGGCTAGCATCTCAAATCAGTGGAGATGCACAAATTGAATAAATTATTGAATTTTAGTATTGAATAAATCATGCTTGAAAAAAAGGATAGCCATATGGGAATAAGTTGTAATGACGTTAGAGTGCCAAGAACTTTGAAGTAAGATATAAATTTCAGTAATCATAAAAAGATAAAGGTTGAAAGATTATTTGGCCTAAAAAGTATGCTGAGAAAAAAAATCGCCGTTAATGAAATTAGAATATGGACGAGAAACTTGTAGAAAACGACTTACTATTTATAACTTCTATTACGTGTTTAGAAAATTAAAAAAAAAAATCAATAACCCAATAAAAATGAGTGAGGGATACAAGGAAAAACACAAGGAAAAGAAGATACAAGCAGCCATTAAACACGTGCCTAGGTACTCAACTTGCTCATACTGAGAGAAATGCAAATAAACACAACAATAAATGCCATCTTTTCCCTATCAGATTGGCAAAGAGCAAACGTTTCATAACATGTGTTAGCACGGGTGTGAGAAAACTGATTATGTTTCTGGTGGGAGTGTGAATTAGGGCAGCTCTTACGGATCACAAGCTGGCAATATTTATACAAATTATTAAAACAAATATTTTTTAGTTCAGCAATTACACCTTTAAGAATGTACGTAACAAATATATGTGCACATTTGTGAGATGACATCCCTACCAAATTATTCAGTGCGGCATCGTTTGTAATAACAAAAGAATAAAAACAACCTCGATGTCTGCCTACAGGAGTCTGAAGAAATTCTATGTGAAGAATGCTATCCAACTGTAGAAAGAAAGAGAACTAAAAAGGAAAAGGGAAAAAAATGAAAGAAATCAGGAAAGAAAAGAAAAGAAACCCTTTATATATTAATAGAGAAAGCTCTCCAAGATAAATTTAAAATATACAAAAAAAAAAAATCAAAATTCAGAATAGCACATGTATGAGGGGACACTATGTGGGTCAAGAGAGAGAATAATAAATATTTTTTATTGCTTGCACATCTGGGAAGATACAGATGAGCATTCATCGTAGAGATGGAGACTAGAAGGGGAGTCCTAGGGGATAAAGCTTACGCTGCTTAACGTTTGAACGCTATTCACGCATTATTTATTCAAAGTGTGAACACAGAGGTCATAAACAATGACAACCACCACCAAAACAAAAAATGGAAGGAGAAAAAAATAAAACCACCGTAGATACAATGTAAATTTTAGAAGCAGATAAAACTATAGACACGGCTAAAAACACAATTAGGGAGAGCAGATTTTGATAAAAAGTGAGCAAAAGTACATACGAAAAGTTTAAAAGAATTAGCAGGAAAATGTGAAAAACCTCTGAAGCATCCACAGATGTTCGTCTGTCAATATCCAGTAAGAAGACAAAATTTCCACCAATATGTTAAAAAAAATTTCCTGGAATAATTGAAGACATTCTAACAGTTGAGAGCAGGAATGTGTCACAGGAAACACTGATGCAGATTGATCAACTACGAGTCTTTCCCGAGGAAGGTTATTGGATGTAACCATATCCGAACACTCCTGTGAGCCTCTGGCAAAGGCAGAAAAAATAGAGCCTGATATTTAGGGAGGAAAAACAGTAAGTCTGGATTTAAAGTCCTCTAGAATCACATCCAATGCTAGCAACTATGGAACAATGTCTTCAAAGTTTTAATGAAAAGGAACATCATCATGTTTTATGTCCAGCTATCCCACTGTGCAATAATAAGAACCAAGGGAAGAGATTTTCGAACCTACAAGAAATCAAGAAATATTGTTTCCATAAACATTCTTGTAAAAACTCCTGGAGGACAGAGTTAAGCCAACCAAAATATGAATTTAAAAGTCAAGATAAATGGAGTCATGGTGAGCAGTGAATCCATTTAAACGTTCGACTAATGCTAACAACTGTGGGAATTATGCTTATGGAACTAACTCTGAACATTTTACACCATGAACTTGTGGAAATGTTATAACTAATAAAAGCAGGAGGGTGAGAAAATGAGGGAGGTAGCATATGTAGTTAACATGACTGAGAGAAGGTCGGGTTTTATAATGTTTTTAAAAGTGGACTACGAAAAGACGGTGAACTTGGTGGAGGAAAATAAACCTGGTAAATGACTTGTTCTAATATTAGCTGTGTTCTAATATTAGCATATTAGGAAGACTTCTTCTCCCTCTCTTTGGTGCATAATTTAAAAATTGTTACTTGTGCATCTCTAATAGTTTCCCCAGTATCTGCTTATGATAACCAGGACTTCTGCCAATATCAGAAGTCTAATGACTAGATCTTAATCATATAAAGATGTCTCTCATGTGAAATTCAGCAAGTATTCTAGGCATATACTCAAGATAATCGAAAGCAGGCTCGAAGAGGTATTTATACACTCATATTCACAGCAGCATTCTTCATAAAGGCTAAGATGTGGAGGCAACTCAAGTGTCCATTGATGGATGAATGGATTGTTAAACATGTGATATATACACTCAATAAAATATTATCCAGCCTTAAAAAGGAAGGAAATTCTGACGTAAGCTACAGCACGGATGAACCTTGAGGATGTTATGTTAAGTGAAACGGCCAGTCTCAAAAAGACAAATACCGCATGATCCCACTTACGTGAGGTACTTTGAACAGTCAAAATCATAGACACAGAAGGTAGAAGGGTGTTGCCACAGGCTGGGAGGAGGGGATAATGGAGAGTTTGTATTTAATGGATATAGTTTAAGTTTTACAAAATGAACAGATTTATAGAGATAGTGGTGATGCTTGTACAACATGACAAATGTATTTAATACCACTTAACTGTACATTCACAAATTCTTAACACAGAGGGGTGCCTGGGTGGTTTAGGTGGTTAAGCGTCTGACTCTTGATTTTGGCTCAGGTCGTGATCCCAGGGTTGTGGGTTACAGCCCTGTGTTGGGCTCCACGCTCAGTGTGGAGCCTGCTTGGGATTCTCTTTCCCTCTCTCTCTGCCCCATCCCTGCTTGCACTGTCTCACTCCCTCTCTCAAAATAAATAAATACACATTAAAAAAATGGGTAACGTGGTAAATTTTATGTTCTGTGTATTTTACAATAATAGTTTTCTTTCCTTCCTTGTTTCCCTCCTTTCTTTCTTTCTTTCTTTCTTTCTTTCTTTCTCCTTTCTCTTTCTTTCTTCTTTCTTTCTTCTTTCTTTCTTTCTTTCTTTCTTTCTTTCTCTTTCTCCTTTCTCCTTTCTCTTTCATCTTTCTTTCTTTCTTTCTTTCTTTCTTTCTTCTTCTTTCTTCTTCTTTCTTCTTCTTTCTTTTATTTCAGGGTTAGGCTGTTATATTTGTCAATCTTCCTAGCTGGAAACATCAGAATCCACTCTACCTAGTTACACAAGAAGGTGTTGCTCATGGAATCATTGGAAGGACTGGTGTTACAAGATGCAGGCTAAGCCTTCAGGAAAAAAAAAACAAAACTTCTAATGCAATGTCCCCATCTGGCCTGGTAAGGAAGTTGGTGCCACCGTCCCCAGATTGCTGTGTGATGGCACGTCCACAGAACATGCCGCTCCCATTTTGTAAATATGGGAAGGGTGCACTTCTGGCTCAGATCCTGCATACTGCTTGGTTCAGGATGTTGGAGGCTATGCACCAGAGCCGAGAGCAATTCCAGACACACTTTCCAGGTGTAATTCAGAGCACCCACATGGCTTCCAACCCTCAGAGGTTACCCCTTACTGTAATATCCAGCAAGATGGCGCACATCTCTGTGAACTTATTTCTGTTCTTCTGGTCAGATGATTCTGCAGTCTGCTTCATACTTTGCTGCTGTCTCTGACTATCTGCTTTCTTCGCCCACCACCTCCGATTCTTGCATTACTTTTATGTACCACTAACCCAAGAGGGAGGGTACAGAAGAGGCTTTCCTGAAGGTTAGAAGACAGTGGGGGGTATAGAACAGAGCAGAAAATAACTTCACCATCAGCAGAAAGCATGGAGCATACTTTTTACTAAAGGTTTGTGGTTGGTGAGGCTATTTAGTCAGTAAAGCAGAATTACCTTCAAATCGATGTTATGTAGTATAGTAGAAATGTACTGAGCATCTCTTATCTTGAGGACTTTTTCACAGGTCCCATCCCTATGTCTGCTCCTGCTTACACCTTGTTGCTGGCATGCCTCTGTCTCCATGGCCCCTCGTCACCAATTCTTACTGTTAATGTGTCCCTTATTCTCTCACCTGTGTTGCTAATAGGAACTTAATTTTCTTTAAAAAAAAATTTTTTTAACGTTTATTTATTACTGAGATAGAGAAGGACAGAGCATGAACGGGGGAGGGCCAGAGAGAGAGGGAGGCACAGAATCTGAAACAGGCTCCAGGCTCTGAGCTGTCAGCACAGAGCCCGATGCGGGGCTCGAACTCACATACCACGAGATCGTGACCTGAGCCGAAGTCGGAGGCTTAACCAACTGAGCCACCCAGGCACTCCAGGAACTTAATTTTCTTGATTAACATCTTACAGGTTTCCTCCAGATCTCCTCTTCGGGAAGGGGTTCATTTTTCATACCACAGTAGATTCATTGAATTATTTAAAAATAAATTTCCTTCCTCATACAAATTACACCTTCCTATCTCTGTAAGTAAAAAGCCTATCTTCAGATATTTTTTTGTAATATAGTCACTTTGCCCTCCTTAATACAGTAATAATAACAATTTTAATGGTAGAGATTGAATGGGAAACAAAAAAAAAGGGAGAAAAGATAAAATTTAAGATTCGATTTTAAGAGTTTTTGACCTGCGTACCCAATACTGGTACTAAATTTACTGAAAATCATTGGTGGACTTCAGCGTATATTTTATTCCTTGAATTCTGGAAATCAAACTAAACTCATTCCTTTTGATCTTATTTTTCCATTTGTAGCCATTTTTCTTTGATCTGCTATAGTAACACCTTCAGATACAGTCCCTGCTACTTTTCTTGCCATATTGGTAGATCACCAAAATCTACAAAATGAAATAAAAAGAAGCATCACCATCAGCAGCTACATTTTCCTAGTTCTCTAAGACAGGCAAGTATGGGGCACTCAATATATTGGCAGTAAAATGGGACTCCCCCCCCCCCCCCAAACCCAGTCATAATCCATGATGGTGAATATGGAAGCTGATCTTCATGGACTATGGGGCCAGGAAACAGACAGGATGTAGTGTATATTTCTTAAGTCTTTCCCTGTTTCACTCAAACAGACCGTGTGGTAGACTAAACACCATTGCCCATGTATTAGTGGATTAAAGAGATCAAATGTATTCTTTGATTTAGTATTTATTTGTAGATTTATTAGTGAGAGGAAAATTGGATGCTCTGGATGTTCATGTTCTTTCCCTTTTTGGTAGTCTGGCTGAAGTTTGGCTCAGCAGGTTTGAGTTAGATTTAGCCCCAAATTGGATAGCAATCACAGGCATAAAAAGCACCTCTTCCTAATGTGGCTATTTCTCCAGTCATTGCTACACAATGCATTATGGGGTGGGGGACCCTCTCTACTAGAATGTTAGCCATGGGGTGTAAATAAAGATCATTTATGACTGTTCTCAATGGCAGGGTCACAGAGTTCAGATGATTGCTTGCATTCTAACTATTTCTTTGTTTGTAACTCCTCCCCATCCCAATAAATCCTACATCTATGCCAGGTGGCACTACTCATTTGTATCCATCACCCCTTTGGACAGCATTCGTTTCACAAATATTTACTGAGTGCCTACTGTGTCTCAGGCACTGTTTTAATTCTCGAGATACCTCAGTAAACAAACAAAGAGTTCTGTCTTCTGGGGTTACATTCTAGTGATGATAGCTGGGGTGGGGACGAAATAACAAATATGACAGGTAAATTATATAATAAATTAAAAGGTAATTGGACTCTGGGAAACAGAGACGTAGAACAGGGTAGGTGGGGATCAGGCGTTGATGCCAGAGTCGGGAACAGTGATTGATACGTAGCTCTGTGGCGGATGAAGATGAACTGTCATATACACAAATTCTTTAAGGTAGACTTTGTGTCTTTTTTTCTTTTCATGCATGAGCCCTTACCCAGTGCTCAACACATAGTAGGTGGCTAAACACTGCTTGTTGACTTAACTTTTCTGATACAATTTAGAATACAAAAAGTGATCTGCCAGGACTTCTACGTAAATGACGTGACCTCAGCACTTTCTGAACGCAAGGACATTCCTCTGCTTCTGCAAAAAAAAAAAAAAAAAAAAAGAAAAGAAAAAGAAAACCCCCCACAAAAACCTGGCACATACTCATTTTAAGGAAACTTCATTAGGAAATAATGTTCCATGCTATCACCTTCAATGTAGTTAATGTCTCCATTGAAAACTGGGTCACTGTGATGTCTCTCGCGTCTGGCAAAATACTGCATACGCCCTAAGAACAGTTGGCCACCGTGCACTCAGAAATAGATGCGACAAAACGTCAAGTCTGTGTTTCACAGTGGACACAGTTCTCGTAGACAGGAAGGAAAGGGGCACAAATTCGGCAAAGAATTGAAATGCCTCTTTACACACCCGCTTCGAAGGCTGAATTCTGTTTGAATTCTGACAATGAGGAGATATAAATTGCTGTTCCTCATCTTGACCTTTATGTAGCCTGGTGCCTTTTCCTTTATGATGAGGTTAACAGACAGCTGATGAGCTTTCAGTCAGCTTTTGTCGTAATTAGGGTAGAGATCAGGCTGCTGTATCTGAAGGGCTCAAATGCAGTGGTTTAAAAGAAAAGAGTAAAAGTCTCTTTGGCTTTCAAGCAAAATGTGGCTGGCTTAGGTGACAGGAGATCTGCCGTCATCTGGGCATTTTCCATGCCTGTGTGGTCCAAGACCTGGAAATGGCAGACACGACTTCCCCTAACAATCCCTTTGTGAGAAATATGTCTCATGCACATACGTAACAGCGAAGGATGTTGGGAAACAGAGGGCAGCCATGCAGTCATGGGCTAATCTATAGAAGAAGGGAAGAGTATATTTTGGTGGGCGATTTGCAGTTTCCTCCGTGATCTCTAGTCAATACACTAAAAGAATGAGTGTTTTGTGCTATAATCCATTCTTTCATGTAGAAGGGTCATTAGAGGATTATGCCAAGATAAAGCGACATCTCTCACCCCCACCACCAGTGTCTCCTTGGAAGCTCTTGCAAAGCAAATCCAAACTTTTAATGCTCCAGTACTAACGATGTAAGCTGCTTTGGTAAAAGTTGCTGATTCTCAGATGATTCCATGTGAAGATCACGAGAAGATGTGACACGTTAAGAGAATAAACTCAGAAAAATTGTGATACACCAAAACCCCTTCTAATTTGACTCCATTCATTTTATTTGGGAAAGACACTCAATTGTCTCAAAGGCCTTGATGTCATGCCTCTTAGTCAACGTGCAGGGCATTGGCTCCATTTTTACCCCCTTGGCAAACGGACAGGTAGAAATCATTGTCAAATTTATCTTGTTATATTGCCATCTATGTTGGTATTTATAAGATATTCTAGGGATAGAAGAAAATCTCCAAAAAATAGTGCTGAAAATCATATGGCTCAACTCAGTGAATGTCATTGCTGGCTGACAAATTATTTCTTGGTGGTAAAAGTCGTCTAACTATCTTTTTGCTCCCTAAAGCAGATTTTTATGTAAAAACTGTGACTTTCATTGATCCTTGGTGTAGAGTACTTTTTTTTTTAGAATTTAATTTTTAAAAAATATTTATTTATTTATGGAGAGACAGAGCAAGCCAAGAAGGGGCAGAGCGAGAGGGAGAGAGAAATCCCAAGCAGACTTTGTGCTGTCGCCGCAGAACCTGACGTGGGGCTCAAACTCATGAACTGTGAAATCATGACCTGACCCCCATGCCAAGAGTTGGACGCTTGTTGGACTGAGCCACACGGGCACGCCGCTGTGGAGTATTTTAGATGACCTTGTTCAATAATGAAAATCAACCCCAGCAAAGATTGGTTTCGCAAGCAAGAGACAGATAGATCACTTTGGAATGAATGAGTCACAAATCTAACCAGATGATAATCCTCTGGCTAATTTCAAACAACTTTTTTCTTTACAGGTCCGTAAAATTTTAATCTGGAACCACCGAGTACAATTATTCACTCAGAATAATTGTACACAGGGAAAAGAAGCATTGCATCAAAAACAAATAAGTATCATAAATAGAGGTGGTATCTAGGTCCCTTTATTAACATCTGTTTGCTCAGATTTTCTAATACAAGTCAAAACTCTCTTTTTACATGCAACTTGGTAACAGGCAGCCAAAATGATCGCCAAAGGACCAAATAATGTATTTGTGGAATAAAAGAAATATAGTGGAAAAACATTATCACTAGACAGCTCCCAATTTATGGACACTGGTAAGTCACTTATGTCTCTGGAGCCCAGTTTCCTCTTTGGTATAATGGGAGACAATTATGCTTATTTTTCTCAAATATCACAACAACCCAATAAAGTAATGCAAGTGAACATGTCCTGTAAAGCATGAAGTGCTGTGCACATATGAGGTTTATTTATTATTTCGCAGTAATTTTAGGACAAATGATTTCTTAAACCATATCGCTGCTGGTCCCTGAATTGCTATTAGTCTGAACATGACTTTCAAACACTTGTCCAGCTTCAACTATCTCCTATTTTCTCTCACCTCACCTGCTATCCCTGGTCCGTCTATATTACGTCCCCCTTCCCCCCCACCATCTTATTTTTCTTATTCTCCAAATGCCTATGCTGGCACTATCTCTCTGCCTACCAGATAAGAACACTGTCTATCTGTGTTCCCTTGTTGATCTACTGACCTTTAACTACAGTTGCGTTTCATTAAGAGGGCATGTACTTTGAGGCAAACATTTTCCACTGGTTTAATTTTAGCCTTAGGAGAGAAGAGAGGTATATCACCAAAAGTGGTGACATACACAGAGAGGGGGAGAAAGACTCTCTACAGCACATTCCTCTGGTATCATCTGGTATTTGATTTCCTGTAGTCAAGAGCTATGCTGTACTGATTTTATGGAAAATACAGAAAGAGGTAAAGAAATAGAGCATTTCAGCACTCCTCCCAGGAGGGGACACTGCTGGGGCATGGGGAGCACAAAATAAAAGTCAGCTTGAATAGATGGGTATCACAGGGTATTATGAGGATCCCAATTCTACCAGTTTTTAACTGAATAACTTTGGGCACATCAGCAGCTTTCTGCACCTCATTTTCTTTCTCTGTTTGGAAAGGATAACAGGGAGTTTCTCATGTGACTACTCTGAGAATTAAAAGTATTACTATTTGTGAAAAGCTCTGGTATAAAGTGGGGATTTACTAAATATTATTTACTTACAGGTCTATAAACAACAAACTCTATTTGTTTATGAATCTATAGCTCTAAGTGGATATTGGCCATCTGCCTTTACTGAGCTACCGAGAGCTCAGAGGAGAGGCACACTTCATTTGCTGGAGAATTAAGCTATGGATACATAGAGTCTTCTGAGTACTAGAGTCCAGACTCCTAAGAAAGTGAGATTTACTTCTGTATCATCCGTGACTGGCGGACATCCAGCCTCTGATTCAACTCAACAAGGGACAGGATGCTCACTGGCTCTCAAAGCAGTTCATTCCTTTTTAGAGCAATTCTCAATATGAGGAAGAGCTTGCTTAAGGTCCATTGAAATCTGCCCTTCTATGAATGCTACCCAGCAATCCTACATCCTCCTATGACATAATATTTTTTTTTGATTTTTTAATGTGTATTTATTTTTGAGAGACAGAGAGAGACAGCATGAGTGGCGGAGGGGCAGAGAGAGAGGGAGACATAGAACATGAAGCAGGCTCCAGGCTCTGAGTTGTCAGCACAGAGCCTGACGCAGGGCTGGAACTCACCGGCCATGAGATCATGACCTGAGCCGAAGTCGGACGCTCAACCGACTGAGCCCCCCAGACGCCCCTCCTCCTGTTACAATATTAAAGATGAAGCTGAATCACCATTGTTTCATGAAACATTTATGAAAACAATAAAGTCAATATCATGTTCGCTTTAAGTCTTTTCTTGTTTTCGTGCTTGAATTGATTCTCTAATGATAGAATTTGTAGCTCTTTGTTAGCTTAGGTTACCCTCGTTTGTTTTATTTTTAATGTATAGAAACTAGGTTTGAACACAGCACTGTTTGTATCGCTTAAATACAATGAGCCTCTTTTCTTTTTTAATAGGCACACTATGCATTTATAAATGTAATCTAAGTTTGCAGTCTATATTTACATTCCACTAAGGGCACCATATACTTTTTATTCAAATCAGGACACTTTTGAGAGTGAAAGATAGGCTATTAGCAATTTCACTGGGAAAACAGGCATGCACCAGGATTAAGTCTAACAAGGACAGGTTGCTGTCCTACATCAAAAGTGTCCTGCCATTCTGTTACATTCTCTCTCCCTCTCTTTTATTTCTCACCTAAATGGCCCCTTCTCTAGTTTACTCTGGTAGCTCGTGGAATTTTATGTAACTGCGTAAGTCTTGGTCTCTTGTCTTATACTCTAATTACTTTGAATAAGCATATAAGCTTTTGGTAAACACAATGTTCATTGCTCTATTTCAAATCTCATTAACACACCAGATTTGTGTATTGTCTTTTGTAAAAATTCTAAGCTTGCCTTACTATAGCATTCTCTGTACATTAGGATACAATCATTTGAAACTGTTAATATTACCCTGGTGTTATACTTTATCTCTTGAAAATACACTTTTCTCTTGAAAACATATGCTTCCCATATATATATCTGCTGCTTTTGATTATTCCCTGCTTTATCAATTTATCGGACTAATTATCTCTCTCTTTCAAATTTCAGGTTAACACATTTCAGATCAGATTAAGTTTACAAATAATTATATCAAATTGCTTTTGTTTAATACTTCATACATTGTAAGATTGCTTTTATATTTGCATTTGAGTATGCCAACGACCCTTGAGAAAAGCTGAAGAAATATAATTATTTCCTCTTTACAGAGGAAGACATGGAGGACTTAAATCCAGATTTTTAATTTCTATTCCAGTGTTCTGATGCCACAGTGTTCTTTTGCTTTTTATCACTCAATAAATACTCCTAACTTTTTTTCTGTTTTTATGTCATGGGTGATATACTTCTGAAAAATCTAGTAGTCATTCATTATCATCTAAATACTTCCTTTTTTTTAAGCTTATTTATTTTGAGAGAGAGAGCAGGGTAGGCAGAGAGAGAGAGAGAGAGAGAGAGAGAGAGAGACCCAAGCAGGCTCTGCACCACCAGCATGAAGCCAGATGTGGGGCTTGAACCCACGAACCACGAGATTGTGACCTGAGCAGAAGTCAAGTCAGATGCTTAACTGACTGAGCCACCCAGGTGCCCCCTAAATGCTTTCTTTTATTAAGCCATGAGACTCAACTTAATGAAAATTTGCAAATTGTCCGTGGGTCTTCACATTTTCATCCTTCTCCTAATGGAATGAACGTCACCAGATACAGATTGTGTCTCTCCCTGTGTGTTTTTTGCCTTATTCTGTGTTCCCCTTATTATTTGCTTCAGGTGAATAAACGAAACTGGTAGAGGTTATTGGGTTCAGGAGGTACAAGCAGGGTGTCCGCTGGATGTTACACGTTGTTTTACTTCTACATTATTTTACATCAAGTTGAGACATGAACGATGCTAAATTCATTTTCTGAGGGTGACCAATCACTCTTAGACAATGGACTTAACCCATCTCATTTCAAGGGTATCCTGAACTTGTTAAGGACCCTTAATGTTGTGGGAACCCAGCAATATATTTCTTTAGAAGATCCTGGTTCACTGTATTGGGAAAATTTCTCAGGCCCAGTAGGTGGATCCAATCATGTAGGTGTTCTCCTCTTTGTTTTGTTATTCTGTTCTCCCAGATCTTGAGGTTAGATTCACTTCCTTCAGGTTCAGGTTTGATCTTTCTGTTTTCTCAGTAGCCAGCTTTCATATTTTCTAACATATCAAAAAATGGAAAATTTCCCTTTAGGTTTATCTTTTTTTCTAGCAGATATGTTATCTATAGTACAAGTTGTAATGTAACTCCTCCCTTTCCTTCCTGCTGGCCTTTAAGACCAGATGCTTGCAGCGACGACAAATAGTAGAGATGACCCAGGTCTCCACAAAAGAGACCTTTAGTCCGAATGCTCCAGATCTTTTTCTTATTCATTCTTTTCCATCCCTTTGCTGCCGCTGTTCAGTTTTGGTCTTCTGGCAAGATTGGAACCCCAGAGAGAGACATAGTAGCACTTTATCTCAGGCATAATATATCCATGATTACTCTCTATATGGCCCTGATCCATGAAAAGTGAACAATTTGTCCTTGGACTGGGGGTCCAAACCCCAGCTCTCACAAATCAACCACGGGACCTTAAGTTTGCCACAGAACCCTTGTGAACATCAGTCTCTTCATCTATTGAAAGTAAAGGGGTTGAAACTAGCTGTTTCCCAAGGTTTTTTCCTCTTTTGACATTAGGGAATCCCAACCACTAATAAGGTCTTTCCTGTGTGGTTTTTAATATCACACGGTAGTAGTCTTCTCCTTGGTTGGAAGTGCTGTGCTTGATGACCAGGAGATGGTAATGGATTTTTTTTGTAATTGGTTTTTCAGTGGTGTTGCTTATAAGAGAACGATTTACTTCTTTTCACCTCCTAAGTGCTGCTCATGAAGATTTTTCATTTTGTTTCAACATTTGTTCCGCATATTTTTTTCTAGAGTATTAAATGCTTGAAGAGATACTCTTTTTTTTAAGCTTTCACGTTTATAACTAGTCATTGAGATTCTGGAACTTGAAAAGATTTGTGGACTTTAATATTCTATACCGTTCATAGTGTGTGTGTGCGAATATATTTGTTCATGACGGAGTCTAGCTACCTTCAGGGTAAGAAATATGCAGCTCTCAAAGGTAAAAGTCTATATCTAATTTTAGATGGTTTCTGTCTCCTATTTATCACAAGTTTTTTTTTTCCAAAGGCCCAATATTTTCTAGGGTCTAATATTTCACAAGCCCTGCGGCATCACCGTGAGATGGGTAACAAACCAATTTCTATTTTATAGATACTAAAACTGAGGCACAGAGAAAGCATGTGATCTGTTCTGGCCCTCCAGCAGCTCAGTAAGGAATAGCAGACCAAAGATCAAGAAAAGAAATAACCTAATTCCTCTGTGATTCTCTTTTGCTAAGGATCGGAGCACCACAGAGCTGGACGATTCTCTGAGAAACTAGCAGCCCACTATCTCTTTGTAGGGAAGCTTATATGTAAATTTATCCAGCAGAAATGCCAAGTTCCTGACTATAATCCATACCAAGGTTGAACATTCTTCATTACTAGAACGTTCTTCCTCAGACTTCACCGTCACCCACAACCGTATCCCAGCACTCCTCATGTCATGCCTCCATCCCCGTAACAGCTCTCTGACTAGGCTGGTATCATAATTCCTCTCCTGTACTCCTCCTCCACCCACCCTGCCCAGTTCATTCTATAGTCTGTGCCCAGTGATCTTAAGACATGATCACTGTGCCACTTGATTTTGTAAAGTGTGTAAAGACTTCCTGTTTCCCAGTTTCACGGCACATCTGGTCTACGATTCTCCGCCTGACTCTCAAGTCCACCCACAATTGGGTCCTGCTCATTATTCAACTACTATTTCACTCGAATAACCCCTGTCCCGAGGTGCACGTCTCTTTTTTCCCTTCATCAAGCTATCGCTTTGCTTTTGCACTTTCTGCTTTCCATCCAGAGTTTGCTTTCCGCTCCATCATCTATTTATCTAAATTCTACTCCTGTCATGCTCTCCTTGAAGCCTTCATTGACTGCTCTAGCTGTCGCAGTCACTTTACTGCATTTAACAAGAACTGTCCTTGCGGTCAGCGTTACCTACCGTCATTCCCTCATTGTACTTATGTGTCGCCTTAATCCATCTTAGGCTACTAACCATCCTAGAGTGCTGAGGTTGTGTCTCCCCTTTGTCTTACCAGAAGTGCAAAGCACAATAAATAAAAACCATAAGTAAAACAAAGTTCTCCATAAGTAATAGTTGATTCCTTGAAATTCAGTGACCTGGATTTGTAAAGCGCATCTGTGTGTCTGCGTGTGTATATGAGTGTGTGTGTGTGTGTGTGTGTGTGTGTGTGTTTATGAGTGGACTTTTTACTTTAGAGAGACAAAAGGGTCATGGATAAGAAAATGAGTATATGTCGTTTTTTGGATTTTTTTTTGAGGATAATTTATCTTCAATTATTACTTGAATTTCAAATTCTTCCCAGAGTACTTCTTCCTTTCACTGGAAGTTGTTTGGTGAATAGAAGAGCAAATATTTTCCTTGTTCAGTTGGTGTGGCCTTGGATTTCCACTTGGATTCCGTCTCGGGCTCTGAGCATCCCAAGCCCTTGTCTTTTACTCCCTCCATTACAGGATGAAACCTTCCATTTGAATATTGTATGAACTAAAATGGCATATGACTCAGGTTCATATTTTATAAATGTCAGGAATTCATTTGAAAATATTGACATAATAATCCACACTTAAAAAAATTGAAGACAGATAAGTGGGGAATAGACCTCACCACAGAGCAAAATGAAGCAGTCTTCATTTGGTGAATATTGTTTTCCTCTAGAAGTTATGTAATATTTGCAGTGTCTCAATTTTAAAATATGAATGTTTATTCTGATTCCATGGGTTGAGTTTGGAAATGATGAAAGTTTTATTACATAAAACATTATAAAAACTCATACATAGATCCTTTTGAGTCTGAGTTAGAAGATTATGTTCATCCGGGATAGTAGTCCACCCAGCAAAAATTCCTTCTTGGCATCTGCTCAAAACATGTTCACGCTCTTTGGCGGATAACTGTTGTGAGCCTCTAATTTTTTAATATCTTTTTTTCTTTATTAAATTAAAACAGATGTCACAGGAACTTGTGAGAGCCACTGCTCCTGCATCTAAGCAGCATTCTTCAGTAGAACTATTTTCCATGATGGATGTGTTCTCTATTTGCACTGTCCAATATGGTAACCACTAGCCACTATTTGGCTTTGGCCACTACCGACTTGAGAAAATGAATTGTAAATTTATTTTTACTTCAGTTACACTTAAACTTCAATAATCACATGCGGCGAATGGCTACTGCATTGGACATTTTTGCAGAATAAGCCAGCAGCCGTTTTCACCTGCGGACTGTTCAAAAAGTTTACAAGAATTTTCATCTTTGTATTTTCTTTTCAGGACATTTTTGTCTCTTCATTAGTCAGTCCCCACCTTAGAATTTATTTTGCTGTGGCTGCTGCTGTGGCTACGATTTTCCCTTTTTTCTAAGGTCCCTTCCAATTCATAGATTCTAGGATGGTGTCTACATGTTCCTTGGAGTTGTTTAGCAATTGCGGTCTCGATATATGTAAAGTGTTCTGAACTCACGGGAAGAAACAAATTGCTGAAGTTGGAGACATTGGAAGACGTAGAACACACAAATGTTTCCAACCTGGGGGTGATTTTGCCCCACAGGGGACATTTAACTATGTCTGGAGATGCCTTGGGATTGTCATGACCAGAGAGGAGTTGCCTCTGGTATCTACTGGATAAAAGGCAGAGATGCGGCAGTAAGCACAGGACAGAGCCCCTACAACAAGGAATTATCCGGTCCAAGATGCCAATATCGCGGAGGTTGAGAAAGCTTGATTAACACGATCATTTAAGGAAGAAGCATCAGTTATTTAGGCACATAAAGACTTCATTATTTGAAAAGAGAATTACACACAATTGCTTGCCTAGATGTACTAAGTTCGTGAAGTTTTATACACTGCGTGTTTGCCTTTGAATTCCCTCTTCCACATCGAGGGCTCTGTGGGGTCAATGAAAATGCTGATGAATTTATTAATCCAAGACTATCTTACGAAGTTCTTCCCTCCTCTGTCTTTCCTTCTGAAACTATCCTTGTGGTCTTGTTGTTAATTAACGTTGTTAATAATAATTTTAGTCCGCATCTCTGCTTTTATTTTCACAGAGCACTATCTGTCTTGCGACAAAGCCACCGGTCAAAGGAGGAGTCCAGATGAAAATGACATGATACTGTGATACCAACTTCTTCAGATGGTATTTGACGGGACTCCTTTTTCCTTGGAATGTTTGATTTGGTAGTATGAGGCCAGTTAATCTTTCTCCCTCATCTTAAGGCAGGAAATAATTAATACAACCTGGGGGACAGCCTGGCGAGCTGGTCAGAATGCAATCTGACACCTAGTGAAATGTGCTCCGTTTCCGGTTTCAGCCCTAGCGTGAAATTTCCCCAGGTTCATAGAAAGGTTCATCAAATCTTGGCAAATCTCTTAGTAAACTGGGCAGAGTCAGATTCCAAAAACAAATTTGTAAATTTTACCTGAATTCAAATTTCAAGGGTTAAAGTTTCAGCAGGCCGAGCAAGAAGGCTCCTTGCAATATTGAGGAAAATCCCAGGTTTGGATTTTGGTAATTTATTGAAGGAGACAATTGCCTGAGAATAAAACCTCCAGGGAGACGCATTTCATGGAAACCCATCCACTCTCATTCAGAACACACAGGAGTTTTCAATGGACCAGGATGCTATCACTGTACCAACAATTTTACATTGTTCATTATCACATCGTATCGTAAGGTTCCCACATTCAAAGCCAAGCTGGGGGGAAAATACTCTCCCAGAGGGTTTTTCAAAGTTCACACAAGAGAGAATAATGCATGGGACATTTCCTATCAAGTTCCAAAGAGTGGAAGAAAAAGTACAATAAGAATCAAGAGAAAGCCCCCAAAATATTATTCATGAAGTGAGTTCTAGCAGGCTGTGAAGGTGAAGAGAGAAGTCACATTTCCAAGTTCAAATAGTAGTTCTGGACTTTGAAATAAAAGAGGTAGAAAACCTTGTCCTGATTTGAGCAGATTCAAGGTCTGATATACTGCGCACATTTTTAAATTTCCTTGCAAAACTTTCATACATCGATTTAGTACCAAAGGGCTGTTTTGCCCAGTTCCCAGGGGGTTCTAGCAGGCAGGCTGATTTCAGCTCTGCTAAGTCAGCGAAGGAAGCTGCCTTTCCAGCATGTTGCTCCTTTTAAGGGAGCTACATCCTGCCAGGGCCTTGGAATCATTACAGCTTCATGATAAAATTTCTGGTGATTTAATTAACACAAAGACATTTGAATAGTTTCTAGTGTTTTATAATCTCCTTCTGAGTACCATATAATCAAGGACATTCAACTGGAACAGAATTAGCCTACTTTAAGGACACCCCAAACAGATCCATACATGCTGAAGTTATTTAATCATCGGTGCTGAGAAATGGATATGGTTAAGATGATGAACAGAGCTTCTCTATAGTGTATTTGATTGAAGGGAGTGCTCCTATAGAGATATTGATCTCTGGGATAAATAAAAACACTGGGGGTTAAAATCACATTGATTATTACTAACTACTGCTCCTTTTTCCTTGAAAGCAATACAAGGTCCATCAAATAAGTTCTATACCCACAAATCAAAGGCCATTTTTCCATGTCCAAAACATTGGGAGAAAAATGTTGTTACCAAATCTATCTTTTCAATCACCCCATAACATAGGTAGCAACTGTTGTCAGCAGTGACACGTGCTCACATGAAGAGTAATGATAGGTTATTCTATCTTAGTCTTTTTGGTAATCAAGCACTCTGAAATTGTGATTGATTGCTGGCTTCAAGTGAATTTTTTCGAGAGCGATGTTCCAAAAGATTTCCTAAGGCCAAATCTAAAATAGCACCGTGGAAAAAAGCCATACATTTACCCCAATAATTGATGCTAAAAACTAATTTTCAAAATATTCCTCTGGAAATCGTATCTTTCAATGCAAATTACTAGGAAATTGTTCTAATTGTTTCAATAAAAGTACTGATCTTAAAAATAATCTGGAATGTTCTGATTTGGCTAGTGACGAATGGGGGTTAATAACTGGGAAAATTCAAAATCTATTTTACAGTGCACTGGCCTCAATATCTTTCTTTGGAATGAAAGAAAGCTGTGAGTCAGGACTTGAGTTGATTTGTAACACAAGTACTATGATCGGCTCTCACCAAACAAAAACGGTTCCCTTTGGTCGCATGCACACAATTGGCGGCCCAGTTGGGTGAACTAATTCTTTGACTTGGGAGAAGAGAGTATGTTTGTAAGGGCCCGGGAAGAGCTGAGTCATGTCAGCACAGGAATGAGTGATGTGACCAAGTCTGGATCACAACAGGATTTTCTATAACTCCAGTTCCCCTGCCCAGTAGAAGGAAGGTTGCACTTTTCTCCAGAAAGTCAGACAGCAGCATTTTCCTAGAGAAGACAGCTTAGTATCCTACTAAGCTGAGGGTAAAAAGAACCTGCCAATTCCACCTGCTTAAGCCATCCACGGACATGGGACTAAAGAATTGCTCCACAAAATTAATGGCCGACACTTTAAAAAACTAAGTGGAAAGAAAATTCTGCACCAAGGGGGAGTCAGTCTGAAATTTATGGCAGTAGAAAGCACTTTAGTCAAATAGCATAGCTGTATTTTAAAAAGATTGGATAATTTTATGATCAATAACAGTATTTGCAAGCCTGTATGCTAAAATGGGGAAAGCAAATCTCATGCTTCAAAGCCTCAGCTAGTTGCTTCAGGTGTCTAGGAGGAATGTTTCCATTACATACATCATCATAAGCAGCCCAGGCAAATACTCATCTATTTCTGCTTTTACGTGAAGCATGAGGAATTGGTCACTGCAAGTGGCCTAAGACTAAGTTAAATGTCTGACATGGAGATTGTCTGGGCTCTTTTCCCATTAGCTATTAAAGAATAGAGGTGCTAGGTCTGTGTGGGGCTGGGTGGGGCTGGAACGGGGAAGGCAGAATGTTATGAGGAGTCAGTTTCCTCACATTTGAATAATTTGAAGCTGACAACTGTATTTCCATTACCCTTCGGTGCAGGAGTGAGAGAAGAAAGGAAAATGCCAAAGAATGATGTCAGCTAAATGCCCGAGGTTTAACCAAGTGACAGAGAGCTCAGGGGCTCATTCTATTTCCAATACATATTGGCATGAGCAGACAACTCACTAAAATCCCCATCATCTCAGTATGTAATGCCAGTTTTTCTGCAGTGAAATTATGGAATTTACTTTAAAAATCACTTACAAAACCATGGGAGGAAATTTAACGCAAAACGGGCTCACCATTACAAATAACAGGAGGGATGGTAATTGTACCCGGGAAGAGTTCATTCTAATCAGGTCATTTGCAGCCCAACTCCAAGAGACTTCATCACCAAAGAGCCCAAAGAGTGTTACTGCAAGGGAGTTTGACTCATCAGGGTAAATCATAACAGGTATTAAGGACAGCACAATACTGAGGTTGACTGCTGGATCATTATTGCTTGCCAATTTAAACTAATCGTAGGAAAGGGCTGTCTGATTTACAGAATAGTTTTAGGAAGTATAGTTGAATTACTTTTAAGCAGGCTGATTAAAACCCAAGGCTTCAGCTTCTTCATCCTTTAAGTGATGGAGTTATAGGCAAACACACTCAGATTCCCGGCAGTAATTTCTTATCTATAGTGTCTTATAAACTGGATATTTTGACTACCAAATGGTGCTCATTAGAACCAATGTGTCATCCATTTTAAATTAGGCAGTAACCTATAGAACTACAGACAGAGGCGTGTCATTCATTCCATTGAGATCATTGTAGGAAAGAAAAAAAAAAAAAAAAGAAATTGGATGCTTTCTTTAGCTGACCGAACCATGGCTAAATAAAAATACATGGTCACCGTTAGGTTTCTTAATACATGAATGTGGCTTGATTCTCTCATCATTATCTTGAGAGACTTAAAGAATAGTGGACTGGAACCCATTTTTCCCAGCAGTATTACCCAGGGCCATGCCTCAGTGGAGAAACAGTGAGGTAGGCTGTGTCTCTTGCGTGAAGAATGTTGGTGAGTGCTTACATTACAGGTGAGCTGCGTGTAAACGCAAAAGTGTTGCCTTAATATCTCCCATCTGGAAACGGGAAACACTCAGTAGTCATCCCCATCCATCTCGTGCTGGGTTTTACATTAATAAGGTAATGCCTTTACGTTCTCTGAGGTTTCAGGGAGAAAGGCACACTGGGAGCAGAGTGGTTATTATTTCCGAGACCTCCCGTCTCGAGCCAGCTTAAAGGCTGAGGGTCCCAAGGTGGTGCTATAATACAGCACTAATAATGTGCAGTTACAGCGCATCTCACGTGAGGCACTCTGAAGGCATTATACACATTTATTCATTAAACCTGAACACACCCCAGAGATAGGTTAACTGCTATGATACCCCTTTATGCCAAAGTAAATGAAAACAAAGGCGGGGGGAGAAGCAAGTTAGTCAAGACCGGCTGATGAACCTGTAGTAAAGCAAGATGCTGTCCCGCTCCCTAGCGATTCAGTGAAAAGCTTGGCCTCATTTGGCATGGGCATATGCCCGTCTGTATATGTTTATTTAATTTTATACCATCTTGTTCCAGAAATAACTGGAGAACACTTATAATTGCATTTCATACAGCTAGATAACATAAATTGAAAATAAGTGGTTGGAGGAAAAGACCTGAGGAAAATAAGAATGTAAAAATGAGATGAGGCTGGAATGAAGTACGGTTTGCGTTTTAGGTGAACAATGTTCAGTGAGTGCTCTGGTCACATGTAAATTGTGGATAAACGGTAACCCCTAGCCTCATTGTCCCTATCTTCCCTGCCTTGGGAAGGAAATTTTTTTGTGCCCTGAGAAATAAAGGGCTACAGAAAACATTAAAGATTTGTAAAACTAGACTTCACGCCAGATTGCTGAGTGGTGAAACAGAAGAGTATCATTAGGGCCCAATAAACTCTTGGATCTCGCGGTACCTCTTTTAAAGGGTAAATGTAAGGGAAGCATGACATTTCATCCACCGTCTGGAGAAGTGAACAGTGGACAATGAGATAAACTAAGAGGAACACTACTCACTGGCAGCAGAATGCTCTGTGCCCTTTGGAGATGGAGGTCATGGGTGAATTAGTGACACAAACGGGACGGTGACTCATGGTCTGGGCAGAGTCTGTAGGTGCCAAGGCATTTTGCAACAGCATGGGCAGCAGCCGGTGGCCAGCCATAAGCTTAGTTTGCCTACATGTAAGGGCAGCATCAACACAGATGAGCAAAATGTCAACCTGAGGGAGGAGGGCAGAGCTGCAAGTGTATCTGAGATGGTTCTCCCCACCCCCATCCATCAACCCCTACCTAGCGCCACCCTGGGAATCCCACAGAGAAAGAAGAAAGACAAGGATGGTGAATGTCTGTCGTTTGATCATTGTGGCAGGGGGAAATGGAATTGACTGGAGTTACCTGAATGCAGTGGAACATCCAATGAGAAGGAAAACTTTTTTCTAAGGATTTAAAAAGACAGAATCTATTTCATTAGACTAGTATGGCTTACATGGATGCTTTCTTGGGATAATTACCTTCTAAATCCTTTTTGTTTGTTTTTTTTAGTCACTATAGTAACTTGGCTATTTTTTTTGTTGACGTATGTGGATATATGTGTGTTTTTATGTTGTTGTTTCTTGCAGTCATGATCAAGTACCTGGAGGCAAGTTTTGCATGTGGTGGAACATCCATGGGTGGAATTTAGGAATCAGGTGGGAGCCTCAGACTTCTTAGTTTCAACAGAAGACCAGCTCGAAGCCTGATTCTATACCCTATGGAAGCCCCAAACTGTCTTTACTTTTTCTGTGCATTCATTAAGGTTTTATTTCTCATAGTTACCTCGGACTTAGGGACCCTCCCTTCGCTGAATTAATTTGGTTGAGATCATCCCGCTCTCCCACATATGGTGTCTCTATTCTGCACCATTTCACCAGATGTGAAATTCAGCCTCAGTCTCCTCTGAAAATTCCTAACTCATGAAGAACTTTGGAATATAGTAAATTTGACTTTTTTTCTTTGACTGGGGAGGAGTTTACATTCCAACAACAGAAACTATTTCAAGCTGGACCCTGAAAATTCCTACTCATTCATTCATTTATACAACAAGCATTTATTAAGTGCTTACACTGTGCCAGGCACAGCTCAAGATGCTGGGGGGTGTATCAGTGAATAAAACTGACAAAAATTCCCACCCTCATGGAGATGAAATTATAGCAAGGGTTTGAACCAAGTCACTGTGTATCCCCAGAGGGGTGTCCTGGCTTCTCCCGCTGTATATAGGCTACAGCCTCTCCCACTTTTTCTGGTTCTTCTCCCCCACTCTTCTCCAGAACAAAAACAAAGTCCTCCAATCTTCTCACGAAAAGCAGTTAACTATTAATGTGGTGCCTTAGCTCTTTTTTTAAATGATACCCTAATTGATATAATAATATATTTTCTTAGTCAAAGACAGCTACTTCTGTAGTAGTAATTCTGCTAGAAGGAGGGAAACGATATTACTTTTTTACTTCTGTTATTTTGTTATAAACAGCTCAAGTTATCAGGTATACGTTAATAGAAGAACTCTCTTCCTTATGGTCCCAATGTAGTTTTTCACATTGATTGGAAAGTAACATCTCATCTTGTAAAGTTTGCACTTTTCGGTCTCCTTACTTCCCGCAGTCCAACTGGGATCACAGACACACTGCATAAGAGCCACTCCAGAAGTTAAAATGTGGGGAAAATGAAAGCTCTGGTTTTATTCCATATGTTACCACTCAGCACCACTAGTATTCTGTTCATAAATAATTTTAGTGATTTTTAAAATATTTTCATAAATAAATTGGTCTTTAAAAGGTGGAGAAGCATGGGGGAAGTAATCCATCCACTTTCCAATGGTCCTGGTGGTTTAACATATGAGCCACCAGTAGTCTTGGGGCTCATATCCAAGAATGACTAACTCTGCTATAGATATGTAGGGTAAATGAATGTTAAAGAACAATCATATATCCACACAGACTGAGCCTTGACTAGGGAATGTGCGTATGAAAATAAAGATAAGTATTATGACAAATCTACTAGAAAAGTAAATGAAGCTGAAACTGTATATACGGGTTGATGTATATTTTAAAATTCAGTTCTCTTCCAAAGAAATAGTTTTACCACAATACAGAAGTCTGTAAAATCCCAGGCATTGAGTCCCAGAAGAGAAAAACAAAACAAAACACTGCTTTTGAGAGAAAAAGTCATAGGAAATTTACTTAATAAAGAAAATGTACTGTCAATATTTGTAGGTAGATCATTATGATTTAAAGCAACTGTCCCGGGATGCCTGGGTGGCTCAATCAGTCGCACCACCAACTTTTAATTTTGGCTCAGGTCATGAGCTCACGGTTCATGAGCTCAAGCCCCACATCGGGCTCTGCACTAACAGTGTGGAGCATGCTTGGGATTCTTTCTCTCTCCCTCCCTCCCTCCCTCCTTCCCTCCCTCTCTGCCCCTCCTGTGTTCTCTCTCTCTCTCTCTCTCAAAATAAATAAAAAAATGAACTTAAAAAAATAATAAAGCCCCTGTCCTAAGCAGAAAAGTATTACCTAGACCTGACAATCTATCTATATAGGATAGTACCTTCTGGAAATGGACTCTTTGTGAGTGTTCAAGAGGAGGTCATCTGTGTTGAGATAGAGTTTATTGGTGAATCAACTGAAGCGTTATTTGTTGTCCGAGTGTGTTAGATAGTGGTTGAGAAAGACCTGAGTGTCCAGTTTTCATGCAGAAAAAGGTAGAAATGTCAGTTCCTAAAGGCTTGGGAGGGAGGTACCCATTAACAATGTGACAAAAGCCCTTGGGAGAGAATTCCTTCAAGACAGGATGTCCAACTGGAGCTCTGATGGGAGAAAATTTCATGTAGTAGAAATATCATCAGTTTGATCTCACAGGACACCATCCCTATGAAGTACATGCATGGTCATTTATTCTTTCTTTGGATGGTCTAAATTCCCCTAGTTGCTGGCCTCAAGTGTCCCATAAGGAGATAGAAAAATCCTTAGAGAAGATCAGCCTCAAGCACTTATTTGTGCCCAAGAGCAAAAAGATGAAAAAGTCAGAAGTGTCTGATCTGAACAATGTGGGTTCTAATAAAGTGTGAAGATTCCTGACAAGCCAGGTGACCCCCACTACAAAAACAAAACAAAGAACAACAAACCTCTTGCGTTCGATTGCTTTGATTAGATTTTCCCTAATCCTTACAGTGATGAAATAGAATCTGGGTTCCCTGACCCACAAGAGGATGTGTCTATGATGCCTATAAATGTGTGGGATCCACTTGGAAATGGACCCATTTAAAATCTAATTAACATACCGTAGTCACTCTATGTCAGACATATTTCTACAGGTTCAATGAACATCCACCCACTTAATTGTTATGAAAATGTACAAGGTAGGCACTATTTCTGAGGGCAGGCTGGTCAAGCAGAGGCAGAGGCCCAGCTATAAATTATCCACTAGGTGTCTTTCTGCGTGTAGCTCTAAGAAGGCTTGGTGCTGGCTAAGTATTTGTAAGAAACTCAGGCTAGAGTTATCGCATAGATGTCCTTCAGGCAACATGTCTCACCAACCACTTCTGCCGGCCTGCCAACGTCTGCAAATTGCCAAAACCAACGTGGTGTAAGATCTTGGAAAGTACAACTATCTCAATAAATGAGTTGTTCTTTCTATGTGGAGAAAAGAATAATCTTGAGGATGTTGATTAAGGACTTTTCCAGTCTCCTACAGTATGTATGTGTGTATGTGGGGGAGATAATCTTAAAAGGGACTTAGGGATTCACTTGAAAGAGAAAGTAGAGGCCTAAAAAGCCATGTAGAGAAAGAAGGGCTTCAATCTCTCTCCTTTGCTATTATTATTATTATTATTATTATTCATTATCAATTTCATCATCATAATCATTTTTGCCACTTTTGCACTTATCTTGTTAGCCATTATAAAATATATTTTAAAAAGAAATAGAGGGGCGCCTGGGTGGCTCAGTCGGTTAAGCGTCCGACTTCAGCTCGGGTCATGATCTCACGGTTCGTGGGTTCGAGCCCCGCATCGGGCTCTGTGCTGACAGCTCGGACCCTGGAGCCTGTTTCGGATTCTGTCTCCCTCTCTCTCTCTCTCCCTGCCCCTCCCCCACTTGAGCTCTGTCTCCCTCTGTCTCAAAAATAAATAAACATTAAAAAGAAATAGAGAAGGTAGAAGAAAAAAAAGTAAAAAAAAAATGTTAAGGCAGTAGAGGCCTACAGGAGAAAGTTAAATGTAAAAATTGAGAATAATGGAAAAGAGAATAAAGTAAGAGTGGGTATGAGAGAATTAAAATTCCAGTAGAATAAAATGTTGAATTTGAAAATAAGATTAAGCAAATGAGATTTAAAATAAAAGATAAAAGGATGGATCATTAAAATTATAAAACTATAGATGATTAAGGAATAAGATAAAATACTTAAACCCCGAAGATAAAAAGTTTAAATGTAAAAATAGATAAAACTAAGGATTAGTAGGAATTAAACACTAAGTAGGAAAAAATTAAGGCATTGAAACTAAAAATAAAGCGGCTTAAAGGAAAATATGTTAAGAAGAAATTAGAGAGCTCTGGAAGGAAAAACAAGGAAAAAAAGGTCTCTGAAGAGTTCAGAAATAAGTCTTGTTGAAAACATTTATATATTGGGTCCTTCTTCTGCTGACAAAAGGCCAACATCCTTCGCGTGTTAAGGTTGAGGGAGGAAGATATTTTAAGGGCTGGGTTGCATCTTGACCAGAAACTGGAACCGCTTAGAGATGCTTCTAAGCTGTGCTGTGATATGTCAAAAGGCAAGTCTTCTCAAACACAAAGAGCTGGGGCATTCCTGAGCTTCCCCTCACTGATCCCAAGAAACTTCGTGTTGTGTTTTGGTCATCCATTAATTCTTAATTCTCATAAACAGAGCTCACAGACTACTCATCCATTGTTGGACAGCAGGACATCTGAATCATGACCAGCTGCCACAACTACAAATTGTTTCTCTATTAAATCTCCTTTCTCTAACTGGTAAATTTATCTTAGTGAGAAATACGTTTTTAAAGATTATCTGATTAGGGTAGCATTGACGACCGCTCTACACAGTAGATATTTTATACTTGCCATTTTTACTATGTCAGTGAAGTTGCTTCCCATCACCATACATTTTGAAAAGATCCTCTTGTCATGAACATGGACATTGGCCTTCTTTTCCATGGGGTGGTACCTGTGCCTTTTTCCTTTGGGGGAGCATCCTTTCTCCCTCAGCGGCTCTCCACTTGGACATGTGTGAGGTCCAGATAAGTGTTCCACCATCCTGCCTGCAGTTAGTGGCTTAAGAGTACGTGACCTCTGCACGGCTTCTCTGACAGTCTTACCTCCTAAACTTCAGATCAGTTCAAGTAATGAGAATATGACCTAAATCAGCCAGTCAGAGGATTCCACTGGATTTTCCTAATCCGAACCGGAGAGGAGAAGGACCCAGGAGCCTAGGAGGCACTTCACACATGGAGAAGAGAAAGTTGAGAAAAATGAAACCAATCATAAAGAGTTATGCCCTCAGAAGCCCTGAAAGTGAGAGAGCCTCTTATTTTCTGCTTTCCATGTTCTTGTTCTAATTTGGTCACATGAGCCAAAAAATTCACCTTTTTATTTAAAAGGTTTCTTTCATATGCAGTCAGAAGGGTTCTAAATAATACATCTAGATTACATTTGAAAATCCCTTGTCCTTCATTGGTTTTTCACAGTGCCTCTCTTTTTTTTTTTTTTTTGCTCCCAGGTGTAGATTCTTGCCAAGATGGCCCAGGCTCTGAGCTTTCCATCATCACGATGAGACTGCTCTGTTGTCTTTTGCAATCATTAAACACAAATACTTTCTGCCTCTGATGTTATACTCAATGATAATGTCCACTACCTGGGTGTCTTGAGCCTTCATTTAATGAGAACATTCTTTTGGTTTTCCATTTATCATCTTGGTTGACTGGGGTAAATTAGCCTGGATTGGTATGGATTAAATTGACACACTAATTTTATAATTTGTGGTCTTTCTCAAACTCCAGGGTGCGCTGTGGAAATGATATTTTTATGCCAGATTTCTTTCCTAAGAAATATTTTTTCTTGGGGGGACCTGCTATCACCATTCAGGCACTAGAAAATCTGAGATATTTGTCTATGCATGTGTCAAACCCCAATTTCTAGTTCAGAGTTTTGTTCCAGGGAGTTTATAGTGTCTAGTCTCCAACCCCCCTAGATAAGCAGTCATTTCAAAGAGCTACCAGGGGACACAGGCTGTGGCCACTTTCACCTTTGGGAGTCTAGTTTTTAATCTGATGACAAACTCTGTTTAATACACTCAGACGCTCTGCAATGAGGTATCTATTTCTTTGCTGGTTTTGCATTCCTCCTATTTGCTAGCAAATGTTTTTGAATAACAAAGTTCTAACAATATGGGAATAGATTAGTTATGAAACACTTGTTTGATGTCATACTCTGAATTCATTAAAATGGATTATAATGGGTCAAAATGAAAACTTTCTTGTCATAGCGGGTAGAGAACAAATATAATTTGAACACCAAATATGAAACAGCTACTATGCTAGGTAATTTCCTATATATTATCTTGTGTACTTCACTGTATTTCTCAGCAGCCTCTGCAGCAGGTGTTAATATGTTAGTTCCCTGTGAAACAGGAGGGTAAAGAGACTCAGAAAAATTGAATAATTCCTCAGTCACTCAGCGTGTCAAGGATAAGGCTAAAATTCAAGTCTACATCTCTCTGATTACAAAGTCCAAAGTCCAACTTTTCTAGTCTGACATATAGAAAAATAGAGACATTTGAACAAGAGCTCTAAGGAACAGGAACAATTGAAATCAGCTATTGTGCTTTGGAGATGTCTAGAAAGATATGTGTCCCAATATTATTACTATCCTCTTAGGTAAAAAAGGTGGAGGACTTGAAGCCAATCAAGCCCAATCATGTTTTATTTTCTCAGATGAGCAAACCATATAGAACTGCCCCCCGGGTAAGAGAAAAATTAACTTCAAGTAAAGGCTACTAGTATTAAGGATCTATCACGTTTCATTGACTATAAGAGCCTCTTAGTTATAAAACACACTATTATTGTATTACTCCTATGATGGTTAATTTAAGGAGTCAACTTGACTGGATCATGGGGTACCCAGATATTTGGCTAAATATTATTGCCTGTGAGGGTGTTTCTGAATGCTTAGCACTTAAATCAGTAAACTGAATAAAGCAGATTTCTCTCCTTGGTGTGGGTGGGCCTCATCCAATCGTTGAGGGACTGGATAGAACAAAAGGTGGAGAAAGGAGAATTCTCCTTCTTTTGCCTGAATGCTTGAGCCAGAGCATCAGCATCAGTCTTCTCCTTCCCTTACAGTGAACGTTTTACCACTGGCTCCCCTGGTGCTCAGGCCTTTGGACTCAGACAAAACTACACCATCAACTTTCCTGGGTTTCCAGTTTTGCAGATGGTAGATCAAGAAACGTCAGCTTCCTTTGTGTGAGCCCATTCTTAAATTTTTTTAAATGTTTTTATTTACTTTTGAGACAGAGAGAGACAGAGCGTGAGCAGGGGAGGGACAGAGAGGGAGACACACAATCCGAAGCAGTCTCCAGGCTCTGAGCTGTCAGCCCAGAGCCCGACGCGAGTCTCGAACTCACAGACTGTGAGATCATGACATGAGCTGAAGTCGGATGCTTGACCGACGGAGCCACCCAGGTGCCCCATGTGGGAGCCCATTCTTTATAATAAACGTAATAAGTCTCTCCCTCCCTCTCCCCATTGATAGGCAGATAGATAGATGATAGATATAGACGATAGAGAGATAGAGAGAGATCGATAGATAGACAGAGATCTCTTTCTACATATATCTCCTTCTGGTTCAATTTCACTAAAGAATCCTGACTAATACCACCACTAAGAAAGATAAAATGCTATTAATTGAAGTATGAAGGAGTTGGCAAACTTTTTCTGTAAATGACCGGATAGTCATTATTTTAGGCTCTGACGTCCATAAGTTCTCTGTTGCAGTGACTGAATTCTGCCACGGTAGCGAGAGAGCAGCTGTGGACAGCACACAAACAAATGGGTGTGTCTGTGTTTCAGTAAACTTTTATTTATGGATGTCGAAATTTAAATTTCATACAACTGCCATATGCCATGAACCATTACTTTTTTCTTGAAATTGTTGCAACCATTTAAAAATGAAAAACTTTTATTTCAAGAACCATGCAAAAGCAGGTGGCGAGTTGGATTTGATCTATACAACATTATGGTTTCTTATCACATTAACACGAGAACCATCTATCTTTCAGAGATGTTAGAATGTAGAAATATGTGCATCTTAGATTGAAATGTGATAGTTAGCTCAATATTAGAGAGTACTAGCTCCTTTGGATTTCCCTGAGTTTTGACAGTAACAATATATCTCTACAATGTTTTGCCATCTAGCCTTTGGCAATCAGCAATGATGGCTAGTGACCGGAGTTTGTCCCTTATGGGAAATAGCGAGAGCTGGATGTGAAATGGAGAAAGTTGAAAAGAAAGTTAGTGAACTCACGGAGTACAGGATAGTCTCTTAGAATCTGAATGTTTGGGGAAATAATAATCCATACCATTTGTATATCACTTTATAGTCTATAAAGTATTTATGAATATGTTGTTTTGTTAGATTTTCGCCATTGAATCTATGAGGTAAGCATGGTAGAAATTAGCTGCAGATAAAAACACACACAAAAAAAAACAAAAAACAAAACAAAAACAAATATTTAAGTGAACTAAGTGAGTGATTTAAAAAATCTAGTGAATTAGAGTTATGGATCTAGTAAGAAGGTCAATAGACCCAGACCTTGTCTTTTGACTGTACAATTGTTCTTCCTTTATGCAAAAAAGCTCATATTCAGTGAGTGTTTCTAAGGGTGAGAGCTAAGCAGACATATTTCAGTGCACGGGGAAAGAGACGAGAAAGAGGGGTAAGATCCAGCGTTCCCAGGGCTTCAAATAATCCTACCACTTAAGCAAATTGAAGGAGAGAGAGTTTTCTCACTTATGACTGTGGTTACAGGGTCATAGTCTCTCTTTCTTTTTCCTTGAAATATTGACTTCAGCAGAACCCACTACTACTTAGCTAATTTTAGTCAAAGCTATTTTCAGGACACTGTATGTGCAAATCTAAGCCAAAATGTGACTGGTTCATTAATTAAATTTAAACATTTTGACAGTTATCTCTGATTTCACTTCCTACTTCTGTTTTTTCTCTTCCTTATTTAAGCCAAGTAATCTGATATGGAAACAGCATAGACTTTGGACTCAGGGAGTTGAAACCCAGATGTGCTGTTTATTAGTTTGTGACTCTCAGCAAATTACTTAACCTGACGGAACCCTTTCATTGTTCTTATTTTAAGAAGGGAGTGCTGTTGACTAACATTGTAGAAAAGTTATCAATGATTTCATGCATAGAAAGCCCACAGAGAGATGCCTGATACATAGTAATATGCACTAACTATAACTGTAAGCATTAAATGAGAATCATAGATACAGCATCCAAAATAGCACCTACTATATGATAGACCATTTCTTACGGAGAAAAAGACCAAGATACTTTTTTTTTTTTTATTTGAGAGATAAAGAGAGTGAGAGAGAAAATCCCAAGTAGGCTCAATGTGGGGCTCGACGTGGGGCTTGATCCCATAACCCCAGAATCCTGACCTGAGCCGAAATCAAGAGTCAGATGCTCAATTGACTGAGCCACCCAGGCGCCCAACAAGATCCTTTCTATACGGATTCTTCACATTCCCCTTTTTATCCAGTTCCAATGTTGAATCTCCCTTCCCCCCAACACAGAAAATATGACTAAATAGCACAGTCCTGGTCACTACAGTTGTTCTTTGTTGAGTTTCTTTCCCCTCATTTTCTCACGTTTCCGCTAAGGGGTGTCAGTCAATGAATTACCCCAGGTCATGCTTACTACATATATAATTAACAAATGATTCACTCTCCTCCATTCCAATAAAACCTTTTCTTTTTTTCTTTACCTTTCTACTTTTATTAGCTTCTCTCTTAAATATTGAATATTTGATTACCCCTTCACACACCCTTTGAGATGTATGAACCCAATGTATATTTCTCTGCCCCTTATTTCATTGGATCTCTCAGCAATAGTGGACACTGTTGACATCGTCTCATTTCTTGAAAGATTCTTTTTCCTTGTCTTCCACACCACTTATCTGACCTCTCTGACTGTTCTTGCAGTCAGAAGGCTTTGTCTTGCAGGCTCCTCCTTCTCTATCAAATCATTAAATATTAGAGTACCTCAGGCTCCCTCCTAGTCTTCTCCTTTTCTCATCAAAGTTCTCTTAGAGGTAATTTGTTTTACTTTTTAACGTTTTTTTAAAAGTGTATTTTTTTTTTTTATTTTGAGAGAGAGAGAGAGAGAGAGAGAGAGCATGAGAGGTGAGGGGCAGAGAGGAGAGAGAGAATCCCAAGCAGGCTCCATATTGTCAGCACAGAGCCCGATGTGGGGCTTGAACTCCTGAACTGTGAGATCAGGACCTGAGTAGAAACCAAGAGTTGGACCCTTAACTGACTGAGTGACCCAAATGCCCCTACTTTTTAACTTTTAATATTTCTGTTCTTCCCCATCCTCCCAGAAATCCAAGCTGAAAAACTCCATGCAATCTGTGTCCTTCTCTCCCTTACATTTATTCCTTTTCCATTGTGTTTGTGTAACATATTTAATACATGACCTAACTTCTCACAAAACAGAATTAACCCCACACTTACAAAATCTGTATAATTTAGTTCCTACCAACCTTTTCTCCTTCCACGAAGTCTACGTTCCAAAGATAAATGTTCCACTTGTTGTTCTTAGAAAAACCCATAACTACAAGAAGAAAGCGTCTTTTTTTTTTTCCCCCTTAAATGAAGACTTAAATGAATTCTTGGTAAGTGTTTTCAAGAGCCATTACTAGAATGGGCATTTGACAAATTTCTATGTCAATAAGAACACGTCAGATATGTGAGAAAGTGGTTCTGTCCTTGATCAGGTTTTACTCCAAGAAGCAAAAAAGAAAGACTTAAAAATCGAAAGCCAAAAACCACTTTTTTGTTTAATCATTTGGCTATTGCTGTATTAACCAACCGCTGAACCCCAGTGGTAGATGAGAACAGCAGTTATCTCTTTTGCACCTATAGGTTGGCTGGGGGTTGGCTGAGCTCTGCAGGGAGCTCTGCATCCAGCTGGACTTGGCTCTCTGCCATGGGTTGGCCTCTGGTTGGCTCCACGGGTTTTCGTCTGGGGCCCAGGTTGAATAAGAAGCTACTCGGGTAAAGATCTCCTCATGGCATTGGCATTAGCATAGGGAGCTAGCCGAAACACATGAGCTGTCTTACAACTGAAGCTTGAAACTGGCTCTCTGTTGCTTGCGCTATATTCTGTGGGCAAAAGCAAGTTACACCGAGGCTCCCACAGTCAAAAGGGCAGCAAGCAATTACCCCTTTTTGTGGAAGGGACTGCAAAGTTATACAGTAAAAGGTAGGGATACCAGGAAGGGTAAAGAATCGGAGTTGCCAATTCAGCCTACCATACCTAGTCCACACTAATGGACCAGTGAATGAATCTTCAGTGTGGGATTCACTGTGGTATTCCCTTTCTCCCTTCTCCCCTCCCCACCATGTTTATCCTTCAGAGATAAATTTCATGTATCAAGAGACAAACAAGAAAGACAGGCTTGCCTTCAGCACACATTCCTGGAAATACAACTCAACTGATCAAGACAATGGGTTCTGAAGAGGTAATTGTGTGGTCCCAGACACTCAACACCCTTTATCTTGCAGCACACCTAGGATGGAATAACACACTCAGGTGGGGAGAAAAATGAATTGAGCAAGCGATTGGATTCCTGCACAGGGTGGGGGTGAGGCTTCCAGAGAAGCAAGTAGACTTTACCTAGGAGTTTTGAGGACAATGTCTAAAGAAGATTCAGGTCAACCTCACTGAAACTGAGCTATGAGAGTAGACTCTTTTTGTCCCCATAGCATCTGACACAGTATTTCACACATAGCTGGCTTTCAATATATGGTAGACTGAATTAGAATAATATAGATCTCTGATCTGCTACTGTTAATAGAAAGATTAATGCAATTTGCTGAAAGTAAATTATAACAATGCAGAGTCTAACATACATAAATTCTGTCTGATGAACAAATCTTTTTGGGAGAAAAGCCAATTCAAGTAAAACTTTTTTTTTTTTTTTTGCTTTTGGCAAGCATAGGCTTTACTGAGAGTTTATACATCATTTTATAAGCTATTTATCATCACTGTCAGTTTTGGGAAATCATACGGAGGGGAGCTGTGGTTTAGGGTAGAGGATGAACCTCCAGGAGCTTTGGTTTTTCTCTTCCTGGGCCTAGTCCTGACTTCCTGTGTGACTTTGAGTAGGACATTCAACTCTTTTAAGCCTCAGTTTTTCCTTCTGTAAGATGAGTACTTCGAAGCACAGGACTGCTCTAATTTTTACATTTTAAATAGACTACACAGGTGGGTATAGACCTTTCCGGTGCAAGTAAACTAAGTTTAGACAGAAAGAGAGGGGAAGAAATTTTTCTGAGGCAATGGCATCTACTTAACAACTTTATCTTTTAGTTTTTATGACTCACTCTTGGGCACAGGCATTTTATGACTTGTAACAGCTTAATGGTCCTGCTGGGTTAACTCCTCCTGAAAGTTATGTTCCTCATCCTTGAAACACACACCACACCTTCCGTGTGCCGAGAAGGTCAGATGAAAATGTAATGCCTGTGAGAATAGCTTCATCATGTATGATGTATAAGGCCCTGGGGAGAGTCTTCCTTTCCCAGTGCCTTCCCTCTCTCTTCACCCTTGCTGCCTGCAGAAAAATGAAAAACAATTATGTCTCTTGCACCATGGAGACAGAAGCACAAAAAAATAAACAGTGACTGATTAAGGAAAGTGGCTTTATAACAGGGTAAAAAACCACACGCACACGCACACACACACACACACACACACACACACACAGTGTCATCAATAATAGCAAAATGGTGAAAAATGGTAATGAATAATTAAGGAGAATAATACAGTCGTGATAACAATAAAAACCAACGAATGGTGCGATTTTATTTGTAATAATATGTTCGTCGTGATGAAGTGTCCCCATTTTGACTGTTTCTGGCAGAGGTGCAAGCACAGTGTGGCTTTTCATTGATTTCCCCTAAGAACACATCTGAGAGAGCTGTGACTCTGTTCTCTTCCCACATCCTGAGAATTCTGTCTTCACTCCTTTCCTTTCCAATTATATAAAACGCACACTCACTTTTAGTTTCCTCTGATGTTTCTAGCCTGGGATTAGCACCAACAATGCAATTGAACCCTCAGGAATGTTCTTGTTGTGACAGAAGGTCCAAGCTGTCAGGTGATTTCATGCCGGCTGGCAATCCCTTGGGTATTCAGGTACCTCCTCCCTACCCCCCTTCTCCTGCAGACATTTACTGAAGCAATAAATGTCGTGCAATCATAGAGGAAAATTAAGGCAGACGATCTTGAATAGGGAGAAACTGACAACGTATTAGGAACACCAACGTAGCAATGCAGACATGATAGCAAGGCTTACTTCACCAGGCTGTTGTCTTCAGCGTTCTTGTGAAGTAGTTAGCGTGTAGTCGCAGGCACCGAACAGTTTAGCCTGAGAAATCAGTGCCAAGGAGTTACAGCATCTTCGGAGGGTCCAGATTGCTCAACTAGTTAGAAAGTGTAAGTAGGTTATCTGATTCTCAAAGAGCTACAAAGGTGGCAGAGTAAATGATATCTTTTCCTGGGGCTAACAATGAGGCAGAGATAATTGAGCTGCCGGCGGAGCCCCTCCTGCTCCACCCTCCAGACGATGTGTGTCACACTGAAACAGAAATAATAAAAAAAACAACAACAAACAAACTTGGAGACCTTTGAGCATATCAAAGATAAGACCTTTGGGCTTTTGTTTCCCACGTTTTTGTGCGCTTGGGTATCATTAACCTGACTTATAAGTGCACACAGTTTACTAAAAAAAAATAACCTCTGCCTTTGTATTTCAACCTGTCCTTCTTATTAGTAGGGAAAGAAGGGAGTGTTTTGATCTTGCATAGTAATTCAGAGATTGGAAAAGGACTTTCAGTTCCAAGGGTTGGTATGTATTTGAGCAGATTAAAAGTGTTGGATAGACCTCATGTGAAGAGGCTAAAAGCCCCTTCTGGTTTTCAAGGGAATTTAGATGAGGCTGATTTTCAGGAAAATGGGTTTACATCACTGATGAACAGCTGCATAAAATTATCGTTTATGTAAAAATCAAATAGGGGCGCCTGGGTGGCTCAGTTGGTTAAGCGGCCAACTTCAGCTCAGGTCATGATCTCGTGGTCCATGAGTTCAAGCTCCGCGTCGGGCTCTGTGCTGACAGCTCAGAGCCTGGAGCCTGTTTCAGATTCTGTGTCTCCCTCTCTCTGACCCTCCCCCGTTCATGCTCTGTCTCTCTCTGTCTCAAAAATAAATAAACGTTAAAAAAAAAAATTAAAAATCAAATAAATAAAAGTTGTCAAGTCGTAGTACAAGAGCATTGCAGCCAGTGGGTGTGATGGATAGAGAGGTTTGGGAATGCCTGGGCCTAAGGCAAAGTTATTTTAACTACCAATGTTATGGAGCTGGTTTTTAGGTTAAAAAACCAAATTTACGTGCATTCTCGTTTTCTCCTCACAACAATCAGATGAGTCAGGTCTTATTACCATTCTCATTTTATATGTGAAGTTTATGTTCCATCTCAATGTGATCTAATCCTCAGAGCCTGCAATCTCTATTCAGTGGGACCAAGGTTTATTCCTGAATTTACCATTTACTAGTTGTATTCCCTTGCCAAAGTACTCCTTCTACGTGGGGATAATGAGATGTGTCTCAAAGGGTAATTAAGATGTCCTGCTTCTCTCTTGCACTAGTTTCTCAGGTGGTAGCTCCCAATGTCCTCATGCATCTATAGCCACATTACCGTTAGCTTGGTTCAGTCACCTGTCCCCTTCTCCTTGGACTTTTATAATAGTCCCTTACGTGGACCTTTTGCCTCCTATCTCAAGTCTCTATATCCACTTTTCATAACACCGCCAAAGATACGTTTCCAAAGTGAATATCTGTTATGCTATCTCTCTGCCTTAAATATGCTGACAGTTCCATGCCGTCTACAGAAAAATGTCCGGACTCCTTAGTGTGAATTGCAAGATCCTACCATTCCCTGGGGCGTAATCCCACCTACCTCCTTTTAGGCCACTGCCATTGTGTCCCCACGCCATGACCATTTCTCTTGACCTGTAGGCTCCTGAATGTGGCCTGCCCTCTTCCGCTTCTACATCTCTGTACAGGCTATGACCTCTGCCAGGAATGCCCATCTTCATGCTTTCTTCTTGGTCAATTACTTCTCCCTAAAAAACCATTTCAATGATAATCTTCTGCATAAACCTCCCCAGTTAGGAGCTGGCTATACCAAACTATTACCACGCTTCGTTTTTTAGCTTTTCTTCCTTTTCAATTAAAATGAAAAGTTATTTTTATCAGTTATACAGGCACAAGGTTTCAGAGTCATGTGGTCCTTTAGGAGCAAAGGAACAAACAGGTTCCTTGGCTCACTCTTTCCTGACTTCAGCTCACTTCTCGGAGGCTGGCAGTTTCAACTTTTTTTAGCAGTTGCATCTAGTTACATCCATTTTCCTAAACGATATGCTTGTGGTACTGCCTCTTGATTTTTTAGTTTTAGATCTTCATTTCTGAATTTCTCCTCCAACTTCCTCCCCTGAGTACCATCCCACCTCCAATGTTCAATACTATTTAACTGTGATTCACAGGTGAACCGTGCAGTATATACCCTGACTACATTTCTTTTTTGCACTGCTTGTGGTTTACCTAAAAACGAATAAATGAAGATGTTAGTGTGCCTACCACTAATTTCTTCCAAAATTCTTTGCTAGGAGTGTCCTTCAAACCTATCAGGCGAGAACTCATTCCCCACCCCACCCCCTTTTTTTTTCTAGGAAACATCCTTTCTGGAATCTTCCATTTTGCTGCTTCAATCTGGACCAAATTTTCTCTGTGTCTACCGCCCACTTCTTGTGCCAGGATGTCCCTTTGTCCTCAGGAGAGGAGTGTTTCTACTCTCTCTTTGATGGTTTGTCCCCTTTGTTGAATCCCAAATGCCCCTTTCTCTAAGCTTCATACACATTTTGCTGGAGTGCCTTTTCTTGTAGGTCACTAAGAAAGGCCACAGGAAAGTTAAAATTTTTGAGACTTGGTAGGTTTTAAAATATTTTCATTCTACTCTCACACTTATTTGATAGTTTTCTGGATATAGAATTCTGGGTTAGAAATAATTTTCATTCAGAATTTTATCTTCCAGGGATGCATCTGAGAAAGCAGGTGGCATTCTATTTTCTGATTATTTGCCTGCCATCTGCAGTCTGTTTTTGTTGTTTATTTAAAATTAAACAATTTTTTTAAAGTATGGAAGTTTGGGGGATTTTCACTATACCTCTGGTGGTCCAAAATGTTAACAACATGCCTTGATATAGGTCATTTCATTCATTGCCCTGGGCCCTGTAGGACCGTTTCATCTGGAAACTCATGTCCTTTGATTCTGAAAGTCTGCTGAATAATTTCCTTGGTAATTTGCCCTCTCTATTTTTTCTATTTTCTTTTTCAAGAACTCTTAGGATTCAGATGTTGGCTATTTTTGGTCTTGTATTTTTATCTTCTTGTATCTCCTGTTTTCCATCTCTTTCTCTGTCTCTCTGTCTCTGTCTCTCTCTTTTATTCCACTTTAGGCAGCTTCCTCAAATTTATCTTCTGTCATGTGTACTGTATTTTTATTTCTTGTACTGTATTTTACATTTTATTTTTTATTTTTATTTTTTAGTGCTTTATTTATTTTTGAGGCGGAGACAGAGTGAGAGTGGGGGAGGGGTAGAGAGAGATGGAGACACAGAATCTGAAACAGGCTCCAGGCTCTGAGCTGTCAGCACAGAGCCCAAAGTGGGGCTCGAACTCACGAACCTCAAGATCATGACCAGAGTCAAAGTTGGATGCTTAACCAACCAAGGCAAACAGATGCCCCACATTTTTTATTTTAAATGGTCCTTTAGCTTTCTGAAATTAAAAAAAAAAAAACATTGTCTTATTGCATTATTGTAATATTTCTTATAATAAAGATACTGATGATAGGTTTTATAGATTTCTTCCTTCCTTTCATGTCTTCCAAGTCTTTCTTTCTTTCTTCTTTCTTTCTTTCTTTCTTTCTTTCTTTCTTTCTTTCTATGCCTCCCATCAAATTTCTTTGACTATTTAGCAACCTATGTATATTTTTTAATGAAACATTAAAAAGCTTACAGGAAGATCTGTATATAAGGTAAAACTTATTAAATCCTACACTTTCCAGTAGGGTGACAGTATTGAAATCCTTTATTGGGGGTCTTGAATGGCAGCATTTGTAGGGCTTTTCTCCCCAGAGTAATTCTCCCATCTTTTGCTTAGTAGGTATAAGCCTGAGGGGCAATTCTCTCTAGAACTTTTTCCAAGTAAGGAGGCTGGATCAGTGTTAAGAGTGTAGACTTTCACTTAACCTTCTCCTTTTCAGAATTGAATCCTAGCTCTCATCTGGGACTAGTTTTCTTATATCCTGGGCTTCTGTCCCTCAAGGCCCTTGAAAGTAAAATTCTAGTCTTCTCCCAGGGTTGAGGAAGGGACCATATCTCTGAGCAGCTAGGATGCAGATTTCTACACATTTCTTAATTAGACTTCTTTTAACTGTATATTTTACTTTCATAGGTACTTGATGCCTCCATTTTCAAAGGCTTTTCAGAATCCTTGTAAGATTTGGTTCATTTCTAGAGTTTCCTTAAAATAGGATGGAGTTTCTGCTATATTAGTTATTCTTCCTTTCTGGCTTTCAGCTTAAAAAAAAATCTGCTTCCTGTTTTTTCCTCTTTCTCTTTTGAGTATGTGCTTTTATCTATTTTAATCTCATTACTGTGATTTTAGGAAGAAAACATGGTAAATATTATGTGTTCAATCATCCATGTTTATCTGGAACCCCTTGTCTTATATTGATTCAGTCATACCCACATACACTAAGGCCAGGCCTAAAGATAAAATCAATTATTTCCATCAGCTTTGGTCAACAATTTTGCTTCTATTTTTCCTGATGTAAGCAGGTTGTTATGTAAGTCAAAAGAGTTAAGTATTATGATTTGCTGTTTCGATGATGATTTTGTATTTTATCACTTGATAAGAGAAATTGGTTATGAGCCTGGCATCTATCAACGAAGTTTTACAGAGAAAAAACAACGCTCATATAGTGGTATTTGAAAAAGTTGATAGGAACTTTTATCGTCTCTCTGTACTTGCCTGTGGCTACTGACAGTCACACGCAAGTGTGGACAGTCCTCCACATTTGCAGTGCTTTCAGCAGCAAAGCCCCGACTCCCGACTCCTCGACAGAGGGGTGCCTGGCAGGACCACAGTTTTGTGATGGGCTTGCGAGAGACTTTGCTTCACCTTCTAGTTGTTACTAGTGACTGCGCTAGTGACTCTCAGCGCAGCCCATTCTTGACTGTTTCACGATTTGGAGACACATCGCTGATTTTATTGTTCGGTGCCTTTCCTCTCCTTTTTCTGGTGCAATGAGTGATGTTCCACACGGAGGATTAAGATATACAATAACAAAACAGAAACTCTCACGTTTAGCTGTAGCTCGATTTATGGCTAAGTTTATGGAGATTACTGAGGGCCGGGAACACATGTCCAAGAACGTCTCTGCAGTTACAACACTGCATAGAGTGAGAGGCTATTACAGACTGTGGACAGTAAACACCTCTGAGGTTGTATGTCACTTCCTGCAGGCCCGTGAGTCTTTCTGATTTAAGTGGAAAGGTGTCTGTTAGTAAGGCAAACGAAACCTGGTTTAACCTCTGGCTTCCACCATCTGGAAGACTTATCCTGTGGCAACTGTATGATTCACTGAACACTCACTATTTCAATGGTCCACCGAAGGACAGTTTTGGCTTGAAAGGAGATTGCCTGCCTTGGGGGAAGAAAAAATGCACTCTGAATAGTTATCACTGAGAATGCCAAAAGGATTTGAGATAACAGTGTCCCACTGACTCCACAGCCGGGCTACACGGCCTGTGCTCTGGTGAGAGCCTGCTTTCCTAACGCCGCGAGAAAAGACGCAGAAAGAGCCTTCCTTTGGCCCTCGTTGCAAACACAAGACTTTTCTTGTTCTCTTTAAAGACTGTTAAATCTGTCCACTTAGCTTCACATTTTTATTTCTCTGGGTATGAATGGAATCCAAATCATTCAACTTTGATTCTTTTCAGAAGTGTTTGAGGGAGGCAAGTATTCCTTTTTTGATCCCCCAGACGCCATCTTTGCACTTGTATGGACTCCGTGAGACGTGAAACAAAGAGCCGCTAGAATAGACAGACACCTCATCCGGCAACATACACCTGAATCTTTTTTCCGCAGCTTTTGGGAACACCTTATTTCTCAACGGTTGAAGTGGCATACGAAGCGGGGTTACTGCAGACTTGAGAATAGGGGTGGGGAGCAATGTCATAATGGCACCAGGGACCACAGTCAGGGAAGTAGCAAGCCCTTTACCCAGCAGAGCGAACCAGAAGCCCTAAAACTATCTAGGAGCAGGCCCGAGTGAAGCATGTGTTCAGTTAGTTATTGGAACAAAAGTATGTGGCTTGCCTCAAGTTCCTGGTAATGATTTCAGGGCCGATTGACTTGGTATTTCTTGGTATTTCTCTGTGTGTATGATTGTTTTTCTCCATTTAAGGATAGACTATACGGAACAGATACTGTACAGCTTCTGGAGATTTATTCCCTCTAGCCAGCGGCAGCTACGGTTTTTTATTGGTTGAAGCCCTCGGGCAAGTTTCAAAACATGGCCTTGCGAAAATGTTATGAGCGGGTTCTTGAAACTCTGGGGCCCTCATGCAGCTCTTTTCAGGAAGACTCCTTTTCTATGCACCTCCCTCCTAACTGGGCCTCCTGAAAATTTCTTTTCCTCCAAACTTCTCATCGGATAATAGTAACAACCACCAGCTATAAAACAGTTTGCAAAAAAATTGGCAAATATCTGTCCTCGTTGGTGCTTATTCTCTGAAGCAGGTAGAATTATGCCTGTTTTACAAATGATGAAAGAGAACCTGAGGAAAGTGGGTTGGGCCAAGGTTACAAAGTAAAGGAGTAGCAGAGGTGAATTCAAAATTCAAGATTCAGACTCCAAATGCTACTTTTTTTTTTTTTTTTTTCTTAGTGTAAAGATCTATTTAGTTTCTTTTTCATCAGAGGACACAATAGCTTATTTATGGAGTAAAACAACAGCAGATAGCCAGAACCATGGAGTCCTAAGGATTTATTGTGACCTAAATTATGTCCATTGCTCTGTTAAGAACTACACGCCAGTGGTTTGCAAGAGCTTTTTCTTACGCCAATTTGTAAGAAACTTTTCAGTTATCTTCAGCAAAATAATAAATTGGAACTCTATTAACACACACAGATATATCGATCTATCTATCTATCTATCTATATATATACACCATCTCCCCCCACAGATACCTTCATTATGAGATTTCTAACCTCCTTCCTGTGCGCTCTCATTATCTGACACTTTCTGTTTAACTTATTTATATAGCTTCCTATCCAAAACTGTCAATAAAATGTAAGCTCCAATTAAAGCAGGGCTTTCTATCTCTTGCATTTACTCTTATGTACCCAGAAACTAGAGCTATACCCGGCCCACAGCAGGCACTCAATAAATGTTTGCCGAATGAATGGATCAATGACAAACTAACATGCGTAACGCGGAATAATCAAGTCCTAAGAAGCATAGTATGAAATCTAGCCACGGAAGGAATTCGGAGATGGGAAACAATTAAAAGCTGTCATTTTCAAAGATTTCTGAAGGTAAAAAAAAAAAAAAAAAAAAAGCGTGGTGCTAATGTTAGGTTGTAAAATCCGCCCTGGGTTTGGGTAGCTGAAAAAGATAAGGGAGATAGGAAAGCTGGAGGAAAAAAAAAAAAAAATAGCAAGCAGATGTAAATGGCTAGCAGGGAAGACCCAGCCATTCTTGGAATAAACTAAATTGTTCTATGTCTCCTACTTCTTAATTCATTGCTGAGACGTTTAGCTACTAATTTATTTCTTAAAGTCACATTTCAAAGGGCACACGTTTCCACATTTTGGAGGCAAATTTATTTGGGTGTATTTTTCTTTGGTTCTGAACACAACGGTCAAAACAAAGAGTAGGAATCAATGGTTTAATAGAGTAGAAAGAAAAACGCCTTTTGCGAGTGGGTCAAATAGACGTAGGGGAGAGAAGGGAACTGGAAGTGAATTATATGTTTCAGTATTTACTGCTGTGCTGGCTGACAAGTGAACCAACACCTTCAGAGATTAATAGCTCCTAATTGCAGCTTGAAAGGCAAATAAATGGGTGGTTTAGAGTTGTGTCTCATTTCATATTTAATGTTATGAAATATGACTCTTGTTGAGTTTTTCTTGCTTGGAAACACTGAGCTAGAATTCAGTTCTTGTTCCAATTATTTGGCCAAGTTAGTCCCATACTTCTGTATTCCCCTGATTTAATACAAGCAGAATTTCATGTTCATTAAGAGTTTGTGTTTTTTACATTAGCGATAGCGACCTAATTTTGATAGGTCATGGTACTTTCTGATATGTGACCTGTCAGTAGATTGCCAAAAAAAATTGTAGTGTGACTTCTCCCTGCATCTCTTGGATTGATGCTAACATCTCTGAGGTTATTACTAGGATGGTTTTTTTTTTTTTTTATTCTGAGACATTTTGATCATTACTTATTTTTAGATTTTGTATAGCATCTCTCCTCCAAGGAGCTCAAGGCAAATATTGCAAATACGAACAATCTTCTTTTATCCTAACGTTTTGGTTTGGAGGAGGAAAAATGTAATACTGATATCCTGCCTCTCTATGTCTCTCCCCTCTCCCCAGTCAAACTGAACACCCTTTCGCCTTTCCTTTTCTCTAGGTTAAGGGGTTTTATTTTATATGGAGGCTTAATAGGAAGAGCTCAGACTTTGAATCACCAGTGAGGAGGCTGAGCCATTAAAACAAAATGCAGCAGAGAGAGCCTTCAGGAAAGGCAGGGGTAAGTACAAGGCACATTGTCAAAAAATGCTGTAGGTGGTTACAAAAAACCTCCGCGAGGCTCTTTAGCCAACACAAGTGGGTCACTTACTTTTTCCAAGTGAATTTTCTTAATGGGGACTTCAGTTGCACACTCAGTAGCCAGAGCTGTCTCATTATAGGAGATGTGGCCCAGTCTATGAAATGTTTATTTTGTAACTAACCCCTTAGGCAGTGAAGGGAACAGTTTACTATTCCTTTTTGTTCTCTCCTGTTTTTTTTTGTTTGTTTGTTTTCCCTCTTAATTAAAGAAATCACTGATGAATTTCAGAAACCTCTTCAGGGAAAGAAAAAAAAAAAACAAAGGAAGGAAGGAAGGAAGGAAGGCAGGAAGGAAGGAAGAAAGAGAGAAAGAAAGAGAAAGGAAGAAAGAAAAGGATGGGAAGGAGAGAAGGAGGAAGGAATGGGGAAGAGAGGGAAACAGGAAGATGAAAAAGAGAGAGAATAGACTCGACACACTGTATCTTTAGCTTATTCATTCTTAAGGATTATTTCCAGAACGATTGTAATCTTCAGTGACCTGTTTAGAGTGTGTATATGTAAATGTGTGTGCTCAGATTCTGATAGAGAGCAGTACCATAAACATAAGTGTCTTTGTATAAGCAATGTCCCACTGGCTCACTTTTGGAATGACTGCCCAGGACAGCAAGATGTAGAAAGCTGAAATCTGGGGAGGGGAGCAAAAAGGCCAGGTAGAGAAGGTGTTTGTTTGTTTGTTTGTTTCGTTTGTTCGTTTTTGTTTTTGTTTTTGTTTTAGCAATGATTTGCTGAAGGAGAATAAAAGATGAAATTTAACGAAATCACACAAAATGAAATCATTTATAAGCTATTAGAAAATTCTAAACTCTGAATTTGGTTTGGATTTCATTTTAGTTTGCAAAATAATTAACCAATGAAACCACACTGTTTGAAGGGAATGTTTTACTGTCCTTTCATTCTGCAATGCAACATATTACTCCAAAGGAGATAAAAAGAAAGAGAAATCTGCATGAGACGACTGAATAATTTGTGATCTTAAAACATATATGCAAGACATGTTTAAAACACAAGGCTCTGTATTTCCACCTTCACCAGTGCTACTATATTTAGCTGCTTTTTAAATAGTTGAAGTAGATGGCTGGAGAAGACATTTTTTTTAATGTTTATTTATTTTTGAGAGAGAGAGAGAGCATGCGAGCACTTGGGGGAGGGGCAGAAAGAGAGGAAGAGAGAGAATCCCAAGCAGGCTCTGTCCTGTCAGAGCAGAGCCCCAACTAGGGGCTAGAACTCATGACCCCAACTGAAATCAAGAGTCAGAGGCCTCTCTGACTGAGCCACTCAGGTGCCCCTATATGCTTAATTTTACAGAGTTTAGAATGATGGGGCTGTGAAATGTATCCAAAAATTGAGGCTCCGATTTGGAAAATGCTAGTAAATAGATCCGCAGATAGGTGATTGGAACAACTGCTACCCTTGTTTCATGTAATCATTGTGTTCCCGGTATGTTCTTTCAAAATGAAATTAGTAGTCTTCAATTTAGAGATGTGTTAAGAACCCTTAAGGAAAGAAGCCCTCTGCCCTTTTAGATTCAGTATTAAGGATTTGTAGTCTCATATGTTTGTAGTTTCATATGTTTTGAGAATTTTGATAATTTGTTCTAGAAGCATTTACTCAGTCCCAGTGTGTTGGAAATAGGCTCACGGTTCCTTAACTGGGATTATTTTGTATGGCGGTGCAGGTTGGATTGGACACAACCATATGAGTCGCAGTTAATATAGACCGCAATGCAGATTACACTAATCACATTGAGAAGGCCCTCAGATACCTTCTTGGTGGAATATAGTGATGTAATCTTCATGTCCATAATAAAATAAGACTTACTTCCTAATATAATCTAAATAATTCAAAGGAAGACTTTTACTAAACATTTTATGCCAGGATCCAAAAATTGAGTGATAATTTATCCCTAGAGATATCCAGAATTTCCTGCCTTTCCCTTTCTCCTCGTTCATACTTTCCCTAACTGCAAATATTAATTTTGTGGCAAAATTTTGTGAAGCAAATAATCATTTTGAAATACCAGTCATGGAGTCCTAATTTATCTCTTTGGTGAGCATTACATATCGTATTTCAGGCATTTTTTTTTTTTTTAACAAAGCTAACATGTTGCTATAGAATTCTATATACTTCAAAGTATTTGACGTGAATGTTCTATGAGATTCTTTCAATAGTGCCATGGAAGAGGCAACGTGACCATCATTCCCATTTCACAGACAAGAAGATTACTGCTCATGAAAGGAACTGCCTTAATCAAGGTCACCCAGAAACTAAGGACAAAGTTAGGATGAAAATTCTGCTCTCCTAATTTCATTCAAGCTAATTGTTTAATTTTCTTTTATATTAACTAATACATACTCAGGGGTGCTTGGGTGGCTCAGTTGGTTGAATGTCTGACTCTTGATTTCAGCTCAGGTCGTGATGCCAGAGTCATGGGTTCGAGTCCTGCCTCAGGCTCCACACTGAGTATGGAGCTTGCTTGGGATTCTCTCTCTCTCTGTCTCTCTCTCTCTCTCCAATAAAAATAAATATTCGATATGTATATATGTGTATATGATTTTTTTTTCTTTCCATCTCTTTCTCTGCCCAATGGTGAAATTGTAAATATACCTATCAAATACTGAAGACAAGGAAAATATGTCTAGGTCGGAAGAAATATTGAAAAGGGCACACATATTATGTACTGGAAAATTAATGAAATAGTTATCAATGATCTCAAGTTTACTTTTCTCATGCTGTCACAGATTCTTTCGGATCATGTATATAAATTGTCAAGTGAAATCAACAAATGCAATATATTCCCTGCCCCGCTCCAAATCAGTGGATAACAGTAAAGTCAGATTGGGTTATTGGTACGTTTTACATATTAATAGGTTTTTCTGATTACTGAGTACATGGTGGTGTTACAGTGTCTGGAAACCTTGAGAGATCTTGCCTCTACTCAGTGATTGAAGTATAATACTACGGATCGAATCATTGTCATTTTTGTGTCTGATAGTGGCCCCAGTAAATTAAAATTACATGTGTTGGTAATAAGTAATCTTTAGAGTTTTTCAAAATGAACCATTTGCCAGGATCATATCCAGTTGCTCAGACTCTGCAGGACTGACCTACATTGCTTCCTAATTCATCTCTTTGTAAAAAGGTAATTCTAATATTACCACCGACCTACCTATTACTTAACCTCATTTACTGAATACCTCCCATGCACAGGATATTTTACTAGATAAAGATAGAGTAAAAAGGAGGAAGGGCTACTTTATACGAACGTTGAACTTTATATTACAGAAATGACCCACTAATTTATGGCTCAATTACCTGCCTTTTAGAGCCCTAAGTATCTTTATTAAGAAAATGCAGTGGATTGTACATTGTAATGAAAATATAGCTAAATAACATAAAGGACTATCAAGAGCCCACTTTAAACATATATTAGAACAATTTGCTTTATGAAAATCAATGGTTATATGTAATCTTATTTGTGTCACTCAAGATTTTAAGCATTTCTGTCTCTTTATAGAATCTGGGTCAGCAATAAATTTTTTTTTTTAAAACTATATGCAACCACCATCTATCACAGACTAGGTAATAGATTATGTGAAAGTGGTAAATTTTAATTTTCATCATATCAGTAATGAAGGTTACATATTGATATATTGACTCTATTTTCTCTCCAGAGTTTATTTATAAATGTTTTGCTGGAGGAGCCTGCATGAGTAAAGACTGAACTTCAAAACTCAGACACTTTGGACTTGGAATACTGTCCGTATTCTGGTTCCAAACTGCACCTCAATCTGAACCACCCAGCTCTGCATGTTTGTTGGAATCCTCCTAAGACTGGAATTTCCTTGGAGATATCCAGGACTTAAAGGGCTATCAACAGCAAAATAAACTGCCTTTCTTGTCATACGCTATGTCCACTGCGAACGGAATCCAGCCAGTTTATAGGTATGGAGAAAGTAACTCAATCTGGGGGGAGAAACTTACAGATTTGATTCAGTTTACAAGGTGACCAAAAATTCATCTCAGTAATATAATTTCTTTGGAATAATTTTCCTTTGCTAGTAGTCTTCAGCATGATAAATATTGTAAATATACATAAGAAAATATTATTCTATGCAACAAATTATGGCAAGCAAATTCCCTGCGGTGGTAGATTTTTCATCAAAGTAGGGCCTGATTTCACCAGAGATAAGGACTCCTTGTCCGTTATATGTATGTCTCTGTATGAAGACATACATATATATCACTTTCATCTCCAAAAATGGCCCGAATTTGTAGATGTTTCTATAGGGTGTGTAACTGAAAAACATAAGCAAATAGAAAGAAATCATTGGCTAATGCTTTGGTAACTAAGCATGTTTGATGGCAAATATAGACACATAAAATTAGCTTAATCTTCTATGAGAAATTTCTAAAACGTCTATGAGAAACAATGTATGAGAAATATCCCACAACATTGATTTTCTTCTCTCTCTTCACTAAAAAAATCTTGATGTTTTTACGTCAGTGCAAGCTACCCAGCTAAAAGATGACATTTCAGCCTCCTTTGTATCCAAGTGTGGCCACAGGACTAGGTTATGCCCCACGAGAATAAATAGAAGTATTATGTACAACATTTCTGTAAGGTTTCCCTATACAGGTAAGAGTGCTCCTTCTCCTCCATTTATTTTTCTTACTATTTAGAATGGAGCATTATGCCTATAGCTCTAGTAGCCATTTTGGGTCAGCACATGATGGTCTTGAGGATGTAAGCCATGGGCTAAGGATATTAGAATGATAGCTAAAAACAAAGGCTTGGAAACTTCACTGAACCATAAGTCACTGAACCATGCCTGTTTTGGATACTCTCCTTTTAGACTTTTGAATATGCAAAAGAAATAAACTGCCTTGTTTAAGCCACTGTGATCTGTCACGAATATTGTTATGACCAAAGTCATAATGAACTTGGTACCAGGAATTGGGTCCTGTAAAACAGAACCTAAGATTTGACATTGGCTAAATGAAGCTAGTGGAAGGAAGATATTAAGTTGGAAAACGGGTGGCCATAATATATGGTTGCAAACATTTGGTCAAGCTGCTGCCTGCTATATCTTGGAGACCACATGTTATCATGAGGTATAGTCATGGGAGGAATGGTGGGAAATTTTCAAAATATTCGCTTGCTCTAATTGTTTCTTGGTGTTTTCATCAAGAAAGGTAAACTCAGGCTATAAGAAAAGTCCTTAAAGCAGTGGGAGAATGGTGGAAAGTTACCTTTCATAAGAAATATTTGTAGGGTGCCTGGGTGGCTAAGTTGGTGGAGTGTCAGACTCTTGATTTTGGCTCAGGTCATGATCTCAGTTTGTGGGATGGAGCCCCACAACACTCTCTGTGCTGACAGCACGGAGCCTGCTTGGGATTCTCTCTCTCTGCCCCTCTTCTGCCCATTCTCTCTCTTGCTTTCTCTCTCAATAAATAAATAAACATTAAGAAAAAAAGGAATTCCCACAGTTACTTATGTAGTGACGCAGGGATGATATAACAGGACCACTACCAACATTGTCTTCAATCAATAATTTGGACTTGAAGAGTAAAGGAACCGAGTTTGAATCCCAGGCTCTCCACTTGCCACCTGTGTGGCCTGGGGCGCATCACATATTACCGTGTCCTTATCTTTTAAAACCATTGACAGTAATAGCAGCCACATTCTAAGGCCCTTGTGGATTTTAATGTGATCATTTATGTAATGCATTTGGCAGAAAATTTGGTACTAAAAAGACTTTGAATAGATGCTAGCTGTGTCCAACTACAAAGTCACTCTGGAAGTTTTCAATTTAACCTGTGACGAGTCAATGGAACCGTCAGAGAGTAGCTTTAAAATGAGAGATTACAGGACACAGAGAAATAGGCAATAGTCACCAATCTTTCTCAATGATCACCTCTTCTCTTTGTTCCCATCTCTGTGTCAAGCTCCTCGCATTCCCTCTCCTCCTCTCCTCCCTTCTCCCTTGCCCTTTAGTAAGAATTAGGAATTCTGGAAATTATTTAATTGCCATAATAAAATAATCCTGGTGCCTACAAAGTGCTCGCCTTAAAAAAAAAGAAAACAAAAGAAGAGAAAATTGCTTCCTTTTTTATTCCTTAGTTCTTTAGTTTCTCTTAATTTTCTTTTCTTACTGTCCTCCCATATGGGAACGTGAATCTATTGTCTTTTATCCTTTTGACGGACCTCAAGTACTCCCATCCACATTTTAAATCTTGTATATAGTTACTGGGGAAAAGGATTATAATTCACCTAGATTCATCAAGATAGATGACTCCAGCCGTTCAAACCATTCAAACATACAAAGCAAACACACACATACACAGTTTGCTTTTTCCAGTAGCTTCTAACCAAATGTCCTTATTTATGGCAAATGCACATACACCTTAATCTTGGAGTGACCCCAAGTCAAAGACTTCTCTAAACTGTTTTATCCCTATAAACCTCTTTCTTTTTTTCTTGTTTTAAATTAAAAAAAAAATATTTATTTATTTTTGAGACAGAGAGAGACAGGGCATGAATGGGGGAGGGCCAGAGAGAGAGGGAGACCCAGAATCCGAAGCAGGCCCCTGGCTCTGAGCTGTCAGCACAGAGTCCGACGCGGGTTTCGTACTCACGGACCGTGATGCCATGACCCGAGCCGAAGTCGGACGCTCAACCGACTGAGCCACCCAGGCACCCCTCCTATAAACCTCTTTCCAAAACTCTCAGAGCTTGCTGCCATTGTTTCTTACCCATCTGTCCTTTTTTTTAAAAGTTCTGACTGAAATGAACTCAATTTTCTAAGAGCTATAAACACTTAGCAAGAAGTGTTTTGGAGTCCAGGGACTTCTGCTTTACTTCTCAAAGATATTACATGTGTTTTAGAAGTCTCTTGCAGCAGAATTTTCTGTGGTCATTTTACTTTATTTCATTTTTATATTTTATTATCATTTTTTCATGTTTATTTAATTTTGAAAGAGAGAGAGACACAGAGCATGAGCAGGGGAGGGGCAGAGAGAGAGGGAGACAAAGAATCTGAAGCAGGCTCCAGGCTCTGTGCTAACAACTCATCAAACCTGATGTGGGGCTTGAACTCATGAACTGTGAGGTCATGACCTGAACCGAAGTTGGAGGCCCAACTGACTGATCCTGAGCTGAAGTTGGAGGGCCAAGTGACTGAGCCACCCAGGCACCCCTGATCATTTTACTTTAAATTTCTCTTCACTGAAGAGTATTGTGGTCATTGTTCAGGTAACTGATTTGCAATCTAATGCTTGGTGACACCAAAATGTCAAGAATTATCTCCGAATGTCCTGAAGTCCTTGAAAACTTTCAAGACATTTGGAGCACCTGGATGGCTCAGTTGGTTAAGGTCCAACTCTTGATTTCATCTCAGGTCATGATCTCATAGTCTTGGGATGAACTCCATGTCAGGCTCTCCACTGAGCCTGCTTGGGGTTCCCTGTCTCTCTCTGTCTCTGTCTCTGTCTCTCTCTTTCTCTCTCTGCCCCTCCCCTACTCAGGCTTTCTCTCTGTATCAAAATAAATAGACAAACTTTTTTTTTAAAGTTTCAAACATCAACATAAATCCACTTTGATGTTAATAACAAATGTTTAGCAAGATGCTTTTTAGGAAGTATGATAAAATTAAATGTTTCTTTATCATAATACAACATTTTAAAATAATTTCAACATATAACTTTAAAGTAGCTACTTTTAAAACCATCCTGAAACATTCTTAAGGGAGAATGTCCTTCCCATCCATCAGGTCATGTTAATCAAAATCTTATATTGCTTGTACAATATTAAAGTTATCACAATCACTTAGAATGATCACGTTTTAATGGGGCTGCATTTAAATGAGATTTAAATCTTGAAGCTAGTTTGCTATTTTTATTGTTTAGTAAAATTCTGACTACCAAACATCAAGATGGGATTTGCTTTACCATTTGTCTATTATGATTTGATTTTGTCCTAATTTTAATCCTATTTACTAATTTCCTTCAAAATCTGTCCACAATTCGAATACTCATTCCTGGGTGTAATTCTTTTGTAACAAATATGAATTTTCCATCTGGAGAGAGGGCACATTTCTGGAATTAGTGTCTCTTTTTGGAAAATGAAAGGAGGGAAAATGTTCTTCAAGGGTTTTTATGGGAAAACAGAGGTGATAATTGCATATGTGTTCCTTGTTTTTTTCTCTGTTAATCTCATTTTAATAAATAGAGAACTTTTCCTTTTATCCATTTTATCCATTATGAAATTATTCATTTTTACTTCTTTTAACAGAGAATTTACTCAAAAGTTGTGGATAGGTTTAATTATGAATATTTCCAATCGACATATATTCAAATGTATGTGTCATAGTAGACATTTATTTATTTATTTTTTTGAAAATATAGCTTCTTAGTGAAGGTTTTAAGATGGTAACATAAAATAAACTTGAGAAAAATGTTTGCATTTAGATTCTTTAATTTCTTTGTAACTCTAAGTACCTATTGATTTGTTGTGGCTTTTTAATTTTTCCAGTGTTTCTGTTATCTCTGCTTTGATACTTGCATTTTTGACTTTTCTTTGCCACCACTGTTTGTAGAGAGCAGCCACAGGGAAGGTACCTGCATTCCTTGTGATACTGAAGCAAATAAATCATTGGTTTTTTTGAGGAGGGGAAGAGTAAGTCATTTTCTCACCTTCTTTGATTCTCCTCCTTTTTTCTGCTGCTTTGATATATCTAACGGCTCCTCTGTAGACCTTCTCCTTCTGTAGTGCTAAAATAATTTCTCATTAGCCAGACAGTCAACACGAAATTAATTCCACTGCAGCATTAGCTAGAGCTAGGGGTGGGGGTTTAGGGGACTCGGGGGGGGGTGCAGTTTCAAAGAACTAGAAACAAAATCTCTCCTCGTCAAGAAGTTGAAATTTTAGGGCAGTCAGGCACGTAGGAAGTAATGAAACTGAGCACTATGTCATCAAGTGCAAATTGACAGAGGACAGATTGAGAATGAAATGGTGTGAGGGACGACAATTCAAGTAGGAGGAGATGTTAATCCTGAAGGTGACTTTGCTGATATTCATCAAAAAAGACGTCTCCGCAGGTGATTGGAAAGGAAGGAGGTGCACATGCAAATGAGAGAGACATATGTGAGTCCCACATGAATTTGCTAAACTTGCTAGAAATGCCATGGGGAATGATACAAAAGTTTACTTTTCTGGAAAGGAGTGAGTAATGGGGAACAAGCGATCAAGTGACGAATTTACCACAGCCTGTTAGCACAGCAGGCTCTTCACACTCCATTCCATTCATTAAGTCTTCATGACACAACGTGGGAGGCAGATGTTATTCTCACTTTGTAGATGATCAAACTGAGTATCTGAGAGATTAAATAATTTGACCAGTGCTCATGCAAGTAGCATATGGTGGGGCCAGGAGTCAGTCTCACTGTCTATGAGCTGTATGTAGCTTCTGAATGGATCACTTTTGATGTGAATATATGAAAATTGTCTTGGCTACATTTCATGCTACCAACAGGTATACATTTTTTATATTTGGGTTTCAAAAAGAAACCTTCCCCAGTCCCTTATGTTAGAGTAAAGCACTAATGTCAACAAATTAGTAGATCAGAGCAGAGAAACACAAAATCACTTTAAAAATATAAATTGGACCCAGATCATCAATATTTGGCTTTATATTTGGAAAATATTTATGTTTCTAAAGAAAAACATAATAATCAGAATATTGATTTTTATAAAGAGGTAGAAAAGGCCATCATTATCAGTGTCCTTTCTAGCATGCTCCAGAAGAAGTACTACCTGTTTTGAGAAATTGGTCTGTCCAGACACAATGATGGACCCAACCTTAACCATCAGACACAATGATGGACCCAACCTTAACCATCAGACACAATGATAGACCCAACCTTAACCCAGACACATACCTCAGGCTCTTCTATCAAACGTTCTCTTCATCTTTAAAACCCTCTCTTTCTCCCCTTCTAATTCACTGCTCCCAAGGTGTCTTAGGCTAAATCTCCATAAAACTTCTATATAGAGACAATGTCCCTTTACTGCTTAAATCTCCAAAGTACCTTAATAAACTGGAATGGAGTTTATCATTCTCTGGGAGTGTTGGTACTATGAGTTCATGCTTCAGAAGAGGTTTCACGGTGGGGTTGGGAAAACTCAAGTTCCTGGATCTGAACTTCAGAGTAGGGAATTCCCCTTCTGGGGGACTTTGAGCTACTAACTGGACTTCCCAAGGTAGTATGATGTTGAGTGACCTTTTCTCTTGGCATTATTGCAATGACAATATAACATTTAATCAGGTGCAACATTGAGATTTCTAAATTATGGCATAATATAGATTGTGTCTTTGTAGGAAGGATTTAAATAATTATAGTCTATGTAAAGAGGACATCAGTAAAATATTACATAAACTGCATATTAGACCAGAATTTAATATAGAAACACTTTATGTGGAAGATTTTTAGATGCTAATATATGTATTAAAATCTCTTTCCTATACTTTATTTTCTATATCTGGATAAATATATTATAGTAAATATTTTTATGTACATAAAAACAGTTGACTCTTAAACAGTGCCAGGGTTAGGGGACCAATCCCCTGCATAGTTGGAAATTCATGTATCACTTTTGACTCCCTCAAAAACAGAACTACTAATAGTCTACTGTTGACTGGAAAACTCAACGAAAACATAACAGTCAATTAATACATATTTTCTATGTCATATGCATTATATACTATATTCTTATGATAAAGTAAGCTAGAAAAAACAAAATGTTATTAAAAATCATAAGAAAGAGAAAATACATTTATAGTACTGCATTTATCAAAAAAATCCATGTAGGGTGCCTGGGCTCAGTCAGTTAAGCATCCGACTTCTACTGAGGTCATGATCTCGTGGTTGGTGAGATCGAGCCCTGAATCAGGCTCTGTGCTGACAGCTCAGAGCCTAGAGCCTACTTTGGATTCTGTGTGTGTCTCCCTCTGCCCCTCCCCGACTTGTGCTCTGTCTCTCACTCTCTCAAAAATAAACATTAAAAAAAATCATATATAATTAGGCCCACACAGTTCAAACCCATGTTGTTCAAGGGTCAACTGTGGGCCTAAATGGCATGAAATTTTGCTCATACTTCTTTTTTATTGCGGTTACTTATTTGGAAATGCAAGTGACTTAATCAACTGTGATTCCATCAGGATGTGCTTTTCTTTGCAAAAGTTAATTCTATTTTTGATGAATAGTCTTTGCAGAATGGAGATGGAATGGGAGAAGGGGAGGGCACGTGAAAGTGTAGACCATGAGGAAACCTCAGAGTTTGAAAGCAATTCAAGGGGCCCCTTTAAGGAGAGGAAATGACCAGAGAAAAAAGAGAGAGAGGGAATGAGTTGAAGAGAAGGACTATGCTAAGGAAAAGGAAGAGAAGGAAAAGAAAAAGAATGTTCTTTCTGTTAACTACATCATACATGATAAATATCTCTCGGGTATTTGGATATTTATTAAAGCAACCAATTAAGTCATGTACTGCTTTCCAGCTTTCCTGTTTCTCTTTGCCTATCCTTACTTGCTAAAACTTTGAGTGTCCTTACATCTGGGAAGCACATCTGGCAAGAACATGTTTATGATTCCTTTGCTGGTATTCAAAGTAGAAATTCCCAACCTGCTACTCAGCTGTTTTTGGAGATGGACCTTTTCGTTAAAGGGGCTTGTTGGTGTTATTTGGAACTGACTTTAGGACTCTAATTCCCCTGAGAAAACAGTAGTCTGTTTAAACATTCCCTTGATTATAGCATACTCATGTACATTTTTATTATCATTTCAGCCATTTTATGTGGTCATTAATTACTACAAAATTGAACTTTAGTTCATTTTGTAATTCTGTAGCTATGACTGTCATTTTATCTCTTTGAAATATAAATATTCCCTGTCCAATATTATGTCTGTTTTGCAGAGGCTGAGAAATCTATTCTTAAATTAATGACCTGTTTATTTAAATGATGACGATCTTCCTCAGAAGCAGAGGAAAACCATTTGTTGAATCTGACAGCTTAATACATTATTTGTGTTTCGCCCTTGTTCGTGAGGCTACAGAGACTCTGAGAAGTACATTTGGAGGTAACCTGGGAGGCCCGGTGGGCGGACACCCCCATCTTAGCACACTTGTCTACCACATCCGGAATGTGCTGGGAATCTAGTCTCTGCGTGAACGCGTGGAGAGGCAAGATTCTCATTATGTTATGAAGCAGTCAAGGCCATTGGTGGACAGCGTTGATTGCCGGGCAATTCTTCATGACAGTAAACTAAAATCTGTCCTCAACCATTTCTCCTGCCCCTATCCCCAGCAGCAGGATGAAGTGATGCTCTTCAGCTTCCCTATAATAGCCCCGAGGGTAGAAGGCCTCATTCAAACTATCCCCAACTTCTGCTGGGGTAGAAGATACCTGGGCATGTGAATTTGAGCATTTTGCTTCCCCTGCTAAGACCATACCAACCATGATGCAACTTCTTGGGATCAATTATGTGCCAGGCTCTGTTAGTCTCTAATATATATTTTTTCTAGTCCTCACCATGAGTCTGTGTTGCACACATTATCTTCAAGCTATAGACACCAGAGCTGAGAACAAGAACATTGAATAACCACCTAAAGTAACATGGCACCAAGTGGTGGAGTTGGGAGATACTTGTAGTTCTGTCCACAGCAAAGCATGCATTTTTTCCCCCCTCCGCATCATGGTTCTTCTCTTGTGTGTCACGCTGATCAGTATTTGCTTCTAGAGGACTGACATTCTTCGTGATATGATTTCTAGATTTTTGTCTTCCTGGTCGTGGCTTCTCTGCTCTCCCTGAATGTATTCCAATTGTCAATATCTCAATATTGAAATGCAGATCCAAGCATGATCTGTGAATGTGTGAGCTGACAACAGATTTTCCCTGGAACACTGCTATACCACATATTTCTGTACAGGCAGCCGATTTTTAAAGCAATATATCTACATTTCATCAAAAGGGTTCCTAACTGGTTTTGCGCCACGGACCCCTATGTGACTGGTTAAAAATGTTCGCTTCCCTGAATAATGTTTTTAAGTGCATAAAATATAATGCATGGAATTACAAATGAGCAAATTATGCAAAAATGCAATAATAAAGTATTGAAAAGACATTTCTAGTTTAGTGTTACACCTGTGTATGTATACATCTCTTCATTAATGTATTATTAGAAGATCTGGTGGTGGGTCCAATAGTTAAGCTAATCTTGAAGTAGGGGACCATAAATACCATTTTGAGAAACATATGCAAAAATGGTAATGTCATAGAAAAATATCTGTGATTGCTGTTGTTACCAAAGTTACAGTACTGTTATTACTGCTGTGATATTTTGACTATATTCATAATGGAAGAAAATGCTAAATTTCGGTCAGAGGTTAGTGAAAATAAGAATATATAATTTTTCCCTCTTCAAGTTCATGGACCCCCTTGAATTCTATCCATGGACCACTGGACTGTTGTGAAGCAGCTTGTCCTTCATTTCTAGTTAATCAAAATTACCAGGCCTCTTATAAAAGCAATATACCTATACGGTTGATTATTTAACTTACAAACAAGATTTAATGTTTATCCTTTAAAATTTTGATCTTACTATGATTAGCATTTCAGCCTATTAAGATAATAATAATAATTATTATTTTTATGTTCATTTAGGTTTTGAGAGAGACAGACAGCGTACGAGTGGCAGAGGGGCAGAAAGAGAGGGAGACACAGAATCAGAAGCAGGCTCCAGGCTTTGAGCCCAACGCAGGGCTCGAAGTCTTGGACCACCAGATCATGACCTGAGCCGAAGTCAGACGCTTAACTGACTGAGCCACCCAGGCGGCCCTATTAAGATAATTTTACATTTTGTTTGTTGCTATTTCTTCTAGCTTTAGGATACCCCTTCTATCTTTAGCCAACTTATCCATTTAAAAAACAACAAGATTGGGGGGATGCCTGGGTGGCTCAGTTGGTTGAGTGTCGGACTTGATCTTAGGTCATGATCTCATAGTATGTGAGTTCAAGCCCCACATTGGGCTCTCTGCTCTCAACACAGAGCCCATTTCAGATCCTCTGTCCCTCTCTCTCTGCCTTTCCCTCCCCCTCTCTCTCAAAAATAAAATAAAGAACATTTAAAAAAAACCAAGATTGGGCTATGGACTAAGGTTTTGAACAATATATTAGAAATCACATTTTTGGTTAATAAAATTCTACAATAAACACTTTTTTTTTTACAACAGCAGTTGTGACTCCACATAACTGTACAACTGTCAAGAATATCATGAAACCATGTTTAATAACTTTTGAAGTTTAGATTCATTATATTGGCCTTCCAATATAGACATTTGTATAAATTTATAATCCAGTGACCCAAAGAAAAAAATAAACTAAAGGCTAATTTACATAACCTTTTCTTCATGAATCATGCCAGCTTCAGGTGTTTACAATGCCATTTTCTGAGAGCCTACCTAGTTAGTGTCTGTTTAACAAATCATTCTAGAAAATGGCTGGGGATCAACTTCAAACTCACTACTTGCTTTGTGAATTCTGGCATTCATCCCATTCTCTTTTCTGAGAATTAGGACATATCTTTAAGCTTGGATAAAGTTTGCTTGAGTCTAAATAATTTAACCCATTTACAACAATAAAATGTGCCTATGAGTCTCATAATCTTATTCCCTTTTTCCTTCCTCACTTTCTCCTTCCTCCCTCTGTTCCTTTTTTTCTCCTTCCTTCTCTCCTCTTCCCTCCCTGCCTCCCTGCCTCCTTTTGTCCTTTTCTTTCCTTCCTTCCTTCTTTCCTTCCTTCCTTCCCTTCTTTCCTTCCTTCCTTCTTCCTTCCTCCCTTCCTTCTTTCCTTCCTTTCTTCCTTCCTTCCTTCCTTCCTTCCTTTATTCAGTATGGAATCATGTGAGCTACTAGGATTATACAGATAAGTAAGACATGTCCCTTAAAATCAAAGGACTCACATCCTACCTTCCATAGAAACACTGGCCTTCTTGGACTTGATATTTTAGCAGGTGGTTCATTTGGGAAGGAACACTCATAATAAAGATGAATTTTGTCCCAGGGTATGTCTTGATTAGTTTTCTTTCATCTTACTTTCCTTCCTCTTAGCTTGAAACTTCTAGCATCCTTGAGAGCTCTGTTTTGAGTTGGTTTTGATGGTCTTCTACAAGAATTGAAGCATTTATTTTTCTTAGCAGTCTATTCTTACTGGTTGCCTTTTAGCACTTTTTGGAAGTTTCAGCTAGATTTGGGGTTAGCTTTCCATCCCCAAACTAAGCTTTCCTTGTTGTGTATTGTTCATCATCTATCTTCAGTATATGTCCATTTTGTGTATGTGCTATGTATGGTTTCCAGGATAGTTATTTTTTCCTTTATTTTCCATTAATTTTATTATTTAAAATTTGTTTAGTAATGTGTTGAGTTTGCTAAGAATTTCCTAATATAGTATATATCTGTTAAATAATCAGTTCATGAAAGGAAACTGTTCAAACTTGTTATATATAAATTTGCTGATTTTTCATCGAAAAATTTACTTTATGAACAATAAATACATGAAAGTTTAGGACAAAAGTTTAGTAAATGAATGAAATTGTTAATTTCAGCTTTGTATGTCTTTATTTCTCTTTCTACACTTTGCAAGAATTTTTGACATTGCAACATGCTCCCTTAACTTTATCTTAGTTTTATTTACTCTTCCAATTGATTTATTCTGAATAAATTTAGTCTGTACAAAAGTTGATTAGCTGGATATAGCAATACCCTTGTGAAATCTATCATAAATGCAGTGTTAAAATCTTTGTAAATTTGATCATGCAATAGTAAATTCATTTCTTTCTTTTTCTCTCTTATGCAATAGGAAAAGTAGCCGAATAACGTGATTGCAAGAAGAAGATAAATATATATTTGCAAAGCTCATTTAAAGAAGTGGATATTTCTGCCATTTCCATTTGGGACACTTATTTATCTTGGGTTATTTAGATAGCTTTGAAGTTAAAAATAAAACACTGCAATTCATCAATGTATATAGCAAAGTTGTACTTTGGTTTGTCCCCAGGCATTCCCATCCTTTTGCTACCTATGTAAGTAAGTTGGTTTATTCCATGGTTTAAGAACTCTTCTTTGACCAAATACAGAATTTCTGGGAGACCCCCCCCCCCCCCCCCCCATATGATAGGAAAGACTCACAGAGAAGGAGAATGCAATTTGATTGATTCTGGACTTCTCAGCGAACCAAGTGATTTCAGATGTCATAACCTGGTCACCCTCGCATCTGTGTGTGTATATGTTATAGGCAAACATTTATCTGAACCCCCATGAATATGCTTGGTCCCCCATACCAAAAGAGCCAACATTTTTCTTTGTCTCTATCTGTCTTCTTGCTCCCTTTTCTTATACGTGGTCCCCAGGGAATTGCCAGGGCAGAACAATTAAAACTTAGCTACAGTACATTAAATGTTCTCTAAAAGTACTCCCACTGTTTATATAGCATGATCATCCTGGAGGGAATTTTCAACAACTGTCTCAAATCACTGTCTACTAAGTGTTCCCTTGTTGTGTCCACAAGATGAAGTGAAGTGAAGCATTAAACATTTATTGGATCAATTAAAAGATATTTGATTTTGACTTTCAAGCATTTCATCATCTTTTATTCAAATTATTGGAATCATTTTAGGTATAAGACTTGAATTACCTGAATCATCATGTATTTACTTTCCATATTTATTTGAACATTTCATTAGTTCCTGGGATATTATTTTTATTTTCCTCTGAAAGAATTCCATAGTAAGTTATTTGCTGCAGTAGCCTGAGCAGAGGATGGCATTCTGCCATTTTTACCAGCATCATTTTACATTGTAGAGCTGCATAAGGAACCTTAAGCAGTTCTCTACCCACATTCACAGTCAAGCCTTATTGGAGGATGCTGTTGGTCACCTCCAAAGCAGTAACCGAAAGGTTCCAGGAAAACCTTCTGAACCATCAACAGCATGTGGCAAATGCCTTAATCCCACCATTAGTTAGGGTAATCCTTATGCAAATTCTTGTGTGAAGGAATACATGAAGATATAAATTACGTAGCAGAAATTCATTTCATTAAAGGAGTTTTGTTTTTCCTCTGAAGCAAAGATGTTGGGTCCGAAATGAAAACCAGAATTACTCAGTCTTCAAAGAAGGAGGAATCTACGATGGAAGCATGTTGAGACGGAGCCTCGAAGCACAGTAGAGTGGTCATTTTTATAAGGCATGTAAGTTCAATAAGAGAAGGTTAGATAAATCTGGACCTATGTGTATTCTAGAAAAAAGTCTGGGTAGCATACCTCTGGGTATTATCACCTTCCAGAACATGCAGGTGGGGTTTGAGAGAAAAATGCTGGGGCAGACTAAGTCTCACAGCCTAATTACTTTCTACATCTACATGAGTACTTACTTAGCATCCTCTTCATATCAAGCCCAAGTAAAGTTCATTTAGTACCTACATCACTGCGCTGCCATTAAGTTTCCCCTTTGGGTCAAATCTTTCTCTCAAGATTTACAACCGCTGCTTCTCTTGACCTCCATAAGCAGGAAATATCCATGTACTGCTGAGTTTTCAGAATCCTTACTGCCCATAGCAGCCAAATGAGATGACTGTCTTAGCCTTAAGCATTAGACTCAGAGAAGGTTAGAGTATACTTTTAATCAGAAAAAAAAAAACAAAAACCCAGCCATGTGAGATGTCAGTTTCTTTTTGTTGGAATGTAACCTAGAATTCTGACTTTAAAGCACAATCTTCTGATGAAGGTTTCTGCCATGTGCTTTTAAGAAGACACCGTTCCTTGGACTTCCTGAAATCACATCCCTAGAAAATTCAAAGTTTTACACTCTGGCAACAGGGGGTGCAAATTAAAATTGCACTGAGTTCTTTTCCTCTCTCTTAAACCACTTCAAACTAGCTTGTAATTGGTTTGGAGGGATCGTTTTAAAAATAACCTTATAATATTTGCTTAAAATGATGTTAAGGATGTTTTACAATACCTAGAGGATCACACAGCACTTGAGAGTTGATTACCTTTTTTTTTTTTTTTTTTTCATTTTGCATTTGCATCTCCTGCTGTAAGAGTAACAGTGCAATCTGGGAATCATTCTGGGCCTCAAATATTGTTTCTACAAGTTATAAAGTACAGTGGAGAGTAAGCTGTTGTCTAATTTATTTGATCAAGCTTAGTGGCTAACTTAGAAAATTGGTCTTCTCCAGCGATTTCTTACATGACTTGTCTGGTGTGCTAGTCTACACACAATGGGCCCTAAGTTGCTTTAAGCACATAGACTAACTGAACAGAAGAGTTGCAACATCACATTGTTCTGCAGTATATTTCAGCTATTTCTGCATTTTTCCAACCAAAACAGGATGCGTGGTTGAGTATTGTCGTTTTGTTGATTGGAATGATCAACATTAAAATGTTCAAGGATTCATTGGACTGAACCGGAAGACCACCAGGAGCCCTTGAAGAGGCTGGGTAAGCCCCGGGACACTGAGCATTCATTCTTCTGAAAAGTTCACAGAGGAGTGCTCTCTACTATTTTTTCTGTCCCCTTTCTAAGAAAATGCAAAAAAAAAAAAATGCCTCTCTTCACACCACTGGACAAATTACCTTAGGATAAATTGAATCTTGTTTGCAGTCCAGTGGTTTTATGTAATCAATTTTTTTTGAAACCTGGTTTCAAACGGGAACACTTGAATAATATAAAAAATCTAAGTAGGGCTAGGAACTGTCCTCTCAGGTAGCATGGGGAAAGAGCAGTGTGACTAAAACTGAAAGTTTTGGTCCAAGTTCAGGCTTTGCCTTTCCCCAACAGTGTGGTCTTGAACAGGTCATTTATACTCTCAGTCTCAATGCCTTCCTTGGGCATAATATTACGACCTCAGTTTGTTTGTTTTGTTTTGTGACTACCAATAACACAAGGTTGAACATGCTTTGTAAATTCTAAAATGTTAACAAACATCAAGTTATGATCTTGATGATTCTTGTTCTCCATCAACTGGTCAACAGTCTCACTGATGAGCAATCCCCTTTGTAAGCTTTATTGTATCGACAATAGCTGGATGATGGGAAAAGGAGGACAAAGGGGGCTGTCAAATGAGACAAAGGAAACAGTGAGGGCACAGGAAGAAAGACTGGCATACGGTGAGGTGGGGGAAGGGCAAGGCACAGAGGATACTGGTCAGAGGAAGAAACACACAACACACACACACACACACACACACACACACACACACGCTTCTGTAGAAGTAGCTCTTACAAGTAAAAGATGGATAGTAGGGTGGAAATGTCCCTGAATGATCTTTTTGTCAAATCCTGTCTTATAAAATCAGCTGTCAATTGCAGATTGGCAGCTGCAGCCATGCCTATTTAAACAAATTTAATCTCGGTCTCATTTTGTGGGTGATAAGAGGCCTTTAACTGGTAGCTTCTGGGTTTGTTCTTAGGACTTTGCATGTCATTATCCATTGAGCAGACTATGTCCACCAAATGCGGGGTTTAAGGTGGTGCTCTGACTGCCTGGGCGTGGAAACAGTTCTGGAAACATCCTCCAGGTGACACGATTAGTAAATTTCTCAGTTTCCAGTTGCGGTCCTAGGATTATTTGAGGTTCTGGTGTTAACGCAGATTCCTGAGACCTTCAAACTGAGCACATCAATGTCAGTTTCCACAGAGCCCGGGAATCTGTATGCAGAACAAGATTTTTAGGTGGTCGCTGCCCACACACCTGGGTGACCACCCCTGATGGGGTCATTGTGGGCACCAGCTGCAGGGTCCTGGCAACAGGGCAACCTCAGCAGGGGGAGCTTCAGGCTGGCTGAGATGCCCAAAGCTCCCAGCAGCTGTCCCAGAGGCTGTTCCCTGGAGGGAAGGTAAACTAGGGTCCTAAGTGTCTCATCCTCTTGGGTCTTTTCCCACTTAGAAGCTCGGGGATACTCCGGAGGCGCTTTCATCCCTGGTTTCTTTACCTTTTGTTTTTCATCTTGAATCTTCACCCTGGCCTTTCTGTTTCAGATTGCTGGTTTAGTTTTGGTTACGGTTGGTGAGTCACAGAAAGCACGAGGCATTGTTATCTGCAACTTTTGGTGTGCCCTAGGGACTATTATCTGTGTATTTTGGGCCAAGGGATCTTTTTTCTGGATTTGGGAAAAATGCAGAAGAGAAAGAAAACTTGATATTTAGCACAGGGGCTACTGTCATGCATCAATCTACATCAAAAGAACCCATGGCTTCCGGCCCGCCCCTGCTCACTGTCTGAAGCCTCCACAAGCCTCAGACCTCGCTCAGCAGAAGGAAATGTGCGGAAGTGTAGTTTTCACAGGAATTAACTCTTGCAGCTTAACAGGCACATCAGGTTGCTTTAGATCCCTTACCTCATAAAAGCCCACGTTGTGTTCTCCTCGTCCACACTGGTGTTCTGTTTTGCTATAACTTGGCAGATTCAACGAATGTTTTGCAGGTGAGGAAAAAAAAAAGCCCACGGAATCTTTATTGCCTTATTTAAAAAAAGAAAAATCTGTGGAGCAAGAAAGAATGTGACTGCGTTTTTATTTATGGTCAATGAGCCCGGATGAATATGCGGTAAACGTTGCTGAGACCGTCACAAAGCAAATCACCATGTCACAAGAAATATTATTAAATTCTATAATTTCCTTTTCTGAAAATAGTTTCTCTGTATGGAGTTGGAAAAAGAAAATTACATTCAATATTCACCTTAACTGAAAAGCAGCTGAGTGCGGTGGCTGATATCCTATAAATAGCAGATCTGTGACCTCATTCCTGTTCTCTCCCTTGCCTAGCTGTTTCCAGTTTCAAGTTGAATAGAAAATTGTCAATCATCTGGTGAATCTGGGCATCTAGGCCAGCTTATGGGGAGAATTCTGGCCCAGTCCTTGTTTTTCTGTAGTCATTCAGGTACGGCGCCTCCATTTAAGCAAAGCAGTCGGCAGTCTGTGTCTGTTCCTTTTTGCCTACATTGCACAGGTAATTGCGGTTGTGTGGAAATGGCCTTTCCTGACCTTGGAAAACTGCTTAACCTTTCAGAGCCTCAGGTTATCCATCTGTAAAGCGAATATTGTAGCTGCCTCTCCCTCATTTCAATGGAATGCTTTGAGAATTGATTAGATAGTGTGCATAAAGCAAGTTGACCTCCTCAAGAAGGAATACAATGTATGATTTTATTTCTGGTCTCCAAGCTCTTAGGCCAGGCCTCTCCAGTACAACGTGGTCATTATCTGTGCTGTTGCACTGCCTGGAGAGGAAATTCACACCATTCAGGGTAAAACAATCCACTCCAGTCTCTAAATGGTGGGGATTGTCTATCTATGGAGCACAAATTCAACAGATGGTTGCCAACCTTCCACTTGATTTTGTGGCCCTTTAAACTGTGTTCATTAAAACTTCAACTTGCAGACAGCTTTGTAGAGACTCGAAGGGATGTATGAATGTCAGTTTGCGATATAACGGCTACAGCTGGGGTCTTAGGTCTCTGATCCTTAGGAGCAGTGGTTAAACCGATGTGTAAAATAACACACAGGATCACTATCAATAATCAGAAGGGCTTGCTTCCCACATGTTTGTGAATTTTCTACTAATGTCAACATTTTGGAACTTCACTAATAAGCCTGATTTGCAGAATTTCAGCACAAGCATGTTTCATGTTGAATTTCAAGTTCCTTTTTTTCAGAAGACGGAACACAAATGTGAACCAAGGTTTTGGGGAAACAGACCAAATGTGTTTCTGTTTTTGTTTTACCATCTTTAGAGAGATGTGTAATGCCATGGCACTTTTTATTTAAAGCTCACTGACTTCTTTAGTCTTCCTTTCTCCCTTTCTTCTCTGGGCATGCACACATATGTGTACTCCGTACTTAGCTTGTGAAGTTTTCATTTATTTAGCAAATGCCTTGCTTTACTGAACATTTTGACTATTTCCTTGGACTGTTTTGTTGCAAGAAATAAATGTGTTCTTTAAATGATTTATTTCGTTTTCTATCGACTTGGGAACCAACATAAAATTGACATTCTTAGAAAACAAAGGTGCTGTGGAACTTGAAAACATTTACTCTGAAATAAAAATTTGTGTTTACTTAGAGCTCGGTTTCAGTTGAAAAACAAACATCGTAGCCCCTCAGAAAAAGAAGAAGAGAAGCCCCCTGCTGACACATTCTCTCATTGATTGATGATGTTGTCTTGGCAGAGCAACTTCAGAAATGGCAATGAGGGAACAAACTGGTCGGGTTTTATTCAATAAGATACCTTTTAAAAAAGAAAAGAATTCCTCTCAAAATTCAAGGAATTGCATTTGAAACTTGTGAAACACAGTTGTGTGAGTTCAGTCTTTGGAACACAAAGAAAATGGAATTGTGTCTTGCTCTCATTCCTAAGACATCAGTCCAGTTTGAAGGTCACTAGTCCACACGACAATGTGTGACATTATATGTGTTGAGGGATGCACATCAATAGGAGTATGACTTCTCTGTTTCCTACTGGGCCATATAAGTCTTGTATGGGCCTGACCTGAGAATTATATACTAATTCTATATACTAAACAATACATGCACCAAAAGGGAGACTTATGAAATGTTTACAGTGGGCCAGGCACAGTGCATTATGCGTATTAACTCAATTTATCTTCACATTGGCTTTATGATAGGTCTTTATTATACAGATGAGGAAATGGTACAGAGTAGTTAAGTCATTAGCCAAAGATCACACAGCTAGAGAAGAGCAGAGCTGGGATTTGAACCTAAGACATCTGATCTCAGTTATCTCTTGTTAGACCTATGAACCTTCTCTGTATGTATTAATAATAATAATAATAACAATAAATCCTTAATACATTGATAGCTTAGTGCAAAGGTAATTTCTGAATTAGTCACATTGTTTTCATTTCTCATTCTGTACTTTCAGACATTTTAAAACTTTAATTTGCTTTTCATTTCTCTAACAGGTTCGGTTATTTTTATTGCAAGACTTTTGGACCTACGTGATCCAATTTAACGCCATTCATTAGCACTTTCTTTTAGGTTGCTGTGGGAGTCTATAAAATTACTTCAGGCAGGTATAAAATTCTTTCCCATTTAGTTCTAACTTTTTTTTTTTTACCATGAACAAAAGTATATCTTTTAAATCTTATTTTTAAAGTATAATTTTGACCACTTATAATCATATCTGTGTTTTCCTCTCAGATATAGCATTTCTCAAGATTTTAGGGGGAAAGAGTGATTGCTTGGTCTTTTCTTTTTTTTTTTTTTTTAACTTTTTTTAACATTTATTTATTTTTGAGTCAGAGAGAGACAGAGCATGAACGGGGGAGGGTCAGAGAGAGAGATCACAGAATCTGAAACAGGCTCCAGGCTCTGAAGTATCAGTACAGAGCCTCATGCGGGGCTCGAACTCATGGACCGGGAGATCATGACCTGAGCCGAAGCCAGACGCCTAACTGACTGAGCCACCCAGGGGCCCCAGTTGCTTGGTCTTTTCAATGTGGATGCTTGGTCTTCACCCCTCACCCCTGATTTGGGGGTATTTTGCTTATCTATTTTTTTTTCACTCCTCCATTTGTACAGTAGCAGAATTGTTTATGATAATAAAAGGAAGTCACTTAAAAGCTTCCTAACCATTTATAAAACACTAAAAGTAGAGCTTTGGTGTTTAAAAGAGCATGTGTTTGGAGAGTAAGTATATGGGACCCTTCCTTTAGGTCTCGATAGGGTTTTATAAGTATATGACTAGGTTCTTGATGTACTCTCAAACAGAACAAATTAGGGGACTTGGCTGTATTCTACTTTTAAAGATTTCTAATTCAATACTAAAAACAATCTGAACTGTGAAGCATAAATAGGAAAAGCTACAGGGTGGTAGGTCTGAAATTTTATACCATTGCAACACTTTTTTCTATTGCTTATAAGTCTTTCTTGGTACCATGCTGCTGAAGTGAAATCTTCCCTTAAATTTTGCCTACCAATCTGAATGAAGAATTTGATCTACCCTTGCAAGATGGTGTTGACTTTGGTAGCCTCAACACTTTCATAGCGGAGGCCCATTAAACAGGAACAATAGCAAAACCTCTTTAAATGAGAAAATAAGGTTGAGTTGCCCAGGGTCCCCTCGTTTGAAAATCAACAAACCCACCTACTAGGTAGAGAATTTTCCCAGAGTGCTACGGAGTGAATCTGTGTGTCTTTGAGTAACTATACTCTAGATTCCTCCACTTTCCTAGAGCTGAGTCTTTTAAGTGGCACAAAGCAATTGAATTTATTTTTAAAGCTCTGATAAAGATTCAGAAGGTGAAAACTTTTTTCAAATGAGTCCTACCGTGTACCAAGATGACGAGACAACGAGTCTTCAAAATCATTTTCTCCGGAGATTGCAGAACACTTTAAAAATCATAATTAGGAAGAGATACAGTTACTGGAATTTGTTAGAAAGCCAGAATAAAATAAGAAAATGCAATAAATATCTCAATGAGGATTTCTCAAGATCTTAATCTTCCATAGATGGCTCTCTGTTCTCTAATTTTGCTTTTTTTTTTTTTAAAGTAAAATATTGTTACTTCATGATTTTTAATGTCTTAGTTTCCACTTTGGAATCTATGAATTGTTAAGACTTTCAGTTGTCTGGGACACTTCTGCTGGAAGACAGTAAATGTAGACATTTCTTGCAAGACGTTTGGCAGAAAAAGAAGGAAAAGAGGTAGGGGCTGGAAAGAGAACTACAGTCAAGGGAAGGTTTGAATTCAAATGAGTTTTAAATCAGAAGATCTGGGCCTCCTCCCTTCTTCTATATTTATTCACAAATTAGTTCTTGTAACCAAATGAGCTGATTGTCTATCATATATACATACAGCAGGCATTGTCCTGGGCTCTTGGGAAAGACACATTTTATTTATTTATTTTCACATATATTTATAATTTGCCTTGTTGCACAAATGATTCGAGGTAAGAAGAAATGAAAACTACCTTTAAGCTGCCCTTCCATGTTTAAAGCCTGCCAAAGGATAGATTTAGCTACAGAAAAATTACAGTACAATATGAGTAAGTGCTATCATCAGGAGATGGCAAAGCACTATGGGAGCACAGTGGGTCTAGTAACTACATCAGCAGCCTGTTGATTTTCAGCTGCTGCTTTAATTGATTCCTGAAAATGTACATAACTTTACTATATGCCCCAGGAGAGGTCTAGATTCCCGGACTAAGCAGAAAATTCAGAGTAACCATCGCCACAATCCGAGGTGCATAGCCTGCTTAGTAAAGTGACTCTGATACACTTACTAGATATGCAGGCAATTTTTAGTTTGTCTGAATCCCCATAGGGCAACAGCACACATGGTCTTGAATTAATCCCAAAAGATTTTGAACTTGTATAAAGGAATCGACAACTATGCCCAAGGATCTTGAGTGTTTAAGCAATGACTGTTCTAAGATCCTGGTATTATAAGTGGGGAAAGTATGTTTTTGTTTAAAATTTTTTGGTTTCAATGGCGATATTTGTGTGTTTATTTCCTCTGGAGAAACAAAGATAAAGAGGAAACGAGGGGAGGGGACTGTGGTCTAAGGATTGCAAATAATTCTTTGTGGTATGTGTTGCTCTGCCTGGACAGAGATTTATTTTCTCTATTTTGGGGTTATATGTAGTTATATCCATTAGTTATGTTTATAGAACTGGTTACATGTGGTTGAGTTATATGTGGTTATAATTATGTGTGGTTGAGGCCAGAAGATGACGCTGAGTAAAAACATAGGTAATTATCTGATTTCCTTTCTAACTTTGCTCTTAGCAAATGAGGACATTTGCCTGAGATTGAATTTGAGCAGTTTTACAAGAACAGGTAAAGTCAAATTACATAGCTCTGGCAATAATATTTTGTGTTGTGCTAGTAACTTTAAAAATTATAATTAAGTATTTTTTATATTGCAACTTCTCCTACACCTCCTGTTAAAAGTAAATTCATGTGGAGTCTCGGCAAAATTCATGTTTTTTTTGTTTTTTTTTTTTTTTTTTTTTTTTTCTGCAGGAATGCGAATAATACAAAGTTTTAAAATAGGAAATCCAGAGATTTTCCCTATTCCCTTCTTAGGGCTGTGTTATAAAGACATCCACTGGCAAATTTATATTTATTTCAGTAATACAGAGGTCAATATCCTCCTGACTGCCTGCTCTGTCTCCTAATACAAAGTGTTAATCACAAGTATTTTCTGGATGAAGTGATGACAGATGTTACCAAAACGTCCCTATTTGTTGTAAATTAGTTCTACACACACACACACACACACACACACACACACACAGTAAAACACAGCAGAAACTCTTGCGTAAAAGGGAGCTGAAGGTGGTTGAAATTCAGTCATGATCCAAGTACATGCTAAGAATTAGGCAGCATTTTTCAAATTCCAGAAGGAATCACTGAGAGGAGGGGAGCCGAGAACTAGCCAGGAGAGTGAGAATTGTATCTTGGGGGAGGGGAAGAGAATGGCCAGCTTTTTATACCTCCTTCTTTTATAGGAAAAAAGAGCAGCCAGCAGAAACTAGATGGGGATCAACATGGGGTGAGGGCGGAGGGACTCAACCGCTGAGACAGTCAATAGGCAGATTGTTCATCGCACATTGCCAGAAGATTAGCTGAGCAAAAGCACAGACAATGCTGATTAGCGACTTGAAATGCATCAGTTCTTACTGGGGAGAACAAAGCCGGTCCAGATCACTGCCCTACAGCCTAACTGCAATAATGGAACCCAGCTATGCTCAACATAATGTTCAGAGCTGAGAAATGTGGGCAACGTGTCTATCTGTTTGTATTCACTAAATTTCTCTCATCTTTGGAATGGCCTCAAGAGATACATATCTTATTTCTACCAGGTTCTCAAGGGACAGCAGTCCTATAATCACACCCCCACATATTTCAGTCCCTTGTGGATTGTGTATTTCTTTTCACTTAATCTGAGAAGGCAGATATTGAATTGTCAAATTTGGCCTTTTTTTTTTTTTTTTTTTTTTTTACACTGACCTTGCAAAGGCAGGTGATCATATTGGGAACATTTTTTAAAATTACTCTCAAATTGTATTATTTGCTTACATAAAGAACTGGTAGCGACCGTTATAAATGTATTTGAATATTTTGAAGTTATGAAATAAAGTTATGAACTAAAGTAAAGAAACATATTTGCCTTGTATCCTATGAATATGTTTCAGACAAAGCCTGTGGATGATTTATTTTATCCTGATCTCCTTTCATATTGAGTCCAGAGACCTCTAGGGTTTTTATTCCTCCACCCCACTTCAGAGGTTTGGTTCAGACACCCAAGAAATGGAATATGACCTTGGGGTGGCACAAATTCTAAGATGCTGGAAATTTTTAGAGAAAAGTCTTTATATGCATTATTACTGAACCCATCAAATATAGCCTTTCCATTTAATTGACGTTATAATTAAACCTAATAATAGCCATCTCCCTTTACATTTTCTTTACATATGTAAAAGTAATCTTAATATTATTAATAGATCTGTGTTACTCTTTATTGAAAGGCTTTCTCTTCCCCAGATAAAGGAGATTTACTTTAGTCATAATGCTCTTAATAGGATTCATCTAGGAGAAAAGCACTATAAGGCTGATGTGTCTTTCGCAATCCTCATTGACATTGTATACCTTATTGGGCTTGTAGTTTCTCTCCATTTCTTTTTGTTCTTTCTTTATATTTTTTAATGCTCAGCCCCTTCTAACTTTACTTACACACTTTCTAACACCTGATTAATTCAGAGATTCTTCTCCACATCAGGGAAACGATGAAAAAATTTTCAGAATATTTTAAACGAATGAGATTTTCTTTTTTCAAGCTAACCACGCCACCTTTAAAATTTAAAATATATTAGAATTATTTGCACCAAATTCATGAGACAACAGATTGTTGACAATAACATATAAAAACTCCTACAAACAAATATTTTGGAGAAACATATAAAAAATTCAATGCCAAAAAGAAGCAATGGCTATGCTTCAGAGATGAAATGCAATGGCTAAGAAATGTGAAAAAAATGCTCATTCTCACCGGTAAACTGTGTTAAATACAGACTGAAAATAAATTGCGATGATATTGACAAAAATTGTAAAAGGTGGATAACATCCAATGTTGGCAAAGCTATAGAGAAAAACAGTAATGGTATAACTTGATACGCTGTATTTTTAGATAGTTTGCCAACACCTATCAAAATGTAAAATTGTGAACACTTTCATCCATTAATGCTATTTTTAGAAAGTCATTCTACAGAAAATTCAGATGGGAGCACCAATAGTTTTTTTTCCCCTTTTTAAAAATGTTTATAGGGAAGCAGTTAATTGATGGCATTGCTGTTATATTCACAACATGGAGTATTATATAATAGTTAACGTGGATGATGTCCTAACAGAAATACCTGTGCAATATATTGAATCTCAGAATGAAAAAGATGAATCTCAGAAACATAAGCACAGAGTGATCTCATAGATGCAAAAGAGAAAGACAGAGAAAGGGAGCGAGAGAGAAAGAGAGAGAGAGAGGAAAAAAAGAAAAACTACCTATCTATGTGTATAAAAGTACAACAAATACTTGAAAGGATAACACAAAACTTGTCACTAAGGTAACTCTGGGGAAGGAAGAGGGTTATAACAAGGAATGAGGAGGAAATTACTAAACTATCCTAGATTGTTTCAATTATGTTTTATGTTGGTAACACAAACCCATAAAAACACATATTCCAGTGCATAGGTGAATTCAAATTAAGTTAACAAGAATGTTAGCTAGTACAGGTCTGCAAAAAATATGCTTAATGAATGAATAAGAACAATGGGTTACTTGTAAATAGAATATCATATGAAGTTATAACTCTTGTTTTGAAAATGCGATTTTTTTCCGCAAACAAAGTGATAGAATAGGGAATAATTTGAGCATAACACAAATGTTCCGTTCCTTTATGTTTGTGTCTATCCATGGAAAACACTAGGTGTATACAGAGAACAGCATCCAACTCAGTTGAACTGTGAGGAAAACACAAAATGTACACACACACACACACACACACACTTCAAACATTTGCCTCCTATCTCAGTCACTGTATGTATTATGAGTCACCCATGTACATCTGTTGTTACATTTTCCATCTGATTTTAGATAACCCGCTCCATTGCTTTGTAATAGCTCAGAACTGAAACTCTCAACAGTCCCTTCTACAAGCAAACTTCGAGTTTTTTCAAGGTAAAGTGTCATATTTATTAGAATATTTATATTTAGTTAAATATTTCATATGTGTAAAGCCACGCTACTGTGTTTATTAGGTTTCTATATTATTTTTAGTGTGTCATTGACAAAACTTTTGAGTGTTGTACTCCTTAACACAATTTTCCCCAAAAGCTCTGCTATTTTCATTGCATAATTTTACGCAGCATGGCACTTTTTAGGAATGCATATGTTATATTATTGTAGAACTGGTCCTATTCTATATGTGATAGAATAATGAATCCCGAAGTCTGGTTCTCTGCTTTGATGGAAGTCCATAAGTAGCATTTGTCGGGAGATAATTATCTATAGGTGTCTCACATTTCTGCCCATCTTCTGAGTAAAGGCACAAAGTATCTTTCTTCCAGATGATCTTTTCAAGGATGTTTATATAGCAAACGGCGTCTGCAGTTACAGAAAGCATCTCTCTCTGGAGCAAAGGCCAGTGTGTTTACAGTCTTGGAAGACAGAGAAAGTATTTCCCCTCCAGAACAACGAGCAAGTACGTTTACTACTCAGTATAAAAGATTTGGTTCCCTAAGCTCAGGATTTCTTTCCTACAACCAACTGGGTGTCCACATGTCGTTTGACCCTCTTTGTATCACTCTGTGGGGACTGAGGCTTGGAGAACGAGTGCAAGAACGATAATTCTTTGGCCACTAATATTGCTTTGGGTAATAAACTTTTATTTGCTTTTGACTCGCAGGTTCCATGTCTCTCATTAGCATGCATGAAGCTGTGGAAGATGAGCAGACACTGATCTGTAAACAGTATAGAACCCCAGACCCTTCAGTTTTGGGCGAGATGTCATGGTATTACAGATATCTTCATAAAATTATTGTTCAATATAGTTCAGGACCTTATTGCAAACATAATGATGATCATTAAATACTGTCTTTTTTTTTTTTACTTTAAAGAATGATGTATCCAATAACAGCAAACTAAAGATGGTCCCTAAGGACGTTTGAAATAAACAACATCTTTAGTCATCAAAAAGTGGGGTAGAGAGTATTTTTAGTTTTCATTTTACTTGACGGAATGAACAATTCTTTGTTCACATTACTTAAAATAAGAATTATGCGGGTTAACATCGTCTTGCTCTATGTAATGGGTTATCTTTGAAATTCTTAGAAACAACTTACCATTCACAGAAATGTAACTAATTCTGCTATAGTTTCATTTATTTGATTAAACAATAAATATTAAGTTTCTATCCTCTGCCAAGCACTATAGCGGATACCAAAATGAACAAGATTTTCAGAACTTTGCACTCTAATGCAGGATAAAACAAAGCAAAACATAAGCATTATGCACTATGTCTCCACATGATAGGAACAAATAAAGGAGGTGTTCCGAGGAGAGACGGATAGGAGAAGACACCAAGGAAGAAGTGGAATTAGGAAGAGGGACGTTTGAAGAGAAGGGAAGGGTGTGTTGATACAGGAAAATTAATGCCCTAGTGGAAGAAAAGCCTGGAAAGAAGAATTGGGAGGAAGACCCCAGTTCTACAGAGTCATGATTGTTATGGATACTTACTTCATGGATGCTAAGGCAAACAGTTTTAAAACTGGAACACTTCTCTAATGCATTTAATAATCTACGGTCCTTTACAACATCTGGTGTCTTACAATTGCTCTAAGTGTGTTAGCAGCCATGACATAGCTGTATGAACATAGCTGCTTGACACTTTCTGATGAGATCCACAAAAGTCCAGAAAGAGTCCATTTTGAATCAATGTGAGCACATTCATGTGATTATAGGGTAGAAACTTAGAACCTTGAAAGGGACCTTTAGAATTTTAGGGTGAATCTTCTGGCTAACATACTGTAAAAAAAACCCACACTATTTGGAAAATAGTCATAACTATTGCCTACAGCCTAGCATTTCAGATGTACTCCCTTGCCATACGTAATTCTTCCAAAATTCCTGAGACAGGGATCCGTTCCATTTTATGGATAAGAAAAAAAGGGTTAAGAAATGTTTTGTAAGTAGTGCAAGTTCACAGAGCTAGTAACTAAAATGTGGATTTAGGTAGTTTGGGGATTTAAATGCAGTTCTTGCTTACTCTAAGAACTGCTCTGTTCGTTATTCAATTCCTTCTATAGCACATCTTTGCTTAACCACAGATGGTGATAGTGAGCTCTTTTCGGCTCAGGGCAGTGCATTCTTCTAATGTGCGGACGTGGTGAGGGTGTCAGAGAAAGCTTCTTGAGAAAGTCATTCTTGAATCTAAGGTCAATCATCAATTTTGTTCCTCATTAAGATGGAAAAGTATTTGTTGTTATTTATATTTACTAACATTATTACACATTTATTTAAGGCTTAGACACATTTGAGGCAGAGATGTGTAGTAGCTTGCTGAAAATGTAACTCACATGTAATCACATGCAATTTTCAGCAGCTTCTCCTTTTTTAATTAATATTAATAGTTTAAAATTTAGAGCAAGTAGCTTTATAACTACTTAATTTTTTGCATTATTTTCAACTAAGACATGAGGGTTGAGGCCCAGAGAGGTTGAATGGTTTGTACAAAGTCACACAGCGGGGCAATACGGGGAACTTGGTTCCTAACTAGCTTGAATATCCAATGCTAAGTAATCTGAGACCCACCATCATTCATGTTACATGACACGTATGGCCATGCATTGGAAGATTTAATCGTTGAATTGTGACTGAAGTTCTGAGAAACATCTGCTTGTAGTTGTTGCAAACCCAAATCTTTCAAATTCCTTTTTTCACTCCCTCTAGTGTTTGAAATATGTTGTGCGTTTGCTTTCCCATGATTTTCTTCTACATCCAAGTCAATTCTGGGATTGGATTATCCTAGGATGATTTTATAGAAAAGCTCAGTTTTCAGCTTAAAACCTCTATGGCTTGAATGTGCTTTGCTTAAAAAAATAATTCCTTTGAATGTGAAGTAGGATGATTTGTTTCAGTTGTATCATCAGGATAAGACTTATCAAGAGCCAATGTGATAAACGCAAATTAAAATATGAGTCAAGATATTGTATTAAAATATTACCAAGTGGGTGAAATGGCCAAATAAGACAATGTGCTAAAAAGCATCCAGTTGGTAAGCGTTTAGAATTTCATTTGTTAAAATATGCCTTGGGGGAGGGGGAAGGGGGGAGGGTGCCTGGGTGGCTCAGTCGTTAAGCACCCGACTTCGGCTCAGGTCATGGTTTCACGGTCATTGAGTTCCAGCCCTGCATAGGGCTCTGTGCTGACTGCTCAGAGTCTAGAGCCTGCTTTGGATTCTGTGTCTCCCTCTCTCTCTGCCCCTCCCCTGCTCATGTTCTGTCTCTCTCTATGTCTCAAAAATACATAAAACATTAAAAAAAAATTAAAAATAAATAAATAAGTAAAAAAAATAAAAATATGCTTTGGGGGATAGGGCTCTTTTGGCTTTAACTCATAAACACTGCTTTCATAGTTAAGTTTTTTGTTTTATGTTCCACTCAATAAAACCTTGAAATTTCGAACTTATATGAAAAATATCAGATCTTTAGATCTGCTTCTGTATTCTTACCCTGAATTTGACTTAATTAACCAGTTGTATGAAAAGGATTGGCTTGAGTGGTCGTGGACATTTAACAGTTCACCCTGAGCTTGAACCATGTGGTACTTTTTTAACCTGCAAATTATGTGCTAGGTTCGACGATCCATTTGCAGGGCAGGGCACGTGGGTGGCTCAGTTGGTTAAGCGTCCAACTTTGGCTCGGGTCACGATATCCCAGTTTGTGAGTTCAAGCCCCTCATCAGGGTCTGTGCAGACAGCGAGGGTCCTGGAGCCTGCTTCGAGTTCTGTGTCTCCCTCTCTCTCTGCCCCTCCCCTGCTCTCGCTCTGTCTCTCGCTCTCTCAAAAATAAATAAATGCTAAAAAAAAATTAAAAAATTTTGGGACTTACTCAACATGAATAAATTAAGCCAATTTTATATTTTAGAGAAAAAATAGATTACTTGAGTAATAATCATTATAATTAGAACTAGTCATGATAAAACCATGATACGTGAGGGAAAATAGAATGACAGTGTGTTCTAGGTATATCTGAATGATTCATAATTATAGACCCACAAATTCTCAGTAAAAACTGATAAAACAATGAGTCTCACTGGTATTATCATTCTACTGAATTAGATAAACGAGGCATATCCTTCTTCATAGAAACTATAAATATTGAGAAGTATTTTAGTAAAGTCTTTGGGAGTTAGATTCATCTGTATGCATCAGCTGTATATATTTTAGATTTATTTGAGAAAACTTATCATAATATCACTTTCTTCTGACACCTGACAAAATTAGAAAATTAAATTTTAAAATATTATTTATACATTTTAATATACATAAAAGGGACATATTATACGATATCATATATGGGATACCATATGTATGATTTTATATATATTATAAAATATTATTGTAATAGTATTTCAAACGTAAACTTCCCCTCAGTTTTCTCTTCTCCCATTTGGAAACCTTATCCCATTTAGAACACTTGCATGTCAAAGATGACTGACAGTGGTTTTATTTGTATGACAGTCCAATGTAGACTCTCACAGACTTCATTGCTGAGCTAATGAAGGAGGTTCTCAAAAAAAGGTAACCATAATGGCTACCCCTTCAACCTTTGCATAGTTCTGCACAGGGGCAGGGAAGTTTCCATGAGATTGTAGTTTTCTGACTTGGACCCTGTCAACTCTGAACTCTCCAGATAACCACCAAAAAAAATCTGCTGCATATCAAAGCTATATTTAGTACACTTACAACAGCAGAAGAAAAAAAATATTACCTTGGCAGAATCTTAGTAATGTCAGGGAAGAATACTTCCAGTCTTTAATGTGTGGGATGGATAAACTTAAGGTCTTTCAAGGTAAAGGACTGGATGTGGGTAGGCAATATTTATAATAGTATTGTTTTGGGCACAGAGGTGGGGATCTTGAAGAATTCGTTTTGTTTTTAAGTAAGTTCTAGGCCCGACACGGGCCTTGAACTCATGATGTCAAGATGAGTGCTCTACTGACAGCAGATGCCCACTGAGAACTTCTGGATGAAGAAGTTGTTAGCTATAAGAAGAAATCAATTATTACTGGTTTACAGTTTATCTTCTAGGAGCAGATGTTTTCTGAAGCAAGCAGCTAAGTTATCTTTGCTTGTTCTCGGTATTGTGTAATATAACACTGAGACAGGAATTTAGGCTTGATAATCCAAGTAGGATTTAATTTAGGGACTGAGTTTCAGTTCTGTCTTCATATTGGTCATTCTTCAGTGTAGCTGGAAGATAGGTGATTATCATCTGGAACATGATCAATCCATACCTGTGCCACTGCGTGCTGCATAGAATTTCTGATGATACTTATTCCAACCTTTGTGTTTCCCTAATTCTCTTGTTTTTCAAGTGGGAATATCATTTGTTGGAGTGTTTTGCCAGGACAATGTCTGCATAGCAGCACTTAAGTCTTTAGAGATCACAAATGTGAGAACTGCAACACAAAGAAAACGATGATGATCATTGTTTGTTACATATGTGTAAGCCAGGAGCCAATGGTTCTCAAATTAAAACAAAAGAACAGATCTCATTCCTAATCTGTAGAATTGTATGAGGGATATTAGCCAAATTACCTTCCTTCATGATTTTGCGGTTTCTGACATTTATTAGTAATATACTTGCAAGATAGGTAGAGATATAGGGACGCCTGGGTGGCTCAGTCAGTTGAGCATTCGACTTCGGCTCAGGTCATGATCTCGGGGTCTGTGAGTGACCCATGTCAGTCTCTGTGCTGACAGCTCAGAGCCTGGAGCCTGCTTCAGATTCTGTGTCTCCCTCTCTCTCTGCCCCTCCCCCGCTCATGCTTCGGATTCTGTCTCTCTCTCCCTCTGTCAAAAAGAAATAAACATTAAAAAATTTAAAAAAGGGGCTCTTGGGTGGCTCAGTCGGTTAAGCGTCCGGCTTCCGCTCAGGTCATGATCTCACGGTCCGTGGGTTCGAGCCCCACTTCAGACTCTGTACTGACAGCTCAGAGTCTGGAGCCTGCTTCAGATTCTGTGTCTCCCTCTCTTTCTGACCTTCAGCCGTTCATGCTCTGTCTCTTTCTGTCTGAAAAATAAGTAAATGTTGAAAAATTAAAAAAAAAAATTAAAAAAAAAGATAGAGATATAAATGTAGCATCCTTTCCTTCAGACAGCACATGTCTCATCTGGAGAGCTCAGAGTTTCAAGTGGCTGTATTTTGAACTATCACTGTACAACTTTCATGAACCTCTTGGCCTTTGTTAGAAGAAGAATAGTTCCCAACTATATCCGTCTCCTCATTTCTGGAACCTGAGTATGCTGTTACATGGTAAAAGAGAACCAAGGTTGTGGATGGAACTAAGGGTGCTTCTGAGCTGACTTAAAAATTAAGAGTTTTTAAATAATCCGGGTGGGCACAAGGTAATCCCAAGGGCCTTATAAGTGGAAGAGAGAAGCAGGAGAGTCACAGAGAAGGAGGTGCAACTGTGGAAACAGTGGTCAGAAGGATGAGATTTTTGGCTTTGAAAATGGAAAGAGGTCATGAGCCAATGAATGCAGGTAGCCTCTAGAGATGAATCCAGAGATGAATTTGTCCCTAGGGACTTCAGCGGTCCTGCCAATACGTTGATTCAAGCCCAGTGAAATTCATTTTGGACCTTTGCTCTCTGGAACGGTACGGCAATATATCCGTGTTGTCTTAAGCCACTACGTTTGTGGTACTTTGTTGCAAAAATTAATAAGAGACTCCTAGATCCTTAGTGACATAGTCCCATTCACCTTCTATTCTCTGAATGATAGGATGTGTAATTTCCCCTACTTTTTGGAAGTTTATTTATTAATTTTGAGAGAGAGAGTGGAAGAGAGAGAGCATGGGGGAGGAGCAGAGGGAGAGAGAGAATCCCAAGCAGGCCCCACACTGTCAGCACAGAGATCCACGTGGGGCTCGAACTCACAAACTGTGAGATCATGGCCTGAGCCTAAACCAAGAGTGAGATGCTCAACTGACTGAGCTGAGAATTTGAGACAGGAAACAAGTTCAAATTTTTTTTTCAATGAGTTCAGTTTTTAACTTAATTCAAGGCCCCAGTTTTTGTCTTTGAATTAAATTGTGTCAAGATCTTTTTTTCTGGAGGTGAGGAAATAAGCCTGAAAGACCCTTGATGATACCAGAGGATATACTGAAGGCAGGTGTCAGTTTACAAAGATAACAGATACTTGTTTAGTTTGCAGGTAATAGGCACGAAACTTTTGTGTTATAAGTCTAACGCCAGAAGACCACACAATGATTATGTTTTCAGTCAATATATCTTTATGTGATTTTTAAACACCATTATAACATTTTGGTGCCACTCATCAAGTACAGTCCTAAGCCAGGTGATGAATTTATAGTACAGAGATCATTGACCAAAGAGGTTAGAGTACAACCTAAGTGGTATGCCTTTGGGTAAGGTCTGTAAAAGTGGGATAGTTTCCAAATATACACTATCTGGTCCCTAGCTCTTTGCAGAGGATATAGCTCCTGTGAAAGTTCTATAAAGGTTTGTTTCTGAGAAACCTCCATTTTTAGGTTTGATATGATAGTGGATTTTAGATTTTTATTTTTCCAGTCTGTCTGGATACACACACACATACACACACACACACACACACATTTGAGGTAAAATTGGTATATAACATTATATAAGTTTCAGGTGTACAGTATTATAAGTCGACAATTGTATGCACACAACATGTAGTGATCACCACTAAAAGTCTAGTCACAATCCATCACCATACAATTGACCCCCTTCACCATTCTGCCCTCCCCTCACCCTCTTTTCCCTCTCGTAACCACCAATCTGTTCCCTGCATCTATGAGTTTGTTTTTGTTCATTTTTAAAGATATACATGGATATATATATATCATATATATATATACATATATATATGATATATATATATCACACACACACACACACACACACATATATCACATCTTCTTTATCCATTCAACTATGGATAGACATTGATGTTGTTTCTATTTCTTGACTATTGTAAAGAATGTTGCAGTAAACATAAGGATTCATATATTTTTTTTCAAATCAGTGTTTTTGTATTCTTTAGATACATGCCCAGAAGTGGAATAACTGGGTCATATGCTGGTTATAGTCTCAGCTTTTGTAGTAATCTCCATACTGCTTTCCACAGTGTCTGCACCAATTTACATTCCCATCAACAGTGCGCAGGGTTCTTTTTTTCCATATCTTCACCAACACTTCTTATTTTTGATAATAGCTGTTCTAACCAGTGTGAAGTGATATCTCATTATGGTTTTGATCTGCACTAATAGTAATGTTGAACATCTTTTCATGAGCCTGTTGACCGTCTGAATGTGTACTTTGGAAAAATGTCTATTCAGATCTTCTGCCCAATTTTTCATAGGATTGTTTGCTTTGTTGTTGTTGTTGTTGAGTTATATGAGTCCTTTATATATTGGATATTAATGCCTTGTCATATACAGGATTTACAAAAATCTTCTCCCATTTGGTAGTTTGCCTTTTTGTTTGATATATTTTTTTCCCCATGCAGAAGCTTTTTAGTTTGATGCAATCCCATTTATTTACTTTTGTTTCCCTTGCCTTTGGAATCAGAACCACAGATATATTACTAAGATTAATCAAAGAGCTTACTATCTATGTTTTCTTCCAGGAATTTTGTTTTCAGGTCTTACGTTTAAATCTGTAATCCATTTTGAGCTAATTTTTGTGTCCAGTGTAAAACAGTGGTCTAGTTTCATTTTTTTCCACACAGCTGTCCAGTTTTCCCAACACTATTTATTAAAGAGACTGTTTTTTTCTTCATTTTATGTTCTTTAGTTTTCTGTCATGAATTAATTGTCCAAATATGTATGAGTTTAATTTTGGGCTCTCAATTTTGTTTCATTGATCTGTGTGTCTGTTTTTATGTTAATGCCATATTGTTTTGATTACTATAGCTTTGTAGTGTAGTTTGAAATCAGGGAGCATGATACTTCCAGCTTTGTTCTTTCTCTCAAGTTTTATTTGGTTATTCAGAATCTTTTGTGGTTCCATACAAATTTTAGAATTATTTGTTTTAGTTCTGCAAAAAATGTCATTGGAATTTTGAAAGGAATTGCATTCAATCTGTAGATTGCTTTGGGTAGTAGGGGAATTTTAACAATATTAAGTCTTCCAATCCATGAGCATGAAATATCTTTCTATTTATTTGTATTTTCTTTAACTTTCATCATTTTTCTAATAGTATTTACTCTACAGGTCTTTCACATTCTTGGTTAGGTTTATTCCTAGGTATTTTATTCTTTCTGGTGTATTTATAAATGGGATTGTTTCCTCTTTCTGATATTTCATTATAATTGTGTAGAAATGGCACAAATTTTTGTATGTTAATTTTGTATCCTGCTAATTTACTGAATTCATTTATTGGTTCTAACATTTGTGTGTGTGTGTGTGTGTATGTGTGTGTGTGTGTAGTCTTTTAGGTTTTTTTTTTTCTAATTTTTTTTAACATTTATTTATTTTTTGAGAGACAAAGAGAGAGCATGAGTGGGGAAGGGGCAGAGAGAAAGACACACACAGAATCTGAAGCAGGTTCCAGAACAAAGCCTGTGCTGAGCGGTCAGCACAAAACCCAATGCGGGGCTGGAATGATGAACTGTGAGATCATGACCTGAGCCGAAGTCAGACTTTCAACTGACTGAGCCACCCAGGTGTCCTGTCTTATAGATTTTCTATGTAAAGTATCATGTCATCTGTAAATCCCGACAGTTTTAATTCTTCCTTTATAATTTGGGGGTCTTTTATCTTTTTCTTGCCTAATTGCTGTGGCTAAAACTTACAATGCTATATTGAATAAAAGTGGCAAGAGTAGTCATCTTTGTCTTGTTCCTGATCTTTCAGGAAAAGCTTTCAGCTTTTCATCATTAAGTATGGTGTTAGCTATGGGTTTCTCATATATGGCCTTACTATGTTGTGGTACATTCCTTCTATACCCATTTTGTTGAAAGTTTCTGTCATAAATGGATGCTTAATCTTGTTAAATGCTTCTTCTGCATCTTTTGAGGTAATTATATTATTTTTATCCTTCATTCTGTTAATGTGGTATTGATCTGCAGATGTTAAATCATCCTTGCATCTCTGAAATAAATCTAGCTCGATCAAGATATATGTTCCTTTAATGTATTATTAAAATTTAATTTGTTAATATCTTGTTGAGTATTTTTGCATGAATGTTCCTCAGTGATATTCACCTATAATTTTCTTTTTCTGTAGTATGCTCGTCTGATTTTGGTATCAAGGTAATGCTGGCTTTGTGAAATGAGTTTGGACATATTCCCTCATCTTCAATTTTTTTCAAAGAGTTTGAGAAGGATATAGGTATACACTCTTCTGTGAATGTTTGGTAGAAATTACCAGTGAAGCCATCTGGCCCTGCACTTTGTTTGTTCGGAGGTTTTTGATTACTGATTCAATCTCAGTAAATGGTATATTTAGATTTTCTTTCTTTCTTTCTTGTTTTCATTTTTCAGTCTGGGAAGAGTGTGTGTTCTAGGAATTTATCCATTTCTTCTAGGTTGCCCAGCTACATAGAATTGTTCATAGTAATCTCTTATGATCCTTTGTATTTCTGTAGTGTCAGTTGTAACTTCTCCTCTTTCATTCCTGCCTTTATTAGAGTCCTTTCTCTTTTTTTGTTGCTTACTTTTGCTAAAGGTTTGTCACTTTTGGTAATCTTTTCAAAGAACCAGCTGTTAGTTTCACTGTTTCTTTTTTCCTTTTTCTCTTTTTTAGTCTCTATTTCACTTATTTCCTTTCTGATCTATGTTATTTCCTTCCTTCTACTGTCTTTGGGATTTTTTTTGTTCTTCTTTTGCTAGCTCTTTGGGTGTAAAATTTGATTGCTTACTTGAGATTTTTCTTGTTTCTTGAAGTAGGCCTGTATTGCTATGATCTTTTCTCTTCTGCTGCATCTCAAATATTTTAATATGTCGTATTTTTGTTTTCACTTGTCTGGGGGTATATTTTTATTTATTCATTGATTTCTTTGATAGCTCGTTAATTGTTCAGTAGCATATTGTTCAATCTCCATATTTTGTGTTCTTTGCAGTTTTCTTCCTGTAATTGAATTCTTGTTTCATACCATTGTGGTTGGAGAAGATGCTTGATCATGATTTCAAACTTCTTGAATTTATTGAGACTTGTTTTTTTTTAAATAATTTTATTAACTTTTTAAATGTTTATTTATTCTTGAGAGAAAGAGAGAGAGACAGAGCATGAGCAGGGGAGGGGCAGAGAGAGGAGACACAGAATCCGAAGCAGGCTCCAGGCTCCGAGCTGTCAGCACAGAGCCTGATGTAGGGCTCAAACTCATGAACAGTGAGATCATGACTCTACCTGAAGTTGGATGCCCGGCTGACTGAGCCACCCAGGTGCCCCTATTGAGACTTGTTTATGGCCTAACTTGTAATCTATCTTGGAGAATATTGTGTGTGCACTTGAGAAGAATGTGTATTCTTTTGGATAGGATTTTCTGCATATATCTATTAAGTTCATCTGGTCTAATGTGTCATTAAAGGCCAATGTTTCCTTATTAAGTTTTGTTTGGATGATCAAGCCGTTGATACAAGTGGGTCATTAAAGCCTTTTACTATTATTGTATAGTTGTCAATTTCTCCCCAGAAGTTCATTAATTTTTGCTTTATATATCCTAGTGTTTCTATGTTGGGTGCATACATATTTATAAATGATATGTCTTCTTGTTGGATTGACCCCTTTATCATTATGCATGTCCTTCGTTGTTTTAAGGTTTATTTCATCTGCTACGAGAATAGCTGTACCAGCTTTCTTTTTGTTTCCACTTGTAAAGTACCTCTTTCTCTATCTCTTCACTTTCAGTCTGTGTATGTCCTTACTTTTTCAGTGAATCTTTCACAGGCAACATATAGACAGTTTTTGTTTTCTTTATACATTCAACCACTGTACATCTTTTAATTGAAGTGTTTATTTAGTGCATTACACTTAAAGTAATTACTGCTAGCTCTGTACTTATTACCATTTTGTTCATTGTTTTCTGTTTCTTTTTGTTCTCTTTTTCTCTTCCCTTGTGGTTTGATGATTTTGTTTCATGTTATGTTTAGATTTCTTTCTCATTTTCTTTTTTGTATTTACCAGACATTTTTGTTTTGTGGTTTCCATGAGGTTCACGTAAAACTTCCTATGGGTATAATATTCTGGCTTGAGTTGACAGCAAATTAAATTTGAACACATGTCAAAACCACATTTTTTTCTTCCCCTTCCTACATTTTATATAGTTGATGTCACATTTTACATCTCTTTATTGTGTGTATCCTTTAACTAATTACTGAAACTTTAGTTCATTTTATTATTTATCTCTTTTAACTTTCATAGTTGCTTTATAGGTGATTGTTCCAGTACCTTTACTATAATTACTTTCTCCAGTGAGATTTTTACTTTTGTATGTTTTCTTGCTCTTAATTGGTACCATTTCTTTTCAGTTTAAAGAAACATTTTAACACTTCTTGTAAGGCCAGTTTAAGTTGTGATCAACTCTTTTAGCTTTTGTTTATCTATAATATTCTTAATTACTTTTTCAATTCTCAATGATAACCTTGCTGGGTAGTGAATTCTTGGTTGGATGTTTCTTCCTTTCAACACTTTGAATATGTCATGCCATACTCTCTTCTGGCCTGCAAAGTTTCTGCTGAAAATCTGCTGATAGCATTATGGGTTTCCTTTGTATGTAATAAGTTGTTTTCCTCCTGCTGCTTTAAGATTCTCTCTTAATCTTTAACTTTTACCATTTCAATTATATGTCTCAGTGTGGATTTCTTTAGGCTCATCTTTTAAAATTCTTTGTTCTTTTTGCTTCTCTGGCTGGGTAAATTCTATTGCTTTGTCTTCCAGCAAAAGAACAATCAGATCATTGGCCTCATGCAGTCTGCTATTGAACCCCTCTAGTGTATTTTTTGGTTCAGTTATTGTATTCTTCAGCTCTGTAACTTTTGTTTAAAACTTTCTTATATTTTTCATCTCTTTCCTGAAGATATCACTGTGTTCATCCATTCTTCTTCCAAGTATCAGCATGACTTTGAACTCTTTGTCAGATAGATGGCTTATCTCCATTTCACTGACTTCTTTTTCTGGTGTTTTGTCTTAGTTTTTCATTTGGAACATATTCTCCTGTCTCCTCATTTTGCCTGATTCTCTGTGTTTATTTCTATGTATTAGGCAAATCAACTACCTCTCCCAGTGTTGAATGGGCAGCCTTCAAGTAGAGTCTGGAGTGAATCCCCTCTGACCACTAGAGGTAGGCAGTCAAAGGGCATCCCCTGTGTGGGTTGTATGTACCTATCTGCTGTGTCAGGGCTACATCTGTGGCATGGAGGTAGTGAGGCTGGCACTCAGCCCAGCTGTGACATGTGGCCTCACTGAGGCATAGGGGTAGGCTGGGCTGTACCCAACATAGCTACAACATGCCCCCAGTTATGCTGGGGCATGGGAGTGCACTGTGCTGTCACCCAGCCTGGATGCAATGTCTGACTACTGCAGAGGTTGGCAGGGTTTTCAGCTAGGTGCACCCACTAACTCTAACAAGTTAGAGTGGCAGTTCCAAAATGGCACTCAGCAGTGCCAACCTTAGCCAAGCAGGATGAGGTCACAAATATGGTGCTTACCAGTGTCTCTCCATCCCCAGAGAAAGTCCCAATAGTTTCCTCCTCTCCAGCAGGCACTTTAATTTTAATAACTGGGTCTCCTTCACATATGGTCTAGCCACTTTTCAAATTGGTATTTTAGTGCTGGGTCCTGGGGAGAGTGAGTCTGTACACAAGTTCTTTAGGAGAGGGCTCTCTGTTCTCTACAGTTCTTTGGTTTTTCTGGATGTAATACCTATTGGTTTCAAAGCCCAGCTTTGAAACTTTAGAAGTCTCACCTATTTTGTGTAGGATCTAAAAGTTGGGGTCCATGATGTGGGGTGCAAACCCTTCATTCATCAGAAAAAAAATCTGTGCTTTTGAGATCTCTCCTGATTGTGTATTGCCGAGCCTAGAGTGTTTTTGTTTTTTGTTTTTTTTGTTTTTTTCTGGTGAGATGATGTCTCTGGCTCTCCTACCCATCTCAATGTTTTTTTGTTTTTTTTTTTTTTGGCTTTTGTTATGGAGGCTCTGTTCATACAGTTTAATGGTCTTTTTCAGAGGAAATTATTCCATATGTAGTTGTATATCTGTTGTGCCCATAGGCCGGAGAGAGTTTAGAATCTTCCTCTGTAGCCATCTCGAACCCTCTTTATTGTTCTTAATTTTAAAAGTTGCTTAATGGCTTGGTCCAATTACTAAGAAAACCAAAAAGATTAATTTACCAGTGCTTATGAAAGGAAACTTGGTGACATCTGGGAAGATGAGTACAAACCCAATAATAATTTTGATTGCAGGTTTTTTTTCCCCAAACCATAAGCAAATTTTAGTAAAGCATTGAATTTATACCAACGAGTGACTAAGGATGCTGAAGGCATTATTAAGGATAAGAATCTTATAAATGTAAAAATTAAGAGATGACAAGAGTCTGTTAAAAATCCAGAACTTTATAATAGCTAAGAAAAAAGAAAACCACCGAGAAAAAATAAAACAGGCAGATTGAAGCGGAACAACCTGTGGCTCTTGCTTATGGGTCTTGTATAGAAGATGTTCACAGTAATCTTTATACACACAAGCTTTGAGTGGAAGCTTTATCTTCCCAAATGTTACCTACTTTTGGAGGATTCCTACGACTGTCTCTGGTTGGAACAGAATTCAAAAAATGTATTTGTGTTTTCAATTGGGAAATGTGAATCTAAGGACCAACACTCTAGAATTTTACAATTGTGTCAACTGTTAATAGCATCTGATATAGCCCTTGTCAGATACACAGAGTTTTCTTGTCATGGAAATTTTACCTTTACAGTATACTGTTATACTTGTTTTCTTTTATTGTTTATACATCTCTGAATTAATCCTAAGATATCGTTTTATGTATGTGTTTAAATAGATATCTATGCAAAGGGATGATAAAGTTGAAGTTTTTAGTCTTATCTTTTAAATATCAGTAGCTACATCATCTACACACAATCAGTATGTATGTCTTATTTTAACATTTGTATTTCAATAATCTAGAACAATTCCTTTAAAAACCAGGTAAACCATATTTATTATTTTCCATCTAGGTTCCTGTTTCTCTTAGTCATTTATATTAATTACAACCTTTAACTAAAGGAACCAACTTCTTTCGAATGTGAACAGTAGAAAGAACTAGAAGATAGCACATCAATACTTATTAAGCAGTTTTCCCCCCAGGAGCACATATTTTATGCAAGTTGAGCGTATTTTAAGCTGTCAGAATAAACATACACATAATATTACTTAAAGGGATAAATATGCTAAATATGTACCCATTCCATATAAAATAAGGAAAAATACTGTGTAAAACAATATTTAGTAACCAGCATTTGTAGTGTTTTTTTCATATTTAGAACTTGTCTATCAAAAATGTATTAAATTTAATTTATAGTAGGCTAAGATCCTAAAGTTAACTACAAATCTGGAAATTATTAGTTGACATATTAAACCCTTTTGATTTATAGCATAAAAATACACAATATTAAAAAGATATCTATTATTCAATTTCATTCAGTTAAACATTTTAATATAGATGTATCATCTAAGCTATTTATAGAAACGATGATAATTTGAGAAACTCATGTAACTGTTGTGGGAAGAAGTTTAAAACATGAGAAATTAAACCCACACCATATGTTAATTAAAAATATTATGCTGGCATTACTTTTCTGGTAGTGATATTACGGAGAAGACTAAACTTGTTGTCAAGCTAGAGTTAATCACTCCAATTTGTCTAAGTAACCATCTATTTATATTGCATGAACTTAATGAATAGAAATGAACCTCTGTATTTATATATCAGAAAAATACGATTCTGAATTTATGTCAAAAGCTCTATGTGCCTAGCTTTTCTTTTCATCTAACAAGATCATTATCCAAATATACAGATAAGCTTTTTCTTTTGATTTATACTTTGGAAAACAAAACAAACCTTAGAATTATTTCTTTTTGTTTTTGGAAATTCTTGACTGTTTATCTGAGCTAGATATTCCTAGAGCACGTATAGAATAACAAAACACCTACTTTTTGATCAATTAGTCTCCAAATTTACCCAAGAGACAGAAAAAAAAAAGTGGGAAAGGAAAGGAGAAAAAAAATATAAGAGGGAACAGTTTTAGGTAGATATTAAGTTCTCACTGCAAATGGCAAATGATCTTTTTCTCTGCAAGGAGAGAAGGCTGAGGTTCAGGAGAACCCATTTTTGCGTATATGCACATAGGTACGCACATACACACACAACAGACAGAGAGAGACAGAGAGAGAGAGAGAGAGACAGAGGAAATGATTATAGCTGATTTAAACAGTAACTTGGACTTTTTGCAACTTTATCAAGCTGTGTGCCTTTTAATTGTACATCAAACTTTGAAGCAGGGTCACGAGAGAGGGAGAGCTTCCTATTTTAAACAAAGAAACGTTTCTTTAAGACAGACAAGTCAATCAGAGAATCTGTCTATAATCTCTCTATTTGTTTTAGTGCCTCTCTTAAATAAATATTCTTGTTCATGCTAAAAGTTTCCCGAAGTGGCTACTGAAATTTTAGGTTGTCCTGGCTGGAGTTACAGTGGAGAGATATACACATGAGTCAGTACCTGTAAAGAGACCCTCATAAGTGGCAAATGTCAGAAAGAGGTAGTAGCTCCTACTTTGTGTCTTTAGACACAAAGTGTCTTTAGACCGGGCCAAAGACGTGTTGTTAACTGTTGGGAGCTGAGGGCAGACAAAACTAAATAAAGCCTTTCTAGGGACCTAATGACAAGTCTCAGGAATGTTCTTAAATGTCTATCTTAAATCACCTTTGTTAACACACAATTTACGAAAATAAACTACATTCACTCAAAGCATATTACAAACTTTGTCGAAGGATGACAGTCATACACAAGCTTCTGAACTCTTCAGTCCTTTGGGGGAGGACTTATTGGGTCTATGTACCTCCTCTCCCTATAGACTTTCTCTTGAGGATTCATAACAGCAGGACAGACAGGAATAAAAATCAACGTGTTAAAAAAAAAAGGGTGGGGGTGTTGTTCATCAAAGAATTACTAAGATCCTTTCTTCTTCATTGAGAAAACAAACAATTTTTACGAGTTGATGGACGTAAATTGGAGCTTGGACCCAACTTAGATCATACCGCACTTGGATCCAGAGACCGCCCTTCGGTTCCAACTTGGCAGATCAAGCACTTCTCGTAATTTCTTTTGAATGGAAACAGTAATGTGGTGGCTCCACTGGGAGTCTAACTCAGGATTTTCTGCATGTCAAGCAGATATGATGACCACTACTCCATGGAACCTGAAGGTCCAGCTTAGATTATCAGGGAGTCTTGGGGGGAATGTACCTCTTCAGTTATTGCACAAGGCAACAAAAAGATGCTGATTAGATCCTTACGGAACTTCTAGGTTTGTATACGACTGACTCCTTAAAAATTCACCGGAGATACCAGTTGATCAACAAGAATCCATGCTTATCAGATGTGGAAGAATGCCACCTTTACAAAATTTTAGTGGTGTTTTAGAAGGGGGAGCCAGGGTAGGATATCAAACGGGGTTTTAGGGCCTGGACTGGGAAGGTTTTCAGTCAAGTCTTGCAAGATAGAGTACTGTGCTTTGCTTTCGGGATTGTTCCACATAGGAGCAGAAAATTATGTTGCTTTCAGCTTTCAAACCCCATTCCCCCAACCCCTGCTAAGGAATTGGCTTCAGGTTTCCAGAGAGTAGAACTACCATATTGGTCCAATAAAAGTGTTGTAAAACTAGGCTATTGTAATGACTCAGACCTCAAAGCCACCTTATTTGAGAGGCCAGGAATAGGTGCTAACCCAGTGATTTCCACTTAAATTAGCCATCTTTCTTAGTGTTTATTGATTGACATACATCCAACTTTAAAATGGACTATTTTGCATTCAGTAATGATTTTTATGTACATTTTTGTTTTATAAACACATTAATTCCATGACCAAATAGTAAGTTACCTTGAATTGACTCTGTACATTTCTGTCTTACTACTCTCAAGTGCACAGGCTGGGATTCATTACTGGGGGCTAAGTCAGAGGAGAAAGGAATTGAAGTAATGGTAATGATGAGGATGAGGATGGTCCTCACGACAACGTGGACAATATTAAAGTCACACACTCCATTATGAACCCACAGCATCCGAAACAATAGTGAGGCAGAAACATAAATCCTTCACAATGCATGAAAATACCAGGAAGCACCTTCGTGTAGCATGGAGAACTTCAGCATGGTTGAGGCTCTAAGGAAACGAAGTAAATTTATATTTGACAGTGGCTTTAGAGAGAAAAATGATCAGTGGCGACCAATGGAAATCTGAGCTACTCTGGGACCATAACAAGAGGAGGAAAACATGGAACATGCTAGTAAAGCAGAGTTCCAACAATTACCCTTGTATTGTCTCAGAACTGTAGTTATTGAAACCCATACTTGCTTGATTGAGCTCTGTAGTGTCCCATAGTTGAAAGGTAAAGAGGTAAGGGTACTCTCATTCACACACACACACACACACACACACACACACACACACACACACCTGTTAAACTTTAAGGGCATGTCAAGTACATTACCAACCCAATGCATTAAGAATAGATCAATCTAACCCCTAAAAATAGGCACCATGACAAAAATGTGAGAGCTGATGTAACTAGCTCTTGAGCTCTGGAAGCAAACAAAAATTTCCAAAGAAAATATCATTGCCAACTCTATTTTGGGGGAAAAAAAAGACTTTTTAATTTTAATTTGGTCATTCAACCTTTTAAAAACAATTCCGTCTAGGGGTGCCTGAGTGGTTCACCTGGCTGAGTGTCAGACTCTCGGTTTCGGCTCAGGTCATGATCTCATAGTTTGTGGGTTTGAGCCCCATGTCAGGCTCCATGATGACACCACGGAATCTGCTTGGATCTGCTCTCTCTCCCTCTCTGCGCCTCCCCTGCTCACACACACGCACTCTCTCTCTTTCCCAAAATAAATAAATAAATTTAAGAAGAAAAATAAAAGCGATTCTGTCTCAATTTATAAAATCACAAAGCTTACAGCACTCCAAACTTCTAATTACCTTTCACATGTGTCCATGCTTTCTGATAGAAATGGCAAGCCCCAGAATTTGCAGGACCCGTGACCAGGTGCTAGGAAGCAGGTGGCTTTATCGGTTTCTGTAGGGTTGTACTTGTACAGATATTAATGGCTAATTAGGTCTGACCTATTTTCCTTGGATGGAAGAAACAACGTGAACCTCCAGGTGATTCCTTTCTCTAGGATTGGGACAGCATCTGCTGAAGATGCTAAATCCTGAATATCTATCTTCGGAGGCATAGAATCTTTAATGTCCCTTTGTTGGAAACTATTTGAACTTTATTTCTTATAAGGGAACTTAATGTCAGTGCTTCACAATTTTCTGGGGGAAAATAACCTTTGGGTATCATTCTTGAACCTGTTAGTTTATTCCCTGGAGCCTCAGTGAATTCAAGGAAAAACACTAGCCTGCAGGCATTCAGCCTGGGGCTGTAAAGTTGTCAGATCTCATAAGCTAGGCACAGAGTTTGGGTCTGGCCAGGACTCGGAGAGGAGAACTCAAAAGGAAAAAAAAAGTTCGTGGAACACACATCTGTTATGCACCAGATGGCAGCTGTTATTTCATCTCCTGTGGAACTTTTTCCTATAATTCTTGTAACATCTCTTCTACTGCAGCACTTACGGGTTTTCAGGAGAAAAAGCAAAATATTTGGGGAAAAAATGAGGTGAATGTGACATTAAAACCAAGGCTTTAATTGTTCCAAAACTCAGGATTTGCAGAGTTAAGGTTCCCACAGCAATCCTCCAACTGTGCAGGGTGTATTAGAATGGGAGCCCTTATTACATAATCACCAAACCCCGGCTAATGTTACAGAGTGTTCAGCAGATAAAGGGCACAAAATAATGGAAAGGAACACTGCACTTTTTCGCTAATCTTAGATGTACAGAGCATATTATGTTACTGCATAAATATTGCATGATCATGTAACAAAATATACTAATGAAATACACAGATGCAAAGCAAGAGTGCAAGGGTTGAGATTGCACTGGGAACATTTAAATTGATTTTCTTATTCTTTGCTAATTCAAATTCAAACTTAATCTAGCATTTGTGTCTTTTTATGGGAATATAATGTGTCATGGGAAAACTGACAGTTTTTAGTGGTTTATAAACTGGTGCTTAGAGTCCTATGGACGTACAACAATATCATCGTCTTTCATCTCCCAAATTTCTGTTCCTGATGATGTCTTAAGCATTTCATTATTGACCTAGAAGCTAAATTTCTGCACAAGGATTCTTCCTGGAGAGTACAGCATATTTGTTCTTTATATTAAGGACAAAAATGTTGCCTTTTAGGGTTGGTGGGTTTCTGCCTATGTTTGTCACTTACTGTTTGTGTGCAAATTTGTCAGCCTATTCCAGTAGACCCCCTCTACCAATTTATTAAAAACACATTTACATAGCACCTACTTGTATCAAGAGCTCTGTTCTAGATTCCGATGTGACAGAAAGAAATGGTCACGGGCTTGCATTTTAAGAAATTAAGACCTTCAGTTACTGATGGCAGTGTTGGTTATGTTCATTTTGAGTCAGATTGTGCTGTGTGCCCTAAACACAACTTTGACAGGGCTGGCATATTACGTCTCATTACATTTTTTCTTTCACTTTAAAAAGGCTCTATTTTATGCAAACATGTCCTTTTATTCCTATCACTGTTACTTGGTGTTTTTTTCCCTATCTTTTGATATTTTTATTTAATGTTTTACTTCTAAATGTTTATTAACATTTTATACTCTTAGAGCAATTTCAAGTTCAAAGAGAAGTTAAGAAGTACAGCCCACTTTTAGTGTTGTGTAGTCTATGAGTTTGAACAAATGTGTAATAACATGTACCCATCATTACAGAATCATACAGAATATTTTCAGTGCTCTAAAAATCTTCTGGTCTCTGCCTATTCATCCCTTGCCGTCTTCTGCCTTCCTCCCAATCCCTGGCAACCACTGATCTTTTTACTTTCTCCATAGTTTTGCCTTTTCCTGAATGTCATATGTTAGAATCATGTTAGAATCATAGTATACATAGCCTTTTCAGATTGGCCTATTTAGCCTAGTAATAGGCATTTAAAATTCCTCATGTCTTTTCATAGCTTGATAGTCATTTCTTTTTAGTACTGATTAATAGTCCATGGTCTGAACGTACCACAGTTTATTTATAAATCACCTACTCAAGGACATCTTGGTTGCCTCCAAGTTTTGGCAATTACGAATAAGGCTGCTGTAAACATTGGGTGCAGGTGTTTGTGTGGACATACATTTTCAACTGCTTTGGGCAAATCCCAGTAGGAATGTGATTCCTGGATCATTTGGGAAGTGGATATTTAGTTTTGTAGGAAACCACTAATTTTCTGGCAGAGGGATTGTACTCTTTTGCATTCCCACCAGCAACGAATGAGAGTTCCTGTTGCTCTGCATGCTCACCAGTGTCGTCAGTGTTCCAGATATTTACCATTTTAACATGTGTGTAGTAGAATATCATTGTTGTTTTAATTTGCGTTTCCCCGATAATACATGCTGTGAAGCATCTTTTCATATGCTTATTTGTTATCTGCATACCTTCTTTGGTGAGATAACTTACCAACTGTTAAAAGGTTGTTTGCTTTCTTATTGCTGAGTTTTAAGAGTTTTTTGTGTATTGTACATGACAGACTTTTACCAGATGTGTTTTTTTTGTAAATATTTTCTCCCAGTCTATGGCTTTTCTTCTGATATCATCATTAGCAGAGCAGAACATTTTAATTGAAAAAAAAATGCAATTTACCAATTTTTTTCTTTCGTGGATAGTGTCTTTAGTGTTGCATCTAAGAAGTATCATCTAGGTTTTCTCCTATGTTATTTTCCAGTTTTGTGTTTTACGTTTAGGTTTTCAATCTATTTTGAATTAATTTTTAGGAGGCCTGTGTCTAGATATTTTTTGTTCGGTTTTATTTGTTTCTTTGCAGGTGGATGTCCAGTTATTCCAGCACCATTTGTGGAGAAGACTATCTTTGCCCCATTATATTGTCTTTGACCCTATGTCAGAGATCAGTTGACCATATTTAGGTGAGTCTATTTCTGGGCTCTTCATTCTCTTCCGTTGATCTATTTATCTATCTTTTCACCATTACCACACTGTCTTGATTACTACTGTAGCTTTGTAGTAAGCCTTGAAGTCAAGTTGTGTCAGACCTCTATCTTTATTCTTCTCCTTTAATATCATGTTTGCTATTTTGGGTCTTTTGCCTCTCCAAATAAACTTTAGAATTTTTTTTTTTTTTTTTTGATATCCACAAAATAGTCTATTGAGGTTTTGATTGGTGTTGCTTTGGTTTGATTTTGATTGGCATATGCATCATAATAATATTGAGTTTCCCCAGGGAAGCAATTGCCTTTTGTGTATTAACTTTGTGTCCTATGGCCTTGCTGTAATTGCTTATTAGTTGTAAGAGTTTTTTTTTTGTCTTTTTCTTTTCATTTCTTTCTGATTTTCTACATAGATGATGATGTCATCTGTGAACAGAGACAATTTTATTTCTTCCTTCATAGTATGTACACCTTTTATTTCCTTTTCTTGCCTTTTTTTGCATTAGCTAGAACATTCAGTATAGGGGTGGCAAGAAGTGTTGAGTGGGATATCCTTGCCTTGTATCTGATAACAGTCAGAAGGCTTTGAGTGTCTCACCATTAAGAATGATGTTAGTTACAGTTTTTTATTTTTTGTAGATGTTCTTTATCAAATTGAGGAAGTTCCATTGTACTTTAGGTTTCTGAGAATTTATTTCATGAATGGGCGTGGGATTTTTCTCTCTACTGATATGATCAGATGAATTTTCTTCCTTAGTTGATTGATATGCTGGATTAACTAATTTTCAAATGTTAAACCAGCCTTGCATACCTGGGATAAATATCATTATGGTCATGGTTATAATTCTTTTTACACATTGTTAGATTTGCTAATATTTTGATTTTTGCATCTATTTTCATGAGGTATGTTGGTCTATAGTTTCTTTTTCTTGCAATATCTTTGTCTGATTTTGGTATGAGAGTAATTGTGGCTTCATTGAATGAGTTAGAAAATATTTCTTCTGTTTCTATCTTCTGGAAGAGATTGTAAAGAATTGTTATATTTCTTCTTCAAATATTGGGTAGAATTCACTGGTAAACCTGGTGGTTTATGTTTTGGAAAGTTATTAAGTATTGATATAATTTCTTTAATAGACGTAGACTAATTCAGATTGTCTATTTTTTCTGTGAGTTTTGGCAGATTTTATCTTTTAAGAACGTGGTTCATTTCACTTAGGTTATCAAATTTGTGAATATAAATTTGTTTATAATATTCTCTTTATGTCCATAGTATCCTTTTTTTAATGTTTATTTATTTTTGATAGAGAGAGAGAGAGGGTCAGAGCACGAGTCGGGGAGGGGCAGAGAGAGAGAGACACACAGAATCTGAAACAGGCTCCGGGCTGTCAGCACAGAGCCGGACACCAGGCTCGAACTCACGAGCCATGAGATCATGACCTGAGCTGAAGTCAGACACTTAACCAACTGAGCCACCCATGCACCCATCCATAATATCCTTTTAACGTTTAGGGGATCTGTAGTGATGTGCACTCTTTCATTTCTGGTATTACTAACTTGTGTTCTCTCCCTCTTTTTCTTAATTTACCTGGTTAGAGGCTTATTATTTTTTTGATCTTTTTTTTTAAATTTTTTTTTAATGTTTTTATTTATTTTTGAGACAGAGAGAGACAGAGCATGAGCAGGGGAGGGGCAGAGAGAGAGGGAGACACAGAATCCGAAGCAGGCTCCAGGCTCTGAGCTGTCAGCACAGAGCCCTACGTGAGGCTCGAACTCACACACCGCAAGATCATGACCTGAGCCGAAGTTGGAAGCTCAACCGACTGAGCCACCCAGGTGCCTCTATTGATCTTTTCAAAGAACCAGCATTTGGTTTTATTCATAGAGATTTTTCTCTATTGATTTCCTGTTTTCAATTTTTTTATTACTGCTAAAATTCTTATTATTTATTTTCTTTTGCTTACTTTGGGCTTAATTTGCTCTTCTTTTTCTAGTTTCATAAGGAGGAAACTTAGATTATTGATCTTAGATCTTTCTTTATTTCTAATATGTGCATTCAATGCTATAAATTTACCTCTATGCACTGCTTTTGCTGCATCCCACAAATTTTGGTAAGTTGTTTTTTTTTTTAATTTTCATTTAGTTCAAACTACATGCTCTTCATATATTTCATAGATATGATCACATATGTGATGTTTTGTGTGCAGTTACTCTTAACTGTGTTATTGGCATGCCACTAATATCAATATTCTGGCAAGCAAAACAATTTTATAGAATCTCAGAAATCAGAACTGGAAGCAAAGTTAAAAGGTATCTAATTCTTTAAGAAGATGGAGAAACTGAGGCTCGGGGCTACCCAAGATCACAAATATGTTATAAGCAGAGAAGACTAAAAAGAGCTCTCCCTGCTTTTGTGGTTTATCTTCCCTGCACACAACTACTGGAGATTGGGTAGTGGCTAGTTGTGTGGTCACAGAATAATTTTTTTTTTTCAATTACATTTAGTTCTTAAGAAGGTAAACATGTTTTGAGTAAGAAATAAAATAAAAGGTCAAAGTAGGCATTGATATATGAAAATGGAGACAAAAAATCTTAGTAGAAGAAATATAAAGATAGAAAAGTTTTTGAACTCGTTTATCCCTGCATCAGGTGATAAAACCAATTTATTCAATTCCACTTATTATTTAAAACTGCAATCTGATCTTTAAAAATGTTTTGTTGTTTATTCGTCTTAAAAGTATTCCTTTGATTTATTTTCATTATTTTGTATTCTCAAAGTCCATGATGGAATTACAGCTTGTTACAGATAATTGTCACCGTTAGGTTAATTTTGTAATTCAATTATCAAATAATACACCTTAGTGATAGCTATTTTTTTCTAATTAATTCAGTACCATAGGAATATGTGCTTTATTAAGAAAGATCCAAATATACAAATTTGAAATAGCCAAATAATGTTAAAATAAGAGAAATTGTTTCTAAATATTGTGAGGGAAATAAAAATTTAAGTACTTTTGCGTTGTTGATAACAAACAGAATGGTCATCATGACCTACTGAAGGATTTTGCTAAATGTTTGTAAATATAAATTTGCATTTTTCTTGATTGTGACTGTGTACTGTATCTCCAACAAGGAAATGAAACAGAGGGAATAACTAGAGGTAAGGAAATCTCGAACTGCCTGAAAATGTACTGTATTAATTCTGAATGGAATCAATTACTGACATCTAAAAAAAGGTATTAATATTTACAGCATAAAACAATTGTGCAGTAGTATATAAAATTAGAGAAAGTAATAAAGCATATTGTACTTAAGATATTTGCAAATACCTGAATTCATGTGTTATTGTGGAGAATTGAAAAACAATGGGGTAGGGGCGCCTGGGTGGCTCAGTCGGTTAAGCGTCAGACTTCAGCTCAGGTCACGATCTCGCGGTCCGTGAGTTCGAGCCCCGCGTCGGGCTCTGGGCTGACGGCCCAGAGCCTGGAGCCTGCTTCCGATTCTGTGTCTCCCTCTCTCTCTGCCCCTCCCCCGTTCATGCTCTGTCTCTCTCTGTCTCAAAAATAAATAAACGTTAAAAAAAAAAATTAAAAAAAAAAAAAAAGAAAAACAATGGGCCAAAGATTGAAAAATACTGGGAAAAAATCGTTTTAAATACTCTTATATTAAGTTTCTACTTATTATAATTCTATTTTTACCATTCCTGTGTATATTTTGTCACTTAAAGCTAGCATAAATCTCCTGCTAAGAAAGTTTTGTTCAGCAGTCTACCTTAACAAGAAAGAGACTTTTGAATTGGTCCAATGAAACAGGAATATTTTTTTTATTAATTAAAGAAAACTTCATTTCTATCATTTTACTTTCTGCCACATGAGGTATAATGGAACATACCATAAATGTTGACAGCTTTATTTGCAGTTTTTAGTTGTTAACACATTTACACAGATTTTTTTTAAGTTGGCCCCACCATAGTTCATTTTTATAGCCATAATTACTGTGTCTGCAAAATTGGGTTCACACTTTTACCAAATTTGGCTGTTTTTTGCCTTAAGTTCAAATCCACCTTAACTTTGATCAAGTTGGATGTACATTGTTATGGGCATCTTTGAAATGACCGTCTACTTGGGATTTCCAAATGATTTCATCATTGAGGATCTGTTAGCTTTTATATATTCCCAGAAACTTCATACTAAGACAAAAATAGGCTTATTTATTGGATAAACTTATGATCTTAATTCAAAACACTATAAACAACACTTTCAACAAATTAATCACTTATTTAAACTGTTTCCTCAAGATATTCCTAGGGCAATAGTCCCACAGTAAGTATATTAATAATTATGTAAACCACCTTTTTGGTCTTACATTTCCATTTAAACATTGTTCCTTGTGTAAATACCTAAAGTATTTAAGTTTTAGCTAACACCTTAAATTTGACAAAGTGCTGTGGTTGTTTAAAGGATGTCTTTTATGTTTATTTTTTTATACTGGTGCCATTTATATACTCATGCAGATTTGTTACTCTTCAGAATCATTGTTCAGTGAGAAAAGCATTTACAAACTCTACTGTACTATTTCGCTCTAAACATACCTCTTCTTCCTCTGCTTGTTTACACGGAAAGATCAAGATAAGTCGGCATGTGATTACAGGAGGCATGATTCATCAACTGCCAATCAGAAGGCTGAGAGTGAAGTCTTGGCAGAAAGACAAATATTTGAAAAACAATGTGATTTTAAAGCAATGTTTTGCTGAGTGTCAATGCCACTGATCTGTAAACTCTGAGGAACTCCTTTCCCAAATATCTATTCCTCTCAGCTAGATACACTCACCTTATTTTTCTTGTCCAGTGGATTAATCAGCTCTACCCTATTTAAGCGTGATCATTTGTCTTCTGTAAACTCATGAACTGGAAAAACTTGCACTGGAACCCTACACTTCCAATGTTTCAGTTCTGAATTCACTCAACATTCATTCCATAAATACTTACCACACACCTATTATGTCCTTGGTACATTGATAGGGATGACCATTCCCGTGAGTACCAAAGATCTTTGATAGGTTTTTAATATATCCAATTGTCTTAAAATTCCACATTCACTATGACATTTTTTCCCAATCATTGAATTGGCTCAGAACTCAATAAATTCTTTTCCTACAAAGTAACAACGTATAGTCAATAGAAAAAAAAAATGTTAAATAGTTATCAGAATAACAGAAAAGCTACTATTTACTAAAATGCAATATTTTTCTAATATTTAATTTTGCAGGTTTTTTTTTCCCCCTTAATAGGTAACAACTCCACAGTATTGTGCCTGTAGTACTATGACCTATGACTTTCCTTTACCACTTACCTTTCATTTGTTAGGATGAATTCTGACACTTGCCCTTATCAGCTCATTCTTCTGCCAGGATCCAGTTGTTTTGAGGTTTGGACAAGGTCCACAAATTTGAGTACAACTCTCAAAAGAGAGCAAACAGGTGACAAACAAAACAACACAAGCATCAGTAACCTTTGGAAACACAACAAAGCTAAGGGTCTATTTTCCTGGAAAGATAACATTTGTCATCTGGAACAGGGTACCCCAATCCTACTTACCTGGAAATGACATTTACCCCATGAGAGCAGACATTCATTGTTATTATTAGATGGTTTGGGGTCAGTGAATTTCTTATCTTTGTTTGTTTTTTTTTCCTTTTTGAAACGTTATTTATTTTTTTTTTTGAAATGAAGACACATTAAAATGATAATTAAGGCAGATAAAAGTAAAAATAAAGTAGTTGAAAAGAACTTATCTAAGGAACTTGACCCTTCTTTTGAGCACTTGGATTAACAACCAAGGGCTTCTCTCCGCTATTTCCCCTCTGAATCCAAAGGCTCGCGGGAACAACCACCAGACCTGTTGGAAGGTCAAGTGGAGGAAAACAACAGATACATATCTACTTCAAGATTCTAGGTACTTTGAAACCTCACCACTCATTTAAATGCTTAGCAAAGGCAACATTGCATGTTTATCCCATAGTATTCCAGTCCCTGGTAGATTATATGCATTTAAAGATGTATTAACCCAAACTATATAGATACAAGTTCCTTTACCTTGAAAGGAAATATTAGTAATTTTTTTTCTTTTAAGCACTAGGTAGTTAACTGCTTCCCTCCTGAACATAAGTTTTTTTAATATAAAGAATGAGCGAATGATGATTTTCAAATATCAGTTTTGTTGCACCAAAAAGAACTGACTGCCCATGAAGTTGTAATGGTAGAAGGTATATGGAGATACACATTGCGAAGCAGTTAATGACACCATGAAAACAAAGTGTTCCATAGCAGTGTTTCATTTACTTTAAGCCAATAAAACAATATGTTTCCAAAGTGTTTCAATCGACATCAAAATATCTCCATTTTAGGCAGCCATAGAGCCAATCTTTCCTCTCACTTGACAGTAAATCACCACCAATAATATTACTTAATATTTTTACAACAACATTTGGACATTGTCTTGGCATAACCAGACTTAAAGTAGCCAAGAGAGCTTCTAGAAGACTCATTTTGGTTTTTAGATTAATATAGGCTATGATCTATAGACCAACTGCTTGTTTTTTGTAAATAACGTTTCATCAGAACATAGTCATGTCCATTGGCTTCCTTACTTGCTTTCCAGTGCAAAGGCAGAGTTAAGTCGTTGTGACAGAGACCATGGGGTCTGGAAACCTCAATTATTTACTATTTCCCATTCAGGGAGTTTTAAGAAAAGGTTTTCTGACCCATGATCTTAAAAAGCACTTTCCAATAAATAGAAGTCTTGGTGATGCAAATATTCCGTATTGGTCTCCCATATACTCTAGCTACCATATCTAATATGGTAGGCACTAGCCACATGTGGCTAATAAGTCCTTGACATGTGACTAGTATGACTGAGGAATTACATTTTTAATTTTATTTCATTGACATTTGTTAAAATTTAACTTTGAAGAGTCATGCATGGCTAGCAGCTACTATATTAGCATAAGTACGGGACAGTTCCATCATCATTGGGTTCTACTGGGCAGCGCTTCCCTAAACCAGTCAGGAAATTGTTTCTTAAAGAGCCACATGATAAATCACATGACTAGGGAGCAATTGAAATGTGGCTAGTGGAAATGAGAAACTAAAGTTTTAATGTTTATTTCATTTAATTAGTTAAAATTTACATAGCCACTTGTGGCTAGTGGCTAGTGCAATGAACAGAGGGGGCTACAGCAGTAAATCTCAAAGTATGGCATCCAGGCCAGTGGCAACAACATTGACTGGGAACTTATAGAAAAGAAAATTCTTGGTTTCCACACCAGATCTACTGAATCAGAAGTTCTAGGGCTGGGAGGGAGACTGCCTGGTTGGCCCAGAAGAGAAAACAGAAAAGAAAAGAAAAAAGAAAAAAAGTCCCCTGGGGTCCAGGAAACTACATTTTGGCAAACATTCCAGGTCAATGTTTCTCAAAATTTATCATCCTCAGAATCATCTGACAGGCCAGCTGAAACCCAGATCTCTGGACCTCACACCCAGAGTTCTGACAACTTACCAATGGTTTGCAAAGTTCTGCTGATCCAGGAACCATGCTTGGAGAGACAAGAGTCTAAGGCAGCAGTCTTCAGAGTCAGGTGTGTGTTTGGACAATCTAGTGAGTTGCAGGAAAACACTAAAGTTTTTATTTCTATTTACTTTTCACCTAAAAGAAATAAATTAGGCTTTATTAACAGGTATTATGCCCTCACTTTGTCCCTATGTCAAATGGTCATAATGCTGATGATGGGTTGACTGTGGCCTCATTTGCTTTCTATTTTTAACTCTATATTTTTTTAATTATCAATACAGTAAATTTGACTTTTTTCTTTTGGTTTGCAATACTGTAAATTAAAACACGTGCATAAGTTTCAGAACCACTACCACAATTAGGATATAAAACAGTTCTAGGGGCGCCTGGGTGGCGCAGTCGGTTAAGCGTCCAACTTCAGCCAGGTCACGATCTCGCGGTCCATGAGTTCGAGCCCCGCGTCAGGCTCTGGGCTGATGGCTCAGAGCCTGGAGCCTGTTTCTGATTCTGTGTCTCCCTCTCTCTCTGCCCCTCCCCCGTTCATGCTCTGTCTCTCTCTGTCCCAAAAATAAATAAAAAAACGTTGAAAAAAAAAATTAAAAAAAACAGTTCTATCACCATAAAAAAAACTTTCTTGGGCTATGTCTTTGGGGTTGTGTTTTCCTCCACCCATAATCCCTGGCAGCCACGAATCATTTCTCCATCTCTATAGATTTGTCTTTTCGAGAATATCATAAAAATGGAATTATAAAATATGTGACCTTTGGAGACTCGCTTCTTTCACTTAGCATAATTCCTTGTTCCTATATGCTGCTGAAAAATATTTCCTTGTGTGACTATGCACGGTTTATCCGTTTACCCTCTGAAGTTCATTTGAGTTGTGTTCAGTTTGGCCAGTCATGAAAATAGCTATTTAATGGGGACAAATTTTTAAGTGAGAGTGTTTTTCACTTATCTAGTATTCAAAACTGGGATTGTCGGGTCACAGGGTAAGTACATGTTTGACTTTGTAAGAAATGATCTAATGTTTTCCAGAACGATTGTACCATTTTGCGTTCCCACCAGTAACACAGGAGAGTTCTAATTGTTCCACATTCTTGTCAGTATTTGGTATTGTCAATATTGTTTTATTTTGGTCATTCCAATAGGTACAGGGTGGCATCTCTTTTACAGTTTTAATTTACATCTTCCTCATTTCGAAATCTTTTTTGGGTGCCTACTTACCGTTGTTATCTTTTCTGTCATTCCTTGTCTTTTTCCATGAAATATCTGTCCTTCTCTTTTGCCCTTTTGTTGCATCATTTATTTTCTTATTGTTGGGTTTCGAAAATTCTTTATATATTCTGGATTCAAGTCCTTTTGGGTGTATGATTTCAAAATACTTTCTTCTATTCTTTTAGCCTCATTTTCTGTTAATAAAGGGATATGTTAAATTTAAAATTCATTAATTTTATTAATGTGAAGCTACGTTAAGTTGATGCATTCATTACATTATCCAGTTTAGGTAATGGACAAAACAGTCAAGTGTACCAATAAGTTGTCTGTCACAGAAACTCTGGCTGGGAAATGACTAGTAAGGCAGGCACATGAAAACAGGAAAATGGCACAATATACATGTATCCCTAATAGAAGCTCTTTATCATCGAAATTATGAGGAAATGACTGTCAGTGGTAAGTGATCTGGCATATATATCTGTAAATGTGCCATTTTCTACAAGGAGTGAGAAAGCAATGGCTCAATCTTGAAAGATACGCATGCTATAGAGAAATTTTTTAAAAATTCATGCTAGGAAAATTTGGAGTGATTTTGTTGCTAAAAACAACATGAATATGTCATCTATTTAAAGTCTCACATCTGAACACCTAAAAACTTTGGAAAAAGAATTACCAAACTTTTTTTTTTTTAATATATTGCAGCCGAGGAACTTCAAAGGTGCCTGTTTGTTACACGTATAAAATTATAACATCTTCAATTTATTTCCTCAAACAACCAAATGACATTAGGGAAGATGCAAATTTATTAGCCTTGTTTCAACAAAATTCTTTTCAAGTTTATTGGGTGAGTTAGAAAAAATTGGTATTACAATTTTATAAGAATGTCCCTGTCTTTGAGAGTTGTCTTTTTCACAGATAACAGCCACAAAAATCAAGAACCAAAATAAATTGAAGTTTTTACCATACTGTTTTAATTATATACCTGTTGGCGTTAAACAAAGGTTTTTAAAAGGAAGGAAGCATTTTCAACATTGTTTTCCCTTAAAAAACCCCAAAACATTCAAACTGATGATGTATTTTTTGAAAGCAAACTCTTTTGTACCATCAATAAGGGAAAGGAAAATTATTTAAAGAATATGTATTTCTTCCTTATTTCATTCTATTAAAATGTCTACATATATTTGTTTTATGTCCCTGTTCCTGGCACAGAGCTTCTAAAAGCCCTGATTTTTTTTTTAAGTAAGGAGAACCATAAATATGTCTTTTGCTATGTAAATGGGGTGACTTTTCAAAGGCTCTTAAGTCTCCCAAGGATGAAGACTGGTTACAAGAGAACTAACTGTGTGGTTAGAGAGTTGGAACTTTCAGTCCCACTCGTTCCCTCCTCCCCACCTCTGAGGAGGGAAAAGGGGCTAGAGATTGAATTAAATCTTCAATGGCCAGGGATCTAGTCATTTATGCTTATATAATGAAGCCTCCATAAAAATCCAAAAGGAAGGGGTTCAGAGAGCTTTCAGGCTGGTGAACAGGTGTAGATTCAGGGAGAGTGGTCTGCTGAGACAGCATGAAAGCTCTTTGTCCCTTTCCACACACCTTGACTTATGCATCTGGCTGTTCCTAAGTCATCTCCTTTTATAATAAATTGGTAATGTAGTACGTAAACTGTTCTTCTGAATTCTGTAACCAACTCTAGCATATTAATGGAACAGGAGAAGGAGGTCATGGGATCCTTCTGGAAACCTCTCATTTGTAGCCAGTTGGCCAGAAGCTCAGGTGACAGTCTGGACTTGGGAATGGCATCCGAATTGGGAGTGGTCTTGTCGTCTCGAGCCCTTACCCTGTGGCATCTGACACTATCACCAGGTAGATAGCATCAAAATTGAGTTAATTGCTTGGTGGTGGGGAAAGAACCCTGAGCATTTGGAATCAGAATTGAGTGCAGAATTGTAAGTGTATAAAATGTGTTAGTTTAAAAGATTTTATTGATGGGTTGGTGATCACCTCATCAACAAGTTTTGAGACTCCTAGACAAGAGCATGACAAAATTCTTGAGGAGAGCAGGGCTTCATGAAAATTCTGTTTGAATACCCTAGAGGGATAAGGACAAAAGAAAAAGAGAAGGAATGGGGTATAGGCAAGTATCATGTAGTGTAGACATTTTCTGGATGTCTACTCTGAGGCTTCCTATTCGACAGAAGAACTGAGGCTGAGGATGAGGGGGGAAGGGAATGATTGCAAAGTTGAACATAACATTGACCTTGTCTTCACAGATATTGAATTCTAATGAGAGGGTCAGGGGTATATAACTTAAAACATCACTTACTCTGTAATTTTGCCAAAAGCTTTCTCTTTGGCCGGGTTTTCAATGTTCTCTAGAAGACTGTACCTTGATAAGAGTGATCTGTATCATTTTGGATGCAGACAGCAGGCTAAAGATATCAGTTGAATCAATGTTATCCATAAATGCAGTGGCCACCAGACCAGATAGCCTCAAGGTCAGAACTAGGACATTCTCTCTTTCTGTATGGAGCAACAAGAAACTTTAAATCTAACTTTCATCAAGGCAACAGAAACATTTGCATGATCCTGGTTATAGTTAAAAACACAACTACTCCAAAAGTTTTGAAATCGTACAGAGAATTGTGGGTGAAATATATGAGTTAAGAAAATAATAACTTTAAACTTGGAAAGCAATAATTCTTCCACTTACAGTTTTGTCTCTTTAAAAAATAGGAAGTAAACACACCTTGCCCCACATGGTTTTAGTTAGGGCTCAATATTTCTTATATATACAGTTTTTTTTTTTAAAAAGAAACAATCAAAATAGCATACCAAAAAGTGAATAACCAAATAAGGTTGAGTGATCAGTGTTGAGGAAAGAAAAATGGAAGACTTGATATCTGCCTAAAAATGAAAGAGACATTGATAAGTAGATATGGATTGATTGGTCTCGTTAATTAACAAAGAGTATTTTTAATTGCGAAGTAAAATATCTTTATAAATTATCATCTAAGGCAAAATAAATGTTAATTAGAAAAAAAAACCCAAGAAATATCATAAGCTTCAGGAAAAGCAGTGGGATGGCTTCAAGGATATATTCAGGAGATGAGAGCCTAATTTTTTAAACCCTGCTATTATGTACACGGCAAGAATATGTACAAAGATAGATAATTTAGCCGACTCCACTGAAAGTATTGTCTCATCTCATATGAAAGCTAACCTGTTTCATCAAACTTTTAAATGTACCGGAAAAGATAAAAGAGTGAGTTGAAAATAGAGAGAGCATTTGTACTTACTTTATGCCCTATGAAATTAATAAATACACACCATAGAGTATTCAGAGAACTTAGTGTTAGAAACAAAATAGTACCTCATTCATTTCCCTTGCTTTTCTCTTATAGGGTGACTATTGCCCAAAGTTCTTAAAATCTATTTTATATAACTACTTGACAGGTGTTTTGTTAACATTCCACAGTTCAAAATTCAATTGCTAATCCCATTTTATGGATAGGAAAAGAGACAAAGCATCGTGTTCAAGATTGAAGCTATAGAAAGGAAAAATATGTGGAGGAACCATGAGAAAAATAGGATGAAATATAAAACCTGTTGGTCCTTATCTCTTTCCACAGGTCTTTGATTTATTAGGGCTGTAGCTTATAAAGTTACACTCAATTGGGAAAAGTATTACATCCCCAAATATATTCAAAATCAAACGCCTGCCTCCTTTTCTTTCTCATTTTCTTCCCAGCCTAGCTCACACCTCCCATCATCTGTGAACAACATACCATTGTTCACGTGTTGGTGACTGAGGTCTCTTGGAGTGTTTGTCACTGTCATGTTTTGATTGTTTGTCTACAGCGCCCAGACTTTGTTCCATCTTTGGCACACAGACATTGAAATGAAATGGTATGTCGGAAAATCCAGGTTGCCTTTATAACAAAGAGCATGTTGCCTCTTTAGGGAACAATGAGACATGATGAATAGCTATTCAGTTTTTTGTAGCACTTCCAACACTGGATAAAGCAAAAATCTGGCCCAATGGTGAGAGTGGCCATCTCTTTTGTAGCCAGTACTGGAATGGTTAATTACTTTGTGGTTCTCGCCCCAACCAAAAACAAAACAGACAGATAGCACTCCACAGCTGAAACAGATGGTTGTTTCCAGGGCTGACAAAGCGAGCATAAACCGTAGAGGCTTTCTTCTCCGCCACAGTCCTGAAGAGGTGAAAAGAACACCTTCCCTTTGGAAGACACAGACACGCACATCACACCGCACCATGTGACGCCACACCGGCTAAACTCTAGCGTGTTATTGCTTCATAAACTATCGCAAAATCCTTAGCCATGCGAGATGGCATTCAGGAGAAATTGAAATGTGTCTCTGGGCTTTTCCACAAACATGCAGAATAATGGACTTTAATAAGATTGTGGCAGACAGGGTAGAGGGAAAAATGTGTCCACCTCAAACCTGCCTCTGACTTACGGATGACAGGTTTTCGATCCGTTCATTCTTAGAACCAAGGGAGGCAGAGAATTTATTAGTATGCTGAAAAGTCACAAAACCGAAAGAAAGGTATTTTCAAATTTCAAAAAAGAAAAAGAAAGAAAGAAAAGAAAAGAAAAGAAAAGAAAAAAGAAACCAATTCTTTTAATGAAGATTAAAAACCCAGATATGTGTCCTTTGGCTCAGCAGTGTTTAAACACACACACACACACACACACACACACTATAGTAATTGGCAATGGGTCTTTCTAAGATGCTTATGAGGTGGAAGGCAGAGGCAAGTCCAGGGATATTCCAATAGCTACCAGGATGAGAGCAGGCATGAAATGAAGACAACGAGAATGTGAACTGAATGTCAAGAAAACCAACTTTGCTTCAACTGCTCGTCTACATTGGAACATTCTTTCCATACAGCTCCAGCATCCCCATGGCTTCAGCTATTTAAACACTCAGTCATATCAGATTGTCGCTGGAACTCGCTAACGATCACAGAAGTGCTGACCCTTGTAGAATGGAAAGATGTCCGACTGGTTTTCAGAACCCTGTGAAGCTCAGGGGTAGAGGCATCCAACTGCCAAGAGGAGCTGTTGGCTTTGTAAACATGCTGGAGGCCTGGGGAAGAAGACGGCCTTCAGACTCTGTCTCGTTAACATTTGGGCTACTCAACTGACCAGGGTAATTGAATGATCTCCAGTTTCTATAGTTTTTGTGAAATCAGTTCAGTGTTTTCTTTTTGTATTTGGGTCCCTTTTCCTCATCAGTTTCCCATTTTATTTTGCAGGCTTTCTCTTCCCCTTTTTCCTAAGGTTAATACTTCCTCTTTCTCATCCACTGCATAATCCAATTCTTTTGATTACTTTGCCTCATCTCCCCTTGGCCTGCTCCACCTTTATACTTTCCCCATTTGGTCGTCTTCATCTGCCATTTTACCCGGGGATCCTATTAACTTGCCAAGGTTCAGCTGCCACCTGCTGCGCATGTTAATGACCCCTCACGCTTCCCCTGCCTTCCCCTTTCTGCCCTTTTGCACTATCTACCTTTCTCCTGCCTCTCAGATACAGCCACCTGCACACCAAATGAGGTCAATATGCCCCAGATGCACAGGGTGTGTGTCATAAAACGGCTTATTGTTGATATTTCTTCCCCAAACATCTTTTTCTTACCAGTTTTCTCTTCAGATGGCCAGGGAGTCTTTTTATTCCAACATCCCACTTAGAATTTGGGAAAGCATTTCACTTCTGCTTCTCCCTGTTTACACAGCCTCTTGACAAATAACTTTTGCTTTTTTTTTTTTTTAACTTTGCACCGACCAGCTTCACAATTCGCCTCTTCCTTTCTAATGTTCTCTCTGAGCCAGTGTATTTATCACATCCTTTTCATAATATCCTCTCCGACCTTATCTGCATTGCTTCTGGTGCTTAGCCCCATAGAATTACCTTATCATGGCATTGTTTTGGGGGGACCCAGCCGAAGATTGGTCAAATTTTCTCCTCCTTACAGTCAGGAATTGAAGGGACCAGGCAAAGGGGAAGTGATGAAATGGGATTTCTTCTCTCCTTTTTTTGAAGAGTATGGTCCTACCCCCTTTAAAATCCCCTCTGTGTACAAGTCCTCTTGTGTTCACTCCATTCTCTTCTCCTCTGGGTTTTCCCATAGGCTCTTTTTGTCATTTCTAGTGAAACATTCATAGCTGAAACATGTTTCCTCCTGTGTGACTGTGTATATCCTTTTTGTCTTTTTCATGTTCATGCCAGGAAAATCAAGCTCTCTGCGTTTGAAATGTAAACATTGTTTCTTGGTGTTCCAAATCATCAATTATCATGCCTCTAGTTATACATAAAATTTTGATTCCTCAATCTGGACTCTTTAACTTGAATGTTTTAGATGAACTGATGTCTATTTCTGGCGAAGGATATAGCTATCATTCCATTTGGATGCTCTGCCCCAAGGAACTGACCTGTAGAGTCTTATTTTTTGGGGATCTGGGGATTCATCATCTCTACTGTGGTTCATACTGAAAAGTGGGTATGTCAGGGGTGGAGAAGGATACCTTTCACTGCCAGGCTTCAGGGTATCTGTTTTAATGGTAGATAAAAGTTCTCAGGAAACAGCTTCTGTTATCCTCAGCATTTCAAAAAAAAAAATCCTTGGAAATATTTACTCCAATTCTCTAGTGGGCATCTTCTGCAAAGCCAGTCTCTATATTTTAAAGAAAAAGCTGCACTCTGAGAAATGTGCCTCTGCAATCACTTCTCTCAGTGTTCTATAATGTGTCAACATCCATAATTGGAAATTCTATCCCTCCTTTATGGATGTGAAAAGTGAAGCAGAATGGATCTGTGCTCCATTATGACAGGACTTGGCTCTCTGCTATGGTGGCTTATAAATAATAAACAACATTTGGCTTGTGTAAGTGTATGTCCATGACCTAATATATTAACCACAGGGTGACACGGTTTTTTATTTAACCCAGATGTCTAGAGGCAGTACATTGCTCCAAGGGCTGAGCATGAAACTTGGGTATTGGGTTTGAGGAGAAGTTGGTGGAGACGCTCTGGTGGAGAACCCATGGCCCAAGGGCTGAGTATGAAACTCGGGCTCTGGGTTTGAGGAGAAGTTGGTGGAGACGCTCTGGTGGAGAACTCATGGCCATCCTGAGTGTTGACATTTGGCTCCACTGATAACCACTTGCCAACTAATGGCGTCATCTCAAGTGACACTCGGGCTGGACTTCTGTTCACTGTTCTGCTTTGAAAACATAAATGTTACTTTAGTTATTCTGCTATCTTGGAATATTGTGGTGCAAGAATTGCTCTGAAGTGCTGAGTTCTTTTCTTGACATGTAGAGTTCGGTTGAAAATCGAAATTACTGAAGCCCAGCGGTCCTGTGTTTCATTCTTTATTCTCACACGCGCTCACACATACACACAAATACCTATACTTTCTTCACTGTCGTTAAGTGTAGAAAATAAACTTTAAGGCAATTCTTAAAGTCTATATGCCTGGGTAGTGTATTCACCAAGGGTTCTGATATTGGGAGCAAACTGACTTTGTGTATTAGTCCTGTGATGGTTAATTTTACATTTTCATTTGGCTCGGCCACGGTACCCAGTTTTGATTAAATACATTCTGGATGTTGATATGAAGGTGTTTTTTGTTTTTTGGTTTTTTTTAGGTGTGATTAGCATTTAAATCAGTAGACTTCAAGTAAAGCTAGTCACCCTCCATAAGGTGAGTGGGCCCTGTCCAATCAGTTGAAGGCCTCAAGAAAAAAGGCTGACATCCCCCAGGAAGAGGGAGTTCTATTAGCATCCTGTCTTCATACTCAAATGACAATATCAACTCTTCCTTGGTCTCCCGCCTATATGCCCTTGCAAACACTTAAGTCTATTCCTCAAAATAAATCTTTCATTTTGGGGCACCTGGGTGGCTCAGTTGGTTAAGCATCTGACTCTTGATCTCAGTTCAGGTCATGATCTCACAGTTCATGAGTTCAAGCTCTGCATGGGGTTTTGTGCTGACAGCCCAGAGCCTGCTTGGGATTCTCTGTCTCCCTCTCTCTTTGCCTCTCTCTCAAAAATAAATACACATTAAAAAAAATAAGTCTCTCATTTTATATACATATCCTATTAGCTTTTTTACTCTGGAGAATGCTTTCTAATACAGGTTCCACCATTGAATAGCTTTGTGACTTTCAGTAAGTTGTTTAACATTCTGTGCCTCAATATCTCTTATTTCTAAAGTGGATATCATAATAGTACCTATGTCATGTGGGGGAGGTCATGAGAAGTAAGTGAATTAATGTAAGTAAGAACCGTGTCTGACACATGGTTAATTGCTGTATAAGTTCAAGACATAATTGCTGTTTTATCATAAATAATATAATTACATATATTTTTATTATCACTTTTAGCCGTAGGAGGCAAAATGCTGCCTCACTTGTTTTTTCAAAATTGAGAATATTTTGTTTATAAATATCAGTCTTTTGGTCTAATTTTATTGCTCCCAATCATTTTCTAACTCACCAAGGCTTATGAGAGGTTCTGGGGGTGATGTCTGTTAATTCAGCAACAAATTTTATTAAGTCCTTACTCTATGCCAGGCTCTTTGCTAGAGACTAGATGTCACAGGGGTGAACAAAATAGACAATTCCCTGCCCAAGGGGAGCTTACAGTTTGGTGCGGGAGGTAAACAGACAGACAAATAGATATATAATTGCAAATTGCATTATGTGATGTTCAAGAGAATCCATGAGTTTTATAGGAGAATCTAGAAGTTTCATATTAGAAGTGGGAAGGGCAGTCAAGCTGGTTGTGTCTGACACTTTGAGTCGAGGTTAGAAGACTGTTATTCAACTAGAGGAAAGGGTCAAGAAGGACCAGGCCAGTAGAACTCTCAGTGTCTGGACTAGAGCAGGAGGAAGTTAAGACATTTGAGGGGAGAAGGGAGAGGGGAGTTGGGGTAGAGAAATTGTTGCAGTTGGATGTACTGCAACTTCAATTTGTAAAAACCCCAAACCAATCAAGCATTGTAAAAGTTCCTGACTCATTCCATCCTGAAATACATTATTCTGCAATCTGCTATTGTCTTGTTCTGGAATTTATTGTTGCTCTTTTTTGTTTTCTTTGATAACTACTTATCCTTTTCTTATTCCTTTTTACCAACTGATGGTGTTTACCTCGTACACGACTTCCTCTCTCTCTCTTTTCTTTATAATTTTCTACATATGAAAAACTTTCATTGCTGTGAAGCCTGCGATCTGGTTTCAGGTTCCCAGCTAAGTGGGGGTCCAGCTTCACCTTGAGTCTATCCTTCTTTGGGAGGGGATGTCCCTGAAGAATGTTCCCTCAGGGCATTTGTCCTTAGGTCACTATTGTGCATGTGGTAGATGGTATATATAGAGATATATAAATAATATATATATATATATATATATATATATATATATATACTATATATATTAGAGAGATAATATACATATTAGATAGATAGGTTATATGTATTAGATAGGTTATATATACAGCAAAACCTTGGATTGCAAGTAACTTGTTCTGTGAGTGTTCTGCAAGGTGAGCAAACATTCCTAATAAATTTTAATTTGATAAACAAGCGATGTCTTGCATTACGAGTAGTATGTGATGCTGAATGTCACATCATCACCACTGAGCCAATGGTTCTTGAAATTCACTTTGACGTACAAGTGCTTTGGATTACAAGCATGTTTCTGGGATAAGTTATGCCTACAAACCAAGGTTTTACTGTATATAAAAATATATATAATGTAGATAGTTTATAAATTATATGTATACATATAATTATGCCTATATGTATGTGTATATAAACATATATATGTATATATAATACATACATATCATCATGTATATGTCACATATATGTATATATTATATAGATAGATAGATAGATAGATGGATGACAGAGCCTGAGACAAACTCTAAGGAAGATTTTTTGGGTCTTTATTTTGTTTTTTGTAACCAGTACAGTGTTAAACAGCTTTTAAATTAGTCCTGCTGAGTAAGGTTCCTGCTAATGGATTTTGCTTTGGGGGGAAGTTGTGAGGCTCCGTTTCCCACCCTGATTACTAATTATTATTGCCTTTGTCTTTCAAATCCAGTGTGGAGATCACAGAGCTTTATTTAGCCACAAGCCGTGGACTCTATGATAATTTTGAGGAATATTTCTCATGATTTCTATTTGTAGTGAGTTTATATTTGTATATGGAAATGTTCAGTTAGATCTGATCTGTGGCTCATTGCAAATGTGCAACGTGTGCGTGTTGATCTTCCAGCCTTCCTCTCAGGGCAACTCTGCCTGATCAGTGTGAACAGGAGGCTGTGTCTCCTCAGTCTTTCCCTTAAATCGCGTCTCCTATGCCTCGAAATTAGAGTCAGTTGAGGAGGTGAACTAGATTGAGACCACTGAGTGATTTTGCATGCTGTGGGCTGCCGGCACATTGTGAATCCCTAGGGATCCCAGAGCCCGTTACCAACCCAGTGAATCACTCACTCTGTTTGCTTTTCCACAAAAAAGAAATGTGCAGCTGCTTACTTGTGCCATGGACTTTGGAATTTTGTTCCCTTTTCCATCTGCCTTTTGTGTAAAGAAATTCTGCCTGAATAATTACTTGTCTGTCCCCTTTGCTCATTCCCAATATCATCATTCTTCAACCTTCTGTTTCCAATTAGTTCTTATCTCAAATGGCTTATTGGCATCAATCTGTTCTCAGCATCACCAAAGTGCACAAAACTACCCTGAAACATGAGGGAATCTAGATAAGGCTGAGGCTTACCAATCAGTCCAGCACAGTCTCTACATTTCACCCCAGTGCCTTCCTTTTCTCAGGAAACCCGAGATAGGAGATGGTGTCGAGACATGTCATTGATATAGCACATTCTGGAACAAAATGACATGCGTGAGCATTGCAGAGACTGTGTAAGGCCTGTGAAAATAGCCATTGTTGGACATCTGGTGTCGAAAAGAGCTGTTTCAAAACAAGTTCACAGTGTTAAATCATGGTGTAGACAGCTTCTGAGCAGCTGTCCACTGCTGGAGAGGGTGCCCTGAGATCTGTTTGTCAATGGTTGTGTTTTAAGCCTCTGTAGTCACTTTGATCTGCAAACCTTTGTGCCACAGTAACATGGCTAAAATTGGGCCAAAAACCCAGAAAACAAAAAGCAAAAAAAAAACCCAAAACACTGCTGTCATTATTAGCCAACTAGGCATGAAGAGAAAGTGGTAATAGGATCGGGCAAAAAAAAAAAAAAAAAAAAAAAAATATATATATATATATATATATCACTTTTGAGAGGACTAACTATCTTGGTTGGTTGAAGCATGGCACAAACAAGTCCAAGAACACATGTTTGAGATTCATGTAGTTACCGATGCTCAGAAAAACAGGGGTTTTAGAAATTATGTGTCCAAAGTTCTTTTTCTATAGAAACTGACATCCAGGAGCATTACATGGTTTTTCCAATGTCATAGCTTATTAATGGTAGAGATAGCATCCTAACTATTTTTCTTTTAACTCCTGGTAAAGTGCTCATTCTAACAGATCACACTCCAAGACCATGTCTGGGAAAAATAGTTTAAAGCATAGGTCAAAGCCAGACTTTACATTCTATGAGGCTCTGGATTTGCCTTTTTGAGTCATTACATATATAATATATGAATATATATATATATGTATATATGTATGTATATATATGTGTGTATATATGTATGTGTATATATATGTGTATATATGTATATATATGTATATATATATATATATACGTGTGTGTATATATATATATGCGTGTATATATATACATATATATGTGTATATATATATACGCATATATATATATATATATATATGCGTATATATATATAGTGGAGAAATGAATCTAATCACAGTAAGGAATTAGTACGTATTGAGTGCCTCCAATGGGCCAGACACTTCATACAGTATTTCATTTGGCTCTTATGTTGGTAAGGGGTCCCTGGGACAATCCCGTCTTCCTAGACTCTTCTAAGGAGAAACCACATTGTAATCAGATTTCATCTGGTCACAAAAGGAGCCCTTAAGAAATTTAAAACTGGGACACTTGGGTGGTTCAATTGGTTAAGCTTTAGACTTCTGCTCAGTTTCGTGAGTTTGAGCCCTGCATCAGGCTCTCTGCTATTAGCACAGAGCCTGCTTCACATGCTCTGTCCCCCTGTCTCTCTCTGCCCCTCCCCCACTTAAGCGCGCTCTCTCTCTCTCTCTCTCTCTCTCTCTCAAAAGTAAGTAAACATTAAAAAAAAAAAAGAAAAAAAGAAAAGAAAAGAAAAGAAATTTAAAAGCTGTAGGCCTTAGATATAAAATGTCTGAGGCATTTGAAGCTCACATCACAGTCTGATTTGGAAATCACCAAACATTTAGGATTGGAATTTAGCTATCATCTAAAATGCTGTGTTTGGTTGGCGTTGCCTGGCCAATCGTAGTCCCTGTCTTCCTGGCCACCTCTGACAAATTCTACCCTTTAAACACTTCCTCACTCAAGGTGCGAGCAGGCTGTCTCCAAACCCCCACTCTACAAACTCTACCCAGTCCCATTGAATCTGTAAGACTGGGGGTTCCTTATAGTCTTTCTCTGGGACAGTCTGAGACCACAGACATGAATTTGGCTTGACATTCTGCTCCTATCCTCCTTGGGATCTCCTGATAGAAGTTCTGTTATTCTTTCGGCTTGTGAGAAAAGAACAAGGTTTCGAAGGGTAAGTGGCTGCCCAGATAACACTGCAGTCCTTCTTTGTTGTTAGTGTATCCCATGCCTGCTTGGAGTGGTAAAGATGTGTGACCCTTAACATCCCTAGCTGACTGGAATTCCTGCCCCTTCCTTATCTTTTTAATGTTGGAGGAAAAAGGTGGCATTACAGCTGGCTTGGTTTTCATTTATTCCCTGTGAGTGTCCACGGCGAGATAGTGGTACATAAGGAAGAGGGGAATGAAAAGTTATTTTACTCCCCCTAGAATAGAAAAGTTGACTTCAAACATGAGTTAGGTGTTACGACCTTATATATGCATGAAGAAGCCAAGGTTTAAAGAGGTTTGTGTGTATGCGATTTCAAGGTCCCTCGACTGGTAAATAAGAGAAAGCAAAATTAGCACACAGGCTGGGCCAATTCAGAAACCCACCTTCTGTCTGCTACATCACACTGCTGTTACGTGAGAGAAGATAAACAGGTATGAGAGTCAATACCGTCTCCTTCTCGTAGGTAATAAAGGAGATAAAAGGAAAGTAATAGTTGATTGCAGAATTACAGTCCTCATTGGCACAATTTCCCGAGAGAAAGAGAAGTGAAGGTATTGTTCATTCATATTTGTCCGATACACGCACCCAAAGTCAGCAAAATTTCATGGTAAACTCATGCAGAGTGCTATTCTCTTAGGGTACTCTCAGGTTTTTGAGACACTCCTTTGTATCTTGTGACTCTGCCTCTAATGGTACAAAATGAGCTGATGTTGTCAAGTGATGGTCTAGCAAGAAACCACTGTTAGCTCAGCGCCAGAGAGAAATCAATGGGTTTCACCCACTGCGGCAGCTTCTAGATCAGTTGGCTCACCAGATTTTAGTTTCAATAAAAACTTAACTCCATGAAAGTTATCATGAAACCATTAACAATGCTTTTCTTTAGGAAATTGTTTTAGGCGGTCTTTGTAAAATCTCTTTATACAAATCCACCCTAAAAACGATTTTAAGTCCAATAAGGTTGTGGATAGAATAAAACCCAAGATTTTTATGGTTCACATATCTAGCCACAGTGAGAGAGAGATTTGCTACCTAAGCCACTTACTGTTACCTGTTTTTACCTCTCTCTCTCTTTTTTTCTTTTTGAGAGCGTGAGCATGAGCAGTAGAGGGAGAGAGAGAGAATCGTTAGCACGCTCCATGCTCAGTGCAGAAAGCAATGTGGGGCTCGATCTCACTACCCTGAGATCATGACCTGAGCCGAAACCAAGAGTCAGACACTTACCGACTGAGCCACCTAGGCGCCCCCTTACTTACCTCTTTTATTTATGCATATATTTATTTTTATATAGTTTCTGGCATTTAGTGACCACAAATTCTTTAGCAAACAGTATGTGGCGTAAACTGGAGGCTTTGCTTTTCAGAAAAGAAAGAAAGATCTGAAGCTTGGATTGTATTACTCAAAATGCTTACTAACTATGGCCGATTGATTCATTGATTGATTGACGTAACATTCACATTATGTTTTAGGCATGATGCATTCACCCTTTGACCCACCATCCTCCAGACAACCTCTAAGGGAGGTATTTCATCACCATTTTACAGATGAAGGAATTTAAGCTAACGAACGTTAAGTCACTTGTTTAAGCTAATTTACCCAGTATTTGTCAGAGCTGAGTTTAAAACCCAGGTCTAACCGCAAAGATCTTGTAAGGTTCAATAAGATGTATTATTTAAAAAAAAATTGTTTTAATGTTTATTTGTTTTTGAGAGGGAGAGACAAGCAGAGTGAGTCTGACAGGGGCAGAGAGTGAGAGGGAGACACATAATCTACAGCAGTCTTCAGGCTCTGAGCTGTCGGCACAGAGCCCGACATGGGGCTCGGGCTCGTGAACAGCGAGACCGTGACTTGAGCCGAAGTCAGACGCTTCACCGTCTGAGCCACCCAGGTGCCCCAATTTAAAGGACAGCTTCAAATCTTAGTTTCTTTTATAAGTAATGGGCAACAAAATCATCTTTATAGGTTGCATGTCTAACACTTGTCTTTCTTCTAAGAAAAGTATAGAGCTTTGAAATATAATTTTGATGTTCTGAAATCTCAATAAAGCTTATTAAATGCATCAGTGAAGCAAGAGTTAAGTTAAGAGTTAAGCCCACATAAGCTACATGCATATGGGACAGAACTTTGACACTTCTACTGAGCTCTTATTCAAAATACAGAACCATTTCTGGAAAAATACAAGACAGAAAAAAATAACAAAGAATAGATACTGTCTACAAACCACTTCATATACATGTGATTTGGCTATTTAATATGACAAATACATAATAATTTATTCAATTGTCATAATAATACACCATTTTTTTTTTTTTTTTAGTAACACGACCAGGAAATTAGTGTGCCTAAATGATCTGCCATATAACTTCTACCAGAAGCTTGGGGAGACACTAATATTCAAGCCAGATATTCTAAGGAAGTATTAATTATCAAGTTTTCAGTATTGTTTACAGATACATTTGTGTCCATGCTCTGCTGCAGAAACATGCATGTCTGTACCTTTTCTTTCTGTCACCTTCTCCTTTTTCTCTCCATTCCCCCGCTTCACCTCTCACACTGCCTTTATAGAACTACAACTTTTAACATGCACTTGGCTTCAGTGTCAGAGCAATATAAGGAATAGCCATGTGGAACGTCTTTATATTGCTTGTAAAATTGCTATGGGGGACATTATGGAGCTCACTGCCCTTATATAAAGAGCGTTTTGACAAATTCATCTTCGAACTCGGAGATAGGAAAGTTTGCCTCTGTTGATGAACTGGTGTGTTTTCTTTCCGTAGAAAATGATAGCCCTGTAATCCATCATGTTGTCTCTTTGCTTAGACTGTTAGGAAACAATGCACTAAGAGCTGGCCCAGTTATAGCCCTGTTCCTCAGGTAGGGTTTCCTGTCCGCATTCTTCCTCTGGGTTTCCCCGTAAGTGTTTACTTGCGGTCATTATTTTGTTGTAACAGGTTTTGTTTTGTTTTTTAATCTTTCTGTATTTATCCATTTTTAAAATAACTCATTATTTATTCCTATTGGAATTAAGTTAGGGCATAAGTGAGTTAATAGAATTATGTGTTGGCAGGTGTGTGCATGTGTTAATGGCTGCATTCGCGTGTGAGAGAGCTGTATTTCTCAAAATTCATAAACTATATGTTACTGCTTATCTCCGTGGAATCATCATAAAATTATTCAGACTCCATGGTGACATGACATTGTGCTAGATAAATATAGAAAAAATACAGCAAAAATCTGAATTTGTGAGATGGATGGCCAGGAGAATATATTAACACTTAAAATTGTATGACTTCTACCTTAAAACTTTCAAGGCTTTTGGTTGGTTATGTAAGAAAGTGGTTGGAGAGGTCAGCCAATTTATTACTCTAAACATAGATCATGCTTTCCTGAGTGTACCTTCAACTAAATTTACTAAAGCAAGATTTATTTATTTTGATTCCTCTTGGTTCCAAAAAGGATTTAAGCAGTTATGTTAATAGGAACTAAATATCTGATTGACATGTAATTAGATTGTAATAAGGTTCATGCTAACATGGATAGGACTGAGAGATTAATGTATTATTTATTAATGTATTATTTATTGGTGTTGTTACTTGTACATAGTTTGGTACCAAGGATTTTACTTAAGAATGGTAACCACCTTCTCTAATTTATTTTTTATTTTTTTTTTTTTTTAATTTTTTTTTTTTTTTTTCAACGTTTATTTTATTTTTGGGACAGAGAGAGACAGAGCATGAACGGGGGAGGGACAGAGAGAGAGGGAGACACAGAATCGGAAACAGGCTCCAGGCTCCGAGCCATCAGCCCAGAGCCCGACGCGGGGCTCGAACTCACGGACCGTGAGATCGTGACCTGGCTGAAGTCGGACGCTTAACCGACTGCGCCACCCAGGTGCCCCCCACCTTCTCTAATTTAATGTAAACATTTACTTATAGATATTTATTACCGGAGGTTTGTACCTTTTGACCGTCTTCACCCAGTTATAAAATAAATGTCATGGGGTTGTAATGTACAGCATGGTGACTGTAGTTAATGATACTGTATTGTAGGGGCTCTTGGGTGGTTCAGTTGGTTAAGCGTCTGACTCTTGATTTTGGCTCAGGTCATAATTTCATGGTTCAGTTCATGAGTTGGAGACCTGCATCGGGGATTCTCTCTCTCCCTCTCTCACTACCCCTCCTCCCCTCTCTAAATAAACTTAAAACAAAACAAAACAAAACAAAAAAATAAACCCACTGCATTGTATTTCAAAGTTCCTGAGAGTAGGTCTTAAAACTTCTCATCACAAGAAAAAACATTTGTAACTGTGGGGGTGGTGAACGCTAACTAGACCTATGGTGGTGATCAGTATACACAAATATGCAATCATTATGTTCTATACCTGTAGCTAACATAATGTTCAATGTCAATAATATCTCAATTTTTTTAAAGAAGCTGTTTATTACTGTTTTAGTTATATATATATATATATATATATATAGTTATATATATATATCTATATCTATAGATATATAGATATATAGATATATAGATATATAGATATATATCTAGATATATATCTAGATATATATATACCTGTATGTATTATATGTAATATATTTTTTATATTATATATATAATATAATACACATATTATATATATATAAAATAAATGTGACTTTTTTTTAATGTAAGTGGTTCCACAATACAATCTCTTAAAGAGTTGCCTAGGAATCAAAAGTGGTTTCTGAAAAAGAACAATTCAAAAAAAGAAGAAGGATCAGGCAGGGTAATACTGGAATTCATGGGCATGGTTGAGAGATCCAAGCTCCTGGTTTATGCCATTTTATGATTAACTGAGGGTCAGTTTTGTTTGCTGTGAAATCAGGTACTGCAAGGGAAGACGAGCTGGCATTTCAGGAATGCACTTTCCTGTGTGTTTAATTTCATGAAATACAGTGAAATTTCTCTCTTTCCCACTGCCCTAGAACTCCTCCCCCCAACTTCTTACCTTTTGCTTAATTCTAAATGAGGTGTCCACATGCTGTCTCACTGCCTTCAATTTTGCATCTGGATACGAATGAATAAGTACTAAAAATTATCATAGTTGATATGAGTTGAAAAGATCACCTTTTGGAGAATATTTGCACTTGAATAGGAAAATCCAGTCTTTAGAGGGAAACTCTGCACGACCCAATGGGATGATGTCCCATGGTGGATATTTAGTCTCTATGATAGGCCAGCGGCTGACATTGGAGTGAGAAAGATTTCTGTGATGAACTTATCAAAATCATACCATGGATTTGTCCAGATGTGCTCTCAGGTATATGTTGGGACATACGAATTTTTACTAATCTCTAATTCAATAAAAGGAGTCCATTGATATTAAAGCCACAGTATTTTGGAAAAAGAAATTGTAAAATACATAACATCAACTTTAATAATTAGTGTGCTCCTACAAAACGCTGTGTACTTCTCTTTAAAAAAATATTCTATAGCCATGGCCACTAATGAAAATTTTGCAAAATTTCATATTCCCTTTTCCCATGGATTTGGAAATTCTGTATTATCCTCTCCATTTTCATCAAATTAACAAGCATATTTTATTTTCTTCTTGGTGCTGGACTAAAATACTAAAGCATTTTAAAACTTCATCCATCAATTACCCTTTTTTTCCTTTAGAAAACTATTAACCTCCTTTTCATTGATTTTACTGTCTCACAGTCAAATCAACTTACCTGTATTTGTTTTTCATGGTTCAGTGTGCAGGAATGAGCAATGATTTCCTTCATCAACCATCCACCTAAAAAATTGTTTTGCTTATTAGTCAGTATAAATTGTTTTCCTGCCAAATCATAACATATCAGAGTGGAAGGATTTATTGCCCAATTTCGCTCTACTGAGTTTTCACTTGTCCAGTACAGAAGCATAAAAATACTTGTGTCTGGTGTGCTGTAAAATGAGAACAACAGAGTTCCAAGTTCTCTTTAATTTAGCAGTGTCTACCTTTGTAGCCTTATCTCCTATTTGTTCCCAGCAATAATTCCCTCTAGCTCGTCTGGACTGCTTCCTTAATATGTTTTTTTTAAGTCTGAATTCCCTTTCATGAACATATTTCTTCAGTTACCATCTCTCAAATACTCTCTCTGATCTGTGTGTGTAGAAGTGAAACTTTTTCTGATTGTTTTCCTATAACTTTCAGTCTGAACTACTCATATGACTTTTATCACTTGAAGCTGGAGGATAGACTTATGTGCACTTGTCTATTTGCCTTATATTCCTAAATAGTGATGAGCTCACTCTATTCCACCGCTAACATTGGACATTTACCATACGGCAGATGCTATATTACGAAAAGAGGATATTAAGAAAAGTTAGCCACAATCTCTGCCCTGGAAAGCTTACAGTTAAGAGGAAGTGACAAATATTTAAACGAATAATTTGTGTACAATGTCATCAAAGCCATAAGAGAGGGATTAACAAAGTACTGATGAAACCCAAAGACGTATCATGACTGTCAGAGATTATCTTCATCAAGATGATGATATCTGAGTTGGGCCTTGAGGAGTGAAGTTCTTGGAAGGCAGAATGGTCATTAGTAACAGAGATTTTAAAGAAGAAGAAAAGAAAGAGCATAGCACATTTAGGTGACAGTGATCAGCAATCCCTTGTTCACAGTTCCAAAGTCCAAAAAGTTCCGTAAACTGAAAGTTTGTTTTTGTTCCTTTGGTATTAATCCTGATCTGATTTGACCTCAGTGGTCAGGAGAACCTCATTTGAACTGGCATGAGATGAATGATTTTGCTTTACTGCAGATGCCTCAGTGTGTTTCGTTCTACGGTGTTACCCCAGACTACTGATCATCTAAAGTTGGGTGCCGAATCACCTGTCTAAAATCTGAGACTTTCTAAATTCTAAGACACATTTGTTTCTACCACTGTTGGATAAGAGATGATAGGGACGTAGGAAAAAGCTCTGCTGGATGTTAAGGTGGAGTGAAAAAGATGAAACTGGAAAGATAATTTGGAGCCAGACTGTGTGGGATATTTTATTCCCAGGCTAATGAGTTTGGACTTGAACCTATAAACATGAGAGAAGTATGTATGGGAGGCCTGGCTTAATGATTTTTGAGGCTTGTTTTTTATATTTTATAAAATATTTGTATTTTATATTTATGTTTTAGGCCTTAACAATAATATCATATCCTTTCTGAAACTTTCTCTTTACTCACAGGTACAGCTAATCCCTTGTCTCTATTTCCCTGTGGCTTTATTCAGAGGATCCTGGTAATGTATCCTTGTATCACACAACCTACTTGGTTTGTTCCTCTCGTTAATTAGAACCTAAACTATTATTAGTTATTAGCTGTTTTTGTTTATTTGTGTAATTATAATATTTTATTTGTTTCTTGTCTTAGTGCGCTCTGGCTGCTATAGCAGAATACCATAGACTGGGTGGCTTAACAACATTAGAAATTTATTTCTCACTGTTCCGGAGGCTGGGAAGTTCAAGATAATAGTGCCAACAGATTTTACGTCTGATTAGACTTGCTTCCTCTTTTATGGATCGCTGTCTTCTCTGTGTCCTCACCTGGGGGAATGTGCAAGAGAGCACTCTGAGGTTTCTTTTATAAGGGCACAAATCCCATTCACAAGGGCTCCACCTCACGACCTAAGCACCTCCCACAGTCCCCAACTCTATATACCACCGGGCTGAGGGTTAGGTATTAGCATATGAATTTCCAGAGGATGCAAATGATCAGCTATAGAGAGCACTTGCCTACAACTCTCCTTACTCCAAAAGGATGTAAGACAGCTGGGACCATCTCTCAATATCTTTGCATTGAACTCATTAATTAAAATAAATACGACATTCATGATGCTCTTACTTAGGACCGGGCACTGTTCTCTAGGTTTTACAAAAATTGAGGTAAAAACCACCTCATTGAATCCTTACAACAATCCTATGGGATAAGTATTATTATCATACACATTTGTAAATTGGAGAAACAGATGCTCAGTGAGGTCAACGAATTTGTTTAAGGCCACATAGCTAGTAGCTGCTAAAACCAAAGGTTTTCATCTGGCTAAACCACGCGGCCTCTGGATGAATGAACTCTGATTTCTAAGTACCACCTAGCAAAATGTCTCCCTTGAAACGTGTTTTCAAGATAAATTTGTTTGAGACTGGATGAACAAAATTTGATGTTTTAAAATGATAGTTTGCCTGGGGCACCTGGGAGGCTCAGTGGGTTAAGTGTCTGACTTCGGCTCAGGTCATGATCTCACAGCTTGTGAGTTCGAGCCCCACGTCGGGCTCTGGGCTGACAGCTCAGCACAGACAGCCTGCTTCGGATTCTGTGTCTCCTTCTCTCTCTGCTCCTCTCCGTCTCCCGCTCACACTCTGTCTCTCTCTCTCCCTCAAAAATAAACATTAAACAAAATTAAAAAATAAAATAAAAAAAAAATGATAATTTGCCCGAACTAGAAAAAGCAACATCCTTTGGGGAGGGCCTGGGGGGCTCAGTGGGTTGAGTGTCCAACATCAGCTCAGGCCATCATCTCAGGGCTCCTCAGTTTATGCCCTGCATCAGGCTCGCTGCTGCCAGCACGGAGCTTGCTTCAGATCTTCTGTCCCCTTCTCTCTCTGCCCCTCCCCTGCTCATGTTCTCTCGCTCTCAAAAATAACATAAAACCTTAAAAAAAAAAAGGCACGACTTCCTTATTTTGGTGACGTCATTTTACCTGATTCCAAGTGCCCCATTTGGGGTGCCGAAGGCCGATCATGCAGGTATGTACTATAATGGCTAGAAATAAGTTTAGTTTTTAAATACTCAAGTAAGCCGTGCTCACTTGTAGAAAATTGAAACAAAAATTACACCCAAAAAAGTCAAAGTGCCTTAATTTCTCTCCCCAGACTTTATTCCCCAGTCTGTTCCTCTGAGTAGTTGAGCTTCCGCATTGATACAAACAAGATAGTTTTATACGAAGGTATATAACACGGTCGATTCAAGTGTCTTTAGCAATTTTAGTCCAGTGGGTTTAATATAACTTCTTCCAATATCAAAATTATGGTTGCCATCACTGTTATAAATGTTAATAATTTCCCAGCAAATAACGTTCAGAGTTCCTCCTTTTGGCAGAAATGGAATATCGGCATAACTCCTCTGCATTATTTAAAATATTATTGCGGGGGTACCCGGGGTGGCTCAGTTGGTTAAGCGTCCGACTTCGACTCAAGTCATGATCTCACAGTTCATGGATTCAAGCCCCCTGTCAGGGTCTGTGCTGACAGCTTGGAGCCTGGAGCCTGCTTCACATTCTGTGTCTCCCTCTCTTTCTGCCCCTCCTCCTCTCACACTCTGCCTCTCTCTCAAAATAAGTAAACATTAAAAAAAAAATTAAATAATATTTCTAACTTGGGTGCTCTGTGAGGGACAATGTTTTGCACGACAAGACAACTTGGGAGTCTGTGAGGAGATGATCGTGGTTTAATTTGCCACACTTTTCAAAGATCTACAAGAAGGGATAAAAAGAGGACTCAATTAAATTTATAGATAATGTTAAATTGGGAGATGTTAAGAATATCTGTGAGGAGAGATACTTAAAGAAGTTAGAAATATGTGAAAGAAATAGCAAAACAATATTTAGATTGCAAAATATTTAATTGAATTCCTTAAAAGCTTATTAATCAGTGCACCAATTACTCAAAGAAGTAGAAGGCATAATGAATTCTGCTCTTCTAATGTCGCATGGCTGCAAAACTAAGATCGTACCCAAACTAAGCAACCTTTGTTCATATCATGTTAGTGACCCTTGTGAGTCTCTTAGAAAAATTAACTTCACAAGTTACCTACTGTTCTTTTGAGGTGACTCTAAGTTGTCTCAGTCTAGAGAAAAAGCTAGAAAGAAATTAATGCTTAGTGAAACCTATTGTCAATGATCATGTTGTTTACGTGGATTACCTTACAAAATTCTCCTTATAACTGTGTGAAGGAGGTACGGTGTTAATATTTTTGTTGTTCATCTTTATTTCAGTTTATATCTGAATTTGACAATTTATTTGATGATGTGACATGTTCTCTTAACATCAGACTTGTGTGTGAACTCCCATCCAAATAGCTATACATATTCAAGTAAGTAAAAAAAAAAACTGAATACATTTTTACTTTAATTAAACTTTTGAAATTAAAATGCAATGCTACACTAGTTACCACTCATAAGCCAATGAGTGATTCCTAAATGAGTCCAATTATGCAGAGAGAACCATAGAGAGTTGTCTGATGAACTACAGTAATAATGACATGTGTCCATAGTTTGTTGTTGTGTCTATGCCAGGCATTTGTGAAATATCTATTCATCAGGCGATACTTAGTGAGAAAGTGTTTAGCCATTATAACAAGGTACATGCAAATGAGCTTCCCATGAGACTTTGCAACAAACATTTAATTAGCTATACAAAGAAACAGTTAAATATACAAACACACGTTACAGAAAATTGGCTAGTGTGCATTGTTAATTTTGTGCACATAATTCCTAAATAGCACCATTTAATAACACATATCTTTATCGCATGCTTATTAGTGGAAATGCGTAATTTTACCTGAAAATTAATTTTGTTGATTTTCTTATATTCTCTTTTTCTTACTATAAAAATCGGAAATATACTGAGTAACATAATTAGTTATTTTTAGCATTTCATTTGTAAATAAGGATGGTAAAATGTCAAAATTGAAGTATCTATTCATCAAGTTGATACCGAAGAGAGAAATTCAGAGACTAATATACACTAGAGAGATAGACAACAAGCATTAGTTATCATTTATCATTCTGCACAAATAATAATAATGATCTATATTTTTAAAATTATTATATTTATTCAAAAATCCTTCCCATTAAACTGTTTAGTTTCTTTACTGACCCACTAAAATAGACATATATTTCTTAAAATCAAAACTCATTAATGACATTTGCCTTCTGAGTGCTAAATGCCAAGAAAATTCTCTTTTATGAACCTGTGTCGTGAAAAAAATATTTTATTTTCTTGCCTTAAATTATAAAGGTATTCTAAAGGAATATCATCAGGATAAAATTAAAATTTTACTTTTCTGTAATCGTCATACTTTTTCATATCTTTTGAAGAATCTATATTAATTTTTGTTACTAAGTCTATGTTTTCTGTTCACATGATTGACAAAGTGTTAACAAACAACATTTTTGCATATCTAATAATATCGTAATAAGATATTTAGAATAATGTTCTTAAAAACACATTCAGAATAGTCTTTTTTCAGGGATTTAGAGGGTGATCGCAACTTATAACAAGGATAGTAGGTCACAGTTTCAAGCAAGTGTTTTGATTTTGAGTATTACATCCTTTCTATGTAATTCAGAAATACTTTTTTTTTTTTTTAAACAAGAGTCATTTTATCATTTTATTTTTAGATACTCAGGAGGAGTTACTAGGTATAGCAGCTGACCAGCCAGCCTTCCCAAGACCATTTGCATCTCTGAAGCCCCCAAGGACAGAAAGGAGTCTTTTAATTGGTGATTCAACTTTAGTGGAAACATGCATTTAGGAAATGAGGCCTACACTGTTGTGTTCACACCAGGCAAACCAGCTCCTGTTGTCATGGTGATCTTCTATAGCATGCTAGAGCCAGTGATGTGGAAAACAAGATGGCTTCCTCGTTTATTTAGCCTTAAAGAAAGTTGCAGATATTAACAAATGATTATTGAGTTAATTTTTTTTTTAAAAAGATATATGGACATTAAGTTATGTGGACAATTTTGCTTTGGATAAAACTTAACTGTCTCCAAAACTTCTAAAATTACCATGTTTTTAAAGGTAAAAGAATTATTTCCTTTCTTTTAAATGTAAATATCTTAAAACACTGCCTTCCCATGGAGCTACGCTTCAAGGAACAGGCCAGATTTCAGTTCCTGTATGATTTCTATTTATTTTGGATTAGCATGAAGGTTATAGGATGACACATGTTATATGTAGGCTTCATTGTATAAAAATAAGCTGCTTCAACAATTTCAGTGCTTGTAAAAGAGCTTTACATCTGAAAGAGACCCTGAATTTTCAGACTGGACACCAATAAAGTAGGAAAAATGCAGAAAGGAGTCACCCTAGTCATTAAAAATGAGAAAGAAGCTCCTTGGTGCTCACAGGTGACTTTTCAGTCACCAGTTTAAAAATGGGATTGGCAGTAATCTGAGTGACTTCTTAATAAATATTTGGACACAAAACAATCTTTCCATTTTGAGCCACTCTCCTTATTTACTGAACTGAGAAAATCTCTAAAATACTTTATAAACATTAGAAGAGATAGAAGGATTAAAATGAAAGTACTTTACAATTAATGAATTAGCTGTTCACACTACATTTTCTCATGAAAACAAGCACATGGAAAGACAGGCAAAATTCCCCCCAATAGTACAATATGTATTTTTAAAATCAGTATGAACTTTAAGCAATGATCATTGCAGTGTTGTGCATGACAATAAATTTGTGGATTGCTTATTTGATTACCCTTTTAGGAAAGTGATGGTTGAACTAGGTTTTATACATGTAGCTACTCCTTATATTAATTCATTATTTTGATGAATAGCCATAACGTTCAATAAAGATATTGATATCGAGGACTGTTAAACTTCACATACAGCATTTTCCAAATCGTTCTTTGGGACACTAGTGTTCTGGGCAATGTTAATAGTTTTCTGTGATCCAAGACTTTTACAGTCCAATGAGTTTGGAAAGGATTGCATTTTTCTCACCCTTCTGGTGGTTCAAAATGGAATTACATACCAAAGATGCACAGCAGATCTACAGTAAAGAGATCTGTTGGACCCCATTGTTCCCCATTTTTTTTTGACCATGGCATGCTTTCCCCTCCTTCCCTACAGAATATTTAATTACATCTGTGGCACGCTATTGGTTTTGGAAACACAATTGGGAACTATGGTTTTATCAGGAGAGATTCTACAACTGTCAAGCCTCTGATTTTGTTTCTTCATGACTCCGGTCAACTTCGTTTGCTTATAGTTAGTATGCTTATAGTTAGTTAGTTTGCATATAGTTAACATGCATAATCCTGACCACTGAGCTTCCTAGAGAGTGTTTACAGGGCATTTGTGAATAAAAGCACTCTAAATTGAGGCTGTGCCCTGGTCTGAAGTTCTATGCATTTATTTTCCACACCCCTTTATCATCTTTTCTTCAAACTTTTGAGAAGTACTGACAATGTTTTGTTAAAGAAAAAAAAAAAAAGAGGCTTGGGGATGTTTTGGCTCAATATAACTTTTCTTTTAGCATCTCTGTCTGTAATTCCTGTGCTGCTGTTTGGCAAAATAGACTATACAGAGGTAGAAGGTTATATTAGGGAGACAAAGGTATGGAAAACCCTCTTACACAAAAGTTGAGCAATAATTAACAATAAAAATATATGTACTGCGACAGTGTTGCAATAAGCTAATGTAAGACCCACAGTATGAAAGTTCTAAATATTTTGTATGAAGTTCTTTACCATGTCATAGCCTAAACCAAAATTTGAACGTTTGGCGTTGCGAAGTAAACTTCAAATTAAAAAAAGTTTTTTTTAACGTTTATTTATTTTTGAGGGGAGGGGCCGAGAGAGAGGGAGACACAGAAACCGAAGCAGGCTCCAGGTTTTGAGCTGTCGGCACAGAGCTGGATGCTGGGCTCAAACTCAAAAACTGTGAGCTCATGACCTGAGCTGAAGTCGAATGCTTAACCGACTGGGCCACCCAGGTACCCCGAAGTAAACTTAAAATTTATTGAGAGCAAAAATAGCAATTTTTCTAGAAGATCGTGCCGTCTTGTGAACGTTTCGCTAGTATTTTTGTGCTGTTGATTACTGAGTTTTGATGAAAAGCAGTCGTGCCATTAGACTAAATGGCTCCAGTGGATACATAGCTTCCTGCTGTTTTGTTTTAAGAGGAAGACAAACCAACACTTAGATTTCTTTTGGCCTTTGTGGATACATACCTTTTGTAAAGATCTCTCTTTTAACTTGTACTTATTCATTTATTTATTTTTCAGAATTTGTGGATAGGTGGAGGGAGTCCTCAGGTACAGCTCCCTTGCCCCCCCCCCCCCCCTTCTTGATTTGGGAAGGTTGTGACTCCATCAAGTCAGGGGGGCATTCCACATGTCATTTGCTCAGCAGAGATGAGAGATGCCAAATTAGATTACCTGCTCAGTCTGAGGACCTTCCTCCTCGTATTACTTGTAAGCATTGAAACATTTATAAAGCAGAGTACACAGGCAAGAGGGACAGCCTAAGATGATGAGCTACATAGACGGGCGACAATAGTCAGTGAAGCGCACACACACACACACACACACACAAAAGCCAAAGTGAAATGAACAAGCAGGTGGGTAAGGGGACAGAAGTGTGAGGCAAGAAGGATAGGGAAGATAATGGTTCACAGACGGAAAGGTAAGTGTTCACAGAGACAAACATGGACTTTCACGGGTAAACCATTTTCCTGGGTTTTCGGTGATTGTTTTCTCAATGAGATCAGCAGAGGCCTTGCACGAAGGTGTCAATTTCCTGTGCAGAGGCCCACATAACTTTCTGGCTTTTGCCCTGGCATTTGCCACCTGCCCTTGGGGGTTGTCAGCTCAGGTAATTCCTATCGAATATCCTAATTACTGTCAGTTTTTTCTCTAGTTTGGCTCATTTTAGGGTCCAGGAAGAGCAGCACTACAGAAACCAGGAAAGGCTATTTTCAACACATTAGCAGAACCTGCCTGCCTGTATGTAAAAGTCATCGAGGCAATGCTTTCTTCTGTCAGACATTCTCACGAAACTTGCTGTTTCTCTGATTTGGGCGTCGAGTTCTCTACCTCCTGCAGCCCTCCTGCCTTTGTCATTTTCTTAATACTTCTATTTCTCTGATGTATTTTCTCCCAAGTTCCTGGACAAGCATGGCAGTCTTCTAAACTGACGTCTACTATGGCAATTATCCTCCTTTTCTCTAAAATGAAGGTGAACAAAAGGAGAAAGAAAACTCACATTTTGTTTCACTTTTCTTTAAAACATGAACTTGCAGTAGACGGAGGGTGGCACTGTTAAAAGAGCACTGCCCCCCTCCCCCCAAGCAACTTCTGTTTTCCCAGCAGTGAAGAAAATGAGTGATGCACACAACTGTTCCTTACCTCATCGCATCAGAATCACATGGGGGTGGGGCGAGGAATCATTTTGCCATGAATAACCGGGAAGTGAGTTTTTGCAGGCAGTCCTTCAGAATGAAAGCTGCGACTGCAAATAAGTTGGTTTTAGAAAAAAAAAAAAAAAGGAAAAAGAAAAGGTTGAATTACTTGTGGAGATAAGGTTATAACTATGTCAGGGCCTGTTTAAAAGAAGTTGAATGTCATGCTTCTTCTTAAATTTGGTTTCTCCCAGATCAATTATTTCTGGCGTCAAGTACACAGAAAACGACTGACCACTGATTTTCAGGAAGGGTACCAATTGAAAGATTTAATTCCTTTGTCTTTTCTCCCCTCCTGAGTTCCGAACAAGAAGAATGTTTGTTTGGCCTTTTAAATTAATTTCTACTTTAGCTGCTCGTTTTCCTCTACCTGAACAAAGTGTGATTCTGGATTCAACTTCACCTGAACTGAACAGCCAGTGGTAGGAGGCCTAATTCAGAAGGTTGAATGGCATGAAGTCAAATTGAATAAAATTACTCAGTTTATGGCAGTGAGAAGTACAAGTCTTCTAGGAAAGTAAGTAAACTCCAAAATCTGTCCCTTAGGCTTCCATTCAGGGAAGGGTATTTTCAAACCTTTTAATTTAACTTGGATGCCTTGTATGTCAGTGAAGTTTGATCTTCTCTTTAAGAGCACTAGGTTGAATATAAAGATTTTGAATCTCCAGGGAGACCTTTCATTAGTGGGGTTTTTGTTGTTGTTGCTGTTTTTACGACATCTGGCCAGTGACTTCTAACAGACGGAAATTACTGTCTTTTTCTTTTCAATTTTCTATGCAAAATCTATTAGGAAGATTACCTGTGGTCTAGAAAACGAAACAAATCCCATGCTACACGTCCTTTTAAATAGGCCTTTGTAGTACACAGAGAATACAAGAGCAATTTTTATGGTCTGAAAAAATTTGAATTTGAATTCAAACTGTAAGGAGCCCTCTCTGGCTGTCCAGGATACTGGGGTATGAATTAGCCTGACAGCTCCGTGCAGCTGGGGCACTCTACACTGTGCAGTAATTATGTAAAACAATCAAAATCCATCTTCTTGGAGAGTCTCGATCTAAGGCATTTAAGAAGAGGCATTGCAGTAAGGCTGAAACAGAGCTGCACAGAGAAAAGATAGCAAACAGAAACCGAGGGGCAGTAGACACGAGGGGTATGTAGAGGCCATGGCAGAGAGAGGGGTGAGAAAGCAGTGGCAGAAAGAGTGGCGACAGCCTGAGGAGGAAAGGAGAGGCTAGCTGTGTTCACGTAACAGCGGGTCGCTGGAGTCACGAGCAATGATTATCAGCTGGAAAGTACCGCGAAAGAAATGCCGACTACATCTCTCAAGCTCCTTTGCAGTTAGGTATGGCCAGGTAAGTTTGGTCAGTGAAATCTAAGCAGGGATGTCACAGGGCAGAGTCTGGGAAGCTACCCAGATAAGTGTTTGAGGGAGACCTAAAATTCTATTTTGTTTATGTCACTGTTGTCTCCCCCACCCCTCACTCCTATCCTTTCATTCAACCAAACCTAATTGTAAGTAATACATGCTGGTTGAAGAGCCTGGGCAAAGCTACATCTTTGAATAAGGAAGGACACATGTAGATTTTGGAATTATTTAACGCATGGTTTTGTAGCAAAAAGTTTCAAAAATATGCTGTCGCTTTTTATCTCTGGAAACGCTCAAGTGAAGCTTTCTTATCAACTCAGGAGACATTGAAAGACGATGCCAGGATTTTATGAGGCTGTTGGACTATATGGTTACTCTGTGACTTTTCTACTCTAATACAGGTAATTAGATAGATAAATCAGATAAAACAGATAAATCTATCAGTTGATAGATAAACTGAGGTGTCTGCATTGTCCCCAGTCTATTATTCTGTTGTAAGAATATTATACCTAGTTGTTGTTGTTTCAAATGAAGGGAAGAAAACCCCACAAACTTGGTTGTTTCTTACAAATAGCTGGCCATATCTTTACCACATGACTGTCTCTCTGGCAGGTTCCCGATTCACATCTTTTTCCCAAGAAATTAGAAATAAGACAAAGATGTTAATTATTACCATTCTAGTCAACATCATAATGAGATACTATCCAGTGCAATAAACTAAGAAAAAAGATAAATACTTAAGAATTATAAACTAAGAAGCAAAGCTCTCATTTTTTTTCCACATGACTGTGTATGTAAAAAGTCTAGATGATCCACAGATAAAATAATAAGTTGGTGGAGGAAAAAAATGAAGAGAAAATCTTGAAAACAGTAAGAGAAAGAGATATATTATACATAAGGGAATAAAGATGAGAATGGCTGCAAATGTCTTATCAGAAACAAATGCACATCAAAAGCTGGGACAATGACATTTGTAACCCACCCTCAAAAAAAAAATCAAAACTCAAAATACAAGTGTATATTTGGAATTTTGAAATATTTTTTTCAAGATTTAAAGAGAAATAAAGATTGTTACAGAAAAAATAAGAGCTGAGAGGATTTATTGCCACTAAATCTGCACTAAAAAAAAGTTAAGAGTTAGTTCTTTAGGAAGAATGAAAATAATACAAGGTGGAAACTTCAATCCAGAAAATATAATTTAAAAATGCTATAATGGAAACTATTAAAGGCTTTTTAAAACAGTTAAAAATTTTTAAATATTTTTGAAGCAAAAGTAGAAGCAAAGTATTTTGTAAATATATAGAAGTTAAAAGTCCTAAAAACAGTGTCCAGAATGGCAAGATAAAATGAATGAGGGTCCTTATATTATTAGTGAAGAGAAATTATATCATTTAAACATATTTACTGTGAGACGTAAATAATGCGTATTTTAAGGCTTACTTAGATCAACCATGAGAAAAAAACAACACCAAAGAAATAAACCAATAATCCAACAGTGGAGGTAAACTGGGATATTAAAAAATGCATAACCGAAAAGACAGGGAAAGAGAAAAGAAGGCACAAAAACCAAAATAAATAGATTACTACATTACGGAATAATAGCCATACTGAATATAAAAGGTAAACCCCTCAATTAAAAGGCAGAAGTAGACTGGATAAAAAGCAAGACCCAACTATGTGCTGCCTAAAGAAAGAAATCTTTAAATACAAAGAAGCAGATTGGTTAAAAGCAAAATGTGGGCAGAAGTGAATTTGGCTTTATGTGTGTGTGGGTGTGTTCATGTATGTATCCACTCAGAGAAATAATAATGGAAATAATTCCATTTAAAAAAAAATAGGCAAAAGACTTAAATACTGTACAATAGAAGATATAAAAATGGCCAATAAGCTCATGAAAAGATATTGAACATCTATATGCAACTGGGAAATAAAAAAATTAAAATCAAGGTAATACCATTACTCACCCAGTACAGTGGTTAAAATTTAAAAGACTGATAATACCAGGGTGCCTGGGCATCTGACTTTTGATTTCGGCTCAGGTCATGATCTTGCAGTTCATAGGTTCGAGACCCATGTCTGGCTCTCCACTGACAGCGTGGAGCCTGCTTGAGATTCTCTCCCTCTCTCTCTCTCTCCTTCAAAATAAATAAATAAACTTAAACAAATTTAAAAAATAAATAAAAGACTGATAATACCAAGTATTTATAAGAATATGGAACTCTTTTGTTACATGGCATGGTATAAAATGGTACGCTTTATATTATGTAAATAATACCTCAATAAAGTTGATTAATTAAAATGTTTTTAGTATACCAACAAAAAATTAAAATATTTTTTGCATATTTTATTCATTTAAATTTTATTTAAATTTTAAACATTTCATTTAAAAACTTAAATTATATTACTCACGATATCTTTACACCAAATATCTAAGAATACATCTTATTGGGGGAGTGAAAGATTTTTACATGGAAATCTATAAAACTAAACCAAATGGATGGGGTGCCTGGGTGGCTCAGTCAGTTGGGTGTCCAACTTTGGCTCAGGGCATGGTCTCGCGGTTTGTGAGTTCAAGCCCCGCATCGGGCTCTGTGCTGACAGCTCAGAGCCTGGAGCCTGCTTCGAATTCTGTGTCTCCTTCTCTCTCTCTGCCCCTCCCCCACTTGTGCGCACACGCACTCTATCAAAAATAAATAAAATGTAAAAAAAAATGAAAAAAAAAAACTAAAGCAAATGGAGAGATATTCTGTATTCAAGGATTAGATGACTCACTATCTCAAAGATAAAGAGTTCTTTCCAAATTGATTTATAGATTCACTTCACTTCCAATCAAAATATCAACGGAGAACTTCTTAGAAATTGTCAAATATATTCTAACATATTAAAATGCAAAGAATAAGAGAAGCATAGTATAGTTTAAAAAAAATTTTTTTTAACGTTCATTTATTTTTGAGACAGAGAGAGACAGAGCATGATCGGGGGAGGGGCAAAGAGAGAAGGAGACACAGAATCCGAAGCAGGCTCCAGGCTCTGAGCTGTCAGCACAGAGCCCAATTCCGGCCTTGAACTCAGGAACAGGGAGATCGTGACCTGATCTGAAGTCAGGCGCTTAACCCACTGAGCCACCCAGGTGCCCCAAAGTCTAGTATAGTTTAAAGAAGAATAAGGGAAAAGCTGGAAAACTTACATGACCTGATATTAAGTTTTATAAAGTACTCAGTACAGTGTGGTACTGATCAAATTTTTTCTTAATGAATGGCAAACTTTCTACTGCAACATAATACACAAAGAATGATCTTTTAAATAAGGGTCCAGAATCCAATGGATATCCACATGGAGGGAGAGGGGAAGAAGACAACCTCACACCTCCAAGTAAATTCCACCCTGGTTTTAGATCTACCTGTTTACCATAAATCAATAGAATTTCTAGAAGAAAATGGAAGAAAAATTCTTAATTTGGGACTGGCAAAGAGTTATTTAGTAGAGTACAAAAAAGCTCTGAAGCACCATAAAGACATATTGATAAATAGAACTTTATCAAAAGCATCAATAATGGGACGCCTGGGTGGCTCAGTCATTTGGATGTCTGACTCTTGGTTTCAGCTTTGGTCTTGATCTCCGGGTCGTGATTTCAAGCTCCGTGTTGGGCTCTGCATAGGGCATGGAGCCTACTTAAAAAAAAAAAAAATCAATACGAATCTGAAAAGGCAAACCACAAAGAGTGTGATTTGGCTGCAATGCGTATATCCAACCAAGCACTTGTATATAGCGGATATTAAGAAATCCAAAACAGGAGAAAGAAAATGGTAGGCAATTCAATGAAAAATCAGCAAAAAATCCAAGAAGTATTTTTTATAACAGGACACTCAACCAATAAGAAGAACTTCAACATCACTAGTTATCAGAGAAATGCAACTAATAATCATTTTGAGAATACACTACCCACCGCTGGAATGGTTAACATTGAAATAAGCAAACAAAATACCAAAATACTTTGAAAATACCAAATATAAGATGCAGAGAAATTGGAACTTTAGTCGATAATGGTAGTTTAAATTGGTATAATTGCTTTGGTGAACTCCTTGTCATCATCTACTAAGCTGACTATACTCATACCCCCTGACCTAGCATTTTGATTTCTCAATATATTTTCAACAGAAGTATATTCACAGCTGAAAACTGAAGCCAGCACTGATAAGCAGTTCAATGGATAAATATTTTTAGTGTAAATCTTATAAGTGAAAATACCTTATAAATGCCTTATTGATTTATCTCATATACGTTATATTGCACAGAAATCAGACTTATAAGAATGCACACTATGTGATTCCATTCATAGAAAGATCAAAAACAGACCTAAAATCTTGTGATAGATATCATTATAGTGGCCACTTCTTAGGTAAGGGACTTGGAGAAGACTCCTTTGGTTCTGGTAATATAAATTAAATTTTTATAAAATAAATTTTTAATTTTTTGGTTCTGGTAATAAAATATTCTGTTGTGTGATCTGGGTGGTGGTTACGGTGGTATGTTCACTTAATAAAAATTCTTCAGTCTGAATACTCAAGATTTAAACTTTTATGCCCTTATAAAAATGTTTACAAAAAAAACGTTCACAACATGTACACAAAATGCTAAGGAGAATTAAGAATCTGGAGGAAGGGATGGGAGAAGAGAGAATGGTGTGAGGATGGGATTATGAATGTGGGCTGAAATCTCAGGAAATTATCCTAAAGATTTCAATCAATGTTGATTTCCGGTGTATAGGAGTCATTTAAAAATCCTCACACCTTATAGCAAATAATGTTGCAATAAACGTAGTGGTGCATAGATCCCTTTGAATTAGTGTTTTCGTATTTTGGGGGTAAATACCCAGTGGTGCAGTATCTGGATCATAGGATAGTTCTATCGTCAACTTTTTGAAGAACATCCATACTGTTTCCCACAGTGGCTGTACCAGTTTGCATTCCCAAAAATACTGCATGAGTGTTCCTTTTTCTCCACATTCTCACCAATGTTTGTTGTTTCTTATATTTATTATTTTAGCCTTTCTGACATGTGTGAGGTGGTATCTCATTGTAGTTTTAATTCGCATTTCCCTGATGAGGAGTGATGTTGAGTATCTTCTCATGGATCTGTTTGCCATCTGTATGTCTTCTTTGGAGAAATGTTTGTTCATATCTTCTGCCCAGTTTTTAAGTGGATTATTTGGTTTTTGAGTGTTGAGTTTTATATGCTCTTTAATTTTTTTTTTTTTAATGTTTATTTGTTTTGGACAGAGAGAGAGAGAGACAGAGCATGAGTGGGGGAGGGGCAGAGAGAGAGGGAAACACAGAATCCAAAGCAGGCTCCAGGCTCTGAGCTGTCAGCACAGAGCCTGACGCTGGGCTCGAACTCGTGGACCGCGAGATCATGACCTGGCTGAAGTCGGACGCTTAACCGACTGCGCCACCCAGGCGCCCCTCGTCAACTTTTTGAAGAACATCCATACTGTTTCCCACAGTGGCTGTACCAGTTTGCATTCCCAAAAATACTGCATGAGTGTTCCTTTTTCTCCACATTCTCACCAGTGTTTGTTGTTTCTTATATTTATTATTTTAGCCTTTCTGACATGTGTGAGGTGGTATCTCATTGTAGTTTTAATTCGCATTTCCCTGATGAGGAGTGATGTTGAGTATCTTCTCAGGGATCTGTTTGCCATCTGTATGTCTTCTTTGGAGAAATGTTTGTTCATATCTTCTGCCCAGTTTTTAAGTGGATTATTTGGTTTTTGAGTGTTGAGTTTTATATGCTCTTTAAATTTTTTTTTTTTTAATGTTTGTTTTGGACAGAGAGAGAGACCGAGCATGAGTGGGGGAGAGGCAGAGAGAGAGGGAAACACAGAATCCAAAGCAGGCTCCAGGCTCTGAGCTGTCAGCACAGAGCCCGACATGGGGCTTGAGCTCACGAGCCGTGAGATCATGACCTGAGCCAAAGTTGGACACTCAACCGACTGAGCCACCCAGGTGCCGCAAGTTTTATATGCTCTTTATATATTTTGGGTTCTAACCTATCATAGATGCCATTTGCAAATATCTCTCCCATTCAGTAGATTGATTGCCTTTTGGTTTTGTTGATTGTTTCCAAATTATGGAAGCAGCCCAAGTGTTCAACAACTGATGAGTGGATACAGAAGATGTGTATACATACACAATGGGATATTATTCAGCCATACAAAGAATCAAGTCTTGGTGGATGGAGCTAGAGAGTATAGTGCTAAGTAAAATACGTGAGAGAAAGACAAATATCATATGATCTCACTCATATGTGGAATTTAAGAATCAAAACAAAGAGCAAAGGGGAAAAAAGAGAGAGAGAAACCAAGAAACAGACTTTTAACTGTAGAAAACAAAATGATGGTTACCAGAGGGGAGGTGGGTAAGGGAATGGGTGAAATACATGATGAGGATTAAAGAGTACACATGTTATGATAAGCACTGAGTAATGATGTAGAGAATTGTGGATACACTATATTGTACACCTGAATTAATATAATACTGTATGTTAGCTATACTGGAATTGTAATAAGAAACTCAATAAAATATTTAAAAAGTCCTCATACACAACAAGTGGTCAATGCTGGGAATAATTATTTGAGCATCATGGAGATTTGATATTGTCAGAGAGCTACCTGAAATGATTTTGTCTTCATGATCTTGATAACCCAAGATAGTTCAGAACTTGTGCTATGATAATTGATAATTTGGAATAGTTCTTTTGAGAAATGCCTGCTACGTGCCCACCAAAACCCATCAGCCAGTTTTTTATCCACTAACATAACCTAACCAAACTTCTTTTTTTTTTATTTTTTTTATTTTTTTATCCCTACACCATTGCCTTTTCTCCACCTCAGTAGGATGAGTCTGGTTCCTGGATGGAGACTTGAGTGCATGCTACCTTTCAAATTAATGACATATTTGTCAGTGTTTCCTTCTTTTAAAGCAAAACAGGGGCGCCTGGGTGGCTCAGTCGGTTAAGCGTCCGACTTGGGCTCAGATCATGATCTCGCGGTTCGTGAGTTCGAGCCCCGCATCGGGCTCTGTGCTGACAGCTCAGAGCCTGGAGCCTGCTTCGGATTCTGTGTCTCCTTCTTTCTCTGCCCCTCCCCTGCTCACGCTCTGACTCTGTCTTTCAATAATAAACGTTAAAAAAAAATTAAAAAAAAAAAGCAGAAAAAGCCAAACAGTGTAACCAGATCAATACCAATCTTACTATTTACTTACAACATGCTTACCTCCAGAGTCCAGCTTGATTTCTTCCTCTTTCATGCGTTGTTTCTCTTGACTGCTTCAACCCATTTTATAAACATGGTGTGAAACAGCAGTACTTGCAATCTTCGAGCTCGTGTTTGGATGTTAACAGACTTCTATCTTTTAAAAACTTTTATAGTGCTTATGATTTTTCACCTTAAGAGTTAGCATTTAATTATTATATTTTTTCAGGTACTTAGTTCTTGCTATGTTAAGAAAAGCAACCAAAATACCTCAGTGCCTTCATACAGTGAAGTTTTCATTCTCACTCATACCTACAGTTAGACGCAGATGTGGATCCAGGACTTTCCTTTAAAATGGTGTATATGCCATGTGTGCTTCTCAAAGAACTCCTGTTTGGTCATAACCTGGTAAAACATATGTTTTAGTTTTTCTATGTGTGCACATGCCCGCCTTTTAAAAACGGCTGAGCGTATTAAAGGAATAGTATGTGAATGTATCTTCCTCCCCTGTCCTTTCCCTCCCCACCATTTTTTTTCCCCCTGCAGATCTTTTTTTTTTTTTTTTTAAAGTTTATTTATTTATCTTGAGAGACAGCAGGAGATGAGCAGAGAGAGAAGAAGAGAGAATCCCAAGCAGGCTTTGCACCCCTGCCACAGATCCCAATGTGGAGCTCAAACTCACAAATCGCGAGATCATGACCTGAACCAAAACCGAGAGTTGGATGTTTCACAGACTGAGCCAACCAGGCGCCCTTTTCCCTGCAGGTCTTAAGCTACATTCTTCCCTACAATGAGATTTCCTTGCCACAAGTTTTTATTATTTTTTTCATATTAAAGTTCTCCACAATCAATTATTTTTAAAGACCTCTCACTTAGTGGTACAGGCAATTGTAAACAAAATGCATTTATTGAAACAACAGACAGGAGATAATTAGCTAATGTGTACAGGTGGTAATGACAGACTTTTGGAAGAATATCGCAAATAACAGTTTGTGGAAATTAGTTTTCTTTCAGCTAGGATGATTTGACAATCTTTGCCAGAACATGCAAAAATTTTATGATGAAGAGCTAAGCAAAATGCTAGCCAATTCTTGAGTATTTGGGTATCTGACAGCTTCTATTTTCAGATTTTATTGATGAGATTAAACATACTAAGTCATAAAGTACTTTAGGAGTTCTTTTCTAATTTTTATTTGATTTTATTCTCTCGCAGCACCAGCAATGAGCTGGAAAGCGTTTGTAATAATTCTGAGATAGTAGGAAAGTAGGGGCTCAACCGGAAAGGTACTTTATTACCATATGTCGGGTAGGCCCACTTGTCTCTAGAATATATGAGGAGTACAGAAGATTCTGAGCCATGAAGTAAAAATGGGTAATGTGGAAAACTTTCTGTTTTTCTTCAGACTGTCTCAGGATACGTTCATTATTCAAAGCCTGAATTTCTGTTACTTTTCAAAATATGTATGTATCAGTGTCCAGGTACATCACATTACAAAGGCAAATAAAAATGACTTTGAAGCCAACTTACTTTACTCTTACCAACCTGTGCTCCAGTAATTGAATTGCTTCACATGGGCATCTCTATACTTAAAACTAAACTTCAATTTCAGATTTTGCTGAAGAAATAATAAAAAAAAAAAATCTCCATCCCTTAAAACTCCAGTTTGTATTATCCTCAAGGTCAAGAGCATGATCTCAAGGGAAAGTATTTGAAACAACTCGGGCAGTCATAATAACCTTATGCTATTTTTCTTAAATCTAATAAAAACTTATAGATTAATAAAGATTTATAGCTTTCATGGCATTTTTCACTTCCATTTTTATTTTTCATTCTATGGAAAAGGAAACTGAGATTTGTAAACACTAAGTATGTTGCCCGAGGTCACTCAACTATTAAAATCTACACAAGTCTTTTGGCTCCTGGTCGAGTATTTGTTTCAGTACATCAAATAATAGTTTGAAGAAAGGAAGAAAGAAAGCAATAGGAGGAAAAGATAAAAGGAAAAAAAGGAAAATATGCAATCAATGTCACTGTGAAGACATGTATTGCTTAAGACCTATGAATTACTAAGACCTACTTTTTTTTTAAATTGATTTATGTATTTTGAGAGAGAGAGAAAGAGCATGGGGGGGACAGGCAGAGAGAGAGGGTGGGGGTGGGGGTGGAGAGACAGAAAATCCCAAGCAGGCTCCACGCTGTCAGCACCGATCTCCATGCAGGGCTCAGTCTCACCAGCTGTGAGATGGTGACCTGAGCCAAAATCAAAAGTCAGATGCTTAACCAGCTGAGCCACGCAGGCACCCCCTGAGATCTACTTTAAGAGACTGTTTTCCCATATCATTTTAGCCTTACCACAAATCCAGAAATTCAGTCACTTAGATGAGAAAAACTGGAGGCTTAGAGAGGTAAGTTAGCCAGGTTACGTGGCTTTGTAACTGGCACAGAGAAGCTAAAATTCGGGTCGTTCGATTAAGTCTACCATTATGAAACGCAGTGTTGTTACAACAGCATAGCGAAATATGTATGCATGGATATGTGTATGTAGATCCTCCTAGATATCTCTAGGTGGGAGAATTTTAAGACAATGTTTATATGAGGAGTTTATAAACGTCAATATAAGTGTTAGAAATACTATACTAAAAATGGACACGGATTATTTTTAATACACTACCTAATATTTGGTCTGTCTATAATTCGAATGCCACTCACTTATACTCCCACTTATAATTACCCACCCATAATTCAAACAAACATTTATTCTTTGGCTACCGTGTGCAAGTTCATTGAAAATGAATCATTCCGGATTCTTCCCAGAAGCTTACAATCTGATAGGGGAGATGAAATGTCCACAAAAAATTATTATAAGTGGTTAGCAAAAAATGGCTGCAGAAGAGATATAGAGTACTATGCTTTAGGAGATTAGAGGAGAGAGTGATTGCTGCTTGAGAACTCAATGAAGTTTGTGTGTGATTAGTATGGCGACTCTAAAGCCACTAGAAAGGTGCTGCTGGCATGTTCTGTAACTTGGACAGTAAGCATGGAAGGAATGGGACATGTAGAAGATATTGATGAGGTAGAATCCAGAGACTGTGCGCCCAGCCTTTCCTGTCAGGCTATTTCTCGCCGATAAAACGCCAGGGACTCAGGCTCCACCCACGCATCGCATTTCCTCTGTTCTCTGACATCTTGTTGCCTGGGCTGCCGTGTAAGCAGCTGCCAGTCATATTGCTGTCATTGCCTTAGGCTGATGCTGCTGTCATCCCTTGGCATGCCACTCAAGGCTGAATTCTACGTGCTTGGCTTGGGCCACCGCACGAAGCAGTGCTATGCTCTGCTGCAGGACTGCTTCTTGCCCCCCTGGAAAGGGGGAGGGAAATAGCCCTGCCTCGGCCAGTTCAGGCTGTTTCACAGGGTCTCCACTGCATTATAGTTTAAGCCTCAAAGTGTTCTTTTGTTAAGCCTTATCCATACGCAGCCTTACTCCCCACAGGGTCTTACATGACATAAGGCTGGCCAGGTTCTTGCAACAGCTATTTTCACGCTATGCCTTTGCCGTCTTCATTCTCCACTCTAGAATCTAACTCAAGGTGCTAGACTTTATCGTTTCTCATGGTGAATTTTATCCTTGGAGCCTTAAAGAAACTTCCAGTTTCCTCTCCTTCACCTTCCATATCTGGCACTTAACTTCTTTTGGGCTCCTGCTAGCCAGGTAAACATGCCTGAACCCCAATCGTTGTTGTAATTAGAGTTCTTTTCTAAAGACAATGCTTAGCCTTCACAAAAAGAAGTTGATGGTAGTGGTAATTGGGTTGGAATTATATCATGTCTGACATCAATGTCCCATATTCAATCTTCTTAGGCTCAATAGCCTGCAATACATTAAATCTGAAAGAAAAATAATCACTTAAAACACTACTACCCTGAATTGATTTTTTACACTTGCTCTCTGTTATATCTCAACTTTTATATATAGAAAAACAGCATGAATTTGCCTGCTTTCTAAATATATTTCTGTGTGCGTGTGTGTGTGTGTGTGTGTGTGCACATGCAAACACATGCATGTATGTATCTATATAAAATAAATTGAGACATAACTGTTTCTTAGTTATCTCTGCTAAAAGTCAAAAGGCCATGCCTGGACTACCCTAATGAGGTCCCATTAAGAAGCTGGAAGCAGTTACCAGAGGAAAGTCTAAGTACCTGGGAAGGATTAAGAAATCTTTCCTGAACTTAGTCTATAGCCTTATTCCCTTTTCACTGGCTGGAATTTAATTATCCTTCTGTGTCCCTTGAAGTGCCCCTGACTAGATGGGAAGACAGGAGACCTCAAGGCATAAAGTGAAACTGTGCCAGTCTAAATTTATTTTACTTTATTTAAAAAAATTGTTTTTAATATTTATTTTTCAGAGAGAGAGAGAGAGAGAAAGAGAGAGAGAGAGACAGAGCATGAGCAGGGAAGCGGCAGAGAGAGAGGGAGACACAGAACCAGAAGCAGGATCCAGGCTCCGAGCCGTCAGCACAGAGACTGATGCGGGGCTCGAACCCACGAACCGTGAGATCACGACCTGAGCCGTGACGCTCAACCGACTGAGCCACCCAGGCTCAACCGGGCTCAAAGTCGGACGCTCAACCGACTGAGCCACCCAGGCCCCCCTAAATTTATTTTAGTTTAAAAGATCATGTAACTTTGCTCTCTAAAACATCAGCCATATTTGTGAAAAAAAATAAATTTAAAAACAACATTAAACACCTCTACTCTCATCTCTAAACAAGATGTGTGAGGGAGATAGTCTGGCCTATATTGATACGAAGGACTTGGATATCCTTTGGTGTACAAAAACTCTAGTTTGAAAGTGATCATCCGAAGTAAGAGACCGGGAGAAGATGGAGTACCCCGGGAGGAATTATAAATATTATAAGTATTTCCACCTCTACCTATTTAATGATTTTCCTCCAGATATATATATTTTTTTTCTGTCTGTGTTTGACCTCCTTACTTGATTTTCTAATGTCTCTGGCCCTATAGAAATGTATTCTGTTTCTCATTGTGCATTTTCTATTCTTACCTTCAACTTTTGCTTCTCCTTAGACAAAGCTTTTCTTTTTTAACAATTTGACTTCCCCCTTGCTGCAGCCATTAACTTTTGCTGACGCCTGAGTTTTCAGTTTAGACTCCTTTCTGCCACTCACAAAACCTATTGTGAGCAACTCTGTTTTAATAAAACTCCTGTGGTTTTTGTATCCCAGGATAAAGCTAAGGGGATAATGGAAAGCCTAAGAATTCCTTAACTACAACTACTTTAATAACAGTGACAGCAACTTCCACCTGGGCATTTAGGGTGAGGGAAGATATATTTAATCTGAATACTTTTCTACAAGGCACATTTGACATCACGTCATTTGTTATCTTTTCTGGAGTTGAAAGTCTTCGCTTCGTGGACACTTTTCTAACAAATATTTAGACATTCCAACATTCACATTGATGAATTGTCCTCGGGCTTTACCAGTTAATGAGAGACATCTAATTCAGCACTTAACCCATAAGGAGACTCCGGTCGGTGTAAGTTTTCTAGCACATTTCATCAGAAATAACCAGATTGAACTGATTCTGCCACGTGAGGAAGCCTCCCAGAAAGACTAGTTGTAGAGGAGGAGCAAATCGCTATCTAAAGAACATTGCTGTTGTTCTGTGTGCAATGTGTATAAAAATATTATCAGCGGTGCACATTTTTAATCTAGTGAAAATTTGGCAGCCCCGCTGAAATTCTTTCTAGCAGAGCGTTCAGAATGACTTTCAATAAACAGAGCCAGCAGCCAGGAAATGCAAACTTCAGCAGATTTACTGCAGTAAGTGATAGCTACCAAAAGGCTCTTATCCCTGGTTAGAGTTAAATAATTTACTCTTCGCTACCATTAAATGTTTTAAAATTATCTCCGTGTGCTTGTATGTGTGTGTTTATTTCGGTATAATTATTCCTTCTTGCCACTCTTGATGTTAAATCCTGAAAATGGATCATGGTTCTCCCTAGGTTATTGGTATAGAATTTGCCCTGCAGTTAACTGCCCTGTCCTGAATGTCCAGAGCCACAGCTGTGAATGGCTCCCAGAGTGTCTTTAACTAATTAGCAACCAGACACCCTTACATAAAAAAGTTAGAACAGAGTCTTTAACCAGAAGGCTTCTACAAGCATTTTGGTAGCAGATTCTAACAAATTCTAGCAGCAAATTCTAGCAAATTCTAACAGCATGGGGTCTTCCACGTATTCATCAGCAGACTTTTTTTTTTTCCTGTTTCTTTTTCACATACTTTGGTTCTTAATCCATTCTTTTATGGAAAATTAGAAACGTATCTTTTCACAGTGATTCTACCTACAGAGGTTTTACTTTTTCCTCCTTTTCCCCTTTCTTGTAGATTAAGAAAATTTACATAGTTTTTCTTACGCAGGAAGAAAGTCGAAATGAAAGAATTTCAAGCCATTTTTCCGTTTTATTTATTTTTTATTGAAAGGATTTTATTTATTTATTTTTGAGAGAGAGTCAGAGTGCGAGTGGGGAGGGGCAGAGAGAGAGGGAGACACGGAATCTGAAACAGGCTCCATCCAGGCTCGGAGCTGTCAGCACAGAGCCCCACACGGGACTCAAACTCGGGAACGGCGAGATTATGACCTGAACCGAAGTCAGATGCTTAACCAACTGAGCCACCCAGGTGGCCCTCATTTGTCCATTTTACTTATCCAACTTTCATTCAACATACTGCTTAATCTGTGTCTTGAAATCCACTAGGCAATAGAGATGTAGATTTTACATGCATTTGGAGGACTTAGTGGGTTTATTTGGAACACACACAACACTGCCTATCATGTGGAATTAGTGCTATACGTGTCTCTGATACTATTATTACCGTTGTTACTTATAAGTGAGGTCCAAAGAGATGAAAGCGATTTTCCCAAGTCATTAAGAGTATCTGATTAGTATTTGACCGAGATTTTACTTGTAACGTTTACAAATGTTATGTTACGATTATGCCCTCCTATATTCTTGCAAGATAAGCAGGGTACGTACAATTATACCCATTTTACAGATTGAATTGAAGAAACTTGGGATCTAAAGACCTAAGGACTAGTCATAGTTCTAGAACTAATAAGTATAGAGGTTGGCCTACATCTTTGCATTTGAATATGTAGCCTGGTATGCTTATTATAACACCAGGAATACATACATAGAAAGATGAATCTTGCCATGTATATAACTGACAACATCAATTTGAGCTGCATGGGTCCAATTATACATGGATTTTTAGAAAAAATATTGTACAGTACTGTAAATGTATTTTCTCTTACGATTTTCTTAATAACATATCCTTTTCTCTAGCTTAACTTTATTATAAGAATACAGTGTGTAATACATATCACATACAAAATACATGTCAATTGATTGTGTTGTCTGTTAGGCTTTTAGTCAGTAGTAGACTATTAGTAGCTAAGTTTGGGGGCAACCAAAAGTTAGGTGTGGATTTTTCTTTTTTTTTTTTTAATTTTTTTTTCAACGTGTATTTATTTTTGAGCCAGAGAGAGACAGAGCATGAACAGGGGAGGGTCAGAGAGAGGGAGACACAGAATCTGAAGTAGGCTCCAGGCTCCTAGCTGTCAGCACAGAGCCCGACGCGGGGCTCGAACTCACGGACCGCGAGATCATGACCTGAGCCGAAGTCGGTTGCTTAACAGACTGAGCCACCCAGGTGCCCCTCTTGTTTTTAAAAATTTTTTTTTTTTTTTTTAGGTGTGGATTTTTCAACTGTGTGGGGGTTGGGGGCCAGCATTTCTAACCCCCCATTGTTCAAGGGCCAACCGTACTTGCTGAGATAGGACTGAGTTTAAGGCTTTGACATTTGTGTATTGATCACCTGTATTGTTTAAAAAAATCTACACTTAAAAACCCAAAGGTCAAAAATATAACTAAGCGTGATGGGCCATTGTTACCTCCTGGCAGTATTGTCCACGCTAACAGTGAAGGTTTATTTCCCATATTCTCTCATTCTAGAAATATCCATCTGTGAATCAGAGCATCCTAGTCAATCTCTTTTATATTGATGGAATACAGTGATACTTGCACTCAAAGTGTATCAACTCATTGCATAGTGATACATTTCTACCAAATGATAGTTTCAGTTTCAAAAAAGGAGGTAAGGTATGTACCCAATAATTATACTCCATAACTGCAAAGCTAATAATCTGTAAACATTGTGTGACGTACCTAGGATTCCTGATTTACTTAGTCCTACTGCCTAAGAAATCTACTTAAATACACATTAGAAAGTATGTACTTACAGGTGTTAGAATCTTTAATAATAGAAAATTTAAATATGGTTTTAATTTTCATGGTTTAAACAATTGACTTCTCTTTTCTAAGAATTGAAACGTAGGCTTTTTTATAGTATATAGGCAAATTTACTTTCAAGGTTCACATGCTGGCAGCATGTTGTAAAAATTTATTATGACCTATTAATATGATAAGCATACTGGTTTTTATTATTTGTTATACTCTCCCTAAAATTCCCATACTATCCTATTAAAAATAAAGTTCTATATTTTGGCATTAAATTCAGTTGTCATAATTCTCCTTTCAAGTGTGAAATCACACTGTGTTGCTTTATCTTTTTAATTAAGTGTTAATCAATGGTCTTTTATTGTATTCAAAGTAGGATATAAGTTTCCCTGAAGATACCAACACAATTGCTTATCTTCATTCCCTGGAAAACTATTTTTTAATGGTCTAATCTGGTTGTGTTTTATTGAACAATGGATTCATGTTGATGTGAGCAATGCAATATGTTTTATTAGGTCATTTCTGTAGGAAGTGACGATTTAATCTCTTGAAAAAGTAAAATAGCCCTCTCTTCATAATGCCGAGCAACTGGTGAATGATGTTTTCCACTTTGATAGCAGATTTTTCCCTGAGTTCATTAAATTAGTGTTTGTCCTTATTTAGACCTAACCCTGTGCTTGTTTAAACCCACAAATTGCTGAGGTAAGAACATACTTTTGGGTTATATTTTAGCAACCATACTGCCAAACAATAAGATACATACCTAATGTCTGAGTTCTTAGCATTGATTATTACCTCTCCCAATATCTTCTCTTAGGAACAATGGTCTAGTGCACTGGTAAGGTTTGCTAGAGAACCCATGATTTTATAGCTCCGATAAAGCTATTTTGTCTCTACCATATCTTCCTTCTCTTTCTACATTGCCTTATCATCTTTCTCTGGGGCAATTTTAAGACTTTCAAAGGTTCGTGATGCTCTTATTATAGATTCACTACATAAATCACATGAAACATGTTAAAACGTTTCCTTTTCCCAACTTAATATAAAGTTGATATGCAACTGTTATATAGGTATAGGATACAATGGATTGGAGAATGTAATATTAAAACTTGTAAACCTTTATATATTGTAAAATTTTATTTTTCAACTGTCATTTTCAAATCCAATACATTTTCTGTTAAAACTTCAGAGATGTCTGTGGGCCCTTGAAAAATTACAATACCCTTGCCTTAAGTATGTGGTGATAACTCTTTTTCTTTGCTTTTCTGCCTCTACGTTTTAGACTCCTTTTTCTATCACTTCCATAGGTTATTTTTTTCATTGTCATTTTCATGATCTGCTCCCTACAACAATTTTATTTTTTGGCCTCTTTTTCTGTGTCTTAAAATCTCTAGGACTGGTCACCTCTTTTGAAATGTATTTTTTTTTTTCCTTCTCTAGATTCAGTTGTATCTTCTCCCCTTTTATTAGTATGTACAAATGATGTGCTCTCAGACATCAGTTTATGTGAAGTGGAATATATATGGTGTTTTCCTGGACAGCCAGTGTCTGCATAATCACGTTTTTCTCCCAGCCAGATATATCACCAGTGAATAGTCTCCAAACACTTTGTTCATTTCAGTTGTTGTTAATAGTTGCTGATATCTATTCTTTGACTATTTCTTCTTTGCTCATTCAGTAAGTCAACAAATGGGCTTTGGGAACATATATACTTTGCTGAGTTCTTATGTTTAAATTAAAACATCTTAAAATGGAGGGTATATTAGTTTTCTAGAGCTTCCATAACAAAATACCAGAGACTGGGTGATTTAAACAACAGGTATTTATTTATTTATTTATTTATTTATTTATTTATAATGTGTATTTATTTTTGAGAGAGAGAGAGAGAGAGAGAGTAGGGGAGTAACAGAGAGAGGGAGAAGAGAGTCCAAAGGGGGCTCCAGGCTCTGAGCTGTCAGCACAGAGCCCTCTGTGGGGCTTGAACTCATGGACGATGACAGCATGACCTGAACAGAAGTCGGATGCTTAAACAACCCAGCCACCCAGGGGCCCCCAGATATTTATTTTCTCACACTTCTGGAGGCTGGAAGTCTGAGATGGAAGTGTCAGCAGGCTTGGTTGATTTTTTATGAGGTCTCTTTCCTTGGCTTGTAGATGACTGCCTTTTCTCTATATATTCACATGGTCTTTTGGTCCCGTGTGTTGCTGTCCTAATGTCTTCTTACAAGCACACCAGTCATAAGGGATAGGGCTCACCCCAATGAACTCATTTTAACCTTGATTACCTCTTTAAAGGTCCTATCTCTAAATGCAGTCATATTTTGAGGTAGTGCACAGTTAGGACTTCAATATATAACTTTTGGAAGGAAAAGTGACACCATTGAGCTCATAATAGAGGGCAATAACAAATAAAATATATGTCACAATATATACAATCTCCTTACCACCCATAGTGGAAATTGTTGTCTGAAGAGGTGAGATTGTAACTCTTATGATGGAATCATTTTAGTGAGAGGATAATCTGGACTTTTTTTTTAAACCTATTATGTAGGACCTGACAATGTTCTTTTCTACCAGGACCTAAAACTTGTAAGGGCTGGTGCCCGGGGTTATATTTACATACTTAACTAACAGAAAATACTATGTATTGGCTATAAGTCATTAACTCTTGTTTGAATAAGTCCTCCCTGCCTTACCCACTCATGCTATTCAGTTCCCCAAATTTTGAAATGTCATCTGCATTGCTTACAATGGCTAAAGATGTGAGACATCCTCACATTTCCCTATCATCACCTCCCTATTCTGCTCCCTGCTACTCCCATATGTGTTGTTTCTGCTGTAACCAACCTAAAATGGATGGTATACTTATCTTTCGGCTACTGACAGTTTGGAAAAGTCTAGTGTGCCTCTGTTCTGTGCTGGTCTGCTTCAGTTATTCCAACCCGAGAGAGATGAATGTTTCTTCTTTTTCTTCCCCCTACTTACTCCAACACAGCGCCAGGGACTGGAACCATAGCAGGGAACCAGTCAAAATTCTTATTTTCAAGTTGGTCCAAGTGTCAGGGCCTGAGGTATCCTCCCACACCCTCCACCTCCTGGTGTCTCCAAAGGCAAACCATTCATCAAGAATTTTGTAGCCAAGTCCCCCAAATTTGTAACCCAAGATGATAAGTGCTGACATGGCTGGAGTCGGTGCTAAAAAGCGGGTGGAACTGGAGGGGAAAACACACACACACACCTTCTCAATCAAGTGTTGGAACTCCAACACACGCCTAAAGGGTGTATGCAGTTAAGGAAGAAAATCTGAAGAGTATATGCAGTTGAGGAAGAAAATCTGAAGCTAAAATCATAAAACCAAATTCTTGGACACTGTATAGAATATCTCATGTCATCTTCTAGTGTTTTTCAAAATGCTGACACAAAGAGAAAAAGAAAAGTAAGGGACTCGTCTCCTTTCTGTTTTATGAGATTGCTGCCAATCTTTTTATTGTTTAACATTTGGATCAATTCCAAATGTTATAGTACCTTTTTGTGTGGCTTCATTGAGTGGGTATGAAGATAATGTCAGATCTGGGCAAAACTAGGAGCACAATAGAAGACTTGCATGAGTGTGTATTATGAGTCTATGAAAATGTGCAAATGTATTGTAGGAACTTTATAATTAGTAATGTGTATTATTTATGAAACGTGAAAACAAATGTATTTCAAATTTGCTTTGATTTATAGATTTAACACTGTCTTTTATTATAGGCATAGTAAGAGATACAAGGAAATAACCATTATGTTGTGAGAAGGTGACCAAAGTCATGTACCGAATGCACAACTTTGTCTACCCTTTCCACCAACTTGTGCCTCTTTTCTATTTGCTTCTTTTTTTTTTCAGTTTATTTATTTATTGAGAGAGAGAACATGCATGTGTGCCCAAGTGGAGGAGGGACAGAAAGAGGGAGAGACAGAATCCCAAGCAGGCTCTATGCTGTTAGCTGGAGCCTGACGCGAGGCTCGATCGCACAAGCAGTGAAATCATGACCTGAGTTGAAATCAAGAGTTGGACACTCGATGGACTGAACCATCCAGGTGTCCCCATCTGTTTCTCTCCTCCCCATTTCCCTTCTCCTATGGAAAAAAAAATTGGTTTCACATTTATAAAATTTCAGTAGTTAATCATCTATGAGAGCAGCCTAACCTCTAATTGTTAAAACATAACCAAAATAAGGTACTTGCTCAGTTAGAGCTCGTTACATGGAGTAATAAAAGAGGATTGTTGGTTTCTCTTTAATCAATTAAAAACAGAGGGTGTCAAAATGAAGATTTTTCTTGAAACTGAGTTGTAAATTTGGGAAGATTTGTTGTTAAAAGCTTCCTTCGCCTAAAATAATCCCCTTGGTATCTGAGAAAATGAGTGCTGGTCGTGCGTATGTTTGAAATGTAAAATTTTGAGGAAAAATAGAAATAGGTTGGAAAAAGTGCTTGGTAAACAGTAGTAACCAACTCCAAATGTTTTTACTCCAAATCTGTGTTATCTCTGGCACAGAGGAGATCTTTGGGGAACATATATGAAAGTGGATTAAGTTTGACTAACCTTATGTAAACCACATCTAGAAGAGAATGGTCACAAGAGTTTGGTCTCAAGGTTTATTTGTAGTACCTGGCAGCTCAACTTCTGCAAAATCCCTTGAGAGTATATTAGTGTCAAAATCATGAATAAAATGGGAGAGTTTTACACATGTACTAATTGATACTTTCTTGTTATTTTATCTCATTACTTCTCCCCAAGTTTTCTGTGAACCCTACTACCTTGCAGACTTTTAGTCATTCTTTGACAATTTTTTAAACTTTAGCTTGTAGATCCCATTAGGTAAGGGCATTAGTATCACAAAATAATGTGAAAATGTTAAATAGAAAAAGGGATCCATGAGTACAACTTATGGTTGTTAGTTGTGAGCTACTTTTAACTATGGAATAATCTTATGTTTGTATTGATGCAAGATTTGATGAATGACTTTAGCTACATAAATATAGAAAATAGCCACATTGCAAACATTTTGCATCCCTTTTGTGGCCTAATATGCAAACATTTAAAATTGTGTTACAATTTTGCTTTGCTGTTTAATAAAAACCTGTTTCAGGATTAAAAAAAGAAGTCTTTGTCTTAATAAAGATTTATTCTTTTAGAAGGGTGGGGAGAACAAGAAGTAAATAAGAACATACAGGGTGTGGGGCAGAAGGGTCTTATTGTATTATAATAACAGGTGAAATACCCCCATTGATAATTAGACAAATACTGCTAATAAAATTGTAAAACTAAGACACGGATTTCAGAAAAAAGTTATTCTAGACTGAGAGGATAATAAGTAAGATCTTAAGGGGAAAGAGGGTTACTTCTCTTGTTCAAGGTCTCAAACAGTCATTTATTCATTCAACAAATATTTAATTATTTTGTTAACACCTACCACATGCTAGAAAGGGGGCTGATGTTTCAAAAGTGGACAAACATAGACAGGAGAGAAGGGTCAAGGGAGTAAATAGACTTTAATTACATAAATATATATAAAATTATAATTGTAACACATGATGTGATGAGGGAGGCTGGAGAAGTGATAACTTCTAATAGAAGAATTTGAACTGTCCAGAATGGACTTTGTGGCTGAACTGACACTCGAAGTTTTAACTGAAGAATGTGTGGGAGTTGCATAAGTGAGGAAGGGAAAGCATATCGACCGATAAAGAAAGATGATGAGATTTGATTGGGAGAATTTTTTTCCCCCCAGATAATGGAAATACCCTGTGGGAAGTTGCTACCAGAACATTCTGGAAAACATCCCCCTTTTGTGTCATTCTGCCATGACACAAGGCGAGTTACATCACTATGCCACTCACAAATCTGTACTGGAATATTAAAATAGCACTGGGTCTCCTGTCTTTATTAAAAGAGTTGTTGGAATAAGAGACCTTGACTGTGGAGTCAAGGTGAGGAAGAAGCGTGTCAGGGAAAGTGTGTCCTGAGTGGAGCCTGAAGGGAAGGTGGAGATTTGGTATCAGAGGAAAGGTGATTGCTTCACTCACTGTGGAAGGAGTCACAGACTTAGAGAAGAGAAACTCATGGTTTAACATAACCAACCTGTTAGTCCTCCTTTTAAAAAATAATTGTGGGGGCCCCTGGGTGGCTCAGTCGGTTGAGCGCCCGACTTCGGCTCAGGTCATGATCTCACGGTTTGCGAGTTCGGGCCCCACGTCGGGCTCTGTGCTGACAGCTCAGAGCCTGGAGCCTGTTTCGGATTCTGTGTCTCCCTCTCTCTCTGTCCCTCCCCCACACGTGCTCTGTCTCTCTCTGCCTCTCAAAAGTAAAGAAAACTAATAAAAAAATTAAACAATAATAATTGTGGTTACCTCTTTTTCTTGGCTTTAAAAATACTCAAGATCATCCTGCTTTCTGCTTTTATTATTTATATTCACTCTTCAGGTCTTCTACCTTGTTATTGTTTTACTATCTCTTACATCACATCTGGCTTTTCTCGCTTCCAAGAGGTAAACCTTTCAATTATACCTTGGTTAATATTCATTGCGATGACAGTTAGTCTCCTGCTTATCCGTAGTTCCACTGTTTACAGTTTTATTCCTCTGGTCGACCGTGCTCTGGAAGCAGATGATCCTCTTTCTGATGTATCATTAAGAAGGTCATTAGAAGCCTAACACTATGTCACAATGCCTATGTCACTCACCTCGCATCATCTCATCATGTAGGCATTTTGTCATCTCACATAAGCACGTGAAGAAGGGTACAATAAGATATGTGAGGCAGAGAGAGACCACGTCCACAGAACTCATTACAGTATATTGTTATAATTGTTCTTTTTTTAAGTTTATTTATTTATTATGAGAGAGAGAGGCAGAGAGAGGGAGAGAGAGAGAATCCCAAGCAGGCTCTGCGCTGACTGATGTGGTGCTCAAACTCACAAACCGTGAGATCATGACCTGAGTGGAAACCAAGAGTCAAAAAGCGTAACCGCCTGAGCCACCCAGGTACCCCTATTGTTATAATTGTTCTATTTCATTACTGGTCATTATTAATCTCTTAGTGTGCCTAATTTGTAAATGAAACTTTATCATCGGTATGCATGTCTAGGAAAAACATAGTATGTGTGGGGTTAGTATCATCTGCAATTTCAGGCATGCACTGGGGGTCTTTGAAAGGTTACCCCCCATGGATGCGGGGTGGGGAGGGATTACAGTACTATCCGTTCAAACTTACGTGTTAGCCTCTGCTTTTTTAGTTATCTACTCTTTAAAATAGCTCTTGCTTACCTGGGCTTTTTCCTAACTATTTTATATTTTAGCATGGTTCCATGTGTGGTTCCTTTTCATTTCTAATTAAAAATACTTTTAATATTATTTTTATAGGATCTCATCTTGCAAATGATCATAGCATTGTGCTTTCAACAGAAAAGCTTCTATTTGAAGAAGCAGACTACTTATATTTATTTTAACTAGTCATGTAGGTAAAAAATGACAAATGAGAAATTAATAGATGAGTTTTCTTTCCTTATCTATAAGGAATTTTTCCTTATCTATATAAGGTATGTTTTTCAGACAGAACAAAATATATATAGTATTATTTTATAGTAAATAATTGTGGGCATTATATGTGTGTGTGTGTGTGTGTGTGTGTGTGTGTGTGTATATATATATATATTTACTATAAAATTTACAGTAAATTTTCTGAAGGCAAAGGGTTTGGCTTATTTAGCGTTCATACTCAGCACCCAGCCCTAGTCTGGGCCCATAAAACATGTTTAATAAATGGCTACATACTTAATAAATGGGGAAGGGCAAATGAAGAAAGGTCTGCATTGCATATCCAGGTGAAGGCTGGGATCTCATATAGATACCATATTTTATGTGGGTTATGTTCAGATTCTTTCCTGACAAAGTCCTTTTAAATCAGTAGTTCAAACTTATGTGTCCCTCAGTGTCACCTGCGGGGCTGGGTAAAACATGGCTTGCTGGGCCCAACACCCAGAATTGCTGATTCAAGAGGTCTAACAAGTTCCCTGGCAATGCTGCTGGTCTGCAAACTTCACTTTGAAAACACCTGCATTAAATGCAATATCACAAAAGGACAGGGAAGCAGGAAGAAGCACTGAGATCTTCCCCGTCCTTTGATTAAGCATGTATTTTCCTCGTGCAGTTTGGCTCTCTAGTTGGGCTGCATAACCCTCTCTTGATTTCATCTACTGATTTCTATGTTCATCTCAATCATGAATAGGATTAAGATTTTGAGGGGAGATTAACCTTTGATTTGGTTTTAAGTTTCTTTATTTCGAGAGAGAGAGACAGAGTGCATAAGCAGGGGAGGGGCAGAGAGAGAGAGAGAGAGGGAGAGAGAGAGAATCCCAAGCAGGCTTCCCACTGTCAGCACAGAGCCCGATATGGGGCTCAGACACACGAACCGTGAGATCATGACCTGAGCCGAAGTCAACAGCTGGACACTTAACCAACGGAGACACCCAGGCGCTCCTGATTTTTTATTTTATTTTTTTTTAACCGAGAAAACAAACGTAGAACATGAAAATCTGCTCGACTTTAGCTACTTCTACACAGATGAAATAATCGCTACTCCTGGGTCTTTCCAGAGAAGTGAGAATGAGGTTGTGATAACTTTACAGATTGAATTAACTAAAAAATAATGTGCATATAATAATTCTATGAGGTAGCACATCAAGTCGGTGAGGGCAGGATGGCTTATTAAATAAATGTATTCAGAATATTGGTCGACTTTTATCTCATACAATCAACATAAATTCTAGTATCAGTTCAATGTTTAAAAAGGTATAGAGACTTGAAGAAAATAAAAGTTCACCTTAAAAATTCCAACTTACTTTGGTGATTTATTTCTGTATATAGTACTTTAGTATTCATGGATAGGAAAAGCTTTTCTAAACATGAACTCATGAAAGCAACCCTAAAAGAATATTGATGGGTTTGAGTAAGTAAGAAACCAACCAAACAAACACACAAAGAAGTACTCTGTCGAAAACCACAATAAACAAACCCGCTGGTAGAAAGGAAAACATTATTGCAAACTTTCTAAAGTATATTTTAACTGTTTATATGACAAAGTCTTGGAGATTTTACCTTTTGACAGATTTCAAATAAATTATTCTAGAGAAATATTTATGGATGTACGTAAGCGGAAAATGTAAGGATTCACAACACAGACGGTTAATGACAGCAAACCACTGATAACAGCAATAGAGAATTAAGTCTGTGAATGAGGGACAATGCTGTATGAGTGTCAAATAGCAGTTGAAAGGTGTTTTACATAAATACTACCTCAAATATATGGTCACAATATAGTGTCATGAGAAAAGCAGGGCACAAAGTTACATGTGCAAAATGATTCTCTTTTTGTTTTTGAAATATCTGTTTTCGGGATATAGATTGGAAAAACATGAATCAAAATCTTTAAAGTGCTTGCTTGCTCTGCATTGTAGGATTACATGTGATTTTCTCCTTTTGAATTACCTGTTTCCTGAATACTTTGCAACCAATTTGTCTTATTTTTAAAATTAAACAATGTGAAACAATTTGTAAACTTGTATTCATTTTTGTCTCACAAATAGTTACATAAAACCCCTCTTGACCCCATCCAAACACTCAGCTTTGAATTCTTTCATTATGTAGAGGGGAAAAGTTGAGAATTTATCTCTGGGTCCTTAGGAATTTTCTCTATGCAGTTCAAAGTGGATTTGGTTGGCTGGCCAATATAAACTCCACTCCATGGCCCTCTGTCCCCCCTGTCCATGTTGCTATGCGAAGACGTAAAAATCTAACTCTCCATAATTACTTTACATGTTGGCCCAGAGAAAGGGTTTCAGAGGAGGCATCTAAACTGTGCTTCTCTTGTATCTGTTTTGCTTTATAACCCTCTTTCCCTTAATTGAGAAAAGAAAAATGAAAAATAAAGAATTTTGCTGGTTTGGAAAATACTTGTAGAGATCACCGCCTCCAACCGTGCTTGTTCTTGCTGTCTGTTATGGTCCATTCGATAAACATGGTATTCAACGGCCAGGCGGTTGTTGATATATTTGGCAACGCTGATAATGTGATCTATGTTTAGGAGGAAGTAGCTGCGTCATTCGGTGGGGGCAGAGGTTTGCTCAAAGCAATTGTTTCCTTCTCAAGGAAAAGTTAGGTCATTGAACTTGAAGTTCTCACTCTGAGTCTGAGCATTTTCAATTTGTCATCTGTACTTTTTTCTGTTGCTTTTATTGGAATTTTAGATTAATCTTTGGGCTTGTTCTCAGAAGCTGCAAGCACTAACTGAAAAGAAATGCAAACCTGGTCAATTCTGACTTTCAGGGTATAATTAGAGTAATGAGGAAAATTATAATCAGAGTAATAACGAAAATATGCATCTTAGCATATTTCTTAAATATTCATCGATCACAGCTTTTAGTGTTTTCATTTGGGAGCTGCAAGTTTAAAAACAGATATACACAAAAGAGCCTTGAATCTCAAAGTTCTCTCTTACATATATATATATATATATATATATATATATATATACACACACACACGTATATATATGTATACACACACACACACACATATATATACACACACATATATATAGTCACACACACACACATATATATATATGTGTTATATACATACAAAAACATAGTCTGCATGTAATCTGTGTGTGTGAGGTATACAAGCACACACACGGACTAGAGAGAGACAATATATGTGTATGTATGTAAGCCTGTGTGTGTGTGTGTGTGTGTGTGTGTGTGTGTGTGTGTATATATCTGTATTAACACACCCATACACAGATGTATATATTGTATATACATGTATATACATGTATATATATATTCACATATATAACAATATATATGCACAGACTATATGTACATATGTGCATCTATAAATGATGTGTGCATTCTTATATTTACACAATATATGTATATGAATATATGATCTCTCTTTATACATAGTCCTCGTAGAGGGATTTGAACACATTTTATCAAATAAAAGTGTTTGGACATCAAAGGGCATGAAGTCTGGGACAACACAATGCCTTGTAGTGGCCAGCTGAGTTTTAAATGGATTTCTAGCATTTTTCTTGAGAGGTGGTTCCATTATCTAATAGTTTTCATTGGGAGGGAGATCCCCAGATAGGCTTAAGTTTCCTCTTCTAAACTGATTTTGTTAAGCCACATCACCCCTCCAAAGCTGAGTAATTCCTCTCCTCTTGGCATTTCCATTGTTACAGGGGAAGGCAACAACCAGCTCCTCAGCTGTCATCAGGATATTTTTAGCTTTTCTGATCTTCCTTTTTAAGTGGGATACGTACATGTACACACATATGCAGATCACACGTACGTAGTCACCACCATGGCTTTATTTGGCATTTATAGAACATCCAAATGTTATCACTATTTCAGATGTGCTATTACTATTTCAGAAATAAGATTCCAGTGTTCTGTAAACTCATGAGAAGCCATTTTTGCTTGCCTTTTTGTGGTGAATCGTTTATGTGCACAAGAGGTCACTAACAACATACTAGCTTTCACTCACATTTTGTAAAAGTTGGTTATATGTGTGACGAGGCAGAGTCTAACAATCTCTAAGCTTGCTTATGACTAGTTTGGGCTGGAGAAGATACAAAGAAAGTGGAATATATAATAAATGCCTTCAACCCCATTCAGTTCCATTAGGAATGGGAATTTTTTTCATGGGGAAGATAGATATGTTTACTCACCTTCTCGAAAGAGACATTTGAAATCGGTTAAGGGAGTTGGGATCTATAGCCTCTACTATCATGGCAGGAAGCTGTTACTATTTTTAAGTGATTTACAAGTATTTCCCTATCTCCTGAAATTTTTAGTTTCACAGTGTCTGATTTTGGGTTTTAAGCTAGCTCATTGATGGGGAAAGAAAATGAAACTGTGCTTACCTCTCTGTCCTCCTCTCCTTTCTCTTCCTTCGGCCTCCATTTTCCTCCATTACTCCTTTTTCCCTCCTGCTCCTCTGCTTTCTTCCCATACTCCTTTGCTGCCTCAAACCTCAGTTCCTCCTTTTTCCTCTCCCTGGCCCTTTCCCTTCTCCCTCTCTGATTTTTTCCAGTTCTCCCTTAAGGAGATTTATTTTTGACCTCCAAGCACCACATTGCTGTCAGTCCTTGGGTTTCCCCACCTGGGGATTATTTCCTAGGCCCTCCAGGAGGAACTCTGAGGAAGGAAGGATCTTTTCTCTTATGCTCAGATCACTTCTGTATCATAGCATGGTCTGGGTACTAGATGATCTAAATTAAATGGAAAAGATATCCTAGAAGTCTGTGCATATAAAAAAAAAATATTGAAATTTAATATGATGACCTCAGAAGTATTTTGGTTATGACCAGCCTCTTTAAAATATATTGAGTAACATCTCTCTAATCAGAAATAATTTAAAATATATAGAGATATCTTAAGAAAGCATATTTACTTTGAGTGAGAATTGATGTGTTCTGTTGTTATTTTTAATCAACTTTTGTCTAGCCATCCTGGTCTGCTCTAAGAACTGTGAATGTTGTACAACTTATTATTAGTTATGGCTTTCTGAAATTTGAAATTGAGACCATAATCACAAATGACTAAAATACCTAATTTTTTCTCCTATTTTTATTTGTTCATCCAGGTTTTAGGAATTTATTGTTATCTTGAGGGGAGGGGTTCTACCATTAAAAACTCATTAAATTATTTTGAGGCACCTGGGTGGCTCAGTCGGTTAAGCGTCTGACTCTTGGTTTCAGCACAGGTCATGATCTCATGATTTGAAGCCTTGAGCCCTATGTCATACTCTTCACTGATAGTGGGGAGCCAGCTCAGAATTCTCTCCTTCTTTCTCTTTCTCTACCTCTCCCCTCTCTTGTTCTTTCAAAATAAATAATCCTAAATTTTTTTTTTTAAATTTCATTAAATTATTTCAACCCAAACGGCTTGATAACTATTTTGGACACTAGTAATTACCAAATCAGCTAGGATAATCGTTTATTTCCTTTATGTTGATTCAGTGAATAATTTTCACATTGCAAGACTAGTTGGTTGTGTTCTGTGATTGTGTTGACATCTATACCTTGTCTCTTCCCCATCTTAACTGGATGTTCTTGGGAAAGTCACTTAGCCTTTTTGTGTTTGTTTCCTCTTCATAAAGAAGGATAAAACCATAGAAACGAATTCATATGGGTGCTTCCATGATTAAGTGAGGTAATCTATGAAAGCACGTTGAATACTACCTGACACATTATAAGTGTTCTGATGATAAAGATGGGAATTCAGATACTGACTACATCCCGAGTAACCCTGTTTCACAGAAGAAAAGCTCTATGTGTGCCAAAGATTAAGATTCGTAGCATACTGTTACTTTTTTAAAATTTCTTTTAATGTTTATTTATTTTTGAAAGAGAGAGAGCGTAAGCAGGGGAGGGGCAGAGGGAAAGGGACAAACAAAATCCGAAGCAGGCTCCAGCTCTGAGCTGTCAGCGCAGAGCCCAGTGTGAGTCTCGAACTCAAGAATTGTGAGATCATGACCTGAGCCGAAGTCAGATGCTTAACTGACTGAGTCACCCAGGCATCCCCAAATTCACAGTGTAAAGTTTAAGGAATCTGTTTACAAGGTAAGTAGAGAAAACAAGGACAAAAACAAAATGCAGTTCCTAGGAGGCGCATTAAATTACAGTCTTATCTGTTCAATTTCAAGTCCAACCCCTTTAATCAGTTTCCACGACACACGTGTGAGCCGACATACCTGCAAGGTGACTCACCTTATTCCAATTAAACTAGATTGAGATTAAAAACAAACAAGCCAACAGCTGGAATGTGACATGTGGGTCAGACTCTTCCGAGTCCAGTGGGGTAACTCCACGGAAATCAGAACGCTCTTCAAAAACCAACAACCAATTGGCACATGTCTCCAGGCATGCTTGGAGTCTACAGGGCCAAATGGTAGAGTGTCCTGGCAGGGCCCAAAATTCTTCCTTGATGACACAGAAAAGAAAACTTTCAAAGCAGTTATGTAACCCGAGAGAACACAATGCATCCACTGTATGCATCCTGGGGCTGTCCATGCACACATTATTTCTATATTTTTCTCTTCTGTAAACTTCAACACTAAAGATCAACATCATTTCAAGTAAACATTCTTTCCACTTTTTCTTTGCAAAAACATGCCACAGAGAACACAAGTTATTCATTTTTCTGGTTAAAGAAGGCATTCCTATTTTAATGGTCAATTATATCATAATCTGAATTTGCCACAAGTCTTCTTTTTTATATTTAAACACTCTGCACTGTTTTATTTTTTAATCCTTAAATATAAAAGTAAAATCTAGAGCATGTACAAAACAATTGCTCATCTTATGAAACCTCATTAGGGAAGTAGCTTTTATTCACTCCATACTGTTGGCATTTCTCAATTTCAGTAATCATTAATATTTTTAAAAGCTGCCAGCAGATGCTTACATTTCTTTTAGAAACTATTTCCGTCAAAGACAGATTTCTATTACGTCTTTAACTCTTACTGTCATTTCCCCATTGTTTTCAAAGTATTACTAATTCCTCCAAGTTCATTTGTATTCTGTGAGATTCTTCTTGCATCCAAGCAACTCTCCTTGTAAAGTGACTTTTGCATGTGTGTATGACATTCAGAACATAACCCTGCATGTATGTGTGTGTGTATATATATATATATATATATATATATATATTTAAAAAATAATTTTCATGAAACTACTCAAAAAGAAACTTGAACTCTGGGAACAAATAGTGATTCTTTTGAAAGTTCTCTCATCTATGGCACCCTGACTATCAAAACAATTTAGATGTCTCTATCTTGACAAAACTTTAAAAAAATATTGATTCTTTTCTGTTTTTATTTTTATTTTTGACTCTTTGTTTGTTTGTTTGTTTTTAGAAGGACACAACTCTTAAAACAGAAAATGTAAAAGAAGAAAATAAAAACCTCCCAAAACAACCATGGGACAACCAAGGCAATAAGGTGCTAACTCAGTAAATACAAATTTGCGTAATACTTCAGATTTGGGCAGTTAGCCAAAGACCTAGTGAGGCAATCTGCTGATTCTGATGCAAATGAAAAACTCGAATGACTCCTTATATTCATCTTGACTGAGAAAACCATTACAGACCGTTTCACTTCCCCTTTTCCTTATGAAGCATATCTTTGAGATTGACACACGCAGAATTGTTAAGAATATATTTATGTAAAGTATACAGTTCTTCTATGAAGGCAACTGCAGCTAAGAGTTTAAGGGAGTGTGCTTGGGGTGGAGAGGTGAAATGTGTGAGGGGGCACTTGATCATGCATGACTGAGAAGTAATCCAACAGTGTAACGATGGGGACATAGGCTACACCAGCTGTGGGCTCGGACACTTTGCAGTTGTGCCATTTGGGTTCTGTTAATCTTTCTCTGCTGCGGTCTCCTCCTCATCAAAAAGGGGATATGAGTATTAATGTCTCTCTCAGAAAGTAGTTATGAAGATTACATAAATTCAGTTTCATAAAATATATAAAGTGCTCCAAACAGTGTCTGCTGTTCATGTTCTATGTAAGTTTTTATTTTTAATAGATTTGTTTATCTATCTATCTATCTATTTATTTATTTAGGGACAGAGAGAGCATGAGCAGGGGCAGGTCAGTGAGAGAGGGAGACAGAGAATCCTAAGCAGGTTTCGTATGTCAGTGCAGAGCCTGAGGTGGGGCTCTATCCCACGAACCCATGAGATCATGACCTGAGCTGAGATCAAGAGTTGGATGCTTAACCAACTTAACCACACAGGTGCTCCAATAGACTAATTTTTTAGAGCAGTTTGAGGTTCACAGGAAAATTGAGAAAGTACGGAGATTTCCTATATGCCCTTTGTCCCATATATGCCTAGCCTCCCCCAATCTACGTCATTCACTGGAATGTTGTATTTGTTATGACTGATGAACCTGCACTGTCACATCATTATCCCCCAAAGTCTATAGCTTACGTTAGGGTTCACTGTTGGTGTTGTACATTATGTGGGTTTTGACACATGTATTAGGGCATTATTTTAATAATCAAAAGTGGCTTGAGTGTTAGGGGCTAAATTGTGACACTTTTGTTACAGATGGAAGGAAATTTGGGGGGATTGTTAATGAAATTCCTTTCTATGAGGAAACTGGTAGTTCTTCCTCAAGTCCCTACACCACCCACTGGAAGTTATGATGGAGTCATCAATTAGTGGTGAAACATACATGACCTAATGGGGAAAAGTGTGGTTTTTGTAAGAAGAAATCATGGTGACTGGGCCACTATGGTTCTTTGGAAGGTCACAACAAAAGGGAAGGAGTAAAGTTTCAACTTTAGAAAAAGTAAAAGAAAGTCTTCATATCAATGAAGATAACATTTTGATGTTATTGTATTTTGTAGAAGGAGGTGAATTAAATTTTGGTGAATTGTTTATGGTGAATTCTAACAAAAATTAACTGTATTATTTTGGAGAAAGGAGAACAATAGTATGGAACTCATTGCCTGGGAGGAGAATAGGTTGAAAACCTAAGTTAATGTAAGATCAATTTAGATAAATTCAAAAATTACCAATCTATACTAAGGGAAGACAGAGATTTACTCACTTTCACCCTGGTGTAGATACCTGTACAAACATAGCCAATATCTTTATCTTTCATAGTGGTACGTCTCAATAGGCTACCATATTAACCTTCAAAGTGTGCTTGCTTCAGTTAACTGAAGCAAAGACATATAGAAACAGACCTGATTGAGAAAATGTTCTTAAAAAAAAAACTACGGAAAAAAGACAAAGCTCATGCCCTCCTTTAGCTCAGAGAAAAAAAATACTGGGAGAAGAAATGAAGGAGAATTACGTACATGTTACAAACTTGAAAAGCATAAATATGTGTCACAGATTTAGAATGTTCTATAATGAAGTTCTGATATACCTCATCTATCTATCTCCACTAAGCTTATGGTGAAGACACAGAACACTTGTCTGTGTTCTGAAATAGTCCAAATTTCTGTTCCTTTATTGTCCAATATGTGTGCACGCGTGGGTGCATGGGGGACAGGAGGGAATGCATGTGTGCTTTTGTGTAATTCTCTATTTCATGATTCTGAACTGGAATTGAACAGATACTGGAGCTTATTACTGTTCATGTCACTTTCTTGGAGTCTACTTAGGCAAATACTCAAGGCTGAATAGAAGTTGAATCCTTTTAATGCAATGCTGCTGAGGAGGCTTTGCTACCTTCCAATATGCTATGTGACATGTGACTCTCTTGCTTTCCGTATTATCCAGGGAAATGCTGGTTCCTTCCTCAGGAGTCTTCTGTGTCCTACTGTGAGGCAGTATGAGGAGAGTAGGGCCATTAAACTTGTTTGGACTGAGAGAAACACTTTCTGCCTGGTTGGAGTCTAAGAAGAAACACCATGGAGCTTCACGAATGGAGTGGCCAGACTGCCCGGAGAACATTGGTAAACCCACTGTTACCCTCCTTCCTGCTCCCCTCACCCTCTGCCCAGAGGATTCGGCGGCCAAAGTGGTGTCCCATTTACTCGTGCCCCATAACATGTGGAGTGCGCTAACAGTATCTGCAATGAAACATTATGCTTTCTGGATAATTGCTCTGATCACTTATATCATTTCTTATTAAAAATGTGTATATAGCTCTTAAAGAGGGAAGAGGAGGGAGAGGTGGGGGAGGAACCTGCATTTTAGAGGTGTGCTGGTTGCTTAATTTTTTTTTCCATTTATTTAATCATCACTTTAATATTTCCTTATAATTCACATTTTAATAAAAACCACACCGAGGGTCAGAGAGGTCAACTAATTTACACACAGTGCATGGCTAGGAAGCCGAGCCAGTGATCTCTCTATTACACAGTAAGTTCCACAAAGTGCCGAATTAAGACCTCAGTAACACCAGCCAAGAAACACTGCATTAATTATATGGATGGTTCATGCAAGGTAGTTTTTGGGTCTGAATTATATGCATCTTTGGCATACCTTTTTTTTTTTTTTTTTTTTTTTTTACTTTGTGTGGAGAACTGGAGATTCGTTGACCACTATACAAGACTGAAGACCGGACATTAAAAAAAAAAAAAAAAAAAGATAATGTTTAAATTCATAAATGTGTGAATGTTTTGGCATACACCGAGATAGGCTTTCAACTTCCTTTCACCTTACCTTTCTTCCACATCTTAATTACACACTTTTTTTTTTATTGAGGCAGCAAATTCTTTCCTCTTTAGGTCTGTACCCCACAACAACCCAGAGCTCAGAACATAAACAAAGACACATTTGGAAGCTCCTGCGGAGACCGATATCCAAGATCAACAGATCCTGCAATTTGCTACTTCCTCCTCCCCCCCTCTCCTCCGAGGGGGCTTATGTAAGTCTCCCCTGGGGCGATGCATGTATGGTTTTACAGAGATGACTGAAAGCTATGGCTGGAGCAGTTATATTAGACCTCCGTAAAGGAGTAAATGGGTAATACTTAACGTTCAGTAAGCTCATTTATAGGATCCCAAATATTAATAAATGAGTGCAATCGACACAGTCTGACACCAACACGTTGGAATTTATGACTTGTAACAGCAGAGGCAATGAATCTGCCAAAGCATCTTTTCAACATTTTAATATAATTGGGAAGCCTGAAGCCACTAAACTATCTATGCCTTTCCTGTATTTGCCCTGATTTGCTCTTGAACATCCACAAAGTCTGGAGCCTCATATAAAACTTTAGAAAGGGGGTTGGTAGTAGAGCTTTTCTTTTAATGTTTGGAACTTGCGACAGCGTGCACTGCAATTTCCAGGCAGTTTAGTACCATTAGAGCAAAAGCCAGATAAATCCGGCTTCCTATTTTCACGTTGTAGAATTCTATATTAAGGGCCACGAACGAAGAAACACATATCAGATGAGCAGCTTGTCCTTTAAAGTGAAAAGCTCCCTTCACCGGGACATTCAGAACCTTCCCAAAATGGACTTGTTTTCAGCTTGTTCATCTTTTCCTCCTCCCGACTGTTTTTTTTTTTTTAAAGTTTCATGTCCATGTTTGGTGACAATTTATTACTTGAAGTCATCTTCCAAGAGCGAGCAGGAAATGTCTTTGTAAAACAGTCCGAACAAACTTCATGTGCAAAACAAACGCATCGCGGATCAGTAGGGACAGTTCCTAAGCAGAATGTGTTTTAAAAGTTTGCCCGGAAGAATGCTGCGTGGAGCCTGGGACATATTTTTTCGTAGAGATGTTATGAATGGTTGTCAGTTCTAAGGTCAGGGCTTTGAGGCCATTTGTCTTGTGAAGTAGCCGCACTGTAGAACTGTTTTATTCAGGCTGTTTTGTGCTAATTTAGGATACTATTATGTATCCTATTATCCTAATAGGATACATCACCTATTAGGACAGTAGATCCAGCGTGCTGGATAGCATCATATGCATGATAGAGTAACCCAGCTCCAGCATCAGTGAACTTCTATTATTCCCCCCTTAGAGGGTAAGGACTGCGACATGGGTGCGTAAATTAGAATAATACATGATTCTAATGATGATCATGATCTGCCCAAGGATCAAGTTGTGCAGTTTGGGGTAAACTCCCCCCGTTTTCCTTATATACATACATAAGTAAGAGTCTTCTGGCGTCACCATGTTAGGTTGGGTTCGTGTTATGATTCATCAGCCATGTGATCCTGGGGAAACACCCGTCTTGGGAAAACATTACCAGCGTTTGGCTTATACGCTCCTTCTCTACCTTTCCTTGCTTCCTGCTCCTTTAGGACTCTGTGTATCTGCTTTTCCCTATCTGTCCTCCGGCTCGCTGTCAGGGCTAGGGTTGTACAGCACACTGGCCAACTCGTTGTGGCTTAAGCAGACTTCTCAGGTGGCTCTAAAGCACGCGGAGACCAGGAATCACTGGACCACCACTTGTGCATGTAAAGGATGTCCCGGCCCCTCCCGCTTCACCAACGATCAGCATCGTGTGCTGTCTGCCTACCCTGCTTCTGCTTTTCCCAGTGTCCTAAATCCTTTCTGTTCTGCTGTGAGTGAACATGCTGGGAGACCGCCCTTTCTTCTCTTAGACATCCTTATAGAGATGTAGGCTTGGTTCAGGCACTGTGCTGTGGCTCCATTTCACTACGTAGAGTTTCCTAGAGGGAAAAGCCTTCCTCCTTTTTGGTCGCCATCCTCACCATTTTTTTTTTTTTTTTTTTAACGTTTATTTATTTTCGAGACAGAGAGAGACACAGCGTGAACGGGGGAGGGGCCGAGAGAGAGGGAGACACAGAATGGGAAGCAGGCTCCAGGCTCTGAGCCGTCAGCCCAGAGCCCGACGCGGGGCTCGAACTCGCGGACCGCGAGATCGTGGCCTGAGCTGAAGTCGGACGCTTAACCGACTGAGCCACCCAGGCGCCCCCATCCTCACCATTTATACTCAAGAAGGTACATGGGGATTAGAGCCCAACATGCAGTTAATGAAAAGAACAATACATACTTTGTCGAGTGGCTAAAAGCTACCACAATTTGATTAAAATAGATGGCTGTATTAAATCAGTAAATTTCCGTTTCTGAGCAGGCCAACATGGCCTTGACCAGTGGAAAAAAAGCAGGATGCCGGGTCCTGCCCTGGGACCTCAGGAATGGAGGTGGATCATATTTCAGAGGGGGACAGTGTGAGCATCAGAGTTAGCAGAAGTAAGGGCAAGGGGAAAAGGTATCTTACTAGTTTCACATCTGCTTTAGGCGAGTTCTTTAGAGATCCCTTTTGAAGATCCAAAGGTCATGCCTCAGTAAGTCTTAAGGCTCTTGGAATCTAGCATATTGCCAGAGGAAACTTAGTGCCATTTTACGAATCATAAAGGTAATTTAGGCAAAGAGGAGTGGAATAAGCATTTGTAATTTGTGCTTTTTAAACTGCGATAGTGAAACCCATCCAGTGGATAACAATTAGCATTAAAAAGAGAATGGAAAAAATCAAAGCAAATTGCATTCGGTAAGAGTTAAATGTATTTCGTGGACTTTTGTTTCAGTGACGTAGACATGTATTCTGAGTCATGATGTAAAATGCATCTTCCACTGAGGGTTTTGGTCAAAACTTTAGAAGCTATTGGTCTGTGCTAATGGTTTATGTAAGATGTATAAATAGTCATTTTTTATAGGCTAGGGTTAGAGGAATAAGACCTATGGGTACAGATTATGGCCTCTCAGGTTCTATGCCTACAGTAAAGGCTAGTTTCCTCAGGGGGAGAAAAGCCAGTAGACTTGGGGCAGGTAATTAAATGTCTAAACTGCTCAAAGGCATATGTAAGATAGAACCACTTATCCTGTGACATTATTCTATTCTGTAAAAACTAAACTCTTGTAAATCAACAAGCAACACTATTAACTAATAAATCATTGTTCAAATAAAACTCGGAAAATATTTAAGTAAATATGCCAGTATACTCAGATACTTTCTTATTAAACTTTAATCATTCCTCAGCCTAATCCTCTTTTTTTCACTCCTAGAAATAAGTACAAACTTGGTCCGAATGATTTTTTTTTTTTTTCCTCCTTTGGGCTGGTCTGCCACTTTTATATTTAGCTTTCTTCTTCTGTCTCCATTTTGTCAAAATTCTCTGTTTTCCTCTCTCCATGCCTTTTGCTCCAATCAGAAGTGAGAGAGAAATGGGATGGTCTTTTTCTCTTACGATGGTCTTTTTCTAATCAAGAGTAATTTTCTTCCATATCAGTATTTCTTTTCTCTTAGCCCCCTTTGAAGCCTGAAGCTAGTATAAAAGCTAATTTGAAATTAGCATACAATCAGGTTCCTTATTAGTCTCTATAGGCATTTTTTTGCAGATGTATAGCTTGGCCAGGGTCACAGATCCCTGACGGAAAATTGCTTCTTTTTAAAGGGTCCAAGCACATATTTCTTTAGAATATATAAAAATATTGCTCAAAGAACAATATGGCATTTAAGGGGAGATATGAATTGATTGTCTCTTGTACACTTACAGAAACACCTTCTGTTTCACCTTATGTACCTGTCAAAATAAATAGCAAAATGACTCAAAAATTGTGCCTTTAAAAAATTAATGGTGATTATGTCCTGATCAAGTACAACCTTGTATTTTGACTGTCTGTGGGGAAAGTATGTCAAAATAGAATTTGGTATATAGGAAACGTCAGTGAATTAGATCAAGCTTTTTCTCTACAAGATCCTTCTTGAATTATCTATCTAAACATTTTTTTTTTTTAATTTAACCAACTATCACTAGTACCTACGTCAGAAAATTTCACTCTGGGCTCTATTTACCATCTGAAAAATTATGTGAAATATATGAGTATCTACAGTTTTTAATGACTTATTTTTTTAATGTGTTAATATGTAATTGGAATGCACCCATCCTATAAGATGATTTCTATGAGCTATGACAATTATATACACCTGTGTAGTTACTACTTAAAATAATATATAAAAGATTTCCATCATCCAGAGTTCCCTGGGCACCTTTTCCAATCAATTTCCTATGCACCACAGAGCAACTACCACTAGAAATTAGTTTTGGTTATTTTTGGAAGACATCTTAATGGAACCATACGATAGATATTCATTTTTGTCTAATTCTAATGTTTGCTAATTTCATTATGTTATTACATCTATCAGTACTTAGTTCCTCTTCACTGTTGAGCAGTATTCTCCCATATGACTATACCAGATTTCAACTGTCTTTTTTTTTTTTTCTATTGATGGACCTTTGACTTGCTTTTCACTATCATAAATAAAGGTGCTATGACCATTCTTTTACATGTATTTTTTGTGGACATACCTTTTAATTTTTAGGGGGAGACATGTAACTACCTAGGAGTGGAATTGCAGGCTCTTTCAGTAGGTATTTTAACTTTATTAGAAACAGATCTGTGGTTTTTAATAAACTCTCAAAAAGAGCTTTACATCCCAAATTTAATTTTTTTAAGAAACATTGCTTTTAGGGCATGAGTGCAGATGTTTTTGGTTGTTTTAAAGTCTTTTCTCACTTCTCCTTAGGCTTCACTTACTGTAAAATGAGTGCTGGACTATGTCTTATGTCTCTAATGCATTAGTGCATTGGTACCTGTTGAAATGAAATGTTTTTCATAAGTTCTTGGATAATAACTGATTCATATAATAGAAGAAATCCACTAGAATATAAAGTTCATAAGGACAGAAGCATTGTTGTCTTCACTGCTGTCACCCAAGCACTAAGATCCTACTTGCACAGAGTAGGTGTTCAATAAACATGTGCAAAATGAATGAATGAATGAATAAATGAAGTACTAGGAATATGCTGGGAGGCATTGTAGCCACTTTTAAATAGCGTTTCCCTCAATTCTCACAGCCAATCTTTGAGTTAATTCCTCTTATTACTTTTAATGAGCGAAGAAATCCGGCACCGAGAGGTTAGGTAACATGCCCATTGTCACATCGCAAACACGCTAGGATTTGAACCCAGGTGGTGTCACTGCAAAGCCAACAATTTCAGCTCATTAAAAAAGACTACATGTCTGTGTGTCTCTTGCTTTTTAAGTTTTGTTTCAAGAAGTCAAAATAGCCTTCTCATATTTTCTAGCTGTATCTTTTTGGAAGGAAAAATCCTGGAGAGGAAATTCCACTCACTGGTTTAGGATGGTGATGGTATTCTTCCATTTTTAATTCTCATAATTAAATGGATTTTCCTTGAAATTACATTCTGGTTTATTTCTATAATGGAAGTAGGGGTCCCACTTCACTTTTATTATAGATAAAGGATATAAAGTCCTCATACACAGTTCTTGAATATGTTTGTTTTCTCTTATCTTATTTTCTCTTGCATCATTTCAGGTAAGGCTGAAAGTTTCGGTGTTTGTTATGTAGGTTAAGAAGAATGTTGAATCTGAAGTGCATGACTGCTGTTACGAAGGCTTTATTATATAGTCCTTTGTGGTGTCATGGGTTTTGGGACGTTGTGATAGGATGGTGTCATCCATTTTCATAATTCTTAGTCATTCCTCATTACTAAGCTTTGTTTAACTTATTTTTTTTAAACTTATTTTTATTTTTCATTTGAGAGAGAGGAGGAGAGAGAGAAAGAGAGAAAGAGAGAGAGAACATGAGCAGGGTAGAGGGGCAGATGGAGAGAGAGAGAAAGAGAATCCTAATAAGGCTGCATGCTGCAACCCTATGTGGGGCTAGATCTCACGACCCAGGGATCATGACCTGAGCCAAAATCAAGTGTCAGACACTCAACTGACTGAGCCACCCAAACACCCCTCATTACTAAAGTTTTTAGTAGTGTAATTCTCCATCTCCTCAGTCTTTCTTGGGTTACTGTGGTCCCCCCCAGCTTCCAGGGAGATTGAAGATGGGTCAGTACATTGTAACAGACTGGCTTCGTCAACAGATGGTGAATTTGTTTTCTGTTTAAAAAAGCTCATCCCTCGCTATCTCTACAGAACTTCCTCATATCTGATTTCTGCTTCTGCTTATTTTAACAGAAAGATTTAAATAGTGGATTCTGATTAATATTTATCTCTATGTAGCCAAACCAGGACCAGATAGGCTTCAAAATGGCATCTGTTAATGAAATTGCTTCCCAATTATTATATTAGGTGGAGACCTACCCCCATCGGTAAGACATAATGACCTCACATCTCTCCACTGTATCATGTAATGCTCACGAGTCTCCTGTGAGTGCTTTAGAAACCTCATTTAAAATGGAGTTGAGCAGCCCATTAGAGGGAGCTTTCACGAGCTACCACTCATCATACTAAGCACACTTTACATTTCCCAATAGAAAGACGCTTACTTTACATACCCAACATGAGGAAAGAAGAATTTCTCCTTGCCCAACAACAGCCCAGCCAATGAAAACTCAGCAAAACAGCCCTACCCAATTCCTTCCTTTCCCTTATAAAAGCAAGCCACTCTCCTCTATCTTGCCTATGGTTTCCCATATTTGCTTGTCCCAAAGTGCTATTCCTCTGCTATTTCTGAATACACTCTATTTGCTGGTAAAATAACGGCTCTTTTGTTTTTTAAGATCAACATCACCGATAAGGAAAATTCTCCTATCAAAATTTTATGTGCTTTTATATCTCTTTTGCAGAATGCTTTAACGATATGAAAAATGATCTGTACCAAGAAAAACTTACCAGTCCTTAAGCTTCTTAGCTTAGTTCACAAAGAGAGTAGATCTGAAATTCTTTAAAATTACGTCCATTTTCTATTCCAAGGATAGGGCTGCAAAACAGTCCCCAATTCATTAATATCTGTCATTCTAAGTGACAATTAAAAGCAATATTTCTTAAGCGACAGTCCCAAATAAAAGTGCTATGAATTAAAAAAATAATTTGTTGTTTTTAATCCAATCACTTCCTTCTTCTTATAGAATAGTCCACAAAATAAAACCAGAGCTGTTATTTTACCTAATACTCTCAAATGCCAAACAAGAGTATGATTCCTTGCTTATGATCTCCTGTAATTCTAACCAATTCTGTGAAAGCACAGAGCTATTTTGGCATTTCACGTTTCTGCTGCTTCATCATCAAAGCCAAGCTCTTTTGCTGCAGCCTCTTACCACATTCATAGCACATACATCTCTGAACAACCGTGTTTTCAGTCATCTTTTCAACAGAGGACTCTAATCTTGTGATTCTCAAATGCCATACCAAATTTAGGTTTTGCTGACACTTCCCTGATTTTCTAGGATTTAAAACATTTTCAAATAAAGTTTTGAAGCAAATGATGACAAGGTGTTTTCATGCTTATATAACCCATCTCAGAGCTATTCCAGACTCAAGATGGAATCATAACCCTGTACCAAATAGAAGAGAGAACAGCACGTTATTCTGGTAATCAGAGCAGTAGTGTTTTCAGGTGTTCAGTGTCATTCTACCAACCAACAGGAAAGCCAAAGAGCAAGAAGTTAATGTGGATGTTTTAAAATAAAGGCGTAGACATGCTGTTTTTGTTTGAGCTTTTGAATGTGTGTTTTAATACAAATAATACATTGAAATTCTGTGCACTGAAATGAGGGAACTTGATGAAAGACTTTTGTCAGATTTAGCCTGGGGATAGAGATGCCACCGACCAGTGACATTGTTTAAGAACTGCAGGGAACAAGATGGTGACGTCTGAGTTGGGAGAGTTAAGGACACGGTTGACTCTATATATGCGAAAGAAAGAGAATAATTCACCAAATGTATTTCTCAGTCACAAACTTTAAAGTATTTAGAAAAAAAAACACCTTTACGTACTGATTCATTAACTTTGTATGTGTAGATAGAGGTTGTGTGGTTAGAATTATTTGCTTGTGGAATTTGAGGTGATACTTTCAATAGGGTTGTTTGAAGTGTAAATAAAATTGAGCAAAGCTACAGGATTTATATAGCAATTTAAGGGTAATGGGTGTTTTTATATGTACTATCACTTTTTTATCCTTCTCATAAGACATTCCGGTAGGTCTAAATTATCATCCCTAATTTATAGCGAAGAATACTGAGGTTCAGTTGCCCAGAATTGTACAGCCAAAAGAGGTGACACGTATGTCCTTACTTAAACCCATGACTGGAGAGGTCATGCATTGAATCTCTTTATTGTATGTTCTATTTTCTTTTTTGCTTTATGCTTCCTATGTTTCTTTTGTTTCAAATTTTCTTTTCCAGCTTTCTTAAAATCACTGAAGACTTTAGATCTTGCTCCCCAGGGAGCGTGTATAAGCTTGTACATAACTTGTACATTATTTCTGGATGGTTTATTGCAGATATAGGATGGCATGTCAATTAGATTGCACACTATTTGACTTTAGGAAAATTACATTTAAGTTAAGACTTTGCCCATTTTATGGGAGCTGGACTGTGCCACAATACCTGTGCAACTGGGATTGCCAGATACTGGGAACTGATCCAGTTGGGACCAGTTTGAATGACAGAGGTGGTATATGAGGCCCAAGTTTTAAGAATTTGGCTTTAAGAATTTTCAGTTGAGTAAAATGAAGCTCAGATTGGGTAAGCTAGGCTATAATCGTGTCTTGAGTCCAGCTGGCAAAATTGATCACCTTTCAAGGATTCCTTTAATGGGTATGTAGTGGTACAACTCTTAATTCTGGAGTAATGCTATGAAGGTAAACTGTGGAGACCGTTTGTCTTGTTTTGTGCCCTCTGCTGGGTCACACTTATTAGCCATGTGACCTGGGAAAAGATATTTATCCTTTGCAGCTTCAGTTTTTATTTTAATAAGCTTCATCAGATTGCTGTGAGGATAAAAGGAAATAAGGCATGTAAAATTCTTGGAACGGTGTCTAAAACAAGGTAAACATTCAGCAGAGGTTATTTATTATTATTATTATTATTACTGCAGTAGTAGTAGTATTTAATTGGGGGTAGTATAACTGGCAAAAGCAGCAAAGGAACCAAGGGGAGGGGGGAAGTAAGTGCACGAGGATGATAGTTTCCAAGCAGGTTTTGAATGCTAAGATTATCTGAGGGACAAGGTAGACATCTAGCTTTGTGCCTTGAGCCAACATTAGAGAACAGATAAATTGAAAACACACTAACATTGAGGAGGAACCTTGGTGATGCTATTGAACAGACTCAAGGAGCAGTGTAGAAACCTAAGAGGCTGTGCTGGACTGAGGGCCTGGACCTGAGTGGTCTTAAGTTGGACCAGCTTGTATGAAGAATAGCATGTGGGGCACCTGGGTGGCTCAGTAAGTTAAGCATCCGACTCTCAATTTTGGCTCATGTCATGATCTCACAGTTTGAGTTCTGCATTGACTGTGTAGAGCCTGCTTGGGATTCTCTGTCTCCCTCTCTCTCTGTCTCTCCCCCACTCGCTATCTCTCTGTCTCCAAAAATAAATGTTAAAAAAAATAAAAATTAAAAAAGAAAACAATCTGAAAAAAGGAGAAGGATAGCATGATTTGAGCCTACATAATACTTGTAGACCTGTAAGTTGCATCTTCACATTGGCCTGAGAATCAGGATAGGATTAAGTTGGGATGCCTACCTGTGGGAGTCTGAAGGGAAAAGGCTGGAGTCTTGGAGATGAGCTGAAAATGAAGTGCTAAATTCTTTTCTATGAACACTAATCACTGTAAGAGTTCACAGGAGGAAGAATAAATCAATAAAGTGGGAGAAATTCACTGTAGCTATGGTGGAACCAGAGCTGAGTCTTAGGTGATGAATCAGATTTGTGTGAAGAATAAGCAGAGGAAAAGAGGGAGTAAAAATGGTCAGAGGCCTTGAGACTGGGGTGAGGGTGAGGCCTATTTGTAAGTTAGTAGTGCTCTTGTTCTGATTCATACACAGTTGTGGATAAAATGTCCCTAAGTAGGAAAGACTGGATTCGGAAGTATTTTTATCAACCTGGCACAGAATGACAAGGAAAGCAAAGGGAGTCATTAATCGTTCTTAAGAGAGAAGTGACATATAACACCCCAAACCAGGAATTATACATCACATAAAATAGTGTTCAAAGAAAAATAGTTTGAGAAACAGTAAGACAATGGAAAACCATTTTCTGAATACCAACATGACATGTATGATATAATTTATTTTATTATTACAATCTTGTGTTTAGGTGCTAATGTGACAATTTTCCTGAAAAAGGAACTGAGATTTAGAGAGGTAAAGTGACATGCCCAAGGATCAGATCCAGGTGTGCTTGATTCCAAAGCATGCTCTGTTTTCCTGTGCTGGGTGGTTGTTCACAACATAAAGGAGGTGGGGAAAAGCTAGAATGAACCATGCAATCAGGGATGAAAGTCCAGATGAAAGAAGGGGCATGGGACAAATATAGCTTCCTCAATAAAAGGTAGCTTTCCTTCTCTTTCTTTTCCAACCATAGTGTTTATATCTTTCTTGTTGCCAGTCTCATTCATCTTGTATTCAAGATATTCTTATACCTGTCTTATCCTTACTATCCTTAACTTCTGCTGATTGTGTATGTTTTGTTTTGGTTTTGGTTTTATTTATATATTTTTTTTTTCCTGAGTGCTTTTTGCAACATCTTAATACAAATCACCAAGGGAAATTTGTGAACTCAGGAGAGTGCACACTCCATGGAAAGCAAGCCAGGCAAGCTTTCGAAGCAGAGCAATCTGGTTTTGTGTTATAGATTCACCAGTTACCAACTCGGTGCTTTTAGCCAATGCACATAATTTTTTTTAAGAACCTCAGTTTCCTCATCTATAAAAAGTATGAGAATAAGACATTATGCATGGGATTGTGGGGATGAAGGGTGTCAAGCATAACATGTCAAGCACAGTTCCTGAATCATATGGAATAATCATGAATTTTGTTATCTTCTCCCTTCCTTTCCATGAATTGAACTATTAAATATTTAGGGAATGTCTTATAGAAAAATGGAAGTATATGAAAAAAATAATAAAATTAAGTGCATTAATAAAAATGTAAGTAAATAAGGAGAATAGTTTGATTGATGATCATTCTACAAATCATGGTTAATGATGCTTTGTTCCAAAAGCTATATATATTAGTCTTTAGACAAAGCTTCAGTTCATAACCTGTACATTCATTAAACCTGAAATAGGCAAATGGATTGCTCTCAAAAGTCAATAGACTGAAGAGAATCACTTCTTAAGGAACATTTTTTATTTGTTATTGGCCCATTTGGACCTCAAGGATAAAAGATACTACTTATCAACTAATTTATACAATGATGAGAGAGATAATATAATGGATGAGAGAGCCAAGAGGAAAAATTATTTCAATAGGTTCAAATAATGGACCCAAACTAACCAGATAAAATTTAATAGAAATCAAAGTCAAGACCTGCGCTTAGGTTCATGCTATTAATTCTATACATAAGAGAGAAAAGACTTGTCCAGAACATGATTCATATGAAACCTATCTTGGAATTTTTGTTGACCAAATGAGCTTATAACATGAATTGATTTTGAAAAATAATCAGAGCGGGAGATGACTAAAAAAGGAGTTGGGGCAGTGGGAGATTTTTAAAGGGTTTGTATTATTTTTTCTACTAGTATTTATTTAACATCATCTAGTTGAGTATTATACCAATCAAATCTTTCTTTCTTTTTTTTTTTTTTTTTTATGTTTGTCAATGTTCCCAAAGTCTTTGAGCTAATAGATGTGTTCGCCTCTGTCCCTGAGCCAAAATTCTGTCTCCTTCTGCTTGTTATGTTTTAGTAAATACACCTCTTTAGCTGCCCAATGAGGGCAAGGGAGTTTGTGCTGTAAAATGCAGAGGAGATATTTTGTTGTTTTCATGCAATTTGCATGTGTGCACATCTAGGGAAATGGGAGATGGTGTTCAGGTCCCAAGCATGGAATTTTTTTTTTTTTGCCCCAAATGAGATTCTCCAAATGTTCCAGTCAACTCTTTGCTTTGACATTTTCCTACTCATTGAAATTTCTGGGATTCTATCATCCTTTGAGGATGCTCAGTGTGCTCACTGTGGGCCTGGAGAGTGCATCTGTGAATATTTGTTGCAGCCATGGTCACTGGCTGTTCTAGTTAGGTGAGCAGTGCAGAGCTCTATGTATATAATTGTGAATGCCACAACCATCACTACCTATTTTGGTGCTCAAGATGAGTCACTTTCTAAAACAACTAGCCCTTTACCCTACTCAGTGACATGCTGCCATCTAGAGTCTTGTATTTGGCCAAAGAATGTCTACAAATTGGCCGTGGCTGCCTATCCCCCTTGCCCCCCCCCACCTCATGGACGTGTGGCTTCCAAAGTCAAACACACACACAAACAAATGAAACCATGCAACCTGACTTCGGTCTCTTTTCAATACTCAGTAGAGAAATACTGGATTTTTCTGAAGCTCATTGAATCTTCTCTTCTTCTAGCTATCTTGTAGGGTACCACACCACAGGTGAGGGAAAGAAAGTCTTAGTGTTACAGGCTTTTTTCTTCTCTACTGGTAAGACTATTCTTTTAGAATGGTGAGACTAATTTTTCAGAAAGTTAGTCAGGAAAAGTAATATTGATATAGAAGTCATTAATAGAAAGGTTTTCCTTTCGGATTTGTGCACATATATGTGTGGGAAGGGTGGGGGTCCAAAGCAGCACAAAACTTCATGTATGGCACCAGTGTAACCTTGCTCTGTAAATTTGCTTCCATCATCGAATCTTCCATATCCTTAAAATTATGCACTTCGTGGTGAGAGTAATCTCTCTTCTTGGGTACCTGAAATTATCTTCAGCCACCATGTCAAGTCCCCTAGTGATAGGAGCAGATTCCGTTGAGGACATTTGGTCAAGATCACATTTCCACGCTTCCTCACCCAATGGACATCTGTTGTCCCTTAGTAATCCTGAATTACCAAATAAAGTAAACATAGACACATCAGTGGACATATCTGCACATTCATCTTTTATTGAACTCCCTCTTGTTAAGTCACAGGAGTATTTCCTTCCAGAAGACAATGACAAAAGTGCCATCAAGATGATTGAATGGGCTGAAGGCCAAGCCCTCTGAGGAACATTTGTATGAATGAAGGACATTTCCTTTGTAGAAGTGAAGAAGTGAAGACAGTAGACATGGTGATTGTCTTTGTATACATGAGGGGATGATGTATATAGTGGATTGCTGTTTAACTTCAGAGGGAAGAGCTCAGATTCAGAAATAGAAGTTTTAGGGAGACCGATGAAATAACAGGTTTAAAATAGCCAGAGCTCTTTAAATAATGAATTCAGCTGCCCTTGTGAAGCAGTGGATTCCCAATTATCAAAATTGTATAAACAGGGCTATCTGAGAGAAATTTGATAGTGGTGAGAGAACTACATGTGTAATGGAGGTTTCCTTCAAACTGAAAGCTCTATAATTCCATGAGTCTAGATCCAACGATGCTGTTACCATATTTCCATCTCTCACACCTTTTTAAAAGGTTTGCTCTTCCTTTAACTATTTCTGGCATCTATCTCCAATCCTTAGGTTTCTATGCTCAATAATATGAATAATTTAAATGAGTAAGCTGAATGGATGGTATTACACTCTTAGGTACATTTCTCAACCAGGCCTGTTTCTTCACTTTGAAAAAAAATGCAACATTGCTTTCGGCAATTACTTTATGACTGTACCTTCCTCTGAGTGGGAGGATGCTGAATAAGGAAAAAAAGTCATTAAATATAGGAAGTGGCACTAAAGTTGTTTTTATTTGTTGATTCATGAATCTAGGCATATGTATGTTTGCTAATATAACCTGCGGATTAGAAAAACTCATCATTCGTAAATGTTTTATTTCAGTGACTTTGATTATTCACAATTACATGGAACCAAAACTTGCCAGGGTAAAACATAAGAGTCATTCTTAACTTGATTGGTAGTGAAGTAAGACATTCTGAAGATGTACTTCTTTTCTGTTTGAGTGATATTTCACTCTTGATTAAGAATTGGTCAAGGGGCGCCTGGGTGGCTCAGTTGGTTAAGCGGCCGACTTCGGCTCAGGTCGTGATCTCGCGGTCCGTGAGTTCAAGCCCCGCGTCGGGCTCTGTGCTGACAGCTCAGAGCCTGGAGCCTGTTTCAGATTCTGTGTCTCCCTCTCTCTGACCCTCCCCCGTTCATGCTCTGTCTCTTTCTGTCTCAAAAATAAAATAAACATTAAAAAAAAAAAAAAAAAAAAAAAAAAAAGAATTGGTCAATAAAAATCAAATTTCCCAAATCTGTCTCTTAAGATGCCACTTCTTCCAGCTTTTAAAAATGTACATAGAACTTAGCAAGTAATTATAACATAGGAATGTTGCTTTATGCTGTTTCCTTTTTCACTTAAATAAAATTTCATTTAGGAGGAAGATTTCAAAATATATCTTCCATATAATATGATTTAAAAGCAAATAAAATCTAAAGAAGACATAATTGAAAATTGACTGCCCGATTTCTGGAAACATGAAAAAGAATATCATAGTCATAGCCTAAAGATATTTCCCAACACGCATGGCATAAAATTTATGTAGCCCTCAAAAACTTCCAGAATGTAGGAAGGTGTCTGATCATTTACTCAATAAACTTTGTTAAGTCTTGAATAAATACACTCAGCATTATTACAGTTGAATTTCCTTTTGGAGGGGAAATTTTCAGCGTTCTTGAATTTTAGGGTGATGTTCTTTTCATGGAAAACAGAAAACAGAGTACATTATGAGACAAAAGCGAAATTCTCAAGCCATCATAGTAATTAGATTCATTAATTATAATTAGAGATTTGGGAGACAACCTTCATGGGTTAATCTGCCACAGTTTAGGGAATTGCAACTAATTGTGGCCTGAGACCTACGTTTATATAGATAAAAATAATGCAATATTGTAGAATTTGTACTATCACATTTTATGTGCTAAGTACTTACAGGGTTCTTCGTTTTAAAATAGTTTCCTTTTTTCTCTCTCTCTCTCTAAGTAATGCAGATGGATATTACACACTATGGTAGTAAATATTCCATATACAATGCCTATATGGTTATTTAGATTATTTGAATGGAAATTGAAATAAATAGGTGGTCTGCCATACCTATACTAAGGTAATAGTATTTAGAAGAAATAGAATGTTGTTTTTAATGCTCTCAAATTAGAAATCCAGTAAGTAATAAATTCTGATAGGTAGTCCAGACCTAGCTCAGACCTCTATAATGTTTGAGCTGACTAGGTAAGTCAGTACAGCTCTCAAATGTGCAGCTGGCAAGGTGCCCCGACCAAAGTCAGAAAACATGCAATACTCAGAGAAACGAACATGCAGAATTCTAGAAAACTGAACAGAATTGCAGTCATAAGCTCACAGGGATAATATAATCTTGTTTTCAGAAACAATTTAGGCAGACAATTAAGTGAGCTTGCACGTAGGGTTGACTCCAGAGTAGGAACTTTTCTAGTGTCAAACTGTAATTCTAGGTACTTGATGACAGAAAGCATTTCAGAGGAGGTAAAATACAGAAAATAGTGTTTTCCACACACATACACCAACATATTGAGATGGGAGACATTACAGTATTCAATTATTTCCTTGTATTTTTATTTCCCACTCAGGAGTTGTTTTGAGAAAATACCCATGTAGTAGTTAATTTTGATGACTGGATTGATGGATTGTGGGCTGAGGACAAGGAAACACTTCTCGTCTCAGGGATGTCTATCCCGAATTACAAACAAATGTATTCCTTTTCATCATTAATGTATAGCCTTTGCTGCTAGTCCCTAGAGCTTTACATTGAGAGTAGTTTGAAGCACAATTTAATTTAAAAACATCTGTGCCATTGCAACAGAAATGATACATAAAGTTTTTCAGGACACACTCAAGGAAGTAAGCGAGAAAAAGAGCAGGAGAAAGGAGAATTTAGCAGCCCTTTGTTTTCTCCTGTGCATTAATTCGAGGGTCTTGGGGGACGGCTGGGGAAAAGAGTGCAGCTACACTAACACTATGGGCTGGAAATTCTGCCACATATCCATTGAGAGAAAAATGCCTTAAAAATATTTTTCAAATGATTTAGAGTTGGCTAAATCCGATGCATGTTTTTACCATGAATTTTCCATTTAAAATGTTTAAAAAAATAGGTTTTTAAAAAGAAAATGTAACCATATGTTACTGATTCATTCACACTTATCATATTGTTTTGTGTGAGCAAGCTGGTGTCCAAAATAATTTAGTTTTTTTCAACCAGGAAGTCACATTTTTACAGCACCAAAAAGGACCTTGAACCTGGAAAGTTTCAAATTTCATTTTAAACTCAGAACCCAAGGAATTTGAGTGGGTTCTAAACTTGGCAACGTGCCTTCACCCTAGTTAACATATTGATGGAGTTACATATTCACGAACATATGGGTTAAAAGTGGAGCTGTTAATTCTGTTTTGATATTGATGCTAGATATATTCGATTTGACTTCCTAGTTTGTTTGCCACGAGGAAACGATCAGCCACTTATTTTGTTATTTAAAAAACTTTACATATCGACCCATATCCTTAAATATACAATAAGTGTTATCAAATATGTAACAAAGCTGGTGTATGGAAAACGCATAATTTTCCCTAAGGGTTATTTGCTAATATGGAACACAGGCCTCTAAAATGTGATGAAAGGGAGGACTGTGGAACAATGGGTCATGATGGCTAATTTTATGGGGAACACATGCATACAATGTAATTTAAAACACATGCTAGAGCAGTTATAGTAAAAGGCTCAGAGAATTAGAATGGAATTCTGCTTCATAAAAAAAGAAAACAGTTCCCTCTTTCTCCCGACAAAATTGCATTTCTCCTCTAGGAAAGAGATCCCATTCACTAATGCTTTAACAATTGCAAGGCCCACCCGCGAGCTCACGTCTATTCTCGCAATCTCCTCTTCCAGGTATGGCCCATCCTCTGTGGTTGACCGTTCAGAGATACGACATGACATTGACGGCAAACAGTCTAATATGTGTCTGGCATCTTTTTAGTGCAATATTTATTAACTGTTCTTCAAAACTAAAATATAGTGTCCTATTTATTTAATCTGTGTCTTAAGCAATGTACTATAGTCTATTAACATAGGAATTTTAAGGGAGAGGAACAGATCATTCTGTCCGTTCTGTTCCTAGACAGATGCTTTAGGCTTACTTAAGGCGCACGCCTAAAGCAAGTCAGACTGTTGAATGTACTGTTTTGAAGATCTTCAGGAGTGATAAGACAATAACCTTGGAAGCAACTGGTTGCAGTAATATAATCACCAGCTTTTTATTCATGCTTCTCGACTCCAAAAGAAAACAACAAAAAGAAAATTCTTTCTCTTACTGTGATTTAAGCTTATTTTCTCTTCCTTTATTTCATCTTTTATGAAGATGAAGGACAATTTGTTGGTAACTTCATCATAACTCCTCATATCCTTACATATAAATGTTAATCATCAAAGTTCAAAGTAATTTTGGAAAAATTTGTTGACATTATTCTTATAAAAACTTTTTTTAGAAAATATGGGTTCATGTCACTGATCTCAGATTTTCTCTGCAGATAATCTATTCCAGTTTATTTCATCTTTTCACGTTTTATTTAAGAAGTCATCAGTGAATAATGGTGTATATTGCTTTTAATCCACAAACCTGCAAGCTAGAGTAATTGTTAAGATAAGGGTTTGACTGATATGGAAAAGACAACGGGATCTATCTTCTGCTAGAATCATCAGACTGTGTCAAGTGCCTTTCTAGCTGGGCTGGTTTCTCCAGCTTCTGATTTTCATCCAGTGGTCTCCATTGTCGGTCGTTCTCTGACCATCATGTCACTACAGGTCATGCCCCCTCCAGTGTCCTCAATCTCAGGCTTCAAACAGGAAGTGGATTTTATACTCACTTGGTGCTCTCCTATAATGCACCTAAAGCCTCAGGGCTCCAATTCTGCCCAGAACTTTTACTTATATAAGTGAACAACATTGACTTTTTCTAATCTGTTTATCAACTTTGAAACTTTATGGACCTGTTATTGCTGTTTAAAAAAATTTTTTTTGACATAGAGTATTTGCAACAAGAACGGAAAAATGACATAATTGGGTTTGAGATCATCACGGCTAAAATTTTTAGTGTATTTATTTTCAATTTTTTCCATCTACATGGTTTACCTAGAAGTGATCAATTTTGTTGTGGAGCTCTTTAATGTAACATATCAATGCATTATAAAATATTTTTAAAGACTTGACTTTTAAAAATATTCACTCTGTAATATTTCATTTACTTACAGACTCCATCCTTGTTGAAATCTTTAATTCCTTCCAATTTTTTTTTCATTTGTGGAATTATAAGATCAAAGTATGAAGCTCTTTCATTCTGCTTACTATTAACAAATCCCTTTCAAAACAAAGTTGCTCAATTTATTCTTCTACGTGATATGTAGTAGAAACTAGCTTGTCATATGCTCACCAGCACTTGGTGATCATAGTTTGTAAAATTTTCTATTTTGAAAAAGGAAAGAAAGTGTCTTTCACTGTATCTCTTTTATTACCAGTAAGGAGAATAACTTCTCAAGTAGTTATTATTTGTATTTTTTTTCTTAAATTTTGGGTCCATATCCTTTGCAAATTTTCCAATTCATGCTTTCATGTTTTTACTTATTTAATTGTTAAGTATGTGTGTGTTTCTGTGCCTGTATATACTATGCATATATTTTTTATATAAATCTTCCCCACTGTTTTTTATCGGCATGTTTTTATTTTGAAAAACTGAGGGTCTTACTCTTTATGCAGTGAAGTTCTTCATTTTTTTCCTCTGTGAGCTTCAACTGGTTTCATGTTTGTTTTTTTTTTTTTTAATTTTTTTTAACGTTTATTTATTTTTGAGACAGAGAGAGACAGAGCATGAACGGGGGAGGGGCAGAGAGAGAGGGAGACACAGAATCTGAAGCAGGCTCCAGGCTCTGAGCCATCAGCCCAGAGCCCGACGCGGGGCTCGAACTCACAGACCGCGAGATCATGTCCTGAGCTGAAGACGGACGCTTAACCTACTGAGCCACCCAGGCGCCCCTGGTTTCATGTTTCAAAAGATTTTTTTCTCAGGAATTTTTTTATTTTAATTGGTGTACTTGTCATACTTGCTACTGTCCATCACAGGCTAGATGAACTTCAAGACCAAGAACTTTGGTTTACTTATTTCTTCTTTCTCAATATTTGTTGACTAGCAGAATTCCTAGAAAAAGAGTTATGTCTAATTACATTTTTGGCAAAAATCTGGAAACGATGTCATCGTATTTTCCTCTAGGTTTTAAACAATGAATAAGATTTCATTTAAGAATTAAATGGGGTCATTGAAAAGCCGTGGCAAACAGAGGGAAAGTAATGGATAGAGATTGGTCAAAATTTTGGTACATGGGTAATGAAAACTAAAAAGGTAGAAAAATCAGAGTAACTGTACCTGGAGTAAATATTTCTTGCACTTGTCTGAATTTTTATGTAGTTAATTAAAATTATTTTGGCAGTGGGATATAGTAATACATAGCTTTTTCTTAGGGTAATTTGGTGTGGTGGGCACAATTCTGTAACGACCCCTAAGGCCCATCCCCTTCCTCTCTGCTTCTCCTGCCAGGTGTTCATGTCCTACACAGTCTCCTTCTCTTCACTGTAGGAGGGATCGACCTATGAATATGGTAAGAGTCATTTCATGACTATGTTACACTACATGGCCAAGGTGAAGAGATTTTAAAGATGGAATCAAGGTCCCTAATTAGTTTAAAAGAGGGCTGAGGCCTTCCCTGAGATCAGATACCCCGTTTCCTCTTGCTCTTGGAGAAATGAACCACCACGAGATCTATCACTGCAAGGAAATGAATTCTGCCAAACATGTCAGCTTGGAAGAGGATCCTGAGCCCCGGATGGGGATATGGCCCTGACCAACACCTGAATTGCAGCCTTGTGGGGCCCTGAGCAGAGGACCCAGTTAAGCCATGCTCAGACTGCTGATCCCTGGGAGCTATGAAGTAGCTGCTAAGTTTGTGACAAGTTGTTATGCAGCAATGGGAAATGAATACACTTGGAAATATCTATCAAATGTATTAGAGAATTTGTAAATACTTTTATATGAGAATTTAAAGTTTAGTATAACCTAAGAAATAATTATAATTTCTACTTAGATGTGAAAATGTTCAAGTGTTTATAAAAGTGAAAAACTAGAAATTTCTTAGTTGATACAAGCACAATAGTTAAGTATTGGGCTTTAGGGACAGAGATGGTGTACTGATACATGTATTTATTGCCTCTTTCCCATGCTTGTCCCCCACCCCCGACAAGTTCCACTGAGAATAACGAATGAAGTCCATCAAAGAAAACAGAATATGGGATGTCATTGGAAACTAATTGTGACACAAATTTGGAAAACAGAAAATAGTTAAAGTATATTTACAGACTTAACCAAGAGGGGTAAGGGGTTAATGTACGAGGTTCTGAAGGGCCCTGACCTTCCCAATAACTACTCTGGATGCTTGAAGTCATAGAAGTTCCATTCAAATCTTCAAAATCGGACCAAAGATATTTTCTGTGCAGAAATCTATATCCAACCAAAATAAATATAAAGGCAAAACAAATACCTTAGACATCTAAGGATCCAAACATACTTTCTTAGGTAGCTATTAGAGAATGTGCTACAGCAAAATGAATGCGTTAGCTAAGGAAGAACAAGTTACAGTATCTACGGAAGAGCTGACTTCAGGAGAAAGTGCCAGTGTAGCAACTTTGCATACATGGCATGAGAGTGATTAATTCAGACAGAAACCCAGGAATGAAGAGCTCTAGAAGCAAAACCTTTGGGGAGAAAAGGGAGTGAGGCTTGTTATAAAGGATGATATGATGGATTATTTGGAAGAGATATGTAACAAATCATGTAAGTGAAAGAAATATACCATTTAGTAGGTAAGGGATTGATTGCATAAATCATGGTATAACCATACAGTGGAATACTATGTAGACATTTAAAAGAATGTGGACAAATCTGTATGTACTGATAAGGAACATATCCCCAACACATTATGAATGAAAAGACAAGGTAAGGAACATATATGGTATGATTCCATTACTATTTTTTTTAAAAGACGGATACACATACTTCTTTAGTTATCTTCTATATCCAGAGACTAACTCTCGAAGGGTCTATAATAATCTGGTAATTATTGCTGTGGTAAGGGGAAATGGAGAGTCAGGGAAAGAGCTCAATCAGTGAACTGATAAAAATAAACATGGAACAAATTAATAAATGAAAATAAATAAATAAATAAATAAATAAATAAAACTAATAAATGTATGCTGTATTTTTATATTAACATTATGTAATGAGAAGTTATATAATAATATGGAATATGTTATCTATAGATTATAAGTAAAAACATATTACAAAATAAAACTTCTTGTCATTCAAGTTTTTTTATGTTTATTTATTTATTTTGAGAGAAAAAGAGAGTGCATGGGGTGAGGAGTGGAAAGGAAGAGTGAGAGGGAGAGAGAAATCCCATCAGGAGTCGATCTCACAAACCAAGAGATCATGACCTGAGCTGAAATCAACAGTCAGACACTTAACCCACTGAGCCACCCAGGTGCCTCTTTAAATTCAACTTTTATAAATATATCAATGTATAAAAAAAAAAAAAAGTAGGGAGGTATACACACAAAAATAATAACAGTGGTTCTTTTCAGGTAATGACATTTTTAAAAAAATTTTTTCTTCGTATTACTTTTTCATTTTATTTTATTTTTAAAGTTTGTTTATTTTGAGAGAGACAGTAGGGAGGGGCAGAGAGAAAGAAAGAGAGAGAGAAAATCTCAAGCAGGCTCTGCACTGCCAGTGCAGAGCCCCACACGAGTATTGAACCCGTGAGCAATGAGATCATGATCTGAGCTGAAATCAAGAGCCAGGCACTTAACCGACTGAGCCACCCAGAGGCCCCTATATTATTTTAAATATGAGAAAAAGATTGTAAAATTGAACAAGGGCAGGGCAAATGCTTAAATGTCTTTTAAAAATAGATTAGACTACCTGTTTTAGTAACCACCTTTTCAGTCTTTGTCTGATAATTTGTTTTAATAGATCAATATCAAACATATTTGAAAACCTGTTTTTAGCGGCATGATCCTAAAATGGCACGATACTTGAGGAATACCAAGGCATTCTTTTACCCAAAGGGAATTACAGTCTAGCTGAGGAAATAAGATACATGTGAAATAATAACTACAATACTACATATGGAATGCCTGAGAGAGTGAATAGTTTAGATATTTCAAATTTTATAGGAAGGAAAGATCACTGTTGCCCAGAGAAGTATAGTCAACCTTGAGTAATGGGTAAGAATTAGAGGGGAAAAAGGAAAGAAAAGAACCTTCCTGGTAGAAAACTACCTGGAGGAAAGGAATAGAGTAAGTGCGTTACAGGGGCCACTTTCATTCTCAGAGCAGAGACTTGGATGGTAAGGGTAGAATCTCTTCCAACGTTCAAAGTGGCTTTGCATAAATTGTCTCAGGTGTCATAAAGGCAGAATGAGGGATAGCCCGGACCCTGCAGGCTGACAGGTAGGTCTTCACATCTTAGCTCTGCCACCACAAGATACGGCCGAAAGAAAGTCAACTTTTAAGGCGATAGGGCCTAATGTGAGGTTTGCTGTGAGGGGTAAAGGAGGGAACATGGGGAAACTGTCCACCACCGTGCCTGACACACCGGAGTTGCAAAGAGAGGTTGGTTCCCTGCTTTTGGCTTCCCGTGTTGGCCTCATGACATCTGTGTGGAGTAACAGGTAGAATGATCAGCCTCATTTTGTGGGTAAGAAAACCAAATCTCAAGGGTGTTAACTTTTCGTACAACTCATTGAAGCTAATAAGTAGCAGACTTGCATTGTCTGAATTTTAGGTCAGTGACCAGTCCGTGATGAGTAAAACTTTATATATATACAAAGAAAATTGTGATGCGGGATGTTTTTCAGTGGAGATCAGCGTTTAGTCCTCAGGAGGACATAAGATGCTGTTTCCCTGGATGAATTCACCACGATCCAGTCTGTTCCTCGACTTTGTAGGCTCATAAACATGATTTTCTGAGCACATGGCGGGAGTCTATTAACCTTTCGGGAACAAACTCACATTAATTAACCTCACAAGGGAAATTCCTTAAGAAGAAGACTTTTTCTTAAGAACGTTTTCTCAGTAAACCTAGCGCCTAGCACAGGATCTGGAACCAAACAGAGCGTCACCGCGTTTCATTTTGTCGTTAAGACCAGAATGCTAATTTTTAAATTTATAATAAAAATATAAATGTCAAAGTCTTGGATACTCATACTGTTTGAATAAAGAAAAAATATATAAAACCAAATAAGACTCCGCTTTCTGAGCCTGGCGTTCAGAGCAAGGAACATTTAGCCTTTCAAAAATTAATGGCGATGGTCCTGATGCACTCGTCCCCCCAAGAGAGATGCCTGGAATTTCTCCATTGCATGGCCCCACACACCTTATTCTTAATGGCTTTACATGTCTCTGATCACATCCATCCTGCATTGATTTTCTAGTTTAACTTTGAGATGACACCTTGCTTTCAAGATCTACAGCATGGTTTGCTGCCTGCGCTCAGTCTGATAAAGTGGTTTCAACCTTTTTTTGCCTCTGAAAGCAAACAGTGGGTAACATTCACTCATTGGCATCGTGGTTATAAAGCCTCCCTTTACCTCCCATTAAGAGTAGGATATCAGAGTACAGCTGAGCGAGAGTTATTTCAGGATAACCTTGACTTCGCTCTAACTTACACACAAAAGTAAATCATTTGCAAACTTTGAACTATTAATAGTAACACATTACTTGCCACAGAGCTCACAACAGATTGTGACATACCGTTGGATCTTGACCTCCGTGTCTAGTGGAGAGAGTAAGTGCTGTTTTGATTTCTTGGATTTCTCATATTTAAGAGGACAATAACACACATGACCCGCAAGTTTTAATTTGACTTACAAGTCATAGGGAGCAGATTTTGTATCATAAGGAATACTTCTTTCCTTAAATTCTTAGAGAAAGGAAGAATTGGATCAACTCTTTACCAGTGAGGTATTTTTCCTATTCCCAGAAGAGGATAAGGAGGGCATATATATTATTCTAATAAAAATCATAAATCTAAGTTATCTTTTTAGAAAACAAAAAGAAGAAAGAAAAGTGGGGGGGGGAAGTAAACAAGTTCCATATTCCTAGGCTCTTTCTGCTTTAAGAAGACTAAATATAAACCCACAGTATTCCTTTTTTCCATTAACTAGAGAACTTCTAATTCTAGCAGAAGTATGAGCGATGATCATTCAGCTTTGAGCAGTACTTTGTGTTTTCTCATCCTCTACTTGCATTTGTGGGTCAAAAGAGAAGTCATTAGGGACTTGTATTTCCTGTCTCATCTTTTCCTTCCTCCTTTCTTAAAACTTTGTGGGAAATCAACTTTATAAAATACTGTGCATTAACTTCTGAAAAGTCCTCCATAATTCTTGCTTATCTGTTTCCAAGTAAACTTTTCTCCCAGGGCAAAGACCAGAATGAATCTTGGCATAGAAGAGAAAAATCAGTATTTGCAACATTTTATCGTATTTCTCTTAATCAAAAGTGGGTTACTATTGTTTTACTTTTCTTGTCTATTTATAACCATTTCTTGGAATACTGTCTGTTCTCTACCTGACTGATAATTCCTTGGAGAAAAAATTTAAGTGACTTTATTTACCAAACTTCATCACTGTTGGTATCTGTATCTACACCTTCTGCAATTCCATTTTTTCTCTCTGAGATGTAAAATGGTTCATTTGAATAAAGAATTATCTCCACCTGAGAATGTAGAGATTAAAATGTCTTCTTGTCTCAAGAATGTAGTGTAAGGTTATTGCCTAGTAAGTAGTTCAGGACCTTGGCCTTTTTTTCTTCTTCAAGGTTGATTCCTCTACTGCAGTGTCTGGGTGGATGTGGCTGACAGGTGGCATTGCCTCATGGCTATTCCTAACAGCTAATGAAATAAAAATAAGACTTTATAGGATTTCCTGGGACAAGCACTGAAGGATGCAAGGGAATATCGTATTACATAAGACCAAGGAAATGTTTCTCTCTGTTATAGTGAAAAAAGTAATAATAGGTATTGAAAAGGCTGAGAGTTTTAATGATATTTTGCCATTCCTTATATATTTTTTTAATTTTTTCATAGATAAGTGACTCCTGAGGAAAAAAGGACAGAAATTTGAGGCAAATTAAGAAAAATAGAGAAAGACACATGGAGTACCAGGATGCAGGGTGAGAAGACCCACATCTCCATGTACTTAGGGGCAATGCTCTTTCATAGGCAAAGGCCATCAAGGTGCTCAGTGAAGAGCATTCCTTCAGAAACAGAAAAGAAGAGTCCTGAGATTGAGGCTTCCTTTTAAGGCACTTGTTTTAGATGACTTTTTCCTCTGCATTTCTAAAGATATCAGAAATATATGATCTTAGAGTTTGAAGCAAAAACAGACATGTTTAACTGAACCAGTTCAGCACCTGTCCCTAGGGCTTTCCTGACAGAGACCTCACTATGGCCCTGATTTAGCCTAAGGGCAGTTCTAAATAACTTGGACAGATTTGTAGGCAGTGTCTTTGAGATGACATTTAACGACACCAACCCAAATCTACCCACAACTGGTTTTAACACCACAGTAACTTTACAAGGAAGGTGGGGACTCTAGGGCTTATCACTTTCGTCTATGGCTTTCATCCCAGTCAACTTCATGCATCAACCAAAATGCGATATTTCTGATAACCAGTATTTGACTATTCAGTTATATTTCTCCTGCTGTTGGCCTGTTCCCCCTTGACTTTCTGTGCGATTGTTCCTAAACATGTTTCTTCTCTTTCACTGTAAACCTCTATTCTTTCATAAATAAATTGATGGTGTACCTCAGCCTCTTCATTCAGTACTCTCTCCTTGTTATTACCAAAATCTTGCTGTCCCTCAAGGTCACTCTTTCTGTTTACAGTTGTTTTGAAAAAATTCCTCCTTCTCCCATGCTCCATGTCTCATGCCCATAAATGCTGGGATATGACACTCTTGAACCCTAGAAGATTCAGACTCAACACATTTACAGCGTGAATGAAGCTGACCCAGTTGTAATACTCAGTCAAGGATGTGATGTATTAGAAAACAAATGTCTCATGTAAATATGGCAGGTGCCTTGGAGCTACAGAAGGTTCTACCATTCAGGTCTGTAAGTACACTTTTGCCAGATCTTTCAGTTTTTCCAAAGGAGTCAGAGATTCAGGTTTTATTGGTGATATATTTATATTTTAAAAGTTGGCAAAAAATTTAAAATGTATGAACACTGTGGGATAAATAACACTAACTTATAGGCTAAAAATGTCCTACAGCCTACATGTTTATCACAGTTATTCTACCCTTTCTTTATCAACTCCTACAATATTCCTCTCTCATCTATTTACCAAGCCCTTCTTCCTCTGACACTATATGAAGTTTGGCTTTATTAACTTCATCAACTTTAATTTTGACCTGTGGAATGGCCATCTAACTGTGTGCAGATTTTTACTCTATACAACTTACCTGTTACTCTGCACATCATTTCCTTTCATCTATAGCAGCTTTTTTTTTTTTAAAGGCCAGATAGTAAATATAGGATTCTCCCCTTATCCACTATTTCACTTTCTGTGGTTTTAGTTACCCACAGTCAACCATGGTCTGAAAACAGATGATTCTCCTAACAAATCTCCAGAAGGTCAAGGCTCCAGAAGCCTAATGCTGTGTCACAGTGTCCACATCACCTACCTTACTTCATCTTGTCTTGCAGGCATTATCTTACAGCATCACAAGAAAGAGAGCGAAGACCGTAAAATAAGGTATTTTGAGACAAAAGGACCACATCCACATAAATTTCATTACAATATATTGTTATAATTGTTCTTTGATTATTGATTCTTGTTAATCTCTTACTGTGCCTAATTTATATATTAAACTTTATCACAGGTATGTATGAATAGGAAATAACATAGTATATATAGAGGTCAGTACTATCCACAGTTACAGGCATCCCCTTGGGGTCTTGGAACATATTCTTCACAGATAAGAGGTGGCTATTATATTGTTGACTTTGTGGGCCATATAGTATGTTGCAACAACTCCGCTGTCCCATTGTAGCATAAAAATAGTCATAGGCAATAGACAAATTGAGTGTAGCTATGTTCCAATATAGCTTTAGTTACAAAAACTATTGGTAGGTTGGACTTGGCCAGTGAGTTGAGTCATTGGTAGCTTGCTGACCGTTGACCTCAAAGATGAAGACAGAGTTCCTTAGCTTGGAGTCTAAGACCCAGCATGGTTTGTCTCCTGTCTTCTTTTCTGGCTTTATCACTTATTCTTTTCCCAGCGAGTTAGATTAGATTTTATCTAATTAGATTAGATTACATGATATTAGATTACAATTACTATTTATGCAGCCCTTTCTATATATCTGTTACTATTCTAAAGTGTTCATTTACATTAAAGTTTTTAAAGGACAAAAAAAAAAAAACCCACAAGAAACAAGAGATAGGAAATGTCATTTTATAGGTGAACAAATTGAGCCACAGAGAGATTAATTGTTTTGCTCAAGGCCACACAGAAAATAAGTAGAAAAGCTAATACTTGAACCCAGACAGTCTGGTTTCAGTGGTTGTGCTCTTAACCACTCTATCATACAGCCTTTCTGAGGTCTTCCCAATACCCTCGAACTAGATCAAGTGTTTCTTTCTCCTTTGGCAAGACTTCCGTTACTCCACTCCCTGACACTGATGAAGTTGAGATGCTTCCTGTTTTGGGGTGTAAAATCATTTTCTAGATATACTGGGCACTGTGCTTTTAAAATTTTTTCAGTGATTGTCTATTTTGAAACTAGTGATTTCTCTCAGGTCAAGGTTTACGGGTTATTTGTGCTCGCACACTTCCTGCTATAGTATGTGCTCAATAATTGTTTGCTGAGTTGAATTCAAAGATTAACTTATCCTAGAGTTTTCACTACTTCTGATTTATGCAGCCGTTCTTATTTTGGTGGACGTGACGGTTAGAGTCTTGGTTTGGTGTGCCTCAGAAATGGAGCTTGAGATACAGATTCATGTGTGAGTAATTCGTCTGGGCAGAGAAGAAAGCAGTGGTAGGAGAAGGGGGAAGTGGGACAACGAAGAAAAGCAGCCAATGAAGTGTGCGTTATCAAGGATCCTAGACTATGGTCCACCAGAGCTTAATTCTGCTGGGGGAGCACTGAAAGCTGGCACAGAACACGTGCCTCAGAGTTCATCTACCCAAGGGAGAAGGTTACTGGGGTATTTATACACCAATTCCTTTCATTCATTGCTTGAAGTCTACTCCCAGGGAAAGTTAATACACAAACATACCCAGAATGCCGCACAGGGGGGCCATGTGAGTTTTGTCACCTTGAGGAAGCCCTCTGGCAAAGAAGTACAGGTCCTGCAAGCCCACCCAGTGTGTCCTATCGTGTGTGAGGACTGCCATATATGGGCAGGATGCCCACAGCATCTGCTCGAACTTCTCTTCCAACTGCCGAAATCGATTGTAAGGTGAGGAGATCGTTTCTCTTTCCTCTTTGGTAAACCGAGACTCTTAAAGGTGTCTATAGAGATAGAATCTTTCATAATAATTACAGTAATCCCTGTTCCATGATGTGTATGAGGAAAAGACCATCCCTGCCATTTTTCAGACTAGGTGACCTCTACGGTGCACTGGCAAGTATCTCTGCTTATCTCCTGGGACTACCTTCCAAGACTGACTTTAGTCCCAGATCTTTGACTTGTGGCACATTTGGATATTTTCTTGACGCAAGAGCTGTTGCGCTGCCATTTCTTTCACAACTATTTCTTTTGTCTAAGGCAAAAATTTCAGTTCCTATTTATAATAGATATTGTTATGGTTTACTCAACATTCTAGGTGTTCAAATAGATTCATGGAGGAGTAAGACATAATGGTTGCCTTTAAGAGTGTACAGAGGGGTGGCTCAGTCGGTTAGGCGTCTGACTTCGGCTCAGGCCATGATCTCACGATTCGTGGGTTTGAGCCCCGTGTCAGGCTCTGTGCTGACAGCTCAGAGCCTGGAGCCGGCTTCAGATTCTGTGTGTGTCTCTCTCTCTGCCCCTCACCTGCTCGTGCTCTGTCTGTCTCTTTCTCTCAAAAGTAAATAAACATTAAAAAATTTAAGTGCACAGAGAAGTGCCCAGGATAAATACTTAAAATCAAATATAATGACTGTTGAAAAAGAGAAAAATGCAAAGTCAAAGAGGGTATGGTGGAAGGATTGACTAGTTCCCTTATAAGAAAAAAAAATGTAATTGAGGATAATGTAAATTTACCCTACAGTAAAAGGAATTCTTTGTCGTTTGAGTATCTCAAAGTCATGGTATGGGCTGGCTTTCAAGTTTTTAATTTTTTAAAACAACACTGTTTTGGAACAAGAATCCTTAAGCTGAGACCTCCTCCTTAGAGGCTGACAGTGGAAAGACCATTAAGGCTTTTTCTTATTCAGGTCTTGAAATAAGATGGCCTCAGCTGGCAGGGAGCAGAGAGAAGGGATTGAGAAGACTCAACAGGTGTGATGGACAAGAACAGGGTATTGGGTACTTGAGAAGACAGAGAAGAGGCAGAGATGGACGAGTACACGTTGAGGCTGAAATTTTGAGCTTGGGAAACTGAGCAAACGGTCTCCTGTCTACTCAAGATAAGACAGCCAGGCAGATGGCGGGAGGCTATGAGGTCAGCCTGGACGAGATGGAGGCTGAAAGTGCTTGGGGCTCCTCCAGGTAGAGCTGTACACAGACATGAAACTCACACCACTACACCCACTTAGGGATGAATTATTCTGGCAGAGGATTCAGAAAATAGCGATTATGATAATAGTGGTGATAATGACAACAATAAATATTTCCATTTCCACAGTAGTGGGAATGCAGGTTATTGTTTTAGGAAGTTCTCACACTGCTTGGCAGGATTCTTGTCACACCAGAAGATACCCATCGTTTTGGATAGCCTCATGTTGCTTCGTTCTCAGCCTTTGTGGACCTTCTTAGTACAAGCAAATTTGAAGTTCAGGAACAATAATAGTCCAAAAATGATTATGCCTACAGATGGATATGGAAGCTGAACACTGTTAAAATCATCATTCCCCACCCCCCCGCCCCCCCCCCCAGAGTATCTCATTCCATTTATTTTGGCTGGCATGGTAGAGAAAGTTTTCTTTTTTGCACATTGGATTCATTTCGTATCTAATATGTGCGAGACCCTCCACACACATTGTCTCCAGTTCTCCCAGTCTGCTGCTGTTTTGCCTGCAAGGAAATTGAAATTGAAACTGCTCTGAGTACATTGGTGTGTCCATGGCCTCGGCTGACTTCTTTTCTCCAATATTCCCAAATGTTACTGGCAGGATCACATCTTGGCAACAGGTGTTCCCCGCAGTTGGTAAAGAACGGAGGCGGAACCCAGGCCCGTTCATTCCCTCTGCTATGCCATGTGGCCCTCCATTCATTACCTACTGTGTAACTGTTAGCACCTGTACTCTCCATTATCTGTATTACTGTGTTTGTCAAGTTTCTCCAGAGAAACAGAATACATGCATGCATACATATAAGTATAATTTGTCATAAGGAATTGGCTCATCTGACTATGGAGGCTTAGAAGTCCCAAGATCTGCAGTTGGAAAGAGGGAGACCTGGAAGATTCGATGTTCCAGCTGAAGCATTCAGTCCTGAGAATTTCCTTTTTATGCCGCCTTTCTGAGCTATTTAAGCCTTCAACTGCTTGGGTCAGGTCCACCTGCATTGAGGAGAGCAATCTGCTTTACTCACCGTGTTAATTCAAATGTTAATCATTTCCAGAAACTTCCTTACAGACACACCCAGGAAGCTTGACCAACTATCTTGGTGAGTATCTACGTTGATACTGAGGCCCAGTCAAGTTGACACATAAGATTAACCATCACACATTCAGCTTCTTTCAGCCTTTTATTTCATGCTCAGCTTCTAGCTTATCTGATTTTGTTCACTTGGGTGCTCTCAATTTCTCTGACAAGTCAGTTCATTCAGAAAATGTGCAATATTTTTTAAAAAAAGAGGGAAAAAGGAGGACCATTTGGTTGCCTTTCTCTTGACATCACGTTCTGTTTTGCCCTCTTCTCTCTGGAAATAAAGCTGGGAGAATAAAACTCTTTCTGTCTTCTCTCTCTCTCTACCTCTCTCTATTAATCTCTTTGTCTCTTTCTTCTCTGTCTCTCTTGCTCGCTCTCTCTCTCTCTCTCTGTGTGTCTCTGTCTCTCACCCTTTCAAGCTTGAAATTTGGCTATCCTTCATCCCATTGATGTGTCCTTTTACCGCATCTTTTAAAATTCATCCTATTACATTAACATGTTTAAAGTGCTTTATGTTTTATATTGGTCGTCCCTATGCATTTATCACATTTATTTTTCAAAGCAACCTCTCCTCATTAATAACTAACACTTTAAGGAGTCTAAATGAAAGCCTTTTTTTGCCATTGGCAAAGAGCAGAAGAGCCAGGATTGGGACTCAAGATTTTATCTGTCTTCAAAGCTTCTGCAGTTTTTATTACATTATCTTATCTCAATAAACTATTCTATATGGTAGTCTCAATGTACTTTAGAAGCCCCCCCCCCCAAAAAAAAAAAGAATGAGAATGACAATTTGTTGAACTTCATTTTGTTAGGAAGTAAACTTTAAATTTTTTGTAACGTTTATTTATTTTTGAGACAGAGAGAGACAGAGCATGAACAGGGGAGGGGCAGAGAGAGAGGAAGACACAGAATCTGAAGCAGACTCCAGGCTCCTAGCCATCAGCCCAGAGCCCGACGCGGGGCTCGAACTCACGGACTGCGAGATCGTGACCTGAGTTGAAGTCGGACGCTTAACCGTCTGAGCCACCCAGGAGCCCCCCCTTTTTTTTTACTTCAAAGAAAGAAAGTTTTCAATTTGGTGAAGTCCAATTTATGTTTTCCTTCTGTCATCCCTTCTCTGTTGGTACTTTAGAAGCCCCCCCCCCCCCAAAAAAAAAAGAATGAGAATGACAATTTGTTGAACTTCATTTTGTTAGGAAGTAAAAATGTAATCCCATTCAGAATATTGGCAACTCAGTAAACAAACAATCAGTAAGTGGATTCATTTGAAGACTTGCTAAGTATCGTAGAAGGTCTTCCAGTGTGTCCCCAAACTGTAATTATTAGATTTTATGGAGGCTGGGATAAGAACAAAAATATTAATTATAATGCATTACAAACTTACAAATTATACATAATAAACTAGAAACAATGTATATGAATACTATCACAGCGGATGTATTAGGTAATATCTTGCTATTCATCAAAGTGTTTTTTAAATCCCATGCTTTCTTTGTTGTTACAAACTGTCTGTATTCCCATCGGTTCGGGTTTATTACTGTCCTGACACAGAAAGGATCTTTCCAAACCAAAGAGGGATGATGCGATACACGTAGCTTTTAAAGAGAAAGATTTGTAAAGAAAACTTGGTTCCCTAAACCAATGTAAAGAGATCTGGGAGCATAACCAAGAGTTAGAGATAGGACTTCTATATTTTGATTAGAATGCACTGCTCCCTGGTATTCCCATTCATGGGATATTGGGAATTGAGGATACAGTGAACCTTTATTCCATTCCTTGAGTGAAGCTTGGGGGGACAGCAAGCATCATACACAATTATTCTGCACCAACATGGTACAATAAGAGTAGGGTAGAAAATGCAGAAAGTCATGTCCTACCTGGACCTCTTTTTTGGGGCAAGTTACAGATGCACCCCATCTAACATGTGACTTCTTAAAGTCAGTAAATTAATGGGGCATCAGGGCTAAGAGACCAGCTTCCCTGAAAGCAGAGTCTAAAACAAAACTTTGTGTTCATATGATTTATTGAGCAATGTTCATCAGGAAAAATCTATGAGAGAATTATAGACTAAAATAGTGTTCCCCGAAGATGGCATTGTTAACATGTGACTGAAGGCCTGTGGGTCAGCAGGCATTTCAGCAGATGAGAGCACAAAAGGTGGCTGACAGTGATCTTAATGAAACATGGATACATTTCAATGAATTCCAGTAGGGATTGCTGCAGACTATATGTCATCCACACTCCTTCCAAAGTATCGATATGCTAATTGAAGAAGAAAAATGCAATTTAAGAGAAAGTGAGGGGCTTAGGGAGAAGGAAAATCAACTTGCTCTACTTAAGACAACTTTACTGAAGTATAATTTACGTGCCACAAAATGCACCCATTACAAGTTTACAACTGAATGATATTTGGTCAATTTGTAAAGCTGAGAAATCCTCCACAAGTCAATTTAAGAAAAGTTTCTCCATCCCCAATCTTTTTTTTGCTACATGCTTACAGTTAATCCTCAGGCAGCCACTAAGCTGCTTTCTGTATCTATAGATTCACCTAGGGTTTTTTTGGGGGAATTTCACATAAATTGAATTATATAATATGTCGTCTCTCATATCTTGATTCTTCCAATTAGCATACGTTTTAGATAATTCATATTGTAGATATTTCATCAATTCTTCGCTTTTATTGCTGAAGAGTATTCATTGTGTAGATATACCACATTTTCTTTATCCATTCGTCAGATGATGGGCATTTAGATTCTTTCTAGTTTTTGGCTATTATGAATAGTGCTGCTATGAACATTCACGCACAAGTATTTACATGGACATACGTTTTCATTTCTCTTGAAATGAAGGTAGATACCTAGGAGTGGAATTGCTGATTGGAATGGTATGTTCGTTTAAGTTTAACTTATTGAGAAATTGCTAAACTGTTTTCCACCAGCAATGTATGAGGCTTCTAGATTTTCCATGTACTTGCCAACACTAGACTTTGAGTTATTGTGATGATACCCACCCTTGTAGGTATGTAGTTGTATCTCTTATGATTTTAATTAACATTTTCAAAATGACTTATGGTGTTGAGTATCTTTGTATGTGCTTACCAGTCATCTTTTAATGTGTTGCTGGATTCAGTTTGCTAGCATTTTTCTTATCGGTTGTTCTACACCTGTGTTCATGAAGCATAGTGGTCTGCTATTTTCTTAGGTTGACTTTTTCTGACTTTGGTATCAGGATTTTTCTGGGTCATAGAATGAGTGGAGAAGTATTTCCTCCCTCTATATTTTTAGAAAGTGTACACATAAAGTTGATATTATTTTATCTTAAAATATTTGGTAGAAATCATGATTAAAATGGTCTAGGTCTGAGCTTTTTTTGTGGGAAAATTTGTAATTATCACTTTTATTTCTTTACTTGCTATAGATTTAGTTAGATTATCTATTTCTTCTTTAGTTTGAAAATTTGTGTCTTTCTAGGACATCGTCCATAAATACATAAATTGTTTAATCTATTGGTATTGTGATGTTCACATTACCCTTTATTTTAATTTCAGTAGAGTTAATAGCAATGTCTCTTCTTTCATAACTGATTTTGGTGACTTTTGTTTTCTTTCTCTTCCTCTCTGTCTGTCTGTTGACCAATACGGCTAAAGATTTATCCATGTTGTAATCTTTTTAAGGAACCAAGTTCTTATTTCCTATTTATTTCTGTATTGTTTTTCTTTTTCTATTTCATAATTTTCTGCTCTGATTTATTATTGTTTATTTTCTGCTCCGATTTATTATTATTATCCCCTCCATTCAGCTTATTTTGTATTAAATTAGCACTTCGTTTTCTAGATCCTTAAGGAGAAAGTTTAGATCATTAATTTGAGGCTTTTTCTTTTCTTTTTCTAAAATAGGTATTAAAGCTAAAAATTCACTCTAAGCATTGATTCACATCCACCACAATATTTTGATGTACTGGCACATTGTTTTTGTTTTCATTCACTTCAAATTATTTTCTAATTTCCTTTAGTTTCCTTTACAGATACTTCTCCAGGTGTTTTCTATTGTTGATTTCTAGTTTTATTCCACAGTTACTGTAGAACATGCTTTGAATGCTTTTGAATTCTTTTATTATTATTAATTTTATTTTATTTTTATTTTTATTTTTATTTTTTGAGAGAGAGAGAGAGAGAGCACATGAGTGGGGGAGAGGTGCACAGGGAGAGAGAGGAAATATTAAGCACACTCCACAGTCAGCACAGAGCCCAACAAGGGACTTAATCTCACAACTTTGGGATCATGAAATAGTTGGACACTCAACCAACTGAGACACTCAGGGAGTCCTGGTTTTTTAATTCTTTTAAATTTATTGAGACTTGTTTCATGTCCTAGCATTTGGTCTCTCCTGGAAGATGTTCTGTGTGTGTGTGTGTGTGTGTGTGTGTGTGTGTGTTAATTTATTTTTGAGACAGAGAGAGATAGAGAGAGAGACAGAGAATGAGCTGGGGAAGGGTAGAGAGAGAAAGATACACACACACAGAATCCAAAGCAAGCTCCAGGCTCTGAGCTATCAGCACAGGGCCACCCAGGAGCTCCTCTTAGGAGAATGTTTTATGTATTCTTGAAAAGAAAGAATATTTTAGGGGTTTTGGGTAGAGTCTTTCATAAATGTCAGTTAAATCAAGTTAGTTGATAAGTTATTCAAGTCTTCTTTATCTGTGATGATTTTCCATGTTGTTACATCAGTTTGAGAATGGAATATTGAAATTTGTTTGTTTTCTGCTTGTAACTTGTCATATTTTTTTCCCTCTGTTCTACCTTTTGTGCTAACAAATATTTAGTGTCTTATTTTAATTGCTTTGTTGATTGTTTATGCCTTTCAGTTATTTTTTTAAGCAGTTGCTCTAAAGATTACAATATGCATTTTAACTTATATAGGGTCTACCTAGGCAATGTAATTCCAGTAAAATATAGCAATTTAATGCTAATAAAATGTAGCTACTTTCCTCTACTATTTCTTCACCATTTTTGTGTTATTCTTTTTGTATATACTATATATAAGTATAAGCTTAAATTAGAGTATTATAATTATTGTTTGATATAATGTTATATCTTTTGTAAAAAGTATAAGAAAGGAAAGCATAGTTTATGCAATCTTTTACATTTATTTACATTTTTATTTCTTTTTAATTTTTTTAATGTTTATTTATTTTTGAGAGACAGAGAGAGACAGCATGAACAGGGGAGGGGAGAGAGAAAGAGGGAGACACAGAATCCGAAGCGGGCTTCAGTCTCTGAGCTGTCAGCACAGAGCCCTACACGGGGCTTGAACCCACGAGCCATGAGATCATGACCTGAGCCGAAGTCGGATGCCCAACCAAATGAGCCACCCAGGTGCCCCTACATTTTTATTTCTGATGCTCTTTGTTTTTCCTTGTGGATTCCAGTTATCATCTGCTGTCATTTCATCCATTAGAATTTCTTGTGGTGAAGGCCCAGTAGTATTTATTTCTGTTTCAGTCTTTGTTCAAGTCAGAATGTCTATACTTCATTTTTGAATGATAGAATTGCTGGTTATAGTATTCTTTGTTAAGTATAATATTCTCCCAGTGGTTAAAATATTTTATTCCACTGTCTTCTAGCATTATATCTGTTGAGAAATTATCTATTCATCTTATTGTTCTGTGCGTGTTGTTTTTTCCTTTGTTTTCAAGGTTTCCTTTTCTCCTTTGGCTTTCAACAGTTTGACTATGGTGTGTTTAGTTGTGAATCTGTGCTTATCCTAATCAGGCATCATTGAACTTCTTGGATCTATGGATTAATATTTTAAAATTAAATTTGTAAAATTCCTGTTCATTATTTCTTTAAATATTTTTTTTGCTTTTATATTCATTTATTAAGTTCTTTAAATATGTTTTCCTACCTTTTCTCTCTCTGTTCTCCTTCTGGGGCTCTCATTACAAAGATTTTGCTATTCTTGATGTCGTCTTACACATACATCTTTGAGGTTGTTAAATTTTCTTCAATCTTTTTGTCTCTATTCTTCAAGATTTACATTTTCTACTCATCTATCATTAATTTCACTAATTATTTACTCTTCTGTGTCGATTAAAAAATCTACTTCTTCATTGAATTTATTATTTATTGGTTCATTATCATTATACTTTTATTTAATTCTTTAAATAAGGTATAATTATTTGCATATATTCACGATAGTGACATTGACATTTCCATTTGCCAAATTCAACATCTGGGCTCACTCAGAGTTATTTTCTTTTGACTATTTTTTTTAATTCCTACATATGGGTCATATTTTCCTGTTCTTTTGCAAGTCTCAAATTTTTTGTTTGTAACTGGACATTTTAGATAATATATTTAAGAAATTCTAAGCCTGATTTTTTCCCCCTGATGGTTGTTATTACTTTCTCTTTTCCTTTTTTAATTTCCTGGACTTAAAAAGGCTTCTACCATTTATTGATGGATTTTTGTATGGGTTGGTGAATGCATTCAAAATTCAGATATTTTTCTAATTTGTTCAAGCTTTTCTTTTTAAAATTTGTTTTAATGTTTATTTATTTTTGAGAGAGAGAGAGAGAGACAGGAAGGGACAGAGACATACGGAGACACAGAACCTGAAACAGGCTCCAGGCTCTGAGCTGTCAGCACAGAGCCCGATGCAGGTCCCGAACTCACAGACTGTGAGATCATGACCTGAGCCAAAGTTGGATGCCTAATCAACTGAACCACCCACGTGCCCCACTTAAGCTGTTCTTTTTGCTAGGCCCTCTCAGGTCTTTCTTGAATGAATGAACAGCTTCTCTGTCAGCCATAGATATGTAGAGAATGTGGACTCTCCAAGGTTATTTATTTGTGTTTATACAGACTAATCAGACAGTGATGTGTGCTAGATTGGGCCTTCTTGAGTCTCCTCCACATGGACTGCCACCTTAACCAGAAATGTAAAGAGAAATTACCTGGTCCATCCATGATTCTGTCATTTCAAGGACGTCCCTGTCCCTGATCTGTTGCTTCTTACAAGTGGAATTAAAACTTAGCCTAGCAGAGCTGTATGCTTTTCTTGTTCTTTTTCTACCAGGTTTGCTATTTTCCCCAGCAGTGCAATAGAAAAGGGAGTTTTTGCCTTCTGCTCAAAAACAAGTCAGCCTCCACCAACAGTGAAGTTGCCGGTTTTCATGGCCAACTCTGCCCAGTATCCCACCATCTGAGCTGTGGGTAGGAGATGGGAACAGCCTCAAACAAGAACATTACACATTCCCAATTTTTACAGGATGGTCAGCAGCTTTTCATAAATAAACATTTTTAAATTTTTTTTTGCCTTTGGTTGATATTCAGAACTCTTAGATAACCGTGTTTTGAAAATTTTGCGTAGTTTTATAGTTTTTCTTTTCTTTCTTTTTCTTTTTTCTTTTTTTTTCTCACTAGAAGTTCTGATCCCTGACTTACTTTTAAACAGTAACTAACTGCAAAAGCCTAGGAGTTACTTAATGTCATTGAAAATTACTAAATTAACTATAGTTGGTTAATAGCAGCTACAGATTCTTTGCACTTTATCTGTTAAGAGGTGGAGTTTTTGTTCATTTCCAACCCTCCTCCCCCTCCCCACAACTCCCTTGATGGTAGGAGGCTTTGTGGAAACTCTGACTTATAGAATACAACAGAAGTGACTCTCAGCCAAACTGCAGGGCCTAGGATTTAAGAGATTGGCAGCTTCCACTCTCTTTTGCTTCCTTGCAAAACAGTTACTGTGCTGTAAGGAAGCAGCAACTCTGTGGAGAGGCCTTATGGAAAGACACTAAGATACCTGGCCAATAACCTCAGCTGAGTACTAATTTTATGGCCACATGAGTAAGCCATCTTGGAAGTGTATCAACTAGGCCTTGTTGAGCTACCCCAGTTAACTCAATCTAAAACACAGACGAGCGCTTCCTGCCAACACCTTCTCAAATTGTAAATTTGTGAGCAAAATAAATGATGATTGTTGTTTTAAATCATTAAGTATCTGGGTGGTTTGTTACACAGCCATAAATAACTAGAACATTAATTTTCTACCTTCTTAAGGAATGAGAGTTGTGGATTAAAGCTAAGAACAGTTATTATAATGTCCATTTATCATCTACCTAGCAAGTAAGATTCCCATAGCCATAAAATTGAATTGCAAAAATATCACCTAAAAAAAAAAAAGAAGAAGAAGAAGAAGAAAAAGCTGTGTAAGTTAAGCTTTTTATCTTGAATGGAAAGTGGTGATAATATAGAGGAGTGAAAAGTTTCATCCTGGGGATTATAGAGCAAAGAGGGAAGATTTAATGACAGAGGAAGGAGAGGAAAGTGATCAGTTGTTTATTTAACATGATTTGGCATAATAATAATTGGAAGTGGGTCTGAGCACATGGGTGGCAGTTCGTGCACTAACATCAGTTGATGTTCTGTGAGGAGGGAGAAGGAGGTTGCACACTAGCACAGGTTATCAGCCCCTGAATTGCAAGCACAAAACAAATCCGGGGACTCTACACAGTGAGGAATGTAAGCTCCTTTCCCACACCCCTGGACCCCATCTTAGAAAAGAGCCAAAGAAGGAGGAGGTTCAGAAATAAAAGGATTTAAGTAATTCACTAAACAGATTGAACACACCTACAGGGTTTAAATTACTAAATCACACTAATTTGGTATCTATATTGGATATTGGTAATTTTTTCATCATATCTAGTGGCTGGAACTCATGTGGAAGACGTGAATACTTAAATATGAAAAAAAAAAAAAAACAAACGTAGGGGTGTCTGGGTGCCTCAGTCAGTTAGGCGTCCGACTTTGGTTCAGGTCATGATCTCGCAGTCTGTGAGTTCGAGCCTCACGTCGGGCTCTGTGCTGACAGCTCAGAGCTTGGACCCTGCTTCAGAATCTGTGTCTCCCTCTCTCTGCTCCTCCCTCACTTATACTTTGTCTTTCTCTCTCAAAAATAAACATTAACAATTTTTTAAAAATAAATAAACAAATATGAAAATGTAAAAAATTCTTTTTGATTGCGTATCCCAGTATATAACATGAGTATAACATGAGTATATAGCCTTGCTATATAACCTGACTGAGAATTTGACGGTGGTGTGCAGTTTTCTGGAGGCATTTCATGAAGAAATAAGTATGGCAAGTATTTTCCTTCACATCTTTTTTTCTTCCCCCAACCTTTGTCACCACTCTGTACAATCAAGCCTCTGTAGACTAAAGTCACAGATGACTTATCTTTACTTAGGAAAAAATGGAGAGATTGCCATATGGACAGGAAGTATAAAGCAGTGGCTAAGAACTAGACTCTGGGACCAGAATGCGTGGATTTGAATTCTGGCTGTGTCATTTACTGCCTTAGTGACGAGTCACCTAGCCTCTCTGGGCCCCCAATAGTGTCATTTGTAAAATGGATACAATAATAGTGCATCTTGCCTCATGTTGTGATTATTAAGCAAGTGACTGCATTCGAAGTGCCCACATATAGTAAGTATGATTAGTGAGCTTTGCTATTATTGTCACTTTTTTTGGAACATCCAAGCTCACTGAGATGGCAGCTGGAATTTTCCAGCCCTGAAAGATGTTGGGACTCTATTGAGAGGAGTAGAATAAATGGAACATGGCTGAACTGTGAGAAAGTGTGGCTCCCTGTTACTGAGGAGTGAAGACGACGGTGATTCTGATGGACAGAGGAATACCCTAGGGAAAAAACCCTAAGAGACTCTTCCTTGGGACCTGGGCGATGGCTTAAGGAGAGACCATGATGGCTTAAAGGGGAGAGACTCTTACGTAAGAGCACATGCCTCCCAAACATGACAGATCTTTTACTATCAAGGTTAGTGGGGCTCAGAACTAGATGGAATTTGATTTTACAAATCAACATGTGTGATTTTTCCTCTCCCTTAACATAAATTAGAGGATTTAATAACCTTTGCTTATGATGGTAGCCAAAACTCAAATGTATTTGACCAAACGATACTTCTGAGAAACCATTCAGCTGTGTTCCATGCAGTGCTATGTTTAGACCTTTTTATTTTTTTTACTATTAATTAGGGTTCTGTTCTAAATAGTTGAGAATACATATTAAATACATATTACATATTACTGTGACTAAATCTTTTCTTAAAATTAGCTCAGAATTTAAAAAAAAAATGAAAATTCCTGCTTTCAGAATGTAAACGTAGCCCCTAGATGTAGTCTTTAGAAAATGTCTAAGTCTGAAACCAAAATGACATCTGTGAAGTTGGATAAAAAATCTAATTCAAGAGCTAGAGGGCATATATATCATGGAGTAGGAAAAAATTAATGTGAATTTGCAAATTCTTAGAGCTAATAAGTCTATGCTATTGGCAAAGTTCAATCATATGCTCATTACACTGCCCTATGCTTTCATTTCCTAACTGGGAATGGAAATTATTTTTGTCAAACTAAGTTATATAGAGAACACAGTCCCAGGAAATAGAAATCCAGATCCTTACAGGAACAATTTCTCCCTAATGTAAGAAAGCATATTAAGAGAAGCAGCTTGAGTAAGACACAGTCCCAGAGGAAATCGGGAGCACTATAACAACTTAATTTTTACTTCACCAAACTATAAGAAATGTTTATTTCTTTTAAAATACAGAAGAAAAGTCACTTTTCATGTCTAAGATTCTATAACTAGCATCAATTTGTTACCCCCCCCCCTTTATTTTAGCTGGTAAGCAAAAACTTTCGCAACCAGTCATTAATGTCCAAAGTAAAAATGGCCACTCTTTAAGTGTAAACTCAGTCATTACATTAGTGATATTGGTAATGCACATTTGAAATTGCAGGATGCGATAAACTGTAAGCACTATTGATTGTACACACACGCCCACATGTGCACGCACACACACACGCACGCACACACACACACACACTCACACACCACATGCAAGGTAAAAGTTTCAGGAACTTGATAACAGCCACACCATCTGTAGTTATTCACCGGGGCCCAAAGTAGTAACACTCATCATGCCTTTCTGAGTCAAATGTGGACAAAGTAATAGTGATATTTTTAAAAAGTAATGTGGAATCCATGCAGGACTGAGGGCTGTGCCAACATGTCCATCAGAGATTCATATCAAATTGAGACCATCAAGGTAAAGTTTAGTGGGGGAGCATGATGTCACAGAATTCCAGGCAGCTACTGAGCTGTCATGAACATCAAAAAAGTTCTATTTGTAGAGCAATGTTGAACATCTAAGTGAAATCTTCATATAAATAAAAACTTTGAAAAGAGTACTTTTATTAAGAAAGGCGTGTGTATATGCACTTGGGAGGCATGGTACTTTTGTAAGAGTATATAAGATTTGGGATGGATTGCTTTATTCTACTTCATCATAGAACTAGATAGCAGATAAGTTTGGTGAGAAAGATATCAAATGATTTTGTATAAAACAATAAGCTCGCAAATTACTTACAGTGTCATAATATATATCATTATGTATTCTATGCTTGTGGACCATGTAATCAATATGTAAGTATCAGTTAACTGATATTCAGTTATGTTAATAAATAATTTTTTGTAGAAACACAAAAGTAATTAGAATCATGCCACAGCTATATTCTTATTTATAGCAAACTTTTGCCCTATAATGCAGGCATTTCTAATTACCTTTTGAAAGTTGTAGTTAATACCAACAAGAAAATAAATTGCCTGATATAACCTAGATCTTGAAAATGAGCATTTTAGCAATAAGTGTTATTACAAAGAAACATTCACCATAACAATGATTTTTTTTGTCTTAAAAGTTGATACAAATAAACAATGTTTTGTTACCTTGGTTACAGCAAATTCTGTACAGTATGCCCGGTTGGTCTCTACAGGGACTTCGTGTATGTTTGTGGGTTATTGCAGAAGATAGTGAGACAGGGAAGTTGATTTATTTTTGCAGATTTTTTTTTTCTGCTATTAAGTAATCTTTTGTGTAAAGCTGCTTTCATCAGGTAAGTGAAAATATATTTATGCAAACATCACCCCCATGTCAAATCATCCCTAGGCATACCTCTGTATGCTTCTCAGTTACTCCTGAACACACAGCCTTTGCCTCAGGAAAGGAAATAACAAAGAGTTTTGTGGTCAACATGAACATTGAAAGTGGCTCTGTATATTCTTTCCCCAGCTCTGGGGTACTAAAAAGACCAGGACTGAACAAGAAGAGAAAGCTCTTTAACTGGAGCTGTTTCCTCTCTCATGCTTCTTCTTGGCCTAAAAGACAGGCAGAAGTGAGTCATTCCTGTGTGGCAGCGAGGGGATGGAAGTGATGAAACACTAAAAAAGCCAGAGTGTAAACTCTCCCTCTTCCACCACTGTTACTCCTTTGGGACAAGGGAAACTTACATTTTGTCTGCGTTGGCCAAGAGTGGCTCCACAGTAAGGAAGTAGCCAGTCAATGCAAATGGCAGTGTGAACTCTTTCCTCATCATGCCAGTGATATGCTGGCTTCAATTCTTCCTACTATAGATGAAAGCTGGAAAGATGCTCTCTCTCTTCTGCTGTTTCCCCCAGCTCTTCATCCATAGTGCCAGAAGCACTTGCAGGTAGCCTGGTGCAGAAAAATAAGTGGTAAAAATGTGGCCACTTAGCCCTTCAGTGGCCAGTTAGCCCTTTAGTGGCCAGTTAGCCCTTCTTTCTTTATAGCACTCTGAACATTACTGAATTTTTACGGAATAACGGATGATTCTGTAAAAGGACTATATTTTCCAGCGCCCCTTGTGGCTACTAGATGTGGCCACGTGACTGAGTTCTTGACTATGGTATCTGAACATCACTGATGGCATAAGTTATGGGTCATGTCCTCAAATGAAAGAGTTGTTCCCTTTATTGTCCTTTTCCCTTTTTGTTGATAAGAACAAAGGCATGATGGCTGAAGTGGAAATAGTTATCTTGGACCATAAAATAGGAGCCAAATATTGGAGATGGGGGAGCAACAAGTTAGAAGAGACCTGGGTTCCTGGTTGTTAAATCTTTTTTTTTTTTCCTCACCCTAGACTACAATGTTCAAACATTCCATGGGAGAGGAATAAACTTCTGAGTTACTTAATGCGCTGTCATATTGGATGTCTCTGTTACAGAATTAGGGCTGTGACTTCACCCAAACTTACAAATAGCTAAATTGGAGCTTGTCAAACTTTTATGTGTATGCGAATCAGCAGAGATCATGTTAAAATACAGATTCTGATTCAGGAAGTGTAATGGATAAATTTTATATGCCAATATGTCTAGGCTATGGTGCCCAGTTGTTTAGTCAAACAGTAGTCTGGATGTTGATGTGAAAGTATTTTGTAGACATCATTAACATCTCTACTCAGCTGATTTTATTTATTTATTTAAAAAAATTTTTTTAACGTTCATTTATTTTTGAGACAGAGAGAGACAGAGCATGAACGGGGGAGGGTCAGAGAGAGGGAGACACAGAATCTGAAACAGGCTCCAGGCTCTGAGCTGTCAGCACAGAGCCCGACGCGGGGCTCGAACTCACGGACCGTGAGATCATGACCTGAGCCGAAGTCGGACGCTTAACCGACTGAGCCACCCAGGCGCCCCATCAACTGATTTTAAATAAAGGAGTTTACTGTTGATAATGCAGGTGGACTTCATCCAATAAATTGAAAGCCTTAAGAACAAAAAGTGAGGTTTCCTGGAGAAGAAGGTATCGTGCCTCAAGACTGTAACATAGAAATCCTTCCCCAGTTTCCAGCCAGTTGGCCTTTCTTACGGAATTCAGGTTTGTTGCTTCCCACAATTGTATGAGTCAGTTCCTCAGAATAAGTCTACACACGTGCACATACACACAAACATACACACACACGTGCGTGCGTGCCCCCCCCCCCCCCCCCCCCCCCGATTGGTTCTGTTTCTTTGCAGAGCTTCAACTAATCCAGTAGGTCTGGGACAAAGGCTAAGAATCTGCATTTCTAATGAGTTCTCCATGCTGCTGCTCTGAGCCTTGTCCTTTGCATAGCAAAATTCTAGAGAGCTGGTTGGAATGTATTTCCAGTCTAGACTTTGACAAAAATGTACTGTGTTAGGCATGCCATTTAATGCATAGATCTCATTTCCTCATCTTTGAGATGAGAATGTTGGACTAAATGACCTCTGTGTCCCCTTTCAACTCCGATACATTATAACTCTGTGATGTGAACCCTCCTGGCTAGAGGTCCTGGTGAGAAGGCAACATGGATCTCAAACTGGAAGCTGGGCTGACCCCAGAGGTGCAAAAAAGGTGTGTGGCCACCACGCATGGCTTCTTGGAGACGTGGCACTGGTTTCCTGTGTTGTTCGTCCAGTGTGTACCTTTAGAAGTGGGGTAGGTGTTCGTTCAGCTGGAACCTGTAACCAGAAACCTGATGCCTAAGGGAAGATAGTTAATTTTTCTCCCTTTGGTTAGGAAGAGAAATTCAAGAGCCTGATCTCTTTTTCCCAGGAAACCCATTTCCCAATGCAAAGGAGAAAGATAAGTCCAGTGACATAAAGCATTTGCTTTGTGTTATTTCCTAACACGTTGCACACATCACATGTGTTATAATGACTTTTAATAATAGCATCATTATTTATTCTCTAAGCACAAAGAGCAAAGAGCTTAAATTATAATCCATTAAAGTTATGCTTCTATTTTAATGCTTTCATGCCTATGTTTTAGAATCAGATATTCTTGGGGCACCTGGGTGGCTCAGTAAGTTAAGCATCTGACTTCGGCTCAGTTCACAATCTCATGGCTCATGGGTGCGGGCCCTTGCTGACAGCTCAGAGCCTGGAGCTTGCTTCAGATTCTGCGTCTTCCTCTCTCTCTCTACACCTCCCCCACTAGTACTCTGTCTCTCTCTCTGAAAAATAAATAAACATTAAAAAAACAGAATCAGATATTCCTTCTGATAATATGTCCTGTACTTATCTGTTAAGCTTTGTTTTCTAAAATCTTAAATTAAAAAGGGGGTTGTTGTTTTCTTTTAGAACCACAGCGAAAATGAAGCTCTAATCATTCTTTAATGGTGAGAATCTGTTTCCATATATAATACAGAAAATTTGTCCATAAAATAGGCACCTTTAAATGTACAATATGGTCCAGGAGTTACATAGACAATTTTTATTCAGGGAATACAATTCTGCCATTCACTCCGCCATGGTCTTAGCTCCCCATCATAAAATGACATGATAAATGTGTTTACAGCTTTGTGCAAAATGCTAGTAGATTGTTTACTGATGGTGCTTTGGTTAGACTTATACCAGCAGAGTGGCAAATGATTCTCTGGGAGCATACATTAACACAGTTGAAATGAGAATATATATATTCACACACACCATATACCTGAGATAAATAGGTTTCTTAACTTTCACCTGAAACACTGCCGGAGGCGTTGTGTGTTCATGCCAGTGTGAGTTTGTGTATGTGTGTGTGCATTTGCTTAGCATGTGTACGTGCAAACGTGTGCACGTGCGTTAAATTGTGGGTAGGGATGGAAAGAAAGGAGCTAATTTCTCCTTCCTGGCATGTGAATCTGAGTGTAATAGAGAGCTTTAAATCATTTCCCTATTTTCTCAGTGTCAAGTACTTTTTTGTCTCCTCTCCTCTCTCTCAAACACAATTTGCCTTAGGGGATTCTTCTAAAAGATGCTACTCCAATTTTTGCCTAAAGGGCAAGGCTGCTAAAAAAAATAAAGGCACGGAAGGCACTTGGTCCAAACCAGGAACCTGTTGCTGTCTCTCACTGAAATACTTTTCTTTCTCAGTATTTGAGTGTGGGGGCAGGAAAAGAAGTGATGTCAATGGCGGGGGGCGGGGGGGGGGGGAACAAATCCGTGAGAGTACAAAAACTTGCATTTACCTTTATTTGAGCCCATTTATTTCCCTTCTACGCTGTCCCTGGAAAGAAAAACAGAACAGAAAGCTTCAAGAGACAAGGCTTGGCATCAGCGTATTCAACTCTTCACCTACCATATTCACCGAGGCCGCCTATTAGCTCTAACGGAGGTTGACTTCACCTTTTATGCATGATCAATGGTTTATTAGAAATCCTAACATTCTTTATTCCCTAGAAACCAAACAGCATCCTTCACAAAGTGTCAAAAGCACTGTGACAGTCTACTTTGTGGTTGGCTGGGTGGTTTTGGTTTTCCAAATTATATTTATTAACTTAAAAAGTATTGACAGTTGAATGAATGTCCAAGAATACAGACATCTAGCTTATGTTTGTTGCATTTCTTCTGGCTTGATTTTCATTTATTGAGGAAAGGCAACATTTGAGACCTCTTGGCAAGTGAAAATCAGAGCTGGAGAACTTTGGCTTAGCTGGGAGATCCAGCTTTTGCATATGTATCAGAATTGGTTGTATTGTTAAAAATTGATCAGAGCATTCTTCACTGATTTTTCACAAGGAATTGGCTTCCTTTGGTGGAAGAATTTATACTCACCCACTTTTGACTGCTTCGTTCCTATCACAGTGCTGGTCTACTCAGAATGTGGGATCAGCTGCATATCTTTGGCCCTCTATCGAACCTGACAATATAATGGACCTATTCTGTGGTTAATTCATGGTGTCTGGTGTGTCCCCAGCCTCCTCTCAAACTCTTTATTAAATATTTATAGAACCATATTGCAAATAGACCCAGCTTTGCCCCTGGAGTTCTATGCATGGATCTCTGGACCAGGGAGAATATCAACTTGGTCAGCTCAGGGAGGAGAGATAAAATCTTTTTTCCAAGAAGTTTTCAGAAGCACATTGGATATTTGCCTTACAAATACTGTGGGACCATGAGTACTCCAGCCGCATTTTGTAAACAGATGTTATCTTGAAACTATGAAGCTATTATTCACGTGGGAAGATAAAGATGCCCACCAAGTTCATACGTAAGTCTAAGTATTTGGGGACAGGTGCTATCACTTCATGAAAAAAAAATGTGGAAATGAATAATGGCGCCTTTTGCTTAAGTAGTACATAGATACATGGACAGTTGCCAGGAGAAAGTGCTAATGGGAATGAGTTTGTGAGAAATGAGTAGATTTGGAGATTTTAAAACACTTAAAATAAATATCATGCATCAGACATAAAGAGGAAGGTGTTAAAATGAAAATACCAAAGTTGTTGAATTTTTAACTGAATCAAGCCTGGGGGTGAAGGAGGGCACAGCGTGCTCATCCAGGTAGAGAGGTAGGCCTGGTGCTCTCACCGGTGGCCAGTCTCTGCACACCAAATGGTGCTTGAGTTTAGAGCAAAGTTAGTGGTCACTGGGCTGTAGACCCGTGAGAGAAAATTCTTAAATTCCAAGATGTGCTGTAGTGCTTCTAGAAAAAAAAAATGCCAAGACCACAAGCTTCATGACGCATTTATGAGTTATATAATCATTGGGCTAGAGAAGACTTTGCATGCTTCCAGCCCATCTCCTTGTCTTTGGACAGTCCCCTTTCAAATTGTTTCGAAGACTTAGAGACTAATCCAGGGAAATGTCACTGTGCCAGATGGTAACCACACACTTAATTTTAATACCACAAGATAAATTACTACTTCTAGCCTTTAAAGGTATTTCAGTGGTTTCAGTAAATTTTTTAAGATCTTCGTATTTAAAATTTTAAATGCCAGTGCTAATTTGGCAGTACATGAAACCATAAATGTCCTTTTGGCTTAGCTGACTCCTTGAATGAAATCAAGTTATTCTATGACAACAAATGCACTTTGTGGTAAATAATACTCACTACCATAAATACTGAACTTGTTGCTTCTCCTTGAACCAATGAAGTTATTAGCTGTTCTTCCATGCTAGAAAGAATCTTCTTTTGTTTCCAGGTCTACTGACTCAGCTGTTTGTCACCAATATTCTAAGGTTTCCAGGCAAATTATATTTATATATATATATATATATATATATATATATATAGAGAGAGAGAGAGAGAGAGAGAGAGAGAAAGAGAATCCCAAGCAGGCTCTGAGCTGTCAGCACAGAGCCCAACACGGGTCTTGATCTCATGAACCATGAGATCATGACCTGAGCAGAGATTGAGTCGGATTCTCAACACACCGAACCACCCAGGTTCCCCTCCAGGGCACTATATTAAGAGCTATAGAGAGATTATAAAAGAAATAGAATCTTGACCAATTCTTGCATTTGGAGGAGTATATCATCTAGTAGTGGGGGAGGGAAGAGGAAGTATAAATGAAAAGACTTAAGAGCATATATGTTGAAAAGTGAAGTTGACCCAGCCAAGGGTACACACACAGTGAATGCATATTATGAACAGATAGGGTTAATAAAGGTTTTTCTTGAAGATATGCTCAAATTCCTATAGTACTGGGAATGATGGCTACTTAGTGTTGGTGCATTGGTAGGAACTAATAAGTGTTTGCCATTGATAATATGAAAGGTAATGGTATGGTCTGCTCCCCTCCCCCACAAATTCCTATATTGAAACTCTAATCTTCAGTGTGATGGCAGTAGAAGGTGGGGCCTTTGGGAGGTGATTAGGTAATGAAGGGAGAGACCTCCTGAGTGGGATAAGTGTCCTTATAAAAGAGACCCCACAAAGCTCCTTGGCCCTTTCTGCCATGTGAAGATACCACAAGAAGTCTGAGACCCAGAAGAAGGCCCTCGCCAACCATGCTGGCATCCAGAGCGTAGATTTTCAGCCTCCAGACCTGTGAGAAATAAATTTCTATTGTTATAAGCCACCCAGTTGGTGGTATCTTGTTACAGTAGCCTGAATGGACTAAGACAGGCAGGATGTTTGAAAATACTCCTGTCTTAGAGTATGTTGTTAGCATTCCTGCTCTGAGGTTTTGTGGGTCGGAGTAAGCGTTAACTCTGGCTGTTACTATAGAGATGATTTAAGCAAATATGTGTGAAAGGTTAAGCACTTCACCCAAGCACGTCAACCGGACATACAGTATTTTTGGGAAAGGCCCAGGTGAAACATCAGTAATGCAACACCATGCCTCTGCTGACAACACGCAGTTCGAATGTCTCAGGGACTTACGTTCCTCTAAGTGCACCTGTAATGTTTCAGGGTTGCCTCCATGGAGGGGCGGGCAGGTGGATGTTGCTCTGGGTCTCTCTCTCCAAAGTGAAAACTACAGTAAAAGACCAACGCTATCATGTAGAATCAAGAAATCTTGGCCCTTCTGGAACCCAACTCTGAGGATTCCTAGCCATATTTGTCAATCTAAGGGAATGGCTTTGTGGATAAGAGGAAAAGGGGCTGTGGGTCCTGACATTAGGCCTTATCTGAAGCCATCCTCCCGATCTCTGAAACGATGTTGAACAACAAATGAAGCTGTGTTATATGGCATTTGTATAACTTTATACATATTCTCAGAGGTGGAAAAATGTAAGATTATCACATCTGCCCACACTTGAGATGTGTGAGGAACAATGAAGAGATACAGAGGATCTATTGAAGTCCTCAGAAAGAAAAGCGATAGAAAGAATGATCACATTTTAAGATTTGTTCTGGGATTCCTTTGGGTTTTTATTTGTCTTTTTACAAACATAACCTCATTATTGAAAAAACTTTTGGACCTCTTTTTGAAACAGAAATGATATTTGCCTGTTATATAGTAAGAACACCATTGTGGGAAGTCAATTTTACTGTCCACAAAATCAAAACAATAAAATTTATAAAAAGTGTTTTCTTTTCTTGAGTTGTTAAAACTCCTAACCTCAAAAAAAAAGCACATTTCTTATTTTTCTTGTTTCAGAGTTCACCAGCTAAGACAGACAGAGCTGGGCCATTACCGTTCTCATCAGTTTAGATTTATACGATGCATGCATTGAAATGAACATCTGGACAGTCAGAGAATGCGTTTCATTTGCAAGCCCTTGTAGCATTTCCCCGCCCCCCCCCCCCCCCCCCATGTTTGGAAAGTCCCTTTGGAAAACAACCTAAGCAGGAAAACAACATCCAGTAAAAGAAAATTACTTTTAAAAGCAAAAACTACTAAAAATAGGATTATCAATGAGAATATTTTTGCACACAGTAAAGATAAAAGTGAAATCGTAAAACACCATGCAGAAATAAAATCAATCGACTCCTTGGGTTTTATCTTGCAACCAGGCAGCCGGTGAAGTCAAACTCAAATGAGACTTCCAAGGCAACTAGCTGTAAGCAGTTTCCACCATCTCCCTGACCTAAATGGAGATTTTCAGCCTGGCTAAGTATTTCATAGAGACGTTTAATCCAGGTGCTTTATGTAGTAGGCTTGGTGATTCAGTGTGTGGCATTTGACAATGTGAGTCCGAATTAAATGAATGTCTCAGTGTTATAGTTGGGGAGCTAATGGAAGGGCCACATCTTGGATGAGTCATTGAACACAGATCCGGCTCCGGGCCACTTGCTAAAGATTGTGCAATCATTTTCACAAGCAGCGAAGGTGATAACCTTGATGTTCTGCCCTTTCTAAGTTCAGATGATCCAGCTTCTCATCTCTGTTTCCCCAAAATAGATTTGAGCTACAGGAAAACCTTCCATTTTCATTCTCTCTTTTTTCTGTACGTATGCTGTGCTTTATTCATTACATGTGAACAATGCAGTTATTGTATTTTAACTCTTCATATATTCTGCCAGAGATAAAACTACACTTGTTATTTACAATCCCTCTTTCCTCCAAAAAATATTTGAGGCAGCTTAGAATGAAAGACGCAGATATGGTGAAGCTATTCAAGCAAGGGCAGATGAATGTGATTATGGGCCGTGCTAGGTCAAGATAGCTATACCAGAATTTATAGGCTAAAGATAGCTCCTGAAACAGAGCATCAAATTTAGCTTTGAGCTTCCTGAACATTATTTTCAACATGTATCATTTGCCTTTTTTGTAAATGTCAATGTCTGCATTAGTTCCTTCTATTTTAGAATATAAGCTCAAAAGGGGGCTGGCATCACTGCTTAGCATGGTTTATCAATCAGATGGCACATTTTACTGAGGATCAGTTATAGTCAGAATATTAGGTGACATGTGGGTAAGTAGGGGGAGACATCAAAGGAAAGGAGAAGCGATCACTTGTCTCTGTCCTCAACGAGGTCACCGGTCAGTTAGATAAAATGACCATACACTTGAGAAGTCTCTTACCACAGAACACACAAGCTAATGAATGTTAATAGAATCCTAATTGAGGATATGAGTGTGGGGAAATATAGCACTTAATATACGCATGGCCTGCTCTTTGATGCAACAGTTGGGAATGAGAAACAGGAAGTGAGTTTTCAAGGGTAGGTTTTCACTCCTATACTAGGCTAATGCATGGCGGTCCAGGACAGCTACCACAAGAGGTATTGTAGGGTAGTCTGTGTGGGTGGGGTGACCTGGGCACTCTCTAGTCAGGTAATAGGACTAGGCTCTATTTCACCTATGCATTCCTGTGTAATCTGGGAATTAGGGGGAAAAAAAGAAGGAAAAGGGGAAAGAAAAGAAAGGAGGAAAAGAGAAGGGAAGGAAGGAAAGAGGAGGAAGGAGGAGAGAAAGGGAAGAAAGGAGAGACGGAAAAGAAATTATGGCCAATTTCATGAACTTCTTATTATGTCAACGTGAAAATCAGTTAGGTAACTTTCTTGCATCTTTTTTTTTTTCTTTTCTTAAACTTACTTGGCATAACAGAGTTAGAGACTATTGTTGTTTTATGAAGTGATAATAACATATATTTTTCCATTGTTTGACAAAGGAATTTTTGAAAGAAAACAAAAGATTCACACAGAGAGAGATAAATTATTAGGTTTATTAATACTTAAGCTGGATTGAAGAATGAATTAAGGGTACAGCCATACTAGGCTTTTGATCATCTCCCCTACACCAGACCTGGATATGATAATCACCCAGATTTGCTGCCTTGTAGCTGCCAAATTTGGGACAGAGACACTAGTCTCCAGATCCATCTTTAAAAGATAAGCCTGGCTCTGAACAAAGTGTGACTACTATGGGAAAGCAGGAACTCCAGGAGGTATGGCTTCATAAGAAGAAAAAATCAAAAATAAGGAAAGGAAAAGAAAGGGGCTGTACCACCTGTGTTCTTAAACTTCTTAAACTTCTTCCAGCTTTATCCATCCCAAGTAAATCGCATTGCCACAAATAAATCACACTGTGGTGAGGGTGAGTTAGGATGAGGACAGAGACTAGATATACTACCACGTGGTGTGGTCTCATCTCTTGAACCTCCAGAGGATCACCTGGGAAACTAACACCCCCAACACACGCGTGCACACATGCAGGGGCCCACATATGTACCTAGAGTTGAGAAACAGAAGAACAGGGAAATGAAAATCCTCCAAAGGCCTGTTTTGAATTTATAGTAATTGACTTGTACAGTGGAGGTTCGATTGATATTCATTGAATGAATTCCTAAAGGATGTATTAGATATTAACCAAGGTGAAGTTCTCCACGTGTAACTTAGTACCACATTACAGGAAAAGTGATATTCTCCTTGCCTGTGCCCTGAGAATTCTTCGTGAGACTCCACCCGTGTGAGAATACGTCTTAACACTTCTCAGCGATACATTGGGCTGGCAGTTGGGCTCAGGGCTTGTAGTAAGTTACTCTAGAGAAGGTAGAAAGACTGGGATCTCTGGAAAAAGAAGAGAGTGGCAGAAAGGTGACCCCAACAAAGGGATCCTTAGTGTTGTAAGGCATGACCTGCCATCTACGACCATCCAGATTTTCACTGGAGCCTACATTGCCCGCTAATACTTTTGTGTGAGTCAGTTTCTCACAGAAATTAGTGAGAGGGCTAAATTCTGCTTTCTGGGGTCAGGGGCTAACCTTGCTTTACTACATAAAGGCGCCTGTGGCTGAAATTGGGTTGTGTAAGGATCTTGAATGCATCAGTTAGCAGCCCTATTGATAAATACTGAATCCATACTTTTGTAAAAGTGAATTTTTTTTAATTTTATTTTTTACATTTATTTATTTATTTTTGAGAGACAGAGCACAAGTGGGGGATGGGCAGAGAGTGAAGGAGACACAGAACCCTAAGCAGGCTCCAGGCTGTGAGCTGTCAACGCAGAGCCCGACACAGGGCTCGAACCCACAAACCACGAGATCATGACCTGAGCTGAAGTTGGACGCTCAACCGACTGAACCACCCAGGTGCCCCACAGTGAATTTTTTTAGAGACTGTTAATGTACCTATTTTCCCTATATGAAACCAGGATAATTCCTTAGGGATCTGGTGAGTATGGCATTACATCAGGAATACTATATATAATAAAGCAATAAAGTTATTAGAATTTCCGTTCTAAAAATATGGCATTTTAAGCCTTGAAGCATGAATAGAAATGGAATAATGCCGAAACTTTTATCAATTTTCACAAGTTATAATGGATATTCCAATTATTTTGTATAAATTACATTACCAATTCTAAAAGTTGAATGCATTTTTAAATTTCTGGAAGGAAAAACTGTTATAATTTGACTTGCAAATATTTTTAGCAAACAAAACAAGCTTTAGAGAGTGACAAAAATGAGAATAGAATGTATACAAATATAAAGTGTTATTTAACATACTGGGATGGCTAACTCTTCTGTGAAGCTGAGAGATGTGTGCAAGCAAGAAGGTATCCATTTAGCTACCATTGTTTGCAAACTTTGTAGTTCTACACATGTATGTATCTCTTCCGTTCTATTTATACAGCCACCAGCTTAGAGTGCCTTCATTTTATCCATCCTCCATTATTATAACCAACGTCTTTCTGTTACTCAAACCCAATTCAACCTTAATCTCTTAAAAAACTCTCCTGTTTAAAATGAGAAAAGTACAGTGGAGCCCAGTGGCTTATTGTGGCCTCCAAATATTAGTCATTCAGAATCTGTATTTTTTGACTTCTTTCTGGCTCTGAATGTCCTTTTCATTATTACCAATGTACCTGAAACCTGGCTGGATACACACTTCCCTTTTCTTCAGAATTTTATAGACTTTTTCTTCTAATATTTTAGCCTGAAATGTTGATGTGGAGAATCAGGGGACCCTGATTTTATCTTTTACTATGTGATTTGGGTTATTTGGAGGTAGCTTGGAGAAGTCTTTATCTTTTAAAGTCAACAGTAAAACAGGATGTGTTTTGGCTTTGAGAGTTCTGAATTAATTTCACCGGAATTAGAGGGCATTCTCTTTATCTTCAGTTGTTTTTTCCCTCCATTATGTTACAGAAATTTTCTTGTTTTATATCCTTTAATATGTTTTTGGTTTTATGGTTGGATTTTATTCTCCAGAGAAGTCATTGATATTATGTAGGCTCATCTTTATCTATCTTGAACATTGTCTTCCTTCCTTTCTTTTCTTTAGTTCCTTCCCTCTTTTCTCTCTATTTTTTATCTTTTTCTGCATTGTCTGTATTTGTTGTGATTATAAAAAGCTCTCAATTTAAGGTACCGATTTTATTTTTAGCCTTGTCTATTCTATTTTTGTTTGGAGTGGTTTAATATTTATTAATGTGTTCCATAACACTGTTGCTTTGGACATCGACTTTCCTTATTACTGGATGTGCTCTTTTTATGTCTCTCCATTTCTTTGTTGAATCAGACTATCTTATTTCATTTTTCTGTAGCATCAATGTATTTACGGGGACTTTTTTTTCTCTTTGTGTTGTGCTTGCCTTAATATACAGTCGTTCCTTGACATGTGCATGTTTTTTCCCATTCTTCACTTATTTATTGTTTGATTTTCCCCTCTATAATGTCTTTCACTTGGCACACAGGTGTGTGTGTGTGTGTGTGTGTGTGTGTGTGTGTTTTCATCTTGCTTATACTTAATATGAACTATTTGGTACAGATTATCTAATTTGCTAATTTTTCTGTTAAAATGCAAAGTTTTTATAAAACTTTTACTGCTTTTCCCATCACCTTTGACCTTTATTTTAGTTCCTTTCCTTGAAGCTAAAACATGGGAGCATGGGAGATGAAAATGAGCTAAGCTGAGGTTATGTTGAATATCTTAAATCATGGTTTCTTCTAAACAGTAGGGTTTTCATTTCATTTCCATTTAAATTATTCTCTATTCATTGTGAACTCTACACTTAACTATCCCTATTTTTAACATTTCCTCTTTTTCACTATCCCTCCCAGGAACTATATACTACTACTTGTCAGTTAGAAGAAGAATTCAAGGATAAAATCTCAATTTGCTTCTCCCAATTTTGGCAGTGTTATTTCATATCATCAGCATATAATTGAGCAGTGTTGTTTCTAGAATTTTGGTGAAGGTTTGGAAGCCAACGAAGTTACCCACACTGCTTTGTTTTATTCTAGAATCTTGTGTTGCTTCATTTTAGTTTCTTGTTAATGTTTATTATTTTAAATAATACATCTTTCTTTCTTTTTAAAATTTCTTTTTAATGTTTATTTTTGACAGAGAGAGACAGAGCATGAGCGGGGGAGGGGCAGAGAGAGAGGGAGACACAGAATCTGAAGCAAGCTCCAGGCTCTGAGCTGTCAGCACAGAGCCCGATGTGGGGCTCAAACTCACGAACTGTGAGAACATGACCTGAGCTGAAGTCAGACGCTCAACCAACTGAGCCACCCAGGCGCCCCAAAAGATATACATATTTTTAAAGTTTCAGCCAAAACTACTACTTAGGCAACAAGTCTTATATACTTTTTACCTGTCAAATCAAGTGATTTTCTTTTTTTTTTTTTTTTAACTTACCCTTGCATTATAGCTTTCTAATTTTACTGTTAGTTACATTTGTGTTCTCAGGGTGCATTGTGTAAGTCTGTGTGAAGTCTGCCCATATGGCTTATTGTTTTGCCACATTTGTTCATGGACCTTGCTATTCTTTGTTTTAAAAGTCATATACTTTTTTATTTGCTGCTTTCATATGCTGATTTCACATCATGCTTCAAACTCTCTCATTATGTTGTAGAGGTTTTTTCATTGTTCTATGAAATAATAGTCCTCAAAATGTGTAGATAGGGAGGAGATGAGGTTTTATTTCATTAAATAAAAATAACCATTTAGACCATGCTATTGAAAGGCGGTGGGAGGGACGGTTGTTGTGGGAAGCCCTCATATATAAGAGGAATGCTAAGCATTGATTTAAGAAGAAAAGATAAACAAAGTTAAGGTTAGAATGTTTATTTTGAATAATTTGGCAAAGGAGGAAAATTAGTGGAATCTGTTACTTTTCATTGTGTAGCTCCCCCAAAATGTTAGGTTGTCATGATTTTTAGTTTCTCAACTGGTGGCTTTGGCTTTGTTCCCAAGTCATTGTCAGCATTGGCTCTCCCTGTTAAGCAAAGATGAGCACTGCAGTTGGCTGCAGGGCTTTATAGCAGAGGCCACGGTCACTAGAGGCAGGGCAGCAAGTGGTGGAGAGGGTCTCCATAAGCAGTAAGTACACTGCAAATTTGAAACTAGTAATGATGGAATTGTTTTATATAAGTTACTTGTGCTCCCCCCTCATTTTTCTAATGTTTACAATGAACACAAGTTTTTTTCTGTGGCATAATTAGTTACATTTTCTACGGAGCTTTGTAGTTCCTGTTTTTGAGAGGAAAAACACTAGGCAATATGCAAAATCTCCTTGAGCGAATAATCTGAATTGTACAAAGGATCCACTGACTTCGTTCTCAGCAGTGATTTTCCATCTGAGTGGCTCCTGGGTAGTTAGTGCATAAAGCTATGTTGGTGCTGGCTGGGTGCAAATTGCCTTCTTCTGAAGATGCCTGCTTTGTGCCATTACCTGCCTATAGCAAAACAAAGCCCCTCCAGTAGAGAAGTCTCTTTAACCAAATATCAAACAAATTAACCTTTTAGTGTGTTCCTAGGAGCCTCTCACAAGACAGAACGCTCTGGTGACATCACTGATGGCAAAGGTTAGCCTAAAAGTAAAATGAAATCATCCGGCCAGCCAGGCCCTGTGGGAGAATCAAGCCTTGTAATTAGATTGAAGACTCCTAGGAAACGAAGCCCTGTTGCAGGAAGAACGTTTGCAGAAGCTAATTGGGGTAAGCTTTTGCATCAGTGCTGGTGCACCGCATCACTTCCAGCTTTGGAAATAGCTGTAATGGTGTACAACGATTGAGTCATTCCCAATTTTAGCAACCTAGGCGGAACATGAATTACATGACGAATGCACGCTTGAGTTTGTCCTATCTGTGACTCCTGACTCCAGCAAGATTCCAGTTCTCAAACTGGCTGATGTCAGGGGTGTTTTTCTGAGAGTTGCAGGGATTGGGGCAGCCCTGTGCAAGCTGATGCCTACAGGTTCTGTTGCTTTACCTCCATTCTAACTGGTACCATTTTTTGCCTTGTCATCTGGTTGATATCCCCCCACCTACCTCCAGGCCTGCCCTCTTACACTGTTTTTCAAAGTGTGGACTCTATAACTGAATGTTTATACTTCAGTGCTTATACTAAGTGATTTTTTTTGTGTGTGGTAAATTAATGAAAAAGCAATCCAGTTATAAGGCAAATAAGCTGCCTTAGCCTGTCTGGGCAGCTATAACAAAATACCATAAACTGAGTGGTTTATAAATAACAGCTATTTATTTCTCATGGTTCTGGAGACTGAAAAGTCCTAGATCAAGGCACCGTCATATCTGATGTGTGATGAGTGAGGGTCTACTTCCTCACAGATGGACGTCTTTCCAACCTCACAGTGTGGAAAGGACTGGGAACTTTGTGGGGTCCTTTTTGTAATTTCTCTAATCCCATTTCAGCAATCACCTCTCCAAAGCTCCACCTTCTAACATCATCACCTTTGGAAGTTAGATTTTCAACATATGAATTTTGGGGGGGACACAGCCATCAGACCGCAGCATAAGTTGAGAACACCATCCTCCTTGGCGTAGCAACTTAAACCAGAGGTAAACTGAGTTTGGGCGAGTGAATGGGTGAGCAGAGAACCAACCTTTTCCTGTTTTACTTTATCCCCTGAAAGTCATCTCAACTTTGATACACCTACTGCTCTTTCAGCACTTTCTAGGATGTATCAGCTAAAGACTTTATGTTTCAGGATCTCATTGGGTTTCAAGTAACTGTCAGTTTTTGAGTAACGGAGTGTCAAGGTGATTAAGCATCCGGGACTCACCACATAGGACCTATATGACACAGGCATGGTACTTCAGCTATCTGAGCCTTCCATTCCTTTCTGGAAAAATGAAACATAAACATTAGCTATTACTTGGGGCAAAAAGGTAAGGATGAGGGTGTGTGAGAGTTGTTAGGTACTTTGATAGTCATATTATAACTTCACTAACACAAACAACTCAACTTTTCTGAGCACTCATCTGTCTGCCAAGGACTGTGCTAAGCACATTATATGATGATGTCATTAAACACCTTCCCTGACATGTCCTACGCTCAACACACAGCTGAGGAAACTGAAACATTTAGATGACATCCCCAGGAGACTAATGCCGTAAGTAATTGTTCATCATAGAATCGCAGAAGAAGCTCTAAGAGCAGGCTTATCTCATGGAAATGTGTGTAATGATAATGAGTCATCTGTTTTAATCACATCACTATAGCTATCCTAAACCAAACCCTCCTCTTGAGCTCACATTAAATCTGTTTATTTCTCATATCTGGATTGCTTTCACATTCTGCACCAGCTAATCTCTGGTCCTATTTCAAGTCAGAATCTGGATATTATTTACCATCTGCCTCCAAGGGATGCACTTGCCAAGTCCCCTAATTTGCTATAATTGGCAGGTTTTCAGTGTACATAATTTATATCAAAAAAAGCTACCCTGAAAAAGAAGATTAATTAAACCATTTCTTCTGGGTCCCTAAAAGTGTGGCAGTTTCCAAGAGGATGACTTTAAGGCCTTAAGGTCTTCAGTGCGTATATGCTGTCACAGCTGAGCACATTAAAAATGTATGTTGGGTTGGTCCCTGGTGCCTCTGAGCTGGTCAGAAAGATGTCATTGGCACCTGGGTAACATCACAAATACTCCCTGAATTAAGCAGCTCACATTTGCATCTGAGTCTTTTGTTCCAAGCTTTCCAGACACTAGAAACTACTAGACTGCAGGATAATTTATGGATACCTCTGTGTTGGCAATTCTGTCACTGATATGATAGGAAACACTAGAAAAAATACACCCAGATGTACAGAATTCTAAATAGAGTAAGTGAGAGACCACAAACTGATTCAGACAAGCAGCACATGTGGCTAGTAAATAGACATTTTACAGGATTTTTTTTCCCTCTTTTTCTTTCTCAGCCTCCGCTGAGCTCATGGTCTACAATGGGGCATGCCCTAGGGTTTGTGGAGGCATTCTGGTTCTTCCCCAGCTTCAGAATAATGCCAACCTGGGAGTTTATTCCTTAATCGATGCCTATCAAAAGTTGGTAAGTTTATTCTGCATTCTAAGGGAAGGAACTTCAGTGTTTTCTACCTTTTCCAGAGTGGTTTTAAGATGCACCAGTCTGTGGGTGGATTATAGAGACTAGCACAGGAGTAAACATAAAGTTTTCACATATTTTTCCTTTCCTAGAATGTTCATCTTCCCATCCTTGTCTCGTTTATCCCCATACTTACCTTCCAAATCTCAGCTTAAATGTTATCCTGCTTGCTGTTCCTCCATTTTGACCCCAAATGACAAAACTGCCCTCCTTTGTGCTTCAGAAAATGTATCTGAAGCTTAGAAATAAGACAAAAATATCCCAGGAGGAATAGCTTCCAAGGTAATTAGGGGAAAGTATTTAGGTCACTGTTTATTCATTAAATATCTCAGAACATGTGAAGTTACATGTTAAGTTGTAGTTTTTTGTAAAGTAGAGATGCAAATAATTTCTGCCATGTGCAATAAATAATTGCCAAGGCTTACTGGTCGAGAACCAGTTTTCTATCTACCCATCAGTCTTATCCCAAGCTTGTCTCTAGCTACCTAGCTTCTGAAATGCTCTTTGATCTGATCACAACATCTGACTCATTAATTAATGAGTTGAATAAAACCTGTTCATTTTATATGTGGGTGGGGTCATGTTTTTGAACTCCATTAGAACATAGCATGCTCCATGCCCTTCTAGATCAGTTTGTCTCTCTTTGCTGCTAAAGGTTAAGCTCCATGAAGACAGGCTTTTGAAGAAGAGTCCATGACTTTGAACCCTCAGTGGCTGGTGTAGTGCCTTATGTCTGAATCACCTAGTAAGAGTGTGTTCTATGAATAAATTGTTATGTAGTCTAATTCCCAGTCACTCAATTGGCCGTTGTATCATTGTTTCAGGTCAGTGCAAGGACTCGATTGCTCAAATAACAACTTCTAGGAAAACATAGACATGGAGTCAGAAATATGGTGAAACTCTTTTGTATGACTTGATGAACTCTGTAGTAGCTTTGGTCTTAATCCCTCATTATTACTCTTATTTTGATTTGCAGTGTTTTTGGATTAAGAATAATGTTGCACAATACTCATCCAAGCCTGGATGCTTTGCAAAGACAAGTAGAGGTTTGAAAGATAGTTTTACTTCTCTTAATGTTAATCCTAGTTGCTATGGCTACATGAAAGCATGAAGAAAGTTGTTTTTGGGGTGTATGTGTGTACATGTGTACATGTGTAAAGAATAGTTTGACCCAAATTCCAGATATAACAGTTCCATGCTTAACTTGGACTTACCAGCCTCTACTGTGTGCTGTTAGGCTTTAAAAGTTAAGTGTTTGCCTAAAAAACATTAATAGACATGTAATTTGCAATTATATGTATTAAACTATTGATATGGAAGACCAAATACAAACCAGAGCAAATAAAACGTCATATCTTATATATAATATCCTTAAAAAATCTAGAGGTGATTTCTGTGCATTGCCTTGTTGCCCTTTTCTTTCTCTTATACCAAATACCATTAAGAGAGTTCTGAAGAATAATCATTAGGTTAGCAGTTTTCAGAAACTCATTTGGAAATAACACCATGTAGTAGAAAATTACATATGTTTCCGGTAGGTATCCAACATTTAAGACAACAAAAATTAAATAACTTCTTATATGGAAGAACACAAAAATAGCCATTGGTTAAAAAAAATAACCATTTGTTAAGTTTAAACTCTATCCATTATCCAGGGATTATTAACAGATGAAGCTTTGTGGAAAACCACAGACATTAGCCTTCGCAATATTGTTAGGGTTGTGCTCTAGACCAGGAGTTGGCAAATGCTTCTTGTAAAAAACAGACAGTAATATTGTTGACTTTGTAAGATCATCAATGTCCGTGGCAACTACTCAACTTTGCCATTTTAGTGCAAAAGCAACCATGGACAATATCTAAACAAGCGGACATCGCTGTGTTTCAGTTAATAATACTTTATTTACAAAAACAGGTGGTGAGCTGGATTTGGCCCATGGACCGTAATTTGCTAACTTCTGTTTTAGACAGTCCTCATAAATCAGTTTTCTCCAGTTGGTCCATAGAATTAAAAAGTCGCTATTTTTGTACTTTTTTGTATTTTGCAGAATTATGAGCAAATGAACAAACAACACTGAAATTACTTTGACCAGTACAAGATAAGACAGAACTGTATGTCTAGGTCATTTTACTCAGGAATCTAAGTGTACTTTCAATAAAAAGAGATATCAAAATGCTTTGAAAATATGTATTTTAAAATAAGTATTGCAAGCAAGGGAGTGTCAAAATATGGAGGAACAAGTAGGATTCCGAGAATGAGGGAATAAAATGTCTATCTTTTTCTAAAATATAATTTATTGTCTTATTGGTTTCCATACAACACCAAGTGCTCATCCCAACAGGTGCCCTCCTCAGGGCCCATCACCCACTTTCCCCTCTCCCCCACCCCCCATCAACCCTCAGTTTGTTCTTGGTATTTAAGAATCTCTTATGGTTTGCCTCCTTCCCTCTCTGTAACTTTTTTTTTTTTCACCTTCCCCTCCCCCCTGGTCTTCTGTTGAGTTTCTCAGGATCCACATATGAGTGAAAACATATGGTATCTGTCTTTCTCTGCCTGACTTATTTCACTTAGCATAATACTCTCCAGTTGCTACAAAAGGCCATATTTCATTCTTTCTCATTGCCAAGTAGTATTCCATTGTATATATAAACCACATCTTCTTTATCCACTCATCAGTTGATGGACATTTAGGCTCTTTCCATAGTTTGGCTATTGTTGAAAGTGCTGCTATAAACATTGGGATAAGAGTGCCCCTATGCATCAGCACTCCTGTATCCCTTGGGTAAATTCCTAGCAGTGCTATTGCTGGGTCATAGGGTAGATCTATATTTAATTTTTTGAGGAACCTCCACAAAGGTCTCATTAACTTACAGAAGCCTGAAGTAAGTTTGCCCAGAATTCAAGGCTGCAAACCTATTCTAGGGCTATGTAATTTTATACTTTACCTCAGGGCAGTAGCATCTAAGACATAGAAACTACTCACATGTTAATTCTAGGGCTAGGTGATAATTTGACTTGTGCTTTCTTCCTATTACAGGAGGGTAAAAACCTTCAGGCGTTTGCTATAGGACATACCGAAATTTGCCACTGCTCTCTTGCAATTGAAACTCAGTACTAACCTCATTAATGATTGAATACATTGGGGATGTCTTTTATGTCAGGGATATTTAATGCATGAATTTGGTGTGCATTTCACATCCAATTCATAATGGAAAATTAAACGAATGAAAAGAATAAAATACAAACAAACTATAAGTCCAAAGCCTCTATCTTAATCCCAGAAACTGAGATGATTGGAAATTACTAATCAACAGGCTGTAAAATATGATCATTTAGACAAGAGAAATATTTTTTTTCTCACATTGAATTCCATTGTTTGGTATTAACCAAAAAGCATTTGGCTGTCAATTTAAAGAACATTTTAATGGAGACATCTCTATTTCTGACCCCTTCCCAACTCTATGTCCTAAAGAGAAAAAATCCAGGAACTTCAGCTGATTTAAATGGCTTTGCTTTTAACCTTACCTTGACCTTCAACTTTAACCCTAAGGTTGCAGCTCAGAACCTGGAGCAAACCTCACCATCATAGACTTTGTCATAAGTGCAAGAATTGTATAGGCTCCTGGGACCACTGAAGGAACCAGGACAATCTTTTTATAGAAAGTATACCTTTTTGTATATTTTCCTACCATTTATTGAGTACTATGCACTTTTCACACACTATTAATCTAAACAATTCTGGTAAGTATAAATAATTATCTCCCATGACAAATGTAAGGCTCAGAAAGGTGCACATGACCTGCCCTAGGTCACATAGGCAGCACCGGGCAGATCTGGGTTTCAGGATGAGGTGTATCCAACACAAATACCCGTCTCAGAGATACTGTCGTTCTTCACTGCAAATGGAAGACACATACAATCTATTATTTAGGGGGAAATGGCAAGATCCTAACTACCACCTGGGTGATATTCCAACCATTATAGTCTCTGGTTTAGGTTACAACCCCTTCCAGTGGGGCTGGCCATAGCCACCAGAAGGCCTCTATGAAGATACATCTATGTGAATTAATGAGTCCTTCCAGTGCTCGCTCTCCCATTAGTCTGAGATAGTCAGCCAGATTATATTATATTCAGGATGAGGAAAGGGCACAGAGTCTGCACAGTGGGAAGGAGGGTGCCCAGCAGCTTTATGCTGGGGGAGTGCCGATAAGCAGGAAAACATCCAAGCAGTGTTTCTCCATCTGAGGATTTTAAATCTTCAGAAGCTGAGTCACGTGGAGTGTTTTTTAAAAATGCAAATTCCTGGGCCTTGTCTGTCAATAATCTGAGTTCAACAGGTCTTAATGTGGTTCAGGGATCTTTGGAATCACCATCCAAGTCTAAGAACCATCAATGGGGAGGCGTGGGGAAAATCTGGGGGGGGGGGTCAAAAGAATGATATAATTCTCAGAAAGAGGAACTCTTGGGCAGTTTCTAAAAACTGGTGCTAAATAGAATAAATGCACCAGCGGTCTCCTATTCCCTGGACACACGAAAACCCCTGAAAACTGCTTCTATCAAAGACTGTCACAGAGTCAGACAGCGTAGGTGCAGTGTCTCCAAACGTGTCCAGCATTCTCTTTTATTTGGTTTCTGCTTTATTTTCACTTGCATATTTAACATTCTGGGACAATCATAATTTTATTAAACTAAAAGCCCTTCTTTCATTATTTAATGATGGCAACACGAAATTGCACAAATCGAGGGGAGAGAAGATACAAATCAATCTGAATTAGGCAAAATTACATAGTTAACCAGGTAACATTTCCATGGATGTAAACAAATATATTATGGATAATGAGTTGAAGGAATTGGTAGAAAATTGAATTTAAAACCTTAATTTAAACAAAGTATGTTCTCTAGTTTATACCAGATCAATATACATGGCATATGAAGTTTCATAAAATATGATACAGTACACTGCTTCCTCCACATACCATTCACTATTTTTATAAGTGCAGAATATTTTTGGATGATAAATATAATTAAATAGAGCAAAGCCATATGAAGTAAAGCCACAAGGCTTTTTTTTTCTTTTTTTTATAGAATTACAGGCTTGCTACCGAGCTTGAAGGCATTACTACTATGATATCAGAGAAATGTATTAGCCCCCAGGGAATACATTCTTATTGTCAGTTATGGATTTCGTGGGCTTTAAATTAGAAAGAGAAATGCTATGATATTTTTCTTTGCAAACAAGGGAATGAAATGACTGAAAATTTTAAGTAAACAATTAATGTTAACTTCAAATATAAGGGTGTTTGAGTTGTACACAGCTTGCTCCCTAGTTAAAGCCAAATTCTACATTGCATGCACAATTGCATGCAAATTGGACTTAATTTACTGCATGCTTTGCCTCTTCAATTAAATAAAATGAGAAGATGATTTTTACTTTGCAAGAGTGAAAATTCAATGTGTTAAAATGTTTTACTTGTAAATTTTCTATAAGGAGCATGTGTGCCCAAATGTTGATTTGGAATAAGATATTTAGCCAATGTGCTTGGAGTTCGACTTTACATGGAAGTCACAGGTTCTGCCCTCAAGGAGTTTCTGGACTCAGTGGGAATAGGAAATACATTGGCATGGTAAACAGTGCTTTTAGATTTATCTTCTCAAAACACTTTTTTTCTGTATATTTTCTTGTTCAAATCCTACCTTCCATCTAGTCTTGAAAGTCCGTATCATTGTCTGAAATATGCAGTCTATACACTCTTACAACATGTATAAGCTTCTTAGGACTATCACAAAAAAAAAATCACAAACTAGGTGTCTTAAAACAACAAAAATTTCTTGTCTCACAGTTATGGAGGTTAGATGTCCAAAATCAAGGTATTGGCAAAGCTCTGCTCCCTCTGAAACCTGTAGGAGAGAACCCTTATTTACCTCTTCCTAGTTTTCTGGTAGCTTATCAGTAATCTGGCATTCTTTGGCATACAGCTGCAGCATTTTAAACTCTGTCTCACTTATGACATGGCTTTCTCTCCCGTGTCTGAACTCAAGTCTACCTCATCTTATAAGGGCACCAGTCATATTGGAAAAAGGGCCCACCCTACTCACCCTACTCCAATATGACTTCATTTTAACAAAGCAGATTACATCTATAATTAGCTTCTTTCCTTTTCTTTCTTTTTTTAAGTTGATTTATTTTTGAGAGAGAGAAAGCAAGCAGGGTAGCGGCAGAGAGAAAGAGAGAGAGAGAGAGAGAGAGAGAATCCCAATCAAGCTCCTCACTGTCAGCACAGAGCTCTACATGGGGCTCAAATTCATGAACCTTGAGATCATGACCTGATCTGAAATCAAAAGTTGGATGCTTAACTGACTGAGCCATTCAAGCATCCCTATAATTAGCTTGTTTTCAAATAAGGTCACATTCTGAAGTACTCAAGTTAGGACCTCAACATATCTTTTTGGGGAAAACAATTCAACATATTACATGGGGCTGTTAAGTTCCTCCACAGCCTGTCTTTTTTTCTCATTTATCACAGGAGAAAAAAAACCTGTCAATTATTGATTTGCTTCTCTGTGGCAGGGGGCAGGCATATGTGTTAACTAGTCCTTTGGAGGACTCTAAAGAGAAAGGATTATTAGCTTCATTTTATTGGTGAGGGATCCGAGGCTTAGTGAGTTTATATACCTTTCCCAAGATTTACTTGTTTTTCAGATGTTAGCTCAATTTTACTTTGCCAAATAAGCCTTCCTAAGAGCCCAGACCAAATTGGGTTTCTCTGATATATATGCTTATGGAATCCTATATTTTTCCTTCATAGAATTCTACCATTTTGTAGTTATTTATCAGCTGATCACTTGATTTGTGTTTGACTCTCCATCTAGACCATGAGCTCCATGAAGTAGGGACCATGTAGTTTCCTCAGTGGGCATATAGGCACTTAGCAATATTTGTGGACCTAATGTTTGAATCAATGACTCCCCTAACTAGTAAGTGGTAAACTAAGATTTGAAATTTTTACTCCAAAATCTAGAGTGGCTCTACCCAAAATAATTAACAGATATTTACTACATACCTGAAGTATAGTGGGCATTCTAAATTGCACTCGGATGTCAAGATGAGTAAGACCAAGTCCTTGTACTCAGGGAGTTCACAAGTTAGTAGAGAAGACACACAAGTAGAGGGGATAACTTACCTCCTAAATCTGGGAATGGGCAATCAGGGAAGATATCAAAGGGGATAGTACGAATGTCATATATTATAGGCATAGAGATCGGTTGAAATGATTTAGAGGGACAGGGTTGGGGGAGCACCAGCAAAGTGCTCATCATGACCAGGCAGAGAAGCAGGTATAAGGTTAACAAGCTCTTGGGAAGATAATATTTTCACTGAGAGGTAGATAATAGAGAAGGGCTGTCGACTTAGATAAGCCTCCTCTAAAAGAACTTTTGCCTGGGCCAAATTGGTCTGCTCATGATCTCATCCGTAGATCCCACACACTTCTGACTCAGCTCAATGAAAAGCAGGGTTTTATACTTATTAGAGCTTTCAAAATCTGGGAAAAAAGTGCTTTTTGGAGCTAGTGAGTACTCACTACTTCGGGGGTGTTCAAGTGTTGTGTGTATGACTAATTTAGTTCTATGTGGTAGTAGTGTCTCCTACTTTTTTTCATGCCATAGCATGCATAAAGCGTATTAATATTTCTATGGCACATGGAAACCAGAAACACTTTATTCCAAGGGTTGGAGGGACCAATACTTCATTTCCTCTTAACTCTTTCATGGCACAAACATGTGGAATGGTCTAGGATAGGAATTCAATCTTTCTGGAGTTTTAATTCTAGGAAAAAAGATATCTTCTTATTCTGAGGTTCTTTAAATAGAAACATTCCTGTTTTTCACATTCTTCACATAGAATCCAGAGTAATGTATTAATTTGTACAAATCATATCATGTCACTTCTCTTCATAAATCCCCTTATTTGTTTTTTAAAATGTTTCAAAGACAATCCAGGATTCTTACCATGCACAGTTTGGTTCCTGATTACCTTTCCCAGTTAGTTTCCTACAACTTTCCCCTTTTATCCCTGTAATTCAGCCCCAGGAATTTATTTCAAACCTTCAAATAAGCCAAACGCAGTCCTGCCTCAAGGCCTTTGCACAGGTGGCTACCGCCAAAGGCAAAGATACAACGATGATTCTCTCATGCTTAACTTCTCAGCTTAAATATCATAGCTCAGTACAGCTTTCCCTGACTCTATATCTAAATAAGTCTACTTATTATGGTCTGTTGTACTACTTATTTTTTAAAAGACAGATCAGGGGCGCCTGGGTGGCGCAGTCGGTTAAGCGTCCGACTTCAGCCAGGTCACGATCTCGCGGTCCGTGAGTTCGAGCCCCGCATCAGGCTCTGGGCTGATGGCTCGGAGCCTGGAGCCTGTTTCCGATTCTGTGTCTCCCTCTCTCTCTGCCCCTCCCCCGTTCATGCTCTGTCTCTCTCTGTCCCAAAAATAAATTAAAAACGTTGAAAAAAAAAATTAAAAAAAAAAAAAAAGACAGATCATATAAACCATCGGTGTATTTTTAAAATCTACTGACTTATTAGTCTCCCCATACATTACACCTACCATCCCCCCTTTCTTTGGCCTATGAGTTTGACAAGGCAGGGTAATTGCTCGGCTCATCATTGTAGTTTCAATGTACACAATGATTCCTGGCATATTATAGGAGCTCACTACTTGTAAATTGAATGAATAAATTAAAATATTTCAAGAACAATTTGGCAAATAGACAAATGGGAATATTGTATGCCTAAAGAGGATGGATACTCGATGAATCGGATGGATAGAAAGGATGGATTTAAAGGAATGATCACATAAGGATGCAACAATTGAGAAAAATTTCATGGAGGAAGTTCTAGATGCTCCTGAAATATCAACATATGAAACTAAGGGGTGAGGGGTGTGCAAGGGGCGTAGGGGATTATGGAAGTATTTTAGAAGAAACTATCATCAATAAAATACATTGTTAGACAGGAACAATATAAAGTTTAGAAACAAAAGTAATACAATTTGAATTGATTATAGTAGTAGTCCTCAATGGAGAGTGATTTTTGCCTCCCAGGGGGCATTTGGTGATGTCTGGGGACAGTATGGTTCCTACAACATAGGGGTGTTTACTGACATCTATTGAGTAGAGGCCAGGGATGCTGCTGAACATTCCTCAATTCACAAGACAATCAATCCCAACAAAAAATTATCTGGCTGCAAATGTCAGTAGCAAAAGGTATGAAAAAAATAAGACAAGATTTAACTATAGAACTATTTAAATACCATGACCAGACATTTACTTAGTAGGTAGCAGGCAGCCAATATTGGTTTTATGCAGAGATGTCATAGAATCACAGAAGGACTTTGAGAAGCCTGACCTGGAGCAGGGTTGGAAGCTACCATGACGGTCTAGATAGGAGATTAGAAAGCTTTGGTCCAGAGGAATGCCAACGGAGATAGAAAGGACTGGGTAGATTTACATTATTTCAGAATTATGGTATTCATGGTTTGCCAATGACAGAATGTATCCATTTTAGTTAAGAAGTCTTAAATGTACATTCTTATGTCTCTTTGATTCAGTTCACATGAGTTTTGAAGGAAAATACCACAACTTTTGACTTTTTTGTCCATAAATGCTTGGAATGCCCCTGAGGTTTCTTCAGCATTTCATATCACATGTTTTCATCAGTGAGTGGAGAATTTAAAAACATGTCCTGTAATCGCTAACAACTCCGTTGCTTTGATGAAGGAATTTGTTATTGTACCATATTTGGGGATGGGACGAGTGGAAAAGAGAAAGTAAGAAGAGAAGAGAGAGAGAGAGGAAAACTAACACAGCAAACCACAATTGTTTAAGAATTTCTCTTGTAGGACATTTGTTTATAGAATACTTGAAAAATGAGGATATTTGAAACACAGAGTTATGGAATCTTAGAGTTGGAAGGTTATCTAGTCTAGTCTTTTTTTATTCAAGCACAAAATCAAAACATTACATAGGGATGGCTGACTACTCTTGTCTTAAAGATCTTCAGTGCTTGGCCAGCTGCCAGGTTGTTCAAAATCTGTGTTCACGTTCACAGTGGGTTTCTAAGATTTCAAGATATTGGCAACCTGACAAAAACCTATTTCAAAAGTAACTGGTATCTTTATTAAGGTATGACAAATGAGATATGAATAAACACTGTGTGAAAGAGCCAAGGTAAAAATATGAGGTAATTTTTATTTGGACTTTACTCTTTATTGGATGTTTTACAGACCTCAGCAAAAAAGAAGCCTCTCTGACTACATGTTAGTTTCTCCGTTTAGGAAGAATCAGTTACTGTGGTGAACAGAAATCATTTGCACAGCAGCAGTACCCCGTCATGGTCCTGATGGCCAGCCTCGGGAATTCTGACCTCCAGGTAGAATGTTTTACCCCCACTCCTGAGGTCAATGATCTAGGCCAGACACAGAGATGCAGGAGGGAAGCTGAGCTCTAGAGCCCCCTGTCTTGGTTCAGGGCTTCAAGGCACGTTTGGTTCATTTATGCTATTACACATTATTGATAATGTGTATTTTAAATTACTCAAGCACTTTGATTACAGAAGTCAAGAACACATAAGGTCCTTGCCTTTTCTGGAAGGAACACTGGCCATGGAAGCTTTAACACCCTTAAGAGAGCAGATATCTGATCAAACTTACACAATTTCATGTTAAATGGAGCCCAGGGTAAGGAATTACTAATCAGAACTGGGTGGGAATAAGGAGAGGAAATACTGTGTCCGTTATTAGGACAGAAGCTTAATTTAGAAAAGGGTAATTAGAAATGTAAGTTTAAGTTCTGGACTTCTAGATATGGTGACATGTGGCCACAGATTGGAGATGTGGATAGAAAGTACGGGACACTTTTGTATGTATACTAGGCTTCTAACGAATGCAGGTCTATAAAAATGTTAAGTTGGGTCACCCTCCTTCATGTTCTCATTTCTGAGTCTGCCTCCTCTTTATTTATCTTAGAAGTTCCATAAAACTTTGTGTAATACACAATTGTGATATCATTATCTGCCCTAATTCTGCTAACATTATTTATGTCTTCTTCATCTTTAAAAGAAGAGTTCCAGGGGGGAGACTAGCAGGTACAACTAGAGATTCTTTTCTGCATGTCTGATAAAACCAGCAGAATGTAAAACAAAGAAAGTAATGTAATCAAAGATATTTTATTCAGAAAAATCTGAAATATTTTCACTAAAATAAAAGATCTTCAAATTAATCAAAGTTCTTTGGTTCTTTGAGGGCAATAGGCTCTTGTTAGAATTGTATAGTTTTTTGCATTTTACTTTTTTTTGTTTTGGATTGTTTTGTTTTGTTTTGTTTTTAATTTCAACAATCACTGAGGGTACAACAGCCTGTTGTCAAAAGTTCAATGATGACACTATCAAAAATGGACCACCAGGCAAAACCATCTAAGACCCTTATGAAATTTTTTTTAATATGAAATTTATTGTCAAATTGGTTTTCATACAACACCCAGTGCTCATCCCAACAGGTGCCCTCTTCAATGCCCATCACCCACTTTCACCTCCCTCCCACCCACCCCCCCACCCACCCTCAGTTTATTTTCAGTTTTTAAGAGTCTCTTATGGTTTGGCTCCCTCCCTCTCTTTTTTTTCCTTCCCCCCGCCCCCATGGTCTTCTGTTATGTTTCTCAGGATCCACATAAGAGTGAAAACATATGGTATCTGTCTTTCTCTGTATGACTTATTTCACTTAGCATAACACTCTCCAGTTCCATCCACGTTGTTACAAAAGGCCATATTTCATTCTTTCTCATTGCCAAGTAGTATTCCATTGTGTATATAAACCACAATTTCTTTATCCATTCATCAGTTGGTGGACATTCAGGCTCTTTCCATAGTTTGGCTATTGTTGAAAGTGCTGCCATAAACATTGGGGTACAGGTGCCCCTATGCATCAGCACTCCTGTATCCCTAGCAGTGCTAGTGCTGGGTCATAGGGTAGATCTATTTTTAATTTTTTGAGGAACCTCCACACTGGTTTCCAGAGTGGCTGCACCAGTTTGCATTCCCACCAGCAGTGCAAGAGGGTTTCTGTTTCTCCACATCCTTGCCAGCATCTATAGTTTCCCGATTTGTTCACTTTAGCCACTCTGACTGGCGTGAGGTGATATCTCAGTGTGGTTTTGATTTGTATTTCCCTGATGAGGAGCAACGTTGAGCATCTTTTCATGTGCCTGTTGGCCATCTATGAACTTTATAGGTATCCTATTTTCTACTTTTGAACTCAAAATAAGTGCTTCTAGGTATATATATAGAGAGAAGAGTTTCTTATTAAATGATTTTCCAAGTATACAACACTCACTTACTAGTAACATGATTTTGTCTTATGTGTATACCTCTGAACTGCTATTTATCGAAGATATTTTAGATACTTTTTGTCCTAATCAAAGCTACTTGAACAGGAAAGTAATACTATGCCAAAAATTCTATTGATTACCTATGTATATATGTATATATACTGATACATATTCCATATATATTCCAATATATATCCATATATATATTCATTACTAATATAATGAAAATTGTATTTAACTTTCCCATGTAAAGGAGAGTGTGTTGGCTAATTCTTATTCCTAGGGTATGTGTATGTGTGTGTGTGTGTGTGTGTGTGTGTAAAGTTCAGTAATTATCATTGGTGTGAAACATGGACTTCTAGTTGTTAGTATATATAACAACAACAGAAATTGTAAAGCCAATTACAATAAAGCTGTGAAGGTTGCATTCTTGCAACAAAACACATGGGATTTTGGTTTCAAGTGGAAAAAACACCACCGCTATTCGCTTCAACACTGAATGACTCTAACAGAGCAAAAGGTCACAGGACAGCACTGAAGAGAAACAGGCAGTGGCCCTGCCTGCCCACTGATCAGAATGTGCTGGTCCTTTCAAAAACAAAGAAATTCATCTTTTTAATAATTCCCTAAGATGGCTCAGCTAAGCCAAGTTGGCTCTCCAGCCAGCTCTTGTTTGTGAAGTGTAATTCTGTGGTAATGAGCTGGTGACAATGTGAGGAAAATAGTCTAAACATTCTGGAAAACAATTCCAAACATGACTAAGACAAGAAAGAATTGAAGAAAGTAAGATAGAAGGGAAGAAGTGGGGAGAGGGGGAGCGGAGGAAGGAAGGAAGGAAAGAACTTCTGATTACCACTTGAGGAGAACTGAGAGCATGATGGCCGTGCACAATTACCTACCAATATGTGTATAAGCTACCAAGAGTGTATTCTAATGCCTCTTCTTTACTCTAGGGATGTCCCATTCTGATGTAAGTGAATGAGTCTCAATCATTCTCAGAAGGTTCCAAAGTGCTTGTATTCTTTAGCTAACTTTAGCATTTTCTCAGTAGCTGTAGATCTCTTCCCATCTATAAAAAAGGTCCAAGAATATGCAATTTTCCTTTTAAGACATACAAAACTCAGCAACCGTGGGAAGCAATTATGGGAAAAACATATGCTTACTAACTCAAATTTCTCCTGCTCCTTTCCATTTATCAACAGGTAACCTTAACTTTTACAGCTTCTAACTGTGAGGAGAAGCTATAGGACGCAGTTGGTTGCTGAGTGTGTTTCCCATAAGGAAAGAAATGGATTTTCTTAGCTGCAGAAAGCAGATATGGGACATTGAGTTTTCCAGAAGAGGGAAGGAAATGGGTGATCAAGGAAGGACAAACACAAAAGATGTTGGTCCAATAACTCAGGAAAAGGGAAGGCAAGGTTTTGTGGTGTTGGCACTGAACAACAGAAAGGGAGTAAAAAGTTGATTTTTTCACCATGTGGTGTATTTTGTCACACCCACTGCCATGTACTATTCTGGGACACTTGGCTTTCTTATTTTTTTTTTTAATGCACTATGAGGTCTCCTGTCTCCTTCTCCTGAGGGGAAGCAGGCAAAGCCATGCCCCAACATGCTAAGTTGGAAAAGAGATGAAAAGAGATTTCCAGGACATTTGATCTTTGCATTAAGGACTATGTGCTGCTTCTGGCTCTTCCTATGAGTTCCAGCTGGAGCCATTTAATCTCTTAGTGAACCTGTCAAAATATAAATACAAATATTTGTAATTCTACAATGGCATGGCTGGTTAGTAGGATCAAGAGAAAGGGTTGCATTCTTTCTGCTCATCCTTCTCCCTATCATCTTCTGTTCCTCAGTGCCTTCTATTTTAGTGTAGTGGATAAAAGAAGACCCAAGGCTTCCATTTTTGATAAATATTTTAAGACAAAAGTGCCATTTTTCTTCAATTGGTTGGACTACAAAAGTGAGATGTGAGCTCATGCTAGATGCTACATTCTTTGTTTATGCATGTACCTGCTCTTTAGTAGTTTTTACTGTATACAAGCCACAGATTGTAAGCTCTCTGGTGCTTTTTACCGGTAGTATTTTTCTTGCAAGCAGTAATTGATGTCTGGCATTAATAAAAAGTGCAAGTTCTTCAAGTTTCAAATCTTCCTCTTGACAAAGGTTGATCTGCAGCTCTTGAACATCTACTAGGGAAGCACATCACCAAGGCCACGATCAACTACTGTTTGTATTCAATCTTCTCTTTCTCCAGAGCAAGCTCAGAAAACTGGAATCTTGATTTACAGACCCGTGGCAATAACTGTCAACTATTTATATCATAAGTCCTTGAAAACTTTCAAAGACTTTCTTTCTAAGTTCAAGGTTAAAATTCTACCTGTTAGAACATTAGCTAACTTGCATTTGACTGTTATCATTTTTTCTGACTGTGAACTATGGGCAAATCATGCAACCAGGAGCCATCTGGGTTGGGCTAAGTGTCCAACTCTTGATCTTGGCTCAGGTCATGATCTCATGGTTTGTGAGTTGGAGCCCTGCATTGGGCTCTGCACTAATGGTGCGAAGCTTGCTTGGGATTCCGTCTCTCCTCTCCTCCCGCCACCTGCTTGTTCTCTCTCTCTCTCTCTCTCTCTCTCTCTCTCTCTCTTTCTCTCTCTCTCAATATAAATAAATAAACTTAACACACACACACAGACACACACACACAAATTAAACCATGCAACCAAAATACTAACTCCGGTACCTGGCTGTCAGAAGAAATTCTCTCAGTTCTTAATATGTTACCTTTTTCCTACTGCAAAGTTAGCTTGGATGTTTTAAACACGAAGCTGATTCTATGTCTTCATGTATAGACTTTTATTTTTGTGTGGACACGAGAGTTGGGAATTTTATACACATGATAAATTGGGAACTGAAGGCAGGTTACTTGGAAATGATAAGATAATAAAATAATATCCAGCAATGCCTGAAACAGTTTCTTCTATTTTAAAATGTGTTGCCCAGAAATTGTTTTCAAAACTATAACTAAGAATACTTTTGGAGTACAAATACCAATATACCTATTTTTGCTCTGGGGGCCCTTAGAAAATCTCAAATCACTTCACATTTGGAACAACTAAACAATAGAGAAGGAGATAAATGAGATCATGGGGTAAGGGTACAGTAGAACTCTAATGGAATACAACTGTGCCATTTACGGCATGTTTGATTGCCCAGATCCCCAGAGTGTAAACATAGGTGACCAAGGCTGAAATCTAGCAGTTTTGGCCACTTAAAGTCACAGGGGAACAAGGGAGAAAGGCAAAGATAGTTGTAATGTTCAAACTCTCAGCAGTTCACAATGTGGGGTTAGTAATGTTAATTACTAAAATGTACTAATCACATGCTGTATTTCTGACACGGTGCTCAGAACTCCATAAATATTAACTAAATTAACTTCATAACAATGATATTATGGAGATTTGACTTCTGCCCCATTATACAGACGAGGAAATTAAAATAAAGGGTGGTAGAATAATTTGTCAAAAGTCTCACAAGTTGTAAGTGGATCTGAACCCAGGAGAACAGAATCCAGAATCAATTCTACTCTTAGCCAATACTTAATCTATCTCTCAAACACCTGTTATGCTATTAAGTACACAGGACCAAGCTAGGAAGCCAGAAACAAGGCAGAAGGGCCACACGGATAAGTTTTCCTGCAACTGATAGAAAAAGAGATCAGATTTGTGGTTACCAGAGAAGGGCAGTAGAGGGAGGTGAGACTGGATGAAGGGAGTCAAACACACTTTCAGTTACAAGATAAGTAAGTACAAGGGATGTAGCATACTGCTGTTGGGTATAGTTAATTCTGCCCTAAGGTATATTTGAAAGTTGTTAAGAGAGTAGATCCTTAGAGTTCCCATTATCAGGAGAATTTTTTTTTTTTCTTTTGTATCCATATGACTTGATGAATATGAACTAAGTTTATTGTGGTCATCATTTTACACCATGTGTCCATCATTATGCTGTATGCTTAAATTTATACAGCGCTCTATGCAACTATATCTTAATAAAACTGAGGAGGGTGGAAAGAACAGGTTTTCCTAAAGCATCAGAGATTTTTGTTTGTTTGTTGTGTTTTGTTTTTTAAAGAACAGTTGCTCTTTTCCTTTTTTCACTTTTTACTCAAACCTTTTGCTCTTTTTATAGGCAAAAGTGGCCGAATAGGCTTCTCTCTGCCTATTTGGAAGCCCTGATTAGATAGGGACTACCTGGAATCTGGGAGAACACGCTTACTATTTGTGTCAGGGTCAGGGTTGTGTCTTTGAAGGAGGTTGTACTATCTGGAGCCTCAGAAATTTTGATTAAAAGGCTTACGCATGGAGCTCAGACCCCAGTCTTCCTTATTCTATCTCTTGGGTTGGGACAGCGGTCCTGGAGAGGCAACTCCAGCCATAGTACATTAATTGTCTAGTTGCTTTTATCCTAACCCAAGATCCTAGAATATTCGAGTGTTCTACATGATAAAGCAGGCTACAGCATTGTGGTAGTCTGATACACTGGAAAACAAGGTCATTAGGACTACTTTTGCAGCATATCTCACTCAGAAGTCCAGCAGTATCTTTAGTATAGTGTTACTGCAAAGTGAAAATCCAAGCACCTAATCCTATTTTTGTATTTCTTCCATATAAAATGGGATCAGTGTTTACCTGGAAAGAAAGTGCAATACATTTACCAATCAGCTATGCTTCTGGGGGAAAGGGGCTAAATCTGAGAGGTCACTTGGGCACGCAAGGCATTGATTTTTGCAAACTATGCTTGCTAGTCATTATAATCTCTCATAGAAGTTTAATTTCTTCTGGAGATATTTTAGTACTATTTTTCTTACTTCTTCTCATCTCTGATTTCATTCCTTGGAATTTTTCCACATTTAATCATTCCTCATTGCTACATATAGCTCATGGAATTTTTTCTTCTACTCCCTTAACTACTTACATATTCCAAAGAGCTACAGTTTTGTTTTGTTTTTTCCAATATCAAATTTAATTCTATTGCCTTTACAAACTGCTAATACAGCTGGGTTGGGACACTGACCAGCTCTACCAGACAGTGCATCATACAGGAGGGAACAATGAGAAATTCTATAAATTTAAGACATAAAAATGGTTACTTCCATTTCATCAATAAGAAGGATCTAACAATAAAATTCATTCAGAAATAAGTACAAAGCCAGAGTTTGAGTCTCAAAATCAATGGCATATCAATATAATTTTTCTGAGTACTTTATTTCATAGAGAAAAAATGTATTCTCCATGATGGTGAACATTCAAGCATACAATTTGGCAACAGCAAGACAGCTGGAAGTAATAAAATATGTCACTTAGACAAGTCGTCAGCAAATGTTTTACCTATATTTTATCTGGATATTTTATTTTTACCTGGCCCATTAACCTCAAAGTAATTATATTCTCACTTTTTTTCTTTGAATATGTTTTCTGTTTTCTATCTTGCTTTGTTTTTTTTTTGCTCACATGCCCCTTAACTAAAAATATTACAAGAAAATGCCATAAAAGAATTAAAATAATGTGGAGACTCATAAAAAGGAAACTTTACGGTTTTTAAAATCTAAGAAAACTTTTCTTTAATTTGCTCCTTTCCTTGGCAGGAATTATTGAAAACACGGTGACAATCTGGTTCTCATTTTTCTTGCCTTATCACCACATAAACCTCCATTTAATAGGCTAAATTAATAAATAAATATAAAAAAGCTTTCTCTTGGGTATGATTCCCAACACAGAAAAAGTAGAGGTATATCTCTGTATCTCTGTATACATTGATATCTATCTATCTATCTATCTATATCTGTATATATATATATATATATATATATATATGATGGAATAGTATGGCTTACATATATATGGCGTATATGGAATAGTATGGCATCATATACATATATATGAGATGGAATAGTATGGCTTACATATATATGGCGTATATGGAATAGTATGGCATCATATACATATATATGAGATGGAATAGTATGGCTTACATATATATGGCGTATATGGAATAGTATGGCATCATATACATATATATGAGATGGAATAGTATGGCTTGATGGATGTCAGAAGAAAATGGCAGCTTGAGGCAAACTATCAAGTTCAGCATACACTTCATGTCTGGGTGATCGCCCATGAAACCCACGTAACTGAGCATCTACACAGGTCCCGATGACAGTCCTCTCTTGTTTTCTAATCCCTTCTCCAACCTTCATTCTCCCTCTGTTACTTAACTCTTTTCTATGCAAAGTATATAAAGAAGCCAGTTTTAAGATATAAGCATTACATAGAAAAGTAACAAACCCTAAAAAAATTATTATTCATGTTTTGCTTAACTTCAGACATAGTGAGTTGTTTGCTCAAGAATCCAGAACTTATCTCTGAATCAAAGAGCTGAAGGCAACTTCTAACCAAATCTAGTGTGTGTGCCTGTGTGTGTCTGCACACGTGCGTATGTAACTCACACACAGCTATTCAAGAGTACTGTAGAACCTTCCTTATATGTCTTCGTACTCTTCTCTCCTCCCAAGTTATTGTATAGAACCTCTCTTCCCATGGAATGTCTGTTTACATTCTAATGGTGTCACTGTATTTGTCTCTTGTTCAAAATATCGCTTCAAATTCTTGATCTTCACTGATCTTTTCTAGCTTAGCCCAGCTGGTGTGGCCACTGCAGGCACATTTCTTCTGCTTTTCCTTTGATTTGTTATTAATGTCCTTTTAAGTTTCTGAAGGGCAAGCAGTATATATTCTGCATGCTACATGCTAACCAGATGTCCCTGACCAAAAAAAAAAAAAAAAAAAAAAAAAAAAAAAAAAATCTTGCCAGGGGAAATGGGAGCAAAATGTGCAGAAATCTTTAGCCAAATGGACAGAGTGATTTTCCGTGCTGACCGCAGGAACACATGGGAATTCATTCTGATGGCCTTGGAGCCTCTGCTAACTGTCAACTAGCTATACTGGTAAAGTCTCTCTCAATTTTCTTTGCAGTTAAAGTGGCTTTGAGATAGAACCAAATTTGGCATTAGAATTGCAGATACACATGAGAACTTGTATGCGTAGAACAAACAATTTCTTGCTGCCTATTGCTAGTGGGACGTTTGCCAAGAAAAAACAATTTGCTTTGCTGCAAGAGCCCAGCTAGCCATTACTGGAGAATGTTTTTCCAAGATTGCTTATCAGTGATTTTAATAGGGCTCAGAGGTTTGTGTGGTTGCACAAAATGTTAGTTACTTTTTAAAAGTCCAAATTTCTCCCCATTTCTCCCCATAAACCTGAACTCTTTTCTAACTGTAATACAATCAGCAAGATTAGCACCTCCCTAAATGAGTAGATAGTAATGGATAATTAAATGCTTAGATAAAATGGATTTAACTATTCTATCGGTGTTCCAAATAGAACGCTGTTCTATTCTAAGAGGCTCCTTGGTAGTTCCATGGGAGTTCAAGCCGTTAGTTACTAATTTGGTTTTGCAATTGTGTACTCTGTTCATGAGAGGATTCTGTTGGAAAGATATTTCTTCAGTGCCTCTACATTGATTGATTCATTCATTCATTCCACAAGGCTTTGTTGGCAGCAATTATTCATTTAATAAGCACACTGAACCGCAGGGGAAGAAATGAGAAAGGCACTACTCTTTTCTGGCCTTGAGTGAAGTCAAAGTCCAGGTGTAGGTTATTGGCATGCAAACAAAAACTAACAGTGGTATGCACCGGGTTCAGCTTCACTGCTTGAATCAAAAGTCCACGTAAACGTTGTTGGTGTGAACCCTAAACTTGGCATCATGTGAATATTCATACCTTTAGAGTTTGACAAAACAGAACAGAGATCTAAGCAGGTTAACTCCGTTGTTTAATCATGATGTCACGAGGCCAAAATCGTGACTTGGATTCCCAAACCGAAAAAAATCTTTGAGTAGTGAAAAATTCCACTAGCTTTTTTTAGGCTGATCCTATTCTACTCAGTGGTCAAGAGTGACTTAGGTCGAAATTGTACACTGCAGGATCAATTTAATAAGGTCTTTGCCAGTGGGGTATGGACAGCAATTGCTTCTCATCATAAGGACGCACGGCATATACAATTTTGTTGGAAAGTAAATTAAAGCTTATAAATGATATGTATGTCATTACAACACCAGTTATTTGCTACTAGTTAGATATTCCCCAGTGAACCCATTTCTGATCCAAGACTCATCACAAGCCAATTTATAATGATAAGTTAGAAGATAAAACTGCTTAGAAGAGATTTAAATGCTTATTTCTAGGAAGTCTTTGAGAGAAGGTTCAATATAAAAAAAATGCCTTTGAGATATTTTGTAAATTGCCTCTACTTCTCATGGTAAATTATACGGGGGGAATCCTGCTCTGTGGTACTCAGGCCCCTCCCCGTCTCCTCTCAGGGTGGCTGTGACTGGCCTGAGTGGGATACCTGCACTGCCGACTCTCTCCTATGGCATCTCTCCGTGAAGTAACGGCAAGAATACTTGAAGTTTCTTATTAGTCCACATTTCCTAAGTGAAGACCCACTAGGTTCGAGGGAAAGACCCTACTCTTACTTTCACCTTTAGAGGTAGGAAATCAGACATTAATTAGACTAACATGCAGGCATTACTTGTAAATTTGTCTGTGTTTTCTGGTCTCATTAGTGCTATTCTGGACTACATGATAATGAGCATAACATAATTAAAGAGTAAACACTGGACAACTACAACCAGAGTCAGGGTTTTCGGGTATCAGATGGTAACAATCAGAGAACGAGTAATCTCTGCTCAATGAGGGTGGTCTTTCTCCACTTTGAACTCCATTTGTTCTCTTCTCCCCTGTGGCGAGGGGCTTATATAAAAACCTTTTCTTATAGTTTGGAGCATATTAGAGAGATGGTAGTACTGAGAAGAGAGCTACAGACATGCTGATGAGAAATTGTTCACATCGCAATGAAATGGCTGAAATGCCATGCAAACAGGAGAGTCCTGCCAGGGAAGAATTAGCCGTTGCCATTTGCAGGGAAGGAATACTAGCTCAGAAATGTAAAAGGTGATGATTTTTTAAAGCATCCTTTGGATCAGTTAGGCACTGAGAGAATGAGGAACTGAAAATTAACGCCGCTGAAGATTCGACACTATGAATAGCAATTCATGGAAAACTGGCAGGTGAACATCGCACGGGACACCAGGTAAAAATGGAGACTTAACAACAGACACCTTTACCAGCTGCCAGTTTCCTCAGTTCTCCAGGGAGGAGAGAGAGAGGAAGCGAGAATAATGAAGTTTACAGAAAATGTTGCAGAATCCATGTATGCCGTTGGCTGGCATTTATAGATTCAACATGCATTTGACTTTTCATGAGCAATAAGGCATCCGTGTTAAATGGTACTTGTGGCGATTTGCGTTTTGCTGAGGCACACATGTGCTCACGCTGGTGATGTAATCAGAAGGTTCTCCACAAAGCTTCTCTGATCAGACAGCCTTGGCTCTCACCAGGTACCTTCTTTCCCTGCATACCGTTTGGAGCATCGCAGTAACTGGCCTGCAGTGTTGGGCCCTAGAGTTTTTTGTTACATTTACCCAGATAGGGCATGGGAGTAGGGATAGAAGGATAATGCCAGCAATTAAAGAGAAGAGAAAGTGAAAAACACTTTGTGTTTAGTTAGAAGGAGCTACGTCTTTTATTAGTCCTATATCCTTAGACTCAGTAAGGGTTGGAAGGGCTTGCTTAAATTTTTGAGTTGAATTTTTATTACATTTTATGAGATTAGTTATAAAAGTAGAACTTATGAATTTGGGAAATTACGGAGGTTTCAAGACTATTTGTCATAAATGGTAAGAGTCTACTGCGTATCTCTTTTTCCATACGCAGTGGTCCCCTGAATGGAAAGACAAGCCAAGCAATCCTCTCCTTTTTACAGCACGACACGTCAACAAGATTCAGACAGCATTTGGGGAGGACAGGATATTACGGTGCTGGTCCTGTGAAAAAACCCTTACATGAGTGAGTGGTGTTCCCTGTATCCGATCCCACACCAGTGCTGCATTCCGTTCAAGCGTATTCCCAGCCACATTTGATGCCCTCATTCTGATCTCTCGTTCTGTCAGGCTAAGTGTTGCTCTCTGATGGGTTCTGTTGATTCCTGCCTCCATTCAACATTCCTTTACCCTGTAGGCTTTGTTCTTAGGTCCAGTATTGAACTAAAGTGGTTAGTAAATTCACCATATGAATCTACACCTTTAAAGTAATTAGATAAGGCTAGAGGAGACTTCCAGAGTCATTATCCCCATCCAGGTAATGGAGGATATTTTTACGGGAACATTCATAGGTAACAGACCCTCTGACAATTCTGTTTACACCAAAGAGTGTATGCACCCAGGGTAGGTTATGTTATGTAGAAAGGGTATTTTAGAGAAGGTATTTCCTTCTTGTCAAAGTAGCATGTAAATGAATGACTAATTTTGTTGTCTTAAGGACTCACTCTCTTAATTACTTTGAAATCACAGAATGCTAGAAAGCACAGGAAGACAATGGCAATTTGCTTTCCTTGGACCACCCCCCCCCAACCCCGTGCGGATATTGATGCAATGGAGTGGAAGGCCAGATATCCAGCTACCCACTTTCTGACTTCTGTCTTCAGGGTGACTGAGGGCAAAACGAAGAGATCTAGAATTCATTATTTGAAATCATCTGTTACCTAAGTCGAGTCTTAGACCATATTGTGGGGCTATTTATGATTCGCCATCATAGGACGGAGGGCAACTTATCCTGCCCTGTGAAGATGCATTGCGTGTAATACATGCCCAAATAAGGTTTCGAAAAGATAGTGATTCTAGATTAAGACTCCTTTCGTCACAATCGAACTTCGTCCCAATCTCTTCCATGCACGCCTTGCTGACCGTACACTAGGTTTTCACGCTTTGGGTTTCTCTCTTTTTCACTAATAATATTTGATGTTACTCCCTGGCGTCATATTTCTGCTAATTATTCTCGAGCTGCTGCCTGTATTTGCCTGCTGGCAGGCAGAGAAGCCAATGTTTGTAATTCCAAGTCTCTAGAATATTTGAATTTGATCAGTAGCAGAAATATGTTTCTGGTTCATAAATATTATTCCTCTCAAACTAACCATGTGACAGTAATATGTGCAACTTGGACGTCCACTTGTCTTCTTCAGAGCTGTTCATTCGCATGCTTGTTATTCTTCAGATATTACATGCTTGCTTATTTCGAGACTATTTTAAGAGAGAGAGAATGAAACATTTACCTGTCAGCAGTATTTTTTTTTTTTAAATCACATAGCATAGCAATATTGATTTCATCAAAGCATAAAAGACTAAGCGTGAAAAATCTTTTAAAAAGTACCCATGTGCCCTCAATTTTTAGTCGGAAAACAGCAGACAGAAATGTCCACTCGGGTTTCAGCGAGACCCCAGCGGACATTAGAACTTGTCTTGCTTGGCATTTTTTTTAGAAGCGTTAAAGCTGAAGTTTATTTTAGAAGGAAGGTTGGCCAATTATAATCACACTATGCACAGGCATGAGAAAAATCAGTACAAATTCAAAATGATGCATGAACAACTAGAGTTAACTTTTACTAAAACAAGAGTATTTAAAAATATTTCCCTTAAGTTTTATTTTGTGTTGCTAAAATTGGAAAAAATGAGAAAGGACCTAAACTTATGACTGTTTCTGATAAACTTGGCATAGTGAAGGATTTCTCAGACTGAAAAAAGAAGGATATAATCACATAAAATCCATATGATCTCTAAATAAGAAGCATCCTGTTTCTTGATGGGTATGATGGCAATCCTTTTCTTTATAAGAATGAGATGTAAAGAAACCACTTGTAAAGGGTTTTTCTTAATAGGATACATCTGCCTTAGTTGAGAGAGATGATCTTTTCATAAGTACGTATTTGGTAACTGTCTATATGGTAGGGCTTTGAATATTTTATTACCTTCCCTTACTGCTTTGAAGTTACTATGGCATCTCTAAAAAGTAGAAAGAGCTCATCTAGAATATACTTAAAGATCTGCATATCTAATCTGGATAGTTATGAAGGCTTTATTATAGGAAAAGATATATCAGCTTTGTCATTATTGATTTTTCCTCTACTATTAAAAAACTTAGATTAAATTTACAAAGCTGTTAAGTGGTAAAGAAATATTTGCAGAACTTACTTGTAAGGAATTACACATAAATGAGAAGTTAATCTTTTGGAAAATTTTCTCGGGATTTCAATGTCAAGAGCCAGTTGCTGAGAATAAAATATAGTACATTTCTGTTTACAAAGCACTGTTAAATACATACTCTCATTGACTCACAACAGTTGTGTGACATTGCTGCTGTTATCATCCTTGTTTCAAGATGAGGTAACAGGCACTCAGCTACACACTCAAAGGCTTCCGTTCTTTCCCTGGCATTGCATCATCCCCACACTATATCACAACACTTCTCTTTGCCTTTTTGCCCATTTCCAAACCCACCAAGGGCCTGCAAATTTTCAAGGTAATATGCTAGTATCAACTTCTTGCTTTGGAATAGCTTGGTTTATTTTATTCGGACTTTTATTTTTAGATAACGTAAGTTGATTGTCATAACTTACAGACACCATAACCAAGTACGGCACATAGGAGAAATTCGGATATCTGTCGAATGAAGGGATAAGCTATGTAACATGTAAGGAGAAAATTTTAAGGGAGAATTCCATGTTTGTGCACTGAGAAGAAAACCATGTGGAGGGAAGAGAAAACAAAAACAGGAACCAAAGTCATGTAGTTACTTGAGCGAAAGTCATGTAGTTACTTATATTTAAATGATTTGTACATAATTTCTGGAGATGGGAACTAAGTATGTGTGTTTCTTAAAGTTCCACTGGTGATTTCAGGATGCAGCCAGGATTGAGCATCACTGCTGTCCTCCGTGGACATCAGAACACCACATGTCATCGGTGTCAAGATACTAGGTTTAGTGTAAGACACCCGATCTCAGTAGAGCCCAGTTATCTCATTTGAAATAGAATGGAGGTCATTTGAAGGTCTCTAAAAACGATCACATTCCTAACATTCAGCACTTCAAAGAAAGTGGATGCCTATCTGTGGTCTTTCCTAGTCACGTTGAAGGTTCTTCACCTATGTGGCTTTGTAGTCATGTCAATGCTAAGGAATTGTCAACCACTCAAAAAACTCCCTCCAGACTGCGTAAAACTACTTTGGTCCCTACTTCTTTACTACACGTCCAAGCCACTTCCTTTTGCCAGTAGGTTCAAATCCAATCATTTTATGAGGTAAATTTTGGCCCTGGGCAGGAAGTGACCTGTGGAGACCTTGGCTCAACACGACCTCAGTTCTTGCTGTCACAGATTAAGGTTCTCACCTGTAGGTATGTCCGTTGTTGTTTTAGTGAATTTTCTTGGATTTTTCCTCATGACTTTTTATCTGGAGAAAAGCATCATGCAGAGATATTGTAGGAAGGATGAAGAAGCCAAGTTCATGCAGGGCAATGCAAAGAGAACTGCCTTTGTTCAGGAGGCAGTGAGAAGATACTAAAATTTTTGCAGTTATCTGTGACACGGAAATATTTGTTGAATGAATGAGTGAATAAATGAATGTATAAATACTTAAGAGAGAGGTGTAGCTGGCCAGGTTGCTTAAAGAAGGGTAAGTTGGCTACTGGCTTACATAAAAAATGTGAATAATGAGTTAGATGTGAGAGGCAATAAAGGACATAGAAAGAAAGATGAGAGACGAGTTGGAATCTAATTGAACTTAGGAGACATATATCACATTAGAGTAGTTTTTCTCAAACTCTAACATGTGTAAGATTACCTCTAGAACCCTTAAACACATTGGTTTGGTTCCCACCTAAGATTCTGATTTAGTGATCTGAGACAAGACTCAAGAATGTGCATTTTAAGGAAGTTCCCAGTGGTGTTGATGCTGCTGGTCTAAGGATCACATTTTGAATAGCACTGCATTAAGGTTTGGGAGCTGGAGTTAGAATATTTTGTTTTCCGTTTTGCTTCTGCTACTTACTGACTGTGATAACTCAAGCAAATCCATTACCTATCATAGGACAGTGCTTAACTCCGACAATATACCATTTACTTGGGATCTTGATAGAATGCAGATTCAAATTCAGTTGGTCTGGGAGGGACAGTGAATTTCTGCATTTTTAACAAGCTCCCACAGGATACGAATGTTGTTACTCCATGAAGCAGACTCTGATTAGCAAGGTCCTAGGCCATTTTGGTTTTTTCCATACTTCATGTGATTATTGTTAAACTTAAATGAGGCATACAAGTAAAAAAAAAATGCAAATTATGGAGCAAAGTGTAAACGTAAGGTGGTAGTTGTAGATTGAAAGAAGAGACAGAAAAAGACAACTCTGAGTTTTGAGCTGACTAACTAGGAGGATTTTGACACATTTCTAGAAATAGAGAAGTCAGAAAAAAATAACTGGTTTAAGAAAAATGTTGATTTGAGGGAAAAGTAGCAGGCAGTTGAAAACATAAGACAGAAATAGACTTGAAAAAAGATGTAGTCTTGAGATACCAATTTAGGCGTCGTACACATATGATCGAACGATGCTTTTGAATATGTGGGTGTGTAGAAGAAAAGAGATTAAGCATAGAATTGGGAAAAAAGGTAACATTTGAAGATATGAGAAGGAAAGGATATCGTCAGAAGATGGACCGCATTCTAGCGCCTTGTCATAGAGACACTACTTGTCCAACCCTGAGCTGTATCAACAGATGCTACTTCTTCATGATTGAGGATGAGAGTTAGTTGGGTTTTCTAGGCATTCCCTACTTGAATATTATGGAAGTGTCTTCTTTGGGTAGGGGGTTTATAAGCAGCTGTTCCATGGATGGTGGAAGATATACATCTAGAATCCATTAGTGCCTTGGATCAAGTCACAGGCACTGAGAAAGAAGACAGTGCAAATGAAGGAGATAATGAGTTTTATAAAGGATTAAAGGAATAAGAAATGAGAGATTCTGCAACTGGTTATCCGTAAAAAGATGTTAATTCCTTGTATTATCAAACAATTCAGATACTTAAACATCTATGAAACTCAAGAAAAAAAAATGTGTGGTTTAGTAGCATTTGGAGAGTAGCATTTTCACAGGGATAATTGATCTGTAGGACTGAGTAATACGTGAATTAGCCTGATTATTAATAATTGAATAACTTTAAATGAAAAGCATGATTGGTTTTAGGCACTGTCATTTTTGACCATGTCATGATGATGTTATAATGTTCTTAAGGATGTTTCCAAATAATGGCCTTGGGTACTAAGAAAGGTTAGTAAGAATGATTTTTTTCTTTTCTTTTTCCCATGAATCATTAGCTGTTTTGCATTGGGGTACTTTTATTTCCCCTCTTAAATTTTAAAGTATGCGGTGTTAGAATCTGGGCATTTTAAAGTTTGATTTGCAATCATCTAAACTCCAAATCAACAGAGGTCTCTTTCTAACCTCGATTTATTCCCAGAGGGTCATTCATAAACATATTCATTACAGACACACTCCACGAATATTCAGCAATACATCAATCACTGAGCTGTTTACGTTAAGAGACACAATTGAAATTGAACAATATAATTCAATAAAATTGCTGGTCTTTTTATTTATTCATCTGAACCCTAGTTGCTCAGTCACTGTACACAGATTCATTGAAAACAATTCACTTTTCTGTTGTTTCACGATTGATCTTCTCAAACACATGATTATTCTTAATTCGGCCAAAATATTTCATTTCTTTAAGTACATGGAAAGGAATTAGAGCCAGCTGAATGCAATAAAGGATGAGGAAGGAAGACGCTCAATAAAAGGAAATCAAACCTGTTTACAAGTCTGGGATCTAAACACTTGTGAGGTTTGTGGTTTTGGAAACTATATTCATATGTTAGAGGAGAAAATGATGAAGGCTGGATAAACATGAGTTTAAAATGGCCTGGGTCAGATTCTTATTCCTTCTAGTACCCTAACTACCACTTTTAAACCAAGTTTCCCTTAATTTCAAAGAGATCCCATTCAGGCAAAGCACTAATGAACAGTGGAGGGAAAGAGAAATTCTTTTTTTTTTTTCTTCTGAGACCATCAAGACATATCTTTTATTCAGAAGACAGAAGTTAAAATATGTATGTATTCATAAAAACAATTAACGTCTATAGTGATCATGAGATACATCAAATTATCATCTCATGAAAGTGGTAAATCTTGGTTTCCTAAATCTGTTTTTTGTTTCCAGTTCTTCCACTTTGAATATGTGATATTGAAAATATGCTCAATGTGGGCCTTCGGCAAATCAGAAACAGAGATTGGTAAAACATTAGGAAAACATTTTTTTTCTTATTTCAATTTAAAATGTTGTGCTTATTTAGAAGGTAAAGAAAGTTAATAGAAGTGCATTCTGGAATCGTAAGGATGGCCATCTGCTAAGCCATTACTATCCTGGAGTTTCAGTGTCCCTTAGGCATATGTATTTATTTATTTACATTTTAAGCTTGATAATCTTTTTCGAAGGAATGTGAATAGCCAGATGAAACCACTCTATACTGCATGTGCTGTATACAGACACGTAGTGCACTACATATTGTATATGCAGTTTTAGATCAATGTAACTTCAAGGGACGGGTTACCAAAAACAATACCAGACTTTGTGGACTCTGAAGTTCTGATGACAGAAAGAGAAAGAAAGAAAGAAAGAAAGAAAGAAAGAAAGAAAGAAAGAAAGAAAAAAACGAGGAGAGACAGAAAGAACGAGAGGCTGAAGGGAACTGGCATTTTAATTCCATGTGGCTGAGCTTTTTAGTTGCATTCAGACACTTCTATTTTTATTTCTTCAAGCTGGGCCCATTTCCAAGTAGGAAGCTGTGGAACGATTATTCTCCCACCCACATTTAGTGCAATCCCCTATAATACTAAGGTTAGGTCAGCCTTTTCCCTGTCCCCTGCATTAAACCTACAAATAGATCAGATTTCATGATAAGGAACAAGTGAAAAAGGACAAAAGACTATAAGTGAAACATTGAACCAGCTTGACTTGAATTAGAATTGAATCAACTGCATAATCTAATGTTCACATAGTGCTTTGGCCCCAGATCCTGGTTGGTTTCACCCTGTAGCATTTAAGTTACTCTTTCTTTTCTTCTTCCTTAATTTTTTTTTTTTTTTCTCATTGCCTTGCTGTGTTCTGATACATTTAAAAGGATAGCTCTTTGTGTTTTATGCAATGGAAAATTTGCTGCTGAAGTCTTAGCCTTGAAAGGCACTGAGTGTATCTAAAAACAGAAAAAAAAAAAAAAGAAGAAGAAGAAAGAAAAAAAAGCACTCCTTCGCCCCGCCTCCCATTGGTTGTTTGGAAACAGCTGTTTAACGCCAAGTTTGTACTTCACTCTTATCAGCCCATTTGATGAGATCAGAATGTGCCTGAATAACTCTGAAGGTTAAAATATGTTGACTGAGTTTTCTGCCGCTACCATTCCAGAAGGCCAGCTAATACCATCACTGACTGTCAATAGCAGCCAGGCTCTGGCTCTGTCTTTCTCACGATCGTGACACATAGTGCAAGTATTCCTGGCTCTTATACATCATAATCCGTGCACGGTGTGGCCTGCTCATGGGCCTGACAGATCTGGTCTACCAAGTTATGGGACTGCCCTTCCAATGCAAAACACCCCCATTGCATTGACCTGTCATGATTCAGGGACCAAGTTTTTTTTTTTTTTTGTTTTGTTTTTTTTTTTTTTTTTTTATTTTGATCTTCTTTTCCTTCCATCATAAGTATCTTATTTACAGTATCTATAACATTTGTCTGAGAAAACTAGGGATTGTGATTTTTATATTCGATCTCATAATTATGTTAGTATTCCAAGGATGATGCTGCACTGATCTTGATGGCTACTTGAGCTGTAGATGTTCGTCCCAGTCCTCATTTACAGCGCAGCCTATGATCTTTCATAACACAAAACAGAAGAGTCTTTGATTATTTTATAATTATTTAATCATTCAGTATGATTCGTTTAGAACTGAATCATGCCATGTTATGATTGTTACCTAGCAATTAGAAAATACTCACTGGCCAACAAGAACTTTTAAATACTTATGGAACCCCCTTCCACAAGCTCATGTTAATGACACATTCTTCTTAGCTTCGAAGCATCTTCTAAAAGATGCTAGGTATTAATCTTGCGATTTGTGGTGTGCTTATGTTTATCTCCAAATAATGTACAGTGTTTTGTCAGTAATTTACCTAGTTATTTATATGTTTACATGATTCCTATCATTGAAATACTCAGGGACTTTGACAAGTGTGCTGTGCTAGCAGAAAATAGTGTTTAAAGCAGAAACAATATTCTTTTTCATCTGACTACTTCAATATGGAAACTATCGCAGTTACTCTATGACTTATTGAACAACCATTAGAAGGAAAGAGGAAGAAATAGATCAGCCAATCACTCAAGCCATAGATACTGAATATCCACTCTGTATGGATTTCACCAAGGTACCCTGGGAAACCCAAAAGAACTATAACACTTATCCAAAAGGTAAAATGATAAATTCAGGACAAACATAAATTTTAAAAGGCTTGTACCTGATGTTTATTCTTTATTTTATTTTACTTTTTAGAGAAAAAGAGAATATGCTTGAAGGGGAAGAAGGGCAGGGGGAGAGAGAGAGGGAGAGAGAGAATCCCAAGCAGGTTCCATACTCAGTGCAGCGCCTGACATGGGGCTCGAACCCACGACCCTGCGATCATGACCTGAGCCAAAATCAAGAGTCTGTTGCTCAACTGACTGAGCCACACAGGCACCCCAATTTTTATTCTTCTTTGTCCCTCAAGTTCCTCGTCTAAACTCACAGCTTCCCTGACCTCAAACAAGTGCTATTTGGGCAAAAGACCAAGGAGCTATGTGGACAATCCTTATTGAATAAAATTTTTATCAGGTTTAGATGATTTGGTATGCAATTATTCTGAAGATCAATTGTATACCATACCTGGTGGTCACGAAACAGACCAGATTATGGTCTTGTATGAACGATATGTCTTAGTTTCATTCATGTTTTCTCTTTCTAGGTCATTTTGCTTGTGTAAATGATATGTTCAACTTAGTGAACTTAGATTAAAGTATCCATATAAGTGTATTTCAGGCAAAGGTGTCAATACAGCATGACTGGTACAACTATTTATCATTGGACTACATTTTAACGTTTATAATATTTTGACTTAAGGAATATCTCACAAATTTTTGTTCATTGGGAAACAATGCCAATATTTCTTTTACATTACATATAGTTATTTGAAGGGTACAAACTCTCTCCATCAAACTTATTAGGAAATGGCTGAAAAGAAGGAAATGTTAAGTGGTACCCTTGATTCCTTTTAGGAAAGCTGAGAGGGATTTATTTAGGAAGAATCGCGAATCTACCTTTCTCCCCAACTCCTGCCTAAATTCACATAACTCATTGCAGATGTTGTTTTCATCTTCTGAAGTAACATCCCAAGTTTATAAAAGACTTGGTTTACTTTGGGGGGATTTTCCCATCTTTAAGGCTTGCTTCCATTCAAGGCATATTATGATGTTTTAGTTATCTAGTTCATTCCCTAGTGAATTATGATGACTTCTTTCTAAAGTTCTACAAGTTCACATGTAAAGATGTGGGTGTGTTCTAGGATCTCCACCCAGAGCAATCATTCAAAAACCTCAGGGCAGAGCTAAAGTGTGTGTGTGTGTGTGTGTGTGTGTGTGTGTGTGTGTGTGTATTTGGGGAAGAAAGGTAAACTGAGAAGAATAGGCTAACATGTACAGTGATGTTTAGGAACTGTTGTGAAGATAAAACCATGTAATCATGTCCAAAGCCCCACAAAAATAAAAATAATCATCTTTGATGATGTGTGTTATCCCTAAAAAGGATTACTTTGTATTAGATTTTTTTCCTGAACACTATATGAAAATAAATTTTTAAAAATGTAATTATATGAAATGTGCAGAGAGTACTTTGCATTGAAAGAAATATTGCAACTCTGTGCTCTAAGTCAATGAAGTTCTCCGACTGCAATTTCTTCTGCAAAGCAAGGGGTTGGACTAGGTATTTTAGATTTCTCTAATTTCCAGTATTGAGTGGTTCTGTGGCTAATTTTATGAAACTTACCACATCTTAATTTATCAACTTGGTTACATTTTTGTATAAAGGCTTTTCCTAAAATGGTTTCACACCATTGATTCTTTTTCATGCTTCCTTGACATTCAGAGAAGAATTAAAGGTAAAGAAGAATGGGCAAGAGGCAGGAATAAGAGAGTTCCTGAAGCCCAAAGAACTAAAAGGTGTTGCAGGCGATACAATTTTTGAGGGAGATTTGAGGGAAAGTCACTGCGTATTTTAGTGTCTTTTAGGTCATGTATATTATGTAAGATAATTACTTAATTTTTACAACAAGTCGGAAGGAAGTATTAATATCCAATTTGTAGTGTTTGGTAAACTGTGGCTCAGCAGAGCTCGAGATCCATAGAGTTAGCCCCGCTAGGGTATTTGGATTTGAGTGACTCCAAAGACTGTGTGCTCTTACCAGATCACAATATGATCTTTGTTTATGAGGGTGGCATAGTAAAAAAGAAGTGCATCTTGGAGAATTGAGCAGCACATACAATAAAGAGCTTTATATCTAGGCTCCCATATAGTTCCAAGATCAATAATACATTTGATTAACCTTTGAATTTGTATTAAAACATTTCGTCCTCAGAACAAGTTAAAATAAAGTACATAAGACCATCGTGGTGCTAAGAAAGACTTATGTGTGTTGATTCTGTACTATTAAATGACATTATAATGCTAATCATAATACTAAAACATTGACTAGATAAATAAGGATCCAAGCCTTGAGCTAAGTCCATCATCTTTTCTCATAACCCAGAAATACTTTTGCAAGAATGATATGCACATAAAACTTACCCTCTCTGAGAGATTACCAAAGCAATTATTATTATTTTGTAGTGGGTTTGTATTGCACTTCAAGTCCACTAATGAATATTGAGGGCTTTGTGTTCAGATCTATTGAATGAAGGGTAGTTAATGCTTATTCCTATAATCGCTAAGAAGCTATCAAATATTTATTCCTGGGACTGAGACAATGAAAAGAGTGAGAAGAAGGAAAAATGAGTCTGTCTTTAAAGGAAGAAAAATGCAATTACATCTTTTTGGGGTGTAAGAATTTTCAGAATTATTATAAATAGAAGGGCCTATCTCAGCTTGATTACTTCAAAACAGCTTCCTGCAACCTCCCACCAAGTAGATGAGCAATTAGTATAATCACAGCAATAAGTCAAAGACACTTGCTGTTCAAACTTGTGTCGCGACTCTTCCTTTTGGCATTGCTCCTAGGCTGTTGCAATTGCACCCACACACGCGCGTGCACATATTTAATAAAACTGTACTTGGGAAAAGGCAAAATGCCTAGGAATGACTTCTTTTCGGTATCAAGGTTAAATAAAGGACACGGAACAAGGAAAGCTGTGCTGAAAAGAACAGTAGCCAAGGCAGGGATATTCTTATACCCCAAACAGTCACGCAGATGGAAGTCTGGCCAACAAAACCATAAAGCATCACCTCTAACTGTGAGTCAATCTGTCAGCGCGAGTGCAAGGTGACTCAGGGAAAGATTGCATTTTGTTTTCTGACAAATACTCAGAGGTTCTCGTGCGTTTATGTGTGTTGGATGTTGTTGGCAGGAAAGAATAAAAAAAAATACTAACTCACGAATGGGGAGAGTGAACTTTAAATAATTGATTATTTATTAGAAAAAAATAGAGTAAGAGTAATCAAGTGAATTGATGTAAGAAATTTTTCATAGGTAGATACTAAAACTAACCACTCTGTTTCTCCTTATGAGTTTGAGAGACTGCTATAGTATTTCTATGCCTTCTGCTACCAAATTAATTCAACAAAAGAAATTGTTTCCAAGAAGCAGTGTAGTAAAGTATACTTTGTATTTTGTAATGCCAGACACAGAATCTTTTTGCTTCACTTTTAGAATATCCAGCTTTAACAGCTGCTTTACATCTCATGCACTTATTCAATTAATTTTTACTCCAAGGTCCCATGTTATTAGTTTGTCTGATGCCCCGTTATTAGCTGATGCCCCAGTTTTGATTTTGCACTTAGTTCGGAAACTCTTCTGTGGGTGTTTCCAAATGCTTCCTTTCTTTTCTCTCTTTTTAAGGAAATTCACAAACTCACTGGAAAATGCCAACTTTAACTTTTGCTATGGCAAAATGCGTTGAGTAAGCTGCATCTATTTTATTTTATTTTATTTTATTTTATTTTATTTTTATTTTTATTTTATTTTTAGAGAGAGATGGGGGGGGGGTAGAGGCAGAGAGAGAGGGAGAGAGAGAGAATCTTAAGCAGACTCTATGCCCAGCATGGAGCCCAATGCGGGGCTCTGTTTCATGCAGTGAGATCATGACCTGAGCTGAACCGAGGGTTGGATGCTTAAATCACTGAGCCACCCAGTTGCGTCTATGAAAAAACAAATAGCAAGCTCTTTTGTTATGATTTTTCGGTGTGAATATGTATTGTTTTATGATAAAAAGAAATCTGACTTCTGGGTAAATCATGTATAGGAAACCCTGAAAACACTTCAGTACTTAGTTTGTGTTCTCAGGGGATAGCATTCTATATCCTTGAAACACTTTGCTTACTGAATACATGATTTTAAGAAGAGAAGTAATTTGTAACACTGAGAAATATCAAGGCATAAGATCAAAATGGAAAAAAAGGAGGACAGAAGATTGGTTTGCAATAGTGTAGATTATCTTGAAACTAGATACATAGAAAGAAGAGAACAGCAGGAAAAGGAGAAACTTCAGTCACAGAAATTCAAGGTCAAAGATCAATACCTTATAAGAATCTCAATCAGTTAGCTAAGAATAATTGCAAACCTTGACATCATCCTTAAGAGGCACAAAAGGAAAAGAATAATATAAATGTTTAAATGCATAATTTACTATAGACGCCACACCATGATGGTACAGCTGACTGAGAGAATGCTGTTGTATCAATATAAATGCATTATCATTTGACCTATAAAGGCAAATGATTGATAAGCTTGTGATATTTGGCTTAAATTTGAAGAACATCCCAGTTTCTAGTAATAGAGGTATTATGGGCTCAGTCATGTCGCCTCAGATTTACATGGTGAACCTCTAGTACCTCAGAATGTAACTGTAGTTGAGGGTATTAAAGAGGTAATTAAGTTAAAATGAGGTTAGCAGAGTGGACCCTAATCCAATATAATTGGTGTCCTTATACAAAAAGGAACCCTGGACTTAGGCATGCATAGCAGTAAGACCATGCGAAGGCAGAGGGAAAAGATGGCCAAGGAGAAAGATCTTAAAAGAAGCCAGCCTTGCTGACACTTTAATCTGGGTCTTCTAGCCTCCAAAACTGAGAAAATAAGTGTTTGTTATTTAAATCACCCAGTTTGTGGTACTTTGTTATGCCAGCTCTAGAAAACTAATATGCTGGGTCAGAATTTTATCCAAAGAACATTGGAAGGAAGAAATCTCCATGGAACATGAAAAACTGATGATTCCTTTGAAGGACCTAAAGAATATCCTAGGTTTGTTCTTGCCCAAGTGCTCTGGTGATCTAGAAGCTTCTTGAGGGTCCTCATTGGCTTTTCTTCCAATCTTGGAGATGAATAGTAATTACCCACTGGAGAAAAATTGAAAAATCACACAGCCTTATATGAGGGTGCATGTGTGAGTGTGTGTGTATGGGTGTGTTTGTGTGTGCGTGTGCGTGTGTGTGTGTGTGTGTGTGTAGAACCCCGCAGTGAGGAATGTTTTGTGATTCACCAGTGATGTCTATCTTGGGTGAGGGGTAGGAAGTGGCCATGCACATACACATGGTGCCTCAGAATTAAATCATAAGTTTTTTGAATCAAAGTATCTTTTGGGTATGAATCAGATGGCTCATGGGTCATTACTCTGATCATCTTGGACTTAGAATTATTTCATTTAACTTCCTTATTACTTATTTGATCAAATAAAGAAATTTAAATATAAATGGAAATTATAAAGCAAATTAAAAAATATAAAGTATTGAAGACTATTTACATTTTTTTTTGAGTGAGTAAGGAGGACTTCTGTAGTTACTGCTTTCTAGTAGATGAGTTCCTTCAACAAATGATAAAGCTAGATATGACTACTACTTAGATAGCATAGCTAATTAAAGAGTTAATATCCATGTTTTGCAGAATTTAAACCTCACAGAGTCATTTGATATTTAATAAACATCAAAATATGGTGGTTATTACAGTAATCATCTTCTCTGGAGCCCAAGGGAGAGAGAATAGTAGGATATTTCCCTGTCAGTTTCCACATATTACCTACATTCTCAGAGGTTATAGGATTCTCTCCTCTTGGTTTTTGGAAATATGATGTAAAGACCTGTCACTCTTTCCTTTATTATTTATTTATTTTTATTTTGATGCCCTTCAGTGACTGGAGTTAATGCAGCTAAGATCAAGACCCACAAGGCTTCAATTCTCTCACTGAGGAAAAAAAGCTCTGAATCTAAAAAAAAAAAAATTTTTTCCATACAGGTCTGCCAGAGAGTTATTCCTATTCTCTTTTGGAAGGGAACCTGAAGAATTGAATGCAATTCTCCTTACTCTGTGCTCATGTGTCTGCCTTGATGCTGACCAGCAAAGTTTGCTCAGCTACTGTTAGACCAATTTTTTGACAGGAGGAAGGAAACTGCATAATTGGATTAATTTCAAGGCATCGTTTTTAGGAGGATGCTCTATTCAATTTACAACCACGTCCTTTTCCAGGTAAAACCCTCTTCCTTTGCCAATTATTGGTTAATCAATATTCTCAGTACCACTGTCCAAATCTCTACAATATTCAGTGTTATTTTAAACATTGAGTCTACAACAGGAGACCTATTATTCTGTTGAATATTCTGAAATTAGAGACTTGAAGATAATATAAAAAGCAATTCAGAGATGGATCAAGGAATATAAAATATCAAGGAAACTATTTCCACAAATTCACTTCTGCATTAGTTTTCTATTTGTCTAAATTTAGTTTTTTCTTGTTTTTGAGAACTGAACTAAATATGCTTGGTACTTTTTAAGCATGGATTTTTTTTCTATCCTAAGGTTATTAGTCACAAATTAATTAATTATCAATATGCCTTTCCTTCCGTGAATCTTTGAGCAGTTTGCAGTGGCTCTTTGAGATAGTTATTCTTGCCCTTATTTTACAGATGTCATGCTAGAGCAGAAAATGGTAAGGTAATTTACTCACGGTTTCCCAGAAATCTATAGTATGTCAACTTCAAATTACAAATCGTAGTGCATGCTGGGGGCACATATTGGGCTTCCCTTTGATTAATAGGGCAGAGGCTGAGCTTGATGACCTCTTGAGGAGGCTTTCAACTCTGTAACACTAGAATCTTAATTCTGATGAATGGTCTTGATGGTGACTAGAACCAATCTATTTCTCTACACTCTAGTTCAAAATTTAAGACAAGGCACTCACTCATACAAAATGATATTGCTCTCCCTTCCTAATTTGTAGGGAAGGAAATCCACTTCTGACAAACATTATTACATGCTGATTTATTTGTGAGTGTGGGTCGGTTGAGGGACTGATCTCATTCACACATTTGTTTGGAAATTCTACAGAGATTTTGAATTGGGGGAGAGACACAGTGGGAAGTTTGGTTTTAGTTAAGTGTCTGACATGTTTGTACTGGACAATGTAGCATAGGTTCTCCTAAACTTCTGGTCTGGGCATGAGCTGACTACACTCACAAAATTAGCTAAAGATATTCTAATTTTTCACTAAGAATAATGAAGCAAGATGCACATTTCTCATCTGATCTATGTGACTAAGGTGTAAATTTTATTTTTGAATTAATAAATTGATTTTGTGTAGCCTTTTTTATTGGGCTAATTTTTATTTTAGTTCCAATAGCTTGATTCTTGGTGCTTAGAAATAACAGTAATCTTATCTGATTGTTATTAAATAAGGGGAGCAAATACTTAACTTCTTCTTCGTTATTGCTAATGAACTCTAAAATGGCAGGCATAAAATAAAGACAGAATCCTACCTAAATGGAAATATGATAACAGTTATAGTGTGTTAACTTCTCCTGAGCACTAGGTTGTCTTTCCTATGGGAAGAATGTTAATCACCCTAGAAACCATGCTGGAGAATTAAGGTAAATGTGGGGAATGGGCTGAGGAGTTGGAACTTGGAAGAGGTTCAATTTTTTGCACCTTTCACTCTTGCTCATCGGACCAAAGTTTGGAATCTAGAGTTTCATCTTCAACCCTTGGAGGTTGAAGGTACCCATCAAGATGGTACCTTGATTTGGTAGCTAAAGCGCTCTCATAGGAGTTTCATATTATCATTGTTCCATAACCAAGGAAAAAAAAGTAGGAGATATCATTAATAGGCAAAGGCTTAGAACAATAACGCTCAGTGAAAAGCTATGAATATTATTTGGATATTTTTAGAAACTAAACCATATTTGAAAGTTTCTGGCACCTTGTAGTAAAATATGACTGAACCTGACCAAACACTAAAGTTAAAATTTTCCTAATGATAGCTCATACTCCTCAACTTTATTCTATAATGGTGAATAAAGACAGAATTGTTAGGTATCATAGACGACTCTTTTATTTGATGTTCAATTAGAAACGAAACATCGTTTTCTCAAATAAGCCCCAGATTTTAATAATTTGATGTCTCTCTTTTAGATTTCAATATTTAAGGAACTTTGCTTTAAAGTTAAAGGCCCAAGTCTATATGAAATTGTACTAATGTTTAACAGATGATTTTTATCTTGTATTTAAAAGGTGTTTTCATAAGGGTGCCTGGCTGGTTGTGTCGGTAGAACATGTGACGATCTCGGGGTTGCAATTTCAAGCCCCACGTTGGGTATAGAGATTACTTAAAAATAGAAATAAATAAATAAGTAAATAAATAAATAAATAAATAAAATTGTCAGTTTTGCAAACTTAGACAAACACATCCGTCTGGATATTTTGAAGTGATTTGCATATATGGATGAAAACTTACTTATATAATATAATCAGTGAAACCTTTAATTTTTTTTTTTCATTTTATTTATTTTAGAGAGACAGAGTGTGCAAGCAAGAGAGACAGGCAGAGGGAGAGATATAGAGAGAGATAGGCAGACTCCACACTTAGTACATAGCCTGATACGAGGCTCAATTACATGACCATGAGATCATGACCTGAGCCAAAATCAAGAGTCAGATGTTATACTGATTGAGCCACCCAGGCACCCCAAAATCAATAGAACCATTAAAGCCGAGGCTGAAAAGCAAAAACTTACAAGAATAGTAAGCTGTGGCCTTAATAACATTCATTATATTCATTTTTAGTAAATGTTTGTTTTTCTTGGCATACAAGTGTAGGAAATAGAGTAGAATTCAACTTACATTGCACTGAATGGGTCAAGCATAGGACATAAAGAACCTAGGGTTTTAAATATAAATCCATTTTTTCCTTTAATTTACTAATTTATTAGTTCTAATGTGTTATTTTGGTCATAGCATTTAGTCCTATGTTTATTATTATGAACAAGTCTGCATTTTTGACTTGCCTTCAGAAAAGAAGTAAATACTTGAAATGACCAGCAGCCTAGATTCAGATGGGAAAAAAGATCTTTCCAGTTATTATAAAAAGAGACCCCAAATTCCATTAAAATGCATATAGGCAACCAGATTTATGCCCAGGAATAGGACATATTACAACCACTAAAAACGAAGCATTTTATAATTGTTTAATTTCAAATACATGTAAATCATATTTGAATCTAACAATAATATGTAGATTATAATTTAAAAAATCATGTAAATCTTTGTCTTTCAAGTTCATATAATATTATAGAAAACTCAGATTTTTTTTCCTATCAATTGATTACCCAGTAGGTTTCAGTTAGTTAATATTGAACAGGGTTTCAGGGAAGAATTTCCTTTTTAAATCATAGAAGATACCTGAATATGTTCATAAACTATGATAGATATTCCAGTAGAAGGATAATGAGGCCAAAAACTAATGAAATCATTTCATAGACCTGGAGGAGAGAAACAATGGAGACAAGGGGGATGGATATTAAAACCATATTATCTACAACTGGATAAGGAAGGCAAATTTGGAAATTTGCTTTTTAAATGCTATGAACACATTTTATCTCTAATACAGTCTTGGGGCATGCCCAATTACCCTTTTTTTGTGATGTTTATAGACATGTATAAGTGGTGAAATGCATCTGGGAGTTTGAATAGCTTTGTATATTGATATATTAATCTTTAAGTTTATTCTTCCTCATTTCTTTGTCCATGACTTTTCTTTTTAGATGTTGGCCCAGTAGAATTAGAAATTAGCAGGAAAGGGGAGCCTCAGTGGCTCAGTATGCTGAGTGTCCGACTCTTGATTTCAGCTCAGGTCAGGATCTCAGGGTTGTTAGATTGAGTCCCACATTCAGCTGCACTGGGCATGGAAACTGCTTGGGACTCTCTCTCTCATCTCCCTCTGCCCCTCCCCTGCTCTCTCTAGCACATGCACTCTCTCTCTCTCCAAAAAAAATTAGAAAGAAAAAAGAAAAAAGAAAGAAAGAAAGAAAGAAAGAAAGAAAGAAAGAAAGAAAAAGAAGTTAACAGGAAAGCAAAGAGCAAGTATCAAACATTATTCTGTTAGTTGATTTTCTCTTTGTTTTTAAACTTATAAGTAGGTTTCTGAAGTACTCATCAGAAATCAATGGAAGCAGAGGGGAGTAAAGTCTTCATTGAGTTGCTGTAGAACAGCAGTTGTTGCTACAAACAGAAATTACTTGGAGAAAAAAGCCTATGCCTCAGACCATCTATTGCCTTTTAAGAGAGCACCTTGTCATAACAGTGCTGGGGGGCTGCACTGGCTCCTCTTGTCATAGCTGGAAGGAGTTGCCTATAGGACTTCTTTGAGCACTGCTTGTTAGTCATCTAACGATCCTGATGGGTGCTCGTGTCCCAAGATTTTGTCAACCCTGTTTGTCCTTTCCCGTTTCCATTGTGTAGCCTTGCACACTTATAAATTCCCCACCTACAGAAGTGGGGTCCTTGGTAGCCAAAGTGCACACTTGCTGTCTAAGAATTTAGAAAGTTGTGAGCCTTCAGACATTACACAGTTATACACTGGGGATACATTTAGTGCCCTTTGGAAAAGAAATATAAAAATGGCAAGACTTTGTGTTTAAGTCGTACCTTACAATTCTGAAAGCCCTTTTGTATCTTCCTCAGTGTTCCAGTTACAGTAAGTGGCACTACCAAGGTTACAGGTTGACTTTTGAGGCGTGAAGCATATAGAGTTTAGATTGCTTTCCGTATGAAAATTAAAAAAAGTTATAATTTCAAAATAGGTGACAAAATTACTTTCTTTAAAATGAAAAGTTACACAAAATTATAAAATTTAAAAGGTTGAAAATATTAAAAAATCATAAAGTCTATAGAAATGATGTCATATTTTTAAGTGTCAGTGCTAGGGTGGCTCAGTTGGTTGAGCGTCTGACTCCTGATTTCAGCTCAGGTTATGATCCCAGGGTTGTGGGATCGAGCCCTACGTTGGGCTCCATGCTAAGTATAGCCTGCTTACGATTCTCTCTCTCATTCTCTCTCTCCCTCTGCCCCTTTCCCATAGTCATGCTCTCTCTCTCTCTGAAATAAAATTTTTTTCAAATAAAAGCTTTAAGAATCAGCTGCCCAAAGTCATCTTCATATTTTTTAATATTTTTTGCCACATATTTTTTAGTATTTATACATATAACAATAGTCTATGATATTTCCCAGAGAGACAATAGAAAGATAATTTATTCTTTTCTCTAGCATGGTTAACCCCTTCTTTTAAAATTAAACATTTAAAAACTTAACTAAAAAATAAATTAAATTCAAAAATAAGAAAACAAACTGATTTCAAAAGATGGGCTAAACACCCGAACAGATAACTCACCAAAGAAGACACATAGACAGCAAATAAGTATCTGAAAAGATGTTCTACATCTAAAGTCATTAGGGAGATGAAAATTCAAATAACAATGATACCACCATACACCTGTTAGGGTGACCAAAACCCAGAACAGTGACAACACCAAATTCTGGAGAGGATGTGGAACAACAGGGACTCTCATTGATTGCTGTTGGAAATGCAAAATGGCACACCCACTTTGGGAAACAGTTTGGTGGTTTCTTACAATATCAAACATGCTCTTACCATATGATCTGGCAATCACATTCCTTGGTATTTATCCAAAGGAGTTGAAAACCTATGTCCACACAGGAACCTGCATATGGATATTCAAAGCAACGGTTTTCATAATTGCCAAAACATTTCCTTCAGTAGATGAATGGATAAATAAATTGTAGTACATCTAGACAATTGAATAAAACTGAATACTATTCAGTGATAAAAAGAAATGAGCTATCACACCATGAAAATACATGGAAGAAACCTAAATGCATATTACTAAGTAATTGGAGCTAATTAGAAAAGGCTACATACTATATGATTTCAACTATATGACATTCTGAAAAAGGCAAAACTATGGAAACAGTAAAAAGATCAGTGGTTTCCAGACTTTGGGGGGGGGGCGCAAGGGGTCAAGGAGTGTTGGAGGGGAGGATAAATAGGCAGAGCACAGAGAATTTTTATGGCAGTGAAAATACTGTGTATGATATGATAATGGTGGATACGTGTCATTAGACATTTGCCCATACCCATAGAATGTACAACACCCAAGAGTGAAACTAATGTAAGCTACAGACTTTGTGTGATAATGATATATCAACATAAATTAATCAATTGTACAAGTATGCTACTCTGGTGAGTCGTGTAGATAGTGGGGGAGGCCATGCATGTGTGGGGCATGGGGTGTTTATAGGAAATCTCTGTAATTTCTTCTCAATTTTGCTATGAACCTAAAGCTGCTCTAAAAGCATTAAAATTTTATAAAATTACTCTAGTTCTAAAATTTTTTAAAAGTAAGTTAAAAATAAATTTAAATTCCTGATAGTTTAGAAAAATTTATTTCAGCTTCACACTCATTATTAATAATGTCATAGGGATTTTTTTTTGAGAAAGAGAGAGAGGCCGGGGGGGGGGGGAGCTCACATGTGAGCAGCGTTGGGAAGCAGAGGGAAAGGGAGAGAGAGAATTGTAAACAGGCTCCACACTCAGTGCAACCCCCGACATGGGGCTCAATCTCATGACCATGAGCTGAAATCAAGAGTTGGATGCTTAACTGACTGACTAGGCACCCCCTAGGAATTTTAAAAGCTGTGGCCAAGTTTAGAAACTGTGATCATGTAAAGAAAACTTATATAAGGCTTTTTTCAAATATGAGTCTTTGCAAATATACTTGCTTTGTATTTCTGATATAGATTTGTGCCTTACAAGCCAGAATTTCCAATAAATTGCATTGTGTGCCATTCTCATCAAAAAAGGAAAAAAAAATGGTATATTTATAATTTTTACGCCGTATTTCAAGAATTTCCATTTTGATCTGACATTAAGAAATTTAGAATTTTATACAACTCGTGCTCGGAGGAATTTTGCCCATAGTTATTCCAGCTCTGTAGATTTTAGCATTGTTTTTCTTCCAATGTTTACATAGTTTGGGTGCCAGAAACCACAGGACATATTCGTTGGGCGGTAGCATCCCTGGCCCTGCACATTGATTGGTATCATGATGCCAGGAGAGTCAATGGGTGGCAGGAGTTTTCCTGGAGCCCAGTGCTGCATGCACATAGAGGTAAAGCAATAACCTAACGATACGTTGAAACGATTGCAAGCCACATATATATATTCTACTGAAGCCAAATGGCATTATCCTTTAATCAGTTGTACGCTTCTATGTAAAAAACACCCCATAAAATAGTGGCTTAATTCAGCAATGTTTTCATTGTTGCAGTTCTGGGGGTCGGGTATTTGGGGCTTAGTAGGGATGGCTTGTCTCTGCCCCATGTGGTGTTTTTCTGGAGTGGTTTGACTGAGACTAAAAGACCAAAGGTGATGTTACTTTTGATTTTAGGAGCTTTGCTGCTACTGTCAGACTGAAGCACCTTGATTTTCCTTTATGTGGTTTTTGTCTCCATATGATATCTTATTCACTATGGTCTTTCTCCCCACATGGCCTCAATATGAGTTCCAAGACTGAAAGCAGAGCTGTAAATCTTCTTAAAATAGGGCTTGAAGATTTCACTTCTGCAACATTCTATTGGTGAAAGCAAGTCACAGGACTAGCTCCGTTCAGGACAGTGAGGGGAAATATCTCCAGTTCTTGAAGGAAAGAGCAGTATAGTCACATTGCAAAGAGGTCTGGACAAAGGGAGGGATTATTAATTGGGGCCCATGTTTAACAATCCACCTCAGTTCTCTACTCAACTTCCTTTTGGTTGGATTCCAAAAATGTGGTGTGACCAACAGTGAGGAGCCAGTGGTTTTAAACAATCACAGTTAACATACCTTGGTTTTGGAAAGTATAAAGAATATATGATCATGTGAATGCACTTTTAGGGCCTAAACCAGAGCCTTAGAAGTTTGGAAAGGTCTTGTGCAAGTGGGGAGCGCCGAGGCTAACCTCACAAGCATCAACGCCTCTAGGCTTTGTCATCCACTTTTGACCAGGCCAAGATTAATAGCTTCTCTTTCTCTCCTATCCCACATCTAATTAATCTGCAAACACTATTGACTCAGCAGTTAAAAACATACCTCACTTTCGACAAATTCTAAAGGATTTTAGTACTAACATATTAATCTGAGACATCAGCATCTTTTTCTAGGACCCTTACTGTAGACTCCCATCTAATTCCCCAATCTGATTCTTCCCTCTTAATATTTGCACAGTAGTCAGAGTGAGTTTTTTCAGAGGTATATTGTATTGTATGAATTTTCTATTTTTATTAATTTTGATTAACTTCCAACACATTGAAACATACTAGAAAGCTACTCTGTACTGGTCTGTCATTGGTTACCTCTATGATGTGATTTTCTACTAGTTTCTTTCTTTTTTCCTTCCTTCCTTCCCTCCCTCCTTCCTTCCTTCCTTCCTTCCTTCCTACCTTCCTCTGTTTCTTTCTTTCTTTCTTTCTTTCTTTCTTTCTTTCTTTCTCTCTCTTTTTTTCTCTCAGTCTACTCCAACATTATTTTCTTAACCACTACTTGAATATAAATAAGATTCTTGACAATAGAGATTTTTGTTCATTACTTTATCCCCTCCACCCTTCCCGGCACAAGGTTATATGGCATGATAGATAAAATAATTTATTTAAATGTAATAAATAAATGGATATTATATAAATGAATTTTAACAGAAAATTTTTAAGGTATGTATTATCATTATTGCAAAGTGAAATGACCAAAGTCATCTTAAGTGTATGGCAAAACTAGGGTCAGGACATTGGGTTAGTGTTCTTTCTACTAAACATTTGGGAACATAATTTTAAGGCTTATGTTTGCTTTTTTATTTATTTTATTTTTTTTCAATATATGAAATTTTTTGTCAAACTGGTTTCCATACAACACCCAGTGCTCATCCCAAAAGGTGCCCTCTTCAATACCCATCACCCACCCTCCCCTCCCTCCCACCCCCCATCAACCCTCAGTTTGTTCTCAGTTTTTAACAGTCTCTTATGCTTTGGCTCTCTCCCACTCTAACCTCTTTTTTTTTTTTTTCCTTCCCCTCCCCCATGGGTTTCTGTTAAGTTTCTCAGGATCCACATAAGAGTGAAAACATATGGTATCTGTCTTTCTCTGTATGGCTTATTTCACTTAGCATCACACTCTCCAGTTCCATCCATGTTGCTACAAAGGGCCATATTTCGTTCTTTCTCATTGCCCTGTAGTACTCCATTGTGTATATAAACCACAATTTCTTTATCCATTCATCAGTTGATGGACATTTAAGCTCTTTCTATAATTTGGCTATTGTTGAGAGTGCTGCTATAAACATTGGGGTACAAGTGCCCCTATGCATCAGTACTCCTGTATCCCTTGGGTAAATTCCTAGCAGTGCTATTGCTGGGTCATAGGGTAGGTCTATTTTTAATTTTCTGAGGAACCTCCACACTGTTTTCCAGAGTGGCTGCACCAGTTTGCATTCCCACCAGCAGTGCAAGAGGGTTTCTGTTTCTCCACATCCTTGCCAGCATCTATAGTCTCCTGATTTGTTCATTTTGGCCACTCTGACTGGCGTGAGGTGATATCTGAGTGTAGTTTTGATTTGTATTTCCCTGATGAGGAGCGACGTTGAGCATGTTTTCATGTGCCTGTTGGCCATCCGGATGTCTTCTTTAGAGAAGTGTCTATTCAAGTTTTCGGCCTATTTCTTCACTGAATCATTTGTTTTTCAGGTGTGGAGTTTGGTGAGCTCTTTATAGATTTTGGATACTAGTCCTTTGTCCGATATGTCATTTGCAAATATCTTTTCCCATTCTGTTGGTTGCCTTTTAGTTTTGTTGGTTGTTTCCTTTGCTGTGCAGAAGCTTTTTATCTTCATAAGGTCCCAGTAATTCATTTTTGCTTTTATTTCCCTTGCCTTTGGGGATGTGTCGAGTAAGAGACTGCTACGGCTGAGGTCAGAGAGGTCTTTTCCTGCTTTCTCCTCTAGGGTTTTGATGGTTTCCTGTCTCACATTCAGGTCCTTTATCCATTTTGAGTTTATTTTTGTGAATGGTGTGAGAAAGTGGTCTAGTTTCAACCTTCTGCATGTTGCTGTCCAGTTCTCCCAGCACCATTTGTGAAAGAGACTGTCTTTGTTCCATTGGATGTTCTTTCCTGCTTTGTCAAAGATGAGTTGGCCATACGTTTGTGGGTCTAGTTCTGGGGTTTCTATTCTATTCCATTGGTCTATGTGTCTGTTTTTGTGCCAATACCATGCTGTCTTGATGATTACAGCTTTGTAGTAGAGACTAAAGTCTGGGATGGTGATGCCTCCCACTTTGGTCTTCTTCAAAATTACTTTGGCTATTTGGGGCCTTTTGTGGTTCCATATGAATTTTTGGATTGCTTGTTCTAGTTTCGAGAAGAATGCTGGTGCAATTTTGATTGGGATTGCATTGAATGTGTAGATAGCTTTGGGTAGTATTGACATTTTGACAATATTTATTCTTCCAATCCATGAGCAGGGAATGTCTTTCCATTTCTTTATATCTTCTTCAATTATCTTCATAAGCTTTCTATAGTTTTCAGCATACAGATCTTTTACATCTTTGGTTAGATTTATTCCTAGGTATTTTATGCTTCTTGGTGCAATTCTGAATGGGATCAGTTTCTTTATTTGTCTTTCTGTTGCTTCATTGTTAGTGTGTAAGAATGCAACCGATTTCTGTACATTGACTTTGTATCCTGCAACTTTGCTGAATTCATGTATCAGTTCTAGCAGACTTTTGGTGGAGTCTATCAGATTTTCCATGTATAGTATCATGTCATCTGCAAAAAGTGAAAGCTTGACTTCATATTTGCCAATTTTGATGCCTTTGATTTCCTTTTGTTGTCTGACTGCTGATGCTAGAATTTCCAACACTATGTTAAACAACAGCAGTGAGAGTGGGCATCCCTGTCGTGTTCCTGATCTCAGGGAAAAAGCTCTCAGTTTTTCCCCATTGAGGATGATGTTAGCTGTGGGCTTTTCATAAATGGCTTTTATGATGGTTAAGTATGTTCATTCTATCCCGACTTTCTCAAGGGTTTTTATTAAGAAACGGTAATGAATTTTGTCAAAGGCCTTTTCTGCATCGATTGACAGGATCATATGGTTCTTATCTTTTCTTTTATTAATGTGATGTATCACGTTGATTGATTTGCGAATGTTGAACCAGCCCTGCATCCCAGGAATGAATCCCACTTGATCATGGTGAATAATTCTTTTTATATGCTGTTGAATTCGATTTGCTAGTATCTTATTGAGAATTTTTGCATCCATATTCATCAGAGATATTGGCGTGTAGTTCTCTTTTTTTACTGGGTCTCTGTCTGGTTTAGGAATCAAAGTAATACTGGCTTCACAGAATGAGTCTGGAAGTTTTCCTTCCCTTTCTATTTCTTGGAATAGCTTGAGAAGGATAGGTATTATCTCTGCTTTAAACGTCTGGTAGAACTCCCCTGGGAAGCCATCTGGTCCTGGACTCTTATTTGTTGGGAGATTTTTGATAACTGATTCAATTTCTTTGCTGGTTATGGGTCTGTTCAAGCTTTCTATTTCCTCCTGATTGAGTTTTGGAAGAGTGTGAGTGTTTAGGAATTTGTCCATTTCTCCCAGGTTGTCCAATTTGTTGGCATATAATTTTTCATAGTATTCCCTGATAATTGTTTGTATCTCTGAGGGATTGGTTGTAATAATTCCATTTTCATTCATGATTTTAGCTACTCGGGTCATCTCCCTTTTCTTTTTGAGAAGCCTGGCTAGAGGTTTGTCAATTTTGTTTATTTTTTCAAAAAACCAACTCTTGGTTGCGTTGATCTGCTCTACAGTTTTTTTAGATTCTATATTGTTTATTTCTGCTCTGATCTTTATTATTTCTCTTCTTCTGCTGGGTTTAGGCTGCCTTTGCTGTTCTGCTTCTATTTCCTGTAGGTGTGCTGTTAGATGTTGTATTTGGGATTTTTCTTGTTTCTTGAGATAGGCCTGGATTGCAATGTATTTTCCTCTCAGGACTGCCTTTGCTGCATCTCAAACTTTTGGATTGTTGTATTTTCATTGTCATTTGTTTCCATATATATTTTTAATTTCTTCTCTAATTGCCTGGTTGACCCACTCATTCTTTAGTAGGGTGTTCTTTAACCTCCATGCTTTTGGAGGTTTTCCAGACTTTTTCCTGTGGTTGATTTCAAGCTTCATAGCATTGTGGTCTGAAAGTATGCATGGTATAATTTCAATACTTGTATCCTTCTGTTTTGTGACCCAGTATATGATCTATCTTGGAGAATGTTCCATGTGCACTTGAGAAGAAAGTATATTCTGTTGCTTTGGGATGCAGAGTTCTAAATATATCTGTCAAGTCCATCTGATCCAATGTATCATTCAGGGCCCTTGTTTCTTTATTGACCGTGTGTCTAGATGATCTATCCATTTCTGTAAGTGGAGTGTTAAAGTCCCCTGCAATTACCACATTCTTATCAATAAGGTTGCTTATGTTTATGAGTAATTCTTTTATATATTTGGGGGCTCCCGTATTTGGCGCATAGACATTTATAATTGTTAGCTCTTCCTGATGGATAGACCCTGTAATTATTATATAATGCCCTTCTTCATCTCTTGTTACAGCCTTTAATTTAAAGTCTAGTTTGTCTGATATAAGTATGGCTACTCCAGCTTTCTTTTGGCTTCCAGGAGCATGATAAATAGTTCTCCATCCCCTCACTCTCAATCTGAAGGTGTCCTCAGATCTAAAATGAGTCTCTTGTAGACAGCAAATAGATGGGTCTTGTTTTTTTTATTTATTCTGATCCCCTATGTCTTTTGGTTGGCGCATTTAATCCATTTACATTCAGTGTTATAGAAAGATGTGGGTTTAGAGTCATTGTGATGTCTGTATGTTTTATGCTTGTAGCGATGTCTCTGGTACTTTGTCTCACAGGATCCCCCTTAGGATCTATTGTAGGGTTGGTTTAGTGGTGACGAATTCCTTCAGTTTTTGTTTGTTTGGGAAGACCTTTATCTCTCCTTCTATTCTGAATGACAGACTTGCTGGATAAAGGATTCTCGGCTGCATGGTTTTTCTGTTCAACACATTGAAGATCTCGTGCCAATCCTTTCTGGCCTGCCAAGTTTCAAAAGAGAGATCAGTCACGAGTCTCATAGGTCTCCCTTTATATGTTAGGGCACGTTTATCCCTTGCTGCTTTCAGAATTTTCTCTTTATCCTTGTGTTTTGCCAGTTTCACTATGATATGTCGTGCAGAAGATCGATTCAAGTTACGTCTGAAGGGAGTTCTCTGTGCCTCTTGGTTTCAATGCCTTTTTCCTTCCCCAGTTCAGGGAAGTTCTCCGCTATTATTTCTTCAAGTACACCTTCAGCACTTTTCCCTCTCTCTTCCTCCTCTGGGATACCAATTATGCTTATATTATTTCTTTTTAGTGTATCACTTAGTTCTCTAATTTTCCCCTCATACTCCTGGATTTTTTTATGTCTCTTTTTCTCAGCTTCCTCTTTTTCCATAATTTTATCTTCTAGTTCACCTATTCTCTCCTCTGCCTCTTCAATCCGAGCCGTAGTTGTCTCCATTTTATTTTGCAACTCGTTGATAGCATTTTTTAGCTCCTCCTGGCTGTTCCTTAGTCCCTTGATCTCTGTAGCAAGAGATTCTCTGCTGTCCTTTATACTGTTTTCAAGCCTAGCGATTAATTTTATGACTATTATTCTAAATTCACTTTCTGTTATATTGTTTAAATCATTTTTGATCAGTTCGTTAGCTGTTGTTATTTCCTGGACGTTTTTCTGAGGGGAATTCTTCCGTTTCATCATTTTGGATAGTCCCTGGAGTGGTGCAGAACTGCAGGGCACATCCCCTGTGCTGTCTTGAATAACTTGTGTTGGTGGGCGGGGCCACAGTCAGACCTGATGTCTGCCTCCAGCCCACCGCTGGGGCCACAGTCAGACTGGTGTGTGCCTTCTCTTCCCCTTTCCTCGGGGCAGGATTCACTCTGGGGTGGAGTGGCCCATCTGGGCTACTTGCACACTGCCAGGCTTGTGGTGCTGGGGATCTGGTGTATTAACTGGGGTGGATCGGCAAGTTGCACAGGGGCAGGAGGGGCAGGCTCAGCTCGCTTTTCTTTCGGAGATCCGCTTCGGGAGGGGCCCTGAGGCACCGGGAGGGAGTCAGACCCCTCGGAGGGATGGATCCGCAGAAGCACAGCATTGGTGTTTTCGAGGTGCAAGCAAGTTCCCTGGCAGGAACTGGTTCCCTTTGGGATTTTGGCTGGGGGATGGGCGAGGGAGATGGCGCTGGCGAGCGCCTTTGTTCTCCGCCAAACTGAGCTCTATCGTCCCGGGGCTCAGCAACACTCCCTCCCTTTGTCCTCCAGCCTTCCAGCTTTCTGAGCAGAGCTGTTAACTTATGACCTCCCAGACGCTAAGTCGCGCTTGCTGTCAGAACACACTCCGTCTGGCCCCTCCGCTTTTGCCAGCCAGACTCGGGGGCTGCCATCTTCCTATAGATCCCCCATGTTTGCTTTTTTAAAAAAGGTTTTATTTTTAAGTAACCTCCCCAAATAACATGGGCCTCAAACTTACAACTTCAAGATCAAGAGTCGTACATTCTGCCAACTGAGCCATCCCATTAAAGCTATGTTTTAATAAAACTTAAACTTAACTCATTTTCTTAATGTTGGAGAAAGTACCGTAGCGCATGAAGGTTGGCTTTATTTCTAAATCTGTTTTGAATGTTTTCTTTTATAATTATTAGCAAAATATAAAGGAATACTCATAGCAACTTGCCTTTGGCATCATGTTGCGGTCTTTAACTTTTGGTAGAAAACATTTAGATATGGATGCTACTCCACACCCATTATCATCACAAAGCTAATGACACAATTCAACAATAATTTGTTTTCTCAGACGATTCTCCCCCAGAAATTGGTTTGATGATACTTATGAAGTTTCAGAAAAGAAGTCACAATCATTTAGGAAGTCAATATCTCTTTTTTTATTTGATGTATGAGGCACAGGACTTGGAGTTCATACTTAGCATCCAAGAATGATATTAACAGACCTTCTAGATTTCCTTATTGTGTTGGGTATCACATGGTTAAACTGTGTTATCTTCTAAATTGGTATTGTAGTGGCCATTTAGAAAAGGAGTTGGTGGGGGAATGTGGGTGGAAATGTGTGGAAAAAAGGAGAGACGAGTAGGAACAAAGGAGAGAGAGCTGAAGAGTGGCCACGCCATATAAGCATCCTGGTTGTAGTTCTGATTATGGTCAATGTCAGTTTTTCTCTCTGTTGGATATGGATGGTGAAGTTTCGCAGCTATCCTGGGGAGTCAGAGCATAGATTAAAGCAAGCTGCCTCAGGCTCCAGACAGGGAGAAGCAAAACAAGAACTAATTTCTTTGCTTTGAAAAAGATACAATAAGCAAATAAGTAGTACATTTAATAAAGAACTGGTGAAAGCTTTAAAATATTTTCATGAAGATTTCTAGCCATACATCAGTCCTATCCTCAAGATACATTACATCAGGAGTCAAATTGTCTCTAGAGATCTATTAGATATGCTGACTAATTCCTTAATAAGCTTTGAAAATTAGCTTATTCCTTAATAAGCCCTTAAAAAATGAGCAACCAGCATATTTATCAGGTAAGTGGTGCATGCTGGGTAAACACTATGTGTATATTATTTACTTAGAGCATTGCTCTGATCTTTTATGAATACTGTCCGATGGCTGGGGAAAAATACATATTTCTCTTCTTTTTTTATGTTTCTTAAGCCAAAGGCAGGATTTCTACTTCCATTAAAGATTTAATAAATTCAAAAATAAGGAAATTGCATGTAGAAAAAAAAAAAGCTAGATTTCTCTTTAGGCCTTCCACATTAAAATAACATTAAAAAGATGGAAACAAAGCAAATTTAATTTGTTTTCCTGCTTTCTCACTTCTTTATTCATACTCTTCTGTCTTCTATTAATTTTCACCAGAGCCAGATCGTGTTTTCTCTTAACTCTCAAATTCCCTCACTTTTGTTGGTTTAAGCGATACCCACAGGGGACATTTTTCAAAGTGGTATGCTAGGATTTAGCTGTGGGAGGCCCATTAATACACCACATAGAATTTTACTCCCCATAATGACATTTAAAGAGAGCTATTTGTTTTGACTGTGTTCTTTGTGTAGGCCTGAAGGTTACCATAGTAAAACCCCTTTGGCAAATGTGCAGTCAGAAATTTCTGGGTTAGAGTGGCAGGGGGTAAGGAAGAGGACAATTCCAAAATATTTCATGAGCAAAATCCTGATGAAAGGGAGAGTCTCTGGGGCCTGGTTTGTTCCCATTTCCTTCTCTGAGAAACAAGAGCAAATGACTCTCAATCCCTGCCCCCTCTCCCCTCAGAACCACGTGCCTCAAAAGGCTCTCCACTTAAAATTTTCTGATTTTTCTTAGAAATGGATTTTATGATGTTACCAGGTCACTTTTCGTTGATGAATATGTAGTTTCTTGGCTGTAGTTACAAATGATCCTGCTGCTGAAAGCTTCGGAGGTGGTGAACAGGGAAGGACTTCGAAGTCAGATGGGTCTTCACTTAAATCCTTTAATCTGCTACTACTGATCAACTGAGTAAACTTGGATTAGTCACTTAACTTCTCTGATGTTCATTTTCCCTCATCTCTAAAAATTGAATGATACTACACATTCTAGCAGAGTTCTCATGAAAACTGCTTAAGATGAAGAGACATTTCCTGGCATGATCATTGGGCCAGGGTAAGCACAGATAAATGTCAGCGTCCCATCTCTTTTTAGATTTGTTATCATTTGGATAAAATAAGCAAAAAGAAATGTGAGTTCTATGATAGCAAATTGTTTTGCAACATCCTATAAAGAAAGGAAGACGATGGCCATCGTGATTGCTGATGATATGCAGCTAGGCGAGTTTCAGTTGACCCTGCTCAGTCTCTTCTGTCTGAATTCTATCAGGTACATCCAAACAATGTAACATCCCTATCCATTGTGGCTGAATGTTCACATTATGTCTTGATGATTCATGCATTTGAAGGGAAATTGAATTAACCAAGGAGAGAAATAAAAAATTTAAGAATAAGTTTAACAAGATCAATTCTTTTATAATTGGACCGCTTGCTTTCAGCCTTGAAAAATAGCATTTAAAAAGGTGTTCATGGTCTGTGATTATCATTTGTAAAGTGAAAACTAAGTTTCTTGCCCAAAGGCTCAGCTGGAAATGGTGTCTTCGAAAAGACTTTTTGATTCTTAAGAATCCTACAGCATCTGTATAGCATGTTTCCCCCTTGATTATTGTTCTTGTCACTACCCTCCTTTAAGGTGAGTATGAGAAATGATCATACACTCAACTCCTGGTCCTTAGCCTTGTCTTTATCAAAATAGTATTAATTTTAATCCTGCGAACTGACATGATGTGCTATAGCTTTTTGGAGTTTGACAAGCTTTATACTACTACTTGTTAGCTGTGTGATTTTAGCCAAAACATAACATATTTCAGCCTCAGTTTCTTCATCTGTCAGATGAAGATAACAATTCATATGTTTTTGTAAAGCATTAATGGGCTAAATATTTACTGACATTTTCCTATGTGTTGGGGTGGGATCCAGGTTCCAAAGATGGCCACCAATGAACAATGTCTCTTGAAATGGACACCTTTGTGTATTCCCCTCTCATCCAGAATATGGACTGCCCTTGCAATGCGCTTTGACACAACTGATATTTTATTTACTTATTTATTTTACATTTATTTATTTTTGAAAGAGAGAGACCGAGCACAAGTGGGGGAGGGGCAGAGAGAGAAGGAGACACAGAATCCAAAGCAGGCTCCAGACTCTGAGCTGTCAGCACAGAGCCGGACGCGGGGTTGAATTCACAAACTGCGAGATCATGACCTGAGCCGAAGTCGGACGCTTACCCGACTGAGCCACTCAGGTGCCCCAACACAACTGATATTTTAAAAGGAGAACGCGAGTTAAGGGGGGCATTTTAGGAAACATAAAGACCATCAACAAAAGCTACTAAGGTAAAGTTGAAGCGGCCGAAAAGATAATATGACCAACTGACAAGAGGAAAAAAAAGCGTTGCTGGAAAAAGAGAGAAATGAGATTTGATAGGCAAATAAAGCAGAAGGGACACTTTGCCAGAGCTGGGTCTAAACCTTAAGACCCGGCAGCATCAGCTTTTGTGCTTTCAGGAGTCTTGAGGTGCCATGTGAAAAGTCTGGCTACCCTTCTAGAGAGAACATGTGTAGGAATAACGGGAAGAAGAAGAGGTCACAGGGAGAAGAGAGAGAGAGAGAGAGAGAGAGAGGCTAAACCATCCCAATAGTTGCCCTACGGTTGCAGCTGAGACTTCCAACCATTTCCACCAGGGTCTCCGTTTGTCAACCTCATCTGCCACCTGACTGCAGTTTCAATTATAGACTCCAAGCAACACCAGCAGAGAAATCATAGAGCTGGGTACCAGTGGGTACCCACAAAACTATGAGAAATAATAAAATGGCTATCGTTTTAATTGACTAAGTTTTGTGAGAGTTTGCTATTTGGCGGGTAGTAAATAACTGAAATAGCTGGCTAGTTTGCATATGTTTATTCTTTTCATTGCTTCTCTCCCCCAGTTTAGTCGTTGGTTGTCTTTTTTTTTCCCCCTCCAATATACTCTGTGGACAGCTAGCTGAGACAGCTAGCTTATTCTCACAGCTCTAAGGACTCTGTTCATGACTATAATCTATTTCTCTAATCATGACTTTTCATCTATTTTATGGAACTGTACCTCCATCAACTTAATGAATGCTTCTTTGCCTTAAACTCTTCACCATAATCATAATAGTCTTCTATTTAAGGATTTCCATCATTATCCATTTAAATTTCAAAGCTCTCCACACTCTGTTGACACTTAGTATCAAATCTTATTTCTTTCGCTTCCCAGCCAGCATGTTTCCTGTTCCCTTGACAGTCAATCTACTCACTAGTAAGCAATAACTACTTTTGCGTCTTTGCTGTTGGTGCTACTTTTTCTGAAATGTCCTCAAAATCTCCTTCTGTTTTACAGAATATTTATTCATCCTTCAGTTTTAACCTGAATCCAGTATCTTCTGTGACTTTTTTTTTAACTTCCTTTCATTGTTTTACTTCATCTTTGTTTCTACAGGATTGCTCACATGATTTCTGTCTCTTCGTATATTATTTTACGTGTTGGTTAATGGGTATTTGTTATTGGCTACTCATCATTATAGATGCAGGTTTGTCTAACATTGAAGATGTTCTTTCTTGACACTTTACAGTCTATTTCATGAGCAGAATATCAAGGTTTAAGAAGACATTTAGAAATTAGACATTTTCTTGGTATCGTGTGGCTCATGTATGGAGTGCAAGAAGTCAGAGGGCAGGGGTAGGTAAAAATTGTGCAAAGTGTTCTATGCCAGGCAAAAGGCTTTGTATTTACCCTGTAGATGCTAGGGGGCCATGAAAAAAAATTATCAGCAAAGTAAAAGCCAGTGATTTATATTTTCACAAAATAAATTTGTTGCTGTCAAGAGAACATGTGTAGAACAAATCACAAGAACACTTATGTGATGTGAGAACAAATCACAAGAACACTTATGATTTGGGGATAGGGGTGTGGAGTTTGTGAGATGAGTGAGGATGCTAGAGCAGTTATTAACTCAGATGAGAGATGATAAAATTTGAATAAGAACTGAGGACACTTGGGGAACCTGGGTGGCTCAGTCGGTTGAGCGTCCGACTTCAGCTCAGGTCATGATATCACGGTTCATGAGTTCGAGGCCTGCATCGGGCTCTGTGCTGACAGCTCAGAGGCTGGAGCCTGCTTCCAATTCTGTGTCTCCCTCTTTCTCTGTCCCTCTCCCCCTCACGCTCTGTCTCTTTCTCTCAAAAATAAATAAACGTTAAAAAAATAAAAAAAAAAAAAAAGAACCGAGGACACTTACTAAAGGTCTTTGGGAGGAAGAATTTTCAGAATGCAGTTACCAATCAGATGAAGGAGAAAGAATGAATGTGACTTCCCTATTTGTAAGTTAGGTAATAGTTGTACCTACAGCAAGATGGAGAATGCATAATGTAAATCAAGCAAATGGGGGCGGGGTGGAGGGATGGTCATTTTTTCCATATGTCTTAAACTTAAATTATCTGTTAGTATGTAAGTGGAGATATTCAGAGGGCTTTGGAAACACAGGTTCGAAACAGAAGAGAGTTTTGACTGAAGAATGTAGATTTCTGAATCATTACCATATACGTGACAACAGACATCTTGAGAATTAATGAAATCTCTCACAGAGAGTTCCAGTTGAAAACTGAAGACCATAAGACCAATAAGATTTGAAGATAGAGAAAGAAGAAAAACATTTAAGCTAGGAGCAGATACTTTGAAGAAGGTGGCACCCGTCAAATGTTCCATGCCCACGGAGAGCCCAAGTAAGACAATACCTAAAATACAATGAATTTAGTTTGATTCTCTGGGGATTTTATTGAAGTTACGTTATTTTAGTGTAGGCTGAAGGTGGGAACTGCAAGGGCTTGAGAATGAATGGGAAGTGAAGAAATACAGAATGGCTGGAAGGAAATGAAGGCAAATTAGTCACAGAGGCAAATGTAACACAGCAGGACTTCTGTTTAATTATTTACTTATTTGAAGATTGGAGGCATTGTAGTACACGCAGTAAGGAAAGAACCTTGTGGGAAAAAAGAAAAGCCAAAAATATGACAGCCCAAGCACTTGAGCAAGAGAAGAGAGAGAGAGAGAGAGATTCGGAGAAGACAGAGAAGAGATCTGTAGGAATATTTATAATTTCTAAAATTGTGTCTAAATTCCTTTTCTGTGTAACCTGCTTGTAAAATTCATTGCATTTGAATTATAATCAACTCTGATCATTTCCTTTAATATTTGCTACGTTAAGAAAATTGTTCCATTATACAAACTTTGTATTTTAGCCAAAAAGAAGTTCCCTTTTAATGTATTTCTTTGTTTTTCATTAGATCAAGGAACAGAGAGAACTTCATTTCACCGATTTGTTTTTACACCTACGTGAGATTGAAATTAGAATGGTATATTTATTGGCATGAGTATAGGTATACAACTATCTTAGAGTGTAGTTATCACATAGATTTAGTTTTTATAATGTTAATCTGTCCCACTAAAACACCTTTAAGTGGTACATTTTGGCTTTCCATATTGAAATCCAAGTAAATTACTGAATAATATGGGAATTAAAAAAAAATGGACCTGATGATAAAATATTTATACTTCTCGATATTTTAAATTCTTCAGGCAAAATCACACTGTTAACTGCCACAGCCTCCTTCACGAAGGTACAATGCAAGAACCTGAGATACGGAGTATTTTTCTGTTATGGTATATTTTATGATAAGTATAGCAAAATAAATTTTGATTATAAGATAATTAAAGCAATGACTATCATCCTCATCATCTTCCTTCTCATCAGATATTATTAGCTAAGATTTATTGAATATCTTCTACATGGCACACTCACTCCCAGGCAATTTAAATTTTCTTTTTCTTTATCCTCACAATTAACCTATGAAGTAAGAATAAATGGACTACCGTCGCTATTAAACAGATAATGGGGAGGAAAATAGCTCTTACTTTATCACAGGAAACAAAATTCAAAACGTTTGCCGCTTAAGCCTGGATTTTGTTCAGCTGAGAGGGCTGCCATTGTTAGTTAAGTGTCTGTGGCTTCCCGTTCCTCTTAGACCTGAGGGGGTGAAATTTGAAATGTATGGGATGATGGTCATGTATCTATTCTTTTCTGAGAGGGCAGCCTTGCAAATTGTAAAGGTAAATAAGAAACTATCTTCTTGTAAGTTGGGTTAAACTGTGTGTCAGTGTTGTGAGTTAGGTTTGCATTTTGAAGGAAGGTGTGTGTGTGTGTGTGTGTGTGTGTGTGTGTGTGTGTGTGTTTGTCAGGTGCTGTGAAAACTATGGTCTTGTAATTTAGTACAATAAAGTATGAGTCTGAAAATTACACGGATCTTGTGACATTAAGGTAGCTACCACTCCTCCCAGATTCTTTTGTGGGACATAAGGTTTACAAAGCTTCAGGTTTTGTAAGTATGACTTTAGACCAGGGTTTGGGTCTTATCTGAAGGTCTCTGACTCCAAGCAATAATCTACTTGGCAAGTGAGTGATGTGTCTGGGTGAGGCCATGCCCTATTGGAAAGGCGTGGTGTTTCCTAACTGATAAGTAAAGAGTCACAGGGTGGAAGTTAGAAGATGAAAATTCTCTCATAGTGAATTATAGACCTGAGAGTTGGGGGCACAGCTAGGAACTGAAAAGCTCCCAAAGTAAAGGTGTAATTGCTCCCAAAGTAAAGGTGTAAAAAGGTAAAAAGGATTACCCTTTTTCTTGGAGCAATGTGCATAACCTTTCTTTTACTTACCTCTTATATTGTATTTCCTCCTAGATTTTTTTAACCCTTCTGATACAAAATTATAGCTTTTTAAAGGTTTGCTTTGGAAAGAAGCCAGAGATCTTTATATCACGGTAAGTTCCAAATAGAATTGGAGGAAATATCAGAGGATAAAATAACCAAAAAACAGAGAAAAGTTCTAGTTCTGTGCTAACCAATATGGCAGCCACTAAACACATGTTCTACTGAGACTTTAAACTAAGTGAACGTGTGCTGAAAGTATAATATACGTAGCAGATTTCAAAGCTTAGTTTAAAAGAAATATCTCAATATTTTTATTGCTTGTTGCAAAACTAATACTTTGAATATATTCAATCATATATTTTATTAAAATAATCTTATTTGTTTCTTTTTATTCGTTTTGATGTGCCTACTAACACATATAAAATTACATATAAAGCTCACATACATTTCTATTGTACCAGGCCAGTCTAGACTGAGATTGGCAGGAAGTGAACCATGGTCAAAAGAAGAATAGAACGGAATACAAATTTTGAATGACAAGGGGCAACATTGGAACACACACATGACAAACTCCCTGAGAAACTTGCCCTCTCCCTGTGGGTACTTGAAGGAGATAACCCATAAAAAGGGTAGGAAGGTTCATTTGTGAGTTACATGTATACAGTCATTCAATTTTATAAATTAGTAAATTGAAGCACAAAGAAATATAAAATAGTAAATCAAGATCAGATGAGTAATTTCTCCCTCAGCTGCTCCTAATATTCTAATGTGTTTATCTTGGGAATGTCTCAATCAGTAGTCTTCTAATTGTGTGATCATTCTGTCACACAAGAAATACTAAAGTGCTCTTCAGGCCTGTGGTGGGCAAAACCAATTTTTCTCTTTGGGTCAGAGAGGAAAACTTGTTTTCTAAGTTCCACAAAAACCTGTGGAGGTTGTCATAGAAAGAGCTGTCACTGCCTGATTCAAATAAAGGTCACTAAGCAGGTGATGGTTGTAATTCTGGTCCTTCTTTCCATATCCCAAATTCTCACATCCCTCTATGTTTAAAGCTTACATTTTATGCAACTAGGCTTTTTGTGAAAGAATTACACTTTTTTTGTCCTATTAAAATGTAATATAGCTTCCCCTATGTGTCGGAAAAATACGGAAAAACAGACAAAAAAGAAAATGTTAAAACATTTATTCCATCATGCACTAAATATTTTAAAGCACTTTATGCACATATGAGTGCATTTACACTGGGGATATTGTTCTAATAACCAGTTTATTTTTCACTTAACATTGACTCTATAAATTTTATTTCCCACTAAATATTGTTCTAAAGCAGCTATTTTCAAATATGGGTGCTTACAGGCCGCCATGAGGGCAAGTGGGAACTGAGGGCCAGAGAAGCCTAAGCTACTGTGGATCCACTCATGTCAGTATTCTATTCCACTATTCTGGAGTCAAGACATCCTTTGAAAAGACAGATCCTCTAATAAACACATTTGGATGTATTTTATTGGAAAATATTATTTTTAAAGACCCTTTGATATTCTAGTGCTTTGGTACCCCATCCTTCATTTGACCAATCCACATTTAAAAGTATTAAAACTTTTCTTGTTTGATTTTGACACTATAAATAGCAATATAATAAGTGATAGCTCATAAACCTTTTCAGGTATTTCAGATGGTTTTGATAGAATACGCTTCTAGACGAGCAATCATTCCACTAAATGGTATTTCTCATTACTTCTCAGACGTTTGCCTCTGCTAACTTTTATATCAGCTCATGCTACCAAGAGTGTGTGCATTTTCTATTTCACTGAAGCATTGATTACCATATTATAATTTTAAGCGGATTTTATAGTCTGCAATGCTTTTTCATTCTTTACATTTGTATTGCTTTCTTTGGTAGTAAAACTGTAGACCATTTCATATTTTCACTGCTACTTTGTTTCTTTTCTTCTATGAAATTTCTGCTCCTGTCCTCACTTCAGCTTTTTCTGTTGAATCATATCAGTTTCTTAGAGCTTTTTAAAATGCATTAAGCCTTGTTAATACTCTTTTCTTTTGCTTTTATATTCGCATTTAAAATTTTGTCCATAATGTTATTTTTACATATGGAAGTGTTAAATTTTCATTCATATAAATCTTTCTAAGTTGTCCTTAAAAGATTGTTCCTTTACATTTATGGTTAGAGAAGTCTTCCCCATTCTATGATCGGATACATTTTTTTTTTTAGTACCTTTAATGTGTAAGCTTTTTACGTTGATATGTTAAATTCATCTGTATATTTGTGTGAGGGAAAGTGAATATGTATGATGTGAAGTAGAGAGTTTCTTAAAATGCTCTACAGAGGGGCACCTGGGGAGGTCAGTCAATTAAGCGTTGGATTCTTGATTTTGGCTCAGGTCATGATCTCATGGTTTGTGGAATAGAGCCCTGCATCGGGATTTGTGCTGAAGGCATGGGGCCTGCTTGGAATTCTTTCTCTCTCTGCCCTTCCCCTGCTAATGCTCATACTCTCCCTCAAAATAAATAAATTAACATTTTTTTTAAATGCTGTAAAGAGTAAATTAAATGTCCTGTCATCTAAATTCTATACTGATTATATTGAATTTTTTTTCATTATACTTGGGTACCTTTCAAGGGAATTTTGTTATTTTCAAAAAAAATAAAAGAGCAAGGACCCAGGACCCTGCTCATTAATTTTTTTAATCCTTTTTTTAGTAATCCAGCCTCTAAATTTTACTTCCAGATGGATTACCTTTGTAGTCCTTATAAATCAAAACTCAAGTAGGTATATTGATTTGGGGGAAACTGGCCACATCCATGCTAATAAATGTTCTCTTGGTTACCCTGTTTAGCCATGTTTTCTTCTATGTAGTTTGGTTTGAAAAAAATTCTCTAATAGGTTATTACATGTTTTCAAGTTTATTACTGTCTATTTGCGTGCATATGCATACATTAAACAGTTTCTTATACATCAGTAATCACCAGTTAGAAAATAGGAGATTGGGAAATTTTGTTACTAGTTAAAGTGTTTTTCGCTTGATTCTCTTGGATTAATAATAACGTACCTGAACATAAATTGTTTTTCTCCTTTCTGGTACTTTAATTTTTTTTTTTAATGTTTATTTATTTTTGAGACAGAGAGAGACAGAGCATGAACGGGGGAGGGGCAGAGAGAGAGGGAGACACAGAATCCGAAGCAGGCTCCAGGCTCTGAGGCATCAGCCCAGAGCCTGACGCCGGGGCTCAAGCTCACGGACCGCGAGATCGTGACCTGAGTTGAAGTCGGATGCTTAACCGACTGAGCCACCCAGGCGCCCCTCCTTTCTGGTACTTTATATCTTATATTTGTATTTTTTTTCCTTTTTACTTTGGTGAGAACTTCCAGAGAACCAAATATTAGTACCTATGTTTATTGCCGCTGTTTGACTTTCATGAAGAAATACTTCTGGCGTTTCCCAACTGGCCAATGATTCGAGATAAATATTCTTCTCGTTCCTTAACTACATCCTTTCTTTGCTTTTTAACGTTTTCGTATCAAGAAAGAATGAAGAAATTTATTGAATGGATAACTTTCCAACTTCTGTCAAGGTGATTGCATGATTTCATTCTCCTTTGACTAATTGATACTTCTAATTAAATTAATAGGATCCTTAATACTAAAACAAATATATTTCTATATTCAGACATCTAGATCATGAAATATTCTTTTCATATTATTACTAGACTCAATTTACTCTTATTTTACTTAGGGTTTTTACATATATCTTCATAATTGAGAATGCTGTTTGCTCTTAAAATTTGTTTCATTTCTCTTATCTTTGTCATGATTATAGTTTGGGTAATGCTAGCTTCATAAAATTATTATTTAAGAATATCCTCTGTTTGCTATGTTCAGGAAAGAATGAGGACCTATGAAAGAACAAGGACCCTATTTAATTTTTTCTTTAAATCTTTTTTTTCAACCATCATTTAATAAAGTCTAGCCACTATTGGTGTGTTCTAATTTACCACAGTTATATGGGGAATGTTTAAATTATTTGCACTCTTCTATTCTGTAATTGTACCCTCTTTCTTACATCTAATGGTGAATATGTACATTTCTGTCTACCTGCCTTACTAAATTCAACTCTCTGTTTGTCTCTTTTCTTGCTGTTTCAAACTATTTGTTCCTAACCCTACCTATTATTTAAAATGATAATTTTGCATGTATTCTTAATATCTCATTCCTAATCTCCTATGTTAATTTTATCTTTTTGAATTTATTGAATTGAATTGTACTTTAGGAAATACAATATATTTAATTGTATTTGGGTTTTCCTTGTTTAATCATCAAAATACTTTGAATTATACAAGATATGATATATGGTAATTCTAATTTAAAATTATAATTTCTAATTGTAAATATGTAGCTTTGTTTTTACTTTTGAATCTAGGCTTTTATGTGGAAAAAAAATCAGCCATATTGGTTTCTTTTGTTGTTGTTGTTACTGCTTTTGTTATTGTTAATTTGTTATTTTATTACATTTTGGACAAAGATTATTGTAAGTATATGTTATTATGTCTTCTTTATGTGTATTTGTTTTCGGGGGTTTCTCTGTCTTATTACAAGATCAGTTTTTATAAATATTCCAAAGGCATCTTTAAGAGAAAGTAATCTCTTCAAATGTAGGGTTTAAAAAAAGGAAATCTATTAAATCAGACTTATTAATCATTCAAATCACTATAGTCTTGGGCTTTTTTTAGCCTTTCCTACCTTGTCTGTTTCCCTTATGAATGTCTACCTCTTATTCAGACATTTTTCATTTTTTATCTCAATTCATATTCTTATCATGTCATCATTTTTATCTTGTTTCATGGAGTCAATACTTAATTGAATTTTAACAGGCTAAAACTGATATTCGGTAGAAAATTATTTGGCAGGCGATATCCTCCTCCCCTCCTGTTGAGCACTGTCTCTTCTTTTCCGGCTCACACCGGTGTTTTTCTATCTTCTTCTATTTGAAAGCTGTCTGTCTCTGAAGTTGCCCTATCGTGAGATGTTTTGATTCTCCTTGAATTCTCACTCTGTTCACCGAGGTTGTGTTAAAATCACCTCCTTAGATTCCATGTCAAAAGGCTGATTTGTAATACTAATTCAAAATTCCCTAACTTGAAAGAAATGAAGAGAGAGGGCAATAGGCATATCTGGTAGGTCAGTCTTTGCTGTGATTTTTTTTTTTTTAATAGACTTCTTTCCATTTTACTATAGACACCTTGCTTGACTAGTTTGTATTGGCACCTGAGGCCAGAATTAGGTGACTTTCAGTACAGTTTCACACTGAGCCTTTTAAAGGCAGATCCTTCCTGTGGAAAATATCCCCTCCTGTGTGATGCTTCACTTAGGGTGACTTGGCTTGCGGGTCCCACTAATCTGACTTTGTTAGACTCTTCCCAAATCTATTACATATGCTTATATGTATATGTGAACTTCAGTCGTGAGCAGAGTTTAAATTTTCCCCGGGGGAACCTACACCCTTAGCAGGGGCTATAACTATACATCTGTTGTAAATATTTATAAGTATTCTGCAATAGTTAACAAACTGGAACCTCATTCAGGTGATTTCAGTGATGGACCTAGTGATGGATATTCAACCTAATATAGGGGGGTTAACTCTTTTTAATGAAGTGGAATTTCAACATGCTGGTACTATAAGAATGTGAGATGAACTCATGGAGCCCAATGCCTCTGCATGTGGAAAAAGCTTTCTACAATATGATGGGAAGTGGGCACTGACCGCTCATGGTCAGCAAGCAATGTCAGTACTTGCTCATCCGTCCCTGCATGGGTGCATTTCAACCGTGTGACTTCTATGGTTACTGAGGGTCAGTTAGATTCCCCTCCCCCAAATATATCAGGTGTATTTATGCACGTGTCATTATAAAATTTAATGGAATATTATGAAAATTACAGAAATTAATGTGATCACACAAGAGAGTGTACTTAGTAATTATTTTATTTTTTTCCAAGATGGTAACAACTCTTCTTAATTAGCCCAAATTAGCCACATTTAAAGCTATACCCTGCCTCTCTGGGCTGCACTTATCTTCATGTATCACTGCATGCATCATAGTAACTAACAATATGGCAAATTCCAGTCCTGCACTTTGGTTCTTTGCTTTGATACATTTTTCTTAGCATCTAAGCTCATTTACGTTAGGTTCTATAACTTGAACATAGAAATACATGACAAATACATACAGGTAAGTGGACTCATGACACTTAGAGGGTGATATTATGAGTGAACATTAATATACAGTTACATCATTCTAAACATAAAATAGTGAACGAGTAAATGGCTATTTTCCTTCCAAGATGTTGTATATACAGAAGAAACCCTTAACTGACCTGCATTTAGTAAGCTTTCTGATGATCTGAGGATCTCTATTCCTTCTGTAACCCCTGCAGTTGACTGATGCCTGCAGGATGGCTGATGAGGTGCTCTCAAACACCCACTTTTCATGTGTATACATCTATAAAGTGACTTTTTAATGTCTTTTATTATATCTATTATCAATAATCTGTTTTATTTTTTCTCACCAACATGTCAATATCTGTGTATTACTAATTATGTTTTAAGTTTATTTATTTATTTTGAGAGAGAAAGAGAGAGTGGGGGGGCACTCGAGCAGGGTAGGGGCAGAGAAAGAGGGAGACAGATAATCCCAAGCAGGCTCTGTGCTGTCAGTACAAAGCCCATAATGGAGCTAGATCCCACGAGCCTTGAGATCATGACCTGAGCTGAAATTAAGAGTCAGATGCTTAACTGCCTGAGTCATCCAGGCACCCCTGTATATTGATAATTATTAAATGTAATTGAATATTATGCAAATTACAGGAGTACAAATAAGAAGATATTTGGGATTTTTGATGAAAACAAAACTGACTACTTTGTAAAGGTTTGTCAAAGGCAAGTTAAATTTAGTGGCATTGAAAGCACTGTAAATTATGGGAAAAATTTTGCGCAATTCTAGAAGATTCTTCATTCACATGAAACTGGGGTTTTTGTTAAACTAGACTTGGTTAGCAAGAAAGACAACTAGAATGCTAATAAACAGATCCATACTCAAAGAAGAGAAAATGTACTACTCTCAAAATGTTGGCGAAAATCTACAGATTATATATTAAAGTCATTATCATTATTTTTTATAGTTCTCAATTCTAACTAATTTTTAAAAGTTGAGTAATTGTTATGCAAACTGATTTTTGCTACATTTTCTACAAACTCCATTAACCTTAGTAGAGTCTTATTAGAGTAGAGTCTAATTAAAAAAAAGCTTTTCTTTTTTTTCCTCACACATTTTTCCTTATTCCCTATTCTGCATTGTATGTCTCTTAGCTCTTCAATTTTCAAAATCCAGAAGTATATAAATTATTCCACTGGATAAATATTACTAAGTGCCATGAGTCTGTATTTCTGTTTCTGTTTTAAGTTAATATGATTAAATATTATAAGAAAAAAATTTTATAAGAAAAAAATAGAAAAAGAATCTCCCTCCTTTAGAGAAGCATTATAGTATGAGTAAGAAGTATGTGCCTTCTTAGGGGAGGCACAGTAGTGAATGGGCTAGGAATGTGCTGGGAAACAGGCTCTTAAGATTCAGATTCTGATCCTGCCATGTGCTTAACGAAGAGACTTTGTAGTCCTCAATTTATCGTAGTTCTCTGTGCCTCCGTTTTCCTTCGGGTAAAAAGAAGAAAGCTGCATTACCTACTTCATAGGGCTGTTGTGAATGCTACATGAATTAATACAGGTAAAGCCTTTCATAATACAGCCTCATTATCATTAGCTGTTCGCAAATCTATGAATGTCTCAGGATAGTTTTGAGTTCCCAGATTTTGAAAACTAAACCTAAGACTTAGAAACACAAATATCTCTTCTTTCCTAGTTTTAATGAACAGTATCCATGCTTTTGATAATATTTTGTTAATAATTTCCTTTAAAGTCACAAATTGTGTGTGTGTGTGTGTGTGTGTGTGTGTGTGTGTGTGTTGTGTGCTAAATATAAGACCAAATTAATTAGAAATGAGTACTTTTATATGAAAAGCCCTGCCTGGTAGGCTGAAACAACATCTTCAGGGGAAAAAAAAATAAGCTCAAGGGCTGGATTATCAAATGTAGCAGCTCAGTGGTTCAATTCATACCTGACAGGCTTCAAAGACTCTCTATGCAAATTGATCTCCCAGCTGCAAGGGTAATTAACATGGGTTTGTTGCAAGGATCTGTTCTTCTATCCATTCTTCTTCATGATTATTTTAGTAGCTTAACAATTGTCTGTAACTACTTAATCCACTCTTAGAGCACATATAAAATTACTTTACTCTGGCGTGTAAAATAAGACTTCTACCCTCTTCAAAATGCATGCTGTCTACTTGATATGCTAAGGTTGGCACACCAGGTAGAGATGCGAGAAAACTGCCTGCAGGTAATAAATACAGTCCCTTTTCATTCATTCAGATACACATTTGTACTATGCCTTTTGATCTTCTTGGTGTTACATACTTATTAGTAGATTTGCTAGTCATATTTCTTCTTGTTTCATTAGCAATGAAGTGTGTGTGTGTGTGTGTGTGTGTGTGTGTGTGTGTGCGTGTGTGCGTGTTTGTGTGCGTTGCAGTGGTGGTTAGGGGAGGAGCATTCGGGCCGTTGATGAGACCGTTAAACGTAACTAAGCTTCTATCTAGCCAAAGAAAGCCACATAAGCTCTTAGTAATGTTGTATATGATTGGATCACTAAGAATCACGTTCAGCGTTTTTCACAGACTCATCAAAGTTCCTTATGAGCTTACAGGATCTTATTCAAAGGGCATGTTCACACAATGTTATCCATTCAGCACTTGAATAAGGACATCTCTGTGAAAAGGATTTGCAATAGCTCAGTACTTCAACAACAAAAATAGCTCTGCTGATGATATGTTTTACACACAACAAAGTTGTCTATGTTAGATTCATTAATCAAAATCTAATAAAAAGAAATAAATTGTACAGTTTATCTCAATATTGCATCTCTTTAGAAAAAAATGGAACAATTTATTTTTTTTTTTATTTATTTTTTTTTCAACGTTTTTTATTTATTTTTTTTGGGACAGAGAGAGACAGAGCATGAACGGGGGAGGGGCAGAGAGAGGGAGACACAGAATCGGAAACAGGCTCCAGGCTCCGAGCCATCAGCCCATAGCCTGACGCGGGGCTCGAACTCACGGACCGCGAGATCGTGACCTGGCTGAAGTCGGACGCTTAACCGACTGCGCCACCCAGGCGCCCCAAAAATGGAACAATTTAAAGGTCTGTGGCTTACTGCCACTTTCCTGTATTCATCCTCATGTGTCACGGGTATATAGTGTATTCCATTACACTAATCTCTTATGGTTTTTCTTTTTACTCCTAATCTCCATTTAACTTATTTCCATTATTATTTCCTTATTCAAATAATGCTTCTCTGTCTCCTTGTATATATTTGTGAGATTTTACTCTAGGATGAAACTTCTAGGTTGATGGATATGTGTTTTCAACTTTGCCAGATATTGTCAATTACTTCCCAATGGTTAAACATATGTACACTACCACCGTGAGAATTCTCACCGTCTCTTGGTATTGACTGATGTTTAAAATGTTGCTGATACGATTACCTATGAAATAATATCTTGTCATTTTAGGGGCGCCTGGATGGCTCAGTCAGTTAAGCGTCCAACTTCGGCTCAGGTCATGATCTCACGTTTCATGCGTTCTAGCCCTGCATCGGGCTCGCGCTGACAGCTCAGAGCCTGGAGCCTGCTTTGGATTCTGTGTCTCCCTCCCTCTCTGCCCCTCCCCTGCTCTCACTCTGTCTCTCTCAAAAATAAATAAACATTGAAAAAATTTTTAAAAAAGATAATATCTTGTCATTTGAATTCTTATTTTCCTGATTACTGAGGTGGTTGAGCATCTCTTCAACATTTATTGGTTTTGTAGGATTTCTTTTCTGTAAATTGTTCTATGTATCATATGTCCTATTTCGAATGAGTTACTTTCATATTTATTTGTACTAATTTCTATATTGGATACTTATCCACTTTGGTCTGAATAATTGTATTTTTATATTTTAAGTGTCTTTTGGTGTGTAACTATTTTCATTTTCATTGTTGACAAATTTGTTCGTTTTTTCCTCTTTGATTTTTATTTAAGGGGAGTTGATTAAAAATTCCTTCTATACCACACTGTGATATGTTTTCTTCATTATCTTCTAAATGTTTCAAGTTTTACTTTTTAGAATTTATTTTGTTTAGCATTTATTTTTTTCTGCATGGTAGAAGGTATCCTTTTCTTTATCGCTATGAAACCATTTTTTTCAGTTCCATTTATTACATGATCATTTAAAAAAAATTTATTGTTTAATTTTTAGAGAAAGCGAGACAGACAGAATGCGAGCCAAGCGAGGGGCAGAAAGATAAGGAGACACAGAATCCGAAGCAGGCTCCAGGCTCTGAGCTCTCAGCACAGAGTCCTGGGGGAGAAGGGGTAGGGGGTTGAGCTCACAAAAAAGATCATGAACTGAGCCAAAGTCAGACGCTTAACCAACTGAGCCGCCCAGGTGCCTCACGATCATCTTAATCTGCAGCACCATGTCTGTTATAAACCCACTTTACTTTTACGCACAATTCTGTTTCAGTAGACACTGCTTGATAATATAGGTCTCTCTGTTTATTCTTGTATCAATTTCATAGTCTTAACTACTACGACTTTAAAATAAGTCTTGAAATCACTTCATTGATTTTCCAAAAAGGTTATAATTATTCTTGGCCCCCTTCACAGACATTTTAAAATTGACTTGTCAATCTCTAGTCAAATTTGTATTTGGAGTTTGATTGGAATTGCATTGGATGTATAGATTAATTTGGGGGAAAACTGACATTCTTTTTTAAATTGGGTTTTCTTATCTATGAGTGTAGTTTGCATTCCTCCTTACAGATTTTTCATGCATTCCAGTAAAGTTTTATGCTTTCCTATTATATTTCAGTTAGATTTCTTTGATGTGATGTATGTTTTTTGTGCTATCATAAATGGTGTTCTGTAAATATTACAATTTCTAACATATATTGATTTGGAGTGGAAGTCATTAATTTATCTTCTATTCACCAATGTTCTTCAACTCTTATTAATTCTTGTTATTTGTATGTAGACATTCTCAGGTAATGGAAATGCTGTTATTTCTTTCCTAATTTTTTATTAGTCATGGGTACGGTTTATTTAATCTGACACTATCAGCAAGATTCTCATAGACAGGTCTGGATAGTAACATTGTTTGTTTTGATCCTGATTTTGAAAACTGTGTGTCTGACAACTCATTTTTCATGTATGTTTTTAGCAATTGATTTTTGATAGATAGCCTTTATTGTATTTGGTTTTGTTTCTATTCCTAGTTTCCTAAGATGCTGAATTTTAAAACAAGTAGCTTTAATATATCTGGTGAGATAATAATTTTCCCCTTTAATCTGCAAGTATCGTGAATTATGTTGACATTGTTATATATAAAGCATCTTGCAGTCAATGGATAAACCCGTCTTAGCCACGATGCATTAAAAAAACAAACTGAGTGGTGCCTGGGTGGCTCAGTCTATTGAGCGCCAGACCCTTGATTTCAACTCAGATCATGATTCCAAGGTCATGGGATTGAGTCCTGCGTCAGGCTCTGTGATGAGTGTGGAGCCTGCTTAAGATTCTTTTTCTCTCTCCCTCTGCCCATCTCCCCACACTCTTTCTCTTTCAAATAAGGAAGTAAGTAAGTAAGTAAGTAAGTAAATAAATGAGTAAATAAATAAATTGATATCATTTTAGCTAAAATTGGTCTAAAATTTTTGATTCTGTGTTCATAACTAAGGGAAAATATAATTATCTCTTATATTACTCTCCATTAATTTTTTAGACCATGGTTATTATAGCTCCACATAATAATATTAGAAGTATTTCCTGTTTTTCTTTTCACTGAAAGAGTTTGTATAGGGCTAGAATTACCTGTTCAGAAATGTCAGTAAAACACCTCCAGTGTCTCTCCCGCCTCTATTACTCTTAACCTACTGTTTAACTCCTGTGTCTTACTGAGATAGAATACATAGTATAGTTCTAGAAATTACTAACATTTTCCTGGAAAAATATTCTCATTGTTCTATTAATCCTTAGTGCCTTCTAGTACATGAATCTTTATTACTTCATATATTATTGCCCTGATAGTGCATTGTTATCTCCACTCTGTCCTCTCCTTTTCATCTTATTGTATCTTTTTGGGTGTGGGGGGGGGGGGGAGTGGCAGGAGGGCAGGTGGTGGGTGGTGGGAGAGGAGTCTAGATGAGTTCATTGTCATTCAAATATTTAATAGAAACAGGAATGTAACAACTGGGTCGGGATAGTACAAACAAGAAAAAAACTGCACGTGTGTACATGTTGATCTATTTACATCTGGACCGGGCTTTCCTCCATGCCAGGCACAGCAGCTGCCCCTGTGTGACGCCTCCCTGCCCATGCAGCCCTGGGCACACTTGGCACAGCCCACGGGGCAGCAGGCACGGCGACTCTTCTTGCAGGCGCATTTGCACTTTGTGTTTGCAGGAGCCTGGGCAGGAGCAGGAGCCTGGACAGGAGCAGGAGCCCCCAGTAGAGCGGGAGCGGTGAGCCCAGGGGCAAAGAGATGTGTAAAGCAGGTGACACAGAGAGACACTGGTGCAGGCTGGAGGCGTGGTCTCATCTTACTGTATCTTAAGACCTCAATGGTTGGTGTGTTTACAGACCTGGGGGAATTAAAGACATACCTCAAGCATTTCCCTTCCATCAAACTGATCCTCATTATAGGTGGTGCTAGAATGGCTATGGGATATGGAGAATCAACTCGAGGGGGATTTAATGTGGGTGCATTAAGTTTGAGATTAATGGGAGATATAATATGGCTTACAGTCAGTTTCATGTGTTTATATCAGTAGCTTCCAGGTGTTCGGCTACTGGCAATGGTATCAACCCACTTACTGTAATCCAAAGTCCAGGTTCATAGCTCATGCTGTAATAAGGATGTGTCCTTTAGCAGCTGCTCTAGCTACGTGTCACCAGGAGAGAGAAACAATGTTTATACATCACAGAGGGAGAAACTGATCTGTTGGAAATTCTTTTTCCCATCACCAGATGAGTAAAATTATAAGTGTAATTGTTTCTCCAGAACACCTAAGAGAAAAAGGAAGTAGTCTTCTGTTAGTAACTTAAAGGTATACTTGAATGAAGCAACTATAAATACACCATATATTTTTTTTTCTATTGGGAATCACAGAAAGTAGAATTTATTAATTTCTGTGTTTTGGTGCATAAATCATAGTGAGCCTATAGAATAGTATATTTGTGTGAGGAATGAGGGGTGTTTAATGTCTCCCAATGTATTAGATTGCATTTTAGCATATATGACATATCTTGTGAAGTCTGGCAGATCTGGATAAAATAAAATGGCCATCACAGTCAACTGGCTTAAAGAAAATTATTTCCAGTGACCAAAATTTCACATGTACCTATGAATGAGTCAATGTAGCAAAAGAGTAATATCATCATATATTTCTGTTCAACATAGTGGTAATTTCAAAATGTATTTAAAATGCCCTTGTGTATACCTTATTTTTGATTAAATTTGTATATGTTTTGAACATTATTGATCATCTCAAAATTCAAATGTCACAGAGGGCCCAAAATTCACTCCTCAAAATAAAACTTATGACTTTGAAATGTCAAAAATGTCTCTTATTTTTGACAATGGGTGCTACTTATCCATAACAAGTTTTGAAACTGAAAGAGGCTTTTCTCAACTGTCAATTATTAAAAAAAATTATCAACATTATTAGAAGAAAGATTAATTTGTCTTTTATACTCTTTATAGAAAATTGTATCAAGAATTATTAGACAAGGAGGCAAAGAATATGAAGCTAAAATGTGGAGAAAAAAGTATTACAGATATGTATTAGACAGCTAATTGTAAAACCACTATGACATTATATGTATGATACATGTTGTACCTTGTACTAATTTCACATTCTGCATTTTCACTTTTATACCTAAATGTATATCTGTTTCTTAAAGATTTTCTCCTTTGAAAAATAATTCAAATATATAGAAAGTTACGAGTACAAGAAATGTGTTTTTCTTGGATCATTTTTGCTGATGTCAAAGCTACAGTATTCCCAAATACTTTAATGTGTATTTACTACATAAGAAGACATTTTTCTGTACAGTCACTATGCAATGATCAAAATCAGGAAGATAACATTAATTTATCAGTAGTGTTAAATCTTCAAACTTCATTCAGTTTTCCTTTGTGTCCCAATAGTGACTTTTACAAGCAAAAAATAATTCAGTTCGGGATCACATGTTTTATTTATATGTCATGTGTCCTTCAATCTCCTTCAATCTGAATCAGTTATTCATCATTTTTTTTTAAAGGTATTTAAATTATTTTCCTCTTTTTACTCTCAAGAGCTTGACACTTTTGAAGATTATAGGCCATTCTCCATCTGATTCTTTTTTGTAATTAGATTATGCATGGAAGTTGTTGGCATCACTGTTACAGTTGTATTATTGTTCTCATTGAATCCTGTCTTGTGGACCCAATGTGCTTTGTCTCATTATTTTTTTTAATTTATTTTTTGTCTCATTATTGATAATAATATTAATCACTTAAGTTGGCACTTGTCAGACTCATTCCTGGAAGGTTAATCTTTTCTCTCTATAATTAATAAGTATTTTTCAAAGAGGTAATTTCAGACTCATTGCTAATCAATATTTCAATTTAATAATTATTTCATTTCTACCTACACTGACTCATGATTTTATATTTTATACAACTTGTTATAATCCTTATTATTAGTTATTTTGATGATTAAATGCCCAATTTTAGGTCAGTGAAATCCTCTTTTCACTAATTTCTTTGTACCTTTTTTTCAGTCCTCATTATTCTTTCAGTGTTTGTTTCCTTTCTCGTACAATAAGATATTCCAGACAAATTTTGTATTCTCCGTTGCCTCAGCCTTACACCAGCTACTTCTTTAAAGAAGCTTGGTTCTTTTTTTTCCTTTTTTTTTTTTTTTTTTAACATTAATTTATTTTTGAAAGAGAGAGGGAGAGAGACAGAGTACAAGTGGGGGAGGGGCAGAGAGAAATTGAGACACAGAATCCGAAGCACGCTCCAGGCTCTGAGCTGTCAGCACAGAGCCCGATGTGGGGCTGGAACCAAACAGCTGTGAGATCATGACCTGAACCAAGGTCAGATGCCGGACCCCCACCGACTGAGCTACCCAGGTGCCCCGGGAGGCTTGATTCCTATAGTGGAAGAAAGTACTGAAAGACCAAGATCTTTGCCCACGGTATGCTCATTATTTTGGTCTGTACCCACACTCTTTTGTGCATGGCCACTTACCTTGCTCAGCTGCAGCTAATAATTTTAGATTAAATTATTCAGGGAAAGCAGGTAAGAGGATAAGAAGCAGAACAGGAGGAGCCATCAGTTTGAATTTTTTTCCTAAAAAGTTTCTTCTAGATTGTATAATCTTTAGGACCCTTCCCCCCAAATCCATCCCTACTAACATACCATATAAATTATTATGTTTACTGTTTCTCGTCTTTTTTTTTTTTCCTCATTAAGGAGGATAAGGATTGTTACCTTTTTTGCCCACTGGTTTATTCCAAATTCCCACGGAATTTCCTGATACATAACAGGCATTCAAAAATTATGTGTTGAATAAATGAGTAAGTGGACACATTTGATTTTATTTCTTCAGGATCTGTCCTCTCAGTCAGTCTATCTCTCTCGCGTGCGCACATGTTCTCATCATGAGTTCTCTCTCTTTGTATTTAAGGTATGTGTTTTGAGATATTTCTCATGCTTGATATTCTAGATAGTGGCTCCCATTAGAATTACTGGCATATTTAAGTAATGTAAAAGTATATATATATGTTTTAAAGTAAGTTATTTATTTATTTATTTATTTATTTATTTATTTGATCACTACACCCAACGTGGAGCTCAAACTCATGACCCTGAGATCAAGAGCCTCATGCTCTTGTGACTGAGCCATCCAGGCACCCAAATGTAAAATATATTTAGTTGGAAAGTGATAATACCACTCCAGAATTGTGTTATCATTTTTAGTGTTATTTTTTAAATTACCATCTAATTTAAGGGCCACTACTCTTTCACAAAATGGCACAAGAATCTTCATAAAGTACCTTTTAAAATTTAGTGAAAAAGAGACTTTCCCCAGGTGGGCTCAGTTCCATAGATATATGCTTTGGCTAATAGTGCTTTTACTGTTAATTAAAAATTTGGCTCCTTCCTCTGGGTATGTGTGGCCCTAAGAAGGTGCATGGCTTAACAACCACACTGGGGCTAAATTTCAGATCCCATATGCTCTACTGGATAAGTGTCTTGTGTATTAAATAATCTGAATAACATTACATAGTGGTCCCATGCCTCTAATCCAATAGCTCTAATGTGCCAAGCATAGACTTGGTTTCTTCCAATCTATTTTCCTATTTATAAGTGCCGTGCCTCTAAGAATGGGTTGTTATTTTTCTTTGTTTACTCATTGAGAAGCAGGTCTAGTTGACTGTGTTCTTCAAGTGGCTTAAACCTGTGAATATCGAAAGGCACCGTAGTCTCTATGCTTGTGGGGTGGAGGTTCATCTGAAGACAGAATGCCAGTTTTCCTGAGAACCATCAGGAAGTACTCCCAGGGCTCCAGGGGTTTTTGCACTCTTTCAGCTTCAAGTGCTGTGTGATTTCAGCCCACCTCACTGTGTCCAGGGATGTTGGTGATGTTGACTTTCTGCTCTAGATACCCATGCATCTCTCGGCATCAGGCTCCTTTAAATAATTTCCTGGATTCTGATCATACCTTGGTGTTTTCTCTTACTGATATCTTGGGCATGTTCCAGACTACACTAAAGAAAGCCTTGAATAAGTTCTCCCTGCTGATGCTCCTATAGCACCCAAATTCTCACTTATAGCCAACAACCCTCAGCTTTAACAGACATTTAAATAAAAAGTAGCATATATTTAATATATTTAAGTAAAAAAAAGCATATATTTAAAAAAAAAGTAGCAGATGAGAGTGGAGCAGTAAGGTAGGCAAATGCTGGAAAACAGTCCCAAATGCCAGATCTTAGAAGTGTAGCCAATAAGTATATTTCTTAGTCATACGAAAGTTCATCGTGGTCCACTGGGGCTGTGGGGTGCATTGTGCTATACAGTCATTTAGAGAGACTGGTGATCCTTGTGACAACCACAGTGTGTAAAATAAAAAGAATGGAGGGTTGTGCAAGGGATTTTTAAGCCAATGTGGAAGTCACATGTATGATATTGACTTATATTCCATTGGCCAGACCTTACTCATATGTTTTCAATCTAATGCCACATGAGCTGGGAATATAGTTTTCCTGTCAACCCAGTAATAAAATTAATTAGATTAGTGAATGAATAGCATTCTATCTGTCTATGGTAACAAGTCTATCTTGGAACCATCTCATTTTTTTCTTTTCTCACAGATAGTTTATTTATACTGTTTATTTATTTCGGGAGAGAGACAGCATGAGAGAGCACAAGCAGGGAAGGGGCAGAGACAGAGGGAGAGAGAATCCCAAGCAAGCTTCAGCACAGAGCCCAGTGCGGGGCTGCATCTCACAAACCACAAGATCATGACCTGACCCAAAATTAAGAGTTGGACGTTTAACCAGCTGAGCCGCCCAGGCACCCTTCCAATGATCTGTTATTGATTTTACCTAATTATCTTATACCAGGCAAATGGCAACATAAAAATAGTATGATGTTCAAGAAGAAAGTCTTTCTAAAAATGGAAGATAAAAGGTAATTTATCTGTAGAAATATTACCTTGTAGGCTATGGTTAACCACAAGATAAATTAATTATGATACACTATTGTTTCAAAATCAGTATAGTAGTTAGGAATCATTATTAGGATTATAATATACATTCATTCAGAAGCATTTGTCGACCATTTGTTTTATTCTGATCATTGTTCTAGAACCTGTTCCATATGTAGGCAGATAAGATACAGAGTCTACATGCAAGGAGTTCTAATTGAGCAGGGAAATCAATTCAAATATGAATAATTAATTTGCAGTATAATACATGCTTATAAAAGTGTGTCAGAATGCTGGAGATGCTGAGGACACATTTATCCCCTCAACATATTAAGGTAATTGAGTTTGGAAAAAGATATACAGGTGCCCCATGGTTTTATTTTGTCATCACTGCTAGTGAGTAGTAGGGAAGGTTTCTTCTGTGATACCACCAGCAGTTTAATGTGTATTCTTTATGTAAAAATATTAGCCTGTACCAGAAGGTGACATTTAGGAACGTGGTTAAAATTTTAGCCAAAGGGGGCTGAGGCGTAGCCCCACCCAGTGTGGAGAGTGTCTTCCAACTCCACCTAAACAGAAGGCCTGGCAAAAAAACCCTGAAAGCTACGTGGCCCATTGAGCAACACTCAAGCTGAGAGGAACAGAAAGAGCCAACAGTTTGCAGAGCAAAGACGGTGGCCCTGTTTGGCCAAGGAACTTGACGTGCGGGTTGAGTTGAGTTAAGACAACAAACAGAGAGTTTTATCGGTTTTAGAGCTGCTTCTCCTGCTGTGCCCAGGGAGAGACTCTGATTTATAGCCCTGCTCCTTGCTGAATACAGTCTTTAGCCTGTCCAACCGGGGCACCTAGGCAGAACACATAGAAAGCTGTGTGACCCCACAAATTTGACAAACCCTTAGCTAAACTAGCCAAGGAAAAAAGAAAAAGGGCCCAAATAACAAAATTACAAATGAAAAGGAGAAATTACAACTGATACCACAGAAATTTACAGGATCATAAAAGGCTATTATGAACAACTATATGCTAACAAACTGGATAATCTAGACAAAGTAGAAAAATTCTTAGGAAAATACAAGTTATGAAGAATGAATCAAATCTGAATAGGTCAATTACTAGTAAGGAGATTGAATCAATAATCAAAAATCTCCCAATGAAACAAAACTCAGGACTAATGGCTTCATTGGTGAATTTTACCAAACATTTACAGAAGAATTAATATCAGCCCTTCTCCAACTCTTCCAAAAAATCAAAGAGGAAGCAATACTCCCAGTCTCATTTTTACAAGGTCAGCATTATCCTGATACCAAAACCAAAAACAAACATCACTAGAAAAGAAAACTATAGGTGAATATCTCTGATGAATGTAGATTCAAAAATTCTCAATTAAAGTAATAGCAAACTGAATTCAGTAGCACATTAAAAACATCATTAATCATGATCAAGTGAGATTTATCTCTAAGGATGCAAAGATGTTTCAACATATGTAAATTAATCAATGTGATACATCACGTTAATAGAATGAATGAAAAAAATCATATGATCATCTCAATAGATATAGAAAAGCATTTGACAAAATTTAACACTTATTCATGATAAAAACTTTTAATACATTACACAAAGAAGGAACATATCTTAATAACAAAGACCAAATATGAAAAGCCCATAGCTACCATCATACTCAATGGTGAAAGGATGAAAACTTCTTTTTCTAAGATAAGGGATAAGACAAGGATGCCCATTCTCTCCATTCCTATTCAACATAATACTGGAAGTCCTGGCTAGAGCAATCATGCAAGAAAAATAAAACATATCACAATTGGAAAGGAAAAGGTAAAATTGTCTATATTTGTAGACAACATTATCTTACATAGAGAAAATCCTAAAGACTCAACCAAAAAGCTGTTAGTTCGATTCAATGAATTCAGTAAAGTTGCAGGATACAAAATTAGCATAAAAATTTGCAGTGTTTCTATACACTAATGATGAAAGAGAAATAAATTGCTGAAAGAAATAAATCAATCCCATGTATAATATGATCAAAACAATAAAATACTTAGGAGTAAATTTAACCAAGAAGGTGAAAGATACCTATGCTGAACATAAAATACATTGATGAAAGAAATCCAAGAAGAAAAAACAAGTGGAAAAGTATCTTGTGTCCATGGATTGGAAGAATTGCTATTATCTCAACGTCAATACTATCAAACGACATCTATAGATTCAAATGCAATCCCTATCAAGATTCCAGTCATGTTATTTGCAAAAGTAGAAAAAATCACCCCTAAAATTTTTATGTAACCACAAAAGACCCCCAAATAGCCAAAGAAATCCTGAGAAAGAAGAGCAAAGCAAGAGGTACCACACCTCCTTATTTCAAGCTTTACTACAAAGCTGTAGTCATCAAAACAGTATGTAGCTGCCATAAAAACAAATAGGCCAGTGGAACAAAATGAGAGCCTAGATAAACCTAAGCATATACAGTCAACTAATATTTGACAAGGGAGCCAAGAATACTCAATGGAGAAAAGACAGTTTCTTTAATAAATGGTGCTGGCATAATGCATAATCACATGTACAAAGAATAAAATTGGACCCATATATTACCTTACACACACAATTAGCTTCAAATGGATTAAAAACTTAAATGTAAGACAAGAAACCATGAGATTCTTAGAAGAAGAAATAGGCATACATTTCCTTGACATGGATCTTGTAACATTTTTTATTTTTTTATTTTTTTGGATATGACACGTAAAACACAGACAACAAAATAAAAAAAAATAAACAAGTGGAGGGGTACCTGGGTGGCTCAGTCAGCTAAATGTCCAACTCTTGATTTCAGCTAAGGTCATGATCTCATGGGTCATGAGATCAAGGCCGTGTCAGGCTCTGCCCTGACAACACGAAGCCTGCTTGGGATTCTCTCTCTCCCCTCTGTTGTTGCCCTTCCCCCACTCACACACACTCTCTCTCAAAATAAAACATTAAAAAAATCAACAAGGTGAACTACATCAAAATAAAAACCTTTTACACAACAAAAGAAACCCTAAAAAATAAAAAGATTACCTATGTTGAGGCGATACACAAATATATATATACACAATATATATATATATATATATATATAACAATATATATATATATATATATATATATATACACAATATATATATATATATATATATATAACAATATATATATATATATATATATATATATATATATATATATATTTGTAGAGCAGATCAATGAAACCAAGAGTTGGCTTTTTGAAAAAAATAAACAAAATTGATAAACCTCTAACCAGGCTTCTCAAAAAGAAAAGGAAGAGGACCCAAATACATAAAATCATGAATGAAAATGGAATTATTACAAGCAATCCCTCAGAAATACAAGCAATTATCAGGGAATACTATGAAAAATTATATGCCAACAAACTGGAAAACCTGGAAGAAACAGACAAATTCCTAAGCACCCGCACGCTTCCTAAACTCAAACAGGAAGAAAATTTGAACAGACCCATAACCAGCGAAGAAATTGAATCAGTTATCAAAAATCTCCCAAGAAATAAAAGTCCAGGACCAGATGGCTTCCCTGGGGAATTCTACCAGACATTTAAAGCAGAAATAATACCTATCCTTCTCAAGCTGTTCCAGAAAATAGAAAGGGAAGGAAAACTTCCAGATTCATTCCATGAAGCCAGCATTACTTTGATTCCCAAACCAGACAGAAACCCAGAGAAAAAAGAGAAGTGTAGGCCAATATCCCTGATCAATATGGATGCAAAAATTCTCAACAAGATACTAGCAAATCAAATTCAACAGCATATAAAAAGAATTATTTACCATGATCAAGTGGAATTCATTCCTGGGATGAGGGGCTGGTTCAACATTCTCAAGTCAATCAATGTGATACATCACATTAATAAAAGAAAAGATAAGAACCATATGATCCTGTCAACAGATGCAGAAAAAGCATTTGACAAAATTCAGCATACTTTCTTAATAAAAACCCTCAAGGAAATCAGGATAGAAGGAACATACTTAAACACCATAAAAGCCATTTATGAAAGCCCACAGCTAATATCATCTTTAATGGGGAAAAACTGAGAGCTTTTCCCCTGAGATGAGGAACATGACAGGGATGTCTACTCTCACCGCTGTTGTTTAACATAGTGCTGGACGTTCTAGCATCAACAATCAGACAACAAAAGGAAATCAAAGGCATCAACATTGGCAAAGATGAAGTTAAGCTTTCACTTTCTGCAGATGATATGATACTATACATGGAAAACCTGATAGACTCCACCAAAAGTCTGCTAGAACTGATACATGAATTCAGCAAAGTCACAGGATACAAAATTAATGTAAAGAAATCAGTTGCATTCTTCTTATACACTAAGAATGAAGCAACAGAAAGACAAATAAAGAAACTGATCCCATTCACAACTGCACCAAGAATCATAAAATACCTAAGAATAAACCTAACCAAAGATGTAAAACATCTGTATGCTGAAAACTATAGAAAGCTTATGAAGGAAATTGAAGAAGATACAAAGAAATGGAAAAGCATTCCGTGCTCATGGATTGGAAGAATAAATATTGTTAAAATGTCAATACTACTCAAAGCAATCTACACATTCAATGCAATCCCAATCAAAATTGCACCAGCATTCCTCTCGAAGCTAGAACAAGCAATCCTAAAATTTGTATAGAACCACAAAAGACCCTGAATAGCCAAAGTAATTTTGAAGAAGACCAAAGTGGGAGGCATCACAATCCCAGACTTTAGCCTCTACTACAAAGCTGTCATCATCAAGACAGCATGGTATTGACACAAAAACAGACACATAGACCAATGGAATAGAATAGAGACTCCAGAATTGAACCCACAAAAGTATGGCCAACTAATCTTTGACAAAGGAGGAAAGAATATCCAATGGAAAAAAGACAGTCTCTTTAACAAATGGTGCTGGGAGAACTGGACAGCAACATGCAGAAGGATGAAACTAGACCACTTTCTTAGACCATTCATAAAAATAAACTCAAAATGGATGAAGGATCTGAATGTGAGACAGGAAACCATCAAAACCCTAGAGGAGAAAGCAGGAAAAACCTCTCTGACCTCAGCCACAGCAATTTCTTACCTGACACATCTCCAAAGGCAAGGGAATGAAAAGCAAAAATGAATTACTGGGACCTTATGAAGATAAAAAGCTTCTGCACAGCAAAGGAAACAACCAACAAAACGAAAAGGCAACCAACGGAATGGGAAAAGATATTTGCAAATGACATATCGGACAAGGGGTTAGTATCCAAAATCTATAAAGAACTCACCAAACTCCACACCCAAAAAACAAATAATTCAGTGAAGAAATGGGCAGAACACATGAATAGACACTTCTCTAAAGAAGACATCCGGATGGCCAATAGGCACATGAAAAGATGCTCAACGTCGCTCCTTATCAGGGAAATACAAATCAAAACCACACTCAGATATCACCTCACGCCAGTCAGAGTGGCCAAAATGAAAAAATCAGGAGACTATAGATGCTGGCGAGGATGTGGAAAAACGGGAACCCTCTTGCACTGTTGGTGGGAATGCAAACTGGTGCAGCCGCTCTGGAAAACAGTGTGGACGTTCCTCAGAAAATTAAAAATAGACCTACCTTATGACCCAGCAATAGCACTGCTAGGAGTTTACCCAAGGGATACAGGAGTACTGATGCATAGGGGCACTTGCACCCCAATGTTTATAGCAGCACTCTCAACAATAGCCAAATTATGGAAAGAGCCTAAATGTCCATCAACTGATGAATGGATAAAGAAGTTGTGGTTTATATATACAATGGAATACTACTTGGCAATGAGAAAGAATGAAATATGGTCTTTTGTAACAATGTGGATGGAACTGGAAAGTGTTATGCTAACTGCAATAAGTCATACAGAGAAAGACAGATACCATATGTTTTCACTCTTATGTGGATCCTTAGAAACTAAACAGAAGACTATGGGGGAGGAGGAGGGGGAAAAAGTTACAGACAGGGAAGAAGGCAAACCATAAGAGACTCTTAAAAACTGAGAATAAACTGAGGGTTGATGGAGGATGGGAGTGAGGGGAAAGTGGGTGATGGGCATTGAGGAGAGCACCTGTTGGTATGAGCACTGGCTGTTGTATGGAAACCAATTTGACAATAAATTTCATATTAAAAATATTTGCAAAACATGTATCTAATAAGGAATTAATATCCAAAATATATAAAGAATTCACACAACTCACTAGTAAAAATAAAAAAAAAAAGAAAAACAAAGAAACAAAAACTCAAAAGGCAAAAAAAAATCATTAAAAAATAAGCAAAAGATCTGAATAGACATTTTTCTAAAGAAGATATACAAAAGGCTGTCTGATACACCAAAAGATGCTCAACATCACTAGTCATTAAGGAAATGCAAAAACCACAATAAGATATCACCTCATACCTGTTAGAATGGCCATCAACAAGCACACAAGAAATAACAAATGTTGACATGGATGAGGAAAATAAATGAAACCCTTGTGCATTGTTGATGGGATTATAAATTGGTACAGCCACTATGGAAAACAGTACAAAGGATTCTCAAAAAGTTAAAAATAGTACTACCAGATGATTCAGCAATTCCACTTCTGGGACTATATCCACAGGCAATGAAAACACTAACTTGAAAAGATATCTGCACCCTCATATTCATAACAGCATTATTTACAATAACCAACACACGGAAACAACCTAAGTGTCCATCAATGGACATATGGGTAAAATTGTGATATGTGTATACAAGGAAAATTATGGAGCCATAAAAAATGAGGAAATCCAACCATGTGCAACATGTCCATGACCTTGAAAGGATTATACTAAGGAAATAAGTCAGACAGAGAAAGATCAATACTATATGATCCCATTTACATGTGTAATCTAAAGCAAACAAACTCATAGAAAAAGAGATCAGACTTGTGGTTACCAGAGGTGGGGATGGGAGGTGCGGGTGGAGGGGGACGAGGATTGGAGGAAAGTGGTCACAAGGCACAAACTTCCAGTTACAAGATAAATAAGTCCGAAGGATGTAATGTACAACATGATAACTTAGTTGACACTGTTATATGACATACAGTGAAGTTGTTAAGAGAGTGCATTCTAAGAATTCTCATCACAAGTAAAAATTTTTCTTTTCCTCTATTCTTTCTTTTCTTTTTCTCATATCTATATGAGAAGGTGGATGTTAGCTGAAACTATTGTGGTAATTATTTTTCAATATATTTAAATCAAACCATCATGCTGTATGCCTTAACCTGATACAAATCAATATTCTACTTGTCAATTATTTCTCAATAAAACTAGGGGGAGAGTTTGGACAGTATAAGAGGATACTGAAGCAGTCAAGAAAATGAGAAACCATAAATCACATCAAGTTTTGGAAAATTTTGTATTAAAAAAAAAGCACAATCAGCAGGAAAGCGTTTAGAGCAGAATTTTTTTCTACCTATGCACATATGAAAAGTCTCAGTCACAGTATTTTTAATGCAAAATACTATATGCTAACATAGTGCTGCTTGTTGGATATATTGGGTTTTGTTTTACTTATTTAAAGATACTTAAAGAAATAACTTTTCCTCCTTCCTGTGATTGTTATGATACAATATACTCTAGAAACATGTTATTTATTTTTTTAAGTTTATTTATCTATTTTGAGAAAGAGAAAGCACAAATTGGGGGGGGGGGAGCAGAGAGAGCGAGAAGGAGGGAGAGAATCCCAAACAGGCTCTCCACACTGTCAGCACTGGGCCTGACATGGGGCTTGAACCTACAAACTGTGAGATCATGACCTGAGCTGAAATCAAGAGTTGCACACTTAACTGACTGAACCACCAGAAACTCCATGGAATAAGTTATTTCTAAATTTGGGTTCACTGGGTGGGAATAACTAAAGAAACTAGCCAAGTTTTGCTAAAACAATTTTTCAAGTGATAACATGTTTCTACCACACCAGTTTAAGGAATTACCTCAGTGAAAGAAAAGGTGTATTCCAAATTTTTTTTTCTTTTTTTTTTTGCAATCTGGACCAAGTGTTCGGTATGACAGGGGTTGGAAATAAGGGTTAAAATAGCAAATTCTTGGTGGTATTTGTACATGCTTACTTTCATGTAACACAGGAAACACTAACATCCATTTTATAAAATCAATTTTAATGTCAAAGAAATAGCATATTTAGGGCCTGGTATTCAACATTGCCAACATTTAAAAACTTCTTTTAATTAATTCATTAAATCATTCATGTATTCATTTAATAAGTTTGAATTAAGCAATTTGCACTGTACTTAGAACTAGAAATACAACAAAGAACCAGATAGACATGGTTATCTGACCATGGAGTTTAAAGTCTAGCAAGCAAGACAACCAATTAAAAATGAAATTGAAATAGGTGTAATAAGTGCCTTGATGAAGGACGACCAGATGCCATGGGACCACATAGCAGGCACACCAAATCTGCTTTTTGGTGTGTGCATGTTTGTGGTATCTCCATTTGTGTCTGTGCGTGTGCATTAAGGCTTTTCCAGGAGGAATGAAGTTTACACTGGTATTTTAAAAATAAACAGGAAATAGAATAAATAGTATATAGGTTTGATCACTAGTGGTATGAGGGGGGGGAAGTATGGAACACTAAAAGGAACAATGGTTTTGAAAGCAATCGTTGCTTGCTTGTGTTCAGATAAGCAATGCAGCACTCAGATTATGTGTCATTTAAGTATCTTTTTAGCTTGAGATTCAGTGACTTAATTGAATTAATTCTGAGTGGTTAAAATTTTTTTCTGCTTTGCAAGTTTTATGACTCCAGATTAATCAGACACTTCACAGCTACAATTTATCCATTTTAATTCTGAAGACAGTTCAACACTAAGAAAAAAAAATCTCTATCTAGGGGCAAGTCAGGAATTCTTATTGAGCATAAAGTTAGAAATTCAATAAAAGGAGAGTTTTGACTTCCAAAAGATGTGTTGGCTGAAAAAATACACTTCTGCAGTTTAGATTTCTTTTGTGCAGTAGAATAAATAGAGGGCATGAATTCTGGGATGATAGATGAAATGCAGTTTCTTTCAAGGTCTGAGGTGGGGAAAAGTTCAGTAAGAGAGCCAACGAGGGCGATATTGTAGTGAATTCTGATCACTGAAGTAAGCCAACCGGCAAGGGATTTATTTCTGTCATGTTAGGAGAAGCATATCTAGGGAGAGAAGAGGAAAAATATTAGAATCCATACTTTCATTCAATATTTGTTCCACAAATATTTACTGAGTATTGTCTGTTTGACGGATACCATGCTAAGCTCTTACGGAGTCCAGAGTTCAGTGGGACTGGAATATATGAAAAATCAATTATTTCATCAATAAAAATAGCAATAGCTAATGCTAAGCAGGTGCTTACTGGGTTCAAGATTTTGTGCTAAGTCCTTCACATGGCTTCTATCATTTAGTCCTAACAAAAAGTATCAGAGATGAGTGCTATTATTAACCTAATTTTATAGAAAAGTAAACTGAGGCTAAAGAAGTGAGAACAGTCTGGGTCTCAGGTCACTCAAGTATCATAGTAACTGCTATGAAGGAAAGAGAAGGCAAGACTTTATTTTCTGGGAAATTTTTAAATAGCTATTTTATTTTTGAGTATGTTTAGCTATGCAAAAATAGTACAGAGTACTCACATATCCCTCACCCAGTTTTAGGTGTGAGAGCCTCCTAATATTACTGTGTTATATTTCTGTGGTACCTGTGTCTAAACTACAAAATACATATTTGTACATTGCTATTAACTAAACAGCAGACCTTATTTGAATTTTACCGGTTGTTCCCCTTTTCTGTTTCAGGATCCAATCCAGGGTATCATATTGCTTGAAGTCTAAAGACAGGGCACAAAAAAGGTCACAATATGCAAGAATATATGGGTAATATAAACAAAGAAATGGAAACCCTAAAGGAGGATCAAAAAGAGTGTTAAAAATAAAAAACACTGTAATGAAAATGAAGAATGACTTTGATGGTTCATCAGCAGATTGCACATGACCAGGGAAAATATCAGTGAGCTTGAAGATATGTCTTTAGAAATTTCCCAAGATGAAATTCCAAAAAAAAAAAAAAAAAAAGAAGAAGAATAAAAATCAGAAGACAATATCCCTAGGACCAAACTGGGACCATTTCAAAAGTTGTAATATATGCATACTTGAAATACCAGCATGAAAAGAAAGGAAAGAAGAGAAAGAAGAGGAGAAATATTTAATAAATAATGGCTGAAGGTTTTTCTAGAATTAATGCAGACACCAAACCGTAGACCCAGGAAGCTCAGAAGACACCTCATGAGATAAACATGGAAAATTCAATTTTCAAATCAAACTGCAAAAACCAAACACAAAGAGAAAAGTTTGAAAGAATCCAGAGAGGAGAGGAACACCTTGAAAATAGTGGAACAAGGACAAGAATTACAGTGGTCTCTTCATCAGAAATCATGCAAGCAAGAGCAGAGTGAAGTTTTTATTTATTTTATTTTATTTTATTTTATTTTATTTTATTATTTTATTTTATTTTTAAAAATGTGTTTCTTTTATATAACTTAATTTATTTTATATTTAATTAATTAATTTATTTTGTGAGAGAGAGAGAGTGTACACACGTGGGAAAGGGGCAGAGAGAGAGGGCGAGAGAGAATCCCAAGCAGGCTCTGAACCTTTAGCAGCCCAACGCAGGGCTCAAACTCATGAATTGTGAGATTGTGATCTGGGCCAAAATCAAGAGTCAGATACTTAACTGACTGAGCCACCCAGGCACCCCAAAGTGAAGTTTTTAAGTAATGGAAAGGAAAAGACCAGTCCAGAATTCTATATCCAGAGAAATTATCCTTCAAAATGAAAGAGTAATAAAGACTTTCTCAGACAAACAAAAACAAGGATTTCATCATGTCAGATCTGCCCTGCAAGAAATGTTCACAGAATTTCTTCAAGGAGAAGGAAAATAAGTGATATAATCAGGAATCCTTATTATGAAAGAAAAGAAGAACGTTGGAGAAGGATACTGATAAAAAAATAATTTTCTTATCCTTATTGATCTAATAACTTTAAAGTAATCATTGCAACAATGTATTGGGGATGATTCCAGCATATGGATACATAAAATGAATGAATGAATGAATGAATGAATGAATGTATGTTATAAGATCCAGGAGTAGGTATCTTGTACAGAGCATTCCCCATTCCTACTTATTTCCTATGTCAGAAGTGACGAGGTCATGATTAGAGACTTCATAGTGGGATTAGCGTCCTTATAAAAGAGGCCTCAGAATGCTCCCTCGCCCATTCTGCCACATGAGGTTACAGTGAGAAGATGACCATCAGTGAACAAATGAGCCCTCATCAGACAGTGAATCTGATGCCACCTTGTTTTTGGACTTGCATCCTTTAGAACTGCGAGAAGTAAGTTTCTGCTGTTTATAAGACACCCAGTCTATGGTATTTTGTGATACTGGCCCAAATAGACCAAGACAAGCAATACCTAGCCGTCCATACTATTATCCTGAATATGTAGATGAGGAATCTGCAAGTCAGAGAGCCTTGGTAATTTGCCAAACTTCACACAGCCAGTTGGTGACAATGTCAATTCTTAAGCTCAGGACTTGTTTAACTTCAAGGTTTGTGCTCTTTTCTCTGTGTGGCCTGGCTTCCAAGGCTGTTGTTTCTCGGCTGAGCTGATGGCACAGTCTTAGATGGGCTCGATTTTCAGCTGTTGTGCTGTTTTTGACATATGATATGTGAGAATTACATAAGTAAGAATATTACGTATAAAAGTGAACATTCCAATTGTATGTCCACAGCAAGTTTTCATTGGACTGTTTTGGTAAGAAACTTGAACGCGTCTTCAAGTCTTTTCAAAGCTGGAACAACTGACTGATTCAGTCAGATCATTCCCAGTAAAACAGAAATGAACCACTGGAGTGAAAACAATTACTCCATTGAAATGTCCTCTCTTTGTTTGGGTTAACGCCATGGCCATGTATTTTGGTTATGAAAATATCCCTTCCTTTCAACTTTCCAGGTTCCAGCTCCTCCCTAAGGATCTTCCCAAACATCTGGCCCTTGCCATTACTTGTTCACTGTCTGTCTAGCCCACGACCAGCCCCTCAGAAACTGCGGGTTACGTGTCTCTTTCTAAAGCTCACATCTCCCCATGGAATGCTGTACTCAGCTCTCTGGCTCTGAAGCTGCTTTCTGTCCTAACAACAAAACCTACATTCAGACACCCATCCCAAGAGTGGCCTTTGTGTCTTCACACACTGCGGCACTCACTCCAGGACATTTAGCTGTTCTGTTATCCATTTATGTGAAGTGACCTGAAGTACCTCTGGGGATAGTAAGAGCAAGGTCAGAGCACAATGGGCGTGATCAGCCGGGATTTCCTTGAGAACATGGCTCTCTCTCTTATTGTCTCATCCTCATTCACTTCAGTGATCATCAGCAGGCACTCTAATTCCTGCTCCAAAGAGAATTGTTTTATCTCCGTTCTTAATAAAAGTTTAATAGCAGACAGAGCACTTTGGTGAGAGCTCATGTTCGTGAGATTTTTATTTCACCTAATATACCAGCATATTATGCACTTGAGTAATCTGTGGGCTGTTGTAAATAAAGCAAACAACATATATTTACAGAACTAAGCAAACTGCATTTATGATGCTACCCTTGAAACTTTGGCACTCTGCTCAGTTATTGCTCTGCCTCTCATTAGCTTGCATCAGTGAGACGCTCCTCTAATTAGCGATAAACTTACTGCTATTCAGCAGTCATTTCAAACACTGTTTGTTATTAAAACAAATACCTGGAAATTACACTGTTAGTACAAAAATCAATCCAATTTTAAGCCTAACATTTAAAGCACACTTAACACTCTCACTTCTCTGGGAAACATGCTTCAGCGGGTTTTCTTTGTACTGGGGGCCCTCCGGCAAGCCAGGATCCACTAGGAACATATGTGGATAAAGAACTAGATAAAGGCATTTGCTCAATTTTTATGATTACTCCAAAGAGAGGCAGATGGACCACATTTTGCGGGGAGAGGGAAATGCTCTTCTACGTATCCCTGCTTGGATTTGGTTTTATCTAATCAATGAACGTTTTTTTTTTTTTAAATGTTTATTGTTAAGTCAACTCTGCACCCAACATGGGGCTCAAGCAGACAACCCTGAGATCAAGAGTTGCATGTTCTACAGACTGAGTAAAGCGGGTGTTCCCCACCCCCACTTTTATAGGATTTTTATGAATCAGTGAACATTTTGAGACGCTCTGTTCCAGACATTGAAATCAGAGAAGTGATGAAGAAGATTTCTTGACTCATGAAACTTAAAATACTGTGGCAGTGGGTTGAGGAAAGTAGGTAGACCTGTATATATGTAAATGTACTGCATTATAGTGGGAGCAGCTGAATAGGTGGCCAGAGTTCTCTGAGACCACTGATGTATTTAGCTTCAAAGGAAGGTTTAAGAAAGGATTTTTAGCTTTATTTTGATTAAATGTTGGTAATAGACTATATGGCATTTGAAAGATGGCATAGCATAAATCAAAGACAACTGGAGTCAATCCTTGGGTTTAATACCATCACCTCCATTTGTTAGGTCTATAACCATTTTTGCCATGTAATAGCTGGGTAACCATGTGCCTTGGTCTTCTCATTTGAAACAAGGAGATGTGAGTGATTAAACGATGCCAATAAAACTTAAACCACTGTGCCTGACAAGAGCAGGCTGTCATTAGCTTATCCTGCTTTCCATTCCTTTCCTCCTTCTCCATCTGCTTTCTGCTCTTTCCTTCTTCACCCCAGACACCTTCTTCTAGAATTCCAGGCCTTTTCACTGCCCTCCAGCCTTACCACTCTTGTCCTTCTTCCATGTTCAAGTCATTTCTTCTGTCAGGAATGGCCTCCCTTTCCTTCCCTTGCTTGGCATGTCAGAATTCTATCATTTCTTTAAGAGGTCCCATAAATATTGCTTTCTCATCTAGGCCTAGCTTGATCTCTTCCAGTGTACTCTTTCCTTCTGAATTTTCATTGTATTTTGCACATCTTTCTTGGCTATAGTTCACATCACATTGTGTATTGATGTTATGCATGTCTCATTCCTTTAAAACACCTTACGGGTGGGGTTAAATTGTTTGATAAGTCTACAAATTCAGTCCTTAGCACAGTGTCATAAATATGTAAAAACTATGCCATAATTATATTGAAACTAGTATAGGTTCTTCCACTAGTTAAATAAAACTTTAGGTGTTCTTGGATTTGAAACATTCTTAAATGAAATTTACCCAACTGGACACTACCAACATCAAAAAAATTGAAAAAATAAGAGTGTATTGATTCACTACAGGACCAATTGGTTGACTAAATATGTTCCTTACTAAATATAATAATGAAAAGGTCTTTGTTCAGAATCATTTTCTCATTAGACAAAGAGCTCATTATACCATCACTAAAGTTTGACTTGAACTCAGGAGAATTCTCCTAATTTGAAAAAAAAGACCCTGTCATGCAATTGGACACTACATAGCCAATCAAAACCACATTCTTAAGTAGTATTTAATAACTTATGTGGAACATCGAATAAAAATTATAGTATGCCAAATAAGATATGATTTAAGTTTAATATCAGATAAAAATAAATTATGTTGAAATGTGGCAAAAAAAGTGTTAAGTGACTTATAAAATGCTAATAATTGATAATTTTTACTTTCTCCATTTTATTTTTCTGTCTGTATGTGTTTTAGAGAGACAGAGAGAGAGCGTGCGAGCAGGGGAGAGAGAGAAAGAGAGAGAGAATCTTAAGCAGACTCCATGCTCAGTATGGAGCCCGACACAGGGCTCGATCCCACAACACTGGGATCATGGCGTGAGCTGAAACCAAGAGCTGAACACTCAACCAACTGAGCCACTTAGGCACCCCTTCTATAATTTTATTAATTTTCTAAGTAATGCTTATTACTTTTATGTCAGGAAAACAATGAAAATGTATTTTTATTTATTTATAAATTTCTTTTCTAATGTTTATTTATTTTTGAGAGAGAGAGACAGACAGAGCACGAGCGGGGGAGGGGAAGAGAAAGAGGGAGACACAGAATCCGAAGCAGACCCTAGCCTCTGAGCTGTCAGCACAGAGCCTGGAGTGGGGCTTGAACCAATGAGCTGTGAGATCATGACCTGAGCTGAAGTCAGATGCTTAACCGACTGAGCCACCCAGGTGCCCCTGAAAATGTATTTGTAGTAGAAGAGTAATTCTCAATCAAGGATGATTTTGTCCCCCAGGAGGCATTTGGCAATTTCTGGAGATATTTTTGTCACAGCTGTGGGGAAAGGGTATGCCACTGACACCTGGTGAGTGGAGGCCAGCAGCAATGTACAGGACAGCCTCCACAACAAAGATTTATTTGGTACGAAATGTCAATAGTGCTGAAGCTGAGAAACACTGGAATAGAAGGAAAGCAACCAAAATATCCTAAATGAGGAATTGCCTTAGCAAACTATGGCACATCTATCAATATAATGGACTACTGTGCAGGTCTTAGAAAGTGTACTGTCAAAATATTTACAGAGATGACAATCTAATTATTAGTGCTTTCTCACACTGAACAGCCTATATTTCCTCACACAAAAGCTCTCTAGTATGTTCTAAGTTCTATTCTTTGTTTGTTCTAAGTTCTTTGTTACACCCATGATCTTCTTAAGTTCCTAACAAGGAGGAGAATTCTTTGGGGAAAAGGTCAGCACTTATTTACCATTTCCCTCAACACACCTTACACAGTGCTGGTGCAAGGAAGGAAAACTGCAGTTATTACCGTAAATTGATGCTATCCCCTGAATCTAAGTACCCTTTCCCTTGTACATGACTGAACTCCAACTCTAACAATGTTCCTCAATATTTGGTCAAATCAGTATATATAGTATAACTATGTACGTATGTTTCCTTCTATCTATCTATCTATCTATCCATCTATCTATCTATCTATCTATCTACCTATCGTCTTCTATCATCTATCTATCTATCTATCTATCTATCTATCTATCTATCATCTTCTATAATCTATCTATGTATCTATGTATTTATGTATCTATCTATCTATCATCTCTCTATATATCTACACCATAAAGGCCAAGAAAAAAAAAGTTGCAAAGTTACTAGGCTCCAGGAATCTTAGAAACTCAAGGTATAACAGAGGCAATCTCTTATCTGTCATCTCTTTTTTCCCCCGTGTGTCTAATTCTTTCAGGCATACTTACATAATGAGGATTACTTTTGTCAGCTCTGTGGTCACATTTTATATACTCATGATAATGGAGAAAGGAAAGGTTCTTTTGTGACTACTTAACGCTCCAGCAGAAAGATACCGCAAAAACCATTGTCTCACCTGTGTTATGTACCTATCTTTAGACCAAACCATGGACAGGGGTATAGGTAATTATAAGTGGTGTAACCATGCCAAAACTTGAGATAAGGTAAACTGTGTCATGAGAGGAAAGAAGAATGTGGTGCTGGGTGGTCAAAGACAATAATCACCATGAAATTTTATTGGAAGTATTTTATTAGCATAATAATGGCTCTGTGCATTCCAGGGTTTGATGCCCACAGGATAGGTACTCCCTTATACCCTTGAAGGTGATATTTGATTTCTTAAAGAAACCTTTTTGTTTTCATGTTCTCTATTAGCATTTAGGGGGAAAAGTTAAACTTTAATGTCTTTTCATTTTAGTTCTTTATCAATGGAACACTAATGGCATCAAACTTAATGTTGCAAGATTTTTTGTTCATTAAATATTATATAGAGTTATCAGTATAAAACAAATGTGAGGAAGAACAGTCAGTTATATCACCCAGTTAGACACGGAAGTATTATGAAAACAATTCCAGAAAGTTTGCCTTGATCCTTGGTATTTCAAGAGATTATATGATTGTGTTGTACAGCTTCAAACCAATTCAAGGAATTCGCTTGGAGGAAAAGACTACATTTATCTTAGCAAACCCAGGCCATGCCAAGATTGACATGCAATTTTCTGAGATGTTTCACTGACATCATTACACATTCTGCTTAGAGGAGAACAACAACCAGAATGATCCACAAAGATGGTTTCAAGATATCTAAAATTAATTCTATAATTTTCTGATTAAGTCTCATTCTTTTAGTTGGCTTATGATCCTGGTATATGACCTTCACAAGTGTTTTTTTAGTTCCTACCTAACCACTTCCCTTTAGGTAAGGCAGGAAGGCTATCAGATGCTGAAGTCAGGGGAGTGCCCATCTTTTAGGCATAATACGTCTGGTAAAGTCTACTCTGGAGAGTATACTGATGAATGTTATGTATAATTCTTTGGGTCTATTTCAAAATGGTTGCTTTACTCTCCTCTTGTCAGAAAAACAAGGGGATTTTTCTTTATTCTTCACCATGAGAACCTGTTGGTGTTCTTGGAATTTAAACCTATGAAAGTGTTGGTGTCCCCGTAAGGCTGCAGTCCCCGGGAGCTTCTCATTCTCATACTAGTTCATAGGCAGCCTTCAGTAATTTGTCAAAATTACCAGTTAAGTCTTCTTACCTGATTATGGCTCCATGTACTTTTGTTTCAGGTAGGCTGATCGCTGCTGTGATTCTCTGTATTCTCTTGATTCTCCAGATTTGGGGAGGTCAGTTTGCCCCAGCACCTGACTCTTCTGATGGGTTCAAGTAAAGCCACTGCTTTCACTTTATTTAGCTCAATGCTTCTAAGAACAGGAGTGATCACTTACAAGTCTTTTGCATGTCAGAATTGAAAGCAAAATTCCTAAATAATCTTTAAAGACATCGCAATGATTGTTAGGTTCTATTTTAAAAACCAGTGGAATATGTATCAGATATTGTACTCCTGGTAATTCTCATTCTCCTCAAAAATCCTTAAACATTCAAGAAAATGTTACTTAATAAAAATGTTTACTTCTCTGTATGCAATCTCCAGAGAGCTATCAAATTCTTTGTGAATATTATACCCATGGTAACTCTTATTCTATTCTCAAAAATCCTTAAACATTCAAGAAAATGTTACTTAATAATAGTAACTTTTATTCCACAATGTGCAATCTCCAGGGAGCTATCAGCTTCTTTTTTGAGTAAGATTTTGATCACTGTTTATAGCAAGAAGAAATTAATAAACAAAAATTCCCTCATTAGTTGAGACTTTGAGATTTGAATCTTTCCATAGCTGAAAATGATTCCAAATAATAAAGCTTCCTAAACTAACAGCACCCGCTGTTCCACTTTCTTTTGCAAATTATTATTATATTATTATTTTTATTATTATTTGAGTTTCACTTTCACTAAAAAAGTACCATTTAAACAAATCAAATGTAGCTAAAACAAAAGACAGGTAGGAATTAAAAATAATTCCTTGGATAATTAGTTGAGATTTATCAATAATATACAAGTTATTATTTTTTTTTTTTTTGCAATTTACTCCACCAAATGCACATGAGGGAAAAAAAAAGTCTCGACTCAGTGTGCATAGCTTTTTCTTTAAGAAACTAGAAGAGCAAATTGAACTCAAATTAATGACAGTAGGAAAATAAGGGCAGAAATCAATGAAATAGAAAACAATAAAAACAATAAAGTCAATGTAACCAAAAACAATTTTATGAAACAATCAATGAAATTGAGCAATGCCTAACCCACCTAACAGGGAAATGCACAAATTGCCAATATCAGAAACAAGAGAAGTGACATCAGTACAAATTCTGTAAGTTATGTATGGTTAGAATCATAAAGGAATACTCTGAACAACTTTATGGAAATAAATTCCACCCTCTAGGTGAAATGTGTTAAATTCCTTAAAGACACAAACTTTCAAAGCTCACTTAGTAAAGTCTTCTCTAAGTGAATAGATAATGTGAATGGCATTATTTTCTTAAATTTAATTTGTAGTTGCAAAATTTCCCACAAAGTAGGCTCCAGACCCAGATCACCTAGTTGCTGAATTATTCTAAGTATTTAGGAAAAAAATAATACCGGTCCTAAACAAATGCTTCTAGAAAATTAAATAGTCAAATCTTAACAATACATTCTGTGAATCATCATTATCCCAATTCTTAAACTACAAACATAGATGTCAAGAGAAAAGAAAGCTTCAGACTAATATCCTTCACGAATATAGATAGAACAAATTCTTAACAAAAATATAGCAACTGAATCCTGTAGGATGTAAAAATATAAAAGCCTGATTACATAAGGTTGAAGGTTAGTTTTACATTTAAAAGTCAATCAATATAGGGGCGCCTCGGTGGCTCAGTGGGTTGAGCAGTTGAGCGACCAACTTCAGGTAAGGTCATGATCTCGCGGTTTGTGGGTTCGAGCCCCGCGTGGGGTTCTGCGCTGACGCCTCAGAGCCTGGAGCCTGCTTCGGATTCTGTGTCTCCTTCTCTCTCCACCCCTCCCCCACTTGTGCTCTGTCTCTCAAAAATAAATAAATGTAAAAACAAAATGAAAAAAATAAATAAAAGTCAATCAATATCATCAATCAAATGAGAAAACTAAAAAACAAAAACATGAGATCATCACAATAGACAAAAGGATTCTCATTTAATGTAATCCCAGGTCCACAGCTGATACTAAACTAGGAACAGACTAGGAACTGACTTATGTGAAGGACACTAATCAGAACTTGATATTGTTAAGATAGAACTTCTCCTGAAATTGATAAAATTTTAGGCAATCCCCATCAAAATCGCAGGAGGCTATTGTGCAGAAATTGATGAATGGATTCCAAAAATGATAGAAACATGCAAAAGACCCAGACTAACGAAAAAAAATTTTTTTAAGGAAGAATAAAGTCAAATGGCTGATACCAGTTGATATCATTCATATCAGACTCTAGAAAATACAAACTAGTATTTAGTGACTGAAAGCATATTAATTGTTGTCCTGGGAAAATTTAAATTTTTAATTTTGAGGTGCTAGGCCTAACTGAATAATATGCATACTTTGTTACGGCTGGGGCTCATATTCTCATTAGGAGACCATTGGCAGAGTGACATGGTTAATAAATAATCAAGGCTTAGGTAAGAAGAAGTAGTGTCCAAAGATCAAAAGGCTCTGGGCAAGGTGACTCATGCTAATTTCTTCATTTGATAAATCTGGTGTAAAATCACACTCATTCTGTATATTGAAATGAGGCAGGCAAAAGTACCTCTCAAACATTCAGGCCTTTGTGTTAAGCAATTTACTTCTTTTCCTGAGATTGTTTAATTTCAAGACTGCCTTGCCCTTTACTACCATCAAGTCTTTATTGAGCTAACATCGTTGACATCAATATATTAAATATATAGTTGACAATAGGATGTTGGTCTCTTCCTACCCAGAGGATCTAATACACCTGTTCACTTACTCACTTGTGATTAAATATACCTACTAAGGGGAGAGACATTTTTTTGCTAAAGTGCTAAGAAAAAGAATAGTGTTTTTTCCTGGAATAAAAAAATTTCTTGGGGCACCTGGGTGGCTCAGTCGGTTAAGTATCCGACTTCAGCTCAGGTCATGATCTCGCAGTCCATGGGTTCGAGCCCAGGTCGGCTCTGTGCTGACAGCTCAGAGCCTGGAGCCTGCTTCAGATTCTGTGTTTCTCTAGCTCTCTGCCCCTCCCCCACTCAAGCCCTGTCTCTCAAAACTGAATAAATGTTAAAAAAAAAATTGCTTACAATTTTCCCGAGAAGGGAATTTCGTAGGATGGCTTTTCTAATTTGGTTGGCCTGTCTCCTTTATCTTTAGACATCAAATGGCATAATTTCTAAGATCTCCTTTCAAAGTAAATGCTCAATCTCATTGACTCTATGCTTTGTTAGACATCCCATTACACCAGTAAGTGGATACAACCCAGAGTTGGCTATAGGGTATTCTGTGGGTTCGCTAGGGCTGCCGTAACAAAATTCCGCAGGCTGGGTGGCTTGAAAAGGAGAAATTTATTTTCTCACGGTTCTGGAGGCTAGAAGTCTGACATCAAAGTATCAGCAGATTTTGTTACTTCCCAGGCCTCTCTGCTGGACTTGTAGATGACTGCTTTCTTGCTTTGTGTTCACATGGTTGTCTCTGTGCTTGCAAATCTCCTGTGTTTCTGTCCCTGCATCCAAATCTCCTCTTCTTATAAAGACACCAGTCATATGGAACTAAAGCCTACCATAAAGACTTTATTCCTAACTTAATAATCTCTCTAAAGCCCTTGTCCTCAATTATCACATGAATTTTGGGAGGAGGACAGGAACCAGCACATAACAGAGATAAGACAAAGTATGACCATGAAAGGAAGAACGTGAACTGATGTCCTTAGGTTCTGATGTTACAAGGAGAGTTCTCAGAATGACATGTGGAAAACCATTTCATGAGTCAAAACGATGAAACACTGAATATACTTCCTGGCAGATTTCATTGCTAGATACTGACTCTCGGAATTATCTTGATTATATTATCTCATTGTGGCTTTATGAGATGATTTTTTGAGGGCTCTTCTCAGTCAATGAATATAAATGAAAGGAAAAGAGTGAAGAGACAAAGGGAAGAATCGAGTGACTTCAATTTGTACCCAGCTGGATCCACTTGTTGAACTGATTATTTTCTATCGCTACTACATTATTTGCCCTTCCTCATTTCCTCTTATGAGTTTACCCACATGTACACATCAAATGATGGTGTGAAATACCCAGGACGTTCCAACAATGAAATCAATTCATAACTGTTAATGATAGACACAGGTGGGTGTGAACTATAGTATATCACTATTTTAGTTATTTTATAATGTGATATATGCCTTGAACTTTTTACTGCTAATTCTGTACCTGTGCTCATACAGGATTTTTATAACATGGAATGTTGATTATCTCTTATTGTGATAAACCAATAAAAAAGGAAAAATAGGCAAAAATCAAGGTCATTTGCTCCCAAAATATAATAAGCTTACAAACCCAGTTGCAACCTGTCTTGATGGTGAACTAATGGAAAGTGTTTGGGATGAAAGGGACCTTCATGGACACAACATCCCAAAATGTAAACGCAGCCACCTTCCTATATACACAGATTATTTATCTGGATAAATTAGATTTTAAGCCTTTTGTTTACTTTTTTTCTATGAAAAAAACACTATCTTCCACTTCTAATTATTTAAAATCAGAGTAAATTGAGTCATATCCTGTGCAACTTCATGTATGAAAGAAAAATAAAAAAATATTTTGATGGGTGTTTATAGACTAAGTTATCTCATTTAGAATATACTTTAGTTTAGGATCTTTTCTCTTCTTTTTGTTTCTTTTCTCTTTCCTTTTCTTTTCTTTTTAACTTTGAAGGGAGGAATGTGGAATAGGATTTATAATAATGTATTCCCAAACATGAAAAAAAGAAAATATTTCCTTTTCAGTAATTCAAAAGAACTCAAAGAATGTACAAATTATAGATAAAATGAACTGTCGTGTGGGTGGTTGACTTAACAAATGAATAGACTTTTAGCATGGACACAATTCTTCCAAATAACAATTTCTTGCATAAATCTATCATTAAGAAAATTTTTGACCAAAATAATGATAGAATTTATAGCAATAACAATAAAAACATGTGTAAGTTTTTGTCTTTCATTTGCTTTGAAAAAGCCCAATGTCCTTTACAAATCAGTGTTCTAAATCTACATAATTGTTGGGATTAATCTACAGTAGGTATTAGTCTTCATTTTATAAGCTGTAAAGACTTCTGTGCTGAGAGGAGGCTTGCCTGAGATCATATAGGAAGTCCATTGAACTAAAGGGATTTAGGATCTGGGGCTTCTAAACAAGGGCATACTACTCTTTAAATAATGTGTTTCTCAGCACATGCAACTTGCATCTTAACTAAAAATGTGTTTAGTCCTGAAGTTTTTATTTACTGAAGTAACTAACAAAATGGAAAACATATAATGGCTCATTTACAGAACGTTTTATATCCTGTAATTAAGACTCTATGAATCAAATTGTATAGTGTTAGCTCTATTTCTTTTAGCAGATATCATTGTAAATGAGGCACCTTGCATCTGCTACTGACTTTGACTTGGGAGCAACTATGTTCACCTTTTGCTTATATAATAATCTTATTGGATAAAAATTATTGATACTCTCATGCAGAGTGAGTATAGACATTTAGCAAGAATAGCACACAATCATGTTATTTTCACATGCACGTGTTCTATTGTGATTCAGTAGTCAGTGAACATAATTGTCACCTACTTAAGGATATGCTTGAAAATATATAGTTTCAAATTACTCAAGTCATTTTAGCAGCCTGCTTAATTTCCCATACTTCATTAAGTTTTGTCACTTTGGCAGTTATGTTAAATCATGAGCAAACTCGAATACCTGCCAGGTCAGACCAGTACATAAATGTCTGAGTTAGATCTGGGAGAAGGACCAGGCAAGGGTGGGCCTGCGCTGAGCTGAAGAGATCATGCATCCCTTATCAGAAGTCCAATTCAATTTTTGGTTAAATACTTTGTCAGCCAAACCAAGTACATGTTTATGAGGGCAGGAACTTGACTATGGATTTTCATCTGGCAACTCCCACAGTGAGCGCTTGGTATGCTGTGAGTGGCACAGCTCCAGGACATTGCTATTCCAGTGACCTGAAAAGTTTAAACCGTTGTTACTAAGTGCCTAGCTTTAAGTTTAAATTGGAAAAAAACTGTATCATACATGTAGAAAAGTCATTAATGTAGTTAAAACAAATCAGTTGTTAAAGAATTGCTTCAGATAAAAATCTCACGTGGTTGGTGTAATCCATATGAATTGAATGGGCACAGAAGAGTGATTTAAGAAAAATAAGTCAGGAAACACAAGTGTAAATCATAATTTCTCACCATTTCTATGAACTAAAGTTCCCTTTTTTTGCTTATTCTACCAAGCTATGAATGTGCATCGGTGACTCTGAAAATTGGCTGTTTCCTGGATTTTAGCTTAAATGTCTCATAGATCCAGAATCAATAATGGTACTAATTTCCACAATGGCTGAAATGCTTCCCAAGACTGTATATTACTATGAAGTCTATATCAAGCGTCAAGATCTCTCCAAGGAAATAGAGAGTCTTTAGTATTTTTGCAGATCAGGAAAGAAAAAAAATACATCAATTGTACAAATGAGAAAACATAAATAAAGGGAGGCTAAGGTAGCTCTCCAGAATCACGCAATAAACACAAATTAGAAGTGCAGACTTTTGTCTCACAGTCCTTTGAATCACTTACCTATTACTTTTTTTTAAGTTTTCATTTAAACCCCAGTTAGTTAACATACAGTGTGATATTAATTTCCGGTGTACAACATATATAACACCCAGTGCTCATCACAAGTGCACTCCTTAATTACCATCACCTATTTAACCTATTCCCCCCATCTACCTCCCCTCTGGTAAGCATCAGTTTGTTCTTCTACAGTTGAGTCTGTTTCTTGGTTTGATTTTTCTCTTTTTTCCCCCTGTGATCATTTGTTGCATTTCTTAAATTCCACAAATGGATTAAAGACCTAAACATGAGACAGGAAACCATTAAAATCCTGGAGGAGAACACAGGCAGTAACCTCTTTGACATTGACTTTAGCAACTTTTTACTAGATATGTCCCCTGAGGCAGGGGAAACAAAAGCAAAAAACCAAACTATTGGGATTTCATCAAAATAAAAAGCTTCTGCACAGCGAAGAAAACAAACAGCAAAACTAAAAGGCAACCTACGGAGGGGAGAAGATATTTGCAAATGACATATCTGGTAAAGGGTTAGTATCCAAAATCTATGAAGAACTTATAAAACTCAACACCCTCAAGACAAATTATCCAATTAAAAAATGGGCAGAAGACATGAATAGATATTTTTCCAAAGAAGACATACAAATAGCCAACAGGCACATGAAAAGATGCCCAACATCACTTACCGTTAGGGAAATACAAATCAAAACTAGAATGAGATATCACCTCACACTTGTCAGGATGTCTAAAATCAACAACACAAGAAACAACAAGTGGTAGCAAGGATGTGGAGAAATGGGAGCTCTATTACACGGTTGGTGGGAATGCAAACTGGTGCAGCCACTGTGGAAAACAGTATGGAGGTTCCTCAAAAAGTTAAAAACAGAACTACCCTGTGATCTAGCAACTACACTACTGGGTATTAATCTGAAGAATACAAAAATGCTACTTCAAAGGAATACCTGAGCCTTGATGTTTATAAAAACATTATGTAAACTGACCCATTCTTAATTTGTCTTTTGTAAGTAAATCCTTGTGGAAGTTTATAGTATACACATTTTAAAAAAAGGACACGTTTTGTTAAAGGAGGGGTATCTATTACATAAACATGAATTAAAGGAATCAGGAATGGTCCCAAGGAAGAGAAACCCTTTGACCTTACATCTGACACTCCATTTAGGCCACTCCTCACCCTCTTAGTCACTAACACCTCAAGCCAAGCTTTTCTCCTGCAGGAATGCCCTCCTCACCTTAACTGAGGCCCCATACCAGGCTGCCCTTCTATGGGGACATCCTTCTTATGTACTTGGACTCTGACCTCCCATGCCAGGTCGCTCTCCACATAAATATCCTTCCCACCTTCTTGGACTCTGACAACCTGCTCTAGCCATTGCAGCTACCCTCCTCCAGCACCCCTTCCCTTCCTAAAAGGAAAGGAAGGAAAGAGAAATAGAACTATGAAGAAGAAGGGAAAAAGAAAATGAAAAAAAAAAGATGCTGCAATAAAAATTTTAAAATACTAGTTCTGATAATTGATAATACTAGTATTTTATCCACCAGCTACAAATGCACAGAAGTTTGACTTTGGACTCAGAATCTTTCAAACATTTGTTCAGGTGTTTCAGCCACAGATTGAACATTTGGAAAGCTGAAGACCAAATGCATATTTCATTTTATTTTGTGGTATCTCGGAAACTGGGAATCACACTCATTTAATTTTGTTAGGTAGTGTTATGTTTAATCAGCATAAATGTAGTAGTCATACTGGGGTGCCTGGGTGGTTCAGTTGGTCAAGACTCAAACTCTTGATTTTGGCTCAGGTCGTGATCTCACTGGTTCCTGAGTTCGAGCCCTGCATCAGGCTCTAGGGCTGACAACAAGGAACCTGCTTGGGATTCTCTCTTCCCCACCCCCCACCCCTCCCCTGCTCATATTCTTTCTTTCCGTCTCTCTCTCTCTCTCTCAAAACAAACAAATAAACCTAAAAAAAAATAGTACTACTAGGAATATTCCATCTGGACTTTTACTTATATTAACCTATAAGTTATAGGTTAATAACTTATAATACCTTCATGTATAGGTAAGGATTGTATCTGTAATTTGAAATAAAAATCATATGCTTTATATGTTAATATTCTATTAGTGAGTTGTGTTTAAATGTCTATTTAATATATCCACAATTACTGATGATTGTGAAAGCTAATAATTTATGTATAAATATTACTGAGAATTCTCAAACAAATACAACATGTTTTGACAATATCATAAAGCGTATTTATACTGGGAGACTTTCTATCCTTTTTGAGATTATATGTATATATATATATATATAATATATAATTATATATATATATATACCTTTATATCCATAAATGTCAATAAAGTTTGAGTAATAATCTAAGCTATAATAAGAGAGATTATATTATGCCATAATCTAAACGTTTTGCTGATGTTTATAGCATCCAACAGAATAAGTTTAACTACAATTTAAAAATTATATTTAAAGTTTCTTTATTTAATTCCACTAAGGAGACCTAAATAAGGTCACTAGGCCTGGGAGGAAAATGTTAAGTAGATCTTCAAATCTTAAAAGAAAAATGTAAACTTTGACCCTTCAAAAATATAAGAAAGAAAAACTGAAAAGTATGGTAGCACTCAGAATAGATCAATGTTGATTGAGACATAATAAAGCATATACATATAGTTTAAAGGTTTTAGAAATGAAAATGTTAGAGAAAACAAGGCATCACCCATATATGCGACTCTTCCAAGGCCCTTAGGTAAACGCATCATCTTGTACCAAAAATCCTTATTATATACTGCAAGAGCAATCTAAGTGAGAAATTATTTTTCCCAAGCCATAATGTTCAAAATTGGTTGCTGCTTAAAATTTCACTTTTTAAATAAAAATTCAGATTATAATAGTCATTTGGCTTCACTCTTCATTTAGCAAAAATGTGTATCAGTAGGAGCACCTCTAGGCTATACTTTTGCTTGAAAAGAAATCTCTTTCAAAACACACACAGATATCTATAATTTCTCACATCCCAGACTTGCCCTTGATCCAATATGTGTTTATTAGCACAGGAAAAATTAAATTAGATCAGTTTGGCTGAAGTTCACTAAATAATCGGTTTCCAAATTGTGTAAATGCAGGTATCCTCCAAAGATTTATGGAACTTTCTAGTTCTAACCCTCTTCCGGAGCGTTATAATTTTTGTAGAGCGTGTTGTTCTATGTTGTCACTCAAGTTTCACCAGAATCATAGTGAGGTTATCGAATCGGGGTAATGCTGATTCAATAACCTCATTTTCCTTAGTACTTTAAGAGGTGCTTTTTTTTTTCTTTTTTAATTGCATTAGATTTCTCTGAACCTTTGCCAATTTCTCTTGGGTTTCCTGAATATATTAAGATGTTTAAAACATTAAACTATGGTGTCTGAAACCTAACAAATGAGAAACTCATACTGGCTTCCTATAATAAATACACTCTAGATGCATATAAGTGTTTAGGTTGGATATCCTAGCAAAAATTTAAATGATAAATCACTTTAATATTAATTATTTTCTAAAATCATCATCATGTATTTTTTTTGCAAATCATTCAGCAATCGCATCCTTGAATCATTAATTTTGTAAAGTGCTGGGCACTTAATGAGTCACATAAAATTTATTCAAATTCTTTCTATATGTTATCTAATTTATTCATCACGACTCTCTGAAGTTAGTACTATTAATATCAGTATTTTACAAAAAAGGAAGTTGATGCTTATTGAGGCTATTTTGTACCCCCTCCCCATATGCTAGAATATATAGATCTGGTTTGGAATTTACAATCTCATTCCAAAGCTCAGGCCTTTATTCATATGCTACTCAGAATAGAGTTGGAGGAATCAATAAAATATATCATATTATGGTTTACATAATGGTGACTCTTAACTATAAACAATAACATTTTACATACAGGAAATCCCCAGTAAAGGCAGACACTATGTGTCTTACAATGAAAGTACAATAATGGAAAGTATAGTAATGGAAAGTATAGTTGGGCAAGGTGGGTGATTGTAGCACAGGATGAATCTTAGAAACTTTTGTATAAGTGTGGGGCACCTATGTGGCTCAGTAGGTTAAGCACCCAACTTTGGTTCAGATCATGATCTCACTGTTTGTGGGTCGGAGCCCCGGTTCAGACTCTGTGCTGACAGCTCAGAGCCCGGAGCTTGCTTCGGATTCTGTCTCCTTCTCTCTCTGCACCCCCGCCCCCCCCCCCCCACTCATTCTTTCTCTCTCTCTCTCTCTCTCTCAAAAATAAATAAACATTTTAAAACAGAAACTTTTGTATAAGTTATATAGCTCATTGATTTCTATATTTTACTGTTGTCTTAGGATGCCCTCAGAAACTCAAAATGAGGGTAGAAGTAATAAGGTTCCAAACATGAGTTCTGAAACCCAGCGTATCTGGATGCAAATCCTGACTCTTTCACTTTCCATTCACCTTTGTCAAATTACTTCTACTTAACTATTTGTGTCTCAAATAGTTAAATGAGGATAAAAGTACCTATCCCATAGGATTTCTTTCAGGAATAAATAAAATTAATATATACAGATTACTGGGGGTGATTCCTGATGATGAACTTGTCTATAAATAGAAGCTACTATTCAGTGTAGAGGAATATATATTTTAGTAGCTGATCTGTGGGGACTCTTCTGTTATAGGTCACATATCCTCTCAAGGAAATGGCTAGTATATGTGCCTACACAATACAACAAAATCCCCTCACCAGGAACTTATCTAGATTTCTGCAAGTGATAGAATATAACACTTAATTGAACAAGCATGTGATTAAATTTTCTCGGACAAACTCATCTTGGAGATCTTGAAGAGAGTTACTTAGGGTTTTCTGGTTAGTGTATCAGTTTTATTCCAGTTCAGTTTAAGAAGACAAGATGAGTTCCCATATTCAATGACTGATCAGTATCTTCATTTGCGGTGGGAATGAAGAAGAAGAAGAAGAAGAAGAAGAAGAAGAAGAAGAAGAAGAAGAAGGAGGAGGAGGAGGAGGAGAAGGAGAAGGAGAAAGAAAAAATTCTCACCAGTTTGTCCTCTATGGTTACTGGAGAGAGAAAAAGTCCTTTTAGCATAAGGATGACATGGTGAGAAAAAATATGAGGAGGTAACCGTTTGGAACTTAGTGGTAGGTTCTGAATTTACTCTAAGGTCTATGTGCAGTGAGATCTTCAGGCAGGGTCATCTAGCTTTTCTTAAATACAGGGAAAGATGTTCTTATCACCACAAAAAAAACATCTGAACACAAAGCCTCAGGGCTCTATGCTCTTCAGTAAAATGAACACATGTAAATTCAGCTGGCTCATTTCTTCATCTCTAGATGTTTTCTTTGCACACTGCTATCAGTGTTGTTGCCAGATTATTAAGGCCCAAGAAAGAAAGGGCACGTGTAAATTTCTTGAAAGAAAAGGATGGGTTGATTGTACAAGTGGTTCATATATTTGATTTTATCCAGTAAAAGGCTGAGATTGTACAACTGGGTAAAGGTTGTGCTGTGAAGTCCAGTGAAGGGGTGTGACTAAGTTCATTTAAGACCTTATCAGGCCAGAAGGAAATAGTTTGAGTATAAGCTAAGTCTAATCAGGACCAGAAACTTGAGATCACAAAAGGGAAACTAACATTTTTTTTTAATATGAAATTTATTGTCAAATTGGTTTCCATACAACATGCAGAAGAATGAAACTAGACCACTTTCTTACACCATTCACAAAAATAAACTCAAAAAGGGAAACTAACATTTCTAGGCCAGGATGAATTTGGGGTGCTGAGTAAAAGAGTACTTAATGCAGGTATTTAATTAATTATATTTTGGCCTGTTCTTTTTTTCTAATAGAAACACTTAAGCTTTATTTATTTTTGAAAACTATGTTAGCCCTATCCCACCAGCCCCATATATAATATTTTCATTTTCATTGACTTCTAAATCTTTTCAAGTTTTCATTAGGGTTAATCAGTTGGCTATTGCTATTTGGTAAACGTTCTAAAATCTTCAAAAAATTGTCCTCTTTCTTTTTTTTTTAATTTTTTTAATGTTTTTATTTATTTTTGAGACAGAGACAGAGCATGAGCAGGGGAGGGGCAGAAAGAGAGGGAGACACAGAATCCGAAGCAGGCTCCAGGCTCCGAGCTGTCAGCACAGAGCCCGACGTGGGGCTCGAGCTCATAGACTGCTAGATCATGACCTGAGCCGAAGCCGGACTCTTTACCGACTGAGCCACCCAGGCTTGTGGCTCTTTCTAAGGCTTGTGTTGCCATTGTTGTTGTTTTTCAGTGTATCAATGATGATGATTTTCATTTCTTCTCTTGTTGAAGATTCTGGTCTGTACGATACAGGACTTGCCACATGTCCTAGTAGCTTGGCAGTTTTCATAAACGCTCTACATGAGCTGGAGAAGAATGCTAATTTTATAAGTTCTATATATGTCTATTCACAGTTACTTAATTCTGTTATCAAAACTATATTGTTACCTATTGCTGCAAACATAGATTACTGGAAGAAGAGTGTTAAATAATCTCACTAAAGTTTTAAATGAGGTAAATTTTCTTTATATTTTATCAACTTTGCCTCATGTGTTTTGAACCTAGGTCATTCCCTCAAATGGGTTGAGAACTTTTTAGCTCCTGATGAATCCATTCTTTTTTTTTTTTTTTTTTAATTTTTTTTTTTAACGTTTATTTATTTTTGGGACAGAGAGAGACAGAGCATGAATGGGGGAGGGGCAGAGAGAGAGGGAGACACAGAATCGGAAGCAGGCTCCAGGCTCTGAGCCATCAGCCCAGAGCCCGACGCGGGGCTCGAACTCACGGACCGCGAGATCGTGACCTGAGCTGAAGTCGGACGCTTAACCGACGGAGCCACCCAGGCGCCCCTGAATCCATTCTTTACATTACGTGTTGAGATTCAATCCCCCTGCTGATGCCCCATTAACAACCATATCAGCTGTCTTTTGTTTAGTGTTTCCTAACTGTATAATATGTTTCATTCTTTTACTTTAAAACTTATTGTAATGTTAGTTTGTGTGTTTATTTAAGTCATCTCTACACCCAATAATCTATACACTCGAGTTTACAACCCTGAGATCAAGAGTTTCTCACTCTTCTGACTGTGTCATCCAGGCCCCTCGAAACTTACAAAGTTATTAGGAGGAACTATTATAAATACCATGGAGCAGGGTTTCCCACTTTTAATTCCAACCTACCTTCAAGTATTGGTAATTGATTTGTCAACTTACTTTTATTGATTACTGATATATTTTGAACTATTTTTATGTTATGTGTTTACATACACTTTTGGTCATTTTACTTCACTTCCTGCCATCCTGGGATTATTTTTAACTATTACGGCTGTGGTTATTATTGTTATTGTTATTATTACATTTTCTTCAACCAACTTTGGTTTGGAAGTTATAATATTACAATTTAAACAACATTAATTTAAGGTTTAAATTCACATACTTCTTGAATAATACAAGGATTAAAGAACACTTGAATTATAATCTCATTTCCTCACATTATAAATGCTAATCTTGTGCAGGATTTTAATTTGTCTTTTTCTTTGTCTCATAAATTAAGCATTGTTATTTTGTATATACTAAATTTTTGTTTAGGTTACCCAAATATATGCAATATCTTTTCTCACTATTCCTTCTAGATGCTCAGATCTTCCTTTTAGGATTATTTTCTTTGTTTCTAGATTATGTCTTTTAGAATTTCTGTTTACTAAGATCCATAATTGGTAAGATTCTTGTTTCTTGTACACATATTTTTTTAAATTTCAATTCCAGTGTACTTTACATACAGGGTTATATTAGTTTCAGGTGTACAAGGTAGTATTGCAACGATTCTATACATTACTCAGTGTTTATCACGTAAATGTACTCTTAATCCCCCTCCCCAATTTCACCCATCCCCCACCCACTTCTCTGATAACCATCAGTTTGTTCTCTATAATTAAGAGTTTCTTTCTTGGTTTGTCTCCTTTTTTCCCCCTTTGTTTGCTTGTTTTGTTTCTTAAATTCCACATATGAAGAAATCATATGGTATTTGTCATATTTGTCTTTGACTGACTTATTAGGCTTAGCATTATACCCTCTAGGTCCAACTATGTTGCTACAAATGGCAAGATTTCATTATTTTTATGGCTGAATAATATACCATTATATATATATAATGCATTATATATATGCATTATATATACTGGAAGAAGAGTGATGTATATATATGCACATATATATATGCATAACACACTTTCTCCATTCATCTATTTGGGATATTTCTATAATTTGGCTATTGTAAATAATGCTGCAATAAAAATAGGGTTGCACATATCCTTTTGAATTAGCATTTTCATATTCTTTGGGTAAATATCCAGTGTGTGATTACTGGATCGTATGGTAATTCTACTTTAATTTTTTGAGGAACCTCCACATTACCTGTTTGCCTTCTGTGTCTTTGGAGAAATGTCCGTTCATGTCTTCTGCCCATGTTTTAATTGGATTACTTGGGGTGTTTTGGTTTGAGTTTTATAAGCTCTTTATGTATTTTGAATACTAACCCTTTATCGGATAGGTCATTTGCTGTGTATCTTATATGTAAATATTCATTTACTTTTTAGTTTCTGGGAAACTCTTTTCTTAAAGTATTCTTCCTCTCCCCCATTATCTTCATCCTCTTCCTTGATGTCTGATTAGATATATTCCACACCTTTTCATTCTCTTCTCCGTGGCTTTTAATCTTTACTGTGTTTCTGTTTGATGAACTTTGTATAATTTCTGTTGGCCTTTCTTCCACTTCACAAATTATCAATTTTATTCATCAAATTTTTTTGTTTCATATTACTTAATTTTTTAAAAATATTTATTTGTTTTTGAGAAAGAGAGAGGGAGAGAGACAAAGTGTGAGTGGGGAAGAGAGGGAAGGAGACACAGAATCTGAAACAGGCTGCAGGCCCCGAGCTGTCAGCAGAGAGCCTGATGGGGGCTCAAACTCACTAACCACAAGACCATGACCTGAACCAAAGTCGGATGCTTAACCGACTGAGCCACTCAGGCTCCCCTAATAACACTTTTAATTGTGTAACATTACTTTTAATTACATGACATTAATTTTAATTAATTCCTTTTGATGTTTATATTTTTACTCGTGGAATTCTGTTTGGGTTCGTGAGTACTAGAATTAACAGGCTGATTGTGGCATATGCATGCAACAAATTAATACAGGCTAATAAAAGTGAGTGCATTATAACTGAACACAAAAGGATTTCAAAAGTAATTTTGAAGAAAGTAAGACAGCAACCAAATGAATAAAGTGCAACTTTATGTATGTATAATTCAGATATAAACAAAATGAAATATGATAGTGTTTAAGACAAGTAAGTAAAATTAAGGGATATTTTTTCTATAAATCAAGGCAGTCATAACTATGGTTCAGAGGGAAGGATCTTGATTGGCAAGTATCACAAAGATCCTCTAAGGTCTAGAAATATTCTCTTTCTTAAAAATTGTGTGGTGGTTACATAGATATGGACATACATATTTTTTTATAATCTTATACACAGATACTGTTTCATTCTTTTTTTGAATCCATCTGGCTTTGTTTGATCGGGTCCTCTTTCTCACTTATGGTCTAGATTCACTCATTTGAAAAAAAAAAAAAAGTTTAATTGTACTTCCTCCAAAATCTGTATGCAGTAGACGGGATGTCTAAACTCCTTGGTTATCTAATTCAACCATGTGTTCTTTTTGCTTACTCTTCCTCGTGTTGACATATGTCTTTCTGTATTGGGAGTTCACATCCAGCTGAGTTTTATCTCTTTGCATCATATGAAATCTGAGTGGCTATGAATCCTTACAAGAGTGCCTTAGGGCTTACTGGCACAGGACGAACTTGAGTTAGTTTGATAACTTAATTTCTTTCTTAATTTTTAACTTATACTTGCAAGAAATATAAAATCAAATTCCATTGGTGTGAAGACAGGCCCAAATTATAAACTTTTAGGGGAGAGTTTATTTTATTTTATTTTCCCACCCACAGTCCTCTTTAAGACAGAAGTTTCTTGTCACGTCTCCTTTCCAGAAGGTGAACTTTTCCTAGTGCATCTCTGTATTGAAGTTGAAGTCCTCTAAATGTCCTAACTTATTCAGGTGGTCAGTTTCATTTCACCATGCTTGAGTCCTCATGTCTTGACTTTATTCTCTGGCTTCGTTTTAACAATCAAGATTCTAGATTATTTGGAACAGGATGGATTATGGCAGCTTTAATGTAACTGCCTAACTGGGCACCCTAAAACCTTTTAATTTTCCAATAAAAATTTAGACGATTTAATTTCTTTTTTTTTTAATTCGAAAACTATGCTTGTTTTTATTTTAACCAGAATTTCCAGGTATTTTGTAAAAGGAAGACACTGAAATAAAATAAATAAAATAGAAACATAAATAGAAGGAAAAATGATATTAAAGGTCCCTTTTCAGGTCTAAATCTGCCCATTGAAAGCCATGAGCCATGCGTTAGGACACAACTTCAGGATTACCACAGGATATACTCTGGAGTCTCAATACAGGTTAAATATATGGTAAAGTTGCAATCTTAGTATCAACAAGGTGCAGATAGATGTTAAAGAGCACCTACCTCATCATGCCATGTCGTGGAGTGGAGCTTTGCACTTAGTGTATAAAAGTTTTACCATAACGTTCACTTTTTAAATTGTGATATTAAGGATTCTGTAATTTTCAGGGCACCTGGGTGGCTCAGTTGGTTAAGCATCCAACTCTTGATTTCAGCTCAGGTAATGGTCTCAGAGTTGTGAGATTGAGTGTGGAGTCTGCTTCAGATTCTCTCTCCCTCTCTCTCTGCCCCTTCCTGCCTGTTGTCTCCCTCCAAAAAAAAAAAAAAAAGCTGTAATTTTCTACATAATGTTACTGTTAGATTTCCATAAGTTACCTCTTGGAGGTAACTTTTATTTTCCAACTTCTGTTTTCTAAAATATATATATATATATATATATATATATATATATATACAACTCCACTATCTTCAAGTCCACATGAGATATGTTTTAAAAAACTTTTTTTTTTTTAACGTTTATTTATTTTTGAGACAGAGAGAGACAGAGCATGAGCAGGGGAGGGTCAGAGAGAGAGGGAGACACAGAATCCGAAACAGGCTCCAGGCTCTGAGCTGTCAGCACAAAGCCCGACGCGGGGCTTGAACTCACGGACCGTGAGATCATGACCTGAGCTGAAGTCGGCCGCTTAACCGACTGAGCCACCCAGGTGCCCCGAGATATGTTTTATACCATACACATGTCATATATATGTGTATATGTATATATATGTATATATGTATATTATACATATAATATTTGTGTATTGATAACTTTGAAACAGCACATGTTTATAGATACTAAGATTAAACTAATTTCTAATTCTGTGCCTTAACTCCTATTAATAAAAATATTATTTTCAATGCAGCAGTGTATTGGCTCCTTTTGGTTGAAGATGCTGAATTACCTGGAGGGAAAACAACCCTGGTTGAGATAAAGCTAAAGAAGTATGTAGCTCTTACACTGTAGCGTCCTGGTTGTTAGCTTGGCCACAAAAATTGGTTGCTGAAGGGTGAGAGATAAACGGGTGGTTTTTATCAGGCCAGGGATCGTAAGGAACACAAAACATATTTCAATGTTGATCACAGGTGGCAGGAGCTCTAACATCTAGCAAGTCACAGATACACAGTTGTGTCTTCAGTGCCTTGCTACATATCTGATTTGCCCAGCACACTTTTGAAAAATACAGACTCTACTCTGGGACTTCAGTAGAGCAGCTCTTGGATAGGGCAGAAGAATCCGTTTATTCGTGACTCTCATGGTGAGCTGGACATGCAGACTAGTTAGGGAATCACCTCTCTGCCTATTGGAACTTGTCAGGTGCCAAAGATCCCAGAACTCATTGGTCCCCATGATTCCAACATAGTAGGCTGACTGCGCTGTATTTCGGAACCCTTGAGAAGATTAACAGGCCCTGGGAGTCATGAGCGCATCGCTCCCCAAGCGCCCAAGGGACAGCAATTCACTCCCTCTTCTCTATTGCCATGGTCTGCTGCGTCTGCTGTTGTTACGTCCCGCATGACAGTGGCCTTGTTTTACAGTCACGTGTGTACCTCTTATTCTCCTGCATTGGCTGAACTTCTAGACAATCGAGGTCTTGTTAGACATTGAGTCTCCCGTAAGAATTCAAAAAATGACTTCCTGAACGGAATCAAATTTTAATTAATTATTGCCATTTCCCTAGTTATCCTCACCCCATCTCCCGCCGGGATATGTCCTGTCGGTGCAAAATATGTAGTTGCTATCTTCTTTTTGGGAGTTACATCCCTCCCTATTTTCTACTGCTTCTGCAAGCCTGGTGGAGTGGCACTGTATTTTTTTAGTCCACGTTGACAGAATACAATATAATGGTTCATTTAGGATGGGTTTTTATGGGGCCTGTCAAGATTTAGCTGTGTTTTGCATAGTAAACGTAATATTAAATGACAAAATGTATCATAGAAGATACTTCGCAACCATCAAGGTGGAAGCAGTGAATGTGTAGAAGATTACTATGCATTACAAATGGTGAAGCAGCTAAGATAATAAATAAAGTATAATTGAAATTCAAGGGGCTTTGAATATTAGTGATGTAACAACTCTCTGATCTACAGTCTGTGTTACACTGGGTGATCTACAGTATGTGCTGTAGGAAGGTTGGCTGCTTTTCTTGTGTGTTGGTCTCTTTGCACAGCAGGTGATGTGCCGAACTTAATAACCTGCTGCTTGGTTTTTTTTATTTAAAAAAATAAGATGGGAGCTAAGTCACAACTGCTTTGGGCAAGTCTTATAAAAATGTTTGTGTTTAGAAGTGAGCTAATTTGATTAGAGAACCATGAAATGTGCTCAACAGTGTAATGGAACATCAACTAAATCTAAACTGGCAAAAACCCAGGACTTTGAAAATTAATGAATATTCAATATTGACATGCTCTGAAAATAGCTGTCTTAAATATGAGGAAAAAAGGAAGGCAGGAGGGAAACGGAGAGAGGGAGAGAAAGAGATTCTATAGACTTCAGACATTTTTATTTCTGTCAAATAATATTGTTACAAAAGAATCACACAATTCAGTCACCATAAAAATTTATAATTGTGTGAGGTCAGGGGCAATGTTTTATTAATTTAGTTTTGTGTTTCCCGACCCACAAAATCCATATCTCATGTGTTTTACCCAGCACTGTTTCAAACATTTGGTAAATTTTTTGCCAAATGATGAATGAAAAACTCTATCAGCATGGATTTCATATTTATTGGATGCAGAGCAGGGAAATTGATTTTATGACAAAAGAAGAAATGGCAGCTACTTTAAAAAAGTAAAATGAATATATCTATAAAACCAGTTGCCAAAAACATGAGAATAAGTAGGCAGTTAGAGTATACGTGACCTACTGGAGGTCAAATACTGATCTGGGACATCAAAATGTTACAAATACAAAGAAAATTTCCCCCATTCATCTTATTAAAAAAAAAAAAAAAGAATAACATCTCCTAAAACCTCAAAAACATCTCCTCAAAAGGAAATATGAAGAAGAGAGTAAGAAAAATCTAGCATTTAAATCTATAACACTGTTTAACCAGTACTCCAGTGACAGCATTGTCCATTCAGTTGCCCAGACAAGACATAAGACTTTTATGTACAACGCAGTTAATTTATGCTCTGGCTTACTTTCAAGCAGCACAGGAATCTTGCCATAGCTCAGTCCCTGGCGAGACACCGATTCTTAAACTCTTCTTTATTTTTACATGGCAAACCAGATTGAGCAGCAGCAGGATTGTTTAGGTAAAAGATGAGGTATGGCAGAGTAGTAGCAGGACAGAGATATGGTAATGGATATGCTATTCAAGTGGCCTAAGTAAAACAAGTCTTTAACTCAACAAATATGTATTAGTTTCTTTCGGATATACAACAGTGTGCTAAGCCTGGTGATTTACAAAAGTGAATCAGAGGCTGGCCCTGCCCTTCAGGCTCCTAGACTGCTGTGGAGGTAATAATTCACAGGCATAAATAGTGAAGAGGGAAGGGATTTCTGTCAGGGAAATTATCTCTTTGGTAGAACAGATTCATTCTTTATGTGGAAGAGATTCAAATCCATATTTCTTATCCTGTGTTCTCAATTGACCATGAGTTTGGTTCTATACTGCCAAATGCTATCTGGGCATTTTCAACTTTATGTACCAAAATGACCCATTATCTTTTTCCTTATTCCCACATATTTCACTTTAGCTAGATATTTAGCATTTTTACCTTCCTTGTCCTCACCAAAAGCGATCAGTTTCTAAAGAACTCAGGTTTGCTGTCATGAAATGTTTTGTTTAACTCTAGGTTGACTATATGCCTCCATTTTATGGGACTAATCCTGGTAGGCATTAATTACCTTAGGTATTAATACAACTTTTATCACTTCTAAAGGTGTCCTTCTTTGGATGGTAAATCATATGATCACACTCCGTATCTCTCCTCTCATGTTCCTTATTCAAGTCTCCATAATTAAAAGATTCTATGCATCCATTTTTCTTCACCTGTCCTCTTTACCAACTTCTCTGCTCAGGCTTATATCTGTCTTTGCTCAGATATCTTTATGGTCCTTTAAACTTTCTTTCTATTTTAAGTCTTTTCAATTTCCAGTCCGCCAAACTGATATTTTCAGCATACCTGATCATTCTCACAAACACTTTGTAGTTCTTTTATTCTTGTTAGGCAAACTCTATAAAGGCCTCTGGATTTAGAGGCTCTATATCATCTGGCCCCCTCTTTATTTTATTTCGCACTTTCCTTGAGGTTTCTCTCTAGTGTATTTGAACCATTTCCACTTTTTGCTGAGCACAACTTGTTCATTATTCCCATGTCCCTGTTGGCCCTGGTATCGGTCATGGTCCTGGAAAGAAATAGGATATTCTACTGGGTATATTGGAGTGAGCCTAGTTATTGGATTAAATACAAAAGTGAGTGCAAGGAATCCAACAATCCAACCCTCAGATTGTCATAGTTCTGAACATCCCAATATCTGAAAGAGTAGGGGAAAGGAACAGTTACTGGAACCAGGGAGAAAAGCTTTTTGGGGGAGACTGCTTAAAAAGAACTGTGGGGTCTTAAAGATGGACAGAACCAACCTACCATGAATTACTAGAGGAGAGAGAGCTGGGGAGAGAATTTCAAAATATCCTTCTCCATCCTTCTACTTATCTCCTACTGGTAATTTTAAATGGCCAAGCCCAGCCATAAATCAGAGATAACCAGGGAATCTAAGCAGTTTAGACAGGTTAGCTACTGGAACACAGTCCAAGGTGGAGCATGAATCTGAAGGAGAATATAGAAGATAATCTGTCACCATTCCAGTTTGGACAATGACCTTTCTCCTATTTAGCAGAGCCCCATCACATACGATTTTGGCATAAGGAGCCTGCATCTACAAATATCCAAATGCCAGGGTAATAATTTGTGTCTTTTCATACATCCACATATTTTATTTTTCCACTAACTTTTATTTGGATTTATATGATTGACTCAGGGGCCCAATTTGAGAACCATAGAATTTGTAATTGAGGAACTGAGGCCTACAGGTTTCTTTGGAAAAATAAGGGAATTATGGAATATGATTTAATAGTGGACGGACTCTATGTATCTTCACCTTTTTCTACATTTGGAGAGAAGATCACTTACATTGATGATTACTATTGAAGAATTGGCCAGTGAAGTATATTACAAAAGGGACTATGATTCAGCAGGGTCTTTAGTTTTTTTTTCCATAGATGTTAAGCAGGGTGGGAGGCAGCCTCTTGTAATAAACACATTTGGTAATGAGCTCTAAATGGGAGGAAAGAGAATAATTGGCTCACCAGTTTCATGACCTTTGATCGTTACAAAAAATCATTTTTCTATTAATTACTTGAAGGCAAGGAGAAGATCAGTAGAAAGGCAGAGACGTACAACACAAGTGTCATGTACTTTTTCTGGTGGTTAGCTCATGTCCATTTCCCTCTTCTTTTGATAAAAGTTTATCTCTATTTTTGTGGGGATTTGTCCTCCCTGACACAGGCCACATATTTCAGGGGAAGTGGAACCCCTCTTCGGCCACAGAACTATAGCTTCATTATTGGCTTAAGGCAATCATCACTTGCCTTCCTCTGACCAGAGTGATTGATGCAAGGCCTTTGTTCCAAATGCATCCAAGGAATTGAAGGGTAACCTTCCCTAGGATTTCTGGAAAAGATGCTTTTTAAAATTCTTCTTATAGAACTTTGTTATCTTCTCTATATGACATTAAGGAGGAAGAGGAACGACCTGGGAGCCACTGGGAACCAATGTCAGGCCATGATGACAGGAGGTTGCTATGAACAGAGCCCACCCGAAGAGGCAGAACTGAGGAGAGAGACTGGGAATCTGGTCACAGCATTTGAACTGCCAAAGCAAGCTTCTTTGAAAAGATAAAAGTAAGCACAGAACATTTGGGTCACATGAGCCAATACATTTCCTTTATAGTGTGAGCTATTTTGCCTTGAGTTGTTTGTTCATTTGTTTTGTTTTGTTTTGTTTTTGTGTTATTTTTGTTTTTACAGCAAATGAAAGATTATATGCTCATATAAAAGAGTAGAACAATAATAACGACTTAATTTTTAGTGGCTTCCTCCCTCAATTTGGTCTGCTGTTTATTTAATGTGACTCTTTAAAGTGGTTGTGAACTAATTAATCATGCTCTGCCTTTTAAAATAACGATAATATGCAGCGGGTTTTAAACATAAGAATCCTAGGGGCGCCTGGGTGGCTCAGTCGGTCAAGCGGCTGACTTCGGCTCAGGTCGTGATCTCGCGGTCCGTGAGTTCGAGCCCCGCGTCGGGCTCTGTGCTGACAGCTCAGAGCCTGGAGCCTGTTTCGGATTCTGTGTCTCCCTCTCCCTGACCCTCCCCTGTTCATGCTTTGTCTCTCTCTGTCTCAAAAATAAAAACTTTAAAAAAAAATTAAAAAAAAATAAATAAATATAAGAATCCTTTCGAATTTTACCTAAATCTTATATTAATTTTTCACCTATCCACAAACATTTGTAAATACCAATTATCTCTATTACACATTATCCAGGACTGACTGTGCCTGTGCAGAGTACATGAAGTTAGGACCGGTTTTGCTATGTATATATATGTATCTATGTGTGTGTATATATATATACAAACACTGGGTAATGTTGTCCATCACTAATACCTTTTCGTTTTAAGAATCACTCTGGTATTTCTTCAGCTAAAGGATGATACATTCTTTAAAAAGAAGGACATACATGAGAGAGAGTGTTTACTAATGCTGGTTGTTATCTGGAAGCCATCACTTTTCACTGGGTTCTCTACTCCTTCGAAAGCTGGACAAGTTGAAAACTAAAAACTCTAAGTAAAAACAAAACCTATAAGATTTACTGAAAAAAAGCCCAACTCATTCGTATACACTAATTAAACTTTTTACATATTACCGTAAGCCACAATCAAGATGTATTCGATTCATAATTTGAGAAGTGAATGTTGTTAGGATGAATAATAATCAGCAATTCTCATTTGCTAAACATAAAACACTGAAAAAAAATTCATTTCCTCCAAATGGCTGAGCAGTTTTATATCAACCATGACAAATGTAATCACAGAAATCTTTGAGCAAATTCATATAAGTTTATTAACTTAAAAATGTATAATACAAATTTTAGTTCACAACAAAGATCACTTTAATTTATTCAACTTCATTGGGATTGCTAAATATAATAATATATACTGCTCCAACAACCAACAATTAGGGAAAACTATTTCTGAATGTTTGGTCAATTACTTGCTAATCTGCAAAGTTCAGTAATACGGTTTCCTGCCATAGTAAATTGAGGTTTCAATGTAAAATAGATGATGCATTCTTTTGGAAATTCCTTTTACAACACAATTAACCTCTTCACCTTTTAGAAAACACATTGTTAGCATATTGGGATGCTATTTAATTTGACATGCTTTATATGGTCGTGATCAGTGCCAAATAACACTTTGTATTTCTCTAAAATTTATTTTACATTTGTTAGTTGGGCTTTCAGCTACTAATTACACTATATTTCAGTTTTTACACAATCCTTTGATCCACTGTATAATAGTAATGTGATAGCATTAACTGCAGAGAGTTCTGGTGGTGGAATCAACATTATCAAATGTTAGAGGGCTGTTTAAGGAAAAAAAAACAAAACAAAAAGTCACTTGGAATAACTGTAAGACTTATCTTGGATGGAATTGCTATTACCAAAGACACACTAGGCTATTTCTCTTGTAGAAAATGTTTCATTCAAGATGTAATAAAAATGTTTCACAAGTACATATGAATAATGAATAAAGAAAATCATAAGCAGGCCAAAAACATTAATACAATAGCAAGCTAATGCTTTGAGAAGGGGTTTATTTTACAGCTTTAACTGTAAACTGTATTATTTTAGAGCTTATATTAAAATTGGAAGTGCTCTAACAAGTGATTCACTGCCAGCTTCTACCCAGGCATCAGCTTCTGTTATAACAATGCTGTTGAGTGGAAGGCCAGCTTGTGCTTGAACACCTCCAGGGAGAGGAAATTCATTACCTTGCAGGGCAGCTCATTACCTTAGCTGTGGCGTATTCTTTTACAATCTAGTTAGCTGGATACATATATGTCACTTCTCTTTGATTGTAAACTAAAGCCAGAGACTAAATCTTACTCACGTTGTTATCCTATTATAATATCTAGCATGGGGCTGTCCAGATGAAAGGTGCTCGCTTAGTATGTGCAACGTGATGATGAGCTAAGGATAGATGTCTACACCATGCAGCTCTAAAAAGTCCTAGTTTTGATTTCTTTTAAAGAATCCCAAAAAGTATTGTTCTCTATGATCAGGCACACACATGAGTTAAAAAAAATAGGTAACTGACATGTGTTTTTATTTTACTCTACTGCCCATGTGATTTTATTTCATGGATTCTCCTCTTGATTATCCTTTTGCTGGTGCTTATATTAAACGCATCTGAAATAGATGAATTGTATCACACAAACTTTATTTTATCATGCTTAGGAGAAAAACACTAACTGAGATGCTGGTCATAAAAATTCATTGTTTCAGCAGCTGTTTGGTTATCAAATTATTGTATAAACGCTTATAAATACGCACTGCACAATCATTTAGAGAGGAAATAACACTTTACAGCTTTTTAACATTTTTAAACCTGGTTTTCAATAAAAAATTTAAAAAAATTTTGATAAACCCCTCTTATAAATTTGCTTCAGAATCACACTGACTCATCACAGTAGGGCAAAGGAAAAGAAATATATATATATACGTATATATATATATATATATATATACGTATATATATATATTTATTTCCCAGAGTCTAAGGACTGGGTTTTGAGTACTAATCTGGTATGTTCTGTTATTTGACGTTGGAAGATCATTTAGCTCTGCAAAGATTCAGTTTTCATATGTATAAAATAATGAAAAAGCACACGTCCTATTTCAAAAGAGACTAGTAGGATCAAATAGAATATTATGCTGAAAGTGCTTTATGAAATGGAAAGCCCTATATAAGTATGAGGTGTGGTAATCACAGAGGAGATTTACAGCCCCACCCCCTACCACCACATTTGAGGACCTTAGGAACATTGACAGACATGTTCTGGACATTATAGTTTTGGATACTTCCCTGTCACTGCCAGATTTGTTTGACTAGTGCTCAAGTGATAAAGTTGCCAGCAGAAATAAATAAGAAAGGCACAGTAACTCTAACGTAGGTAGTAAATCAAATATGGGATATGTCTGGAGTAGTATCAACTAATTCCAAGTTTTGTAAGGACGATACATACATCAAAATCTACATTAATATTTTTTTTTAATCAAGGATAACAAATCACAGTAAAATAATTCTTTTATGTTGTCAGAATTGTTTTTTTCAGGGGCTCAAATATTCATGAGGCTCAAAAGGCTACAAAACCCCTACCTCACACCATTTACAAAACTTCACTCAAAATGAATCAATAGCCTAAATGTAAGAGCTAAAACCATAAAACTCTTAGCAAAAAACTTAAGGGTAAATCATCATGACCTTGGGTTAAGCAATGGATTCTATACGTGAGAACAAAAGCAGAAGAAATGGTAGAAAAACAAATAGGTAAATTGTACTTCATTAAAATTCACATATTTTTGGCATCAAAGAACAGTACTGAGAAAGTGAAAAGAAAACCCCCAAAACAGAAAAAGGACAGATATTAAGTATCTGATATTCAGAATATATAAAAACTCTTACAACTCAACAACAAAAAGACAAAAATTCAACTAGGATGTGGACAAAGAACTTGAATACACATTTCTCTAATGATTTATCCAAGGGATCCAGGTATGCTGTTTCAAAGGGGCACGCGCACCCCAATGTTTATAGCAGCACTATTGACAATAGCCAAAGTATGGAAAGAGCCCAAATGTCCACCTATAGATGAATGGATAAAGAAGACATGGTATATATATACAATGGAGTTTTATTCATTTCAATCAAAAAGCATGAAATCTTGCCATTTGTAACTACGTGGATGGAATTGGAGGGTATTATGCTAAGCGAAATTAGTCAGTCAGAGAAAGAAAAATGTAATATTACTTCACTCACATGAGGACTTTAAGATACAAAACAGATGAACATAGGGAAGGGAAGTAAAAATAATATAAAAACAGGGAGGGGGACAAAACCATAAGAGACTCTTAAATATGGAGAACAAACAGAGGGTTACTGGCAGGGTTTTGGGAGGGGGGATGGGTTAAATGGGTAAGGAATCTACTCCTGAAATCATTGTTGCACTATATGTTAACTAACTTGGATGTTAATTAAAAAATAAGTTAAATAAAAATAAAAAAAGAAGTATCCAAAACAAAAGACATATATCAATGACAAACAATTCTTAAAGTGATTAGTCATTATAGAAATGAAATTTAAAACAACAAATCTTGAAATTAATAAACTGTTGTATTTCAATGATACCTCAATAATTTTTATAATAATAAAATAACATTTTATATTATCAATATATGTTATTAATAATATACAATATAGGATAGTTATAATAGATAATAATAACCAATGAATGACAAGCATTGGCAAGGAAGTGGAGACTCTGAAACCCTCATATATTACATTTCTGGTAGAGATGTAAAAGAGAGCAGCCATTGTGGAAAACAATCGGGTAGTTCCTTAAAAAGTAAAAGGTAGAATTACCGTATGACCCAGCAATTCCACTCTTAGATAGATACTCCAAATAATTGAAAACAGGTGTTTAAACAACAATTCCATATGAATGTTCATAGTATCGATGTCCATAATAACTAAAAAGTAGAAACATCTGTAATGTCCATCAACAGAGAAATAAAATGTAGCATTATACAATGGAATATTATTTAGCCATACAAATGAGTAAAGTATTGATACATGCTACAACATGGATGAACCTTGAAAACTTTATGCCAGACATAGAAGAAGCCAGACATGAGAGGTCACATAGTGTATTAATTCATTTATATGAAATATCCAAAGGAGCTAAAATAATAGAGACAAAAAGGAGATTAGTGCTTGCTGGGGGGGGGGGGGGTAAGGTAAGGGATAATGTAAAATTACTGATTAATGGATGTTTGTTTTTGTTGTTTTTTGGTTTTTGGTTTTTTTGGTTTTTTTTGTGGGGAGAATGATGAAAATGTTTTGAAAGTTAATATAGTAGTTGTACAACATCATCACTGCACTAACTGCCACTCTGTTGAAAGCTTTAAAAGGGTTAATTTTATGTTGTGTGGACTTCAATTAAAAAAAAGTCATTTTACTTTTTAATTTTCGACCTGGTAAAATGAAAAATATAAAAATGCATCATTTCCTAGTCAGTTCATTTTCTGTGTATACTAATTCTAGTTTTCAATTTTGGTTTGAATAATAAATTGCATGAAACACACACGTACAAACTTCGATAAAAATCAAAGGACAATTTTATACATGTTATGATATGGTGATAAAAATTCTTACTGAGTTTCTGGGGTGTTTAAGCTGTCATAGGGGTATAGCTTTGAACCCCAGAGATGATCTGCTAATCAGAGCTCATTTGCTGTTACTTTTCAATTCTTTCTTCCTGTTTTTCCCAGGGGGAGATGGCTTTCAGGAATTTGAGGAAGTTATAAGAATTGCAACTTAACGATGACATACTTCATATTCAGAGATGTAAGGGGGCAGAGGCCAGGATACTGAAGGAAAGAAAAAAGTTATTTTTTTAAAAAAGGAGCTAAAGCAACATTTTTAAAGTAAATGGCTGTATTCGGCATAGCTTGTCAATATGAAAGAAAAGAAACCCAATGAATATATCAGCAATATTTTATAATTTTATCCTCCTTTAAAGCTAACATTTTATGTACAAACTACAAAACATTCCTTTAAAATTATTCTGTATCGGGGTGCCTGGGTGGCTCAGTTGGTCAAGCCTCCAGCTTTGGCTCAGGTTATGATCTCATGGTTGGTGGGGTCCAGCCCCACATCGGGCTCTCTGCTGTCAGTGCAGAGCCCGCTTTGGATCTTCTGTCTCCCTCTCTCTCTGCCTCTCCTGCATACATGCTCATGCTCACACTCTCTCTCTTTTTCTCTCAAAAAAAGAAATAAACATTTAAAAAGATTCTGTATCTAGTTTCTTCATAGGTTGACAGATTTTTAACATATTCTTGAATTAAATACCATATCATCGGAGTGACTGTAAATGAAGTCAAGACATGTTTTGTTTTGTTTTGTTTTTTCTAATTTCATGAATTAATCTCAGAAGGACTTACATTGCGTGGTATGGGTCACATTTCTCACGCCTAAATCAATTGCTCTGGTCAGGGGAAGGAAGCCTTTTTATTGGCCATCCTAGGACAGGTACTGATCACTGCAGATAGGGAACAAGGCCCTGTCTGGACCTTATTAATGGAGGAGGGATTACTCCCCCGCCCCCCCACCCCGACTATAGCTTGCTCTTGTTGGAAGGCGTTTTACAGTCCCATCAGCAGTGAAGAAGAGATCCCTTTCTCTACCTCCTGGCTTGCACTTTGTGCTATAACTTCAAAAATGTTAGCCTTTCTGAAAGGTGTGTTGTGATATTTTATTTGTTCTTTTAATTTGCATTTTCTTAATGGCTAGTGATATTGATCGTTTATCAAAAGTTTATTTGCTGTCTGTATATCGTTTGGGGTGAACTATTTTGTTTTTGCCCATTTCTAACTGGATTATTGTTTTAATGTGGAATTTTGAGAGTTCTTTACGTATTACATATAGAAGTCATTCGTCAGATACGTGGTTTGCAAATATTTTCTCAGTCTATACGGCTTGTCTTCTAATCTTCTTAATAAGGTCTTTGGGAGGGCAGACATTTTTAATTTTGCTGCAGTACCATTTATCGATTATTTCCTTTTATAGACCATGCTTTTGCCTTCATGTCCCAGATCTGTTCACCAGGCTCTAAACCTCAAACTAAACCCCATACCCGACATAAAAAATCAACTCAAAATGGTCATAGATTTCAATGTAAAGTGTAAAGTTTTTAAAAATATTTGTTATGTCTTTATTTTATTTTGAGAGAGAGAGAGACCAAGTACGAGTAGGGGAGGGGCAGAGAGAGAGAGGGAGACACAGAATCTGAAGCAGGCTCCAGGCTCGGAGGTGTCAGCACAGAGCCTGACGTGGGGCTCGAACCCACAAACTGCGAGATCATGACCTGAGCTGAATTAACCGACTGAGCCACCCAGGTGCCCCTAAAGTGTAAAATTTTAATTTTAAAGATAACATGTAAGATTTGTTACATTGTATAAAATTGCTATGTTTCCTCTTTCATTTCGGGTCACTTTGAAAATGCAGGTATGCCAGGAAATATTTAGAATTTCTCTGTGTAAACTAAACAGGAGAAATGATAAATGGTAAAATATCTTAGATTCCTATCCAAGTAAGTCATAGTCTTTGTTTATTCTATTCCCTTCCTGACATGTATTAGGACATTTCAGCAAGAGCTGGGGAGTCATTCCCTGATTCCAAAGGGCATTAACATAGACCCCGAAGTGGTCACAGGCACATCCATTACCACGATATAAAAATCTTGTTAATCATTACGTTTGTGCCATAAGCAGCAATTGTTACCTTTGAACTAAAGATTCTGAGATTGAAAGTTACCGAGATAGGAAACTACTTTCGGGATGCAGGGTGTTCCTTGGAGTTCCTGGTGGGAAGCTGCTTCTGTGTTCTGTTTGGAGGCGGCACTGAGGGTTTTACAATAGGAGCACTTTCTATATTGAGGCTGCACATATTTGTCATAATGCAATCAGGCCAAATCGAGAGTGGCTGAAAGGAAATGGTCTTTCCTTCCTCCTCAAGCTGTATTTATAATTTCCTCTTCATTTTTAGTTTGGCTACCCTGGTGTGGAAATTTTCTCCTGACTGGGCAATAAAACAAGTAAAATCTACTTCTCACCAGCAGGTAGATAAAGCGGAGAGCCCCAGTTAAAATAATAACAGAAAACCCTGGGATTTGAATAAGGCAACTTCTTTTGCAAGCATACAAATGAAGGTGCCGGATGAGTATTGATCTGGAAATTAATTTTACTATTCCCTTTTAACAGAGTTTGTGTAATCCATAAAAGCTGTAAGTTATTATACACAAAATATCCCCTTGCCTTTTGGCAGTTTTTTTTTGGGGGGGGGAAGTATACGTTTATGGTGTTCTAAAGTTTAGTTTTAAATCACATGATGTGATTAGATGGAAAACAATTTGGTAACTGACAGGAGAGTGGAGTTAACTGTACTCACGAGAGACCAGCCTTAAGTTCTCCAGACTACCATATTGACAGAAATTCTCAATGAATCATTCAGAAAACTCAGGAGGGGCTGGAATATGTACTCATTGTTGCCAGGCTAACCTGGGAGGCCATTTTTGTTTTACACGGGGATAGTAGTTTGAGATTGTAGTGTTGGGGAGGGATGAAGGAGAGAAGTCACCAACTATTACTGCTGTCAGCTTCCTAGAGATGACTGGGAGACCTGTTTTGGGTTACCGTGGATATCTGCTGGGATAATAGTGACAACTATCACCACCCAATTTATTAAATCCCAATAGGAATGTTTCCATCATCTCTTTGCTAAGGATTGTTTAGATGTAACATTTTCCAGAAGTACTGGAAAATTTACTTATGTGCCAAAAATAAGAGTGAAATTGACTAGAAGCAGAAAGTCCCTGTCCAAGCTGAGGAAATGCAAAAAGTAAACAAACGGTATAAATAGAGAAAGAATGTAAGTCTGTGGTTAGCAGTGACGTCTGGATGTCCAGTTTAAAGTTTTGTGCTTTATTCCCAACCTTTACTTACAAACTTAATAAGATTACAACAATATAAATATCCAACAGTCTTTCGTTAGGTGACCATTTCATAAATATGTCATTCTGAAATGTTTTGAGATTTGAATCTTGAAAATGAGGGTCTATCAAAAGCAACTCATTTTCATTTTCCGTTTTAAATTCATGTTGGAGATAATAACATATACTCTTTTAACCTAAACACACCTTTTACTGTGGGTTATAGATTTTCCAACCCTAAATTATGTTGGTTGGTGGTCTTAGTTACCGTTTGAAAGTCTGATGTTTACTGATTTTTGTGATTGTTGTTTGATTTATTTTAGTTTTGTTTTTGGCCTTAAATCTTTAGGATACTTTTTTTTTTAAATTTTTTAAAATGTTTTTATTTATTTTTGAAGGAGAGAGAGACAGAGCATGAGCAGGGGAGGAGCAGAGAGAGAGGGAGACATAGAATTTGAAGCAGGCTCCAGGCTCTGAGCTGTCAACATAGAGCCCGATGCGGGGCTCGAACTCACAAACTGTGACATCATGACCTGAGCCTAAGTCAGATGCTTAACTGACTGAGCCACCTAGGCGCCCCTGGGATACTTATTTTTAAAGTATTCAGAATCTAACAAACGTGAAATATTTTCAGGTTCCTCCTTGCATGGTTTTTGAGTTGAGATTGTCCCAGGTACTGGTTATCTTGAGTGTTAATGAATTTGTGAAGATTAAGAAATAAAAATTACAGTGAATACCTTATAATTTATATATTGATCGTGCACTATTTTTTTTAATTTTTTTTAACATTTATTTATTTTTGAGACAGAGAGAGACAGAGCATGAATGGTGGAGGGTCAGAGAGAGGGAGACACAGAATCTGAAACAGGCTCCAGGCTCTGAGCTGTCAGCACAGAGCCCGACGCGGGGCTCGAACTCACGGACCGCGAGATCATGACCTGAGCCGAAGTCGGCGGCTTAACCGACCGAGCCACCCAGGCGCCCTGATCGTGCACTATTTTGAAAGTACAACAATTAACTGTGGAAATACACAGAGATACTGGTATTTTCTTTCTAATGCCTTAGGCAATAGGTTAGTACAACTGCAGATTTAGATTCATGTTTTCATAATAAGGATATCACTTGAAACGTAAAGTAGTTCATTTCCTTCACATTCTGTATTTGAAATTTAATGATATTGACCCCATTTTAAAATGTAGCTTATAAAAGTTTGTAGTCCATATATTTAACTGCAAATCCTTATGATTATATAATATCTAATGGAAATTATTAGACTATCATGGTTTCTATGCAGTGATTCAAGGCCTAAGAATGAGATAAATGTTAAATCTTCTTCACATTTTGGGCCATCTTCTGCTATTTTGAGATATGTTTCCTACAAAGAAAAAGATCCCAAAGTCATTGTTAGTCAAAAATTTGGTTTTTCTTGACTTACTATACGTTGTAAAATCACACTACCCTTTTCTTCTCTTCCTTTCTCTATTGCTGCTACTTGTTAACTGTTTTACAATTTTTTTTTTTTTTTAACAAAGCACTATGCCCAACATGGGGCTTGAACTCATGACCCTGAGATCAAGAGTCTCATGCTCTACTGACTGAGCCAGCCAGGCACCCCTACAACTAATTATTTTAATAAACTCTAAGAATGTTATTGACCAGAACGGACCTTAGATACTATTTTGACAAGTCTCTGTGTCTCACGTATGAGAAAGCTAAAGTCTGAAAGCATTATTCTGGAGGGAAAGAAAAATACCTTCATCCTCCTATCCTTTTGGTTCTCAGTGGGGTCTGTGTGACAAAAGACAAATTAAGAAAAGTGTACACATTTATTTAATGTAAATTTTACCTGACATGGGCACTTCATATGGAAATGAAGACAGAAAGATAGAGTTCATCTGAGTGTCTTTATACCAGGTTTGATGAAGAGGAGAAAGTGGTAGAAAAATGTGGCAGAACAAAAAGGATATGAGCTAAGGGTAGTAAACTGAGGGAAAGTTAGCAAAACCTGTTCATTCAGATTTATCTCACTCTTCTTTTTTGGGATAAGGATGATCCTTTCCTCTGGGAGGAGAGAGGGTCCTTCTCACGTAAAGATCTTATGAACTGATTCAGGGAAAATCCTTCCTGTACTGGCTGTTTCTCAAATGTCTTCAGCTTAAAGTAATCAATATGCCCAGACACCGTATTTGGGGGTAGTATATCCTGGACCCCATTAGTGCCCCCTTTGTCTTTCCTAAGGAAAGTGGTGACAAAGCAAAGGTCATGTGCTGAAACAGGGATACTTTTTATAACTATTTATTTAAAAAATCTTCTTGGTCTTCCTCTTTCTTTAAAGCCCAGCTGACAATTTCCAGAAATTTCATGACAGAAAAATTTTTAAATGGCATACATGCTTCTTTTCCAATTATGTAAAGGTAAATACAATGTATTGAGTCTCCAATAATGGGTATTTATAAATTAAATTGAGCATTTGCACGTTTAAAAATTTTTTTTCAAGTACTCTTTGCCACTTTCCCATGTGGGGCTAGAACTCACGACCCCAAGATCGAGAGTCTTATGCTTTAATTACTCTGCCTGACAGGTGCCCCACATTTCAGGTTTTTTTTTTTTTTTTAAATATTTTATCAGCCTAGTGACTTGATTTGTGCTTGTTAGTGATACATGCTTTCTATGGAAAAACTAACATAATCTTCAAAGAATAATTTTGACACAATTTATCACTGAGTACTGTTGTTTTGTTCTTTAGAATGTCTTGGCTTATCTACCTCTATAACCCGAATCTCTGTCATGTCATCAAGAGCATGGCTTACTAGAAAAAGATCATAATTCTTGAAGTTGAAAAATCAAAACTCAAATTCTATCTTGCTAGGTGTACGGCCTTTGAAATCTACTTACATCTTCTGGTCACTAGTTTTTATGTTTCTAAAATGAGGACTATTCTGTATGTCTTAGGTGATAGGAATGATTTTTATTACTTATTTTGCTTATTGACGTAACCTATGGATGTTTGTTAAGTAGTTAGTTAGTGATTTGTTGACTGAGTAATTGTTTCACTCCTGCTTGAGGAGACAATCCTCAGCTGTATTTGGTGAAAGATGAAAGAGCTGTTTTAGCAACTGAATAAAATTTTAAGATGGATAACGTACATACAACTGCTTAAACGTTAAAGTCAGTGAGAATCCCTTCAAATCTGTACATGGAAGGGACCTTGGAACTTATCTGTTACCAATCTCTCATTTCTTAAACGTTAAAGTCAGTGAGAATCCCTTCAAATCTGTACATGGAAGGGACCTTGGAACTTATCTGTTACCAATCTCTCATTTCTTAAACGTTAAAGTCAGTGAGAATCCCTTCAAATCTGTACATGGAAGGACCTTGGAACTTATCTGTTACCAATCTCTCATTTCACCAAAAAGAAAACTTAGCTGAACACCATAGTGGTTTCACAGAAAGTTCATGTGCATTCTGGAACAGAACATAGATCTCTCTACTTTAAGTCTCCAACACCCTCCATAATATTACGCCACCTCTCTCAATAAAAGGGTGATTATGTTGAGTCCAGGTATACTCGTATATTTTAACAGATATGTCAAAACCATGAGAATTGCCAGATGCATTTTGTAAGATTTCATTAAATAATTAAACACACATATATTAGGATATATATTTCTTCAGGTAAATAATTATTAAACTGATATAAATTAAAATCAATTTTTAAATCTGTGCCTTAGGTTATAACAACATTCAATAAGATTCGACTGGAAGCCATCACAGGCCATTTTCCTGTGTGTTAAAGCAAAACTGGATTCCTTTTCTGAGGAAAATGTTGACTCTGACAATATGTTATCTCCTTCGTGCACACCTGTGTAGAAATGGAATGAGTTTCCAACTGTTCATATGTTGTTGCTAGTTCCTAACAGTTCGCAAGGAGATGTCAGGCCTGTGATTGTCATGTGATCCACCTTAAATTGACAATGTATTATCTTTACTATCCAGGTACTAATCAGAATACAACTTTAAACTTACTACCCCACATTTTTTACCTAGGTCTGCGGGATTTATTGAGGATTGAAAAATATGCCAAGAATATCTCTCTAAGGCATTCTACAACTTACTCCTCTGTCATGTCAGACCATCATAGAGGTCCACAATGGAACAACACTATTTTGGCTAGTTGTAGGGTAGTTTTCATTGAACATTACTTTGGTCTCATGTCAATGCCTCAATTCCAAATGCTGGTGATACCAGTGCCCTCTGGGACAGACTCATTTCCTGGAGGAATGCCAAGGCCATTGCCCTTTCTACCAATCGGTACTTACCTCAGGAGGACTAAAGGAAAAAATTGTCTCTATTCTTAGTAACAGCAGTGGTTATCACTGCCCTCCACTGCTGGTCTTGGTGATGTGATCCCATCTTGCCAACTCTGTAACTTATGAAACATAATTTTTCCTTATTCTCTTTTTTGGTTATTACCATCATCATTATTGTATGCATTAGCTTTGGGAAAAGCAAATTTACAGCCCAAATTCTTACAAATTATTTTATGGAATTCCTTGGTGTATTAAACTTTCTTCTGACTTCACCTCATTCTTTCCCTTCTTATTTTCATCACTTATTTTTTTTATCTTGTCAGAATCCATGCAATTTTATAAACAGCCCTAATACATTTTTACAATAGATATTTGAATAAATAGTATTTTTTTTCAAACTGTATGTCACTGAGAAAGTGTTTTGATGTACATTTTTGCTCTATATACAGCTACTCTCATAGATAAAATGTAATTTTGCAAGGTTTTCAAGGAACTAAAGAATCTTGAGAAAACAGAGGTAGAGGGATGTGTCAGTAAATGTGGAAAAGTGATGATGAAACTAATGATAATAGACTAAAAAGAGGAGGAAGATGAAGGAAAATGAAGTATAGAAAAGAAAGAGGAAGGAGAAGAACTTAGCATGTGCCAAGAACCATAGAAAAAAAAGCAGTTTCCATCTACTTGAATTTGACGCAGGACAAAAACTACATTTAGAGAAGTTAAGTAACTTTCCTCATGTTAGATAATGTATAAGTTACAAAAATTGAACTCTTCAACTTTGCTACCAAAACTTTTTGTTGTTGTTGTTGTTAAAAGTTTGTTTACTTATTTTGAGAGAGAGAGAGCCTGAGCAGGGGAGGGGCAGAAAGACGGAGAGAGAGAGAATCCCAAGCAGGCTTTGCACTGTCAACACAGAGCCAGATGTGGGGCTTGAACTCATGGAGTGTGAGATCGTGACCTGAGCTGAAAAAAGACACTTAACCAACCGAGCCACACAGGTGCCCCCAAAACTTTTTTTTTTAATCAAAAGCAACATGAATTCAAATTGTATTCTATGCTTTTCCTTCAGTCTAATTCATTAATCTCACAAATAACTTTGGATTCAACTGAGATCTCTTGTATAATCCGTGCTACTACATCCTGAGAGAAGTTAATTCTGTCCTAAAATGACATCTGAAGCCAATATTTATAACCCAGTCTTATGTCCTTGCCAAGTTTCCTGTGCTAATGATCTTAAGCTTCAATAACAACTCTCATGTAGATGAATTGTGAGGTACTTTGGAAGCTATATGAACATATCACACAGCTTATATCACGTATATATTTTCTGTATTACCCCTGGATTAAAATGTCACCTATTTTAAGAATTCCCAGCAAAGCATAAAGAAAAACGCAAATACATATACCATGACCAAGTGAAAATTCAGAGTAAAAATTAAGGTTGACAGAATGTCGTTATCACACAAATTAGACTGGACATGGAAATTAATCTTTGGAATTTATAAAACTATAATTATCATTTCTTTGTATTTTCATTCATTTCCTTTTAAAAAGAAAATATAGGAAGAAAACTGGTTATCAGCATTTTATGGTTAATTAATTCAGAGTCATTCAATGGTATAAAATTGCTTCATACAATTCTGAAATAACAAATTTAAATCTTACCCTGTGACATACTAAATAATTTTTTTATTATAATACTGATTTCTCTCCAGTGTATACAATAGCCTCCTTGTATTTTAATGTTATTTAAAATTTAAAAAGAAAACATCAAATTTGACACATCCTGGTGTGGTTTTTTTCTATCTTGTCATTGTTTTTGTTTTTGTTTTTTTGAGACAGAGAAAGAGAGCATGAGTGGGGGAGGGGCTGTGGGAAAGAGAGAATCTTAAGCAGGCTTCATACTCAGTGGGGAGCTCCACATGGGGCTCAATCTCACAACAGAGATCATGACCTGACCCAAAATCAAGAGTTGGACACTTAAAGAACTGAAGCACCCAGACACCCCTGACACATTATCTTTTGATAGAAATTACTGCTAAGGAAATTCCACCATTAGAGTTTTCGAACATGTCTGACCATAAGACTCCTGTGAAGAATCCAGATTCTTGCGCCCTCTCAGACAGTATTGTTTCAGTCTTCCAGAGGGGCCTCATAATGTGAGGCTTTTTACAACTCCAATTGATTCTTTTCATAAAGGAAGTGTGGGAAATAATGATTAAGGTAATATTCACCTTAAGAAAGAAATATAATAAGTGTATAGGTGTTTAGAAGCTTAATTTTGAAGGATATTTACTGCCATCTGGTAGAATGCTAGGACCCAGGGTTATCTTGGGATTTAAGGCCTGCAGACATCTGAATTCATCGTACTTTTCCTTCCTCAATTCTAATGATCTCTGGCTCCCACTTTTTAATTGGACACCATGAGGAAGCCTGTAGTCCCCTGCGACAGTATGTTGATTCTCATTCTCATGTCCTTATTCTGCTACCTCCGGATGCAGTACTTTTTTTCTTTACCTCCTTTTGTCCCCTCATCCTCACCATCTTCTTTCCCTTCATTAATCCTATTCATTAAAACCCTGGGGTGCCTGGGAGGCTCAGTCAGTTGAGTGTCCCACTCTGGCTCAGGTCATGATCTCATGGTTTGTAGCTTCGAGCCCCACGTCAGGCTCTGTGCTGACAGCTCAAAGCCTGGAGCCTGCTTCGGATTCTGGGTCTGCCTCTCTCTCTGTCCCTCCCCTGCTTGCGTTCTGTCTGTCTGTCTGTCTCTCTCTTAATCAAAAATAAACATTAAAAAAAATTTAAAAAAATAGAGTTTATACTTGAGTGGGTTCTAGAGCAGTACACGCACAGCTTTTTTTAGTAAGTCAAGCTGTGTACAATCAGGGAGGCACCAGAGAACATTCATCCTAAAGGCAAGAAAACAAGTGCTCTGAGGTCAAGTGGTTGCTAGCCTCCAAATAACCACTAGAAACTCAAAGCAGGAGGTCCTGATCCTGAGATCACCTTTCCTCATTCATTGCATACATGCGTGTGTGTGTGTGCATTTGCGTTTGTGTCTATGGATTTTATAACCTCTTCTCCTGAACCAAACTTGAACAAAATGGGGCTTCAGTGTCTCACTGGCCGTACCTGGAAGATCCTGAAAAGCCCACACTGATTAGTTTCAGTGCAACTGAGTCTTGTTCCTTCTTTTACTTAGAGGACAAGAGTCTTGGAAGGTAGGGCATAATTTGCTTCCCATTTGAGAAACTGCATAAAATCTAGATGTACAATCTCAAAACAAATTAAGTTATAAATTTATCAGACATAGCCTTGGTTCAGTGTTCGCAAGAACAGAGAAGAATGAGGTGGGTCAGAGGGTTAAGTTCTTCTCACATAGGCCGTGAGTGATATCACAGCTTGTGTCCTCTTGATTTGTAATGGAAATTAGACCCAGTAAGGGGCATCTTACCTTTTAAGCCATGACATTTTTGAAATTATACATTCTAAGCAGGCTGGATAATATTTTAAACAAAACACTATTGAAAATCCAGTTCATCAGAGTCACTGCACATACTCAATTGCTGATTTTTATATTGCAGTATTTTTGGCTCTAAAATCATGATGAAATAACACCAAAAGCAAATGGGCCATATTATGCACAAATTGTTTGCTAAATCTAAATTGCTAAATTGAAGCTTTTTCCAGCTGTGTCAGAACAAAAATATATTCAGCTACAAATATATAGAATTGGGATATTTTGAAGGTGCAAAATATGCGTGGGGGTGCCATTATAAAACTGATTGAAAAAATATATCCTTTCTTTAAATTCTGTTTTTTAAATAGAGAAAATTTATATTTCTGAACAAATCCTTTCCACATTAACATTTCCTAGGACATGTGTCCCATTTGGTCTATAAAATCCTAAAATGAGATTATGAAATAATAAATCTGCTCATCTCATAAGGAGAGTTGGATGGCTTGATGTAAAATTAAAACTGGATGTCTGTAACACAGAGCACCTTACGTTCTATGGGATGCATAATGACTCAAAAATTTAAAATTATTACTTAGATTCTTAAGGTTCATGGAAAGGTTATTCTTGCAAATTTACTTTAGAATTACGGTACTGTAGAAGCTAAAAGAGATGTTAAAAATTTTGATTCTGTCCTTCAAATTTAAGTGTCTAGGAAATAAGTAATGCAACTGAGTGTTTTCAGACTCCTTCGGAAAGGGCCCACCATTGTTTTGCTCCAGTAAATCTGTACTGTTTAAGAATAAGGAGTCCATTGCCATATATATTAAATACATATATTTAATTTTTTGTTATTTTTTTAAGTTTATTTATTTACTTTGAGAGAGAGAGCAAAAGCTTGAGCAGGGGAGGGGTAGAGACAGGGGGAGAGAAAGAATCCCAAGCAGGCTCTGCCTTTGTTAGCATAGAGCCTGATGTGGGGCTTGAACACACAAACCACGAGTTCATGACCTGAGCTGAAATCAAGGGTCAGCCACTCATCAGACTGAGCCACCTGGGCATTCCTATATATTTAATTTTTAAGAAAAGTTCAAAATCCAGATTTTAAGTGGATTTTTCCCAGTTTTAAATAGCTATGTGCACCAAACAGTTGTCATCGATGAGCTACATGTGACTTTTGAGTTACCCATTTGCCATTTATGTTTCCGAAAATGGCTTTCTTTTTTTCAGGTGATAGCAGAACTATGCCACCCCATGCAGAGCATTATCTTTTGCTTCTGAACTTCTCCCCACTTCCTCGCGGCTCACTCAAACCCCCCTTAGCCATCTCCATCCTAACTTCTTTGAAAGTTCAGAGGAAGTTTTGATTCTCCTAGTAAACATTTCCCCTTCTGAAGCTTATTGAACTCTCCTTCCACCTTCCTTCAGAACGTTTTTTTGTCTCATCTGTTTGGTAGGAATTATATACCACTGCGTGACATCTTTCGTAGGATCATATTATGCTGCCCATTAATTTATACTTCTTTAACTTGAGATAAAATTCATGGTGGCTTTTAGTACATTTACAATGTTGTACAACATCACCACCATCTAGTTCCAGAATATTGATATTACCCCAAAGGAAAATCTTTACCCATTATGCAGTCACTATTCATTTCCCCCTCTCTCCAGCCTCTCACAGCCCCTCACAACCATTAAACAGTCACTCCTTAATCCCTACTCCTTGATCCCTTAGCCTCTGACAATCACAAGATGGTTGTCTCCCTGGATTTGTCTACTGTGAATATACCATATAAAGGGAATCATGCGAAACGTGGCCTTTGTGTCTGTCTTCCTTCACTTAGCATAATGCCTTTGATATCCACCTATGTTGTGGCATATATCCTTGTTTCATTCCTTTTTATGGTTGAGTAAGATTCTATCCTATGGATATACCACTACTTATCCATCCATCAACAGGTAGACATTTGAATTATTACCATTGTTGGACCAATTTTGAATAGTGCTACTTTGAACATTTGTGCACAAGTTTTTGCTGGAACATCTGTTTTTCATTCTTTTGTATATATATCTGGTAGAGGAATTGCTGAGTTTTATGGGAACACTGTGTTTAACTTTCAAAGAAGAGTCAAATGTTTTCCACAGTGGTAGCACTCTTCTATTCTGACCAGCAATGTGTGAGAGTTCATTTCTCCATGTTTCGTTACTAGCCAACGCTTGTTACATTCTGGTGTTTTTCTTTTTTTTTAATTTTTGTATTTTTGTTGTAGCCATTTAGTTACTATGAAGTGATATCTTGTGGTTTTAATTTGCATTTCTCTAATGACTGATGCTATTTAGCACATTTTCAAGTGCATATTGGATACTTAAGTATATCTTTTTTGAAGAAATGCCTGTTCAAGTCTTCTGCCAATTTTTAAATTGGACTGGTTGCCTTTTTGTTGTTGAGTTTTAAGTGTAACTTATACATTCTGGATGCTGGATTTTGTCAGGTGATTTTGCTATATCAATCGTCACAATCATGCATTTTTTTCATTGTGGTAATGTGATATATTATTGATTGATTTAATGTGTTGAATCACCCTTGAAATTCTTGGATAAATCTCACTTTTTCTGATTAACTCTACCAAACATTTAGAGAAAAATTAACACGAAATTTCTCAAACTCTTACAAAATAATAGGAGAGGAGGGATCACTTTCTAACTTGTTTTGTGAAGTTAACATTAGCGTGATGCCAGACCCAGACAAAGGCATCACAAGAAAAGAAAAACACAACATCTTTGTAAGAATAGATGCAAAATTCTCAACAAAATACTATCAAACTGAACCAAGCAGCATTTGAAAGGATTATACACTGCGGCCAAATGAGATTTACCCAAGAATTTCAAGGGTGATTCAACATATAAAATAATATAGTGCACTAATTTCTTGGCATACAATTGTTTATGAAGTTTTTTATAATATTTTTATCTAAGGCCAGAAACAATATCCTCATTTTCATTTTTCTGTGGTTCCCATTTTCACTTCTAATTTAAGTAATTTGAATAATCTGTCTTTTTTCTTTGTCTACCTGAAGGTTTGTCAGTATTGTTGATCTTTTCAAGGGACCAACTTTTATTTTCACTTATTCCATAATTTATTTATTTATTTATTTAATTTAAATCTTCATTCTTATCTTTCTCATTTCCTTTCTTCTGCTAGCTTTGGACTTAGTTTGCCCTTCTTTTTTAGTTCCTTTATGTTTAAAATTAGGCTATTGAGTTTAGATAGTTCTATTTTTAAATGTATGATTTATAGGTACAAATTTCCCTCTGAGAACTACTGTAGCTGCATCTTACAGGTTTCATTATTTTGGGATTTTGTTTCCATTTGTCTCAAAGTACTATCAAAATTTTCTTGTGATTTCTTCTTTAAACTATTAGTTATTTAAACTATGTTGTCCAATTTCCATAATTTTTTTTTCAGATTTGCTTCTATTATTGGTTTGCAGTTTCATTCCATTGCAGCTGGAGAAAATATATTTTATTCTTTAGCTATTTAAAAATCTATGGAGACTTGTTTTATGGAGTAGAATACAGTGTAGCCTGGGGAATCTTCCAGGTCCATATCAAATAAATGTATATTCTGCAGTACATGTGTCTATTAGGCCTAATTGCATCATAGTGCTCTTCAAATACTCTATTTACTTTTCATTTTCTGTCTAGTTGCTCTATTTATTATTAAAAGTGAGATATTCAAGTTTAAAACTATTGTTTTAGAAGTATTTCTCTCTGTCAGTTTTTGCTTTACAGATTTTGGGGCCCTGTTGTTAGCTGTGTATATGTTTGTAATTGTTAAAAATTCTTAAAAACAGACTCTTTTATCAATATGTAATATGTAATATACAGTATTTCTTTTTCTTTTGGGACAATTTTTGCATTACAATCTATTTTATATGATATTAGTGGAGCCCATGGTATTTCTTTAACTGTATATTTTTTAGTTATTTTTTTAACGGTAACCTTGGGGAATACAGTTGACATCGTATTCTATTTCCAATTAATACCAGCTTAGTTTCAATAGTATACAAATTTGCTTCTATATAACTCCAACCCTCTTATATTATTATTGCCACAAATTATATCTTTACACATTGTGTACCCATTAACATTGATTAATAATTATTTTTATGCAATTCTCTTTTAAATTGTATAGACTAAAAAGAAGTGTTACAAATGAATAAGTCATGGGAATAAAAGGCACAGCATAAGGAATGTAGTCAATGATACTATAGTGGCATTGTATGGTGATAGACGGAAGCTACAGTGATGGTGAACATAGCCTAATATATAAACTTGTCAAATCACTGTGCTGCACACCTGACACTAATATAACATTTTGTGTCAACTACAATTATAAAGAAATTTGCTAAAAATGAAGAAAAAAATGAGTAAAAGAGGAAAAAGAAATAAAAAATACAATAATACTGGCTTATGTGTTTACCTATGTCGTTACCTTTACCAGGGTTTTTATTTTTTTCCTATGGCTCTGAGTTACTTCTAGTCCTTTTAATTCATTTTGAGGACCTCCTTTAACATTTCATACAAGACATCTCTGCTAGTACTGAACTCTGTAGTTTTGTTTATATAAGAATGGGTTCATTTTTAATTTTTTTTTTTCAACGTTTTTTTTATTTATTTTTGGGACAGAGAGAGACAGAGCATGAACGGGGGAGGGGCAGAGAGAGAGGGAGACACAGAATCGGAAACAGGCTCCAGGCTCCGAGCCATCAGCCCAGAGCCTGACGCGGCGCTCGAACTCACAGACCGCGAGATCGTGACCTGGCTGAAGTCGGACGCTTAACCGACTGCGCCACCCAGGCGCCCCAAGAATGGGTTCATTTTTGAAGGAAATTTACCACACATAGAATTCTTGGCTAACAGATTTTTTTTTTTTCTTTCAACACTTTAAATATCTCATCATACTGCCCTCTGGCCTTTATAGTTTCTGGTGAGAAATGGCTGTTAATACTATTAAGTTTCCTTTGTATGAGACAATTCACTTCTGTCTTGCTACTTTCATAATTCTTTCTTTGTCTTTCAACAATTTTCAAGAAGTCTTAGTGTAGAACTGTTTGAGTTTACTCAAGCTGGGTTTGTTGAAATTCTTAGATGTGTAGATTCAGTATGCAAATTTAGGAAGTGTTTAGCTGTGAATTTTTCAAATATTATTTTGACCACTGTCTCTTTCTCCTCATCTTCTGGGACTCCATTATGTTTATATTGATATGCTTGATGGTGTTCCAGAAGTCTCATCTTTCTTTATTGTTTTTCTTTATTTTTTTTCTTTCTGTTTTTCACCCTGGATGCTCTCAAATAATCAATCTTCAAATTTACAGATTTTTTTTTTGTCTATTCAAAACTGCTATTGAACTGCTTTACTGAAATTTTTCTTTTAGTTATTATACCTTTTACCTCCAGAATTTCTATATGGCTTTAAAACAAATTCCATCTCTTAAGTGATATTACCCATTTGGTGAGGCACCATTCTCTTGGTTTCATTTAGCTCCTTTAACATATTTAAAACAATTATTTTAAATTACTTGTTAGGTCAGATCAATTTCAGGGGTTCTTTGGTGACAGTTACTACTAATTTTTTTTCCTGTTAGTGGTATGAACATTCATGTGTATTATTTTTTTTTTTGCCTGTCTCATAATTTTTTGTTGAAAGATGGATATTTTGAACATTGCAGTGTGGTAACTCTAGAAATCAGATTCTTCTCCTTCCCCATAGTTTGTTGTTACAATTTGTTTTGGTGGGTTGTCTAGTTCTTTTTCTAAACTAATTTTGTTAATATACATTCTTTGTCTTATTGGCCACTGACTTTTCTGTTTCTTCAGCTTTGTAGTCAGCTAAAGATTTGACAGAGATGTTGTTAAGTACTTAAAACCAAAAAAGAAAGGAGAAAAAAAAACAACCACCTCTCCTTGACTTTTCAGATGGACTCTGCATTCAGGCACTCCAAGATTTGCCAGGTAGTTTTTGTTTGTTATTTGTTTTGTTTTTTGTTTTGTTTTGTTTTTGAGACAGGAGAGGGAAAGTGTGAGCAGTGGAGGGGCCAAGACAGAGAGGGAGAGAGAGAGAATACCAAGCAGGCTTTGTGCTGTCAGCACAGAGCCCCATGTGGGGTTCAAGCTCACAAACTGGGCTCCAACTCACAAACCGTGAGTTCGTGACCTGAGCCAAAATCAAGAGTCAGATGCTTAACTGACTGAGCCACCCAGGCACCCCACTTGCCAGGTAATTTATAAGAGTGCTGTGGTCTTCACTTCCTGACTTCCTGCCACACAGAGCCTGAAGTTCAGCCAGAGGTGAAAACTTAGGTTCTTCTCAGGTGTTTTCTGAGCATGCATTCAGACTTAGCCATTTTCATGACCATCTATATACTTGAGACTATGTGGGAAGTTTTCAAAGCCTTTCCTCCCTATGTTTCTCCTTCCCCAGGCTCTTTATTCCCAAGCTTCTTGGTCTCTTGTTTGTCTCAAATATTCTAATTCGGTCCAAGTGGCCATGGCTAATACATTTACCTTTACATGTTTTCAGCAAACACTGCTGGGGATGCTGTCACATTCCTGTGACAGCTCTGAGGTAGATGAAACACATCAAGCCCTTGAGATGATCCTTCAGACATCCAATAGACAGGCCAAAACACACAGCCACAATTCTTTAAGAACAAGGTGCATATTGATCCCTCTGTTACCAATAACCTGCACCAGCAACACAGGTTGCCATCTCAAGGCTGCTGCTGCTAAAATGAGTCGTGCAGATGGCAACCACATGAGTTAAAGTGCCCCAGAGCTCTTTTACCAAAATCCAACAGTGTTTTTCTTCATTAAATATTCCCCTGATTGTTGTGTTTTGATTCCAGAATTCAAAAAAAAAAGTTAATTCTGACAGTTTTTGCCAGCTCATATCTTGCTTTTGTAATGAGACAAAGTTTTGAAATTGCTACTCTAATGTTCTGATGTCACTCTAGCTTACTTTTTGATATTGATTTTAAGTTATAGACAGAATGGACACTTATTGTGGTCTAGACTTCTATTTCATACTATGTTTCATGATATTCCACTGTAAAGCCTAAAATTTTACATATAGTAAATACTGAAAAATAATATTGAATGAATGCATGAATGAATTAATAAATCAATCAGTACACCCATAGAAAGATTTATATTACCTACCTTAGTGACTTATTCTGTAGTATAAAAATCCCAAATACAGGATAATTTTTCTTATACTCTAAAATTTGTTATGGTAGCACTAATTTTCCTTTGCTCAACTGTTAGTGAAGATAGAGAAAATATGCTCCGTCATTATATTTTTCATAGTATGAAAAATATCTTCCTTGGTGTACACTGAGTAGTTCTTTAATTTTATTTTCCCATAATCTTATCAACTCTAAAATAAACAATCTTTCAGCCCTTCCTCAGTGGTTTTATTTTCTGCCTAAATTATCCAGATAAGGGCTGGAAAATAAAGACCTATCTCATTTGGCCAAGTTAACAGTCTTCAATTCACTTGGGAGTTGAGCAATCACGTTGCAATGAACTTTACTGTAGAATTTTTTAATTGAGTGTGATAATATAAAATAGTAACAGGAATATTACCCTCGGGAATGATGTTTCTTCAGTAGTACTAGTGACTGGCCATAGATGTTTAATGGTTGATGCATTTGGGTTAGGGTTATCCCTAGCACTGGGAAAAGCAAATCCAGAGTTGAGAATGATAAACTTAAAATGATACATTCTGAAAGACCATTTCTCTATTTTTCTACCCAATTAGCCAATAACTGTAGAGATAGTGTATTTAAAATACTAAAAGTCGTGTTATTGAATGCCCTACATTTATTTTCATGAAAATATTTCGAGTGCTTTTTATGTACTGGCAAATTCCTAGATGCTTTCTAGTAATTGGTTACTAGCAAATAAATGCTAACACTTTCAGTTAGATCAAGTGTCCCCATTTTAGTCAAGGAAATTAAGAACTTCTAAGGGACTTTTACAAAGTAAGTTGGCCATAGGCATGCACTACTCTAATCACCATTTAAGAGACATCCTGCCTCAAGTGACCATCTCTGATTGCAGCAAGGTGAGGTTATGTTCTCCTTAGGCAGCTTTAACCAATGCCCAAGCATAATAGAGCGGGATGTTGTTATTTCGGTTGAAGGCAGGATTCCTCTACTGACAGCCTTTAGACCCCTTTGAGCTTCAGACTTTCTCACACCTATACCATAGCCTGAGTCTCTCTCTTCCTAATTGTTCCCCCTTTCTTCCACAGGTGTCAGACCAACACCACAGTCGGAGAGCTTTGCCCACTTCTGCTTTCTCTTCTGTTAGCTTTCACACACATTACCTAAAATAAATCTTTCGTACTGCAAATTCTGTTTTGGCATTTTCTTTCCAAAGAATCCAAACTGGCACAAGGAGGAAGAATGATTTATGGGAAGAGAGCAAGAGTTATTTATTTACTTGGGGTGATTGATTTGGTAGAGGTTGTTATGGTGTACCTGGATTTTTCATTCTATTTCTCTTACTTAGCAATTTGGTATTTTTTTGGTAACAATATTGTTTTGGTAAAATGAGGGCAATCATATCTATCTTGCAGAATTGCTGTACATCTTCTTTATGGTTTTATTTGAGTAGAGTTGACACACAGTGCTACATTAGTTTCAGGTGTACAACTTAGTAACTTGACAAGTTTACACATTATGCTGTGTTCACCACCACCACGAGTGTAGCTATCATCTGTCCTATTGCATTGCTATTACAATATAATTGACTGTGTTCCTTATGCTATGCCTTTTATTCCCATGACTTGTGCATTCCCTAACTGGAAACCTGTATCTCCCACTCTCCTTCACCCAATTTGCCCAACCTACCACCCTGCCCTTTGGCAACCATCAGTTTATTCACTGTATTTATAGGTCTGATTCTGCTTTTTTGTTTGTTTATTATTTTTATTTTTTATTATTATTTTTTTTAGATTCCACTTATGGGACCTGTTGTAATCTCTTGAATGATGTAGTAAAACTTGGCTCGAAGTAGGTTCTCAAAAATGGTAGCTATTGGTCGTAATATTGTTAATAAGGAAAACTAATCGTATGATATAGCAGATATTATGAAATAGGTGTAACTAATAATATATCTCGTATGAGGTATGAAGTATGAATATATCTCGTATGAATATATCTCGTATGAATATATTCATGATGTATGAATATATCTTGTATGAATATATCTCGTATGAGTATATCTCGTATGAAGTATTGGCTCTGGTATGAAAAGTCAAACACATTCCCCCACTGTGACCTTTCCATGTTCCATGCCTCTTTCTGGCATCATTGCAATTGATGATACAGGTTTTTGATTTCTTAACATTTAGTAGCTTTTTCAAATAAGACATCAAGTTGGTATTGTCACTAAATATTTGAATTGATGATATACCACCATGGTATATATAGAGTTATCTGCATAGTAATTGATACTACCTGCCAACAATGAGTATGTGGCTCTACGTGTCTGTAAATGGCACCCATACACATTCTCTACTCAGTTACTTTTTAAAGGGATCAGTCAGAGGTCACATGATTTAAGAGTAAAATATTTAGACCTAAAGTGAGAAAATCTTCTGTCACGTTTGAGCATCTCACCAAATATGACTGGGGGCGATCATTAACTGACACATAATTTTAGCTTCCTTATTTCAACAATGAAGGAATCAGGGCAATTTATTTCTAAAGTGCCATTAAGTTATGAAATCTAAAAACTCACCATAATCAGTTCTCAAGAATTTACACTTTAAGTTTACAAGTTATACCATAATATTCCTAGGTTTTCATTACTCTATGATTGGTTTTATAATGTATACTGAGGATGGATTTTTAAGAAAAAAGGAAAGGAGTTAAATGGATGACAATTTGCTAAGAGTCTAATAAATTAGGGGAGAAAATTAATCATTAAATTTTGCAATTTGATCTTATTTATTTATAAAAGATTACTACAACAATAATAAATATTAGAATTAATAGAATTTTAATAACATTCACTAGAAAATATGAATGTTAAAATACCTTTTCCACAGCCCCTTTCCTGAAAGAAAAAAATAGGAAGACCATGCATAAATTTACCATGCTAAAGATGTTGAAACAATGAGAGATACAACAGTAAGGATGATGTTTCCATCTTGCCTCTAAGGTAGAAACTATGCTAGAGTTTCTAGACTAGGAAGTTTGCATTACCATAAAGAGCATGTTTAAGGTTCATGTATGATAATGTCATCCAAAACAATATAGGTTCAGGCTCTTATCCAAACTGAAGGAATCACATTTGGCTTCTGGATCAATGTCATGTTTGACATTAAAAGACCAGAGTTAACATCGATAGATAAGAGTAGGTCACTGGTAATTAAGGATGGAAATGCCACCCCTCTACAAGAATTGAAACTTCACTTCAAATTATTTGAATTCAATTAGAAAAGCCAGAGGGGGTAGATATAAAAACCCTTGCTTAAAGACAATTTTAAATGGTATAGTTCAATTCAATATGGTGGCTAGTCATTCAGTGTCTACTGTGAACCAGCAGCACTATACCAAGCTCTGCAGACCCAAAGATGAATAAAATATGCCCCCCCTCAAGGAAGAATGATTTATTAGAAGACATGAAGCTTAGCTCAGGAATACTGAAGGGCAAGTGATGTAAGTTGCTGTTTCTTATGGCATAAATAGGACAAATTAAGAGTGTTCAGTTTGAGCAAAAGTGATCAATGCCCGGAGAGAAAGGTAGACAGAAATAATGACATATCAATAATAGCATATTAGACAAACACAACTGCATCTGCTCATTTAAGGGTTTATTCTGTGTGACAGTGATGGTTTTGCATCTTGGTTGGCACTTAAAAATTTCACAGCACCAAACGGAGTCATCTTAGGATGAAAGAAGCAATAATATAATAAACACAGATTTCCCCCCACTCAATGTCTCTTTCTGTTTCTTAATCTCTTCTCTCTCTCTCTCTCTCTCTCTCTCTCTCCCTCAATCATACACATACACATCATCACACACACATACACACACACACACACACACACACACACACACACAGTCACACCGCCTAAGTGGCACTGATACTTGATGACTTATCACTGTGGTGGTAAAAATCAATGGAGAGCTATATTTGGAGGATCACTATTTCCAATGAGAATGCTGGTTAAATTGGATGCTTTTCTGGCCAGTACTTTTAGCATATCTGGCGTACTCTGCACTGGAATAAAATGAGAATAAAGAATAGCCAACACTATTTGATGCTCAAATTGTAAATTTGACTTACACACCATGGAATATATTTTGGATAATAAGATAATAAACCTCTCTATCCTCCATAAATCCCATTGGCTTAAAGACAGTTAATAGAATGACAGGACTATGACACTGTTGAATACCATTTCAATGCTACTGTCCCTTAGCACCTGTAAACAAGGAAGTGATGTTTAAGACATGTGAAAAGTCTTTAGGTAGACGCCAAGGGTGCCGAGATCCGGTGTGTCATGTTTTCATGTCTGTGAGTTACCAGCAGCTGATCTTTCCAGGTTGTGTCATTGGTTTCCTGGGAAGGGAAGGATATGGCTTTGTAATAATAGTAACCACTGATAGTCACGGAGTGCTCACTATATGCCAGCCCCTGGGTTGGGTGCTTTGCTTTGCCTTATCTCATTTTGTTCTCATAACAGCACAGTGAAGTAAATACTGTTATTATTCCCAGTTTACACACGAGGCAGCTGAGACCGTCAACCCATTTTCAGGTTATTCTGATTCCATAACATGCCTCTCTGGTTTTATAGCTCTCAGTTGCAATACAGGTAGGGTGCTACACTTATGTACACAATGAATTCATATACAATTACTTCACTTATTTGAAAATACTGCTTATTTCAAGGTTCACACATGTGTCTGCTTTGTGGCTTTACTCGGGGGCTGTCTTACGGGAAGGATGTGTTTTCCAAGCACAATTGACCTTTTTGTTCTGCGCCAATCATCCCCTCCAACTTATGGGTAATTTGCTGCCAATAAGTCTACATACTTTTAAATTTCTTAATGCCTGTTATAAAATATCATCTGTGGATGTGACTCAATACTTTCTGCTTTAGTATGGCACAATTACACATGGGTTCCTTGACAATTATACCATTTAAATATAGTTCCCTATTTTTCCAATGCTTTGTGGACAGCTTTTCCAAAGGTAACATTTAAAAACACAGATCAACTCAAATGAAAAAAAAATTTGAAAGGCAAATAACAATGATGCTGCTAAATGCCGTTTCCCTATTATTTTGTGTTACTGTACTAAATCCCACCTGCAAAGACTGGGAATCAATTATTTAATGCAGAACGTTTAAATCTAGTATTAAAATCTGGATGAGGATAAAAAGAAATTCTGAATATGTTTCCCACATAGATCTCAGTACCATTACAATACGCTGGATGCTTTCCAATCCAGCCATTAGACTGTGAGTCTTTTTATGTGTCTGTGTACAGATCTCTATGGGTACCTAAAAAATATTTTCTTGCTAGCAATCTGTGACTGCTGTTTACCCACAACTTTGTAGCATGTATGATCTTGAACAAATAATTTAAGTTGTCTCTATCCCAGTTTTCTTTATCTTTAAAGTAAGACGCTGGGCCAGATGACCCATGAGATTCATGCCAGAACTAAAACATATTGATTCTGTAGCCAAGGATGATGGTTTACTGGAACTACTATGCAGTTGAAACCAACTGCTATCAAATTGAAAGTATTTGTTTATTTTCCATTTTCTGTAAAAATACTTTCACAATATTAGAAAAATCATTATCCTCTCTATTAATAGGAAATACTAAATTCCCACTGAATTCTTAGCCTGTTTTTTTTGTTTTTTGTTTTTTGTTTTTTTGTACTTCGAAATTTTGAGCACAAAGCTTTAGGCAGAGATTTGTGGCTGATTGGTTGTGATTATGAGATACAATTCAAGAGAATGAGAAGCCAACACATTGAGGCAGCAGAGCAGAGAAGTAGAGTGTTTGATGGCAACACTGAACAAAGAAAGCAAGACAAGCAACTTCCTTCTTCTGGACATTCTGTTCTGTTGGAAAAACAGATCTCTATTTGTGGACAAATCGTTGCTTAGGTTTTCTATTATTTGAAGCTGAATGCGGTTCTAAGTAATCGAAACTTAGAGTTACTTACCCACACTTTAGGACCAGATGGAGTTTAAAAACTGTGAAATCTAATTGCTAATCAGCACCAAGATATGGTGTTATTATTTCTACCTTTTAATATTTTCTGGTGATTGAGATGTTTTACAACATGCTTCACTTTCATGCACTGATTTTTATTACTTTTATTTTCTCATAGTGATAGTAATTATGACAAATTTCTGCATTTAGAATTTAATGGTAATCCTTTTCCATTGACAGGCCTTCTATGATATTTGGTACTTTCAATTCCTTCCAGTGTTTTCTTTTTTTGGGGGGGGGTACAGATTATGATAAATAGTAATCCAAAATTAGTAATTTGATGTGAGCATTTCTTTCCAAGAGTAAAATGTTTCAAGAATATTCAACTCCTGGATTATCAAATCAAGGTGTTGAAAGTGCTTCAAACAAAACAGAAGCATAGTGTACTGACTTCCAAGTCCCTGTTGAATCCTGGAGGATAAAAATGAGTCTATTTTTATATAAGGATAAAAACATTTGATCTGATTCCCATCTTGTCTTTTGAGAATAATATATTCATCATCTGGGATACTTTTGAGATACCAGGTGCAGTGCTTAGCATTTAAAACTAAACCAGTGACTAATTTACTTGGTCAAATTCTAGAATGGGGTTATATACATCTTTAGCTATCACAATGTTTTCATAGAAAAAATTTAAAACACCTTATTTTAGAAATAAGTATTTTACAATTTACACAGACATTTGAAACCATCTTAAGAACATAAAAGGCCCGTTGAAATGGATTCTAGGCCAACCTCATCCAACCTTCTTAACCCTTCTATTATATAGGTATGTCCAGCTTACCTGCATGTATTGGTTAAACATCTGGTGATAGAAAATCCCCTCCTCATTAGGTCTACTCATTCTATTTTCTTGCATAAGTTCAACTCATGCAAAGTGCTTACTGTTGATTTGATATATGTCTCCTAGTTATGTTCATTGGTGCTATTATTCAATCCATATTTCAACATTTTGTTTACCAAGTGTCTTGAATCTGTCAAATGCTTTATTGAGACAAAAAAATATATTACATAAATATTGCATTTCAACAATACAAGAGTCTCATCTCTTTTCAAAGTGTTTGAATATGGTTAGTCTGCCATTACTTGAGTCAAATAAACACAGGCTGTCTTCTGGTGATGGTTATTAATTTTTTTCTATACTCATAAATCATCTCTTTAAGTTCTCTGCCTGGTTTCTTGCTGGAGATCAATGTCCAACAAGAACACGTCAAGTTTATAGAATACTCTGGAACATATCACATAGTTATCAAGTCTATAAGTTCTATAAAAACCTGTTGGATATATGAAAAAATAAAAAGAAGAGTCTCTATTGTTTACAAAGTGCATGATTTATAGCTTTCAAAACAGCTTGCAGTAAGGATTTACCAATTTTGTCAAATTTATTAAAAGGAAGACACATCTTAGGTTATCTGAACAATATTTCAGAATTTGTAAAAAAATGCTTTATATTTAAATATATATAAAATAGCTTACATGCTTTAGATAATATTAACATCAACTCCATGTAATTGATTTTCACAGAATACTTTTATTGATTTTTGCCCATCTAGTGTGTCCATAGACAATAGTTGCAACTGACGAGAGAATATGATTCCAACGTGACTGTTAGCTGATGTTTTCATTTACAGGAAAGAGCAAGATGGAAATGAAACAAATATGCGTGTCAGAACTTCACCCATTCATTAATGGTATGAGAGACACCTTTACTGATTTGGATACTAATCTTTGAATACTGAAAGTGTATCTCCTCAATTTTTTTGTGCTGGTCACAATACAATGTCAATAGTCAGCAAAGATTTTAAGTTTACTCAGTTCTCATTAATATTTTTCTCCATTATTTTCTTAAGCCTAGAGCAAAAATGATGAACAAAGTCCTGATTGGAAGCATTTACAGTTTTTATGCAGTTAATTGCCCGACCATGAGCAGTATCATCTGAACACGGAATTGGGAAGAGATTTCCAGTAGCTCACCATTCTATTGTATTTTTACTATGCTGAGACATAATCTCAAGAGCAAAAGATAAGCAGGAAGTGATGAGCTTTGAGTAATTATTATCTTTGCCTTCAGCTTTAAGAAAATTTATTTAATTGTAAGTTAATAAAATTTAGTTTTTAATAATGGCTGTGTTTACCAATAACCTTGCAATATTCCTGAAAATTTATCAATGGGTTCTTGCAATCTACAAGTCAATCACACACATTGCAAGATGGGTTTAATAAGAGCATTGTAGCTAGATATTCTTAAATCTTTGTCTATTCTCAAGAATGAACAGGAGATACTGGGCAACAGTGTAGTGTCTTGTTAGGGATGTGAACTCTAAACCTAGACTATGACCTGCTTCTTCCACTTAGCAGCTGGGTTTCCATGAGCATGTTTCTTAGTCTCTTAGTGTTTCAGTCTTCTCAGCTATAAAATGAATATAATAATAACAATTTAGTAATAATAACAACAATTCCCATCTTATGTATAGAATGAGGTGACTTATGTAAAATCCTTAAGGCAAGATCTAGAACACACTGAATGTTCAATGCACATTAACTATTTTACAATTGGATTTTAAGACAGAATATAATACGATCAGGTTTGCATGTTAAAAGATCACTCTATTGTAAGGAGTATTAAACTATGTGGGGTCGCCTGGGTGGTGCAGTCGGTTGAGTGTCTGACTCTTGATTTCATCTCAGGTCATGATCCCAGGGTGATAGGATTGAGCCCCGAGTTGCACTCTGTGCTGAACATGGAGCCTGCTTGAGATTCTCTGTCTCTGTCTCTGTCTCTGTCTCTGTCTCTCTCTCTCTCTCTTTCTCTCTCTTCCTTTTCCCCTCGCACCAGCATGCACTCTCCCTCTCCCTTTCTCTCTAAAATAAAAGAAACCCCCTAAACCAAAAAAACCCACTGCGTGAAAATGTCAGTTAAACACCTGTTGTGTCTCTCTAGGGAGGCACAGAGTGATGGTTCTTGGAATCAGTTTGTTGGAAGAAAGACAGACACAACTGGACAGATTTTGAGAGACATTTAAAAGACAAATGTCCGAGATAACTCCAGTTATCTCCAGTTTTTGAATTAAGTATTGGAGGATTTCCTCTTCACTGAGGAAAAGAATGTTGGAAGGTAATCCATTTTGTAAATTAATTAATTTATTTACTTTTGAGACAGAGAGCGAGTGAGTGGGGGAGGGGCAAAGAGACAGGGAGAGAGAATCTTAAGCAGCCTCCATGCTCATTGCAGAGCCTGACACAGGGCTCAAACTCAGGACTGTGAGGTCATGGGCTGAGCTGCAATCAAGTGTCAGATGCTTAACCAAATGAGCCACCCAGGTGCCCCAGAAGGGAATCGGCTTTAGGTCAGGAGGGAGATCCATAGTTTGGTTTAAGTTTGAGATACAATTAAGAATTTTAGGAGACGTGAAGTAGGCTGGTGGGGATACGTAGACGGAATCTGGAGATGTCTGGGCTGTAGATACACATTTTGGAGTTAATGGTGTAAAGGTGGGGTCAAAACATCACGAGTGGACGATATCCTTCAGCAGGCCAGAATACATGCAGAGACATGAGACATCTTGTCTGAGGAACGTCTATGTTCAAAAGTTACGAGGAAGAAGTGTCAAAGAAAAACAGTCATTCAAGGCAGAATTTATTATTCCCATTTTATTGATATAAAAACTGAGATTCACGTCTACGTTTCTTTGTAAGTTGCATGTCATATAGTCCATAAGCAAAGCAGCTGACATTCAACTCAATTTCCTCCTGCTCAAAGGCTTTGAGTCCATATGCCACACCTTAGTGAGTCTCTTACTATTAACTGCAACCTTTTGATGAATGAGGTGTGTTTAGTTAGCACTCAGCATTTGGTGGATTCTTCCTGCATTCCCTTTCTGCACTGAAAGGTCCATCAGTGTGTATAATACAACAGTATTTCTTATTATGCAATGCAAAAGAGAGATATAAGGAGGAGAGACAGAGAGGAAGAAGAGAGACAGGGAGAGAGAGACAGGGGGAGACAAGATACTTTTCTTTTTCTATGGAAGCAGTGTATTCACTGTCTAGAAGAGTAATGGTCCTTTAAAAGTCTCCAACACTTTCTGAGAGGCTGTGTTTTGTTTCTGGTGACTCAAAGAGGAAAGATTACCTGTTCAGATACAACAAATGGTGCCAAATGAGGAAGGAAATAAAACACATCCTTAACTACCAAATGCTCAAATACAATCTGACCTTACTCTACATGTTTCAAAGGGAACCAAAGGAAAGGGGAGATGAGGTTAGAACTGAGTGTCTGGGGAAGGTTGAGGGAGGTGTTCATTTACTCCTACTTATGTTATGCATACAAGTCAGTAATCAGAGCTTCACTTTCAAAGATGCTTGAACTCAAGCCAGAATTCACAATGTAATTATATAAAATCGTCTCAGGAACCACAAAACATCCAATAATAGGTCAATAAAGTGTATATTTTTCAAGTACTGTGGGGGAGGTGCACATTACAAATCTTTTCACTAAAGAATGGGAAAAGCAACTACATGTTCAAGTTCCAGTTCACAACAGCTCACACAGAAGTGAATAAATAAAGCACCCAGATGAATATAAACTGCTCAATTTTATAAGTACAGCACAATTGAAAAAAGACATCAATTGCTCATTCTAACCGAAAGGACCCCAACAGTTATTGTCTTTTTATAGTAGGGGGAAAAAGCCCAACAACCCCAGAATACTTTGTATTCAGCTCAAGAGATACTCATCTAGTGATGTGCCTAAGGTGGTAAAATACAGGGAGATTTTTGTTTAGTACATAGGTGTATTTCAGACAATGCTGGGAAGTTAGTGTGAAAAAAAAAAAAACAGATGAGTTTAATGCTGGAGTCTGTCATTCAGCACGTGTATGGGATTCGTCATTTGGGGAGATTTAAATCTGTGTCAATATATTCATAACTTGCCTGTAAATACACTCGTATTATCCCCACTTGTAAACGGGCTGTGTATTACCATATGTTTTAAATAAGGAAACTGAGGCAGAAAGTGAAACAACAGTTTAAAATTCACCAGGAGAAGCACTCTCCCTTTGGTTGAGGGTTCATTCATTTGAAGTGAATTACCTATTCTCGGGAGCCCCATGATGGTCCTCGCCAGGGTAATTTATTTCCAAGAAGGGAGTACTTTGCTTTTAAGGGGAAACATTTTTACTTATTGTATTGTGGAATTGTGTCTGTTACTAATATAATAAGAAATATATATCCTGACTGTACTAGCATTAAGTCAAATACTGTGTTCTGTTTTTCCTTACCAGATGTTTTATAGCATGTAACTGTGTTAAGGAAGATTGATAAACCTAATAAACTTATATATAAACCTATCAGTAAAGGATTATAGAGAGGAAATTCAACTTCACTCTGGAGTACTTGTAAGTTTTTGACCATAGGTTTTACTCTACCTTAGCTTATTTCCATTTATAAAAGAACCATTTTTATCCCATGTTTCACAGCACTTGGGTTCACACTAAGCAAGAGAAATACATGCAATGCTTTTAACCAAATTCTGTCACTAACGCAGCTCTAATGAAGGTATTCTGTGCCTCAGATATTTTGCATCTTTAAAATGGAAGTACAATATGTTCGGTAAGGTGCTAATCAGTTTTATTGAATCTGATTTAATTCCTTGGGAAGGAGAATTGAATTTTTTAGAAACTTAAACGGGTTATTAATGAGGGAAGAGGCTTAAATAATTTTCCTACGTAGCTCTGGCACAAGTTTAGCTGTTGGGAAATGAAGACAAGACCTACGAGGTGAATATATAATAAAAATAAGTGTTTTCCAAATTATAAAAAAGTATATATTGCTAATATATAAATAATATAGTAAAGAACTGTATAATAAATACATTAACATCAGTCAAATGTTGACACAGTAGAAACCACCTCTAAGATTTTGATGACTATCTTTCTAGAACTCTATCAATGGCATATTTAAGTAAACTTAACAAAGTCGTATAGCACAGATTGTCTTATATAAATATTTTGTACATATCTTTTTGGTTTTCTATCTAGTCCTTATGATTTGTGGTAGTACTTTATAGATCTTAATATAAACCCTTGTTGTATGTATATTTAGATCATTTACATTTAATTTATTGATATACTTGGGTTTGTATCTAAAATTTTACTACATGTTTCCTATTTTTACTAGGGGCTTTATATTCCTTTTTTCTTTCCTTTGTTTCTTTCTTTTGTATTAATGTAATGTTTATTGTTATTGTTTAACTTTTTCTCTACTAAGGTGTTAGTATAAAATTCTTCACTATTTTTTCAGTTTACTGAAATTTTTTACACTAAATATTTTTATTCAAGGTATTACAACATGCACACTTGACTTCTCATAACCTAATATAAATGATAAGTTTTACAAATTCCATTTATCCTCATCCCCTATTTAGTGTTTTTCTTTTCAAGAATTGTATTATGCATATATTTAAAACTCTATACAGTATACTCATTTTTATACAATCTTAACTTCTATTTTATGCTGTTTTTATTCATTCTTTTCTGCTTCTCTGTCTTTTCTTCTGGTATCATTTCCTTCTGGGTAAATAATTCCCGTTAGCTTTATTTAGGTATGTATGTATGTATGTATGTATGTATGAATGTATTGTTTATTTATTTATTAATATTTTATTAAAATGTTTTTTCTTTCTTTTGTTTTAAATTTTATTTTAATCCAAGTTAGTTGACATACAGTGTAATAATGTTTTCAGGATAGAATTTAGTGACTCATCACTTACATATAACACCCAGTGCTCATCCCAACAAGCGCCATCATTAATGTCCATCACCTATTCAGGCCATACCCCGACCCACCTCCCTGCCAGCAATCCTCAGTTTGTTCTCTGTCCCTTGGTGTTTTTTAAATACAGGTCTCTTTGGATCCTGAGAAACTTAACAGAAACCCATGGGGGAGGGGAAGGAAAAAAAAAAAAAAAAGAGGTTAGAGTGGGAGAGAGCCAAAGCATAAGAGACTGTTAAAAACTGAGAACAAACTGAGGGTTGATGGGGGTGGGAGGGAGGGGAGGGTGGGTGATGGGTATTGAGGAGGGCACCTTTTGGGATGAGCACTGGGTGTTGTGTGGAAACCAATTTGACAGTAAATTTCATATATTTAAAAAAAAAACAAAAACAAAAACAAAACTAAAAAAAATAAATAAATAAATAAATAAATACAGGTCTCTTGGTGACCGTTTATTTCAGTTTTCGTTTATTCAAAAATATCCTTAATTTGTCTTCATACTTATAGAAATAATTACAGTGCAGAAGATTTTGAAGGGACATTTACTTGTGTTCAGCACTTTAAAGATGCCACATGTTGTCTATCGGTTGCTACATTTTTATAATATTTCAGCTACCTATCAGATTGTTACTCTTGAATGTTTCATCTATTTCTTTTTTAAAAAAATATTTTTTTATTTTTGGATAGCACAGTGGGGGGAGGACAGTAGAGAGGGGGACAGAAGACCCTAAGTGGGTTCTACACTGACAGGCTGGCAGCAGAAAGCCCGATGTGGGGCTCAAACTCATGAACCTTGAGATCATGACCTGAGCTACAGTCAGATGCTCAACCAACTGAGCCACCCAGGTGCCCGAATGTTATGTCTGTATTACCTTTGACTGCTTTTAACATGTTCTCTCTCTCTATCCTTCTCTCTCTCTCTCTCTGTTTCTTTCTTTACTTTTCCTTTTCATTATTTTGACTATGATGTACTTAAGTGTATTACTTGATTTGTTTTGATTGTTATACATCTTTCTGGGTATATGCACAGATTTCTGTCCTGTGATTTAGTATCATTAGTTAGTAATTTTAAGACTCATTCTCTTTTTAATTTTTCCTGCTGCCCAATTCTTTCTCTTCGACTAGAACTCCAATTACAGCTAGTGCAACTCTTTTATATTCCATTGGTCTCTTACACTCTTCTCTGTATTTTCCTTTTACTCTTCTCTGTGTCAGTGTAAATATTTTCTTTTGACCAGTTGACTAATTCTCTTTCTCTTAGATTATTATGCTATTAAAATAATCTACTTTCCGTTTCACATATTCTATTACCATTTCTGTAAGTTCTATTTTATTATATTTTTTAGATTCTAATTCTCTTATGAAATTCTCAATATTTTACCCTGTTTTATCTTTTTTATCTATATGTTTTAAACAAATTAACCATAATTATATCCTTGTTGGTTAGATCTGGATCATCTGTAAATCTGTTTTATTTTGGGTTTGTTTGTTTAATAATTCTGTACTTTCTTTTGACATGAATTTTAAAAATTAAATTACCATAATTGAACTCCAGAAACTGCATAAAACATTTGTAGAGACCTCACGTGATACTACATTACCATAAGGAATTTCACATTTTTATTTTCCTAGCAGACAGAGTAGGTGACTAACCATCTCAATCTAATCAGAGAGTAAGCTGTAATAGTCAATCTATATTTCTTTGTCCCCTTTTCTAGGTTATATCTCTTCTGGAACTTCAAGTTACAGCATGTTATGACTGTGAAGCATCTCCTCAGTGGTTTTTTGCTTCTTAATATGAAAGACTGCCATCAATGAAGCTCAGTATTTTAGAGAATTGTGGTTTAAGTGTTGAGTTTCCCGTCTTACTCAACTTCATAATTCAGTAAATGTCTCATGGGGAGAATTCGCCCTGTGTTTGATGCCTTTATATTTACAATCTTTCACTCTAGATGCATCTCTCTCTTGTGGCAAAACCTGGATTCTTCTCCACTAGCTACATTCAAGATTAGCCAAGGCTCCAGGAATAATGTTACAGAGGGTCAAAATACTGCTTCCAAAGAATAACTATTGCTGCATAATAAATTACCCCAAACGTATCAGCTAAAACCAACATACATTGGTTGTCGCATAGTTTCTATGAGTGAGGAGTTTGGGTCCATCAGCTTAACTTGGTCCACTGTTCAGGGTTCGACAAGGTTATGGTCTTGCTGGTGGCAGGGCTGTGTTCTGTTCTTGAACTCAAGGTCTTTTTACTGATTGTTGGGAGAACTCAGTGTCCCAGGATCAGCAACAGCCAATGGCAAACAGCTTCCCCCTGCCCCTTCTCTGGACAGTTTTGTAACAGAATATCTCCAGCAAGACACCCTACCCCAAACAACTTTTCTTGCAACACAGGAGACTTTGGGCAAGGTCCAGAGGGCAGATTTCAAGCAAGTCCCTCTAGTATAGTTTCATAGTGATTTCTCTGTCATTCAGGTACCTTGGCCAGACTCTCTTCACCAAGTTCTGGAGCTCACTTGTGGATGTGAAGCCTCTTCTTTGCACACATTATCATAGTCCCAGGAGTGCGGGCTGATTCTTCTATCTGCTATTGCTTTATTGTCTAAAGTTATCCATACTCCTCAGGTGCCAGGGCCCTGTTAGAGTTAATAATTCTTAATTTTAAACATTCGCTGTTCAAATTATGATGTGGATTCTATCTCCTGTTTGGACTGTGGCTGTTACATTTTGTATCTGTTTTTAATGACTGTTCTTCTGCCCACTGCCAATTATCACCACATAATCTATGATACTTGTTCCTTGTAATGAAGAAAGAGTTAGAGCAACTCTCGAATTTGCATAATACGCATCGAAGAGTAATGCAAGCCACCGAATAAATAAAAAAAGAAAGTGAGAATTAGAGATGGAAACTGAAAGAAAAGAAGTAATTTTTTTTTCAAAAAAATCTTAAAACTAAAAGTAGAAATGACAGCCGGATAATCTGTGAGGGCAAAAAGTGATGCAAGATAAAGATAAATCAAGAGGAGTTGACTAGACTGTACCTAAATTTACATTTTCAGCAGCGTGGTTAGGGTAAACTAAGCAAACAAACAAACAACCGAACTTAAAACTCTCCCACAGTAGTATATAACATGCAGGACAAATAAACATATTTTTGAAAAAATTCCATGGCCAGAGTGTAAGGAAATCATCAGTCCAAATAAGACAAAGCAAGCAAGGTTGTGGGTTGGCCCCGAGGGCCTCTGCCATGCCCCTTGTGATTTGACCTGAGATGAATAGACAGTTCTGAGAGAGTCACACAAAGTAGGACTTACACATTCGGCAGTGCCTGGTAAATCTGAACATGCATACACTCAATGACTCAGCAATTCTATGCCTACATATTTACCCTAGAGAATCTTGGCACCTTTGTACCAGGAGACCCTTACAAAAGTATTCATGTCAGCAAATTCATAAAGGTCAAGAGTGAAATGCCTTAAATGTCTATCAATAAGTGAATAGGCCAGTAAATTGTGGTATATTCATGCAAGGAAATACTAGTCAGCCACGAAAAATGTATTAGAGCTATGTACAACTACATCGTCTGATAAACAAGTTTTTATTTTGTTTAATAAAAAGAACAAGTTGGGACCAGTACAATTGAAAAGTAATGGCATGTTATTGAAGCAGACCATTTATTTTGGTCAGTAGCTTGAATCAATTTCATAAAAGAATCTAGGGATGCTAATCTTAGCTACATATTTTCTTTAAGTTGAGTTTATCCTATATGGAGGTGAAGTGTAGAATAAAAAAGAATATGGATGTCTTTATTTACATAATAATAGCTGACCACCTTAAATGTGTTTTTAAAGATGGATTCCTAGCTGTAGAAGTTGTCAATGTGGTCCGAGCTCTTTATGGAAGAATAAGAGATGGATAATAATAAAGCCACTGATAACATGGCATTACAATAATATTTACTTATTTTGGGTAAACTGGGTAGCTCAGCTGGTTAAGTGTCTGACTCTAGATTTCAGTTCAGGTCATGATCTTACTGTTAAGTTCAAACCCCACATGCTCCACATTCACGATGCATAGCCTGCTTGAGATTCCCTCTCTCCCTGCCCCTTCCACACGCTGTCTCTCCCTCTCTCTCTATTTCAAAATAAATACACTTAAAAAAAAAAAAGAAGCACCTTTATTTTATTGGAGAATATTGCTCTGATTTGTAGAATTCTAACACAGTGCAATCATTTTCACCCTTTGAACTTCTTAGGACTGTTGAAATATCATAGGCACGTAACAGTCAACAAGTTGTCTTTTTAAAATAATATTTAAAAACATTTCTTACTATTATGTTTCAAATACTTAGATTATATCATCATTTATTTAATAAATGCATTATGACTAACATGAGGATTGTGTGTGTGTGTGTGTGTGTGTGTCTGTATACATGCATGTGTGTACTTGTGGAGAGAATAGAAAAGCAAAAAAAAAAAAAGAACACTAAAATAAAGACTGAATGTTTTAAAAATAAGACTTCTAATGGTTAATGAGTATAATGGATAATTTGAGGAATTTGACCTTGCACTAATAAATCATGTTTTATTTAAAAGTGGACAAAATTAATTTTATTTTCACAGATGTTCACCAATAAAAGAAAATGATGTATCAGAATACAAATATGGTCACAATTAAAATTTATATAGCCTATCTGTTGACTTTTGAGTTTAGATTATTGGCTTGATAACCTCAAAATATTTTATTATTTTCTATTTTGAAATATTTAAAAGTGCTTAACACTTTTTCAAATTAATCACTTGATTTAATTATAATATGAACCATGTTTTTGGAAGGGATTATGAAACAGTTTAATTGATGAGAAAGAGAGACGGAAAAACAGAGAGACACAGGCTCAGAATAGTATTTTCAGGAAAAGTATATTTTGCCCAAGACCAGAGTTTAGGAGCCCAAGCCAAGATTTTTTGGCTATCAGTCCTTCATCACTCTGCCTAACAGTAGAATGGCATGATATTTTTTCAAGACTAATCTAAAAACAGTGTTTCAAGGTCAAACTGGAGGAGGAAGATTAGAAAGGGGAGGCCATTGGGAGTGCTGTTAAAGAATTCTAGATGGAGGTAACAGAAGAGTGAATTTAAATGGTAGCTGTGGAAATGGATCCCGCTTCCAGCTTCTTAACTGTGTCCTATGTCCTTTAACACATTTTCTGTGAGAACTAGTTTGATTGAGAGTGTTTACAATCCTTTTAAAGGTCTCTCTGGTGTTTTTTACAATGAGCTGAATGCGTTTGGATAATCTCTCTGATTTATCTAAGCTTAGTAAAATGTTCAATAAAAGTGGACTATTTGAATTCAGAGAAAGAGCACAGACTGCTGTTAGATTTTCGGAATGTTGTCTAATTTCTACATATAAAGGAATAACAAATTAAACATTTGAGGAAAAGAATATGTTCTATGGGTTTCATCCTTACATACCTTACATAAAGCACTGAAGTTTGAGGTTTGTCCAGAGAGCTTTTGTCTGTTTGCGATCTCCCCTGCCTCAACTCCACATTTCTTCCTGTTGCCTTGGTTTATTTACACATGGGCAAGTCAGGCTGTAGTTAGGTGAATATTTCCTTGTGGGTTATAATGTTTATTTATGCACGGTAGAGTGGAAAGGACACTAATCAAGAACTCACAAAACCTGTATTCTAGGCCAGGCTCTGTTGATTCCTTAAGTTGAATTGTCAAATGACTTGGGTTAAATGAGTCATCCTTTTTCCTTCAGTTTTCTCAAAATAGAGATTATAAATTATTTTATTTATTTTCTTTTTCTTAAAGATATATAGGCATAATATCATCAAGTAAGCAAACACACAGAAACTAATTAAATGTTTAAATCATTTGTAAATGACAAATCGGGGGCTAGGATATCTTATTTATTTGTATGTTATGAAGTATATGGCCAGATTGGATGGGTGGTATGAGGTTACAATACTGATTCAAGGCCAACTGATTACCAGGGGAAGCTGATATATAAATAAATAATCATATATCTATGTAGCAGTACTAGAGATTGAAGCACTAGCTACCATTCCCACTCCCCTTCCATGTGGTCTTTTCTTCTAAGAGGCTGGGAAGCTAATAGGGGTACACTTTTAAGAAGTTTTTATAAATCACAATTACTTAGCATACAGTTTATATTAGTTTGGGGTGTACAATATAGTGATTCAACACTTCCGTACATCACCCAGCTCTCATCATGACAAGTGCATGCCTTAATCTCTATAACCTATTTAACCTATCCCTTCACCCTCCTCCTCTCTGGGAGCCATCAGTTTGTTCCCTACAGTTAAGAGTCTGTTTCTTGGTTTGCCTTTCTCCCTGGTTTTTGCTCCCCCTTTGCTCATTTGTTTTGTTTCTTAAATTCCACATATGTGTAAATCATACGATATTTGTCTTTCTCTGACTGACTTATTTCACTTAGCATAATACTCTCTAGCTCCAACCATGTTGTTGCATACGGCAAGATTTCATTCTTTTGTATGGCTGAGTAATATTCCATGTCATATAGATAAGCTTCTTTATCCATTTATCAATCAGTGGACACTTGGGCTGTTTCCATAATTTGGTCATTGTTGATAATGTTGCTATAAACATTGGAGTGCATGTATTCCCTTTGAATTAGTGTTTTTGTATTCTTTGGGTAAATACTGAGTAGTGTGGTTGCTGGATCACGGGGTAGTTCTATTTTTAACTTTCTGAGGAACTTCCATACTATTTCCAAAGTGGCTGCACGAGTTTACATTCCCACCAACAGTACAAGAAGGTTTCCTTTAACAGGTGCATTTTCTGAATTGCTTTGCAGCTATGTTATTGCATGTATATATATACATATATATGTATATATCTATATATATACACATATATATGTATATATATGTATATATGCATATATATATGCAGCTAGGTTATTGCATGTATATAAATATATATATATATATATATATATATATATATATATATATATATTTGGCTAACATAATTGTAGAGGCTGGCAAGTCTGAAATCTGTAGGGTAAGTCAGTAGACTGGAAATCATGTAAGAGTTGATGTTGCAATATAAAGTCCAAAATCTGCAGAACAGGGCAGCAGGCAGGAAGCTCAAGCAGAATGTCTATATTGTAGTCTTTTTTTTTTTTTAAACATTTATTTATTTATGGTGAAAGAGAGAGAGCAGGAAATGGGCAAAGAGAGAGACAGAATCCCAAGAAGGCTCCGCACTGTCAATGCAAAGCCCAACATAGGGCTCAATCCCACAAACCGTGATATCGTGACCTAAACTGAATTCAAGAGTTAGGTGCTCAACTGACTGAGCCACCCAGGTGTCCCTCTACATTGTAGTCTTGAGACAGAATTTCCTTTTCTTTGGGAAGCCTGTGTTTGCTTATATAACCTTAAACTGATGAAATGAGGCTCATCTACATTATGGAGGGTAGTCTGCTTTATTCAAAGTCAACTGATTGTAAATGTTAATCACATCTAAAAAATACCATCTAGAATAATGTGTAATCAAACAAATAGGCACCTTACCCTAGCCAACCTGATACATAAATAAACACACCTCAGAAGGAAATATTTGGAGTAGCTTTGTTAACATTTCTACTGTCCAAACTTAGGGCCCAGTAGTATAGATGCTAAACAGTGGTTTACGGAATGAGTGGGGGCATTCACCTTTCTGAATGTGTAGAAACCCAGTTGATTTTCCTGGGCATCTAAGATATTTTTAACTTCTTAATAACCCCTAGAAAGTTTAAGCTAAGTCAAGAGTGCATACCATTGTAGGGCACCTGGCTGGCTCAGTCAGTGGAGTATATGACTCTTGATCTCAGGATCATGAGTTCAAGCCCCACACTGGACATAGAGATTGCTTTAACAAACTTTCATTTTTTTTAAATTAAGATAAAAAGGTGCATACTATTGTCTTGTTAACAACAAAACAGAACAAAACAAACAAATAAGCACAGGCCTCAAATGGAGTCACTTATGTTAAGGCCCCATGTCAACAAACCAAAACTTAATACCTAAACAAACTGCAGTTTCAATCACCCAAGGAATGTAAACTTTAATCAGTCAACATGGAATTTCCTGGCCAGTACCAAGAAATTTATTGCTAGAATCTTTCCATTTCTCTGAGAAGGGCAACTTTCCTAAAAATGCATTCTTTGCAAATAATTACCTTCCCCCCCCCCAACTCTCTCTCTACCTTTAAAAACCTTTCCTTTTCTACAGATCAGTGAAGCTTCTTTCTATTTCCTAGATGCTGCCTGATTCAAGAAATCTTTTTTTTTTAAATTGTTTAATGTTTATTTATTTTTGAGAGAGAGAGAAACAGAACGGGAGCAGGGGAGGGGCAGAGAGAGAGGGAGACTCAGAATCTGAAGCAGGTTCCAGGCTCTGTCAGCACAGTGCCTGATGCGGGGCTCAAACCCACGGACTGTGAGATTATAACTTGAGCCGAAGTCGGACGCTCAGCCGACTGAGCCACCCAGGTGCTCCTCATGAATTCTTTAATAAAATCAATTAGATCTTAAATTTTACTCAGTTGAGATTTTTTTTTGTTTAATAATCTGCAGCTAAGAACCCTAACCAAAATAGTTTTTACAAATGATATAATTCAAGATATGAACGTTAGAATTGGTTTCCTAACCTAGATTGTGTTTGAGAATTCAGTTAGTATTATTGGATGATTTACTGGTATTCCATGAGAGGCAAGGTCACATAGTTATTTAAATTATCCCCCTCAACATTTTGAATGAATTTCCTTATAAAGCTAAGGTCTTTAGCAGACTGAATGGAAACTCTGACAGATCATTTTTAGAGGGAGGAAGAAGACAAATATTGTGACATGATTTGGCTTTTTTAAAAGTGTTTTTATTTATTTTGAGAAAAAGAGAGAGCACCTAAGTGGCTAGGGGCAGAGAGAGAGAAGGAGAGAGAATCCCAAGCAGGTTCTGCCCTGTCAGCACTGAGCCCAACATGGGGCTCCAACCCAGAAACTGTGACATCATGACTTGAGCCAAGATCAAGAGCCATATGTTTAACCGACTGAGCCATCCAGGTGCCCCAAGTTGGCTGTTTCTAAGTGCCGTAAGGACCTTATGGAAAAAAACCCTTAATTATCAAATAGTTTCTCGTGATTGAACAAACAAAAAAGGAAAAATGGAAGGAAGGAAGGAAGGAAGGAAGGGAGGAAGGAAGGAAGGAAGGAAGGAAGGAAGGAAGGAAGGGAAGAAGTGAGGAAGGAAGGAAGAGGAAGAAATAGAAATAAATCTCTTATTTTCCAAAATTGCAACACTGATATCACCAAAAATAAGATGTAGAATTTAATATTGAGATCGCTAAATTGCAATGATTGGTTGATTGAATTCAAATCCTTGGAAAACTTAATGCCTCAGTTGAGAAAGATCTGCAAAAATATGTTGAGTAGAAGTTCAAATGAATTCTGAGGCAAAAGACAGAGAAGTATACTACTAATGAATTTATTTTTATAAGGTACTTCCCAAAGATTCTTCTCCCCTTGTTCTAGAAAGAGCAGCTGAGAGGGATTTTATTTGCTTAATTAATTGACCTGTATTAGGTCTCAGAAGAGGCTTGTACTAAATTAAATATAAATAACAAAAACTCCTTATGGAAGAATGCAGAGGAAAGAATGCAACAACTTAGAGAAATAGGAATTTATTATGTACATCCTATCCGTCTACCTTCAAATACTGTCCTCATGATATCCCAAAGGATATGCTGCTCTCCAAGGCATTTGGTAGAGCACCAGTATCTTTCAAAAGTACTATGGCAGTTGTCCTTTGTAACCTGGGATGAGGGGAGGAAATGCTGCTACTGAAGTGGATTTTCTCATTTCATAGTGAAAGAGGCTAAATATCAGTATTGCAGTGCCAGACAAGATGGCATGGTTATAATGATGGGCAGCAGGGAAAGAATGGTAATCAAAATACTTTGGCCCATGTAGGTCTTTGTTGACCTGTAATTTATCATGGAGTCTTTGGTACCAAAATAAATGGGCAGGCCCCTAACATCCCACCTGATTTCTATAAGTGTCTCCCTCACTTAAAATAGAGAAAGAAAAGAAAAGAGAAAAGAAAAGAAAAGAAAGGAAAAGGGAAGAGAAAAGAAGAGAAAAGAAAAGAAAAGAAAAAGAAAGAAAAGAAAAGAAAAGAAAAGAAAAGAAAAGAAAAGAGAAAAGAAAAGAAAAAGAAAAAAAGGGAAAGGAAAGGAAGCTACATTAGGTCTAGTAAGAAACAGACCCTGAATTGAACCACAGAATAGTCTATTTTGCCATGTACTCAATTGCCAGGACTAAGTTTAGAGATATGGGGCTGCTTAACAAATTTCAAATCCACAATAGTCTGAGGAAGATGTTCAAAACATTACAGGTGTTTAAAATGAGATCTTTTTGGGGTGCCTGGGTGACTCAGTTTGTTGAGAGACTGACTTCGGCTAGGTCATGATCTCATGGTTTGTGAGTTCGAGCCCTGCGTGGGGCTCTGTGCTGACAGCTCAGAGCCTGGAGCCTGCTTCTGATTCTCTGTCTCCCCCTCTCTCTGCCCCTCCCTCACTCATGCTCTGTCTCTCTCTGTCTCAGAAATAAACAAACATTAGCAAATAAAAATAAATAAAGTAAGATCTTTTCCTAACCTCTTTCAAAAGAACTTACAACCATTTATCAAAATAATTGTGCAGTGGGAAAGAGATATAACTAGAATGTTTTTGACTGTTGGAAACTGGACACGGTTATTGCTAATTTCTGCATACCAAGAAAGTAACTTTTCTCTTGTTCAGGAAGAGCTAATGATACAAGTAAAGTTTAGCCTTGGCTCACATGATGCATGACTCTTGAGCTATCTTTCCCAATTCAAGTCACCTGCTTGGTTTTTTGGAGACAGCTTGGTCTTAGAGAATGGGAGTAGAATATTGTAAAATAACACATTTAAAAATTATGTACTACATGACACTTTAATGAAACAAATAAGTATCATCATGCATCTTGGCACTTGATATACAGTTATTGATTTGGCCACCTTTCTATTCCAATAAGTCAAGAATACTGGAAAGAATTTATTTCACTTGGCTGGGAAAATGCTAAGCCTCAGTGTCTAACTTTAGTTAGATGTCATTTTTCTAACTCTGAGCCATAATTTCATCTGTGGAGAGCCTCATCATTCCAACGTCTCCCAGACCATCAAATCAGTCCTTTTCATTGATGACACATGTGAACAGAATCTAGGGAGCAAGGAATAGCAGGTACATAGATGCTTTGATTAGACATATGCATGCAGGAAAAAGGAGATATACACTAAGGAAATTCAAAGTCTCAAAAGCCCAGCAAATTTTCCAAGATATCGTACTCTGGAGCATATTGAAAATTTGTTTTCAAAGTAAAACCACTATATTTTGCTCTGTTTAGTATTTGAAAAGTAAGCTAGTGTGGATTTCAGAGGCAACATATGTGATATTTGGCATTTGTGTAATTTCAACCTATTTATTGGATAATCAGGCTATCAGCTTTTAATTGGGCCTAAACACAGAAAAAAGACTTTCTAGTTTATTCAGGCAGTCATATAAGCAGTTTTGACACTTAGCCCTTATGACTCAACAGATTCAGTGATGCTTGAGATGTCTGTGACAGATTGGGATGCTGAAAGGAAGTAGTAATAAGCTCCAGTAAGAGAATCATAGCTCAGCTCCTAGGTTTTGAAGCAAAGCTGGGGCGTGTACCATAGTATTGTGAGAAATACCTCTTGTCCCTGTTAGATGTTCTGAGGTTGTTCATAAAACACCAAGTAATCTTGTGACCTGAGCTTCTCATTGTGGTCTGTGTGAATTAGTGTACAGAAGTATCCTTTAGAGCAAACCTAGAAGTGGTATGTATGGAATGAAGGTGCTAGGAAGGGTTATGAGCAGGTGCTCATCTCCTCCATGCACCAACACCCACTCCATTGTCATCTCCTTCTCCACCTCTACTGAGAGCTTCAGGGAGTTCCCCATGTCTAATAACTGAAGGTAACGGATTCGAAACCTGGTTGTAGACAGCCCTGCATGGTATTCCACAACCAATTCAGAGTAAGAGGAGAACATAGACATACAATTGTCTTATTCTTACTCTGATTGTCTCTGAAAGACAGTGTATAAAAAAGTCCTTCCAGTAGGCAACACTTTGAGTAGAGATGTTTTTTCCACTTTGATTAGGAGTAATGAACAGGGTGTGGCACCATTTAAATTCATGTGCTGTAGCTAGTTTTTGGCCAGATGATCAGGGATATGAAGGAATATACTTGGAAGATTAATGACAAGGTTTGAAGGAAAATTATGTAAATGGGTCCCAAATTTGAAATATCTGTACCCCATGTGAATGATCAGCAGATGGCCCTGTCTGTAGAGGAATCTCTCAGTCATCTGTTGAAAGATTCACTTTTTTTGGTCAGATCATCTCTTTCTGTACTCTCCCAGTTTTTATTCTATGTAATCATGAACAAACCGCCATGATAGCCAGGGCAAAGTATCGAGGTAGGCTTATAAACTTGAGGCTCTCCTCTTCATGGGTGTTATTTATGTTACTGTTCTTGAGTGTCCAACCTGCCAAGAGCAGGGACATACACAGAACAGTTAATATAGCGTAACAATTTGGAAAGGCCAACTAAAAATTTGGGAGAAGTTCAGTTACGTTGGACGTTTCTATTTTGAAAGTACGATGATTTGTCCTCATTGAAATTGACTTATTCTTAGTATTGCTTTTTTCTTTCCTCCTCACTTGTTTCTGCCAGCAATGTTATTCATGGATTTACTTCTTTTCTTATTTTTTTTGGTTACCAAAAACAAAACAAAATAAAACAAAACATAACTTCCAACCAAGGAATTCATTTTACCACAAAAGAAGGAAACTCTTAAGTGCCCATGGGATTAATTTTAACTTTTAAAAAATGTATTCGATCACAAAGTTACCAATTTCTTTATAGAAAATAAAATGTTTATTTAAGAGAAATAAGGAGCCAGATGCGCAGCAATGCATTAAAGTGTTTTATGCTGTCCTACAAAGTTCAGAATAGATTCCTAGCCAGCAAACAATATATGCTACTATTTTCCCCACAATTAGAATGCATGAGTCTTGAAACTAACGAATGGAAGAAAGAGTGGCACTTTCATGATACTTTCCCCATAGCACTAAAATGACCCACTGCTCAAATGTTTGCTTCCTATTCCTGTGACCTAATACAGTGCTAATTATGAAGTTGCTGAAGACAAGGAATCAATACTAACAATGGATGCCTCGTTGCAATTGAATGGATAGTCGAGAAAATCAACGAGCCAATTGTTGGCCTTTCACACCGTCAGTTGGCTGAACCAACAGGCAAAAAGTCTTGATTTAGCTAGCAAGTGATGTTTCCTGAGAGCAAATGAAAAATGCATAGTGTACTGGGATAAGTTACAAATACAAACCATACCCTTGTGAAAAATTCCAAAAATTAAAGTCATAGTAGGTATCCATAATGTCTTCTTTACTCAGTTATGTGTACACTTAGGTGTATGCATATTTTTCCAAACGTATTTCCTTATGTGGACAAAAGTTAAATATAATTTAGTACAGTGACTAGAGGATAGCAGGTCGAGATTGTGACTGAACAAACAAAAACTAACAATGGATGTGGTATGTAGTGAGACTATGTATGGATCTACACTTTTTTTGAGAGATGAGAATTTCCACAGATATTTCATTTCTATGATGAATAGTTACAATCTATTAGGCAGGTTCACATGGTTTTTGCTAGAGTTGTTAATTGGCTTATGAATATGGGAAGAGGGGTATGTTTGGGAGTGAGTAACCAAAGATTTGTTTTGTGGTAGATATTACAGATTGGCAGTGGGTTTCTATTATAACAATTTCAAGAAAGCAGTAGTGGTTACTTAATGTCTGTGTTGTTCCTGGTTTTGTATAGCCTCCAAACACATTTCCCTGGGCACTTCAGAAACTCCATGAGTTCCCCAATTTCCTGTACTAACTTCCATTCTGCAAGTATGCATTCTAAGGATTGAAACTTAGAAGGCTGATTATTGACAGATTCACCCATTCATTGATTCATAGAAAAAATAATTATTGCCTATGATGAGGTTGCTGAGTAGAAAATCTCCTTTTTTTTCAGAAGTAGAAAATGATATTGGAATTTCGGAGAATAGAAAGTGTGGAGTAATTTCATTTTGTAAGGAAGAAAAGAGATCTCCAGAATTCTGCTCCCCAAATCACCACCCCCACTCCTTAAATCCTCTTTTTCCCTGTCTATCTGAACTAGAAGACTACGTATGGGGATTTATACAGATCAGAGGACTCTATCAGGGTTTTGAATTACTGAATTGGAGTTGGTGCTAGTTGTTTGGAGAGAGGAGGGAGATACTTGCCTCTTATACCAAAACTCAGGAAAGAGTACGCACGTTAATCATTTGTAAAGTTTATGTGTTTATGCATGAAGGAAGATTAGTAACTTAAGCCCTAGTTGTGCATGCAGCAGACCTGGTGGAATGTTCTGAGCCTACAGAAACACTGGAAAGAGAAAATGGAAAACTGGAGACAGAGGGGAAGTAAGAAAGAAAAAGTCAGAAAAGGAGCAGGAAGCTCCTCTCTACCTCTGCACTGCCTTTCGGCATGACAAAGATTCATAAGCTTCTCTGTGGAAAGTCGTTGGCTAAGCTGCCCTTACCCCACCCATGAAATTCAGTACCAGTTCCAATGGGAGGGTGCAAGAGATTAAGTCAGAAGAAGAAAAAATCCTACCTGCAAGTGAGCTAAGCAATGGAGAAGGTACCACAGATTGCCCTTAAAGAAGAGTATCCTCGGCAAGCCAACGATAGTTGAGAGGCAACAATTGCAATTTTGTTCCCGTTAAGTAAATACTGTTTGACCTTTTCATCCCATCCTTTTAGACAGGCCCAAATCACAAAGGAGCTAGGACCTAAAGAAGAGGAAAGAATGAAAAAGCAGATCAAGCTCTATAACCTACTTGAGTTCCCTTGGGCCAAGATCTGGCATGGAGATAGGGTGCAGATGGCTATTAAATCACATACAAGTTTGAAGAACAGGACTAGACAGGATATACACTTTTAACAACCAAAATGACCAGGAAAATATGGAATACATTTTGATATATAAGAGACAGGAAAGAAAGATGTGACATAGCACAGTTGGAAGTCAGTAATTAGAGAAAGAGTATTTTATATTTACACACGCTCCAAAGTCACAGTTTCACGATCCATTTCCATTTACTAAAAGATGAAAAAAATATATCAGTGGAAAAATCAAAGTGATTTGAGGTACAGAATAAGGAGAATTTGGTTTTGCTGACTGAGTCCGAGGCTAAGTTTTGAAGGATGACCAGGGGACTCCAGTGACGAGAAATATGGACAAGCATACCAATTAGACGGGACAGCAACTGCAGTAGAGCTGAAATTTTGTGATTTGGCTAAAACACCAGGGACAAAGGAAATAGGAGGAAATACAATGGAAAAGGTGAGCAGGGTGGTGGTACCTTCTCAAAGTCTTTGGTCTGCAAATAACATGATCAAGTGCATATTTAGAGAGGTAGCAGTGGGGACAGGATTGAATTTGTAGTAAAAGAGGAGATCACTTAAGAGTCTGCAGAGATAAATCACGAGATTTAAAGCGAAATAAGTTGAAAAAGTGGAAGAAGAGCAGTTATACAAGCTTTTCAGTGATAGAAATGGGAGAATTTGCATACTTAGAAAGGATTGGTGGTGTGGAAGGAGGTATACTGAGAATGACAATGAGGTTTCTAATTTGGACTGGGTTTATGGTGAGAAATCTTTCATGGGTGGGTACATTGGACGTGAACATCAATATTAAGATGGGAAATTATGAGGTCTTCTTTCCTTTTTTTCTTCTGTCTTTTCTTCCCTCTTCTCTGTCTTCTTCCCTACCGTCTTTTGCATATCTTCCAGTCTTTCTGTGTGCATTTTATTTTCCACTTGATTTCCCAATAAGAGTGTAAAGTGGTTGGGGCACCTGGGTGACTCAGTCAATTGAGCGTCCGACTCTTGATTTTAGCTCAGGTTGGGATCCTGGGGTCATGGGATTGAGCCCCGTGTCAGGCTCCACACTGAGCTCGAAGCCTGCTTGGGATTTCTCTCTCACTCTCTCCCCCTGCCCCTATACCCCAACACAGGAGCTCTTTCTCTCTCTCTAAAATAAATAAATTAAATCAATCAATCAATCAGTCAATCAATCAATCAATAGAATTTGAAGTGGTTAATAATTGAAGTTGTTCGCTGTGTCGTTCTAACATTTCTAGTGAATGCCAGATTATTATCCTTTTTTTTTTCCCCACAACTTTGGAGCATTGTTAAAATGTCCTGGGGGGCTAAGAACTGGGTCCTGCTTTGCATTCTTAAACAAGAGAATTCTCTTATGCCTGTAGATAAGTTGTTATTAAAATAATCATATTGAGAGGGGTGCCTGGGTGGCTCAGTCGATTGAGCATCTGACTTGTGCTCAGGTCATGATCTCACGGCTGGTGAGTTCGAGCCCTGCGTTGGGCTCCGTGTTGACAGCTCTGAGCCTGGAGCCTGCTTCGGATTCTGTGTCTCCTTCTCTCTCTGCCCCTTCCCCTCTCATGCTCTGTCTCTGTCTGTCTCTCAAAAATGAATAAACGTTAAAAAAATTAATCATATTGAGTAATAACTAATACTTAATGTTTGTGCCTTGCTAAAATTAAGCTTTAATGTAACTTACTTCCAGTTACCTCATTAAACATCATATATAACAAAAAGAATCATATATATAACAAAGATATGTATTCATGGTTGTAGATATATTCAAATATAATAAGTCATAATATTCAAAGAACAAAACAAACACAATAAAACAAAAATAGAAATGATTCTAAGAACATTGACTTGATAAACAAAATGCTTGACCATTTATATGTTTTAAAGTCATTGACAAAACACCAAAACAAATGTCTTGGCTAGTTTTTCTTTTGGATTAATTTAAAATATGATTTATTCCTTTAATCTATTAGCATAAAAAGGGGGGATTTGATTTGATGTGGCCCAATGCCATCCAAAAGAGCAATGTGCCAATAAAGTAACTTCTTTGATAGATACATAGTATTTAAACCAGATGAAAAAATCAACATGTTTATTTTTCATCAAGCTAAGGTCAGTAGAAATATTTCTGTGTAATGTAATATATCATCATGGGATGTCATCTTGAGAAGGTCAATTTAAATAAGAAAGAAAAACTTGTAGCCTAGATGAAAACCACATCCAAGCCTCCAAAGAAATACAGGACTGAAGCTGTGTTCCAATGCAGGAATGTTTGATAATTGCTTTCATTAGGTAATTTCTGGGATATGGCAACTCTAGCATGTTTTTGTTGGGGGAGTGGAGGGGACTTAATTTGGTCTGCATAATGCCAGCCTCCTGCAAGGAGGAAAGCCCAATTAAAGGGACATAAACATATTTTAAGTGTCGTCATACGTGCTCCCGGAGCATGGGACCTTTATTTAGCATAATCTTACCACTCATAACTGCAAGCAGGGCTGGACTTACTTAGAGAAATACTGGAAAATTTCCAGGTTACTGGTTAGTTAATTGGTCCTCCTTTGGGGATGTGGCAGGAGAAGTAAAGGAAGGAAGATCGGTTTCCTGATGTTCCTGAAAACTATTTAGAAATACGGCATGATGGGAATTTACCAACTTTTTCCTTTGGGTATTATTGCACTTAGTAAAATGATCCAGGTTCTTCTAGTGTCCAAGTGATGCCAGGAAATAAATTTAGCCATGGAAGGAACAGATATTTTCTTCTCTATATAATTTGGCACAATGCTTAAACCAATTACCGTCCACAGAGAAGAAAGCTGAATAAATAAAGCACCTTTTATAAGGTATGTCTTTAAAAGTAAAATACTAAGAAAAAATTATGCAACATATTTTACACTTGTTACGTAGTATAATTTAAGGAAACCCTTCAGTGCTAATATGGTGCATTAAAAATTCTGTGGTGTCAATAAAAAGTTAAAAGCAAAATCCTACATTAATACTTCTTTCATAAGCAGCTGTTGTAAAGAGTTACTCAGAGGTTTTAAGAATAAACAAAGAAAGTATTATGCATAATAATCATGTTATGAAATAAATGTGTTTTGTTTAGAAAAGATCTTTCATCTTCAAAGCTTTTAATAGTCACAGCAGGATAAAAATGTGGTAGCTCTCGTGTACAAATCCTTTCTTGTACTTTAATTTAGAGAGGTTCTCCCTCTCAAAAAAATCTATAAGCGCCCTTCATAATCTTAGCCTTGAAGGTGTGAAGTATTTTCAGTTAAGTGTCTGGTTGAATTACATAGTTATTCACAAAGCAAATATCCTTCAATATTTATAAACATCAAATATTCTATAAAAATTTTAGAAAATTAGTAATTCTTTTCAACAAATGTTCACTGAGAATCTACTAGGAGCCCAGTATTTGGATACAGAGCTAGATCTTAGAGATACAAAGGTAAAGAAAATGAGTAACTTCTATTTTTTGCCATGGAGATACTTATGTAATTCAAGCCACGTAACGCCCATTTTTTAACTATGTATTACTACGTATCAGACATTTTTATCCAGATGTCTTATGTTAATCCAAATTCAAATATCCAAAATTAAACCACTTATTTTCTTTAGATCTGCCAACAGAAAGGACCGCCTCCTCTTCATGTCCATGTTTTATTTTTATTACTATAGTTTTTAATGTTTTTCTATTTTATTTTTGAGAGACAGAGACAGAGCATGAGCGGGGTAGGAGTAGAGAGAGAGAGAGAGGGAGACACAGAATCCAAAGCAGGCTCCAGGCTCCGATCAGTCAGAACAGAGGCCAATGCGGGGCTCGAACCCACGGGCCTTGAGATCATGACCTGAGCCGAAGTCAGACACTTAACCAACTGAGCCTCCCAGGTGCCCCATGTCCCTGTTTTTTAAAGAAAAACCTTCTCAAACTCTTTAAAAAAATCACATTCTTTTGATTTTTCTTTCTCTCCTTTATCCCTTTATTTAGTCATTTGATTTCTTTCCCTATCTTTTTTGAGTTCATCTAGCCATTCAAAAATCCTGACTTTTCTATTTTTAAATTACTTATTTGTATTCCCACAGTACCATTCCAGAAGTAGCTTGGTAGACAGTATATAGAGCCTGAACACTTTTTTTTTTTTTTAAGAATTACACATAAGAATTTCAGTGTTTTAAAATTACAATAAATTATGTGGTATTTAAAAAATGTTCATTTCCAATTGTTCAATGCTACTATAGAGAAAAGTATATTGATCTTGTATCCTGCAACATTGCTAAGCTGATTGAGTTCTAAAAGCTGTTGTGCAGATGTTTGGGGATTTTGTACAAAGACAAATATTTCACTTGAGAATCAGAACAGTTTCTTTGCTTACCTTTTTTTCTCCCTATGGGAATATTTTTCATTTCTTTTCCTTGTCTTATTGCACTGGCTGTAACTTTCAGTACATTTGTGAATAGATATGATAAGAATGAACATCTGTATAGAGTTCCAAATGTTATGCCTATTCAGCTTTCGCTGTAAAATAGGACATGATTGTAGAATTTTGTAGATGTTCTTTTTCAGATTGAGGAAGTTTTCTTTTTCTATTCCTAGTTTTCTAAAAAAATAAGTAAATAAAATATAGGTATTAAATTGTGTCAATTGTGTATCATGCATGCATTGATTTATTAATCATGGGGTTTTTCTTGTGTAGGCTATTAATATGGTAAATTATGTTGGTTGGTTTTCAAATGATGAAGCAGCTTTACATTACTGAGATAAACCTTACTAGCTTGTGATACATATTTCTTTTACATACCTCTGGGTTTAATTTACTAATATTTTTTGTTCAACATTTCTTCCTCTATGAAGTTTTCTTTTCCTGTAATTTTTTTGTCTGGTTTTGCTATCAAGTTAATTGGCCTTACAAATGAATTGGGATGTTTTAAGTATTATTTTCTAGAAGAGATTTTGTGGAACTAGTGGTCGTTTTCACTTTAAATGCTTGGCAGAATTTACAGGGCACCTGGGTAGCTCAGTCGACTTCTGTGGCTCAGTCATGATCTCAAGGTTCTTCAGTTCGAGCCCCCCATCGGGCTCTGTGCCGACAGCTCAGAACCTGTAGCCTGCTTTGGATTCTGTGTCTCCCTCTCTCTCTGGCCCTTCCCCTCTCGAGCTCTGTCTCTCCCGCTCTCTCAGAAATAAATAAACATTTAAAAAAACGCTTAAAAAAACGTTTGTCAGAATTTATGACTGATATAATCTGGGACTGGAGTTTTCTTTATTTTTATGAAGACTTTCAACTATGAATTCAATTTGTCTTATCTATCTCTATGTAGCTATGTTACTATTTAGGTTATCTCCTTCTTTTAGCATGAGTTTCCATAGCTTGTAGTTTTTAACAAATTGGTCTATTGCATCTAGGTTGTTGAATTTATGTGCATAGAGTTGTCTATATTATTTCTTTATTATCATTTGAATGTCTATTGATTTAGTAGCATTATCTCCTCTTTCTATTTTTTAACAATAAATTATTCTTTGGTTTCTTGGTCCGTCTGGCTGAAGACATCAATTTTACTGATATTTTCAAAGAACTACCTTTTCATTTCATTATTTTCTCTATTATCATCCTGTTTTCAAATGTATTTATTTCTCCTTTTATTTTTATAATCCCTTCCCTTCTGGTGTTTGGTGTTAGTTTGTTCTTCTTTATTAAGTTTCTAAAGGTGGAACTTCTTTTATTCATTTGAAACTTTCTTTTCCAGTATAAGCATTAATGAGTATATATTTCCTTGTAGGCTTTTCTTTAGCCTTTAAAACATTTTTATGTCGCTCAAATTTGGATGATATATTTTAATTTTAGTTCGCTGAAAACTATTTTCTAATTTCCCTTGAGTCTTCTTTATTTATAAATTATTTAGTAGTATGATGTTTAAGTTCCAATACTTGAATTAATTTTCGTTTAATTCTGTTATGGTTGAAAACATACTTTGAATAATTCCAAGCATGTTAAATTTCATAAGGCTTGTTTTCTTATTCAGAATATAAGTTAACTCGGTGAATGTTTCATGTGCATGTAGAAAGAATTTCAGTCTTCTTAGGTGAGTGATCTATATGGTATTGTTCAAATATCCTATATTTTTACTGATTTCTTTCTAATTCTTTTATAGTTACTGAGACAGGGGTGCTAGAGTCTATAATTTAAGCTTTGTCTTTGTCTATTTATTCATTCCTTCCTACTTTTTGTGTTTTATGTATTTTTTATGTATTTAGAAGCTCTGTTATTATGTGCATACTTACAAGATTGTCATGTCTTCTTGAAAACTTGACAATTGACCCTTACCCTTTATCCTTCTGTAGTATCTTTCTTTATTCCTAATGATAGTTTTTTGATGCTGTTGTTGTTCTGAGGCCTGCTTTGTCTTCGGATTTTTCTTTTACAAATTGCATTTGCAAGCTATTTCTTTTTCCATCTTTCTGTTTTTAACTTTTGCTCATCATTATGTTTTGAGTGGTTTCTTACAGGCAGCATATTGTTGGATTTAGTTTTCTTTCTTATCTGATCTGAAACATGTCTTATAATCAGTGTGTTAAAATCATTTACATTTAATGTAATTATATATGATTAGATTTATGTGTGCCTCATTAGTATTAATTAGTCTTCTCTTTGTCCCTCTACTATATTAATTTTGTTTCTTTTCCTGCCTTCTTTGTTTTCTAAATGTTTATTTATGTATTTTGAGAGAGAGTGATAGGATGAGGGGCAGAGAGAGAAGAAGAGAGAGAATCTCAAGCAGGGACTCTCCCAACATGGAGCTCAATCTCATGGTTTGTAAGATCATGACTTGAGCCAAAATCAAGAGTCGAATACTCAACCTACTGAGCTATCCAGGTGTCCTGTTAATCTCTCTTCTTTTGAATCATTTGAATAATTTAAACTCAATTCACTGACTTTTTTAGGCTGTGTGTGTGTGTGTGTGTCTATGTATGGTTTCTCTAGATATTAAAAAGCATAATTTAGGGATATTATAACATATATAAAAAGTAAATGTATATATAAAAATATTTCTGATATATCTAAAATATTACTTGATAATCTCTTCTTTTCTCAGAGTAGCTAAACATGTTATGTAGTAGAAATAAAACACTACGCCAATATGTATTTCCACTTATAATTAAAAACTTTGTTTAAAGTTTTATTACTATGAATTTTATAAAAAATACTTTTACAAGTACTTTGGTGTATATATTTTAAGTAAATTATAAATTCAGTGGTCTTGAATCTTTATGGGAATAATTTCTCACCTTTAATTTTTAACTTAAATTTAAAATTCTATTAAAGTATACAACTAAACAATTGTTCATTGCATGCTTATACCATACCCATAATGGTGATCTTTGTGTGATCACTACTATATTTAGCTTGTGTCATTAAAGACTTAGGTTCAATTATTTGAGGAATACGGCCTTAATTCTTATAAAACATGTAGAAACACAGAAAAACACTTCAAAAAAAAATAAAGACAAAATAAATAACTTTAGACACAGTACTTTTGTTGAAAAATCAAGTCTATGTTACAGTTCACCCATACTCAGATTTTTTTCTCAGCTTGCACATGGAGTGACCACTAGAACTAGAATTTCTCATTTGGAGAGTAGCAACATTGCTAGTGATCAATGGATGGAAAAATAAGCATCCGAATCAAATAGTGAATGTTGAGCCCAGAGATATCACAATAGCAAAAATAGTCCACGGATGCCAGATCAACATATAAAGTAAGTTAAAGCAGGAAAGTGTAAACACCCAAGAATAATTTTTCTATTAATGTTATAGACACATCACTACTATGTTAAGATGATGATGATGATGATGATGATGATGATGATGGCATAACACCACTAAAATGGAATTTTATATTTTATATTTCCTATTAACTTATAGAGAAGCACAATAAAGTATTATTAAAATTTAAGCATTTATATTTAAATAAAATATAAAAAAAACAAGTAAAAAGATCAGATTTCAAAAGATGATATTGAACAAGAAATTCCACTCATTTTAACACCCTTCTATTCCAATAATCTGACCCTATCTGTGTAAGGATTTGTGTGTAAATGAGCACTAGATAATAAATAATGGCTTATATTCATTAAAGACACACCAATAAGGTTTTTTTTATAACAACCATTTTTAAATTTACAAAAATGATTTTTAGGCTTAACATGTTTTCAAATACTTAAAGGTTTATACTTAAATTCCCTTGGGGCGCCTGGGTGGCTCAGTCGGTTAAGCGTCTGACTTCGGCTCAGGTCATGATCTCAAGGCTCATGGGTTCGGGCCCTGCATCTGCCTCTGTGCTGACAGCTCGGAGCCTGGAGCCTGCTTCTGATTCTGTGTCTCCCTCTCTCTCTGCCCCTCCCCTGCGCATGCTTTGTCCCTCTCTGTCTCAAAAATAAATAAAACATTTAAAAAAATTGCAGTTGGTTGACATACAGTGTAATTTTAGTTTCTGGTGTACCATATAGTGGCTCAACAATTCCATACAATACTCCGTGTGGTAATGCTTACAGTATTTAGTTAGTTAGTTAGTTAAGTCTTTCAAGTTTGTATTTGAATTCCAGTTAGCTAACATACAGTGTAATAATAGTTTCCGGTTAGTGATTCACCACTTACATACAACACTCAGTGCTCATCACAAGTAGGGCTTACTGCTTTTAAATCATTGCTAAGAACGAAACCATAATAACCAAAGATAATTGGCTCTCCTATCAATCTGTTTATTTCAGTTCTATGTGTGATTTTACTTTCAAGATCTTGTCAGATGCTAATTGGAATGATCACTTAACGTTTCTGAGACCAGAAACTTTATGACTCGCATAAAACATTCTAGGAAAAGAAATCATATAACACACAAAGAAATTGCCATTGCAGGCTACACACCTCTCTTCTTCCTTTCTAGCAGTTTCTCTTTGAAGAGAAGTCTTCTGTTTAATGAACAAAATGACAGAGACTAGAGAGTACACTTGTTTCTCCTATTGTCCCTTGTTCTTTCTGAGTCATCCTTTGTTCACTGAATCACTAGTAACTATTTGGCACTAGGAAGAGTTAACTTTTTGGTAATGCTTATCTTCCTCTTTCCTTCATAAAACAATAAAGACATGCATTGCTGACAGAGTGGTTTCAGGTAGAGCCAGGACTATACTGATCATCCTAAGGAGGCAGAAACACAAGCATCGGCTTTCAACTCCAGCTTCTTATTGGAAAAGGGTCTTTCATGAGCCCTGGGCTTTCCTTCTCATCCTTGGTAAGTAAGCCAGGAATGCCAAGACCTGACCACTCTCTTTTCCTGAGTCATTTCTCAGAGTTGTGTTTGCAGTGAGCATTCTTTGGGATGAGGTGACATCTATCTCCAGGCACAGAACAGCCTTCCTTCCATTTATTTAAAAGGAATAGAGCCTCCATTGTCAGTGGTTCTCTCTTACCATGCAACCCACTGTAGGTGAAGATATCTTTTATGGACTTTGCTATGGATAGAATTGTGTCGTTCCAAAATTCAACAGCTGAAGCTCTAACCCCCAATACGACTATATCTGGAGATTGGGTCTTTAGAAGGTAATTTAAGTTAAATGAAGTCATAAGGATGGGGACCTAATTTGATAGAATTGTGAGAGAGATTGTTCTTTCTCTGCGCCGTGTGAGGACACAGCGAGAAGGAAAGCCAGGAAGAGAGCTCTACCTAGACACTGACCATGCTAATATCTTGATCTTGGATTTCTCAACCACCCAAAGTATGAGAAAATAAGTTTCTGGTGTTTAAACCACACAACCTGCGGTATATTATTATAGCAGTCTGAGCAGACTAATATAGGCCCTTTGTGTTGGTCCTGTGGAATTTGAGCATGAGAGTATAAGGAACTGTCAAAGGAAAAAAAAATGAAGTTCTTTTGTTTTTGCTATGATTAATAAAATCTTTTGTCTCTTATCCAGGAATCTCATGTCTTTTCCCAATACCCTTGATATAATAACAGCTTAACTTGCTAGCTTGCAAGTCAGAGAAAACCTTGGACCCTACATACTGCTTTAATCTAAGATGCCCCTAGAACAATCTGCTACTAGTAAGTGCCAGCAATGACGATGATGACGTGAAGATAACAACGGTAGAACCTTACCATCCCAACAGCTATGACTGTCACCATGATCGTGTACCAGACACCTTGGTAGGCAATTTTTACATATTGTCCTAATTAATCTTAACAACAGCCCTGCAAAGTAGCTGACATTAAATAAGGGACTTAACTGATCTGATTTACATTTTTTAATAGATCATTCTGACTATTATATGAACAACGGAATCAGAGTAAAGTGAACAGCTATTGAAATAGTCCATAAAATGCAATAGAAGTTCCAACTTGTGCTAGGGATATGATAGATATTGAACTGCGTCCTTATTAATGGTTTCAAAATAAATATTTGTGGGATGCCTAGAGTCCAGTTACAATGCGGAAAACTCACTATACTCAATTAATGTTACCTTATTTTATTTTGTTGTTCAAGGTTTCAAAATTTATTGCCTTTTTTTTTGTTCACTTAGATTAATCTCATACAAATCAAATAAAATTAAGGTCCTGACAATGGTATATCCAAAGCTTAAACTGGTAATTTTGAGTGGGGTTGTAGTCATCTGCATTCACTTGGTTGAATGGAATCTAAATTCTCAGCAAGTCTTTTTAGGGTGACCCACACTGAATGCTAATCAGGTTGATTCAAGTAATTAGAATATCTTCATTATAATGATGTAGTTTCAGCCTTTCAAATAATGTTTTCAGGGGTGCCTGGGTGGCTCGGTCAGTTAAGCGTCCGACATTGGCTCAGGTCATGATCTCACGGTTTGTGAGTTTGAGCCCCGCATCAGGCTCTGTGCTGGCAGCTCAGAGCATGGAGCCTGCCTCGGATTCTGTGTCTCCCTCTCTCTCTGCCCCTCCCCTGCTTGCACTCGGTCTCTCTTCCAAAATGTATGTGTACTGGGGTATTAGCCTACATCATATTTATGTGAGGAAATGTGTTAATTTCCAGTCTTTCTCAAGGAATCACAGCTAGGGCCAAACCCTGCCCCTTCCTCTCAGACTGATTCTATTTTTCCCTCTTGTCATATTGTTCTCATACAGGCTGTGGAGAATGAATGAGTATCTGGTTTTTAGTTTCCCACGCTTCCTCAGGTTAAAGGGTTATGCTAATCTCTGTTTATAAATGGCTGTTTTCTATTCTACTTGTGTGACCAGGAGAAGGCAGTAATAGGTACTTACAAAGTCGCCTGCCCAAGAGGGCGTTGACCACCTCTTGTAAATTATTTCCTTTGGCTTTCTAGAAGCCCCTCATCCCTGACCCCCTTGTGGATCCCTGCACTACTTCATCGTTTAATACACAAGTGTAAGGCTCTTTGAATCAGCCACCTGCTCCCTATGACTCCTACACAAATTTTATAAGGAACATTTAGTCTCTCTGGTGTTTTATTTATTTATTTTTTAATTGCTTTTTAGGGAGATGTATTTGCAGTATTGTAAGAAATCTGTAGGAAAGTTTAGCAAGAACAGCAAGTAGCACAAACTATTCACTCTCTTATTCTGAAACATGTCACCTAAAACTGACTGATAAATACTGAAGCAAACCTAATGGTTTAAGGGAAAGAAAATGGTTTCTTGAAAATCGTGCCAATTTCTAGGAGAAAATAATTTACTGATTACATTTTATGCTTACATGTACATAGTAGAGGTTAAAGTTTTTAGAACATTTTTATTAAAAAATTACTTTGGTAAATAAGTTGTTTGGAACAATAGTTAAAACTAATTTTGCCAAAATGAGTGATGCTTTATTTACATTTTATGTATTTTATTATTTTTTTAAGCTGTTCAGGACATTTCTCCTCTATCCCTATGGTCTGTAGCTTAAAAGTCTCCTCTCACTTTGATTATTTATTAGTTATGGAATGAATTATTATGATCTGATAAGCAAATCCAATTCAATTCCTTGCTCTGGCTGTTCTTTTTGTTTTTCTCCTTCGTGGAAGCCTATCTAAAAACTAGTTATGAAGTTTTTATTCCTATGTGGTCTATCTCTCTGCTCTGATCATCTGCATTAAAAGATCAATAGGATATGGCCCCGGGACAGTCAATTCTACTATTTCATTAACATGGTTTCAAGATGGGAGACTAGTAATAATATTGCCTAGCTAATAGGTTTGTTGGGAAAACTAATTAGTTAATACTTGCAAAGACAATTTAAATAGTCTAATTTTTTCCCCAAGAAATGCACACATCATAAAGGAAATGCAAACATTCCTTCAAGCCACAAGCCCTGCCGTATTTAAAAAGCTAAGATATTCAATCTAAAAGTTATCTGTCAGAATTTTTCCTTTAATGAATAATTCAACATTTAATCCATTAATATTAACCTTTTCATTTTAAATATACCCTGATGTCAAATATATATCAAAAAAAACCCCTTAGAGTTAGTGTGCCCTTTGACCAGAATTTTTGCTTCTAGAAATTTATTCTAGGGAAATCATAATGAGTATGTGCAAAGGTCTAATGACAAGAATATAGATCAAAACTGAATTTAAAGTAGTGGAAAGTAAACAAATGAAATGCTCAACAATAGGGAAAGCTAAATAAATTATAGTGTAATCCTAAGTGTAAATACTGTGCAACCACTGGAAATCATATATGGAAATATTTCATTACAAAAAATTCATTTAACATATTATTAACAAAATACTTACGAGGAATTTGATTATATTCAATTAAGTCTTAATTTCTGTTTAGGACAGTTAGAGGTGAGTTTGCGAATTATGTATTAATTTTAAGAAAAATGAATAAAATCTTATGTTGACTTAATTTTATTTTATTTTATTATTTTTTAAATATATGAAATATATTGTCAAATTGGTTTAAAGTATATATCTGCATACAAACATTTATATACACATAAACATCTATGTGTTTATACATAAGTATGTATGTATGCGCATTTACTTGAAATGTGATGAGCCCGTTCATAAGCTTTGTATTCTTTTATGGTTTTCCATATATTTAAGAGAAGTTCTGCCATCAAAATTTAGTAAATTTAGAATCAGAATAGTGGTTATGAAGATATATGAAGACTGGTAACAAATTATTTCTTCACTATATCAAGACTTTAAGTATGGAAACCTTTAGTTTACTCATTACCCAAATGGTCGGGGATCACTGAATTTGTCTAGAAGAAAGGATTTTCATAAATAATTCTTTCAGGAGTTTGGGAATATATTTTATTGATTGTGGAATCAATAGATATTTCTAATGAATCTGGCATGTTTAATGAATAAAGGTTTGATCTAAATATTACATCTAAAGTAGTGAGACATTTATATTCCAGTGGGCAGGATCACTTAAACCCTGATTAGTTAACAGACTGTATTCATGAGAACAGTGTATTGATTTCAATGGCTTTATTGATTTTCAGTCTGTTGAACCTAGGCACCTTGCAAATTTATGGGCTGGCTTCATTGACTGTGCTTTGATGTAATATATAGTTGTTTTTAGAAAGTGCTATAAAAAGTTTCTGGCATCTGACCTTCCCTGTACAAGATCATTAACCTGTAATTTTTTACTATTTTCAAAGGTCTTTCATAGAAGGATGGTAAAATCATTAATTTTAAGTTCTGTTACGTATAAAAGGGAAAACCAAAAGCTAGGTACTCTTGAAAAATGAAATCTATTTAAAATAAATTTCTCATAACATTTTAGTTTATTTGAAATATAAGTTTCTAGACAAGAGACTTGACCAAGAGAACTTAAGTTAGCCCTTAGTCCATGCTGCTCTCTGACCCCATTGAGTTACTGGGCCCACCAGCAAACTATTAGAACATGCATTAGAACATATGGTCACAGTATTTCCCACTGTGTCTTACAAAATGATTTCAACTCTCTCACATAAAATTTGCTGAGTTTCCTATAAAGTTTGATTCTGAATCTTTTGATACTGTGAATTCAGTTGAAATATGTCACATAGTTGTGTCTACAGAAACTAATCTACTTTAATTATATAGTATACCGTGAATCACATAAGGTCTTTAAAAATTGAAAAATATGTTTCTTGCACGAGTCATATCATTATCAAAGATGTCTAGAGTGATGAATGAGATTATTTAAGTTCCCTGTCTGGTTTTCACTTAATCTTTTTGCCAAAGGTGTGTAAATAAAGTTGAAATTTGTTTATTTGTTCTTAGTGATCTTGAGTATAGATACATGCATTCAAATTTAGCCTATGATTCCTTAACAATGTTTTATATCTACTTTCATTTATGACATCAAACCCTGGATATCTCAGCAATATTTTATTTTTTGTCATTTGAATAAACTCCATTCATTTCATGTCCTAATACCTTCCAATAAAATTAACTTCTTCCCCTCTGTGTTCTTATCCAACTAGTTAATACAAGTGTTAAACTGGACAGTACTGTGGTTTGCTGATAGATTTCCTCTTCTAGATTGATATTGATCCATGAATCAATTCAATCATTACATAAAGATAGAACAAATAAACAAACATCTATTGATACACAAAAAGCCTACAGTCTAACATATGCCAGGATTTTGCTCCATGATTAGCTTAGCAACTAAGTACTTCATTGTTGAATTTTACTAATTGGGTTAGAATTCTTTATTTCCGGTTACTAACTATTTGACTTTGATAAATGATTTAAATTTTCTATGATTTGTTCCCCAACTATAAAATATATAACTGAGTCCCTTGGGTGGCTCAGTTGGTTAAGCAATTGAGATAGCCTGCTTAAGATTCTCTCTCTCTTTTTCTCTCTTCCTCTGCCCCTCTCCCCTGCTTGCACACTCTCCCTTTCTCAAAAAAAAAAAAAAAAAAAAAAAAAGCTTATAATAATAACACATGGATAAAAGACTACATCTCAGTAGGAATTTTAAAATACGTTTGCCTCAATGAAAAGTCAAAATTTGTGGGATGCAACCGGATAGTCCTTAGAATGAAAGTCTATTCCCACGAATGTGATAACCTATATGAAATGGACAAGTCCCTTGAAAGACACAATCTACCAAATTCAAACAAGGAGAAATAGATAACCCTAAAAGCCTACATCTATCAAAGGAATCAAATAACTGTTAATAACCTTCCACAGAAGAAATGACCAGGCTCATGCAGTTTGACTGGTAAATTCTATCAAAATTTTTAAGGAAAAATAATACTTATTTTCTACAATCTCTTCAAGAAAATAGAAGGGGGAAGAGTTTGTAACTCATTCAATGAAGCCAACATTACTCTAATAAAACCAAATAAAGCCATTATAAAAAATAAAAGTACAGACCTATCCCTTATTAACATTAATGTAAAAATCCCCAGCAAAACATTAACAAATCAAACCTAACAAAGTATAAAATTTATACACCACAGACAAGTGGTATTTATTCCAGGTATGTGAGTCTGATTCAACTTCCAAACATCAGATGATGAAATCCAACACACCAATAGGCTAAAGAAGAAAAATCAAATTATAATATTAATAGGTGCTGAAAAATCATTTGAGACTACCTCAAACCATTTATTAAAAAAAAATACTTAGTAAACTAGGAAAAGAAAGGGAATTCCTCAACTTGATAAGGAAGATATACAAAAAGCCTACAGCTAATATACTCAATGATGCTAATTTCCTTATAATGTCCAGAACATAGCAAGGATATCTCTTATTTCCATCATATTGAACATCACACTGTGAGTACTAGCTAATGAGATAAGATAAAGAAATATTCAGATTGGAAAGAAAGAAATAAAATTATTTTTATTTCCAGTTGACATATTTCTCATTGTAGAAAATCCCCAAAACTCAACAAAAAATTACTCCTGGAGCTAGGAATTGTTTATAGCAAGGTTGCAACATTCAAGACAAATATAGAAAAGTCTACTGCTTTTTATATGATAGCAATGAATGATAGGAATTTGAAACTAAAAACACAGTGTCATTTATATTAACACCAGAAAACTGTAAGTATAATTTGTTAGAGACTGTAATGAGATAAATCAAAGAATATCTAGGTAAACTGAGAGATATTTCATGTTTATGAATAAGGAGACTCAATATTGCTAAGATGTCAGTTCTTCCTAACTACAGTTTTAGATTCAACACAATCAAAATCCTAGCAAGTTATTTTGTGGATATCAACAAACTTACTTTACAGTTTATATGGAAAGGCAAAGATCCAAATAGTCAACCTAATACTAAGAAAGAACAAAGACAGAGGGCTGACACTACCCTACTTCAACACTTATTGTAAATATATTAATAAAGACAACGTGGTGTTGGTGAACAATAAAGAAACAAATGTAACAGTATAGAGACTAGAAATAGACCCACCCAAATAGGGCCAATTGGTCTTTGACAAATGAGCAAAGGCAATTCTTAGCAGATAATCTTTCCAAGAAATGGTGCTGGGAAAACTGGACACCCACATGAAAAAATAGATAGATGATGGATAGATAGATAGATAGATACCCATCTCACACTTTTTAAAAAAAATAAACTCAATATGGAACATTGAGCTACATGTAAGATGCAAAAGTATAGAACTTTGGAGGATAATAAAGGAGAAAATTTAAGTTACTTCTGGTTTAATGTGCCTTTTTAGGTACAAACAGCAAAATAGCTATCTATGAAAGAAACAATTTAAAAGTTAGTCTTCAATAAAAATAAAAACTGTTCTGTGAAGAACACGCTTAAGAAAATGAAAGACAAAACAGACTGGAAGAACATATTTGCAAAAGGCCCATCTGATGAATGACTGTTATTAATATATACAAGTAACTCTTAAAACTTAACTCTTAAACATTTTAGTTAAAAACTGAGTAAGAGTTCTGAATTGACACTTCTCCAAAGAGGATGTACAGATGGCAACGTACAAAGCATAGGAGGTGATGCTCCACATCATGTCATCAGGGAAATACAAATTCAAACAACAATGTTTAGCTATCACTACACATCTATTAGAATAGCTATTATCCAAAAAAAAAATGACAATACCAAATGCTGGTAAGATTGCATAGCAACAGAAACTCTCATTCATTCCTGCTGGGAATGGAAAATGGCACAGCCACTTTTGAAGACAGTGTCATAGTTTCTTGCAAAGTTACACATAGTCTGATCATATGATCCAGCAATTGCGCTCAGATATTTACCCAAAGGAGCTGAAAGCGTAAGTCCACACAGAAACCGCACCCAAATGTTTATGGTGGTTTTGCTTGTAATTGCCAAAAATCTGGAAGCAACAACAACATTGTTCCTCAATAGTTGAATGGATAAAACAAACTGATCTTTCTGCACAACACAATGTAATTCGGTGACAAGAAAAAATAAAGAAAAAAAGAAACTACCAAACATGAAAAAAATTGGAGGAAGCTTAAATGTACATTGCTAACTGAAAGAAGCAAGTCTGAAATGTCACCTACCATATGATTCCAATTATACGTTATTCTGGAAAAGGAAAAAATATAGAAACATTTAAAAGTACATGCTTGACTCTTGGGAAAGGAAGTGAAGATTGAAACGTGGAACATGGGATTTTTTAACCTGGTGAAAATTCTCTACGATACTGGGACGATGGATATAAAACATAAGCTTATCAAAACTAATACAATGGCACTGACACAAAAAGCATACTCTCATGTGAACTGTGGACTTTAATTAATCTTAAACATTACATATAAGTAGGGGTGCCCGGGTGGCTCAATTGGTTAAGCGCCCAACTCTTGGTTTTGGCTCAGGTCATTATCTCCTGGGTTTTGAGTTCAAGCCCCATGAGGGCTGACAACGCGGAGCCTGCTTGAGATTTTTTCTCCCTCTTTATCTCTCTGCCTTGGCCCCACTCATGCTCTGTCTGTCTCTCTCTCTCACTTTCTCTCTCTCAAGATAAATAAACTTAATAAAAATTACATATAGTCAAAGTTCTACATGGAAAAAACACATATAATAATTTGCATAAAAGCATGTGTGTATGTATATGTGCACACATTAAAAAAGATTCATGTACATATAGTTATGGTAATCTTAAAATAAAGGGAGTTCGGCCTGTTTTTTATACTCTTCCATATTGTTTAGTTCTTTCTCCTGTTATTATTTCATTTTTATTGGCACAAAGTTGGCTAACTTTATTAAACTACCAAAATAAATGCTAATTTAATGATATTCAGTAAAATATACTGGGCATAGAGTCTGAATCTGTTAATAGTTTATACAGTGTGTTAATAGGCACCTAACAGTGGAACTGTTCAAAATGTATGTTGCCCCTGCAATATTTTCTTCTTCTTTGAAGATAAATTTCATTCTATTAATAAATGGGCTTGCTCCTAAGATCGTGACTTTAAAAGGGAATCAAAAGACATTTTTAAATATTTTCTCAGCTTAGTATATTTATTATCCTTGTGAATAGTCATCATTTCACTTTTATGTAGCAGTTCAGTTGAGATTAATAAAATAATTTACTTTTTAGTCATTATTCAATAGTGTATTTTCAGGTTACAAGCTTTTCTGGCATTTTCTGGGTTTCAGGAGGTGAAATATTTCTGCATAATTTTTATGACTTGTAAGAAAATGACTTGTTCTGAGAGAGTCAACACTGCCATATTTGTTCTATGCCATTATTCTTATAAATTAATTGCTTTGTGCTATTTTTACTTGACAAAGCATCTTCTGTTTCTATTACATGTAGGATAAAATCCAGATAAAGCAATCTTTTGGTTTCAGCATTATTTAATTCCTAATAACAGATCAAATAGTTTCATGTGCAGGTGTATTTGTTTTTCATATTTTCATTACCCCTGAGGGAGGGGCACAAGTAAAGCCTTGTAACATTTCCACAGTGTGTTATTTATACTCCCACTGGGTACCATTCTTCCTATTTTACCTTAGTCAACTATTTTCTAACACATTTAGATAGTTTTATAATTATATTCTTACATGATTTAGTACCTCTCTTTGACTGAATAGGGCCAATTTTAACGCTGATATTGAGGAAGGACCAAATATTCCTTTTTTTTTTGGCTAACCAAAAACACATATGTTAGCTATTTAACGTAGCTGTTATGTTGTAGATATTGTGATATTACGTATTTTCCTAATGAATACAATAATTAATTGTTTTAGGTTAGGGTATTACCATTGGTATCCTGGTAAATATTTAACAACCAGCTTTCTTTTTTTTTTTAAGTTTATTTATTTTGAGAGAGAGAGAAAGCAGGAGCAGGAGAGGAGCAGAGAGAGAGAGGGAGAGAGAGAATCCCAAGCAGGTTCCACACTGTCAATGCAGAGCACTATGTGGGGCTTGAACTCATGAAGAGCGAAATCATGACCTGAGCTGAAGTTGGATACTTACTGACTGAGCTACCCAGGTGCCACTAACAACCAGCTCTCATAAAAAAACAAAATGGCCTTGATTTATAGTATTGTTTCCCCCCGCCCCCCCCCCCCCCAAGATGTAGATATTCCCATTCTGGCCTATATTTATAGTATTGTTTTTTGGGTTTTTTTCCCCCAAGATGTAGCTATTCCCATTCTGGCCTACTCTGAGATAACAAAGTGACACCAACTGGTCTTCACACTTCTGAACATTTAACAATTGTCACTCCCAGGCCAGTTTCAGCACACCTTGGGGTACCTATGCTTCGAATGTAATGTGAATATTGGGAAGTGTTAGACTATCCCTTATTTCAGCGTATCTTCTTTTTGAAGGAGCCATTTCCCAACTGGGCAAGGATCTTTCTGATTGTCTGATTTTATGCTACTCAAACTAACCGAGCTCTTTCCTGATTTCTCTGTTATTTATGCATTCTCACAAAATCAATCAGATAGGTTAATTACAGCTTTCTCTTATATAAGGAGTCTCTTTGTTTCCCAAAAGCATGAGTTGAAGCAGAATCTTCATATATTAAATGTATTTTGGTCCATGAAACAATTGCATGGGAGTTACGGTAAAACCTTGGATTGCGAGTAACTTGATCTGTGAGTATTCTGCCAGACAAGCAAATATTTCTAATAAGTTTTAATTTATTTATTTTATTTTTTATTTTTTATATCAAATATAATTTATTGTCAGATTGGTTTCCATACAACACCCAGTGCTCATCCCAACAGGTAACGAGCGAGGTCTTGCAATACAAGAAGTTCGTGATCCCAAATGTCACATGATCACAACTGAGCCAATGGTTCTTGAAATTTGCCTTGATATACAAGTACTTTAGATTACAAACATGTTTCCAGAACAAATTATGTTTTCAATACTGTATTATATTGTTATAAATATTATTACAAGATTTAAATTTATAGGACACTATAAGACTATGGGATACTTACGGGACTAAAGACATTTTGGTAACAGATGAAAACGTTTGAATTTTTACGTATATTATTTTTTACTTTACCCTTTAAGATTAAATATGATTATGACCACGTTACTCTTCTTCCTTTGAAATACAACCAATAGTGAATATTTTAGCTTTGCACATTTTCAGAATTTTATCCTTTTGCTAGGCCCTCTAGGATTAGAAACATTTGTCAGACTACAGGTCTTAGAGATCCATGCCTAATTTTTTTCAGGCTCCATGAAGCAGAACAAAGCTAATGGTTGACAGGGGATGGGAGGGATAGTAGCTGGACACTGAGTTCACGGATGGGATCTTCAAGGAATAGACTAAAACAATTCTTGGCTGGTTTTGCTTAGGGAGCTGATTGCTTATACCAGCACAACTGTCTTTATACTAATCTTGACTAAGAACATTACGTCAATCTGTCACCTTCTAGCTGACATTTATCTTCTGTTTCAATTTTTGTATTTCTTAGGGCAATGGTGTTGAAATGTCCTTTTAATAGTAACTGATAGGTTTTTTAAAAACAGAAGCCAAAAATAATTTGGAGACGTTCCTGTTGATTTCTGAGACCCCCACCTTCATTCCTGTGTCTAGGTTGTTTCTATCAGTCCTTTTACTCTTCACAGCATTTCTACTGTATGATATAAATCTACTCACATGTGACTCTGAACTACAACAACAAGCAAACGGCCATGTGGAGAATGGGCAAATAAATGTTATGTTCCTAAATATAGTATTTCACCAAACTCTCTTAATAATGTTTCTATGAACTCTTAGGATAACAGAAAGTACAGCATAGCGATGATATGAGCAATGGAAAGATGTCCACACAGATGCATAATAGCAACCCACAAGCCTGTAAAAAAGTCTTTTTTGTTATTGTCGTTTTGGTTTTTGAGGTGATATGGAAAACATGCATTTACTATAGCTACCAAGGCAGAGCAGCAAAGTAATAGGTTTGAATGTAAGAAACAATACTCAGATTAAACAGTAGGAGAAAAAAGTGGTAGATGTTTTCAAATATTAGAAAGACATTTATAGGAATATCTAGATTGAACACTTTTTCATTCAGCCTGAGAAACACAATCCTTATCCCCTCCCTTCAAGCTTAGGAAGATGCTAGCTATGAGTTTTCCTTGGAGAATTCAAAAGAGAAAATTTTCTTGATTTTCCCTTGAACCCATGTTCTTAGACCAATGTTAGAATAACATAGCAGCTGCTCTCTCAAATCATTCAAATCCCAGGAGAAGTGGTTATACTTGGTGACTGTAGCTAACTCAGCTGCTCTAGGGTTAGAGTAGTTTCCTCTAATTCCTACGTCTGCAAACACTTTTTAAAATATTGTACTGGGAGAAAGCATAGCGAGGATCTACAGCTATGTTGGGAACGCCATTCCTTCATGGTTTGGGGTTAACAGAGCTTAAAAGACACTTTCCTATAAGAGGACAGTAATTATTTGTCACACACGATGTTTCTGTTGGTGTAGAGGGATCTACAACTTTTGGTTTCTCCCAGGGAAAGAAAGTGACCTACCTTATTAGGGAGTTTAAGAGATAAACAGTGCACGAGTAGATCAGCCTTTTTCTCCCTCGCTTCAGCTCAAGGTCTTTGGCTACATACATAATAGCTACTGCTCCACCACACTGTACCTTTAGGAAGTTTTATAAACAAAAGGAGTTAGGGAGGAATTTTATGGCGTTGACTATGTGAGATATAATGTCTGTCAAATTATACCATTTGTCATTAGGAAGCTATTGTTGCAACATACACATTTGCCATGTTCTGTAACCTAGTCCTCATTGTAATAAATCCTGTTTTGCTCTTTATCTACTTTAATTCTTTTTCACATTTAGCTAATGGTTTAGAACTCAGATTGGGAAAGCAGAGTGGGTTCTTTATTGGGCCCTTTATTCCTTTAGCATCGAAGTAAAATGTGTGGGAAATGGAACAAATTATTCCTAAGGCTTCACCAAGCACGCAGTATCATCCCAGGTAGATGTTACCAAACTATATCTTCAATCATTGAAGTTATGAAGGATCCTTTTACCTTAGTTTAATTTGATTTCTTTATAAAGTGATTTTCAAGGCTATTAATGTCCAGATGTATTTGAAGTGGTCACTGGGTATGGCAATTTATATACTACACACATTAGAACTTAATCTAACAATTAGGAATAAAGAACAGGAAAAATATAATATAATATAATATAATATAATATAATATAATATAACAATATATCAATTATGCCTCAATAAAAAAAGAAATAAAGTAAGATCAATAAAGTTTCTACAATCATTAAAATATTACTTAAATAATATAAACCGTTACATATCCATACATTTTACAATTTAAATGAAATGGAAAAATTCTTCAGAAGCTAAAATGTTCCCAAACTGAAAACTGATACAATAAGAAATCAGAAATTTAATTAGTCTCATATTTACTAAAAAAATTGAAAGCCTGATTAACATATTCCTACAAAGGAAATTCCAAGCCCATGTGCTGTCTTCAGTGAATTCTTCCAAATGTTTAAAGAAGAAATAACACCAACCTTACACAAACTCTTCCCTGGAATACAAAACAGAGTAGAAAATTCCTTACTTATTATGGATTCTGACAATATATAGAAAACATGAAACATAATGAACAATTAGACTTTATTTCAGTAACACAAGGGTGGTTGTCTATTCGAAAAATCAGTCAGAGCAATTCAGAATAATAATAAAGAAAGAGTGAGCTCACAATGTTTATTAATTTGGAGATATCCAGATTATTCATAGAAAATGTACAGAACTTGCCCTCAAGTAGTTCATGGTTATTTAAGCAGATAAATTACCATCAATATGATGATAAAGGCTATTAAGAAGTGACATGAACAAAGGGCTGTGGAAGCTCATATTTCCTGGAGAAGTCAAAGAAGACCTTCCCAGGGAACAGCGTTTAAATCATCCCTCCATTCCTTAATCAGCCAATAATTATTTACTGAGCATTTCCTATGATTCAAAATGGACTAGGCAGTAGGAAAACAAATATAAATAAGTACGAGTTTCACTGCAATTCTCTTTAGCTATAATTATCACACAGTTAATATTTGTTCTTACTCATGGAATATATAGCTGTGTGAGAATAGAAATTCTTTCTAACTCGTTCACTGCCACACACCAGTACCTGCTGCAGTGTCTAGATCATCAAGAAAAATGCTATAATAATGCTGTAGTCCCTAAGACAGGTGTGAACACAAAGTATGGTTGGCCACATAATATTGGGGACAGACAATATGAAATTTTTTATAGATGTATAAAGGCTGAAATTCCAAAGTAGGGTTAGAGGTATAGAGGTGGTAGGGAAAAGAAAAAGCAGTAGAAAAATTTATTCCAGGTAGACAGACCTAAGAAAGCAAAAAGAAAGGGGTAAGAAACATCTTATTAGCTATACTTCCTTGTTTTATTGTTTAATGGTTGCTAGAGTTATAAAAAATAAAAAAAGAAACAAAGAAAGAAACAGGAAAAGAAGGAAAACTTCCACAGTGTGTTTGTGTGTGTGTGAGAGAGAGAGAGAGAGAGAGAGAGAGAGAGAGAGATGGACAGTGCCTACCATCATTATATTTCTTTTCTCTGCTGCTCAGGCAGGAAAGACTGTTTACCTTCTGGATGGTTTGCTATAGGTGTGCCAGTCCTCCCATAATACTGATCTCACCACATTTTGGATGTTAATGCAATGCTAGATCTTTGGGAAATTATGATGTGAATATGCCTTGATATTTTCTAAAGTAATGAGTTTTAACTTCTTTCAAGACAGTTAAGAATCTTCCCTCCAGGAACAAATAAATACCCCCCCCCCCCAACTGAAAAAACTTACATATACACAAAAATAAATATTACGTATGATTTCAGGGAATTTATGAACCCCCTGAAATCCATGGACCTGAGTGTTTAAATTAGGCACTTAGAAATTGATTAATGTAGATCCCGGATGAATAAATAGTTGCCGTAAATGTGTCATTGAGGCCATAACAAATTCTTAAGTCATAGTTGAAAACTAACACAGGACTGATTACTTTGTTATTTTCTCCTTCGTCCTTCCATTATTTGAGGCTCCCAAATCTTTGCAACTTGTCTTCTGGTACTGATATCCCACAGAAAATGTTCTCTTTGTATCAGCATATGCAAAGGAGATGTGTAGCAGACTTTTGCTTAAAAGTTATGCATATCTCATGTTGAGATGTAAGGCAAATATAAAAATATTTACTATGTAAGAGAATATTCTAAAGAATATTATGTGATTATCTCACTAGGAAAAGGAGATAGAAGGCTCAGAGTTAATGTTTATGTTCAGTGATAGTTTATGCTTCTTGAATTTTTTAATCAGAAATTAATTTGTAGCATTTAGTTCGGCTATAAAAGTTTCTCCATTTCTATGTATTCGGGACATTGTGTCATTACATAGTACTTACAAGAAACCACTGCTTCTCTCAACTGAACTTAGAAGGAACTAAACCCACACTTCAGATATAACGACTTTAGTCCTTAGAGATATGTGGTGCCTCAATCACTGAAAGACAAACTACAGAAAAACAGAGTTTGTCTGGCATTCCAGTCATGTTTCAAGAGGGATCATTAACATTTCACTGCACCTGGAAATAGTACCCTCATTGAATAGTCTGATAATTTTTCTGCATTAACTGGAGGAGCTTGAGTTTATGGAACTAGCTTTTTTTTTTTTTAACATTTTTTTAATGTTTGTTATATTTGAGAGACAGAGAGAGAGAAGGGGGGTTGGGGCAGAAAGAAAGGAAGACACAGAATCCAAAGCAGGTTGCTTCTGGCTCTGAGCTGTCTGCACAGAGCCTGATGCAAGGCCGGAACCCACGAACTGCAAAATCATGACCTGAGCCGAAGTCAGACACCCAACCGACTGAGCCACCCGGGCATCCCTATGGAACTAGCTTTAAAAGTTAAACCTACTATATTGACCATATCTATAAGAATGTCTCCAAAAAGTAAAACCGACAATAGCAAGTGCTGACAAAGTACAAAGCAACTGGAGCTCTAATATGTTATTGGTGGAATTGTAAGATGGTATAGATACTTTGGGAAGCAGTTTGATGGCTTCTTGTAAAATTACACATACATTTATTGTAGGAGCCAGCAATCCTATTCCGAAGTATTTATCCAAGTGGAACAAAAACACACAAAAATGAAGGGATAAATCAGTATATAGGACATCTATGTTTCCATAAAAATCTTTATGCAAATATTCACATTGTTTTTATTTGTAATTGCAAAAAACTGGAAACAATCCAAATATCCCTCAAATGGTGATCAACAAACTGTATGTAGTATATCCAGACAATGGAATATTACTCAGCAATAAAAAGGAATGAACTACTAATACACCTGATGATACAAATGAATTTCACCTTTTTTTTTTTTTTTTTTTTTTTTAGAGAGAGAGAGTGTGCGAGTGGAGAAGGGACAGAAGGAGAGGGAGAGAGAATTTTAAGAAGACTCTATGCCCAGTGTGGAGCCCGATGGAGGCTCCATCTCACAACCCTGAGATCATGACGTGAGGCCAAATCAAGAGTCAGACTTGTAACTGACCCAGCTGCTCAGGCGCCCCTGGATGAATTTCAAATGTGTTATGCTAAGTTAGAGAAGTCAGACTCAAAGGCTATATGTGACTGATTTTTATTTTTATGATATTCTTGCAAAGGCAAAATTATAGGAATGGAAGCAAATCAGTGGTTGCAGATGCTGGGAAATAAGGGATGAGGGTTGGCTATAAAGATATTTGGGAGTAATGGAACTATTTCATATCTTGATGTGTCAAAACGTGAGGAACTATACACTAAAAAAGGGTGACTTTCCGTGTATGCAAATTACACCTTAATAAAAACCAATCATCGGTATCCCTATCACATGGCTGAAATAAATACTTGACCTTCTCCAAAAGAGAAAGGGGGAGGAGAAAGAGCCATTTTTCAAAACTTTTTGTTTTCTGGTCATAGAGATAATGTTTCTAATAAACAGTCTGATGCACTTAAATTTTAATTCAGTTTCCAAAAAATAATTCATGGAGAGCATTTACGCTAAGAATACAATTTCATACTATAAAGTTAGAATTTTACTGTATCTGTATTTATACTAATTGTTTACCACAAAAATCACATATGTAATGAAATTTATTTGCACAACATCTTTTAAGTAGGCTTTTCAAGCAGTAAAGAGCAGAGTACAGAGGGCAATACCAAATTAGCTGTAAGCCTAAAATGAGCCTACAAGAAATTTTCCTCTCAATTTTTGTGAAGCTCTAGGCTATACTGTAGCATTTACCATAACCTTATGTAGTGGCTGAAGAGTGGATGTTTTCTTAATTTTATAGCTTAAGAACCTGGGCACCATGGGAGTGTAAATAAATGACTCAAGAATATAAAACTATGAAAATTATAAACTATGTGAAAAATCTTGGTGCTTTCTGTTAAAATCCCATGCTTTTCTCACTGACATTCTCTTATTCTCCTTGTTATATATTAATTTAAAAAAGAGAAAACATGAATATAGCTTGTTTAAAAATTGAAAATATTTTGCCTTTAAATAGCTTTATCACTTGTTTTTCTATTCATTCCAATTATGCAGGAAGTTCTAGTACCTAAATATTTACTTAGTCGTTAACATTGATTCTATTACTTATACAAGGATACAATTCTTTGACTTTATCATATTTTCCTTTGAAATAGCAGTGTGGCTTATTTTGTATGATTTTTAATCTTTTATTTATACCCAACTCCCGTTCTTTTCAAGACCTATTTTATGTTTTTACTATGTGTCTAAAGACTTCAAAACATGACTTCTACTTTTCTTCTTTTAGCATTTGAACTTGGCTTTGATTTCTTAAAACATGAGACTGTCAAACTGAACCTGTTCAAATGCATGGTCCTTCCCAAATCCTAGTGTTCTGTCCATAGTGCTGTCCATCCCTTCTGTCCCAGTCACGGGAGAGATGGTCATTGTCCTGCACCTGGCCGATCCTTCCGAATGGATTTCTTTAGGCTCATTTTTCCAAGAGCCTTGCTCCATTAATGATACCTTCCTTATATTGTATTTTCACCTTCTCTCTCCTTTATTTTGGGCTAAAATCGAGTTCTAGCATCCCTGCTCTTAAAAGTGAGGAACAACAATGGGGTGCCTGGGTGGTTCAGTCGATTGACCCTCCGACTTCAGCTCAGGTCATGATCTCGCAGTCTGTGAGTTCGAGTCCTGAGTCGGGCTCTGTGCTGACAGCTCAGAGCCTGGAGCCTACTTGGGATTCTGTGTCTCCCTCTCTCTGCCCCTCCCCCGCTCAAGTTCTGTCTCTCCCTCTCTCTCAAAAATAAATAAACATTAAAAAAAGAAAAGAAAAAGGAACAATGATAACAGCAAGAAAAACATGATAGAACAAAATAAAGCCTTTAACTTTCTTTTCTCTTTCTTCACCCATATCTATGTTCTTTTTTTCCACTTAAGCCCCCAGTCTGGTTTTACAATCTTGATGGTAGGTTAATACTATATGTGGATTAAAAATGTTTTAAATGCATTTCTCTCTTCTCTCCTATTTTTCCTTTATCACAGCATGTTTTTTTTTTTTTTAGCAAGCTCTAGTTATTTATTGATACAAACTTGTCAATGAAAACAATAAAACTTAGATTTGAAATAATGATTCATTGAGTTATGCTGTCATGTTGAAAATATATGAAAGTTTCATACAATAACTTTTTAATAAATCCTAGCATTTTCAAAATTATGAATTTAGGGCCCAACAACATTTTTTCCCCTCCATGTTAAATGAAGTGTGGTGATGAATTCCCTGCGTGTCAGTGTTTCATGTGAACTCACTGAGGATCTATCATGTTTTCATAGAAGAAAGTGCCAGATACTTGTTCATCCCTAGATGATGCATTTCTACCAACAATCAGACCCCACTATGACCTTTAGCCTTGGAGTCAATATTAGCAATAGCAGATCCAACATTCTAGTATTGGAAACGAAGTGCCATGAAAATCAAATTAGAGTTTTGTTTGCAGCAAACTCTGAATATGTTCAACTGGAAAGATCGAGTTATAGAGTGTAGGGGGAAGACAGCTGTAGGACTAATAGAAAACAAAAACACTTTGTTAGGCTTTTGACTTAATATGGCTTCAGTTAGGATGACAAGTGATTATTTTGTCCGTATCGAAAAAACATCCTATTGATGAATTCAATCGTGCTTTGCTTTTGTGATGGCTGATTTTCCACTTAAAGTGATCAAATTAGACCTGAACTGTTTCAATTTTGTAAGATATATCAAATCTCCAAAACTGTGCAAGGTATATTTGAGTGGGATTTGATTAAACTAGACAGTAGTGATTCACACCTATTGTGAGATTGCAAAATAGGAAGGAAGGTGCCAGTACAATGTGGGGCTATCTCGGGTGCCAATTCACTTTTTAACTGCATCGATCTATAATCAGTTATTTTCTCAGTTTCAAAAGCCCATCAGACCTTCGCATTTATAGATAACAGTAGTAATAACATTTATCAATTGGTACCTACAAGCAGGTTTCATTTGGAAAGTATGTTAGAATTTGGGGTGCCGGGATGGCTCAGTCAGTTGGGCATCTGACTTTGACTCAGGTCATGATCTCACATCTGAGTTTGAGCCCCACGTTGGGCTCTGTGCTGACAGCTTTGTGCCTGGAGCGTGCTTTAGATTCTGTGTCTCCCTCTCTCTCTGCACCTCTCCCACTTGTGCCCTGTCTCTCTCTCTCAAAAATGAATAAACATTAAAAAAATTTAAAAAAAGAATTAAAGCAGCATCCACAATAGGAAAACAAAGATAGAGCATGTTGAAAAACTGAGAAACACAAGATTCACCTGTTCCCTCAAGAATCACATTTCCCTGGGCAAGAGGGCATAGGAGGTCATTTCATTTTGACATCAAACCAGAAATGCAAGTTTAAACAATAAGAGTTTTAGCAGGATCCTCTGACCAAGGGCTAATGTGATTATGTAGGAATTACCATAGATGCATTTGTTTTGGTTTCTATATCTGTATCTTAATACCTATACTAAATCCGTGTGTGTATCTTGATATCTATATAGGTACACGATCTTCTAAATCATACAAAATAATTTCATTTACCACAATTTAAATTAATTAAGAAACGCTTGGGTGTCTGGGTGGCTCGGTTGAGCATCCGACTCTTGTTTTCAGCTCAGGTCATGATCCCAGGGTTGTGGGATCGAACCCTGCTTGAGATTCTCTCTCCCTCTACCCCTCTGTCCTCCTCTCTGTCTCTAAAATTAAAATAAATAAATAAATTAAATTAAATTAAATTCATTTAGCACTGGATCACTTTTGTTTCCCTTTTTGCAATGAGGTATTCCAGACGCATGCAAATAAGACATGCCTTTCAATTCTTAAAAGGTATTATTGTCCATGAACACTGCCATAACTTACCAGTTAATGTCTACTATCGCCAAGATCTTTTTTTCAGATGTATGTAGCTTATCGTTCCAACACGGAAGTAAATTCCTTAGAAATACATGCTTTTTTCTTGTGTTGTCCTTCATCTAGCTGAGGATTAGCATGTGGACTTTCACATCGTACACATTCTATAGTATTAATACGATAATTGAACTCAGAGGACACACTTGAAGAAGCAAACTGCATCACATGCTGTTGTCATTTATTTGCTTCTTAGGAAGACATCCTTCCTATTTGATACATTATATCCATTGTCGCACGACTGGGTCCTCACTAAATAATCTGAGCCCCTGGTAAAAATATTAATAAAGACTAAATTGTTACATTCAAGGATGTTTTCTAATTCAATAGGTAAATATAGTTAAGATCTTCGGACCACAGATTTCTAATAGTAGGATTACAGATCATAAAACACGTCACTGGGGTACTTATTTGAGACAAGGGTGCACTGTTCATTGTTACACAGACACAACTGCCTACTCAGTAATTTATAATAAACGTGCTCACTTTCTTTTTTGTTTTCTTTTCTCTGTTTTCACTAGTACCTTTATGTCACCCTCAGGGGAAATTTTTTTTTTTCAATTTCTTATGATTTTAGACAGCCACTATTAATGTGCCATAAATAGTTCAATAGACAGTCATTATCTGTGATAGCTATAATTTGGTGATAAATCTAAAATTCTACTCCTTCTCTAAGTTACAATATAATAAAATGAGATTAAGCAAGTTTTCTGTCTGTACTTTAAAATATTTCTGTTTGGGGGAGCCTGGGTGGCGTAGTCAGTTAAGCGTCTGACTTCAGCCAGGTCACGATCTCGCGGTCCGTGAGTTCGAGCCCCGCGTCAGGCTCTGGGCTGATGATGGCTCGGAGCCTGGAGCCTGTTTCCGATTCTGTGTCTCCCTCTCTCTCTGCCCCTCCCCCGTTCATGCTCTGTCTCTCTCTGTCCCAAAAATAAATAAAAAACGTTGAAAAAAAATTAAAAAAAAAATAAAAAATAAAATAAAATATTTCTGTTTGTTTTAACAATAGTCTCCTAAGGTTTCATATCCGTTTAATCTTATTAGCATGAATGCTTCTATATTCTCTATTCCAGTGTAAAAGGACTTAATAAAATGGTTAAGCCATGTTTTGGAACTCGGTATCTAAATCAGTTAGACTTCTAAATTTTTTTCCTGAGTTTTCCTCGTATTTTACAAAGGAAAGGTATAATTTTCATTAACACTAAATAATTTACAATGATGAAGTTTGTTAAAGTTATTTAATTCAACTAAGTATTTAAATGACTTACACACATTTAAAATTATTCACAGAAAAATTATAACAAAAACATTAGAGTGATTTAGAAAATTATTTTCAAAAATTTTGACATATTGGAAAGTCAGAAGAAATACTACATTGACAAAAGTTTATTAATTATTGGCATCAAGATATTTTTCTGAAAAATGTTAATGTATTAATGTGGTAAATTTATGTTATTTTAAATGATAAATGTCTATGAATTTTTTCTGAACACAATTTTGTTAAAATGAAACTTAAAAAAAGTTATTCAAGCTACTAATACATTTTAGTTTACTCAAAGGTGAAAAGAAGACAAATAAAAATGGAAAACGTGCGGGGTGCATGCCTGGGTGGCTCAGTCAGTTAAGCGTTAGACTTCGGCTCAGGTCATGATCATGTGAGTTTGAGCTACATTTCGGGTTCTGTGCTGACAGCTCAGAGCCTGGAACGTCCTTTGGATTCTGTGTCTCCCTCTCTCTCTCCCCCTTCCCCGCTTGTGCTCTGTCTCTCTCTCTCTCTCAAAAATAAACACTAAAAATTAAAAAAAAAAAAAAAGGAAAACATGGGTTTGGATTCCCCACCCTGACTTATTAGTTGAAATACACATAATTCCTCCTTTCCTTCCACCTGTGTATAGCCTCAGAGGGCTATTATAAAACCAAAGGTATGAATTATGTGTTTTTTTGGACTATAAATCTAAGGTTTCATGAACTTTTCTAAATTCCAGAGCAGAGTCTATATGGAGACAAACCTGCTCCATCCATACTCAGACTGGTCTGACATCTGACTGCTGCTAGTTTCTAGAGTATCCAGAGATAGCAGTCTTGGTTGGATGGGATTTGGTATTTTCATGATGGGCACCGTGGGCAGGGGTATTGATAAGTCTTCTTCCAAGACTTTTTCAGTTTCAAGGGTTGTCTTTATCACATATGGAGGAGAAAGGAGAAGTATACCGTGGATTTCATGTGGAAATGTTGAAAACTGCCTGCCTAGTGGGCTCTTATGAGCCAAACTTATGGCTGTGCCCAAACATAACTCTAGGGAAAGCATGATCCCAAATCTTTATTTCAACGCGTCCATCAGTGAGAGAAAGAGCAAACTGGAATGTAGAGACTTGTGTCATCTGCCTTTGGAGGGGAAATTAGAGCTGCTTATAGGAATGAAAAGGTTCAGGAAGGTTGAGCTAAGACTGTGAGAAAGGCTTCAAGAGAACGAAACCTTTTCATGTTTTAGGACACATACGTCTAGAAAAGTCATTTAAAGCTGTGTTTCTATTATGTTACATCAAATTAGGTTTCGTTTTGTTTTTGACAGGCATGGGGGCTTTAGATTTGTTTTGCCAAATTATGTTAAAGAATAGAAGTAGACACTTCTTACGAGTCACTGTGAACATTATCATATTTTTCACTTTAAATCCCTGGTGATTAGAGAATTTCAGGAATATTGACTCCACAGTCTTTGAAAGGAAGGATTAAATGGAATGCTTTTGTTTCTCTTTCTTTAGGACTCTTTCTTACTTTGTCTTCATGTTGCTTTGCATTTAATCACTTTCTAAGCACTTACATTTTGGCTCACATGAAGATTTTTCTGTAACTAAGCAATATATACAAATATTTAATGCTGGGAATTATTTTCCTTTAGAAAGAACAATAGAAATTAAGTATTTAGCCTTTTACAAAATGTTTTGTTTCTTTTGTGCATAGTGATTATGTATCCTGTCAATATGGAACATAGATTAGATATTTGAATGCTTCGTGCCTTAGTCATTTTTACAAACATGTTATTAAATTTAAAGAGAAGTTATATTTTTCTGAACTAATTAGTAGGCTTTCGGGATATATTATTCACTCATATTTTCTTTCCATCACTTACCATTAATCTTTATCTAAGTTAGTGACTATTTGATCAAAGTAAGTTAGGCATAAAAAGAAATTTATTCCTGGATTCTGCTTTATTTATGGCCAAAGGATTTATATTGTGAGGGAAGCATATTTTTTCTTTCCTCATTAACAGTAAAGGGCTTACTAACAGATAACCATGAATATGTTGTTTTAAGGCTTTAAAGACATGGTTTAACATTTGAAATTCAGGTGAATTTGTGAAACTGTTTTGTGTAATTTTCTTTTAATGATTGTAACTAGCATTTGTTGAATGCTATGCTAAATGCTAAATCTTCAATATATATTATTATTTTAATCTTTATAATGTTAATGATGGTAATGTTATTATTATCTCTTTTTAATAGGTAAAGAAACTTCAGCTAAGAGAGATTTGGTAACTTTCTAAATCCACCCAAGATACGTGGCCATTCAGTGATCTATTAACCTTCATTTGAACCCACCCAGGAAGGCTGCACCTGAATCCAGAGCTCCTAGAGTAGGGCTATGTTAGTCTTTTTCTGAACTTTTCTAAGACTCTTTTGGTCATCATTAAGCCTATAAAAAGGAAATATATTTAATCTTCTGTTACGTATGGTAAGAGATGGTAGTATTCTTTTATATAAATTTAAAAAAATTAGAGAAGTTAAAACATTTGGCTTTGGAACACAAAACTATACTTGTTTATCTTTGGATGTAGATTTAGTTTTTCTGTTTGGACCATTAATAAAAATATCTCAAGATCCATTAGCATTCACAGGTGAGTGCAAGCAGGCTGGCAATATGTTGAAGAACGAAGAGGACAGAGAGTGGTTAAAAAATTCATCGTAAGATATCCGCAAGACACATTAACAAAAATGACCATAATCGTATGTAATTAGATAATTTTCCAATTGTAAAATTTTTTATGGAAGCAACAAACATTCCCAGAAAGGAACTTTGAGGAGCACATATTTGAGAGGGCTTTGATATTACATTATATTGATTTAAGTCAACTTGAAAATGCAGAAGATCCAATTCAGTAAAATAAATATTTTTGTTTTTATCCAACAGGAGACACTGAATCAAAAGGATAAAAATATTGCTAAATAATAAGAACGTTTGGACTGAGAAGACCAGAAAGTCTAATCATATGTTTCCTTGATCTGGTAATTTACTCTGCCTCTGCTTCTACATTCAGCAAGCAGCTTTTGGATTATTATCAGTTTATCAGTTACGTTAAAATGAAAGCACATGAAAAGATGTTCAACAGCACTCATCTTCAGGGAAATACAAATCAAAACTACAAAGAAATATCACAACACATCTGTTGGAATTGTTAAAATTAACAACACAACAAATAACAGGTGTTGGTAAGTGTGTGGAGAAAGGGGAACCCTTATGCACTGTGGGTAGGAACGCAAACTGGTGCACGCACTCTGGAAACCAGTATGGAAGTTCCTCAAAACGTTAAAAATAAGGGTGCTTGGGTGACTCAGTTGGTTAAGCGTCCCACTTTGGCTCAGGCCATGATCTTATGGTTCGTGGGCTTGAGCCCCGCGTCGGGCTCTGTGCTAACAGCTCAGAGCCTGGAGCCTGCTTCAGACTATGTGGCTCCCTCTCTTTGCCCCTCCCCTGCTAGCATTCTGTCTCTCTCTCTCTCTCTCAAAAATAAATAAACATTAAAAAAAACGTTAAAAATAGAGCTACCCCATGATCTAGCAATTGCACTACTAGGCATTTACCCAAAGGGTACAAAAATACTAAATCAAAGGGACACACGTACCCCAATGTTTATAGCAGCATTATCAACAATAGACCAATGGTGGAGAGGGCCCAAATGTCCACCAACTAATGAATGGATAAACTGTGGTTTATATAAAATGGAATATTACTCACTATAAAAAATAATGAAATCTTGCCACTTGCAATGACATGAGTAGAGCTAGACAGTATTATACTAAGCAAAGGAAATCAGTTAGAGAAAGACAAATACCATATGATTCCACTCTGATGTGGAATTTAAGAAACAAATGAACAGAAGAGGAAAAAAATGACAAGAAAACCAAGAAACAAACTTGTAAGTCTAGAGAACAAACTGCTGGTTACCAGAAGGGAGGTTGGTGGCGAGATGGTTCCGTAGGTGATGGGGTTAAGTGGTGCTCTTGTGATGAACACCAAGTGTTGGATCACTAAATTTTACACCTGAAACTAATATGATATTGTACTCTAACTAACGGGAATTTAAATAAAAACTTGAAACACAAAACAAAAAAAATAAATAAAAACTTAAGGAAGTAAAATAAAATGGGGGAAAATATGCGCCCATGAAGAAGTTAGTGAGATCATCCTTTAAGAGCTTATTCTCTGTAAATAAGGGCATTTGACTCTTGGCTTTACATGTCAATCTCTTATAAGAGGGGCTAACATGACTTCTTTTTCCCTAGGCCCAATATCCTCCGGACATTAATTAGAAATACATTTGTAGGGGCTCCTGGGTGGCTCAGTCTGTTAAGCATCTGACTCTTGATGTTGGCTCCGGTCATGATCTCACGGTTTGTGGGATTGAGCCCCGCATGGGGCTCTGTGCTGACAGCGCGGAACCTGCTTGGGAGCTCTCTCTCCCTTTCTCTCTACCCTCCGCTGCTCGTACTCTCTCATCTCTCAAAGTAAATAAATAAATAAACATTAACAAAAATTAAGAAATACACTTGTAGACATGCAAGGCAGAGTACCAGACACTGGAGTACTGTGAGTTCACTCTGGGCACAGTCTCCCAGCTGATCTTGGCACCCTTCCTCTGTCTCTCAGCAGTGACTCTGAAATGGTGTGTTCTAACATCTGTGAAACAAATCGTAAGTAATTTGTTATCAATAGTAAAGAAGTGAAGTTTTCTTAAATGCTTTAGTTTTACAAATTAAATTTGCCCCGAGGTTACTCCTATAATCACATCACGTTTACCTGTGTTTTAATAAGCCATTTTTGAGTTGGAAAGAAATCTGTGGAATTATAACCTATCTAGTGTTTTGCAACTATATACAAACCTTGAATAGGCATTGGGGCAAAAAACAAATTACAAGTACTTTTCTAAGGTCTTCGTTGGCCTGTCACACTTCTGGTCCACATGGCAAACCATTAAAAACATAGAAAATACTTGGGACTAAGTAATGCAGTACAATATCATTTTTGAATATTGATATCTCCTGATATCACTTTTCTTTTTTTTTTTTAAGTTTATTTATCTATTTTTGAGAGGAGTGGAGTAGGGGCAAAAGAGAGGGAGACAGAGAATCTCAAGCAGGCTTCATGCTATCAGCACAGAGCTGACTCAGGGCTCAAACTCTCAAACTGTGAGATCTTGACTGAGCCAAAATC